>NW_026622930.1:27645448-29042948 GCF_023065955.2 Ursus arctos | reverse complement strand
ATGAGCTGTCCGTATTTTCGGAACGAGATCGGTGGAGAAGGTGAAAGGAAGATCAGCCTGTCGAAATCAAATTCTGGTTCCTTTAGTGGGTGTGAAAGTGCCTCCTTTGAGTCTACGCTTAGTTCCCATTGCACAAACGCAGGAGTGGCGGTCCTTGAGGTGCCCAAGGACAGCCTCGTGTTGCATCTGGACCGGGTGAAGAGGTACATCGTAGAGCACGTGGATCTGGGCGCGTACTATTACAGGAAATTCTTCTATCAGAAGGGTGAGTGGAGATCCTGTAGCATCAGGGATAAAATAGTTAACCTGTATTTGCTACCATTTATGTCTTTTTGCATTTTTGAATTACTTTCTCCTTTCAGGCATAAAAATGGATATTTAATATTAATGATTTTTTTAATTTAGTGGATGAAATTATAGTCTTTGTATAAAAGACTTGATCTGTTACCTTGAGAGATGAATGCCATAAAGTTGAAATATTTTAAAGATAGCTTTTTTTTAATGACTACAAAAACAATCTTAATGCTGCCTTTTCTTAGAACTTCAAAACCATTTTTCTGCCTCAATGTTCTCATTTTAGTGAACATTAGTTATGTTATTTGACAAAAAGTCTCAGCCAATAAGTCTCAGGCAGGAGTCAAATCTAAGTCTTACAGAATGGGGTAGAAAAGGGACTGAGCCTTAATGTGTTGGTGACTTCCTTTCTAGTCTTTTCTGCTTTTTGTGTGTTTGTGGGGGGGATACACATATATTTTTGGATTGTACTTTTATAGTTTTATCTCCTGCTTTTAAGAAAGGCCGTGTGATTTATTAACAGTAAGTAGTTTAAACGAAGTCTTAGGAGCAGTCTAATAGTGTTTCTGAGCCACATTAGTCACTGAAGAGTGAGCTTCAGTCCTGTACGTACCCAAGCTGAGAAACAGGCTGCTCGCCAGGGAAGGACCTGCACTGTGGTCCGTTAGCTAGCTCAGGAGTCTCCGCAGCCTGGCTGAGTGGCCCTCTGGGTGCAAAGTACTAGAGCAGTATTTTGACTTTCCACCTGCTTCTTCGGGGTTTTTGACTCTTACTTAAACTTCTTGCGAATGACGTTCCACTTCTAATGCTCATGGTAGCTGTATTAACATTGTTTGCGTTAGAAGAAAACTTATCCTAAGGTCATTGCATGATAGACCGTATTCATGAGGGCTGATTGACCCCAAGAATCTTGTCGTGTTGCTAAAATCCATGTCTCCTAAATATCTGTCCTAGCTATTTGACAACGTGATAATGAAAATCCCATTTTCTTTTTTAAGCAATCGATGTTTTCTCAATAATTTTATGGAGTTCTGATTTTTTAGAAATCACCTATACTGTCCTATATACCTTGACAAGGTTTCTCAGTGTTGCCATCTTGGCATTTGGGCCCGGATAATTCTTTGCTGGAGGGGACTGTCCTATGTGCATTGTAGGATAAGATTAGCAGCCCCTCTGCCCTCTACACCGTAAATGCCAGTAGGTACCCCTCCCCCCAGTTGTGACCACCTGAAGTGTCTCCAGGCATTGCCAAATATCTCTTGGGAGGTAAAGTTGCTTCTAGCTGAGAACCCCTGCTTTATTGTACCTCGGGACATTTTCCACAGGTGTTTCTGAGGTATCTGTTGGTGGGGGCCATCTTGCTAAAAACAGAACATATTGGTCATAATTTTACTTACATAGTAGGCACTTTTTCTATTAGGCAGTATAAAATATTAATGAACATTTTTGAGCACTTATTATGTAACAGGAACTCTCAGTAAGTATTTGATATGCCCTGCATTTTTCTCCTTTCAACCTCAAAATGCCCACTGAGGTAGGTACCGTCAATGATTGCATTTTCCAGATGAGAAGACTGGAGCTTACGTGGTTTAGTGGATGTAGGTGGTTCAGCTGGCATGGAGCTAGTAGTGTGGGAGTCTGGATTCCACGTCAGAAGTGTCTCACCTGCGCTGTGTTCTTAACCACTGGGCCCTTCTCTCTGCTGTGTCAGAGTGAAGGGAAAGCGTATGTTTTTATGTTTAAATCTGGTAGAAATTTGTATGGCATAAAAATTTGGACATCTATATTCCAGAGGATTCCAGCTTAGATCCTAACACTTCATAAATTTAAAAGCCACTAATCCAAAGTCGTTTCTAATTCGAAGCATGGAAAATACCATTACCCATCATAATTGGAACTGGGTTAATTGAAAATACCAGTTAAGAGTAGGGAATCTTTAAAAGTTATACATGCCCAATATATTTTATTTTCACTAAAATATGTAAAAATGGATTTGCCAAACTCTTGTGAGGCCGAGGGTTTTTCCTTAACAGTGATCCTACTATTTTGAATTTTACGTGGTATTAACAATATAAAACAGACACTAGCAAAGCAAACCAGTCTTACAGAATCTTAGGTTTCATTTTTTTTCCTTTTTTATAGTTGTCTTGCCCACATCTAATCCAATAGCTTTCTTTTTAATGACTTGCTTTTATTAAGTCTTTCTAAAGCCTTCAGCTTAGTTTTTAATAGAAACAAGATTTATCTTTTATACTCCTATTCCATCAGCTTTCATAATATTTAATTAAATTTCATAATTACAATAACAAGTCGACTGGCATAAACAGGTTTGGGAAGACACCACCTGACTCTGTCAGCTTGAAGCCCAGCTGGTGGGAACAAAGTGTGTGTGGCCCTGGAGATGGCCTGCCCGTGTCCTTGGGCATTCATCATCGTGCTGGACAGAGGGAACTCAGAGCAGTAGTTAATCCAGGAAGTCAGTCCAGTGGGAGCCAGTTTCAGAGCTCCTGCTGTGTTTTCTTGGGCCACACAACTTAGAGTTTTCAAATCAGGCAGGTCATTCGTCACAGTATGATAATAAACAGCAAATTAGGGCTCTGAGTAACCTCATTCGAAGCTGAAATGAAGCCCCCTAATGTATAACTGCATACTTAAAAAGTTATCTGTCTATACTTAGTCACCATATAGGATATGGCTAAACAAAGTATTCTCTTATAATTGTTACTGTACAGCTCGATTCGCTGAGATTCGTGGGCTAACTCCTTCTTTCCTGATCAGAAACGGAAAGGCAGTCGTCTTGTTGAAGGAGTACATCAGTGGCAGGTGCATCGGGGTCTAGTGCTACTGGCCTGGCTGACTCAGTCCAGCCTCTTCATGACCAGATATTGGCCATTCTGCTGTTTCATGCCTTCCCGACTTCACGTGGCTAAGTCTCGGGGTGGGCGGGATTCTCTTTCATCAGTAGACTCTACAGTCAGCAGTATATGTT
The DNA here is from genome assembly GCF_023065955.2 of Ursus arctos. Classification (NCBI taxonomy): domain Eukaryota; kingdom Metazoa; phylum Chordata; class Mammalia; order Carnivora; family Ursidae; genus Ursus; species Ursus arctos. Next base: position 29,039,665 of record NW_026622930.1, on the reverse strand, counting down.
AAACTTAATTATATTGGGCTCCTGACACTGCAGTCGCTCTGATATCACACTGTTGTTACGTGTGTCATTATTTGGGAATATAGGTTGTAGACGATATCTGACTACACCACGTAAGCCCTGGCCTGGACACACCCAAGGTTAAATGACAGGAATAATAGAGTTAACATTTATTGTGTCTTTAGTTGGTGTCTTATACGGACTTCCTCCCTTAATGCTCTCAGGACCCCGAGGTGAAGCTGTCATTGCGATGAGTGCTTGTGATACGACCATAGCCTTCCTACAGGGACCCAAACCAGGCAGTAGGATAGCGTTAGTATCAATAGGGTAATCTCCCTTTGAGTCCATATACGTGTTTTGTGCTTAGTTTTTATTTAGCTAGTCACCGTGATTGAAGTACCCAGGAAGTTTGTAAGTGGAGAAAACTGTTAAAGTTTCGATGTTGCCTGGAGCCAGCATGGCTTGTTGAGGAGGCGCTTTCCCAGCCATTGCCCTCCTCACTTTCTGTGGCTGTGCAAGACTTCTCCACTTTTGCACCGAGTGTGCAGTTGTCTGCGACGCAGGTGTTCCCTGAATCCCGTTCAGAGTGATGCACTTATGGAAAAGAGAGACCCACTGTCTCGGCAGTGGTGTTTGTTGCTCCATTGGTCAAGAGTGTTGATGGGCTAGTCTCTATGCCAGGCAGGGTGTCCCTCTCAAAGTGACTGGAGGTGCTGTGTAAGTGACAGGCCTCTCCCTACTGCCCAGGGGCCGGGAGAAACCGCCATTATCTGGTCTGAGGCTCGTCTAAATAGTTTCCCCGCTCCTAATGCTTGTATATCTAATTATTTTTCTGATAACGTTAAACCATCAGGTTTAATTGTTTGTACTGTTAATTCCTCGTCCTCCACCTCGCCTCACCCCGCCACACGCACGTTTGCACTTGCTCACGCACGTGTGTGGACGCACACACGCGCGCACACACACATCAGTTCCAGCAGCGTGCCGGGCCCCAGAACTATCTGTTGATCGCTGGATTTCAGTTGCTCTTGTAGGGTCTGGTTTTCTTCATAAGAGGGTGAGAGGTAAATAACCAGCCATCTTTAGCATCATTTCTTTAGAACGTATGCCTTAACTTCCTGTGCGCTTGGGAGTGACAGTTCAGCACTCTGGTCTAGTCTCCAGTTTACTATGGAGAGCTGGTCTCGAAGGTCGCGTTTGTTAGAGGAGGTCAGGTAGCTGTTGTGAAGTTTTAGTGGATTGTACTGTGTCGTGTATAGATCATCAGGGACACCGTCCAGCTAAGCTTGTTTGGGAAATCTGTGTATAGTTTGTTTTTTAATCCTCCTGTAAGTATTGCAGCATTAAAGTTGAGAAAAATTGGGTTGTCTTATAGTTCAGAGTTCTTTAAGGATAATTATGCTGTTCGGTGTTTTGATGTGGACAGTTTTATTTTTCAGGGAGGTGATAAGCCAGCAAGTCTGCTTCACTGAACCTCTGTGTTCTTGAACTTAACAGTTAATTTTGGCTAAGTTTAATAGGGAAAGATCTTATACATGTATAATAATTCATTGTTTCAATACCCTTGTTTTTTACTTTTTACTGAGATCACATAAACTGTCTTTGATTGGTTTGAAGGTATCTCTCTACTTAGGTAGTCCTTTCAGGGAGATTTTGGGCACTAAATACCTTCTTTAGTTAACCCAGAAGTGTGATTTGCTACCGTCTTTTTCTCAGGCTTCCAGGAGCAAGGAGGCCATTAGGTTTGAAGGTTTGCATGTTTGCTTCTTTGAAAATGGTCCTCTTCTTTCTCGGCTGTGATCTCCCGAATTTTAACACTGATCTAGACTCTGTAAGGCACTCAGGATACTGTATAACCTGAGCCATCTCAACTCGGAGCTGCACGGAAGTTGGTTAAAAGGGTATGTGCCTCAGCTGTTCCTCCCTCTGTTTTATTTTTAAATCAAGATAAACCGTAAGAGGCCACATTTGCGCAAACACTTGACTTTATTCAAGGTCGTCTTTTTAAGATCCAGTCATATAAAAACAGAATTTGTTGTTGCAATAAAACTGGTGATGAAGCGTTGCCCATTATGTCATTCTTTAGCCCCTTTGGAAAGTTCCATGTGAGAAATTTATTTTAGAATGTGATGCCAGGACTTGTTTTCTGGTAGCTACTGAATGGCTGCTCTCTGGTGATAGGTGTGCTGTACTGGTTTGCTTATTTTGTTGACTGTGTCTCCTGTTTTACGTCAGCTCCCACACCCACATTTGATTCTCAACTATACAACCTTCATTATTAACACATTGTTTCACTTGCGTCTTTGATTTCTAGTTCATCAGCATGATTTATATATTTCCTTTATAATTAATGACCTAAAAAAATTCTCTTTGGAAAAGATAATTAGCACACATAACACTTCTATCCAAATACATCCCTGTCTTCCCAGGCTTTCTCCTCTGTTCTAGCTGCCTTTCTTTTCTTTCTTTCCTTTTCTTTCTTTCTAGTACGCTCCATGCCCAGCATGGAGCCCAATGCAGGGCTTGAACTTGAGACCCCTGAGATCAAGACCCTGAGATAAGACGGTGCTGAGATCAAGAGTTGGAAGCTTAACTGACTGAGCCACCCTGGCGCCCCCTAGCTGCCTTTCTCGCTGTCGCCTGCTTCCACCCGGATGGCTGTCGTGTTGACAACTCAAAGCCCTGCACACAAATGCTGACTTAGTTTTTCCTCCCTAAACGAATCTCCCTCATCACTGCACTCTTGCTATAAATGCCACTGGTATCATCAGTCGCTTGGTTTTGAAGCGCTGCGGCCTCTTTGATGCCTCTCTGCCCTTGTTCTCCACCTCCGACCGTTGGGAGGGCCCCTTGACTCTACCTTCAGATTGCTGCTCACTTCCTGTTCTCTGTGTCCTGTTCCCAGTGCGGTCGCTGTAGGCCCCCATTGCCTCTTGCCCAAGTTTTAGACCAGGTGTCTTAGTCTCTCCATCTCTAGTCTGCCCTACTCAAAATCCAACCTCTTGCCTTTGCCAAATAAAATCCAACCTTGCAACCGTGTAAATTTATATCATAAATTTAATCCTGTAACAAATAGTTGAGAGTTCTGAGAAGCCAATGTTGAGACAGTATAGGCTTTTAAGTGGTTTGTTTGGGGCTTGGGGGTGATGTCTGGGACAGAAGAAAGGGGAAGAAGCAGAACTGAGCAGGGAAAGCCTTCAGTCCATGATGCAGATGTGACCCCTGAAAGGAAAGGAGCAGAACTGGACAAGGGAGCCTCAAACCACGATGCAGATCTAACAGAGTCATAGTCGACCCAGTGGCATGAAGAATAAGCTTAGAGGAGTCCCGTGTTGGGCATTAGTGTGCAGGCCCTCTTAGCCGCAGCACGCTCTGTTTGTGCATGGGGGCTGCCAGGAAGAAAGTGGCTGGATCGGAAAACTAGCAGATCCAAAGATGCTACAGCCAGAGACTTCAACTAATTGCATTTCTTGTGGCTAAATCGGTTGCAAGCCCTTTCTGGAAGGGAGACCCAAGTGTCGCACGTCCATGGCTGCCACATAAGCATGAGTGCCTGCATCGTGCTTGGCAAGGTGTGGGGCACTGGAATGGTAAACAGAAGAGACCACCCTGATGGAGGGTGAAGGACACTGACAATAAACAAGTCACACAAACTCTACATATGCTTATTATAAAAATTAGTAATACGGAAGTGGAGAAAGTAATCCCTCTCCTAATTCCAATAATTTGGTTTATAATCTTCTATATCTTACACACAAATTCTTATCCTATTTAGTATTAACAAGAGTGTTCTTCATATTTTTAAAGTAGTTTTAAAAATCAAAAGTAGAGGCGCCCGAGGGGCTCAGTCAGGTGAGCATCTGACTCTCAGTTTCAGCTCAAGTCATGATCTCGTGGTCCTGAGACAGAGCTTGGAGGCGGGCTCTGTGCTCGGTGGGGAGCCTGCTGGAGATTCTCTCCCTCTGCCCTTCCCCTTGCTCACATGGGCCCATTCTCTCTCTAAAAATAAATAAATATAAAAAAATCAACAGGTACACGTGGGGCACCTGGCTGGCTCAGCATGTAACCCTTGACCTAGGGGTTATGAGTTCACGCCCCACGATGGGCATAGAGCTTACTAGGAAAAAAAAGTACATATTTAGATCTTCATTCATTAAATAGTACTGATTAAGCATCTACTCTGTGCCAGCTGCTATGCCTGGCAGAGAACAAAAGCACATGCACCTGTCTTCATGGTGTTTAAAGTCTGCCATTGGTGATCTTGAGACAAATGAGAAACATTTGAGCATTATGAGAAATAATTGAGAATTATGAGAAATAATTCAACCATTATATTTTTTTCTGAATAGTTTTAAAAACCTGCAGTTTATTCCCCCCCCCCCCCCTTTCTGGAGTCCATTTAGTTGGATGGCGAACCTCTGAATATATCCTCCATGCTTTTTTTTGTAATTTCAATTTCTTTTTGTTTCTGTTCTGTATTTATCAATTTTGTCTCCTGGACAAGGGATTGGTATGCACCTCTCTGCATTCTGTTATCTAGGCCTTTCAGTTATTTCAGCAATTGTATATTTAATCCCCAGGATCTCAATATTTTAGTTTCTCTATAGTTATATCTGATAATAGCTTATCCTTTTTATATCCCACATTCCTCCATTGCTGTTCATTTGAAATCTCTTCTCCTCGGTTCTTTGATCTGTATCTTCTCGGTTGTATTTTCTGTTTTCTCATTTTCTCTCTCATGCCGTTATGGGTTTTCCTTAGTTGTCTGGCGATCTTGTTTATGAACAAAGGCCTGGGAGGATTGGTGTGGGCGGCAGGCTTCCCCTCAGCACTGTGCGTCCCTTTCCCCAGCAGGCCTCGCCGGCCGTGGACAGGCAGCACTGAGGGCTAGTGCCGACACAGTAGTGCGACCACAGACATGTCCCCGGGCCGTGAGAGGGCAGTGACCACAGCGCGGGATGGGACCCGCAGGGGTGCCCGCGTGGGGCAGACTTTGTCGTGCTCCGTTCCCGCGTGGAGCTGCCTTTCCTCGTCCACCTGCATGCATGCGTGTTGTGTTCTCTTCCTCTCTTGACCCCTGACCGGCTCCTGCCTCTCGTGGGCCTGCCCCCAGTGCTGCCCCAGGTCGCCCCGTGCCCTTGTTTCTGCACAGTGCTTCCGGCGACGCGCCGGTTCCTAACCAGTCTGAGCCCGCCTTGCAGGCCAGGACCCCAGCCAAGGCAGGCTCCGTGAAGCTTCCGCCATTGAATGAACGTTCGGTGCGATGTGAAGTCTAAGATTTATTGAGCTGAGCGTGTCCCATACTTACAGCATCAGGGAGAGGCGACGAGGGCCCTCTGTGTGCATGACCTCGTGTTCCACGGCAGACCCTGAATAATATGTGGCAGCTCCTTTTCCTCTCTTTTCAGGAAATGAGACCACAAACAAGTCTGTGTGTGGTCATGGTGGTTTAGTAGAAATTAACCAGGACCACCAGCTGGTCCCCACAGGCCCAGAACACCCGTATGGAGACTGAATTTTACTATTGTAAACCGTATTAGACACGACTGATAGATGCCACAATCAGTGAGTGACAGGTGAGGAGAAGCAGGATTTGCATAATCTGAGTATCTCCCCGAAGGTATTTATAAAGCGCAAGGAGAAATCTAGACACTGGCAGGCGCCACCTGAATGGAGTGAACCAAGGTCCATACCCTGAACCCCAGGAAATCATGCACTGGGGAGGTGACATCATTTCTGTGGCTCTCTTGCCCAGAGTACACACCCTCAGTGCAGTCACCTGAGACCAGCAGGCAGACCCCAGTGCACTGGGAAATACTCTGCGAAGGGGTCACGGTCATGAAAGACGAGCGAAGAGCGAGTAGCCGTCACAGACTGCAGGGCACTAAGGAGAAATGACTACCCCGTGGAGGGCTGAACGGGATATCGGGACAAAAAAAGCACAGTGGAAACCCTGGTGGAATTTGGATAAAATCAGTTAATGGGATTGTACCAGTGTGAATTTCCTGGTTCTGATCATGGTAATTGTACCATATGGAGTCACAGGAGTCGCAGAAGGTGGTAGCATTGGAGGAGGCTGGGTCATGGAGCTATGGAAACTCCCTGTACCGTTTTTGCAGCTTTTCTCTAAGTATAAAGTAGTAAAGATGAAAAGAAAAAAAAAACCAACCCACCTCAGGTGCAGTCCGTTACAGTAGCTAGCATAGGAACCGTCCACTTGGGCAGTGGGAGCGCTTCCCCAACTTCCTGTATCAAAGCGCATCAGAGTGACTGCCATGCTTACAGATCCCCATACGCTCTTCTCTTTGCTGAGTCAAGGGAAGAAGGGCTCTTGAGCTCTATTCTTTCAGTACAACTTGATGCAAAATTAAAGCCTGTCTCACCTGTCTTCCAAATGTGTACCTCCTTATAACTTTAGACACCCAGTGAACCCTTCATCCTGAGCTCCTAAATCAGGTGCTCGAGCAGTAGTCACGTTTTCATATCAGTTCCTTTCCTGGGCTTCTCATGGAGCCCCTCCTCTGTACATGGAGGCCATTCATCTGATCTTCAGGGCAGCAAGAGATCTTTTTTTTTTTTTAAGATTTTATTTATTATTTGAGAGAGAGAGAGCACGAGTGATGGGGCAGAGGGAGAGAGAGAGAATCCTTAAGCAGACTCGGTGTTGAGCAAGAAGCCCGACATGGGGCTCGATCTCACAACCCTGAGATCATGACCTGAGCTGAAATCAAGAGTCAGATGCTAACTGACAGAGCCACCCAGATGCATTCAAGTCAAAGAGAAGCATTTGACGGCGGAGGAGCATCAGCAGAAGCGACATCTGCAACTGGGGTGGGCAGCCAGCAGGTCTGTGGGCTGTGCTATTTTTTGACACACACTGCATTGTCCCTGACCTCCCGAGCAGCAGTGAGTTCTCTCTTGACTGCATTTCTGGCCACCCCTAGGGACATTATTCCAGATCCTTCAAAAGCATTTTTAGATAAGAAGACCTCTTGCTGCAGTATCCCTGGTAAGGAGGGACAAAGGTTGTTTATAAAAAAGTTGATTTAGAGATGGGTGCTTCATTGTAATTTCTCTCATGTGGATGTTAAATACATTTTTTTCCCTAAGCTGGCATTTGAATTAGGGTTAACATTAAAAGTAAAGAGTTACACTAATATGCAGCCTTTTAAAGTTTTTTTATACTCACTGGCCATTTGCAAACAAATACATTTTTTTATACTTCAAAAAATCTTCCCATTATAGAAGTTACATATATGAAATTCATTACAGAAATATTAGTAATTATAGAAAATTAGAAAATTAATCTTGTGGGATTACTAGTGATTTTGTTTCATCTTTTGAACACATGCCTATTCATGTTTTCAGTAAGATAGGATCATTAGATACAGTATATAAATTTTTTCATGGTTCCATAATTGACTGTGCCATCATTTATTTAAAGTTTTCCAGGGACACCTGGGTGGCTCAGTCAGGTAAGCATCTGCTTTCAGCTCAGGTCAGGATCCCAGGGTCCTGGGATTGAGTCCCACATTGGGCTCCATGCTCTTCGGGGAGCCTGCTTCTTCCTCTGCCTGCCACTCCCCCTGCTTGTTCTTTTTCTGTCTGAAAAATAAATAAATAAAATATTAAAAAAAAAAGTTAAAAAAAATTTTCCAGCTGTTGCAAATTCAGGTTTTCCAGGTTTCATTATTATACATAATGTTTATATCAGATATCCTTAAGTTTTTGTTTTTGTTTTCCTCTTTGACCTCTTTGGCAGTTGGGCAAAACCTATGGAGTCACCTTAGAATAATTTTTTACTCAAATTAGAATGTTTTTAAGTGCATAAAATAAATATACAAAGCAAACCAAGCATGTTAAAATACAATTGCAAAAGTGTTTGAAATTTTTTGACATACCAGTAAATATGTTTCTTCTTCTGTGTTAACAAAATGATCTAGTGAGTATCAGGCCTGAGAACTTCAAAGTAGCGATGAGCATGATTGACATTTGGATATGTCTGCAGCAGCTGTCCTATGACATGAAAATATCTGTGGTTTCTTTTGGTGTCAAAGTCACATGTACGTACAGCTAATAGTACTGTAGTTTGTTGCCTACATTTATCATTGACAGAAATGCCATATTTTGTTTAGAAGTTGATGAAAATAAAGCTATATATTTTTTTCATTCAAGTTTGTGGGCCCCCTAATTTCTATCCATAGACAGGATTAAAAACCTCTGGCCATACATAAATCTTGTTATGTAACTTTCCCCCCACATACCCAGTTATTTCCGTAAGGTAGAGTCCTGTAAGTCAAATGGTGTGAACTTTACAGGAACCCTGATTTTTATTGCCAGGTTGCGCTTAAGAAAGTGTAGACCGGAAAGGTCCGCCTAATATGTTTAAGATTGTACAGTTGAACTTTTTCTTGCCTACTTGAATATTTATAGTTTATATTTTTGAACACTTACTGTAGGCCCCAAATATTTTTCTCTTTTAATCCCTAGTGAGCTTGAGTTTTAAAAAATATAATAGATAATGACCAATGAAATATAAAAATATATACTATATTATATTATAATATAAAATATTTAAAATATAAATATATTTTAAATATTATATATATTTATATAAAATATAAATATATAAATATAATTAAATATTTTAAAATATGAATATATGTTTAAAAATATTTAAAAATATAACAGATAATGACCAGTAAAAATTCCCCCATTTTGATTCTATTACTCTTTATTTTCCCTTTGTTTTAAATAGAGTTTTCTTTGTGTTTTCTTTTCCTTTAATCATTTCGATGCAATTTATTGATGTCAACAGAACTTCATATTGAGTCTACCTTGTATTGGCAAGTTACGGGGCTATTAAGGGCTGCTTAGTCACGTGCCCTTTTAAGCCCCACCACTTCGAGCAATTTTGGCAAGTAGACCACCCTACTTTTTGAGAATTACCTATGGAAAAAAAGAATTGGAACTTCAGAGCACTCTGTACTTTATAAATGTGCACAATTACTCTTATGCAACAATAATTATAAGTTTAGTGGAGTGCTCTGGGATAGAATTCTGGCATGTGGCCAGTCCTGTGTAAATGTCCCCATCCATTACTCTGACCTGCTTTTGATTATGATGCAAAGTCCTGGGCTATGCAGTTCTCATGGATCCTCCACCCTTATAATTAGGATGAGCCCTTTGGGGACCAGAGACTGAGAATATCTGAGTGGTGCACTTCTCGGAAAGAGCCATTCTTTAAAAAAGTTGGCTTCTTATTAACTCTACTTTGCCAAACCTGTGTTTCATTTTTTAAAAGCAGAATATGCTGCCGTTGCTTTCTTTCTGTTTTTTTTTTTAATTCTCCTAACTTTAGATCTGTCCTCTCTAAGCTAGTTATTAGTGTTATTAAGATGTAACAAGTAGCACAAAAGCAGAACATCTGAACAACTTGAACCCAACAGGCAGAGAGGAGCAGGTCTGCAGAAGCATGTGCTACACCGAGTGGCCTTCCCATGTCCCCCTGGATTCTCTGCCTGATAGAAACACAGAGGGTCCGAGTTCAGGTCCGTGGCGCTACCAGTGGCACGCTTGTAGCCCACCAAGTAGACTGTTCTGGGAAAATATAGCTTAAAATGGTGAAAATGGTGAAATAATTGTCGGTTGTTGCATTCTTTGACCTGCTGACACGTAGGGTGGCCCAAGTCTGTGTTCAGCACTCCTATCTGTAGTGTTCCCTTCTGCAGTGACTTGCGATGCCTTTTCTAGAGACGGTGGGAGGGTTTTTGCTTTTCCTCCTGCCTAGTCGATTAGGGTAACTGAGATGAGAATATGAACGTTTTTGTGACGTTAGCATGTATTGCCCAGATGCTTTCTGAAATGGCTGGTCTCAGTTCACAATGCCACAGCAGAGTGGGAGTGTGACCGCTCCACCGAGCACCGGTGCTCACTTGAGAAATGGGGATGCTGGTTTGTGAGGTGTGAGATAGTAGCTACATTTCATTTCTTTCTCTTTCTCTGTTTTGTGTTTATCATGTCTGTTCTCCCTATTTAAATTTCTCAACAATTGTAAAGAAATACTTTAACTTTTCAAATTATTTATAAAAAAATGTATTTTTGTTCCTAATTCTGCACAGTGCAGATTATGCTGGTCTCCCTAGAGAAATGTACAACTGAAGTGTTAGTACGGAGTCTGCAAATACCATGAAGACCAACGCAAACCATCCAAAATTGCTGGTTGAACCCTGTAACTCCTGTGATTGTATTTTCCCTTCCCCTTTTACAGATAAAATACTAGGCTTTCTTTTTCTTTTTTTTTTCTTTTTTCTTTTCTTTTCTTTCCTTTTTTTTTTTTTTTTTTTTTTTTTTTTTGCCTTATACACAGTTCATAACCAGTGATGTGCCAGTACTTGATCTAATTACTTGGAGCTTTGAGCTACTTACTACTTCCCCTTGATCAGAATGTGAAATTATTATTATAAAGATGTCAACCAAAAATATAGTTATTTATGCAGAATGTTCTAGTGATGGCAGAACTACTCATTGGCATTCTTGGTATCCTCCTTGTTAAAACTCAGGAACCAGAACTAAACTTCAGGCTAGACGTTTGTTTAGGTGTTAAATATGGAAAATGAAGGTGGGGGGGCACCAACTATAGATGGATAAAACGTTAATATCTCTCCCTTTTAACACAAGGGAGCCTTGACTTACAGCACATCAAGGCATAAAGGTTTTGTTTTGATACAAGTGCTTTATTTTTTAAAAATCTGATTTTAGATATTTTCAGAGATTTCTGATTAAGATGCTTTTAAATAATCTAAACCTTTTCTGGGGATACTAAACCAATCGAAACTCCGGTTTTTTTGCACAAAATGTAGAAATTGCCCTTCTGGCTACTTAAGCAATTTGAGCCCAATAAAGCTTTCTTTATGCATGATCTGGTTAGTTAATCCCTTTCGGCATCAAATTTTATTGGACTTTTTTGTATTCATAAATACAATTTCAGAAATTTCTGGGAAGATGATGTTAACATAAAATGGCTAAAAAAATGAGCTTTGAAATCAGTGGTTAAAATCCTGTGTTTGAAATCTGGTACCGCTATTTGCTGGTTGTGGCTGGGCGGCAACTTATTCTCTCTAAATCATAGCTGCCACATCTGTAGAAAAGGAGAAATACCTATATTTTCATGGTGGACATGAATATTAGATAGAATGCTTGGCGAAGTGCCTCACTTCCCTGCATTATATCATTCTGATAGAGTGTTTGCAGTAGTGGGTTTTGGCATTCCAGCATGCTGGCGCTAGAATGTCGTTAGTTTTGGTGGCGTGATACCTGTATTTCAACTCCTCATCAGTCAATTTATCCACCCTACTTGAATATCCAATTCCTCTTCCCTTCCCCTCTTCTCCCTCAGACTTCATCATCCTGATTTCTCTCATCACAGGCTTCCAGCCTTTCTGTAACCCTCATCTTCTGCAACTCCCCCTTGTTCCCCTTTTCCCCCTTCCATTCCTGTAAAAGACTAAGCTGATTTGTGGGTCTGGCTGGAGGAGCTCTCTGCAATTGATGGATAACTCCGCTAGCAAAGCCTGCAGGTAGATGGCTGCCCGGAGGAAGGTTCTGAGTCCACTGAGCTTGAAGGACAGGCAGAGGCAAGACTGGCCAGAAGGACCAGATAGGTGATACCCCTCAAAGGCTGGTATTTTGATTAAAAAAAAAAAAAAAATCAGTCCTTATGTTTTGAGATCAAAGTTTAAGGACTCAGAAATTCAATTTAAGGTGATAGACCGAACCAATGTCCATCTGCCAGAGAGTGACACGCTGCATTAGGATTTTGAACTGAATAAAGTTATGTTCGTGTAGAGTGGGTATGTTTCTAGACCTCTGTAATCCTCGGGAGCAGGAAACAGGGACAGTGCACCCCAAAACAAGGCTTTTATTGTGAGAATAATTCTCACTCAGGTGTAAAGACGTTTTGAACAGTGTCTGATCATGATAGTATTGAAGTTAACACCAGAAACCAGACCAGGATTTCCATCTACCCCGATGAAACTGAAATAGATCAACAAATGGAAGTGCTTTCTTGGAAACAATAGCTAGAGCTCTTTTTCAAGGAAAAAAAAAATCGAGGTTTCTGCACAGATACACATGGAAGTTTAAAAAGCTCTTCCTAGAGTCACCAAACCAGAGGTGGGATTGAAGATAGAGTCTGAAGAAAGTATTAGAAATTAGTTATAATTGTCTCATGAACATTCCCCCAACTCATAAATGTACTTCTTTAGTAGCTGTGAAAAACTGCAAAAAAATATGGTCAGGATTTGATGATGACACGCAGAAAGCTTTTAAATGATCTTTAACGGACTGAGCCACCCAGATTTTTTCTGTCTTGTGAACATTCTTCAGTTTTATGTAGGGTTTAGTTTCTTTTCAGAATAACACTATTTTAATCTTATCTGCCAATTTATACTTAAGTGGTAATGTTTAATATTTATATTTTTATGAATTTATATTTTTGTGTCCTAATATTTCTAAATTTTTTTATTTGAAATACATGAACTATTTGACTTCAATAATTTGTCTTTTTATGAATTCTTACTTTAAAACAAAGTATTGGAATTAATGCACTTTGATTTAGGTCCAGTGTTGTCACTTTTTAGAGGATGTCTCGATAGCATTTCAGTTGAGACCTGCAGAGTGAGGGGACTTAAATAAAGTAGAGCTGTGGGAATAATGTTCTAGGCAGTCTTTTAGGTGAGAAAGGGCATAGTGAAGTTTGAGCAACTGAGAAAAATTCAGAAGAGTGGGTTTGGAAGGATGATGGAGTCATCTGACTTGGAACTGGAGTGATAGGCTCACGACAGGCTCAGAGGGCCGTTGGGAAGGCATGGAAAGTATGCAAGGACCCTTGGGAAGCCAGAGCATTAAAACTTCATAGTGATGGTCAGATCTGCATTTTAGAAGGATCGTCTGGCTACTATGTGAACGATTTGGGTAAAAGCAAACCAGTCAGAAGACCTGCAGACATCCAGGGAGATGATGATGAGGGTAAGTCAGTGGCAGTGGGGTGGGAAAGAAGGTAGGTAGATTTGAGAGCTGTTTAGGAGCTGGAATTCCCTGGGAATCTGCCATGAGCAGCTGGGTGAACGTGGTAGCAGTTGTTGAAATTGGGGCTGCAGAGAGCTGTGCAGGTTTCTGTGGATGGTAATGAGTTCATGTTGGCAGTTGCTCACGGACAGAGTTCCATCGATGAGGATGGGGGGAGTGAGACATCTATAGTGGGCACCCAGACTTTGAGGTGACAGAAGTTCTTTCTGAGCGTGGGTGGAATATTCGCAATGGGAAGAGGAAGGGCAGAGTAAGAACAGCCAGTGAGGCAGAAGGACAGTGTGCAGAAGTGTGGTCCACAGAAGCCAGGAGGAAAATGTGTTTCTAGAGAAAATGATTATCTGTGCCAGATGTTACAGAGAATTGGAGCATGAGAAGGACCCATAGTATCTATTTGTTGTCACTTGAAAGCTGTTATTGAGGGTTGCCTAGGTGGCTCAGTCAGTTAAGCATCTGCCTTTGGCTCAGGTCATGATCCCAGGGTCCTGGGATCGAGTCCCGCGTCGGGCTCCCTGCTCATCGGGGAGTCTGCTTCTCCTTCTGCCTACTGCTCCCCCTGCTTGTGCTCTCTCTGTCAAATAAATAAACAAAAATCTTTAAAAAAGAAAAGAAAGAGAGGAAAGACAGAAAGCTGTCCTTGGTGGCTGTGCAATGAGAGTCAGATTGTAGTAATTCTAAGGTGAGGAGCTAGGCAGCCCTTTCCGGAAGTTGCCAGTAGAAGCAGAGACAGAGGAGAGAACCCAAAGGGTGAATAAGGAGTCGAGGACAAGTTTTACATGTAAAGATAATGGAGACATGAGCCTGAGTCAGTGGTGATGGGAATGAGGAAGTAGAGAGGGAGACATTGAAGTTGAAGAGGGGAATCAAGGAAGGCATCGGAGTCCCAGGGAAGGTGGAATGAGTGGAGGCCAGAATTGGGGGGGAGATGGTTTTGGGATTGGGAAGAAAAGGAAGCGAAAGTCTGGATCCAGGTCAGTTTGTGTGTATGATGGTGGATAGTGAGGATGCTTGCTTCTGACGTGGCTTCTTTATCTTCCTTGTGGTGTGGACAGTGTTGTCATTTGCCGAGACCAAGGAGAAGGTGGGTGGGGGAGGTGGAACGAGAACAAAGGACCTTTGCAGTATCTGCTCCGGAGAAGGGGAGCTCAGGTCATGAGCTTGAGGGCGGCTGAGGTCCCTGGCCGTGAACCCAGGGCAGCCCTGAACGTCTCCAGCAGCGGAGACTGGCGAGCTCACCTGCCCTTCCTGAGGCCTGTGGGGAGTGGGGGAGGACTTCGTAGACTTTTTGGAGAGTGGGATTTCAGTCGGGTCCACAAAGTGCAAAGAACAGCGTGTAGCGCACGGGGCTCTCACTCCTCTCTGACACACGTCGTTCTGTGCTGCGGTAAGAAAACATTCTCTGAGTCGCTCAGGTGCTCCTTCAGTAAATGGCCCCAGCCCGCTGGCCTGTTTTTCTCTAAGTTCTCATCCACTTTGTCATACGATTTCTGTCTCCTGCCTTTGTTTTCTTCCATGTTGTCCGTTGTTCTGTCACATCGCTGTCTGCATGCAAGTCTGTGTCCGCCCTACACTCTGGACTTTGTCAACAGCTGGAATTCTCTCACCTCTGAACTAAAGCCGTGAGCTTGAAGAGCAGACAACCAGGCTTTATTCAAATGATATGCAAAGTAAGCGTGAACAGCCTGTGAGTGTGATGATTCTCACGTGCTGTGCTCTAGAGTGTCCATGAGTGTTTGGACACGAATTGCGTGACGTCTGTTGGGTTGCTTCTCAGTTGTCCCATCTATGGACGGTGGTTGCCTATATTCCCCTGGCGGTTTTTTCATTTTGAATTTCCATGGATTATGATAAGGTTCTCGAGAGCCCTCACTGAATGATTATGTAATCACTCTTTAGTATTGCAAAGTATCTTCATCTGCATTACCTAAATTTTAAAACCACCTGATTAGGCATTTTATGCCGTTATTTCTTCTTATTCTCATGGATTTTCAAATGCTTTTATATCTTATTTGGGAACAACATGTATTATCAAATTCATGCATTTTGTATGAGGATAACTTACCACGTCATGACTCCGTCGTCTAGCCATGTCACATGTAAATGAGCTAGGACAATGTAAAGTATTGTGGAGGTTTGAAAAATAAGTTATCTACTTTAGCTTTTCATATATTTCTGTGTTTTATGGACTTCCTCATCTGTGAGCATCTCACGTATGTATCAACAATTTTAATTTTTTTAAAGAAGTGTATACTTAGTGTATAGTGAATATCATTTTTTTTTTTTTTCTGTAAATTAGTTTAATTTTGATCCTGACTTTCCATCGGGTGAAGAGGAAGGAATTCAACACCAGTCATTTGGAGACTTTCCCCCACCCCCCCAGGTTGTGCTAAGGTTTGGGGTCTTGTGCAGTGCTAGCATGTTGAGGAAAGGGCCCAGAATCATCAGTCATCTGGCCACACTGCTTACCCAGGGGAGACCTCTTCTTCCAGCCTAAACGTGCCCTTCCTGGCTTTGCAGGATGCCTCTAATGCTTAGTGAATGGGAACCATTGGTGAGGCCCAGAGGCCTGGGCCTTGGCTTCTGTCTTCTAAGGGTTCTTAGAAGCTTTTTCCTCCGTAGACCCTACTCTTGCTGGGAGAAAGTGTGGCTCAGTGACTCACAGACCTTTCTCCTCTCTCCAGTTCTGGGAAGTCCTTCTATGCTCCTTTCTTTCCTTTTTTTTTCTTTTCCTTTCTCTCTTCCTTCTTTCCTTCCTCCCTCCCTCCCTCTCTCTCTCTCTCTCTCTCTTTCTTTCTTTCTTTCTTTCTTTCTTTCTTTCTTTCTAGATATTTATTTATTTGAGAGAGAGCACAAGTTGGGGGCAGGGGAGAGGGAGAAATAGACTCCCTGCTGAGCAGGGAGCCGAGAATGCAGGGCTTGATCCCAGGACCCAGAGATCATGACCTGATGCTTAATCAACTGAACCACCCCGGTGCCCCCTGGGAAGTCTTTTTTAATCTGGGGGAAAGCCCTCAATCCTCAGACTCTATTCTCAACAGGTGTAGGGCTGTTTTCTACTTTTTGTTTTTTAATAAAAGCTAAGAGGTGCTGGCACAAACCTTCCCTTAGGCAAGGAAGCCCACACAATGTAGCCTATTTAAATGGTAGAATATAGAGACAGAACACAAATCTCTTTAAAACAAAACAAAACAAAACCACTCAACAAGCCACCTCTGTTCAGTGTTACCTCCTCTGAGACCACAAATTTGTGTGGCTTAGTCTTCATTTTATAACTCACTGAGGAATATTTGCTAAATGTGTTTACATTTTATTGACATAACTTCTGAGTGATCTAAATATCAAGCAGACTATAACATTTTTAAAGTGTTGTGTAAATGTTCTAATTTTGTTTTGTCTTATTTTACCTAAGAACACTGGAACTATTTTGGGGCTGATGAGAATCTTGGTCCGGTGGCTGTGAGCATTCGAAGGGAAAAACCAGAAGAAACGAAGGAAAATGGATCTCCGTACAACTACCGAATAATTTTTAGAACCAGTGAGGTAAGTTGCACACCAGAAAGATTGAGGCTTGAGTGGAGTGAGGAGTCTCAGTAGCAAAGCAATTAAATGTAATCGCACATAGCTACAGACGTCTTAGATGAACAAAGCCCCTTTCATTGGTTCTGCTGCTGATGGGGGTGGACATCGTGGTTAGATTTGGACCCTTCCTTTCCATCGACCCCTGGGTAGAGGCAATAAATGAATGGGAGTTTTGATTCGGAGAAAGATACATCAGTTAAGTGTGGTTCGAGGAAACTGGAGTCCTCAAGATTCCAAAGTGGATATTGCATATCCCGCTGGGGTGGCCGGGAAGCACTGGGCCAGCGGACTCCAGATGAGAGAGGGTCACCCAAGAGTTAGCTCGCTCTTCCAAACTGTTGCTGAGGACAGTTCTTAACCCAAGAAGAGGGAAAGAGACTTTTCGTCTTCCACTTCCTCTTGGCTCTTCCCTGGGCCTGTTCCCTGGCTGTCAGGAGACTCAGAGTGACCCGGCCGACCCGAGGCTCCTCACTGTGCATGAGACCGGCTCTTGGGGCTCTTTAGAGCTCAAAGCACACATAATATATGAGTTTTTATTTTAAAATGAAACTCAGCTCGGAAAGGAAAAGGAAAATAAAATAGCCAACACAGCAGTTTTTGTTGGTGGTGGTGGTGTTGTTATAAACTCATGAACAAGTTTGGGACAGTGAGGTTTCTCCTTTGTTTTCTTTCTAAACATGTGTGCCGTTGTGCCAGTTACGAATTTATTATTGCCTTTCTGCGCCAGATTCACTTCAGGATTGTTGTTGTGCATTAATGCCTAATATCCCCCTGAGGTATCTGAAAAATAATGGTTTTGAAACCAGTTTAAATAGGACGTTTACTTCATATCCCCCGTTGACTACAAGGCAGGTTCCAGGGGTTGGCTTCACTTAGTAATCGTTCCTCAGCTTGAACTCCGGGGAAATTAAAAATAGGGTTTTTAAAGGCATGACTTCAATATCTAACGGGTTGTATGTAGTGGCCAGAGAGAATTGAAGAGCTCCCGTGCTCTAGTGTGCTTTCTCTCCACACCAGAGCTAATCAGTAAGCAGGATAAATGTGTTTGTGGAACATGAAAAGCACAGAGAACACACTGTTTTTGAAGTTGGACACAGGTAGTTGCCCCTCTCTGGCTTCTTGGATTCCTGTCAGCCTGTTTATTACTTGACTTCTGGGGTTTTTGTCCTCCTGTTCTCACCTGTTTCCCCTCCCACAGCCACACCGGTTCCTACCACCCGTCTCACCAGAGGTCAGAGTTTTCTAAGTGAGGGATTTCCTCCCCAGCTCCTGTTACCAGTCTCCATGACTGTCCCCTCCAGCTCGCTTTGCAGCTCTTCCCCATCTGCTCCCAGCGTCTCTCCTCTCTCTCCGGCGTTAACTCCGGCTGTCTTAAGTGACCGGGATCCCTCCGCCATGGTTGGTGGCTCTGCCTTTCCCACCTCTGGCCTTTCGTCCCTTGCTACCTGGACCCAAAGTGTTCACCCTGCACCCCCCCCCGCCCCCCACTTCTCTGGTGTGACAGTTCGGTCCTTTTTCTGCTAGCCCATCCGATGGTCCCTTGGGTCCTGGCCTTAGCCTTTGACTGGAACATCCATGTCAGATGTTGTCTATGGTTCAAGACACCGTCATCACTTTTATGTTCATATTAATGTTTAAGTGACAGCTCTGTGACTGAAGTTGTATAGGCCAGAAACTTAAAGTCACACTGGACTCCTCTCTCTTCCTTGCCTCCTAACCCCCAGTCTGGTCTGTCAGCAAAACTGTCTGCAAAAAAGTTGACTCTGTCTTCAAAATATGCCCAGAATACAACCTCTTCTTTCATCCCACCACCTCGGCCTGGGCCAGGGCCAGGGGCCAGGCCACCATCATCTTTCTCTGAGAACCCTTCTTCCTGCTCTACCCATAAGCCCCGCAGGGATCCTTTAGAAATGTAATCCAGATCTGTCATTCCTCAGTGCAAAATCCTTTAGGTTTCCCTTGTCCTGAGTAAAAGCCAGTCAGTGTCCTTGCTGATTTAGGACACCATCCACTCTGGCTTCCTTCCCCTTGGGGCCACCTTGAAGCCTCTGCCTCAGGGCTCGGCTACTCCCTATTCCTCTGTCCTGCCTTGTTCTTCCCCTGGCATCCTCCTGGCTGCAGCTCTCTCATTTCTGCTGACCTTTATGCATAAATCACAGGGGCCTTCCTTGGCCAGTGGATCTAAAATTTCTACTCCCACACATCCCATCTCATGTCTAATGCTAGGCTTTGTTTTTTCATGAACACTTAATACTACCTCATGTGCTGTACTTTTTATTTTGTGTGTTTTCTGTCTCCTGCACTGGAATTTAAGCCCCAGGTGGGTGGGGACTGTTGTCTGAGTTGTTCGGGACTGACTACACATCTTAATGCCTAGAATCGTACGTCTGCTCGCCCTTCCTCTCCTCTCTAATGTGTATGTAATGAAGTGTCCCTAGCTTTCGTGTAACTTTTTCCTTTCTAATCAAAGTCATCCTTAAATGTGGTTTAACTGTAATATCTTAATGAGGCTTTTCACAAAAATTAACTAACAAAAGTCCTTTGACAGAAAACATCTCTAGATGTTCGTCCCTCTCCTGACAGGCACTTCACTCTTACCTCTTTCATTTCAGTAGAAGTCATTAGTGCACAACATAAACAGAAAAACATATTTGTAAGCCTGACAGTTTATGAACAAAACCTTACAGAATGTGAGTGTTTTTAAGCAAAGGTGCACAGGGACTTATAAGGATTCTTGTCTTGTTTCTGGAAATCATTGACAAAAATATCAGCAATGCTAGTGATCCAGATAGAAAAATGAGTCCTTTTTCTCCTCTGGTTGGCTTCCTTGGGGTGAGCTGCTGTCTTTCTGTGGTGCACGATTAGCATTCCTGGGCGGACTTCCAGCCTCTGTAGCTTCCTGTGTCCAGGCACAGGTTACTCACGGAAGGAGAGACGCAGTACCTGGGCGGTTCAGCAGTTTCCCAGGATTTAAAACACAAAAGAAAGCCCCAGAAACCATTTCTGTCAAATTTGGTATTAAATCATAGGAAAAATGATGTTTTTTACACAAGTGTTATTCGAAAACAAATTATTTATAAATGAAAGAAAAGATACTAATTAAACGAATAGTACCTTGTTCTCGTAGTGAGAGCAAGATGTTGATAAATTTTGCTTTTCCTACCCTCCTTCTCTTCACCATCAGTTGGCAAATGTTACAGATTTGACTTCCCTGGTGATTGTTCCTTTGGTTTCCATTTCCCTGCTAACCGTCTGTCATGCCCCCGTTGCCTGATTTCCGAGACTCTCACAGCTTCCTTCTGACGGTGCTGTCCGCCCGCGGCTTCTTCCTCTTGCAGTTCGCCTTAGGGTACACGTCCTGTTCCCCATTCAGACAAGGTCTGAGGCTGCCTGTTGGAGCCTGGCGGGGTGCACGCCCTCGGGTGCACACTGCTGCTCCGCGCCCCCCAGCTCCCCCACCCGCGTCCAGCTGGGCCAGAGCGGTGGCTCTTGCGCCCCACATCCTCCTCTTCCTTGTCTCAGTACCTTCGCTCTCTGACATGCTCTTCTACAGAGTGCTCCCGCGATTTCCTGGCCCCTTTTTAGTGCCATGCCTTCCGTGAGGGCCTGTTCTTATGCACTGAGCCACAACGCCCCATATTCTGCCTTTGGACCCTCTTAGGACCTGAACTGGTTACACTTTTCTTAGTAAATACAGCCTTCCGAGTTGCCGTTGTGTGTTTCTTCCTCTCACGCTCGTACACCGCACCCCTGGCCGTCAGCACGCGCACCCTCCTCTGTCCGCTCTCGCCGCACCTGCTGCAGTCCCGTGCCTCGTGACCTGCCAGCTTCATGGGAAGGTGTTCAGTGTGATGGGGTTTTTTCTTAGGTCATCATACAATGTTTACGTTTAGTAACAGCTTTGCCATGTGGCACTTTTTGGGAATTAAGACTGCTCTAGGCTTCGTATTTACTCCAGCAAATCATCATTACATAGAGACATTTCTTTGGTTATGTTTATATTTCATAATAATGGAAAGTGTTCTAAGAAATAAGGGGAAATCTAGAGTGATTTCTGGTGCTGTTGACCATGCTGCCATACCAGCTACAGTCCTGGTCTTACTGTCATAGCATTTGGGGATATAAATAGTTCATGGTTGGCAGCAAGGTGTTATGAAATTTAAACCTTTATCCTTTCCCTTATCTCTTATAATAAAATAATGTAATGTAATAAAATTTTGTAATAAAATCATGTAATGTAAAATAATTGTGTCATAAAATAATGTAATGTAAAATTTAAAAAAGGTATAATGTCTAAATCCTGAGCATTTATGCTTCAGATAGTTCTCTGGGATAGCTTAATTTGGTTAGTGGCATTTTACAGCCATATAAAGGCCCTGATCTTACCAAGCTCTTTAAGGAAATGCCTTATTTGGTTTTTAAGTAGGTGTCCTTGGAAGGCTTGATAATGAGTTCCTTTGGACTTGCCTGGGTCTTGGAAGCCTTGGCTTCTTTTCGTATATAGAGTTCTTCCATCACTCCCCTCATTCTTTCTCCCTCACCGGCTTCTCCTTCAGAATTCGTTCCCTGCTCCTCAGCAGCGCCTTAACCTAGGCCTCAGTGCATTCGATGTATTTACGCCCCTCCCACAGCGAGAACCGTCATCGGAGCACATGTCTGTCTTTCAGCTCATGACCCTGAGAGGCTCAGTCCTGGAGGATGCCGTTCCCTCAACGGCAAAGCACTCGACAGCCAGAGGACTGCCCCTGAAAGAAGTGCTGGAGCACGTGATTCCTGAGCTCAACGTCCAGTGCCTGAGGTTGGCCTTCAACACGCCCAAGGTCACAGAGCAACTCATGAAACTGGATGAACAAGGGGTGAGTTTGGCTTCTGGGGGAAGACATTCTTGCTGCTCAGATTAACTGCTAGGTTTCTAGAATACAGACCTTCATATTTCTTTTTTGACAGGGAAAACTGATACCATTTATCTTAAAGTATGGTCTGTTTGCCATTACTCATTTTCTTTCTTCTTAACTCTCTGAACCTTTCTCATCTGATGAAATTTTCTATGTCTGAATTGATAGATACAGTTCTTAAATTGAGTTCAACTCTTTCAGTATAAAATCTTCCATAAATGCAGTGAATTTTTCAGATACTGTAGGAGTAAGTAGTAGTAATCAGAGCCTCTGTTTTAAGTGCCTTAAATATGTTACCCCTTTTACTCTCCCAGCCCTACGAGAATGGCACCATTATTATCCCCATTTTAGAGATGAGGACCCTGAGGCACAGGGAGATTGAGTAGTAAGCCCAGGTTCACACAGTTTAGTAAGTTTGAAGCCTGTGCTGTTAGCCACTATACCACGCTCTTCTTAAACACTTCAGTTTTCAAAAGTCTGTTTATACCACCAAAGATGTAGTCTAGCCAAGATTTCTAAATACAAGATTTTAAAAATTTGTGTCCTAATTAGTCACAAAAGGAAATGCTCAAGATTTTCTCACTTCCATTCTTCCTGTACCTTAATGTGTGGCCATTTGGTCAAGATGCAGATGGTTGATAAGATAATCCATACAGAGACAGCAAAAGGGTAGAGAATGACAGGTTATGCTCTGGAAGATCCACTAACCGGAGATGTGCCCACATTCTGCTTGTAAGAATTCGAGCATCTGGGCTAGTTGTGTTAGATGCTGTATTTATACACTCTCACTCTCTCTCTGAACAGCTTTGAACATTTCAGCCATATTACAT
This sequence comes from Ursus arctos, assembly GCF_023065955.2. Classification (NCBI taxonomy): domain Eukaryota; kingdom Metazoa; phylum Chordata; class Mammalia; order Carnivora; family Ursidae; genus Ursus; species Ursus arctos. The sequence goes on along the minus strand of NW_026622930.1, from coordinate 29,017,275 downwards.
CCTGGCAATATGACTAATAATAGCTTTACTCTTGCATTTAAAAAAAAATTCCTCCAAACATAAAATTGGTCCACTTATTGAATGCCATTTTATGAACAAATTTTGATGGCATCTCCTTAATTAACCAAAAATTCCAACATTCTTAAAATGAATAGGAGTTTTAAAAAAAAATCCATTTTAAGGTATATTCTTTTAATTCAGCCAGTAGGGATATATGAGGAACCAATGGCTGGACACAACTTTTCTAATCTTTGCTCTCTCTGTGCATTCATTTTACTTATCAGCCCAGCTGATGTCTGTTCTGTACATAGATTTCAAGTAGGCTTTGTGTGTCTGTGTTTGTAACATGCAAATCGGGCACACTTGGAATGCTTCAGAACACCGCTGAGGCTTAACTGTTTGGGGGCTGTTTTCCCGTAAATGTTCTGAGCATGCAGTCTAACAGAGGAGGAATAGAAAAATGAGGATTAGGTTCAACTTTATGGATTCAGTCTTTTCAGTTACTCTGCTTTTCAAGGAGAATCATATTTCAGCACTGTTAATGTAATCACAAATTGAACATTCTAAATCCTACATTAGAACAAGTTATTTTATAGAAGAAAAGGTGGGGGGTTTTTTTGTTGGTTTTTTTGTTTTTTGTTTTTTGTTTTTTTTGGTTTTTTTTTTGCCATTTTCCCCTTTGTTGTACCCATACTCCTAAAAACTAGGTGCCCTAACTGTAGACATCTTGTGTGGTCTCTGGCCCATTTTCTGCCCTCTCTTAGTGATGAACACTTTCTGGTCCCATCAACCTAGAAAAGATAACACTATATGGTGAGTTTAACTTAAAGCTAAATTTATTTGATTCACAAAACTGCCCATTCTAAAATTATGGGCTTCTTATTCTTAGGGGGTATTAAAATATCCTTTCCTTCATAAATTATTGATGATAATATATGTGTTAGTTGTTTTCTTTAATGCCTTTCCTCAGAGAAATTAAAATTTGGCAACCTAGGGTAGTCTCCCCAGTTTTATTTTGGAAATTTTAGCAGGCAGTAGAACCTAAAAGTTTAAGGCCTGCTCTTCTATATATGCAGCTCTAAATCTGGACTAAGGAGCATCCTCCCACCCCCCCCACCCCCCCACTCCCCCCACTCCCTTGGCCTCTGTCTTTTCATTTATATCTCCATAGCATTCAAAGCCAAGATTGTGCTGATAAAAAGCAGATGACACACATACTTGAGCATTTAGTCTGGGGAGTCATTTTTTTTGGTAGGAAATCTCATTAATGCCTTGGAATCATTTTGAGAAAACGATTATTTTCATGCCTTTTACATAGATTTTTAAAAAGAAATGCATATAAGTGCAGTAGATTATGCATTTGAATCATTGCAAAGCATTTTCTCTCTCTATCCATGTCATTTTTAAAAATTTCATGCTTTATACATCCTTACATTTAAAAAGATTCATCGAATGATATCAGGAAACTAGACTCACTGAAAAGAACTTCTGGATCTCCCCTTAAGTTTTCTTTAAACAATTCCTTTAGTAGCTTTTTTCCTTTAAACAGCTTACATGATTATGTTTGGGAAAAGAAAACACTGTTTGCTTGCTTCATTGTAACATTTTGACTTTCAGATCCCTGGTGCTTTATTTTCTCATTTTACCACTTTTAAAAGCTGAAATGAATAGAACAAATTAAAATTATATCTGTAATATATGAAAGAAAGCATTTCACAAAAATATAAAAATGTGTTTTTTATTTGATTAGACTGATACGTTTGCAGAAACTGAAGGTAGACATTTTAATTCGTGAAGTTTAGAAAATGAATACATGCTTATCGAAGTTGTAGATGTGGCTTACCCGAGCTTTCACATTCTTCCTCCTGATGCCTTTCTGGGCCTCTCACTGTTTATTGATGTCCATTTCCATTGTGCTATACAGGGCAATACCCTACCAGTGACTTCACACTGTCAAGGATTTAGAACAGACTGTGACTCAGAAAATTTGGATCAACTCTAGATTTAGTTTATCCATCTTGGTCCTAGATCTTCACTTAGTCGGTAATTGAGAGCATCATTTATGAGAAAAACAAATTAGATCAGCACATATGTTTACTTATTGCACTGCTGTAAGCACTTTAGCACGTGTCCTGGTTCACTCCTTATAGTGCCCTGCACAGGGAGGGCTTCTAATCATGGGCCTGTTTTACGGTCATGAGAAGATTGAGACTTTCAGAGGTTCGGAGTGCTGTCTTCCCTTAATAGTCCTCAACACTGGGTACACACATTTGCAGAATACTGCCCTTTGTTTTTACGATTTGCAAGTTTTTATACTTCTGCATGTCTTGAATTATTTAGATACTCAAAACTATGCTGTAAAATATCAGGAATTTCATGATCTATTGAAGCCAGCTTTTTAATAATATAGCTAATAGTTACTTTTAAATTTGCCATGTCAGAGCCATTTTCTTCACCAGTCATTTAAAAAACACCTTTATCTCATCTACTCCATGCAAGAGGAATGAAAAGCCACCGTGCCTGGCACATGGTGCACATGGAAGAACTATTCGCTGCAGTTGATAATGATAAAATAACAGCTTGTTAGAAGCCCGTTACGTGCACTATCTCATTTAACTTTTGTGAGCAATCCCATGAGAGCTGCTAGTACAGGCCGTATAATAGGTTATGTTCACGGTCATAAGTAAGCACAACTGTTTCAAATCTAATAAATGCTTATGGAGAACCACTCTTTGCAGATTATTAAATACTATGGAGAATAAATAGTCTAGTAAGACACAGTCCTTACCCATGAAGGAGACAAGGTCATAAATTACTGTAATGAAAGTCAGGTTTAATATAATGAGTATAATAAGAGAATTGCAAACAGAGAGCAGCGTAGGCACAGGCCAACAGGGCCAAGTCATGATTGGTTAGGCCCATTCCCAAGATGGGCCATGGAAGGGAGGAGGACTTCCTCAAGCCAGAGAATAAGCAGGGCGGTGGTCGAGACTCAGAACAGTACGAACAAAGCACAGAAGGATGAAAGCAGCGTCTGGTTATGGCAGCAGGCAGTCTAGCCACACAGGAGTGTGAGGCACATAAGAGAGTAATAAAAATAGATATTTTTTATGGAGGAGTGACCAAGCCAGGCACCCTCTGAAGCAATTTACATGAATTATCTTAATTAGTCCTCAGAATCCTTTGATGTATGTGCTATTATTGTTCTTGTTTTACAGACAAGAACACGGAGGTACAAAGAGGCCAAAAGACCCCACCACGCACCGTTAGGGTCTGGTGGAGGCTGGTCTCAAATCCAAGTGCTGGGTTCTAGAGCCTGCGCTCTGAAGCAGCGCACTAAGCACCCCATCCCCCTCTTCCTCCCTTGAGTGGGAAAAGAAACTCTGGAAAGGGGGCTCCAAGCATTACTGCTGCTGGCTTCGGTGCCCCGTATTAAGTATAACATATTAAAGTGCAATTGCCAGTCTGCAATAGAGAAAATTGGTAGTCCTGTTTTCATTAGGAAATATCAGGTTTCATGTACACGGTAGTGGTTTTACCTAAACGAGTATCTCCACTGTTTTTCTAGGTAATTATTAAAAATGCAAAGAAATGGAAATATTCATTGGGCTTTCTATTCCTTGAAAGTTATTGAAGTTAAAGGGGAAAACGATCATATCTAATTAGGTCTGTGATACTTATTTCCAGAATGAATGTTAAGGAAAGAAGCAGTGTTATTTGATAATGACTAGCACCGATTCTTTGATTAAGGGTGTGGATGAAATTCTGTGCTGACTTAGCCTATTCATTGCCATGTTGCATTATTTTATTGAGGATAAATGAGTTTAGCCAGCCACTTTCTTCTTTGATTCCGGCTGCTAGATTTAAAGAAGGAACCATAAGGAAAACATTTTTCCCCAAACCCATTTTATATGAATGAAGCTTTGGCAGAACGATTACCATTCCTGAAATTTTCTTCTTCTTTTAGATCATGGTAACAGCTAAGGCCCAGTTACAGTTCAGGTGGCCAGCACGTTGATTCTAGACAGCTCGTGGATCTGTATGCACATTATCAGGAGGGAAATACACGTGACAGTTGTCAGGTCAGGGGAAGAAGGCGGTGGCATTGGTGGCTTTATCTTGTTTCTTCCCAAGTAGTGGTCACTCTGTGCTTTCTCATCCACGCTCTTTCGCCTGGCAGAGGCTGGGTTGGATGACTGGTTGGAGTCCGTTCCAATGGTAAGATTCAGTGCTTAGCACAGCTGATAGCAGTGGCTTTCAGAAGACAGTTGGCTGTGGTGGGACTGCGATTTGCAGGGACGGGTTTGAGCATGGCAGAGACAAGCAGTGAGCATTCTTTGGTTCACAGTCTGAAAGGAGTAATGGAGTGCAGATCTGTCAGTCTTGACCTTAAATTGTGGATTGTGTTTTAAATTCAGCTTTAGAACAAAAATCTACACTCGTTTCTTTCCTATGGGACTTATCTTAACTAGCTAATATCTTCCAGTGGTGCAGAAATCAAAGTAATTATGTTTACTTTGAGGAATCCCATTCCTACTCTGCTCTGTCTCCTCCCTCTCTCTTCCTGTATAGTTACTACTTGTACTAGTTTCTTATATATTCTGTCTTTATACAGATATCATCAAATATGCATATAGAGTCTTATTTCTTATACAGAATATAGCATGCTGTGGACATTTTCTTTTTTCACTGAGTAATATATTTTGGAGATCTTTCTATGTCAATATATAGAAAGCTTTCCCATTGTTTTTATGCCTGCATAATATTATGTTGTGTTACTGTACCGTAATTTATCAGTTTCCCTATTGATGGACATTTGGATTGATTCCTGTCCTTTCCTATTACAATGCTGCAATGAAGAGCAATTTTCTATATAATAGAAATTTGTCTTAATATCAAGTCAAAACCAGGTACGTTTATTATCAGTTTAATACCCAATATGAAGCTTTTTATTTTTGTTGAGAAATTTTGTACATTAGAGATTATTGTGTGTTTGTATAGAATTTTTTTGTTATGCTAAGATAAAAGTAGCTTAGAATATGTCTGTGCACAAATAAAAATAATTTTGACAGCATCTCAGTCAGATTTTTAAAATAACTTTCCTACCCAGTATCCATGTCATTTTTAAAAAGTGATTTTATTTTTGTTAGTCATTTCCAATGAGGACAAATTTTCTAATTAGCATTTTTTGCCCACAACACTGAATTCTTCCGGTCTCTTTGACATTCTTTTTAGGGGACAGTATAGTGATGAGTCTTTAAGAAGTGGTAAAGAAAGTTGTCATGTTTATGAAAAACAAGCCAAAGTAAATGCTGTCAGTGTGAATCATGAGGATTTTAAAAAATGAACAAGGTCATCGTGTCCAGTAATGACAGAATAGTTTGCTGCAGACCAGCCCACCCAATGAGAATAGCCAGGAACACTGGACAAAATAGTTTTTAAAAGTTTGTACTTTTGCTTCTGGAAATACAGAGTAGATCTATTTTTTGCCTCTTCTTCCTGCTAAGTACAGCTAAAACCTTGTACACTGTATTTAAAGCCAACACAAAATGAATTTGCAAGGTGGAGAGAAGGAGGCAGATTGGGTAAGGATTGTGAGATTTGAGGAACAACACAGTGGTCGTTCATGATGAAAGCGGAAGAAGGGAGGAACTTGCTCGACTTAATGAAAAACATCTATAAAACATCTACAGCTTATATTCTACTTACTGATGAAAGACTTAGTGTTAAGAAGGCAGGAGGATACACTGTCACCATTGCTATTCAACAGGATACTGGAAGTTCAAGTCAGCACGATAAGAAAGACAATCAGATTGAAATTCTAGAATGGAAAATATAGCAAAAGTTAACATTTCAATAGATAGGTTTAAGAACATATTCGAGCAAAAGAGAAAATTGATGAATTGAGGATAAATTATCAGAAAATTGTTTTTCTTTTTCTTTTCATTTTTTTTGTTTCTGTTCTTATTGTGATACATCTACTCTTTAATCTCCATCCCCTAGTCCCCCAATACCCCCCCCACCTCCCCTCTGGTGGCTACCAGTTTGTTCGCTATAGTTAAGAGTATGTTTCTTGGTTTGTCTCCCCACCCACTTTTTTCCTTTGCTTGTTTGTTTTGTTTCTTAAATTCCACATATGAATGAGATCATATGGTATTTGTCTTTCTGTGACTAACTTTTTTCACTTAGCATAATACTCTCTAGATGCAGCCATATTGTTGCAAATTTCATTCTTTTTGATGGCTCAGTAATATTCCAGTATGTGTACATCTTCTTTATCCGTTCATCAGTCAGTGGACACTTGCGCTGCTTCCGTCGTTTGACTATGTAAATAATGCTGCCATAAACGTAGAGGTGCCGTTACCAGAAAAGTTTTAACTGGAGAGAAATACACAAAAGTACCTAAAAGGCAGTGAGCCAGAATGAAATAGTATATGTGATGGAATTCCCTGGAGGAAAACAAGTAAAGCATTATTTGGGGGACAGAATCAGTATTTGAAGAAATACTGATAGAAAAGTTTCCAAAACTGATGAAAGATAATGAATTAAGATGGATTTATGGAGCTCTGCCCCTAAGCATGATAAATATAAAGAAAATCAGGCATAGGTCCATCAGGATAAAAATGTCTGAAAATAGAAGAAAAAGAGAAAAACCATAGACAGAGGGAAGAAGGACCTTCATAGAAGAACAAGACAGCTAAATGTTAAAATCAACCATTTGTCAGGCTCTGAAGCCTAAAGAAAAGGTAGAAGCCAGGACAGGTTTCTAGAGTGCCAAAAGACTAACTCTTACAGTGGATTTTACCCAACAAAAAGATTCTTTAAAAATTTAGGCAAAACTAATTTATAGTGGGGGGGCAGTGATCATCTGAGTGAGTTGATGCAGGAATCAGGAAACTCGGAAATGATGGAAATTTTCTGTATTTTGATGGTGGTACAGGTGTATCAGAACTCATTAAATCAAATGGATGCAGTTTACTGTTCAGAAATTATATAACAATAAACTTGATGTAAAAATTCAAGCCAGATTTCTGCTTGTAGCCAAGATTAAGAAAGAGGGACTGAATTTACCTTTCTATCTGAAACAACTTTTAAAAAACGAGGCAAAACAATGAAACAGTGGTCTTTATGACTTTGGGCATCAGACAGCAAAGGACAGTGATCTCTGGGAGGTGGGATACAAATTCAATGGACAGGGAGATCACACCAGCTTTCTGCCTGAAGAGTTTGCAAACTGCAGTGCAGGGAGGGGCATCCATGGAAGCCCAGCAGTCTCCCCGAGTGAGACTTCCAGGTGAGTCCCGCGAAGCCAAGGAAGGTGGAGTTTGCAGAGATGAGTACTGTAAGTGCACTCATTTGAGGAAACAACTTGAGGCCAGGGTGAGAACCACCTTCCAGGTTTAGGGGGGCAAACCCTCAGTTCTCCCACAAGGCCAGGAATAGCTTCTGCCTCCACCAGGCCGACTGGAGAACCTCCTAGTTCACGTGGCAGAGGAGTCGTCTCAGGACAGTTTGGCCTCAACAGTGGGGCAGAATTATCCTTAAGTTAAACATTGCTGTTGTACAGCCTAATGGAGTTTAGAAGCAAGAACTGAAAGGAGCAAACTATTTCCAGATCCCTGTGTCCCAGAGCAAAGCTCAAACCCCCCGGCATCATGGCCCACACTCTGAGAACTGCCTCACAATGAAATACCGTGACTCATAGTGACGGTTTTAAATTTCTGGATTAAGTCAGACAGTGTAAAGGTTTTCTAAGAATTTGAGAACTGGGTTATTCTCATGGTCTTTGCTGTCCCAGTAGCCTTCCTGAGGCCGTGACACCAGGCAAGAGGAGGTGAAAATGCCGAACCGAGAGATTGGTTGTTCCAATCTGTTTCTATTGGCGAAGGGCTCTGACTTCATCATCCATCTTTCCAGACACTCAGGGCTATGTAAATCCGATGGCAGTATTTGTTTCTTTGATTCTGTGTTGAGGTATCTACTTTATTAGAAGAGTGATTTTATGTCCTGTTGGTTCCTAGCTGTGAAAGCCCATGTCACTTTTGATGGGTTTTAAGGACACTTTGCTTTATTGCGATTCAAGACCTTCATCTCAAACGTAGCCTTTGTCCTGTTGGATTGACCATCATTACTTGTTATAAAAGAAACATTTGTGGGTGTCCAGACACTTCCAGAATGCTCCCTGTGAACAGTTGATATGCAAGCATGGAATTGTATAGCATGGCCCCAGGATTATCCCAAACTGTGGATAAACACAGCCTGTTCCCAGGATGGCTTCTGGTGTCTTCATAGCTCTATTTTGAGCATTATATGGAAGCATTGTGTATTCGTATATATAAACCCATACAGATGTGTTTGTGTGTGTCTTAAAAAAAAGTGCTGTTTTATATAACCTCCTAACAACTCAAAACCCCAAACCCTAGCTCTGCCTCCATTTACACTTGCTCTTTCCCTTGCAGTGTTCCTTATTATGTTTACATAACTCCTCTCCACCAGCCCCTCGTATTCTGGCAGGGAGCAGGGTTGCCAACTAAGGGTTCCAGGAGCCTGCGTCCAGAGAATACCACCTACCTTGATTTAATTGCACTAGAAACCAAGAATACAGTCATATTGTCACGTTAGCGGATAGAGCAGTGACATCTGGCACAGTTTCAAACCAGAGGAAATCTGACATTCTAACAAATGTCCTAATCCTCTTAAAGGCTCCTTCTTTTCACAAGCAGCAGACGCCAGTTTGTTCCCTGAGCTGCCGGTGGAGTTCACTAGAGGATGAGAAATCCGTCAGAAGACGGCGGCACACTGTCTCATTGTCCTCGGATTCAGCTTCTCCGGTGGTTGAGGGGAAGTTTCCTCACTTCTCTCTGTACTGAACTCCTGTTTCTATATAAACGAATCCTTTTGAATGTTGCACAGTGAAATCTTCGGCCTTTATCTGAGAAGTTTTAAAAAGCCATCCACAAATCCAGTGTCTTGGTGATGCTCTCTGTTGAACAGGGTGACTTTTGTTTTACGCTGTGGCCTGAGAAGGCTGATCTGGGAGGCACAGAGCCAAAGAGCAAATAGCCCAAAACCCCTTCCTTTCTCCACATGCCTTCTCTTTGATAGCCCTCCCTGCAGGGAGACAGTAAAGATTCGGCTGTATGAAGGCTGCTTTTGTAGTGGACACAGAGCCTACCACTATTTTTTATTTGTTGAGACCCGATAGGGTAGGTACTCAGATTAATTCTAGAGCCAAGGCGAGATCTCTACCTGTGGGAGTCCCCGTGCAAACATGAGCCACATTCCGACGTTTGAAGCAGGCCTGCTGAGAGAAGGGTCAAATGTCAGCCATGTGCGATAGGTTTTATTCTGACTTCTGTTCCGTTTTACCTACATGTGGTATATGAAAATGAACTAAGTCAGAAGTGTTTCTGTCGATAATTTAAATGAAGTAGAAATAATGTGATGTCACATGCTGTTTTGAAAATATTCCATGATTACTATATCCAGTTATTTGCAAGTTTCCGGCTTGGAACTTGACCTGCTTGCTGGAGTAAGCGGAGCAAGGGTGAGCCTCTTCTGTGCAACGAGAGCACTCCCCGGGAGCTCTCATGTCCCCGGGAGCTCTCATGTCCGCGGGGGTCGTAAAAAGGCCGTGGAGCTTCCTTGTCCACGAGGTGGTGTGCAGTGGACGGAGGAAAGCAAGTGAGAGTTTTGCGCCTATGACATTTTCTTGTTACAATGCTGAATCATTTGGTTTAGAAAGTTGAAAAGAGCAGTTCAGGTTCACGGTCCCTTATATAAAATGGTAGGAGCCGGATGGCTTTCAGAATTCAGAAATGTCTACGTTTTAGAAGGACAATAGAATATATACACCATATAGAAATATTCCCACTGGGATCTGAGACAGCACCCCACTATCACATTAATATTCCTACAGGGGAAAAATGTGAATATTCATGTAACATAGAATTAAAGTATTAGTGTCTGCCCATATCAAGTTTTACTGCCAAATGTGATTGCCTAAATTTGGTTTTTACCTTTCAACTTCAGAATTGCAAATAGGGGCTGTGGATTCAAGCCTGGTTGAATCTTGGGATAGAGCCAGCCATGTCATGGGACGGAGTTTGTGGTCTTGTCTCTCTCCCTACTGAGCTTGTCACTTCCTCTTCCATTCTCGACTCTGCTGATATTTGCTCTATGGGCTGTTGTGAGGATCAGCTAATGTATCTTAAATTCTAAACCGCGATTGGCATATAGTGGGTATTCAATAAATGTTAGCTTTTACAATTTTGCCTCTTCCCTTCCCCCTTTCACTTTGGGACATGAAAATTGACTGGTGCACTGGCTGCACTGTCACTCTGGAAAGAGGCCACAGCAGTGTGGAGTGCCTCGATTTCACTAGGGCATTAAAAGTCTAAATTTTTATACTGAAAACTAATGTCTTGGGGTGCCTGGGTGGCTCTGTCGGTTAAATGTCTGGCTCTTGGTTTCAGCTCAGGTTGTGATCTCAGGGTCTTGGAATCCAGCCCCATGTTGGGCTCCCATGCTCAGTGCGGAGTCTGTTTGAGATTCTCTCTGTCCCTCTGCTTCTGCCCCCCACCCCAAGGCTCATGTGCGCGCACATGCTGCTCTCTCTCTCAAATAAATAAATCTTAAAAAGAAAACTAATGTCTTGTTAAATGACTAATATCACCGTAAAATTTGTTTGCAGAATGACTAGACTTTTCAGTGATGAGTAAATATTTTGATTAATGTTGCATCATATTTAAATCTCCTGAGTGATTTGTTTTAACTGTCTTTGAGGAAGGAATATTTGCCACTAGCTGATTGCCATCATGAAACCCCTTTTAAAGTTTCTATTCAGGCTCTCGTCTTTTAGAAAAATATTTGAAAAGTATATTGTTGATAATGCTAATGCTCTAACAAAGACATAACTGAGGTTTATAATTTAGTATATTGGAAAAGTGGCGTTGGGAGTGAAATCTTTCCCAGTTCTACCAAAAAAAAAAAAAAAAAAAGCCGAAATTCACAAGTACATTCATGGGCTTTTTGTGTGAATGTATTTTAAAGTATCTCTTGTAAAGTGGACCTCTGCTTTTAAATTTGTAAAGCCTTCCCCTTTGAAAAGGGGGAGATGATTAAAAAAGAATTCCCTTTTGTTGTCAAGCTGTTTTTTAGGGCCTCATTTTGTACTTTGTAATCCGTTCAGAGAAATTCCCTAAAGTATCAACATCGTTCTGATGATGCATGACCTTGACGTACAGAACGTGTTGATTCATTTTCCTGGCCTTTTCTCTTAATTTGTGAAGATTAGAGTTACAGATACTTGTTCTGTATTTTTTTGGATTAGAGATGGAAGAATTGAAACGGCAGGATTTCAGGAGAAGAGAGCTGTTGCCTTTCCAGGGGGCACGTGCCCTGCAGGAGTTAGGAGCATTTGGGTGGGGGGCACAGTGGACCCGCCCGCACTTACCGCACTGCCTCTCTTACAGCTGAACTATCAGCAGAAGGTGGGCATCATGTACTGCAGGGCTGGACAGAGCACCGAAGAGGAGATGTACAACAACGAGTCAGCCGGCCCGGCCTTCGAGGAGTTCCTTCAGCTGTTGGGAGAACGTGTTCGGCTCAAAGGATTTGAGAAGTACCGTGCACAGCTTGACACCAAAAGTAAGAACTACTTATACTCTCCTGCTACGCTTATTTCCCTCCTGCTGTGTTGATGTTCATCTGCTAAATTGCCCATAAAACAACATTGCCATTTACTGCAGAACACTGCTGCCGATAGGGGAGAGGAAGCCAGAGAGGGAGGATGTGGCACTGAAACAATCGAAGACTATAATCGAAGTAGCTAGGATTGGACTGTTAACACTTTTTTTTTTTTTTTTTTTTTATCAGAAGTGTCGATGGAGTAGTAGAGCAGTGGGTGCAAATCACGCAGAATGGCTCCTGGATAGTGTTGCATAAATTTCACTATATTTAGCTGAATGCTAGAGTGATTAAAAATTCCAGAATCTTATAACCATCTGGTCGTAAGCCCTAGAATTTTTTACTTTCATTAATTTCTTTCGTAATCCTCGTGCTTATCTATGCAGTCAGTCTTCCTATGGTTTTCTTATTCATTTTTCTATTCTATTAATAGTGAGGGCTTTTGTTTGCTTATTTTCTATTTTTATTATTCATAGTCTAATTGAATCCCTAAAAAAATAGGCTTCTTAGCTTTGGTATTAGTTTGGCTCCTGAAATTCGTTGATTAAAAGCACAATGAGGGGGAAGTTTTTTTTTTAGTTATGGCTCATGAACATGGAAGTACATGAACATACATGTACACTCCTGTTCCCCAGGTCATTAATAAAACAGTGCAGTTCTCAAGTATCTGTTTAGGTTAGAGTAGGTTGACGTCTGCTGTGTGTCTGTGAGGAGGCAGTTTTCAATTTTATCTCAAAATCCATCCACGGACACCTGTGACCTGTTTTTCTTTGAGAGGGTCTTTGGATTAGCACATCTGTATTGCAGTCTATAGTAATCTCTCCGATTTTCTGTACAGGAAATTAAATAAGGAGTTGAGTCATGAAAACAGAAAAGCATTCATAAACGCCACTGCAGGGAAGAATTTCCTGTTGCCATGGTTTTACTGTTGCCAACTTGGAAACGACATGCAAGAGAGACTATTAAAGCCCATAAATAGCCTCAACTCTTAAATATTATTTTAACGTTCCATACTCTGCTTGCAACTGCATAAAATGTTAAATCTCAGTATGCCCCGAGACTCTTCTTTTCCAGATACTCTGACATTTGCCCTATACGCTTCATTCATGTTGTCCCAATTTGTTGTGTTATGTAAGTTACCGTCACCACAAAAAGCTATGTGAAAGACTCTGGAAAGAAAATATAATAAGCACCCTGATTTTTTTTTTAACATATATATATTAACATATATTAGTATATGTTGCATACAACACCCAGTGCTCATTACATCAAGTGCCCTCCCTAATGCCCATCACCCACTTACCCTTCCCCCACCTACCTCCCCTCTAGCAGCCCTCAGTTTGTTTCCTACAGTTAAGAGTCTTACAGTTTGCCTCTCTCTCTGTTTTTATCTTATCTTAATTTTCCTTCCCTTCCCCTAGGTTCATCTGTTTCGTTTCTTAAATTCCACATGTGAGTGAAATCATATGGCATTTGTCTTTCTCTGACTGACTTGTTTCACTTAGCATAATACTCTCTAGTTTCATCCACTTTGTTGCAAATGGCAAGATTTCATTCTTTTTGATGGCTGAGTAATATTCCTGTGTGTGTGTGTGTGTGTGTGTGTGTGTGTGTGTGTGTACGTACGTACACATACATCCTCTTTATCCATTCATCCGTCGATGGATATTGGGGCTCTCTCTGTAGTTTGGCTGTTGTGGACATTGTAAACACCGAGATTCTATGCATGAGTGGCCAGATTAGAAATTGATAAGACTGTGTATTAGTTGTGCACGCACACATTCCCAGCCACTTCTTGATGATGAAAGGCAATGTGAGAAATGTGTGGCAAGAACATGCTTATGCAGTGGGGCATCAAGTAAGACACTAGAATAAGCCAAATAAGCACTCTGTGCATATTCTGCCTTGAAATCCCATTAACCGTGAAGGCTAGAGCGGGATGAGCCTGGATTGGCAAACTGTCTCTGATGGCACACTTTTCAGTTCTGTGCAGCCGCGAAGGGTTCCTTTTTGCTGCAGTGCCCTCCTTTAAGGCCCTAACCTTTCAGGGCAAAGCTGATAAGCAGATGAGTCTGTAGTTTCTTTTTCTGCCCTTTCAGAGTGTCAAGTCTCCTCCAGGGAACAGAAAGTCAGAGGGTATTTCTAGTCTACAGCCCTGAAAGAGGCAGTTTGCATATTTATCTCTCTTACTTGAAGCTGACATGGTCAAAGCCAGCCTCTGCAAACCGCCAGCAGCCTCTCACTGGCCGTGGCTCACCCAGAGATGAGGCTTGGCTCTGTGTGCTAGGAGGTCATCTCACATGTTTTGTCCAACCTTATTTTGTGTCAGGAAACCCCTTCTTTCAGTACAGTCATTAAAAAGAGAAAATGCTGGGGCGCCTGGGCAGCAAAGTTGGTTAAGTGTCCAACTCTCGATTTCAGCTCAGGTCTTCATCTCAGGGTCATGAGATTGAGCCCCAAGTCAGGCTCTGCCCTGGGCATGGAGCCTGCTTAAGATTCTCTCCCTCTTCCTCTGCTCCAACCCCCTCTAAAAAAAGAGAGAGAGAAAGCTTTCCAGTTCAAGTGTTCCTAAAGGATCATTTCCTTTACATTTGACAGTGTAGATGTGATTGGATCTGTGGATTTGTAGTTTTCATCAAATAAAAATAGTAATTGCCCATTTGATTTATTTTTTCCTGTGCCCATCTTCTGAATCTCCAGTTACACATACATTAGATCACTCTCTAGTGCACCATGGGTTAATGAGTCTCTATTGATGTAATTTTTTTAACCGTTTTTTCCCCCTCTGCTTCCATTTGGATAATTCCTATTAATATATCTTCCAAATTCACTGTGTTTTTCTTTTCTTCCATAGTGTCTTAATCTGCTGTTAATCCAGTCCAATGAAATTTTCATTTCAGATATTGTCCTCTTCGGTGCCAGAATTGCATTTGGTCCTCCTTTTCTTAATATTTCCCACTTTCTCCTCATTAGGTTCATGTTGTCCTTTAATACTTGAACATATTTATAGTAGCTGTTTTAAAGTTTTTGTATGCCAGTTCCCTCATCCTTGTCATTTGAGGTCTCCATTTAACAGATTTTCTCCTGCTTTTGAGTTACGTTTTACTGCTTCATGTCTCTAGTTACTTTTGATTAGAGAATGTGTATTGTGACTATTTAATGGTTGAGTGTCTAGATTTTGTTGTCCTCTTTAAAAGGAGTGTTGAGTTTCGTTTTGGTGGGCGGATACGTTACTTACAAAACAGCTTGGTCTTTATGAATCTTGTTCTTAAGCTGTATTAAAGCATACCTAGAGCAGTTCTTTACTCTCTAATTTAGCTCTACTATTAAGGCATGACTTTTCTTGTGTCTGAATACCTGCACATTCAGTGAGGTCTCTTTACTGTGGTTAGAACTTGAGTGTCTTCCAACCTTACGTGAACTGTGAGAATTGTTTGCTTTACAATTCTCTGGTCGTTTTTCTTTGCCTAATAGTTTTTCTGTCTTTCTTTTATTGAGGTATAATTGACATATAACATCCTATTAGCTTCAGATGTAGAACATAATGGTTCAATACTTGTGTATATTGTAAATTACCAAGTCTAGTTGACATGTGTTGCCCTGCTAGGTTACAAAAATTTTTTTCTTGGGATGAGAACTTTTAAGATCTTCTCTTAGCAACTTTCAAATATGCAATACAGTATTATTAACTGTAGTCACCATGCTGTACACTACCCTAATAGTTTTTCTCTGCCTGGCTCTTGGAATCTTCCTCTCTCTGTGCAGCTTACCATTCAGCCCAAGATTCAAGGGGACCCTTACGCAGATTTCTGAACCTCTTTCACTGTGTAGTTTCCTCCTCTTTGGTATTCTGCCCAGCAAGTATCAGCTACTGCAGACTTCTTGAACTCCACTATGTTTTGACTTCCCTCTTCAAAGCCATGCTCTGTGTTGTCGTTCCAAGAGTACCTCCAGGTGGAAAACCTGGTGGGAATCAGAGGACTCATCTTCTTCGGCTCTTTTTTGTCTGGGATCACTATCCAATGCTGCCTATTGTAAAATGTCTGAAAAACGTTGTTTTAGATATTTTGTCAGTTTTTCTAGTTACTTATAATGGGAGAACAAGTCCTGTACCAGGTACTCTTATGCCTGGAAGCAAAAGTTCCAATACTTTTTATATTTGTTATCTCCCGCAGTCCTCACAGGCCTTGCTAGGTACCAGTTATCCCCATTTCACAGAATTGGCTTCTTCAGATTAATGTGCCCCAGTCGAGATGGCTAGGAAGCCCTAGGGAGGTAGAACAGATCCCGGTGCTGTGGTTAACGAAGTGTGGGAAGTGTTCCGAGAAAGCAGAATCGTAGACTTAAGTACTGCAAAGCCCAGAGCTCTGCCGTGTGGCTGTCTCCCCCTCTCTAGCCCTTGGGCTCAAATTACCCAAGCCATTTCGAGAAATGGCTCTGCTTGTTATGTATTACAGTTCTATTCAGATTTTAGGAAGAATTGATGGAGCTTTTGAACCATTTCTTGTTTTTCCCAGTTTTTCATATAAAGTCCATTTTTCTGGTTCAGAAATAAGGTCTTTGCAAATAAGCTACAGATGTGTCAGGGGTTAGAACAGTTCTACAGCGAAGACATTTTCAGTGGTGGATTTTTTTTTTTTCTTCCTTACTTTCTCTCCTCATTTGGATGACATAACCTCTAGATAATTACCATCCTCTCAAACTACAGTAAATACAAAAATAAACTTCCCACCAAGCAGCTTGTTGTTTGAAAGCTGGAGACCACCTTCATTTTTCGCTGTGCATACGGATGATTGTTTGGGAAACCATTTCCTGGGTGAGGCTTGTTGTCAAGGCAGAACATAGGAGACTTTGGAAGCCCTTTGGAAAGCGTTCCTTCAAAGCCTTACCTTCATTAATTTGCCGCAGTGTTAGTGAATGCTTGTTACTTCCCCCATTTTTCAGCGGTGTTACAAAAACCACTGAGATTCAGAGTCTTAGAAAAGCTACAGGTTTTTTCATGAAGAAAATAAGTCCTTATTTATTTGGAACTTTAAACTTTGATAGGGAACTGGATAGAACTAGCATTGCTTAAACGCTTTGCACATGCAAAGGGCCATTTGGAGGCGTAGACACTGATGAATGAAGAAAAGGATTCTTTTTTCACCTCTTTAACTTTGACCTGTGTTATAAGGTAAGGTTTTTCCTTTGAGTGGTCCTGGAATGCACTTGGTAAAGAAATTAAAATATGTAAAGTTCCCTTTTTAAGGAAACTACCCTTTTTACCTCAACTGCACAAAATTCTAAATTCTCATCAGCACACCCTGAGCACCTGTCATGGGCTAGTCCTTTCATACACATTACTTCGTGTAATCCTCACAGCAGCAAGAATATCGATGGACAGAGAAGCGAAGTGATTTGTTTGTGGTCACTTAGCAAATGACGCTACTGTCCTTCACATTCAGATCTTATTTCCAAATTGAGAACCCAGGTAACTGCGGGTGCCTTGCCAAGTGAGTCGGTGGCAGAAAACAGTAGTGGCTAACTGCTACGGGCCAGCCCCACACCATCTCGACCTTCCTCACCTCTCTGTGTGTTACCGGTTTGAGAAGCCCCGAGTCCTGGGTGTATTCACGTGCACACTCACACACACCTTGAGCTGACACAGTATGGACTCAGCTGTCGTGGCACAAAGGGCAGGACAACAAACTCTTCTTGATCCTGACCCTCACTGAAGTAAAGGCACCCATCACCTGGCCACAGCTAAACATACCTTGAAAAATTATTAGTAAACATGATAGATGCCAGAGCAGGGAGAATTCTTCATTTCCCCAAATACTTCATTAGTGAGTGAGTGAAATAGT
Source organism: Ursus arctos (assembly GCF_023065955.2). Taxonomy (NCBI): domain Eukaryota; kingdom Metazoa; phylum Chordata; class Mammalia; order Carnivora; family Ursidae; genus Ursus; species Ursus arctos. The sequence continues at coordinate 28,999,744 of NW_026622930.1, read as the reverse complement.
AACATAAAGGCAGAAGTGTGTCTCGTCTCGAATACAGCCCTGGCTGTGTTTCTGAGCGTTGAGTTCTGCGTTCCCCAGACCCTGAGGCAAGGTTGCATGGATGGGACATCTGGGGGTCTTCAAGGGATGGTCCCCAGCAGCCAACTACTATTATATTTTAAATTAAATAAAGGGATAAAAATGAGACTTACAAGCTGTCTGATTTAAATCTTGCGTTGAACGTGTTCCGTAGTGGTGAGTGCGTTTAATGAACGGAGCTGAAGCTTGCTTCATTCTGTCGACTTTATTTAGCCTACATGCGTTTAGTTAATGAGATTACTTTTCTCTTGTGTTCATAAATATTTAAACCAGGAACTTTCCTGAAATCAAATTGCATAGGCTTGTTTCCCTTCATCTAGCTTTCTTAACTCCGATACATCTATCAGTGATTGAGAAATGGTTGTTATAAAAGCCTGATTACTTTTCCTCATTCAGATTTGTACACATAGACCGTATCAGCCAAGTTTCAGACTACCTAAAAGTAAAGGCGTTGAGCCAGAAAGAGCAGTCACGGATGAGTATGACCTTGACTATATCTGAAACTGCTCTCCAGACTCATTAACCAGTTCATACCATCGTAAACAGAAGTGCCTAATGTGGGGTATTATGTGTCTACACTTTCTCAGAGCAGTTGAGAGAAATACTGTTATCATTCCTCACTTTATTCAGTGCCTTCTTATCATTTGCGTTGAGTATTGGAAATTTTACTTTGCATGACTTCGGGGGGAGTGCTGCCCTATTAGTGGGTCTGTGCCACTTGCCGGTAGTATGTTTTGGAGGCAGGTCACGTGATTATCAAGATGACCCGTAAGGTCCCTGAATTACTCTTTAACCTTCAGAGCTCCGTGCCAAGTATGAAGGAGTGTAATCTTCCTTCCGCCCCTCTTCTCCAAGCATATTTCCCTTTAGAAATTTTTTAATATATATTCTCTTCAGCCAGAGAAGAAAGGATTTTTGTCATTTTCATTTTCCTGATTGTCATGCTTTTAAATTTTTCATGGTTTCAGAGTTCCAAGGTCACTAAAAATATCATAATAGCAACATTGAATGCTTTATTTTTAAGAAAATAAACATTCATGTTCCGTTCTCTCTGATAAAGTTTAACGATTCTGTTATGTCCATAGTATTTTCAGGATTTTGGAATTTCTTTCTTCTCAGAAAGGAAAATGTCATTATTTTGGTCCTCGTTTCATCTCTGGAACTTTTGAAACTGTTTAAAATTATCAGCCAAACTTGGGGGGTTTCCAGAAGTCCCCAGAAAAAGACTGGTTGAGCTGCGTACATTACATGAATGAGGCCTGCAGGAAGGAAGGCGAGAATGGGCCAGAAGTAGAAAAGCAGATAACCTTCCGCGTTGTCTTCCACATCAGCTTTCCTCTCGGGCAGTAATCCTCTTAGAATTAGACAGACGTAGAAAGCGGAATGTAATTCATGAATACTAGATGACAGTCTCTTTTCTAGTTCATTAATTTTGCTCAAAATTGACTTGAAACACATGTAAGTACACGTCAAAGCTGACACATTCACTTTAAGGTTTTAAAATGTACTAATCAGTTCAAGAGTTATTTATAGCAAGAGTCCTTAATAGTAGATATGTTCTTCCTACTCAAGAGCTGTCTTAGGTAGTTCAGTTATTTATTGTAGTAATTTGTAGTTTTTTGTGTTGGTGGTCATTAGCTTTTAGAAGATATTTTTTCTTGGAAAGTTATATGTTGGTACATTTTTTGCAACTTTTGAAGAGTAGTCTGTGCTTTATTTCATTTTTAGCTTGTTTCTAACCCTTTGCATTTAATGTCAGCTTCAAAAATTAAGGTCCTCCAAGAAGCTTGGGGTTGAAACTCTGGGCTCTAGAAGGTTTTTACAAGTCTGTCTGCAAGCCACTGTTGTGTGGTCTGTTCTTAGAGCAGTGCCTCCGGGCAGGGGAGGGGCTGCATTCCAGTCACCTGGGGGTGTTTATTCAAATAGATTCCTCTGCCCAGCCCCATACCCACTGAGCAGTATTTCTGGGGGTGGTGCATGGGAATCTGCCTTTTAAACTAGTTCCCCAGATGCCGCTGTACATGCTAAATTTGAGAACTACTGCCTCTTGGTATACGCGGGGGGCTTTGTCTCGGAGCTTCTCTAAAACGCAGTGTTCTGGTCCTCAGCAGAATGGCTGATGGAGGCTTGAGTTTACCCAGAATGAACGCACTTCTGTCATCTTGCAGCCAGTAAGTCCAGGGCCTTTAAGACTAAAGATACTCCCTTTCGACTGGACAGTTAATAATTCTCTTCTCTGGTTTCCAGTTATTTGTGGGCAATTGATTAGTTAATGATTAAGAGGGTAGAGGTTGCTGTTGACTTAAGGAAGTTGAGAGCAGAATAGTCTTGAAACATTGTTGGACAGTGCTAGAATACCTTTGTTATTCCGTGTTACAGTCTTGTTAAGTTTCCATCTGTTTCTTAAGAACAAAACATTTCCCTTGCTTAAATCAGAAGTATTGGAAAAGATGTTCTTCATCTGATGTCTGGATAGAGTTCAGGGGTGTGTAAACTTGGATGGGAAATAATTTTCCATTTATTTTCACTGACCCCCTAACTAAAATTTAGGACTTCCTCCAATTATGAATGTAGGCAACAAACCACAGTTGTGTAAGTTCTACCTATGATTTTACTGCAAGTAGGAAGCATGGATATTTTCATATTGTATTTTTTTTGGAGATCCTTCAGAATATTGCTTATGCACATCACTACTTCAAAATCAGAGTAGTTACTAGATCACCTGCTAAAACTTGTTAGAGAAACCTAATATATTTAAAAATTATTTTGATAACTATTTTGCGGTATAATTGATTTCTGTTGAAATCATATATATTTTATACATTTACAAATATTATTCTGACAAGGGATCCATAGGCTTCACTAGACTACCAAAGAGAATCAGATACAAAAAATGGGTAGAACACCAGTGCTCGGGGCACTTGGGTGGCTCAGTCGGTTAAGCAGCTGCCTTCAGCTTAGGTCATGATCCCAAGGTTCTGGGATCCAGCCCCGCATCGGGCTCCCTGCTCAGTGGAGAGCCTGCTTCTCCCTCTCCCTCTGCTGCTCCCCCTGCTTGTGCTCTCTCTCATGCTCTCTCTCTCTCTCTCTCTCTCCCTCTCTGACAAATAAATAAAATCTTTTTTAAAAAACAAACACCAATGCTAGATCTTATTCTAACATCTTTTCATTCTAAACCATTTCCTTTTTTTTTTTTTTTTTGAGATGTTTTCCATAAGCGAACTGTTTTTCCTATTCTTACCGTCATCTCATTGTTATATATATATTTTTTTCTGTAGCTGACTCCACTGGAACCCATTCTCTGTACACAACATACAAAGACTATGAAATTATGTTCCATGTTTCCACCATGCTGCCATACACACCTAACAACAAACAACAGGTAAGAGATCCTGGTGTTGTCTGTTTCTTCGCCCTTGTTCATTTCCTCCAGAAGCCTAAGTGGCAAGTTTGTAAAATCTTAAAGCAGAATTTAATGTTGCACCTGTCACCGCAGCAGGAAGCTTTGTACTTTGCGGAAATAACGAATAGCAAATGAGCTGAAAACAAATGAAGAGACACAAATTCTAGGTTAACAGCCAGCTGGATGGCTTTGTGAATTAATCATTTGCTTTTCACCCACGGGGATTGAGGTTTTCATGGAATCTGAAGAGAACAAGTTGAAATCATGGTGATTAGGTGACCCTGCAGGGTTGCAGAGAACATGTATGAGTGGGTGAAATTCCATCTCAAGAGGCCAGGGTACAAAGCAGGAGAGTACTGATGTGTCATTTCAGATTTCAAAGGAGGTTTGGTACACTAACCGGGAGAAAAACCAAAATAAATGTCAATGGGATCTCAGAAAAAGTTTTTTTCTTAACATTTGTCAGGAGACAGCAAAGAACATAAAAAAACGATTGTCTTTGTGTACATCGTACACAGTTTCTTTTAAAGAAGATCTAAAAGCACAGTGCCTGTTACTAAAATGTGGTCATTGACATAGTAGATGAAGGAACCTAGGAGCGGTAGGTTGTCACAGAGCAAAATGGAACCTGGCAGTATTGTTCTAGAAGGTATGTGGTCGTTGCTGTTTTTTAAAAATATGTCAAAATAAATGATACCACACTGACATTTCAAAGAGCCAGAGAGCAAACAGCGTCTCCTTTCAATACAGTTACAAACACAAGCGATCCAGGATTACTTCTGACCTTAAAGTGGATCTAGATTTTGTTACTGTTAACTGGTGTACTGACAGAACACAGGCCAGCTGCAGAATGCATCACATCCTCTTTCCCAGAATTTAACCGAACACGGATCTAATCGAACACTTCATCACTGCAGGTTCGATTAAATCACAAATCGAGGTAATGAAATTTTGCCTCTTAAAATTACTAAAGGAATCAAAGATAGGGAGCAAAGCAGGAAATCAGCTACAAATCTGAAATCTATTTAGGATAAATTCTGTGATCTGGAATTTGTTGACAGTTTTTTTATGCAAATTCCAAGTTCTGGATTACCCAGAGAGGAAAACATCATGGTAAAAAAAAAATGTTTTTCTTTTTCTGACCAGTAAGTAGACAAAAAATTTCAGGACATTCACAAGTGATCTTTAAAGGATTATTCCTTCTACCTGATGACTCAGCAGAGAAAGGAAGGTGTATGGAAAGATAAAAAATTTAGTTAAGATTAAATTAATTGTTTATTTCTGCTAAATGAGTTGAAGTGTGTTGAGCAGCATGAGTTGGGATTTAAATGGACAGTTACCTTAGATTATTGAATTTGGAGGTCCAAGCAAGGCAAAAGTGTTATGGTCCTAAATCAGAATGAAAGAATAATTGGTACCGCTGCATCTTAAGAAATTTTAATTCTCTAGCTAGAGAATTTATTTCTTCTATGTAGATCACTCTATGCTTGGGGAAAAAAAAAAAAAAACAGAACATAGCTTTTAAAATCCTGTGGCAGGAATTTGTTTATAAATACTGTCTTTCATTATATATAATGTGAGATGGACAGATGGATTTATTTCTATTTGGGTCCTTTACTAAGACATTAGTGTTACATATCAAGCAAGAAGAAAGAATCACATTGCATCAAAAAGACAATGACATCATCTGTGCAGGAATGACCTAATACATAGACAAATTGTATATATTTTTGATGTGTCCAAGATCCTGAGTAGATTAATGATGTTTAATAATGGGTATATTCTGTATAGCAATCAGTATAGACCAGCCTTTATTTCTGTAACATCCAATAATATATCATGTTTAGAAATGAAAGTAAATGGCCTCATTAGAAGATAATTTGGGATGCTTTGAAATTCCTAAGGTTAAAAGTACATTTCTGGAACATTCTAACTCCCAATTCTCAACCCTAATCTAAAAGGCTATTGTTTCTCCCAGCTGGCAGCCAATACTAGATTATTGATTTTACTGATATGTAATTTGTGTAAGTTAAAGTCACTGGAGGAAAAAAAAACAAAAACAAAAAAAACTTTTATAAATGCAAGCTTATACCTAACAGTTGATGTAAATGGTATATTTTGTTCTTTTTCTCCTTGTAAGAGCCTCTGTATAATGTGAGAAATTCAAATTTTGTTCAACTTTTTTTTCACGCTACTGAATTAAACTATCTTAATAAACCCCTCTTGGAGAGCGAGCCTCTGACCTAGCCTGTCTTAGGGTGCCTGAATTTGAAAGCCACCTTTCCATTTAATGTGAAACAGGAGGTGGTCTTAAGCAGCTTTCCCTGTAATTAAAAAAGCTGTTTAAACTTGAAATTTAACCTGCTTTAGGAATATTAGTAATTTCTGCATTCCCAGCTGGTGACAGAAAAAGCATCTACGGAAACACCTTACCCACATATCTTTAAATGAAGTGAATTAAACCAGAACATAAATTGCATTGTAATTACTTCAGCCATTCTCTTCTCTAAAACATCTTCCCTATGGCAAATTTCTTTCTTATGTGAAAATGGAACAAAACTGTTGTTATGGAAACAGAATTTGGAGAGGCTGGAACTTGGCATAATGTGCCAGATATTGGTTTGCTCCTGATGGGCTATTTTATGCAAATTTCGGAATATTCATTTCTGTATTCTGCCTGGGAGGGAATAAGACAGGCTAAAATATTGACAGCAACTGTGTAGGTTTACCTACCTTAATGTGTCCTGATGAATAATAAATGTTTTAAATACAGTTCCTCAGGGAATTGGGGGGAAAACACAGTGTTGTCATTTGTGTTGTTTGCTTTTTTTTTCTTTTAGCTCCTACGGAAGCGGCATATTGGAAATGATATTGTAACAATTGTTTTCCAAGAGCCGGGAGCACAGCCATTCAGCCCCAAAAACATCCGATCCCACTTCCAGCACGTTTTCGTCATCGTGAGGGTCCACAACCCCTGCACCGACGGGGTCTGTTACAGGTACCGGCGCTACAGCTGTGGCCGCACGGGTGTTGGCTGGCGGTCACCCAGAGGGCCCCATCCAGCTCCGCTTTCTGAAGTGGCAGTGGGAAGTCTGCTGCTATTTATTTTTGCCCTTAAACTGTGCGTGTAGATGGCCGAATTCACACAACGACGTCACCTAACGGCGTTGACATTGCCCAGACACGTTGGTTAGACACCTGCTGTTTCCATTTGCACCTCCTCCTTAGGGGGTGTCCTTCATCCATACCATCTGGTCACCAACTAATTACTCATCCTGCTAATTATACTTTGCTTTTGGTATGGCAAGAGCAGAAAAGAATGATCGTAATAAGTAGAAAAGTTTTGTTTTAATTATTACTATTTAAAAAGCGCAAACCCTTGCTTAGGACTGATTTGATTCACGCTAACATTTCTGACTGCAGTCTTGGAGGCATTTCTGTGCTTTGTGAGCCTGTGGTGGAATTGTGTCTGTGCTCCTTGTTGACCTGATCTCATGAGTATCAGAATTCAGGCGTCTGTCTGCAAGAGGTCTTTGAGTGTTGACAAGGATAAGAACCTGCATTGCTGGGTTGACGTGGGCATCGTACCAAGAAGACGTGTAAGGCTATGCTGGCATTAACAAGATGTTTCTAATATGAATCTGTCCTTTTAAAATAGGTCTTTCCGTCCCTAAAATTTGGAAGATTAAGCTTTGTTAATTTTGCATATTTGTTTTTGAATTAATACGGCCACCTACCCAGAAACTGGCCAGCACAGACCGATAATTGGCTTGTTGTGAGATCCACAACTGTCTAATTCTGGGTGTCACTGCGGGTTAATTACAGGAGCCGAGCAGGCAAACTCAGGGAACAAAACAAATACAGGTTGCTGTGGGCTCCTGCGAGCCACCACCTTCCCTGCACTCATCCCACAGTAACTGTATGTTGGCCTCCCCTGCACTCATCCCACAGTAACTGTATGTTGGCCTCTGGTGATAAGCCCAGCACTGTCCTAGGCGCTGTACGTGGGTTACCTCATTTAATTTTTAAAACCCCTGCATTAGGTACTGTTTTAAAAATCCCCATTTTCACATGAGGCAGTGTGAGCAATGGAAATAGGTAACTTGGCCGCAGTCAGCTGGTACCAGGCAGTTCAGATTGTAATGCACTCAGTCTGATTCTCGAGCCGGGGTCTTCGCTGCCCTCGCTGCTGACACACAAGCTGTTCTAGAACTCTAGGCTAGGGGGTGGAAACTCCAACAAAAGAGACCTAGATCTGCAGGCTCTTGCCAGGAATATGATCTCTGAAAGCTGCTTGATTGAGGTGTGGAATGACAGACTAAGTGCAGAACGTTTGACCGACCGGGAGAGCTCTTCGCATTTAGAAAATACCCCCAAGCAGTTGAAACATGCTCTGGACTAGATTCATGCAAGGGATTTCCTACAACTTTGATAAAAAGTTAATCCCATTTTGATTGGTCACTACGAAGTTTGGGAGTGGAAAGCTATGCCGTTTATTTTAGAGAGAGATTCTTCTTTAAAAGCCATTGTCTAAATAAAGTGCTGTTCGGTAGAAATGTAATGCAAGCCATATGTTAATTTTATTTTTTAATGGCCATATTTTTAAAGTAACAAGAATGGGTAAAATTAATTTTAGCAATATGTTTTTTACCCAATAATACATTTTATTTACCTGCTATTTCCAAATATTATTATTTCAACAGGTGATTTTTAAGCTTTAAAAATTATTGACCTGTTTACTTATTTTTGGACTACGACTCTGAAATCTGGAGTCTCTTTTAGACTTACAGCTCATCTTAATTAGAATGCTTGATTTTCTTTGGAAGTAATCTGTGTTTAGATTTTATAAAATTTGTAACTGGAAAAGTAGATTCATATACTCAGATTGTTCCAAACATGCTTTTTCAAAGCTTTCCAATAACTGCGTTGAGTGTCACTTTAAAAAATATAATGTAATTTAATACTCCTTGGTCGCGGTGGTCACATTTTGAGTGCTCAGTAGCCTGCACGTGGCCAGTGCAGGTCTAAACAGACTGGTCAGGAGGAAGTGTCTCGGCTTCGTCAGCACTTTGCTAGATGAGGAGGTGATGTCTATCAGATTCTTTTATACCCCACCCCCACCCCCACCCTGAAAATTGTGCTTTTTTGCTGGCTCTCTTATTTTTAATCTGTTACCTGGAGAGCCCGTCTTCTCAACCCCACCATGCGATGTGATGCCAGACCCTTTGTGGGAGGACACCGAACACCTCAGCTCATGCCACATGAGCTAGCCTGGCATTTCCTAGTTGCCAAGCTTGTTTGAAGACCCAGCACACTGCTTTATAAACTGTGAATTAGGGCCTTTTGTAAATCCAAGAGAACATACAATTTGGAACATCACTAAAAGAAATCACAGGAAACTAAAGTAGCGATCTTTTCCTGTCGTAAACTTTAGGTGTAGTCATTGTTCTGAGCCCCTCTCACACCTCAAGGTAGGCGTGTTTCCTGGGGTGTGTGGTGATGTCAGATGTTTTAAAGTCCCAGAAAGGACTGGGCAACTTTCTTGTAGTTAATGCTTAGGAAGAATTTTGTGAAGGGTTCCGTGTTCTCATGAAAATAAACGTATTAATGGGGCGCCTGGCTGGCTCAGTCGGTTAAGCGCTGACTCTTGATTTCAGCTCAGGTCATGCTCTGAGGGTCCTGGGATAGAGCCCCTTGTTGGGGGTCCACACTCAGTGGGGAGTCTGCTTTAGGATTCTCTCTCTCCCTCTGCCCCTCCCTGATGCGAGTGCATATTGCATACTCTCTTTCTCTAAGTTAAATAATCTTTTGCAAGAAGAAATGTATTAGGAAGCAGAATAGAAAATTTGTATCAATTTTAAGATAAAATGTGGTCTTCCAAAGAATTTCTGTACCCGTGAGTTTTTCTCAAACACCAGCCACTCCCCAAACTACTTAGGAATATGAATTTATGGGCCTCCTTTATTAGAGGTACTTTGGTAGAAAAGTTTAGAGCTGAGTTGATTTATACTAAATTAGATTTAAATCTAATTTAACTCTATCCCTGAGTAATATAGTTAGAGTGATTCAGGTGCTTTTTATCATTGAAAAATCTCTTGTTCCGAACTTTCTGCCCGGTGAACATTCACATTTATTTATTGACATCTACTTGGTACCTGTAATGAGGAAAGTGCAAAAGTTGTTTTCTCAAAGGAGCTTCTTGCTCTAATCGGGTAGGAAAGTGTGGGGTCAGTCCAGGCTGAAGTTACAAGGAACATTTAACTGAGAAAAATGGGATTTGGCATGTCTTTTAAAGCACAGATGGATGAAATTCAGTGGGAAAAAGAGAAATAATTCTAGGAGTGGCCAGCATTATATACAGAAGTGTAGACACAGGAAGGAGGGTGGAAGATACAATAAGAAGGCTGCTATTGTAGATGGGGTTACTGCGCAGTGGAGGCCCTTGGCATGCTAGGCTGTCTCGTAGCACAGTATAAATAGAATTTTAGGGAAATTCACCCAGTGTCACCATGCATGATAATTTGTATACAAAAAGGCAAATTTGGAGCTTCCTGCTGTCGTTCATTGATTTTTTTTTTTTTTTTTTTTTTTTTTTTTTTTTTGGTCAGTTCTTTACAGCCCTTATCATGTATGTGCTAGGCACTTTTATAGGCTCTGGGATGCGACAGGTAAACAAAAAGAGAAAAATCCCTGTGGTGGATATGGAGAAGAGGTCCTGAAATAATGGGTGTTCTCTCCCTAGGGACTGAAAAGTTGATAGAAGGAAAAGCTATTTCAAACTAATTCTCAGGCCAGTTAGCATTGAACAGTAGACATAGGCAGGAACTCAGAAATGAATCACTAAGTCTGTACTGTGCCCATACCTGTTAAGAGAGCCCTCTGGTCTCTCTATTTTGTTTGGTATCGTTACACTGAGCTTCATTGTCTGGTCCCGGCTGATAGAGCATATTAGAAGCAACAAATCAAAAAGATGGGGAACTGTTCAGTGGCAAGGATGTGCTGAAAACATCAATAAGAGATTACTAATAAGAGAGATGCGGAAAAACTATTCATATCAGTGATTCAAAGCCAATAAGCAAAGCAGTCTGGGGTCATTTGGTTTGGGAGCAAAGGACCAAATAGACTTCATTCACCCCCTCAGGGCCTCATTTGTAAAAACTCAGTGTGAAATATTTTCCAACATTTTTTGGCACCCAGTGAATTAGGAGATCAAGGCAGGGATCCTCAGAGGTTGCAGATGCCACAAAAAGAGATACACCTGTCTCATAATGGAAGGACACAACCCCACTTATGAATTAGTCTTATTCCCTACTCACCCCCCCACACATTGAACCTGAATCTGATCAAACTTCTGGAGAAACCAATGTACAGAAAATACAAAAGACAGAAGAACATGCCCGTATTGGGCAAAATTCAGACACCATGCAACTCTTGTGAGAAACAGCCCAATTTCCTCAACACATAAATGTAAGAAATAAAAGAGAAAGTGAGAGAAGTAGAGAGGAATGAACAGAATACAAAAAATTTAAGATAGAATTAATTAAAATGTGTGGGTCTTAATTGGATCCATTTTAGATAAAAAGATTTTTAAAGTTTTAGGACATCTTCAACTGAAAATTGGAACATTGACTCACTATTTGATGAAATTAAAGAATTATTATTAATTTTAAAACTATAGTAATAGGTGGTTATAATAATGACCTGAGTCTTCAAAGCAATTGTTAAATTGTGGTCAGTAACTACGTTCAGAAAGGTAGAAATGTATGTTTCCCCTCTCAGAAAGACTTCCATATTCAGAGGTTAAAATATAATAAATGTTGAAAGGAGGTAGTATGATATATTACAAAAAGCACTTGGAATCAGACCAGATTGTGAAACCTCTCAGATCTTAAATTTCCCTTTCTGTGCAGTGGAGGGTTGCTTGACATCTACTTAAACTCCCATAAGTAAAGTAGTGTAGGCAGGGAGTGTGGTGTGTGCATATTAAATGTGCACGCCCTTCTTTTCTTGAATAAAAATAAATATGCAGGCTGCAGCTAGGAAGAAAAAAATCAAAGTGGGTCAAATGATAGACCTTTTTTTCAGAAAGTCTATTCTAAGCCTAATCAGCATTCCTATTGTCCAGTGTAGCTGACCTTTCTAAGACAAAAATCAGAACATGTGACTCTTGGTGCTTTTTAAAACCGTTTGGGCGAAGTTCAGACTCCCTCGCGTACAGCCTCCTGCCGAGGTCCTTCAGGCCTGGCCTTTCCGCTGTCAGCCTCCCCTGGGGCCGCTGCCGAGTCTCCTCCGCACCCCTACCCCTGTGGCGCTACTTACAGCTCCCAGAACACACCGCGCTCCACCCCTCTTCTCCGCACATGCTGCTCTCTGGGCAGGAAGGCCTTTTCTTACGCACCCCTACCCCTCCTTCAGCTGATGAATTCCTGCTTTTCTTTTCTCTGGGGGGGCTCCCCTGACCTCCCAGGACTAGGTAAATTGCCTTTCCTGTGTTTCCAGTAGCACCCCGCGCCTCCCGCAAGAGCACTCAGACCTCTGCGCGTAGCCCTGCCAGACCTGGAGCTTCTGGAGGGACGAGCCTCTGACAGCTCACCCTTGATCCTCAGCACAGGCACAGTGCCTGACACACAGTAGGTGCTCAGTGAGCATCGGTGAATGAGTCCTCGTAGAAGTCAAGAGCCCAGCCCCCCCCCCCCCGGCCCGGGGAGAGAGTGATGGGCACATGTTTGTTCTGCCACTCATCTTGCCTGTCCTTTGCCCAGGTCTGCTTTCTGAGAGAGCTCCCCAAGCTGGCAGTGTGATCCAGCCCCCAAGAAGGGGAAACCTCCCTCTACCATTCTGAGGCCGAGTCCCCTTCCTTCTAAATTGGGGGTTGGAATTGCTTATTGCCATTTCCACGTGCTTCAGAAACTCAAGCATCGTTGTCTTCTCACGTTTTTCCATTGAGACTTCTGTTTGGATGTCTCTGGAACATTTCCCATGTTATCAATTTGAAATTGGCTTTGGGTGTCAAGATCCGCTACTGTATCCAAGGTGGTTGATGGCAGCAAATGCTACAAAGCCCAGGCTAATGGTGGTCTCTTCAGCTGTGTGACACCTGTGGATGGTGCCTTTTGCAAGCACCTCAAGAGTGGGAGGTTTAAAAATGTTCCTTCTCAAGGAATAGTGTGGTCTTATCGTAGAGCGTGCTGCTGGCCATCCAGAAGCTCGCATTCCAGTCCTGGCTCTCTGTAACAGGCTCTGTGCAAACCCTTTACTTCTCAGAGTCCGTCCTGGAGAAGTGGAGCATTCGTACCAGCCGTTCAAAGGGAGGTTGTTCAGGGCTGTGCCAAATGTCAGTAAAACAGGACACTTGCCTGGTCCTTAAGTCGTACTCCCAAGGTTTGGAGGATGGAACATGTTTTTGTGTTAAAATGAACACAGCTATTCCTCAGTAGAATGCAAAGTCAAGATGACTTTTAAGATGAAACTCAAGATTTTCTTGGCAGGAGTTTGAGGAACGCTGAATTCTCCGTGTTCTCTTCTGGTGCTAACTTTCCGTAATTGCCGAGACTCCGAGTTTCTGTCTGCTGGGTTACTCTCCTGAGTAGAACGTCCAGTCCTCAGCACTGCCGAGTACATAAGGCGCGGCGAGGACGGTAAAGAATGTGTAATTTCTCAGGAGCTGCAGTAGTGCCTATGAGGCTAACACAAGTGTGTTCAAACAGAAGCCCTTTGGACTCTGCTTTTAAAAACAGCAGGGACCATTCATGATTAATACGTCTTAAAGGGTCTATATAGAGCAACCTGAAGTTCTAGAAAGGCTTCTTATAAGGCAAAAATATTCTTTCTTCTGAGCTTAAAGCAGGCGTTATTATCAGGAGTTCAGAATCTGTGGCGTCTAAATTAATGAGCTTTTAACCTTGTAGAAAACCTTGAAGTTAGATTAACCCAAAACAAGACCTTTTGTTTGAAAAAAGCATCCCAGAGCATCATCCTTCTCATCTTCGGCAAAGGTTCTATTTCTAATGATGCAAAACTGATTTTAGCATCTGTATCATTTACCTCCCTACCATGATGAATCATTGATAATTATATGTTGAGGATTCAGTTCTTTCCCTCATAGTTCATTCTAGAGGCTTCTAATTATCGTTGGGTTTTCAGCATATGTTTGTCTAAAGTTCTAACAGTGAATAAATAGATCTGTAAAAAGCCAGTGAGTTTAAGGGGCAAGTGGATAGATGGTGCTCATATTGGCACCCCCTGGTAAGCATTTTCCTCTCCTTATTTAAAAGAAAACCGCAGCTGCTTCTTGAGAAAGAATAACAATTTGAAGTGAAATTAGCAAGAGAAGGAATTGCCAATTTAAAAATGAGTGTTTCTGGATCCTTACAGGATTCCTCTTTAGAAAAGCTAACATATCTGGATTTTCGCATCTTTTGCTTGACTTTTAAAAAAAATGATCAAATTAAAATTATACAGCTGTCAGCATTCAAGCCAGACAGCTCACAATAGACAAGAAAAATTGCCTTTCTAATACTGGTATAATTAGGCTGTAATGCATATGGAGGTTTTGTGAATTCTCATCTTCAGTTAGAAAATGGAGTGTTGCTTGCCACCTTTCCTCCTCATGAAGCTAACTAGATACTAGTCTTTTTTTTTTTTAAATAAATTTGTGAAAACCAACAAATTGGCCATTCCATGGCATCTTCAGACAAAATAGGTAACTTCTGTCCTGGGTTTCCCAATTTTTATTTATTTATCCTATTTTCATGAGAAATAATCCTTTTTTGAAAAGCAAAGTTAAATATCTTAAACCCTTCTTAAAACAGAACAAAAAAATAATAATGAAATAGAGCTCTTCAATTTATTTTGAAAGATATGCACTCTCTGATTATGACTTTTCCATTCTGGAAATTCAGAAAAATATTTTATATTGCTTCCCTAATACTTAGTACAATTGCATAATGGACTCACTTTTAAATAATTAGATAATTTGAGAAGAGGGACATTCGATCTGTTAGAATCATCATTCCAGCCCTCTCAAACTTCACTAAGGATCCTAGAATGAGGTCTTAGAACAAGATAGAAGACACACAACCTTTCTGTTTCCATTTAACTTTTGTTGTTACTGTTTTAGGAAAAACTTGATTTTTTTTTTTTTTCCTTTTCGAGATTAAAAATAACAGGTTATTACAGATGCTTGTATGGTCCTTATCTTAGTCCCAGTTTTAACAATATTATGCAGAAGAAGTGACTGGGGCAGGCTTTCTCAAATCAATGTTGCTTGAAGGACTAGGAAAAGGAAAATATTTCCTCACAAATACATTGTCAGAATCAAATACCAAATGTAGAGAATGTGGACCAAAGAATAGCTCAGTTATTTTAAAGCACTATTGCTATTACTATAAAAATCATAATCATTTTAATATTGAAATTTCGGTTTTCCTTTTAAAATTATGATTTTGATCTGGTTGCATAGGCCAGCAAATAATATTTGTTTAGTTTTTTAAAAAATTTAATCCATTGCTTTTATGTCTTGCATCGTTGAGTGTTTTCATTATAAGCTGTCTGCACATAAGCATCATATCTAAAATGAAGACCACATTTGTGTCCTTGCAAAATCTGTGCTTGTTCTAAAAGGTTATGCTGATTATAGTAACCCCTGCTTGGAAATAATCAGTAGGTATTTAAAGGTAGAATATTAGACTTTTTTCCCCATGGAGTTATGGTTGGTTTACTATCCATTAATGTAAGGAAAGTTTTTACTTTAAGCTTTTTGGGGTTTTTTGGACTAGAAAAAATTTTGTGTTCTGTAAATCCTAAATATGGTTGAATGAAAAGTTGTGTTCGTGTTAAATAGAAACGTCTGTTATTTTTATGGGACAGTGATAGTTCTCTTCCTCCTGAGGGATGTCTTTTTCTTTGAGAATGCATATTTTATTCTCGTGCTGTGAGACTGAGAAGTCCTGATGCTCCTCTCTTTTCACCTTTGCTCTTGTCTCTTAGTGTGGCCGTCACCAGGTCCAGAGACGTGCCTTCCTTTGGACCTCCCATCCCCAAAGGGGTCACTTTCCCTAAGTCAAATGTGTTCAGGGACTTCCTTTTGGCCAAAGTGATTAATGCAGAGAACGCTGCTCACAAATCAGAAAAGTTTCGGGCCATGGCAACCCGGACCCGCCAGGAGTACCTGAAAGATCTGGCAGAAAAGAATGTCACCAACACCCCTATCGACCCGTCCGGCAAGTTCCCATTCATCTCTCTGGCCTCCAAGAAGAAGGAGAAGTCTAAGCCATACCCAGGAGCCGAGCTCAGTAGCATGGGGGCCATTGTGTGGGCTGTCCGGGCCAAAGACTACAACAAGGCCATGGAAATCGACTGCCTGTTGGGGGTCTCCAACGAGTTCATCGTGCTCATCGAGCAGGAAACCAAGAGTGTGGTTTTCAACTGCTCCTGCAGAGATGTGATAGGGTGGACCTCAACTGACACCAGCCTCAAAATCTTCTACGAGCGAGGAGAATGCGTCTCGGTGGAGAGTTTAATTAGTAATGAGGACATCAAGGAGATTGTCAAAAGGTTGCAGGTGAGTATTTTCCTTCCACTTCCCCACGTTCAATTTCCCTTTCCTGACGCCCTCAGTGCAGACTAGAAGTAAGTTACTGAAGTTGGTGCTATTTTATCAGCTCCTCTGAAAACTCCCTGGATGATAGGAAGCGACCTGGAGTTTACGTGACACTTGTTTTCCATCGTTTTTCAGAAGGAAAAGTAGAACAAGTGGGAGAAGACACGTTTGCCGTGGTTTGTGCTGGAAACCACGTGCGTGTGACCTAATGCCACTGCCTTGGTGGCTGGCGAGGTGGCCCAGCCAGGCTGCTTTAGTTGTTGAGAAGAATTGTTCAAGCATCTGCTCCCTTGAATTTTTTAAGGGCGAAGCGAGTAGCGGAATACGGTCTCTTGGCTGCCAGCTCCCTGTAGGTCTCTGTTAGAGGTTTCCTTGTAAGCTCAGGGAAGCCATTGAGTTCTTTGGACACAACAAGTATGTTCTTTTTGGCCTAATGAATGGAGGGTAGTGAAGGGGAAGTAACCAGATGCTCTTCAGCCGGCAGCGGGGCATTCAGCAGTCGCCCTGCTTGCGGTGTTTTCCCAGTGCCCTGTCTACCACTTAACACCCTGTGGCGTTCAACCGTGATTTCTTTTGTTTCCTTGTCCAGTTTGTGTCCAAAGGTTGTGAATCGGTGGAGATGACTCTGCGAAGGAATGGGCTAGGACAGCTCGGCTTCCACGTCAACTACGAGGGCATCGTGGCGGATGTGGAACCGTACGGCTATGCCTGGCAGGCAGGGCTGAGGCAGGGCAGCCGGCTGGTGGAGATCTGCAAGGTGGCCGTGGCCACCCTGAGCCATGAGCAGATGATCGATCTCCTGAGAACATCCGTCACGGTGAAGGTCGTCATCATCCCCCCGCACGAGGACTGCACCCCACGGAGGTAGGGCTGAGTTGGCAGCTGGGGCCCTGGGAAGCCAAGGCCGGGTTTGTGTGCCGTTAAGCACATCTCCTGCTGGGTGGGGGAGTCGGGTGCTGGGCAGTGTGTCGGGTTACACGCGGTGCTGGAAGTGCCATCCGTGGAAAGTCTGACTCGGGACGTGGCTCCCTGGTCTGTGGCAAGAGCAGCTGGAAAGAGTGACTGACTTGGATTCTTCCCAGGATTTACATCTGTGGACTTATAAGCTTGCCAGTACAGACAGAGAAGTCTGGGGATACCCATCTTAAATAATCCTGTGCGGTAACTAAGAAACATGCAGTGTGTAATATTCGAAGACACAGCAACACACACTGTCAGGCTTACCGACACTCTTACTCATCATTCTGTCAGAATTCAGAGTGCCCTTTTGACCCCTGCTCCCTCATTCTGGAGCGCTGGACGTGACTTAGCAGGCGTTCTCTTAACTGCATCTGTGTGTGTGTCGGGAATTGGCTTCAACTGAGCTGGTCCTGCGCGTGCTGCTTTGGCAGTTGGGTCCCCAGCCCTTTCGCAGAGGGAAGCCCGGGAGCTCCCTGTCCCTCCTAGCTCCTGCCAAGCCAGCAGCACGCTTGAAAATTTAATTTCTTGGTCTCTGGGGAGGTTTCTTGATGGAACAAATTTAATCAACTGTTTCTTTTCTCCTTTGGGCATGTCCGTGCTATTTTTACTAGTTTTTTGCAATCTGTTAATTCGCTTTCAGCCCATTATTGTCTAAGAGTTTCTCTTAAGCTTTGGCAATTAATTCTTAGGCCTTCTAAAGCCAAAACATCCTTATTTAGCCTGTTTTTTTCCCTCAAAACATGACCTGTCCTGCACCTGGGCTGTCATGGATTCTTGAACAGTGGATGGTATAATGTGTAAACCGTTATAATGGGTTATTTGTGTCCTTTAAAAAGTGAGCACAGCGACAACCTACCTACATGTGCTTCAGCTCTTCAGACCAAATGTTGCAGACCAGTCAGGCGCTCAAGGTGGTGTTTCTGGATGCTGCTTACTGCCCAGACGGCCCAGAGACTAGGTGCCTCTTTCAGAATATGGTGAACTCCCTCTGTCTAATAGTTTCAAGAACGGCTCCCTTTTGGATGACTGGATTTTTCTGGAAACCAAAATATGTATCCAGAACTTTTTATTTCAGCTATTTTGGGGGTATGGGGGATATTCTGAAATTGCCTTACACACTGCCCCGCCTTAGTTAGCCAGGTGTTTTTGGGTTTCCTCAAGCACATCGTCATTAGTGTTAAACATTTGCTGAACTGGGAGTCAGGAATGACTCTGGAGGTGAGGTGCTTAGGTCCTTACAACACTCTCCAGCTGCTCTGTGCTCCTTCTCTGGTCCTTCTGTCTTCTGTTCCTTGGTCTCGCCTTCACATTGTCTGCTTGATTGTTTCTCAATAGGCAGCTATAAACCGGAGCAGATAACCAAGCTTTGTAACTTGTCGACCTTAATTACAGTACGGAATTAACGACACTGGTCTAAGGACTAGTGGTCTGACCATGAGTCCATAGATGGCGTGGCGCCATCTTGTCTGCTCAGAGACCTTTCCCCTGGCTTCTAGGCTCCTCCCCAGTTTGTATGGGGTGGAGGAGGATGGGAATAGGAGCACGTGAGTGTGAATATGTGATGAGTGGCTGGGCAACATTCCTGACGTTGAATTGTGCCGGGGTCAGAAGGCCCGACTCCGGATCGATAGGTCTGTGGTAGGAGGTGGCTTATCCACGGCAGTATACTAAGCCAGATACGTCTTCTGTGGTGTGTTGGTAAAAACAACCAGCATATGCTGAGGATTTAATTTGCCGGGTTGGAAAAAACACTTTTACGTGGATTAGTGCTTTTAATCCTTATAACAACCTTATGAGGTAACGGTGTTAGTATTATTCCTATGTAAAGGAAACCAAGACTCAGGTTAGTAACTTTCCAAGCTCATCTGGCAAATTTAGGTCTCACTTGCGAATCCGAGCTCTTCACTATTCCTTTGTAGGCTTGGGGCACAAATCCTATTTTACACGCCAGCACAAGCAGGGGCCTGCCGGTACGTTGGCTTTCTGCTGAAGAACAGAGCCTTGATTTGTAGCATTTGCTGATTCCCATGCTGTCAGTATTGCTTTTGTGGTCGGTTTCAAGCTCCCAGCGTGATGGCGCTGAACTGAGTTGGGATAGATGCTCACCGTGTGGTCCTGCGAGCCAAGACAGGCCGCCCGCTGCACCCCGCGAATGAACGAGCGTGTTGTCTTCATCCTCTAGCCCCGCTGCCGGGACGCTCGTTGCCGCTCTCCTAGCCAGTGGAGCTGGCAGTGACGGGACAGAGAGGTGTTAGGAACCCGCCCCCGGTTGGGCGTAGAATGGGGGGCTGGGATGAGGGGTGGGTGCCGCGCGCAGCCCCGCGCCTGGTAGGCACACTCTGTGCCTTTCACACGACAGGTTCCTTCCGAAAAGCCCCAGTCACAGCTTCTGGGCAGGTGTGAAATGGTGCCGTGGATGCCACTGGAGGACTGGAAACCCTGCTTTCCCCTTCCCTCCTTTAGAAACAACTTCTCAAAGAACAGTGGAAGCATGAACACCTTGCTGTAATTTCCAACAAAATAAGATAATGCTCTTCTGTCATTTTTCTCTCCTTCACACTTCACACTCCCACTGCTGTTTTCCTAGCAACTGATTACTCTGTTCTTTGACTAGTCACTCTCTTCTTTGTCAGCCGTTCCTGCAGCTCCAGCGTGAGGAAATGGGCCTCCTCCAGGCCGCCTGTCCCACAGCCCCTCAGCTGCCTGCTTCTCTGGTGGGGGGGGGGGGGGGGGGCAGGGTCCTAAGGGGTCACAGGCGCCTGACATGCTGACCGGACATAAATACAAACACCCGTGTGTGTTCACATGGGAGAGTCCTTAGTTTTGAAAAGGCAGGGGGTTTTTTTGTTTGTTTGTTTTAATGAAAACAATCTAACAGCAACATGCGACTTAAATTATAAAAGTGAAATAGGGCTCTTTTCCCTGTTCTTGGGATATAAGCAGGTCCTCTATGAATTGCTTTCACACCAAAGTTGTTTTTAAGGGAAGAAAGGACAGGGGAAGTGAAGTAAAATTCCTGAGTGCCTGCTATGTATTGGGCATTAACAACAACAACAAAAGTCTTCCGTTTCCATTGAAACAATGAGGAGAAGGAGGTTTGGAGAGGTTCCGTGGCTGCCCAGCGAGCAAGCAGGACGAGCGAGAGGGAGCGAGAGTGACCGCCCGCCACAGGCCATCCTGTCCTGCAGAAGCAGCCTCCACCGGAAAGCTTCCCGGGGAGTGAGGGGTCCAACGTCAGGAGGGGCCCCTCACCCCTGCCAGACCCTGACTGCCCAGTGCTGGAGCCCGTGACCCGCCTTTATCTGGTGGTGCCTGCGACCTCTGGAGCCTCAGCAGCCGTGCCCTTGGCGAGATGAAAAACACCCTGCCAGCAATTTCACCCACATCAAATCATGATGTTCTGAACGGTGTTGTGCAGGGGTAGTGGACCTTCCTTCTGTGGAGGGCCCCTAGCCTACAGCTTCTGAAGAAAGCAATCAAGGACCATTCAGAGGAAGAGCTAAAAACAAACAAGTTACATAAAAGGACCAAATTACTTTTTAAGTAGAACAGATCAGAGTTTTGTCTTCATTTTAAAACACAAGTATTCAAAATGCAAAAGCATACTGCTTTGGAACCAGAAAGGCTGTGGGAGTTCATCGGGTTCAGATCACTCATCTTTCAGGCAGAGAGCTTTGGTACAAAGGGGTTAGGTATTTTTTCCAAACCCAGATCACATGGCCTGTTAGGGCCCTAGCTGTCCTCAGACATCTGACTTGGCTGATTCAAGAGTCCAGTGTGGAGATGGTCTGTTGGGCGTGCTGTACAATGAGACAGCCAGTGAGAGAGGGAACACAAGCAGGGGGAGCGGGAGAGGAAGAAGCAGCAGGCTCCTAGCGGAGGAGCCTGATGTGGGGCTCGATCCCAGAATGCTGGGATCACGCCCTGAGCCAAAGGCAGACGCTTAATGACTGTGCCACCCAGGCACCCCTTCTATCTGTATTCTTAGTGTTGAAAGGAAAAAGGGGAGAGCAATGGATCATCAGAACATAAAGGAGAAAGAAAGAATAAAAAGGCTGAGAAAGAGAGTAGGGAGAAGGAGTGACCTTTCAACTACCAGAGTTTTATCGTGTTGCCATGTGTCTCTTAGGCCCGAAATACTGAAACCGTAATTCCTGTGGCCCATCGCTCGTTACAGATTGTTGTTTTCCACTTTGTGGTAGACCGTGGTGCGTGAGATGAGTAGTCCCTAGACGTGAAGAAGTCTGGGGACTTGGAGTAGATGTATTGTTCAGTTAGTGATGAAGGCTAACCTCCACGTAGGTTAATCCTGTGAGCTCAGATCCTGGCTGTGCCACTTCCTAGCTGTGCAGTCTCGGGCAGATTAATCTCTCCTGGCCTCCGTTTCTTCATCTAAAAAAGTGGAGATAATGACAGCGCCTGCCTCGGAGCTGTTGTGGCGCTGCCAGATTGTCCGTGTTCGTTACTGTTCAACACCGCGTTTACTCGAATGGCACAATACAAATCCTTCTGTGAATTTTCATGTGTGTCACTAAAAGCCAGCTCTTATCCTTGTTCTTCAGTGTACAGCCCACTTCTTGACTCCATGTATCATTCTCGTATTTCCAGAGATAAGTAAGCGACGGGAGGCTGGTGGGTGGGCTGTCCCATCACGGACGGCAGCGAGACTGGCGAGTTGGCCGAGGTGCAGCAGATCTGCTGTTCTTGCTCTCTCGGAATGAGTCTTCTCTCCCCGCTGAGGCTTGATCGTCCTGCATCCTGTTATCATCGCCTGTGCAGGAGATTTCTTGCGACACCTGAGAGGTGGTAGAAATGAAATACAGACGGAGAGAAGACCAAGTCTTCGGCTCCCGGGGTCTTTTAACTGGTTTTAGTATGAAATGTTACGTAGCTTCAGAGACTATTTCAAAGAGTTTTTGAACTAGAAGAGAGTTCAGCGATTACCAATTCCAAATCTTTCATTTCCAAATCTTTCATTTCCCAAAGAAGCTAAGGCCCCAGAGATGAAGGCAGCTTGTCTGTTTCAGGGGACATTGTATTTGTTTCTGTCATCGTTATTTATGTATCACTGTCTGCCGTGAGGCAGCCTGTGCCTGTAAAGGTGCACGTACAGGACCAGGGAGTTAAAACCCAGCAAGAGAATCTGTCGGAGGGAGGGGTGTGCTGAAGGGGAGACACGGCCTGCGGGAACATTTTTGAAAAGTTGGTGCCCAGCGATGGCAATGTTCTGTGCCTGTGCTGGTTGCTGGCAGCCAACGGAAGGATGGAAGGTTGGAAGATATGTATACGTATATGCTGGATAAATGACATGCCCCTTTGGATTTACAGGGTAAGATGGACCAGTGCTGAGGGGAAGCAAAAGCTGTCCTGACTTTGAGGTGGAGGGAAGTTTTCCCATGGATTATTGCAAGTTTTTATTACTGCCCCTTTTGCAAGCTGCAACATTCTTGCATTATATTTATAGACCCGGAGCACAAGTTACTGTATAGTACGCCATATATGGTCAGAAATGGAAGACTTCAAACCGTACTACACTAATTCCTCTATTAAGAACCAAAAAAGCATTGCAGCTTTTTTGTCAGAACGATCAGATCCAAGCTAGAAATTATGTCAAAGGCTGAGGTGACATTCCCTCCTATCAGAGAAAAGGTTTATTATATAAGAAGTCATTAGCTGCTAGAAGCCATGTCAGATGTGCCATAAAGCAGTGTTTTGCAAACTGCGGGCTGTAACTCCTGAGTGGATCATGAAATCCAGTCAGGAGCTGCATGCAGTGTGTTCCTTTAATGGAACGGGTTAGCACGGAATACCGCAGAACGGAAGCGTGTGCGTGCGCGTGTGTGTATTTGTGGCTGGGCTGCATCACAGTGTAAAATGTCTTTCTTACTGGGCTCATGGTCCCAAAAGTTTGAAAGCGACTGTCACCAGTGCTTCTAAGGGGTACAGCGGAGCCTTGGCGGAGGGTCAGATTAAGGTTGACTTAGGTCTTTAGGGAATCAGGAGGAGTGGTAAGAAAACTCTAAGGAAAGGTGCCTGCTGGAGACTGGGGCTGAGACTGAGCGGGCACGGACCCCAGCAAATGCACGCGCCTCAGAAGCGGCCCTTCTCAAAACCCGCGTCTCTCACGAGGTGTGGGAGAGGGCGCAGTGTGGCGTGCGCACAATGAGACACGCACACAAGGTCCTGAGATGGTGACGCCTTCCACTGTGCTGCTTCCCCCACCAACACAAGCCCGTTTCCCAAATCAAGACCCAGTCTTTGGGGGCGCCTGGGTGGCACAGCGGTTAATCGTCTGCCTTCAGCTCAGGGCGTGATCCCGGCGTTCCGGGATCGAGTCCCACATCAGGCTCTTCCGCTATGAGCCTGCTTCTTCCTCTCCCACTCCCCCTGCTTGTGTTCCCTCTCTCGCTGGCTGTCTCTCTCTGTCGAATAAATAAATAAAATCTTTAAAAAAAAAAAAAAAAAAAACCCAGTCTTTGGCCCCGTGCTGTGCGGTCAGGAGCCACAGGTTGCCTATGGCCGAGGGGCCCTTGTCACGTGGCTAGTCTGAAGTGAGGGACGTGCTGTATGTATAAAATACACACCAAATTTAGATGAATGTCCCTCATCTTGTTTTTATATTGATTTCTTGATTACTATTCAAATGACACGTCTTAGATATATTACATTAAATAAAAAATTAATTTCACCTGTTCCTCTTACTTTTTTCATGTGGCTGCTAGCTCGCATCATGTGTCTAGTGGACAGCACTGTTTGGACTCTTTCCTCTGTCTCTGAAGTGTTTCATCATCACTCTTAACCCTTCCTTTCCCAGTCCCCACCTGCAGCTCAGTGTTTGAAATTCCTTTAAGCAAGAAAGTCTTTTTTTTTTTTTTTTTTTTGCTTAGTAATGAAATCCAGGTGCACAGTGTGAGTTAATGCTTTAGTGGGCATAGGTTTTTCTTAGTAATTTGTCAATCAGTCAAGTTAATAGACTGAACCTTCCTTGGTGGTTTGGGTAAAGGGAATGGAGAGTGGGTTCCACATTCCCTAAGGTTTGGGGGCCCACCAAAAAAGGGGGCTCAAGCAACAGAAAGACATTAGGGCCTGACATTAATTCCACTCAGGTTGCTACGTGGGGCCAGCCCTGCAGTGGGAGGTTTCTGGCTGGGGTGGTGAGGGGGCGTGAGGGGAGTCTGATTTCAGATTATGCTTTTGTTCCTTGGTGATTTGATAATTGCAGAATTTCTATAATTGGCCTTTTGTTTTCTCCCTCTGAGCTAAATTTGGCTCTCATTTTGGATTTCAAAAATTTGTCCCCACTTAATTTTTTGACTATTAAGATCCCAAACAAATTCAATACCTTTTTAGATCCCCTCATGACACTCATTGAAGGGTGCATGAAGCTGAGTGCTTGCTTCCTTTGAGGCCTGGTCTTAGGGTCCTGCTGCGCTGCGCTGCCGGCCTGGCGGCCTTCCCTCCTCGGGCCTCATACTGACTCTGTTCTTACCCGCCCCCTCCCCTCACCGGGATGACTCGGGGTCTCACTGTTTTTTCAAGACTCCATCATATCTCAGACTCCGTAGTTGAGACTGAGCGAGGGAAAATATGCCAGTATAATACTTCCTGGGGTTCTGGTTCTTGAAAGGACAGTTCAAGTAGAGGGCCCAATGATTACAAGACAGTTTGAAACAAAGGATGAAGTGTTTGATCCACTTTAACTGTTAATGAGAATCAGTGTGATTCCACCCACAAGAAAAAAACAATATTAATTTTTCTTCTTTCTGTGCCCTTAATAGGAGTTGCTCTGAAACCTACCGCACACCAGTGATGGAATACAAAATGAATGAAGGGGTTTCATACGAATTCAAGTTTCCCTTCCGAAATAATAACAAATGGCAGAGGAATGCCAACAAGGGGCCTCATTCACCTCAAGTCCCCTCCCAGGTGCAGAGTCCCATGACCTCGAGGCTGAATGCTGGGAAAGGAGATGGGAAGATGCCTCCTCCAGAAAGAGCCGCCAACATCCCTCGCAGCATCTCCAGTGACGGGCGCCCACTGGAGAGGCGGTGAGTGTGCCTTCAGAGGTTCGATCTGAATCTCAGCCCCATATTTAAAGAGCACCAGACCCACAAGCACTAGCTTTAGGTCTTCCTGTATTTTACTAGAAATCAGGAATTGTGGGGCGCCTGGGTGGCCCAGCCAGTTAAGCATCCGACTCTTGATTTTAGCTCAGGTCATGACCCGTTGAGTACCATGTTGGCTTCACGCTGGGCATGGAGCCTGCTTAAGATTCTCTCTCTCCCTCTCCCTCTGCCCCCCTTCCTCCTCTCTAAAAAGAAGAAGGAAAAAAAAGAGAGAAATCAGGAATGGAAACAGAAAGGTGCGTGCCCTGGTGGCTTCCAAGCATGGTAGCATTCTAAAGCCATAAGGGTGCATGAGGATATACTCCAACAAAGCATTCGCTCTGAGTAACATATTTGTGCTTTGCTCTTTCATTTCCATGTGATAGCAACAGAATCTGTCACTGCACGCTTAGCACTGGCAACATGGGTTAGAACTTGGCAGACTCTTCGAGAGGACATTGACCACATTACCATCTTTGACAGTCTTTGTCTTTTGGGGAGAAGTGATATGATAGTAGCAAAAGAATGCAAGGTTTTGATTGAGTGTCTGTGTCACTTTGTTAATAAAGACTGTAAAAAATTTTTAAATGATAGCACTGCAAATTACCTATGCTAACGAAGGAGACAGTTGGCTTTAAGACGATAGTCTCCCGCTAGAAGAAGCCAGCTTCTTTCTGTGCACTGTCCTTCCCTCATCACTTCTGCTTGTCTTGATCACATCTCAGAATGTTTTCGTGGCCCCCACCCTGGAGAAGGATCGGGAATCCCCAGAACTGGGGAGAAGTCTCTGTTCCAGGAGCTGTGTGGGGCAGAAGGAAGGTGGGGGCCAAAACGTGAGTCTAGCTCAACGGAGCAGCAGAAACAGGGTGCCAAGGAAAATGGGCCCCAGCTATGCTTCAGTAGTCATTGATTGGTTCAGATTGGGAGCAGAAAGCTGGAGGTTTTAAACACCTTTCCTAGGTTTTAAAAACTGTTTCTTGTCTTGGTTTGACTTTTGTGCTTTTATGTGTTTTATGCACTCTCGCATAAAACATTGTCACTTAACTAGCTCGGAAATATTAGGCTGTCATGTAGAAATAATTTATAGACAGCAACAACAACAAACTAGTTGTCCTTCTAAACTTCCTCACTTAATCCTGGAGCTCTACTTGCGGAGCTTTACTGTTTATCCCAATAGACGATTCCCCCCAAAGTGGCTCCTGTCCCATCTGGACTCCTCTAGTTTTCATCATTTTTGAGGAGGAAAACATCCAGGAGATTTCTGAATCAACTCTTTGTTCTCCACATTGCAAACCTGGCTCTCCCCGAGTGCGTGTGAACTGGAATTCACGATTTGGCCCACACTTTGAAAGATGGACCGTAGGAACTCATTGTTTGGAGAAGGACCTCAGTGCTGTTTTCTTTCTCTTTCAAGACAATCATGAGACTTTTATAAGTTATATTGTTTTGTGCGATTTTCTTTATACAATATTGCATGTAATAAAAGAGCAGGGTATATTTTGATTCTGTGCTGAATTTAATTTCTGCAACAGACACTAAAGCCTGACCTCAAAAGTGGAAATATTCCTTGTAGCTAATTATCACCTTATGAGGCTCGCAGCTTTTAGTGCTAGAGAATGCATCAGCTCCCTAATTTCCAGACAGAGCTCTTTGAGTTCGAAGGTGATTTCTGAGGGTACTCGTGTCTGCTGTGCATCTTAACCACTACCAGTCCCCCACCCCTGCGGGACGGGGAATCTGAGTGCTCTCCCTGGAAGACCATCAGCGTAGCCCCGGGACCCTCCAGGCTTTCCAGATGAAAGTGGCAGGAGTGAGGTCGCCAGGGGTTTTCAGAGAAATTTAACCTCTAGTCAATTTCAGTTATCTTTAGGACATCGAACTGATACGTCAGATCTTGTGACGGAGGGTTTACGTGGCCTGTAAAATCTCAGCTCTGCGTATGCAGGATATCCGGGTTATTTGGCTCACCTTCCTTTGAAATACGTGGTAGTTAGATAGTCTTCCTCTGTGGAAACTTAAGAGTTCGATTTCCTATCCCATCATTGCTCGCTTTCAGTTACATTATTTCTTTTTTTAAGTTTTAACCCGGAGTCGCAACAGAAGGTGCTGTTGGAGAACCTTTGTGTTGCTGCCGTTTCAGTAGAACAGACTCAGGCCATTCATCAGGAATACTTCCAGAGTCCTCCAGGAACAACCAAGTTCGTAGATTTACCCGGAAGTATCATTTTCTCCCTGAAACGTAGTAAAATGTTACTGGAAAGCGTCCCCTCATGGTGTTACCGAGAACAGAACACCTTACCAAGGTGGGGGAGGGAGGCTCCTGGCTGCCGGGCTCTCCTTGTCCATTCGGCCTTCCCCTTCCTACCAGTGCTGCCCCGGGTGCCATTTGCATTTGTTCCTTGGTGGTCTGTCAGGTGCGACTCCTTTCAGATGAGTTGCAGATGGTCAGAATAAATGCCAGGGTCTGCCATACCTTCCTGGTATGCCATGAGCCTAACACTGAGACCGGAGTACTGCCTTTACGTAATTTTCGTTCCATTTACTTTCCTCCCCAACGCGAGGCAAGTTGTGCTGAACTGTAGAGAAACCAGCTGTCTTTAAGCTGAAGCCGGCAGCCCTCTCACGTGTGCGCGGCCCACATTGGCTACACAGGTCTGCCTGCCTCATTCACCGTGCGTTCCAGCCTGGTTCACTTTGGATGAAAAGACCAATTTACTGCCTGGAGAAGCCTAGTTTTTCTCGCATTTTTACGCAAGATCCCAGACTTAAATGTCATTAGGAAGATTTTTTTTTTAAATACTTGTGGAACAGATTTTTCCTTTTTCCTTTAAAACCAAGGGCATGATTTTTATAACATACCAAAATGTGTTGGTGTTTGAAGTTTCTAATAAGAATTATTTCACTGAATTGTGGTCTGAATACATTGTTGAGAGAAACCGATACAGTAAAAACAGAGGATTCATTTGCCATCTAAATAGACTAAAGTCTGCTTCTCTTTGGCTTAAATATGCGCGCTTTATGCTCTCCAGGTGGCCTGTTGAGTACAGAATTTTATAGTGTTTGTGGGAGTAGTAGTTATTAACAGAATTAATATTTACTCAACAAAAATAGGTAATATGACGCAAAAATATCAGTATTTTGGCCTCAAATTTAACTAGAGTAACGGTAGAATTGGAACTAAAATATCTGCTATAACGCATTGAACTTATCACATTACTGTGTTTAAACCTAGTGTGGGGTCAGTCATAAAGCCCTGATGTGTGTTCATATGCTCAGAAAAGTTTAGCTATTTCAGGGGCTTTGCCAAACAGCAGGCATCTTAGCATAAGGAATTTTCCTTACTCTCTCTCCTTTTTTTTTTTTTTTTTTTTTTAGTTGAAGCCTCACCATCCTTTGTGCAAATATTTGGTGTTGGAACGTAACCAGTGTTGGTACTTTTAAGCTGTACCTGGATGCCACTATTCCCCGTGTCTGCTGCTTTTAGCTCTGAGCAGCTGGGGAAGCACATCCCCCCTTCGGAGGTGAAGGCTGGCTGCGTGTGTAGCCTCCCTGTGCCCTCTCAGCAGACACCAGCCCCCCACAGAGAGCATGCCGGTCCTGCGCCCGTTCAGTCTTCGTTTTTAAGGAGATGCTCTCTGAGTTTATTTCAACAGCCCACAGCGGTCTCCGCTGTCATTGTGTGCTTTGACATAAAGCAAGCGCCCATTTAATCCCTTAGCTGTGGTTAGACGTTTCAGGGCTTGCACGTTCCACATGCCGTCTGCCTGGATCATAGTTGTTTGGCTTGAGTTGAGGACCCCTCAGTCCTAGAACTTTAGAGCTTCACTGGGATTGCTCCAGCCACATCCCCAACCTCTCTGTTTCTAGAGCTAAAGCCACTGGATGTGATGGTCTTCAGTTTATCTGACACCATTCGCCGCTCCCTCCTTCACACTCCTTTTCCCTGTCTTCCAAAACTTCACTCTTGATTTTTTTTGGTCAGCTCTTTGCTCCTGTGTCATCGCCTGCCCCCCCCCCCCCCCGCCAAAGTGTGTGTCTTCCATGACGGCTTCGTTTTTATCTTCATCCCATGCCGTCCGATGCCTCGGGTGGCGCGTTTATGTCAGCAACGTGGGCCATCACCCATGTGTGGGCGGTTCCTCAGTGGTGTATCCCAAGGACCGGCTACAAATTCTGGCATTGTCATGGGCCCGCAATCAGTTTTTTTTATTTTTTATTTTTTTTTTATTATAATATTTTTTATTATATTATGTTAGTCACCGTACAGTACATCCCTGGTTTTTAATGTAAAGTTCCATGATTCATTAGTTGCGTATAACACCCAGTGCACCATGCAATACGTGCCCTCCTTACTACCCATCACCAGCCTATCCCAATCCCCCACCGCCCCCCCGAAGCCCTCAGTTTGTTTCTCAGAGTCCATAGTCTCTCATGCTTCATTCCCCCTTCTGATTACCCCCCCTTTATTTATCCCTTTCTTCTCCTACTGATCTTCCTACTTCTTATGTTCCATAGAGTTTTTTTAAACTTTATTTAGTAATTAAACCAATAAGCAAAAGAACTTACTTAAAGAAGTAGTAGGAACAGGAGTAAATCAATTCAGGAGAAAATAAATCCATTGTTTTACTCTTCTTTATTGTGGTATAATATGCATGACCTGAAATTTACCATTTCAACGGTTTTTAAGTGTAGGGCTCTGTGGCGTTTATTCATAGTGTTGTGCAAGCCTCCCACCATCCATCTCCAGAACCTCTTCATCTAGCAGAATGGAGACTGTCCCCATTAAACAGTCACTTCCCTCCCTGCACCCCTCCCCACCCCTGGTGACCATTCTACTTTCTGTCTCTATGCCTTTGACTACTTATGTAAGTCGAATCACAAAATACTTGTCCTCTTAGGACCGGTTATTTCACTTTAACAAAGTGCCTTCGAGGTTCATCTGGGTTGGAGTATCCGTCCTGTCTTCGTGCGGGCTGCTATAGCAAAACTCCACTGGCCGGGCGGCTTAAACAGGAGAGGTGACTTCTCAAGGCTCTGGGGGCTGGGGACTCCAAGGTCAAGGCACCAGCAGATAGAGTTCCAGATGAGAACCCTCTTTCCGGCTTGCAGACAGCAACTGGCAGAGAGAAGGAATCTCTGGTTTCTCTTTTCCTCCTTACCAGGGCATTGATCCCATTGTGGGGGCTCCACTTTCATGACCTTATTTATGACTAATCACCCCCAGGGGCCCCCCTCCGAAAGCATTACGGTGGGGGTTAGTGCTTCAACGCGTGCCTTTGGTGGGGAGGACATACATTCAGTCCATGACATTTCCTTTTGAAGGCTGAACAATATTCCATTCTGTGTAGATGCCCCATTCTACGTTTATCCATTCATCCTTCAGTGGACACTTGATAAATCAGTTTATTTTTATAAGAATTTGAAGAACAGTAGAAATGAAGCACTCAGTAGTCTGAGAAAGCTATAGAATTAGAGCTGGATTTAAGTAGACTTCCTTGAGTTTTGTTGGCTAAGTTTCGAATACTCCTATTTTAAAAGTGTATTGCTGGTAAAACTGTCTCAGATCGACTCAAAGTGAAATGTGAGTTGTTCTTGATTGAATTTCCTATAAAAGCTTTCAGTTTAGTTGAAACCGAATTATGGTATTGTATTTATTGGCCAAGATGAGGAGGAAAAGCAGAGGGCCATACCTGACTTAAACTCACTGGGCTCTTAAGGCTGCTTTTCCCCCAGCTCTCCAAAGGAGCTGGCGTCCCGTGGCATCCACACTGGGATTAGAGTTAGAGGGGATGCAGGCTCACACGTTCAGACTATAGTGCAGTGATGTTTCCTACTTAAGTGTTCAGGAAACGGGCGCAGTGCTGGAGCTCCTCATACCCCCCTGTTCCCTTTCCTTTATGCATTCCAGACAGACCCCGGGAATGAGGTGCTCCAGCATGGCCCCCAGCTCAGGCTCTCCAAGTGCTTGGAAGTCACTCCTCGGGCTTGCTAAGGAACTGTCGTGCACTCCGCCCAGACAAATGTCCCCAGAGGGCTTCCCGCCTACAGGGGCCACCAGTGTAGCAGTGTGAACCACCGGAAAACTCCCAGAGGTCAGAAGTGCAGAGGCCTTGGTTTGCATCCCAGGCCCATCACTGGGGAGCGCTGTGACAGTGGGCAGTTCCTTGTCCCCTCTGTACTGCAGGGTGCTGAGAATCAAATGGGCACCAGCCCCAGCCCCCAGAGTTGATGTGAAGATTGAGGCAGTATGGTTACTCTGTGTCCGATCTGAACTTTAGGACAGGCCTGCCACACTTAGGGGCTTAGAACATGGTGGTTGCTGTTTGTCATTGTTGCCATTGTGTAGATGCTCTTCCAGACACAGCTTCACGGCGGGGCGGGGGTAACAGCTCGTGTTCCGAGGGAGCACTCTTGGGCTGCGGTAGCACTGCCAGCCTGGGCTGGTGAGGCCCTCTGCAGCCTAACCCAGGCTAAGCGTGTGGTGGGTCAGTGTGTTTCACAGGCAGGTTGTGTTGTCTTCAGCGACAGTGTCACGGTTCACTTTGGTGACACAGAGGATGAGTTCAGGAGGCCTGCTGTGCTGAAAACAGTCCTGATGAGCTGTGCATTTGCAGAAAGTATAGGAAATTCTGGGAAACCCATCCATGCAAATGAGAATGACCTTCGAGAGGATCTCATGAAAAGCAGTTGTGTTCTGGGAAGAGCAGTAAGGGGACACGTGACCATGCTGCTCTTATGTCACTAAGGATCTGTACTCCTGTGAGTGCCCAGCAGTGGGGGCTTGCCCTCCGACCCAGCTCTAGGGGGCTGCTGCCTTAGGACTGCGTGGGGGGGGCCTGACCTGGTCACACCTCATGGGAGGCTCTGTAGAGGCCCACAACGGCCCTGAGGCTTCCTCAGCCCCTACACACACACACACACACACACACACACACGCACGCACGCACGCACGCACACAACACGGGGATGGCGTTCCTAGAAGCCAGATCTAATATATGTCGTGCTGTCAGCCTCCTCCCCATGGAGAAGTTAGACCTTTGCCTGATGAAGACGCATCAGCTACATGAATGTGTTTATCAAGAATTTAACTAACTCCCAGGGGAGAAAGTATCTTCTGCTGCCTTATATTTGAAACCACTGACATTTTTCTTCAAGATTTGTTGATTGCACAGTACATGTATATAAACTTGTTGAAATGAGTGATAATGAAGACGAATTAGCCACCAAACCCACTGCCACAATCGTGTGTGAAAGTTTCCCATAAGCCTTTTGTTCCGAGTCCTGGACTATGAAAGGTCTAAGGTCAGCTTCCGCTTGTGAGAATCACACAGTGTGGTTACAGGGTGGCCGTTCAGGATCTGCCTATCACTGAAGTGCTTGCTGAGAAAAGTAGACTTCATTTCCTTTTTACTTGCAGGAACAATTGCTGTGTGTCCTGAGATGGGCAGAGTGTCCTTAGGGCCGGTCTTCAGAGTTGAGTTGCGCTCTCGCTCGAGAGTGTGTGTTGGGTGTGTTTGTGCTGAGTGCTCAGCGGTGGCCGTGCCACAAGACGGCTTGTTAGACATGCTTCAGGCCCATAAAGATGGCCCTGGACCACTGGCTGCGGAGCTGCAGCTCATTTTAAGGAACATAGTTGCGAATACATGAGGAGGGCCAGCAGGGGAAGGGCTGACTCCTGTGCCTGTGGCCTGCTGACAGGTGTGTGGGGGAGTTCACTAGCCCTACCAGTCCCCACTCTGGAGAGACTCAGAGCCCCGCCAGTGAGACAGCCTGGAGTATCCCAATCTGTCACTTTTTGTTTGAGTCTTTCAGTTTGCCATTATATTTGTAAGAGGACAGATGCTGACGGCATATGAAATGACACAGAATAAATGTGAGGATGTAGGGGTGAAGGCATAGAGCCCCTGAACAGCGGCTGGCAGCAGATGGGTCAGACTCGAGTGCTGGGAGGATCCCCTGGGAGAGGAAGGTGGGTTGTGTGGTGGTGCTTTTCTCTTCTCCTAGCCTAGGGCAGTTGTGAGGAGAGGCCTGGGGGTCTCGGAGACCCCTGGAGGGAGTTGCCCATGGGCAGCCACTCTGAGCAGAGGCCAGCATGGCGTGCCCTACTTCAGCTTCTGCTTCCCTTATTCTTGTTCGTAAACTGGGATAGGGAATGAATTTATCCTGTCTAGTTTTTTCCAGTTTTTAAAATCCTCGCGTGTCTAAAACAAACAAAAAATCATTTAGCTTCTCACTAAAGTGTTTGGTTGTGACTTCTTTCCATGAAGGATTTGTGAATATTGGTGGAGGTAGGACTAATCGAAGAGACTAGTGTTTATGGTGGGCTAATGGAATCCTATCTGTCTGTGTCTCCCTCAAATTTGCCTGCTCACCCTGGCTGTTGAGGATCAGCTCTGGCCATACCACTGCTTTGCTACACAACCTTCTGTGCGTCCCTGTTACCTGACAGAGAAGGGTTGTGCTTCCTCGGCTCACCATAGGGGGGCTCACCCTGCAAGACCCACTCATCCTTCCAGTCACAACCCCTGCCCATCTTCCGCCAAGGATGGTTCTCCAGCCTGACTCGTCATCATGGCGGCCACATAAACCGTCACTCTCCTGTGTCCTAACTCCTGACTTCTGTGGAAATCCTTGGTTTCCTATACATCCTATTTCGAATGCATTTCTTCATAAAGCTTCATTTCTCCTAGTTTTTGCAGTAGGTGCTGACTTCTCACCTGCCTGAGCCCCCCTGCACTCTATGTGTACTGCCCTCATGCCAGTTACATTTTACTTGTGTTTTCCTTAAAAACTATAAGTAGGTAGTATTGAGTTCATTTTCTATGCCAGGCTCTGTTCACAGGCCCTTGTGTGTTTTCTCAGTTCACCCAACAGCCCAGTACCTTGGCTGCTGTTCACCCTCTTTCTTCAAATATGGACGCCCAGGGATTGAGAGATGAGGTAATTAGCGCAACGTAGCAGCTGGTTGGTGGTGAAGTGGAGATTGGCATCGAGGCCTCCGGACCTCAGAGCCTCTATCTTAAGCGCCGCGCTACGTGGATGAAATCTAGGTAGACCAGAGCTCACGCCATACTTGTCAGATGAGCGCACATGTGTGTGTGCTTGGGGTCCAGGCACGTGCTGCAGTCAGAGCCGGCTTCACGGCGGCGCAGCCTATGCGGGCGCACAGAGCCCCACGCTGACACGGTCCGTGCTGGCTTCACGCTTGCTGTCGCTGCCTTACAGTTTGCAGTACTGTTTCAACAAAGGGACTCTTCATTTTCATTTTGCACTGAGTCCCATGAATTATGTGGCTGATCCTGCAAGCAATCCATTTTTATTTTCTGTTCTTTAGAGTCACCCTAGATATAGAATTGACTCTTCTCAAGAGGCGCCCGTGATGTGTGCCAGGCTGGGAATTCTAACTGCTTGCCAGCAGCTGTGACGTGCTGATCGTTTCTCTCCGCGTGCGGAATCGCCCGATTTTCCTAGCTGTGCAAAGGAGTTATTCCTTGTTCTACAGTGACCTTGTCCCAGGAGGCTCATCAGAGCGGGATTCCATGATCCAGTCTGAACAGCTGATATGAACTGTTTGGTCGGAAAGCCCGGGTAGCTCTGGTTCACAAAGAACACAGTAGGAAGACATGAAAAGACAGAGGGACAAGTGGCTTGAATGAGAATCTAGCTTGTTCAAATGGCACCCAGATTACTTTACCTTGAATCGTTTGTGAGGTTTTTTTTTTGTTTTTTTTTTACATAATTCTGGAAGAATCCTGGTTGATATACATTTCTGAAGACAGATTTTAACTTGGTCCTGTTCCCTGGGTGAATAGCATTTTAATTGCTAAGTTGTGGTAAAGAGCTGTGCTTAATTATGGACTCAAGTATCTAATTTGTCAGTCATTGGTGCTATTTGAAACCCTCTCTCTTGTTTTTGCCATCATTCCACTGTTTGCACTTGGGTTACAGAGGGCCTTGTCTCCTTGGACACATCCAGGCAGTGCTGTCACTTTGGAGTACAAAGCAGGACAGAGAGGCATAATTAAACCTATATGAAACTACTCAGGAAAATGTTTCCTCATCAGCCACTCAGATGCTGAGAATTCTTTATCCACAAGTTGATAAATTATAATCAGTCACAATCTGAAGAGATCAATTTAGTGGGAATCTATTAATGTTAACACTGTGTGTAGTCCTGTGAGTTGATTTATGGGAAGGGTGTGTTGGGGTGTGAGAGTTTTACTTTATTAGAAATCTGGGTTTTTGGGTAATTCTCTTCTCCCTTTTGCCCTGGTATGAGAATGCTTCTGGAAAATGAACTGATTCTGATCTTGGACCATCTCTTCCTAAACATCCATTCCGTTCAATTCTGTGTTTTCAGTGCTGTGAAATGCACTGCATATAAATGAAAAGCTGGTGTTAAGTGGAGTCTTGTGGACTATGGGGGCATCGTCTGTCTGGCTGATGATCGTGACTTTTTCAGTGGCTGCATTTTTCACAGAATCAAAAAGCCCTGGTGTTTTATTTCTGCGGAGGGAAGTCAGAGGGCGCTCCAGAGAGCATTTAATATCAGTTACTTTAAAAACATTTAGTTATTTCTTGGCTAAATTTACAAAAATGTAGGGAAAAGAATCCACTGAAATTAACACTGAAAGGTTTTTAGACATTTCCTTTCTCACAGTGGCCAGAACATTCTTGAAAATTCTTACATTCCACAGAATTGAAAAAATCTCACAGCAGCTGAAAGATGTGTTCGTGTTAGTCCTCTAAACCTATTTGGCAGTAATATCCAGATGTGGGAGGCTCGTTAAGACTGAGAGGAAGTAGAAAGAGCTCAGTTTATCTCAAAAGAGAAGAAAAGCCTTGTGATCTTGCACTGACTCTTCCGTGGCCTCAGCAGCCCTTAAAATAGAGTGGATGGTAGGGGATGGAGAGTCAGGAAGTCAGCACGCTGGCTTCCTGTGTGAGCCAGTTTGGGGGGTCCCCCTTTTCAACGTGGCAGGGCAGCGCATGGCCCAGCTTGAGTGGTGACCAGCCGCAGGCTCTGTCTGGCAGTAGACTGCCGGGCAGGCGGCACCGCCCGCTCCCTGAACGAGGTCTGTTCTCAAACAGTATTTGTGTGATGGTATCCATTTCAGAGTGTTTGAGAAGAATAGTAAGTCATCAGAATAAGGGCTAATTCTGAAAATTCTTTTGCCCGCCATACATCTACGTCTAGCGTCGTAAAAACATTTGGGTGGCATTCCGTCCGTTTCTGTTTGTGTGTTCTGTGAGTGTGAACAGACAGAAAACAAAGCCACTATTGAGTTATATAAAGGCAGAAGAGGGTTGGGAGTGAATGCCGGCCTTCTGGAAATGCTATTTTTTCACTTTGGGATAACTCCAGTAACCAAGTAGAATTTTCTGATACATTTGCCAAATAAAAGAGCTGAGGTTGAGAACTAGCATGAGATATTTTAAATTAATGTACGTTTTGGAAAGCAGAGTAAGAAAAGCAAGCTCTAAATACAAACGTAAAAGTTACATCTTGACTTTCCCTACGGAATCAGTTGTCACTTCCTCACAGAAACACAAACGTGAGTATTTACCGTACATTTAATTCACTGGCATTACTGGTTTAGCCTGAAGAGAGTTAGAAGAACATGCCCGCCCCCCCCCCCCCCGGATGTTGCACCGGCCCTGACCACGTGAACGTGCTCGTCCCGGGTCTCCTTTATTTTCCTCTTTCTGTACTACCGCCACTCTGCACAGGAGGCAAGCAAAGCACCCACCGGTGAAACTACATTTGAAGTGTCTCTGTATTACAAGCCTAGAAAAGCCTACCCAGTTTTCTTTGTAACTTACTTCTCCTGTTCCTCCTCTGCTCCAGCCCCCTTCCCATTATTTCAGAACAAGTACTGAGAAATTTGGGATATGTCTTAATGGAAAAGAATAAAGGGAGGTCTATTTTATGGTACCCAGATAAGTGTCTTGATCTCTCTTTTATCAAAACATGGTACCCAAAGTAGGCATGAGCTGGTGTTCCAGGACCCCGCTAGTCCCTGACCCCACCGGGGCTGCCCCACACATACCCCTCTCCTGAGCCTGAATCCTCCTGACAGTCCCAGCTGTGTAGCTAGTATTTCTCTCGATCTGTGTAGCAATAACAAGATTGGTGATAATAACAGGAGGAACTTAGGAACTCTGCCTCTTTCACTAGCTTCTCATCCCATTCCCTCAAGGACCCAGCATCCTTGGTGTCCTTATTTGCCCCATTGGATAATACCTAGAGGAGCCATTATCAGTGAGTTCTCTTGCCATTATATGTCAGAGTGATGATATGCTCAAGGGTGCTGGGTGTAATTCCGTCAGCCCTTTTTCTCGCATGTAAGGAAGAATATTAACTTTGAATCTCTAATAATTGCTTTTAGTATAATATTCACAAATTTTGGCACTTTATTATTAGCGACCAACTATTTTCAAACTGCTATAGACCCACCACGGCTGAGAGCCCCTGGCGTGGGCGTCTGATGTCACTGTGGGCCGTTATTCTGGACCCACCTACTGTTCTTCACTTTCTGCACTGCTGATAGAGGTTCTCCTTCATTCAGCAGACGTGCTTTAAGCAACCAGAGATGTCGAGGAAACAAGGCTCAGTGCTGCCCCTTAAGGCGGGAATCGAATCTAGTTGGGAAGATAGACACACATAAAACTAACCATACGAAAGGGTGTGCTGTAGCGACGCGAAGAACAGACGGTGGGGGACTCCAGGAGGTTCCGATTCATCTAGGAATTCAGGGATCTGATGTTGGAATCAGGCTTGGAGAAAAAGGATTTTATGTCAGGGAGGGGGAAGAGAGGCAGAGAGGACAAGATGAGTAAAAGCATGCACACGGAAGCTGAGTCTGAGAATAGGGGCGCACTGAACCTGTCCTGAGTGTAGGGTGCGTGGAGGCAGGCAAAGAGCAGGAGAGGAGGAAGGGCTTGCACAGGATGGTCCAAGGCCTGGAAGAGGGGGCCAGGGATTCGGTCCTCTATTCTGTAGGCAAAGGGAAGGTGCGCGGAGCACGTGAGCGGTCTGATGGCTCGGCCGGGTGGAGCCTGGAGGAGTGGGGTGGACGGAGCCTAGAAGTCAGAAGAACAGTTAGAGCGCAGTCGTGCTGATCCAGGCCGGAGATGGGGGGTTGGGAGGACAGTCAGCAGGTGGAAGACCAGTTACCTTCTTAGACTCCATGTTGTCAAGACCGGCCCCCAGGGTGCCTGACACACAGTACTCATTAAAAGTTGAACTTAATGAGACCAATTGGTGTGGAAGATGAGGAAGGGGGGGAGGGCAAAGGACGGTTTCGAGGTGTCTAGCTCGAGATAACAAATACAGGAGGGGCAGGTTTGGGGGAATGGCAAACCTGTTCGGTTGGATGAGGTTTAATTTGAGCTGCGGTTGACGGTGTTCGGTAGAGATGTCCAGGAGACAGCGGGAGAGTCTAGGCTTGTCGCTGAGCAGAGAGATCTGCTCAGAGAGTCACATCCGCCTCTTGGGCGTAGATGGGTTTGGGAGTCATACTCTCAGCAGCCGTCCTTATTCTTGTTCTGTTAGAAAAGCTTCTCGTTGTGTCACCTTCCTGCCCCTGAAACCCCATCCTGTCCTGCTCCAGAAAGTGCATAGCAGCACTGTTAGAAAATGCTCTAGCTCGGCGAATCGGGTCTGTCCCCAGCCTTCAGAACTTTGGTTTGAGTAAAAGATATCTTTTCCTGCAAAAGCGTCCGGCCGAGCAGACCCACTGCAAGCTGTCCTAGGAAGGGGAGAAAAGCCGGCCTTGTCTGGGGGACAGCAGTCACTTAGCCGGAGCAGTGGATTCACAGTCAAGAGGCCCGGCTTGCTGAACGAATGACCTAGGTTCCCCTTCCTCAGCTCTCCCATGGAAATGACTCGCTCCTGAACTAAATCTTCATAGTAAGATGGACTTCACCGCCAGTCACAGTGGCTAGCGTCACTTACTGACGTCCCCGGTTGTCCTGTTGTCCACGAGAGTGGAGGAGGTAAAGGACACAATCGATGTCCTGATGACAGAGCTCTGGTTTCTGTCCCCAGTGCCCGTCAGCAGGGTAAAGAGCCTGTGGAGCTCAGCTCTACTGTGGTGGTGTATAAATTCACTGATTCCAATTAAATTCAATAAGTGACATTCTGGGCATTTTTATGGAGGCTTTTAGATGGGGATGCTATATGATCAACCACATTTATAAATACTGAATAGCAAAATCTGAACAGTCGTTCCAGACTTTGAGTAACAAAATTAGAAAACAAAGACACATACAAAGAATGCACTAGTCTCACTGTGGTCATAAGCTCTGGGAAAACCAGTGTGAAAAATTGGAATTAATTGCTATGTTAATGTCACCAGGGTTCAATTATCTTCTGTACTGCCGTACTGGGAGACTGCAGAAGCAATTCAGCACATTGAATTTTGGCAGCTTTTGGAAACATACATGCTTTCCCCCCCTGTTATTTTTTGATGTCCCCCACCCCCATTCCCTTCAA
Source organism: Ursus arctos (assembly GCF_023065955.2). Taxonomy (NCBI): domain Eukaryota; kingdom Metazoa; phylum Chordata; class Mammalia; order Carnivora; family Ursidae; genus Ursus; species Ursus arctos. The sequence goes on along the minus strand of NW_026622930.1, from coordinate 28,960,100 downwards.
GGCCATTCTCCAGCTGTTTCCTTAGGGAGTCATTTTATGGGGAAGTTTCTTTTGTAGGCTTCCAGCTGGCTTCATTCTCACTACCTCCACGAAGTGGCTTTCTTTGTCGCGTTTGTATGATATTATCCATCATGCACTGCCTTGGGACTTCCCCTTGGATTGACTTCATATTTTTGGTTTGTGCTCACAGGCTGTCTCCCGGTTCAGACATCTACGTGACGGTCTCATCCATGGCTCTAGCGAGGTCCCAGCAGTGTCGTAACTCCCCTAGCAACCTGTCTTCATCCAGCGAGACTGGCTCTGGTGGAGGCACTTACAGGCAAAAATCCATGCCCGAAGGGTAGGTGTGGCCCCTGTTGACATCACTGCCTTTCATCTGTAACTCAGACCGGCCTTGATCGATCTACAAAAGGAGCAAAAGGGAAAATGTAGTTAATATCCCAGATAGAAGAATGTTTTAATGTCTGGTTCAAACCACTTCTCGGGAAGTTTATCATTCTCTAGCCTCCAAGGGCTCAGTGGCAGGGAAATCAGGTTACATTCGTTTCTCCAGTTGTATGTATTGTCTAGTTTCAGAGTACCGAGTTTGTTACTTCCTGAAGCAAACTCCGTAGTACTGGCTGGAGTTGGTGTTGCTGTGAAAGTAGGGGAAATGATCATCCTAGCCAAAGCTTAAAATTCGTTTTCTCACGCTTTCAAAGTCGTCTGTGATTTCAGCTTGTGGATTTTGTCGTTTTTCTTTCTTTCTTTCTTTTTTTTGAAAACACCAAACACCCAAAAATAACTTCTGACAAGACTTAAAAGTAAAAGGCTAAATGTACATGATTTTAGAGGCTACTAAAAAGAAAAAACCACCACCACCACCCCTGGAATGTCTGAAGCTGGGAAGTAATTAGCAGCAAAATGTTAGGTGGCATACCCATGCCATCTTTGCCCAGAGGAAGAGTGAGAGAACCATCAAAGACGTCCTGCTGGGCTCTCTCTCTGGGGAAGTTGGTAGAGAACTTGGAACCATTTGAAAATCAAACGTGAGGCATTTATAAAAACTGATGTTTCTATTCCAAGTTTTCCCCGTATATATTTTTAACAAACGCGCACATGATTTGGTTACTTTCTTGAGATTTTACCATGTTACAAAATAGTCATGCTTACTAAGAATATCTTCAAAATGGGTATTTTGGTTTATCCTATAGCATTTTGTTGGTTTTTACAGCCATTTTTTGTTGTGGCTGCTGCTAAATATTTATGTTAGCAGGAAGTAGGTAATAAAACCACTGTAAAATATGCTTCCCCTCCGCCCTGCATTCCAGTGTCCCCCATGGGAGTCCCCTGGTCACATATCTAAAATGCACATGTCTTCTTTTAATTACTTTAGTGACAATGAGAAAAAAATTTAGCTCCTATTCATGAGTTCCTACGAAAGGTTTTATGAGTTAAGTATTGCTATCGTACCATACCACAGGCCCAACTAATTATTTCTTGTTTTAATTAGATTTTAAATGGCCTGGTTTGCCTTCAAAAATAAGAATTCCCTGCAACTTCAGTGTTAATACAGCAATAAAACATAAACGAGCTAACAGCAGCAAAAGCACTGTTTTCTTGGGGCCGTGATACACTTGAAATGTGCACCAAAAATGTAAGCTGAAACCTGAGCGTTTGGGTGAGTGTCGGAAACACAGGTCCTGTGCCCATCCTGCACGGTGTTCTTAACGAGGTGGTAATAATTGAACCTGACCTGTAACACCAGCCCCACCGTAGGTGATATTGAGGGTTTTCCCTTTGTGAGGTTACCCAGTGTTTGTTGACCATACTGTATAACATCTTTTTTTTTTTTTTTTAACCTGGGTGATGCTCTTTAACAAGATAATGATACAGTGTCCTCTGGACCCCAGGCAGTTTTTCTCCTGCCTCCCAGTGATGTAGGAGACTGTGCACTGTCTGATTCACGTGCATAGCCCGGGGGCCGGGTTAGATTCTAGGCACCCTTATCAAGAAAAAGATGATCACATCTACTCTACAGCGTAGCCCCATGCACGTAGGTATGTACCAGTTACCGGTGGGGCAGGACCGAACGTGGTCCACTGCAAACTCAGTAATACTCAACTTTAAGCAGCTCGGAAGCATGCGGTTTTACCAGTAGATCAGATCAGGACACAGTTGTTGTCCACAAGTGTAATCTGTTCATTCCTTGTTCTCCCTCTGCCTGAGCGGGCCCAGTATCTGCCTGTGCCTTCCCTGGTGCGGGGATGCTGAGACCATCCCGATAGCTTGAGAGGCGAAATTTAACAGGGTGGCTACTGATGCCCGTTCCGTGCAGGTGGGGGAGAAAGTCACCCGCACAAGTTTAGAATGGCAACAAGAGAAAAGTAGAAAGCAACACTGTTGAAAAGACATAGGGTCTATTCTACCGTCCTTGGAAATTTATCTTCGGGCCACGTGCTTGAGGACTTAACGAGGTAGACAGTGGCCAGAGGGAGGAACGGGCTGGGTGAATGAGGAGCTTGGAGATCGTGGCCAGAAGCATAACTGAGGGCACACAGCCCGCAGACGAGACCGACAGAGGCAGGCAGGCCACTGCAGCTTCTCTAGCACTCGTCCATGAGGGTGGAGCTTGTCCTGAGGACCACTGAGACCGAGAAAGGAGAGTTGTGGAGAAGTTTCCAGCCCATGATGAGGAAAGGCCGTGAGCCTGCTCACGTGCCTCGTGCCCATCAGATGATATGTACTTCTCAAGGCGGGATTGAAGGACAGCCTTGCTTTATCGCTCATTTATAACCAGACAGCCGGAAAAGCATTCAGCTTTAAATCCAGAGGTTTTAAAAGTTGTCTTTGGTTTCCACTGCTACCTACCAAAAAGGAAAAGCAAGATTGAATCCATGTCTAACATTTATCTCTTTGCCTTTTTGGAAGAGTCTTCATTTATTGCGAATTTAGAATAAAATCATAGGGCCATTTGGAGGGTATTTACTGTCCTGAGCTAAACAAGGACCCTACTTAGGGAGGAGATGGCAAAGATCATAATTAGTGACTTGCCCCCACCACCAGTTTTTGTTGTCATTATTAATGGAAATAAGCATCATTGCATCAAGTAATAAACATATACAAAGATGCAGACAGTTTTAGTCATTTTCTTCCAGATGTTTGGATCAACTTATAAGAAAGGCAGAACTGAAATCCACACCCAGTCTGTAGAAACCACCCTTTTGTTTTTTAAAGAGCACCTTTCACTGAAATTTTCATATATCAAGGTTCTTGTTTATCATGATGGAGGTAACTTTGTTTAGGGAGGCTTGTGATTGAATTTGTAAACAGTTGTCATTGGGCAGAAGTAATTTAGGGAGATGTTAGAGTAGGAGGTTAAAGTTACAGCCTTCTTTGCTTTGCAAATGCATTTGTATGGATTTTTCTTCCCCGATCCATAAAATGGAATTTTCCATTTTACAAATAAAGAAATGGAGACAAAATTCGAGTGACTCGGTTGGGGGCTGGAACTTGGCTCCAGGCCTTCTTCCTCCTCGTCTCCTGTTCTTTCTAGTGCCCCACTTGCTGGTTCTCCCAGTGCATTTATCAGCCTGTAGCAAGTCAGGCACCTGTCATAAGCATCAATCAGTCAGGCTCTGTTGATCTTGCATCGTATTGATTACTCATAAGCTCATTAGTAACCACACACCAATGTATAAATGTCCATATGAGTCTGAATTTTACACTCCGGCCCTTTTTCCTGGGCTCGTTCTATTTACCTGCCGACATTGCTCATCAAGGCATATGCTTTAATTAGGCACGTATTATTATTCTACCCAGGGTAAAATAAAACCAGCTCATTAAATAGCTAACTATTCTTTCCAGAAATAGACATTTGCCTTCATGTATGCCAGCTAACGTACTTCCAGATTGCCCTTCCCAAAGGCAATTTAAAATTTAGACATCTTGAAAGCGGTCACTCTGTAATGTAAATGATAGCATCTTTGTCTTTCAGACCTTAGAGCGCACATTCAGGAAATATTGGCTCGAAGAATGAGTGACTTAGGGATTTAGCAGATCACTGCGTTAGGAGAAACCCCTGATCTGGTCCAGTCTGAAGACAGACATGGAACGTGAGGATAGTGAAATCTTTCCTTTGCCCGTGAATGAGAATCTGAGCTTGACTACACGTGTGCTAGAAAATTTGGGTTTTCTTATTCTATGTTTCTTGGGTTAGCGCAGGGCTAATGTCTCCGGCCCTTGTTTACAGTGTATGTACTGAGCACACATCCCTTTCTCGAACAGAGTGATGTGTGTTGACCGCGACACACACGGTTTCGGCACCCGAGCACACGCATGAGTGGGCGAGTTTCTGCATGTAGGCAAGACTAGTAGTGCCTGCGTTAGCGTTTGTTTCATCACCCTGGGCCTGTCTTCCCCTTCTGGGTGCCGTCCCTGATGTCATCTTTGCCTTTGGGGGGATTCGCCGTAGGTTTGGAGTAAGCCGCAGATCGCCAGCCTCCATCGACAGGCAGAACACCCAGTCAGATCTCGGCGGCAGCGGGAAATCCACGCCCAGCTGGCAAAGAAGTGAGGATAGCATTGCTGACCAAATGGGTAAGTAACTAATTCCTACGAGCAGCAAGTTGCTTTTATACCAACGTGACACTGGCCACCTCTTGACGACGTCATGAAAGCGTTCTGTGATAGAATACAGCCTTGGTTAATACGTGTGTAGGAGTTAAGTCTCAGCTGGATGATGGATGAGTGAGGGCAGCAAATAAGACCTGAGAGAAAAGTCAAAGAATTCTAAGTGACCCCCCTCCCCCAGTTTAAAAATTGAAAGGGCACAGGAATTCTCATCACCGAGATTGAAATGCCACACTGCCAAACCACACGTGTCCTGAGTATCTCCCCCAGCCCTTGTTCGTTTGCTCGTTGTTGCCTACTCTGAGTGCCCTGAGAGATGCATTGGTATCCTTAATGTCAAGTGTGAAAAAACAGAATAAACTGTACGACGTGGGAAGGAGATGCAGTTGCTGTTGGGTCCCATCTGTAGCGTGGTTAGGCTCTCTCTCCTCCCTCCTGTGCTGCCCCACCCCACCCCCACTCTGCTATTAAGCTGTCAGCCGAGGCCATGTCTTAGTCTAAAACAGCTGGATGGGAAGGATTCGCAGCGGTGAGCCTTCATTTGATTTCTGGCATGGCCCTTTCTCTACGTGGAGTTGTTCCACATGACACCGTAACACTAGTTGATACCATAAAATTTTGCCATGAAACAAGACTAAGTCTCAAAACAGTAGCATCAGGGATTTAGTGTCAACACTGTCGTGACCAGAGACGTGAATCTGGACTGTGGGGTGGGGTTTTTCTCCCCTTTATCCTATCTCTAGTAGTAGTACCACCAGTGTGGGGTAAAAAGAAGGAAACTTCAGGGCTGAAAAAGGTAAACTTTTAAGGCAAAGACCCATCTTCTTTTTCTTTTTTGCAAATACGTTGTTTTGCTCGGTTTTAATGACTATTCCCCTATAAATGTACTAATAACCACGAGCATAGGAAGGAGTGGAGACGTGTTTAGCTAAGACAGGAAATGAGGAAGAGAAATGGAATTCTCAGGTTCGGAAGATCTGCTTCGTTCCAGTACCTTCAGTGAGATGTGCCTTGTTACCGGAGCCATCTGTCATTACCCAGTCTCATGGCACCCGCCCCCAACACAGAAAACCTGAGCATTTTCCGATCTGCTGTTCTGCTCTTGACAGAATGTTTTTAATCCCATATGTTTTGATACTGTTGAGATGGTAACGACACATGTGAAAAGGATCCCTTCTTCAGCATGACTCTAGCAGCTTTTTTTGGCTCCTAGTGTGGGCTTCGAGCAGAGCTGCCAGCAAGGTCTTTGTGCAGTGTTCAGAGCCACACTTCCACTCATGTGAAGTCACAAAGGTACCTTGGGACTAGAAAGGGTCATTATAAGGTTCGCCCTAGACCCATATTCATTCTTTCACATAAACCTCCCTCCAGTCTTTTTTACTTTGCATCTACTCTGATTTGGTGGCATCCCGCTCTTAATAGATGAGACTCTGAAATTAGTATCAGTGAGTCTGTTTAACGTATTTGTTCATCCTTTTAGATATGCCTTTTTTTTTTTTTTTTTTAAAGTAAGATACCCCAGAACCTGCCAGAGAAGCCTTTTCACCAACTGGTGGCCTTTCTCCATCCAAAATCGAAGGCTTCAAATAAAATGTTAAAATAATTTTTTTTCCCTAATTTTTTAAATTCTGCCATTCCAGAGGAATAGCCTCGCTTTCTCTAACTGACACATCAGATGGAAATCTGGGGCTTGATGGTATAAGCCATGCTAGGGAGAAATCAAGAAAAATAATTGTTCGTGCTCATTACTCAGTACACTGTATATCCATTGAGTGCCTCAGACACGCCATTTGTAAGAACAGTTCTCTAATGACTTTCAGGTCACTGAGCGAAACTGCCCGAGGCGATTTTTATCTGTTAGCCAGACCCACCTGTCTGTACATCGTGGGTGACACACTGTGCCCCAGTGGAGATGAGGCTGTGAGCTTAATTGGCTCACCCATCTCAGCGGATTTCGTTTTTCTGCCTCTGCTTTTGGAGATGGTGGAGAGTCAGAGTGAAAGAGGATGATGTTGCCCAGTCCTGTACGTTTAGGAGTGGCTGCAGAAGCCCGGAACCGTTGCCGCTAGCTCCCGGTGTGTTAAGCGAAACCGCTTGCCTTTTATCTTTGGAACCCCACCTTGAATGCCGGCTTGGAGTCCGAAAGGAAGCAATTGTCTTAAGTAAACTAGTTGCTGTGTGTCTTTTCTGTTGTGCTCAGCTTACAGTTATAGAGGACCTCAGGATTTCAATTCTTTTGTCCTCGAGCAGCATGAATATACAGGTAAAATATTTCCAAAGTGTCCTGGTAAGTAACACGTGATTGCATCCGTGCCTGTCTAGGTAATGTAGACCGAGCTAGGTTAGCCACACTTGGCAATGAATGAATTTCATAAGTCGAATCCATATATTCTCAACTTTCCCCCCAAAACCAAAAGTTGATTCCTAACTTTGCCGCGTTGTTCATGGCCTTTGGTTTGGTGGTACTTGGCTCTGCTACTGTGTATGACGTGACACACTGTCACCAGCTGCAAGCTTTACCCATCAGCCACTTAGTTTCTGACATGCTGTCTCTTGTGTAAACTCTCAACAAGCTTATCGCTGAAATTCCGAGTTTGCTGGTCAGTGACCTGAGAGATGCAATGGCAAGCCGTCTTCATTTGTCAACATGTGCTCATACCCATTGAGCGCCTGCCCCATAATGTCCTGTGCTGTATTCCAGAGCCAACGTGCCATCTCCCAGCAGTATCAAAGGTACTGCCCGCTTTCCGAGAGAGCCCCAGTGGGAGATTAATGCGGCAGGATCCGGTGGTCCACTTGTCTCCAAACAAACAAGGGCATGTAAGTTAACTGTCAAACATGATAAGATTCCTAGCAACGTACACTCCATGCAATGTGAAAAGGGCACAGGTGTGCTTTGCTGTTTCTTCCACATGGTCAAAAAAGGCATCCTGGTGGGAGGTGGGCATTGGCTGCTCGGGCCCTGGAATTTCTGTTGCCAGGGGCCCTAAGGTTGCTTTGAGATAAACTCAGATTCCTCCTTGGTATGCACCTGCCACCCCCACAGATGGAGATGGAAGGCCATATGATGTGATCACAAGCAGTCCTAAAATGTTGGGAACAGAAATGTGCTAAAATGGATTTCTGTTGCTTACACAGTGGCAAGCACGGGATATGGTTGAAGCATCAGTCAAGGGGACAGACAGCCTCCTGATGACTACCCTTCCTGTCTTGCGTAGCTACACACATTTTTGTTTTACCATACTTCTACATAATTCCTGATCACTTACGGGTAGAATTAAGACTCAGAGGTTTTGCCCATGTAAGCTGTTCTCTAGTAAAATGAATATGAAGCTGACGGAACAGAGCGCACGCCTGCGCGCGGGCAAGCACCCTGCACTGGGCTGTGTGGTGAGACTTACCGAAGAAATGTGATGTCGCCCTCGTTCTACTTATAAGTGAGAAATTACCCGATCTGTCAATCTCCCTTCCTTCATTAACACCTTTATATTGATGACACGGTAAAATAATATTTTGAATAGATTGGGTTAGATTAAATATATTCTTAAAATTAACCTCACCTGTTCCTTTTTACTTTTTTAAATGTGGCTGCTATAAAGTTTAAAATTACAAATGTGGTTCCTGTTACGTTCCTATGGATATCTGTTACGTAGTTTACGCTCTCAGCACATCTCAGTTTAAACGAACCACCTTTGAAGTGCTCCCAGTAGCCACACGTGGCAAGGGGCTGGCAAATCCCACAGCACAGGTCCAGAGCTAAAGAAGTTCCGCCTGCAAACTCGAAAAATAAACGAAGGCCTTGTAACGTAAATGGTGGTGTCACAAAAAACGGCATCAGTAAAGTAACAGGTTGATTGGTTCTTGTTTAAAAAGAAATCTTTCACTTTGAAGTGAAATTTTTATGTCCTGCTCCTGCTCCTTCCCCCAGCCGATGAAGAGCATGTCCCTTCCTCAAGCAGCGCGCGCGCACGCACACACACACACACACACACACACACACACACAGTTCCTTCTCTCCTCTTTTCATTCGATCTCTACCGGGTATCTGGACTTCCTGTCTCCCATCTAATTTAAAATATTATTTTATTCAGATATCTTTTGAAATCTTATTTCTTTGATAAACTATAGAATGTTCTAAGCAACCAAGCAAGCCACTCTTTGGAAAGGGTTCTATACACATTTTAATTGAGATAATTCGCGTATCATAGTATTTGGTACCATTTGAAGTATATAACTTAGTGGGTTTTAGTATATTCACAGAGTTGTGTGACCATCCCCACAATCTAACTGCAGAAATCCTGTATCCTTAGACAGTCACGCTGGCTCTTCCCATTCCCTCCAAGCCCTTGACCACCACTCATCCACTTTCTATCTCTGTGGGTGTGCCTGTTCTGGACATTTCATATGAATGGAATCGTATAAGATGTGGCCTTCTGTGTCTGGCTTCTTTCACTCAGCATAACATTTTTAAGGCTCCTCTGTGTTACAGCAGGTGTTAGTACCTCATTTCTTTCTGTGACTGAATAATATCCCATTGAATGGATATACCACATTTTTAAAATACATTCATCAGGTGATGGACATTTGGGTTGTTTCTACGTTTTGGCTATTCTGAATAATGCTGCTGTAAATATTCATTTAGGTTTTTCATCTCTCGAGTAGATGCTAAGAATGGAAGTGTAATTGTTTTCCCACAGCAGCTGTGCCACCAGCAGTGCCAGCCATCATTACGGGCTGCCGTTTTGCTTAGAACCATCCCAGTGTGTGAAGTGTTGCCTCATTGTGGTGCTGTTTTGCACTTCTCTGGGGACTGAAGATACTGAGCATCTTTTTATGTGTGTGTTGGCCATTTGATACCATCTTTGGAGAAGTGTCTATTCAAATCTTTTGCCTGTTTTTTGACTGGGTTTCTTGAAGCACAAAAGTTTTTAGTTTTGATGAAATCCAGTTTATTTTTTTCTTTTTTTTTTTTTGTGCTCTTGGTGTCATATCCAAGAAACCATTGCATAAATAGGTCATGAAGATATATACTTAGGTTTTCTTCTAAAAGTCTGATCGTTTTAGCTCACACATTTAGCTCTTTGATCTTTTTGAGTTTATTTTCCTGTGTGGTAAGGATCCAGCTTCATTCTTTTCTTTTGCATGCAGAAATCCGGTTGTCCTAGCACCGTAATTTCCCCCTATTGAATTGACTTGGCACCTCTAATAAATTTTACCTCTGAGCCCTCCTTGGAAAGCTGTCTTCTAAAGAGCTGCCAGTTGGGGAAGGAAAAGGAGATCTCCTTAGGAATAAGTCTTATATTCTGCCTTATGTTGACTCCAAGTGGTAGGACTTTTGGAATCCAGCACACTTTCTGATTAAAGTGATCTCAATACTATTGATATTTTAGCCTAAGTGAATGAAAAATGGATTCTGAAAAATAAACCTGTCTCTAGCGCTCTTTGCCATGACCTCTCCTAATGGGTTTTTCCAGGCACCTCCTGTCTTCAGTTTGTTATCATTGAAATTTTGGTGCTGTGAGAACTCCATAACCAGACACGTGCCAGGGAGCCCTTCTCCCTAGCGTTTCTAGCGTTCAAGTCATCTTGCTTCCCTTGCAGTCTGATAGCCACTACTCGAGCCACTCCAGCAGCAATACCCTCTCCAGCAACGCGTCGAGCGCCCACAGTGACGAGAAGTGGTACGACGGGGACCGCACCGAATCCGAGCTCAACAGCTACAACTATCTGCAGGGCACGTCTGCCGACAGCGGCATCGACACCACCTCCTACGGCCCCAGCCACGGCAGCACGGCCTCCCTGGGGGCCGCCACGTCGTCCCCTCGCTCGGGGCCCGGCAAGGAGAAAGTGGCACCCTTGTGGCACAGTTCCAGCGAAGTGATCTCCATGGCAGATCGGACTTTAGAGCCAGAGAGCCTCGGCCTGGACCGGAAGACAGAATCCTCCCTGAGCCTGGATATCCACGGCAAGAGCCAGGCCGGCTCGAACCCCCTGACGAGGGAGAACAGCACTTTCAGTATAAATGACGCTGCTTCCCACACAAGGTAACTGCCCCCCGCGGCCCCCCCGGCCCGGTCCTGAGGTGGGCGGCCAGCCCCAGCCCACGTCCCGCGCTCACCAGGGAACCGAGACGGGGTTTTCCCGCGGGGACCGCCTGGTGTCTGCCACCGAATACTTGATTCCTGCAACCCGAACGCGTCATTTTAAACCGCAGACAGCAAAGTTTACATGATGAGTCTTCAGGAAGTTGTGTTTGATTTTATAAAAGCTTTCTTACGTACCAGAATCAGAGAAGAATTTTAGATTTCTGGCTTTCAGGTAGTGATAGAGAACGAAACAGTTTCTTTTGAAAACACGGAAAGAAAATCTTGAGCATATCTTTAAAAGAGAGGGGTCTTTCCTAAGATTAACGTGGCATTATTTACGACGCCAAACGCATCCTCCACACTGCCTCTCTGTCGGAGAACGTCACTTAGCCAGTGTTTGCGTGGTAATTCTTTTTCAGGAATTGCCTCCTGACGGTGATGTCTTGATTTGGGGAGGGGGGGTGTCCAGTAGACAAGTGTAGCTAAAATTAGACATCCCATCTACCTTTCTGAATAGGAAAGAACACATTCTCCTGTATCCTTGGCGATCTCTCTGCTAGGCAAAATAAATACCATTTTTCATTTCCTCTTTTGGATTTGAGCCAAAAATCCAAAGTATGACAGGCTTCTTCCTTTTTAGGCAGGAAATATTCCACCACTATCTTTTTGGGCCTGTTGATGTCTGTGGTGGTTTCTCCTTTTACCCTTTTTTTTTTTTTTCCTGGAAAAGATGTTTTATTTCAGTAGTAACGTGGGAATGTACTAAAGATAGTAATAATGATGAACACTTGATTGAATACTTAGGTCCTAGGTATTGTTCGAGGTGTTATATATTTTAATTCACTTCATCTCAGCAGTCACTATCTGAAGTAGGTAATATAATTCTCCCTAGTTTATAAATGAGAAAAATGAGTCACAGAAGGGTTAACTTGCCTTGTGTCAAAGCCAGGATCCTTTTATTGTCGTCAGTCATCGATCAGTTTGCATGACGGCACCTAACCTTGCTATCTTCTGGGCCTCCTTTATTATGCCCTAAAGAAAAGTAGCAGACACACTGAATTTAGTTTTACTTCTCTGATGGGAATCTAGGCACATAATCTGTCAGTAAACCCCAGGTAATCTTAATGACGGAGGATGTCCTCTGTGTAATTTGGATTTAACGTGATCGCTTACATACTCGGTTCTCTCCTGTGTCTGTATCGCTACTGACGAGATTCTCGAGCTTCCCGGGAAGTCTGGAAACACCGGGTCGGCGTGTGAAGCATTCACAAGTTTTACTTCTGTTCACCACGACCACGTTGCCCATCTAGAGACCGTATGACTCCCAAGCAAAAGGGCGACTGGGAAAGTCCTCTTCGGTATTCTTGAGGACCAGGCATCCAGTTACCTTTCCCCAACTCAGATGATAGAATGTTTGATTTAGATAGGTTAAGGACATTTTTGGGGAAGTAGAACAGACCATCAAATACCATAATGTGACATAAACCTAGAGTCACATGACAAAGAATTACAGCAGTCACTTGCTGTTTGGGGCATGCCCCACCATCTCATCGGCTGATCCTTTGCCCTGACTCTGTTTTTCAGTTCCAAATAGTTTCTGTGTGGTTTCTAGGTTTAGCTCGACTCCTATCTTCTTGATGTTCAGTTATTTTGAAAGGAGGCTATCGTTTTAAGAATGATATTCCAGGGCCGCCTGGGTGGCTCAGTCAGTTAAGTTTGCCTTTGGCTCAGGTCATGATCTCAGGGTCCTGGGCTCACCTGGGCTCACCGGGGGGGCTGCTTCTTCCTCTCCCTCTGCCTCTTTCCTGGCTTGTGCATGCATGCTCACTCACTCTCTCTCTTACTCTTTCAAATAAAATCTTAAAAAAATGATATCCCGTTTGGGGATATATATGCCTGGTCTAATTTGATGGCAGAAGAAAGTCAAGTTAGGGAGGTCTTGTCTGGAATAGCATCCCCCGTGGAGTAAGGTTGAAAAGGGCTGGGCCTCTGGAGCCAAAGCACAAGATGTCAGCTGTGCCATCTAACAAATCCCAGGGGTACAAAGCTCCCCCCATGAAAAAAAAAGTAGGCACCTGGGCTTGCATTATCTGACCATGCTGACTGGGGCTGGCTGAAGGCCTCAGAGGATTATCTGAATTTTCTGCTTCAAACTGACCATGCAGAAATCATTTAAATCGTCATTTGGAAATAACTCTTCTGTTGAAAGTCAAACTTAGTGGAGAAGAGAAGAATGTGGCCTTTCAGGGAGGGTGGCAGGGCTTCCACCCGCTGATAGGCTGAGTCACATTCGTTTCTAGACTCTGGTAAGCAGGGTGCTTTGTGACTGTAGTCTGTTGATCTTGGCAGGGTGAGCTGGATAATCAGAGCTTTAACAGACTTCCTTCTCTGGAGGAAAGAGGGTCTTAGCCACCAAATGCACAGTGCTGGAGAAACTCAAATCACTGCAAATTAGAGTGTTTGTGTCCTCGGAAGACAGGAATAGCAATTAATGTGGAGATCTCTTGACAGTGCGTAAAAGAGCTCGTACCTGGGACTTGGTGACAAAATCTAAATTACAGTGATTAAGTTCCACTGCGTATTTCTGGCTGGGCTGTGTTCCTACCCCTCTGTCCTCGAGTCTCCCTGTTGATGATTGTGCAGGTTTTTTGTGGCACCCCAGGAGAACTGCATTAATGTAAGTTGGTAATTACACAGGGTGGTTCTATTCGCATATCATTAGAGAAGCCATACACACTGATAACTTTCTACAATTAAAAAGTCTATTAATGGCCCTGATGTGTCGCTCCCTAGAATATATATGTATTTTCTATGAAGTTTGAAAATTTAGGGAGAGATGTGTATTTATTTTTTTTGCAACGCCTATTTCACTTTCAGGTCTTAAACCACTCCCCCCCCCCCAAAAAAAAAAAGGTTTATGGTGACCACAGGAGAGACAAAGACCATTCCAGTCTTAAAACCCTCTTGCCAGGGGTGACTCAGTCGATTAAGCACCCGACTGTTGGTCTCAGCTCGGGTCTTGATCTCAGGGTCGTGCACTCCATGCCCAGCACAGAGCCTGCTTCAGTAAGTAAGTAAGTAAAAGTAAGTAAGTAAGTAAATAAGTAAATAAATAAATAAGTAAATAAATAAATAAATAACAGATTCTCACCAACTGGGCTCTTCTTTTTCTTAGAGTTCTGGCCTGGGCAGTAGGCAGTGCTGGTTTGTGTGGTGACCAAAGACCCCCTTTGTTAACATATGGTGCTCTCGTCCTGCATAGCCAGTGGCATTGCTGACGTCAGAACTAGATTTAGGAGCACACGTTATAAAGCTGAAAACCCCACCTCATGGTTGCAAATACACATTTCTTCTCTGACGTCCTGACCTGACCTGTTCGGGGGTCCAGGCTTCCACAGCCCACCTTCATTTGCCCTCATTTGCCAGCCGTTCTGCTGCTCCCTCCTGGTGCCATCAGCGCCCAGAGCTCGGCAGCCGAGGGGTACCCCCCCATGTGATGACATTGGTACCGGAGGATTTCTCGCCCACTGTTCATCCTCAGCACCTCTGCATATCGCGTGCCACCGTGAGCAGAGTGGACAGGTGCTCAGGACGTCCTGGTCATCAAATAGGAGTAACTTGTTCCTTCAAGTTCCCACTTTTTGCCTGATGACTCCTCAGGGCCCCCACCAATAATCCATTTCAAAAATCACATAAATCCTCCGCTCCGACTACTGTAGTTCAAAGCTTAGTGTATAGAAGTGTCCGTATTTGCACAGAGCTCTAGTGGTTTTAGGTACAGGTATATGTATGAGAGTCTACGAAAGTACCGGTGCAGCGTGAACATTTAGTAAAGTCCTCTCTATGTAAGATTTGTTTCATCTGCAAAATACAACCGGGGAGGACTTTTTAATAGCTTGTCTGCAAGTATCCGTCAGTATCTGGATGTAAGTTAGTCAGTGTCTGACATTCACTAAAAGGGCTGATTAAAGTCCAAGAAAAATGCCTGCCCACGGTCATCAGTACCGTTCACGTTCATGAATGTGCCCTTGCTGGTTGGCTTAATAAGTTCACTTTTCATGCCAGAAAAGCTGTGTGTTTCTTGAGAGTAGAGGTAAAGGAGGGCTTCTCGGGTTGAGTTTACATTGAGCATTAAGACGGCCGTGGGCTCCCGAGCGCCGGGCTGCGCGCCGCTGTGCGCGTTAGAGCTGCTGCGCTTAGAGTTTGTCCTTTGCCCTCTCCGGCGTCCTGCTATGTGAAAACTATGCCTTCTTTGTTTAGAAATGATTCTGCTGTCTCTATAACAACATTTCCTTCTCACATCTCTCCTGCCTGGAACTCTTTTTAATTGCTTACCATTAGTTGCCTCTCCTCTACGCTTTTTTATTAAGGTGAGAATATTCTTTTTCTAAGTTTTATGGGCTAATTCAGAATTTGAACATGCAGCCTCTAAAATGATAAACCCAGAACTTCTCTTCAACGTGTTGTTGGCTCTGCTCGTCTTACGTCCGTGGGTCATTTTCACTGGTCATTTCTTCTTTGTGGTCTGACACACGTGGACATTCAGGATTATATTGTATTTTGCTTTGATAATAGCAGAATTCCGGGTGATCTGGTGTGTGTGCCCCATTTCTTTCAGTTCATGGGAGTGGGTGATGATTTTATCCAAAATACAGTGATGTTCCGCTAACCTCAGAGACTGAGAAACAGAACCGCTGTGGTTGAAATTTCAAGTGAGCACTGAGAAAATGAGACCTCTGTCAAGCCACAGATGTCCGATTGCTTGATGTGGCACTCGCCGCCCGGAAGTTCTCACTGCTCTGTTCTGTGATGCAGCTAATTCATTCATCCAGTCAATAGGGAAAGCCTAAATTCTCCAAATGCCGTTAAATCATAAGGCCAAAAGGAACTCTGAGGGAACAGAGTTTATCTCTTGTCCTATTGAAACCATCCTACCAGGATGAGAACCTGTCCACCTGCCTCAAAAGCAGGGAGAGGGGAGATAATCCCAAAAAGAGAGAGTCCACATCCTCTCTGAGCAATTCCGGTGCTTATCATGTCGTCTCCCTCTTCAAAACTTCATCCTGTGTCTACCTATCTGCAGTTCCTCCCGCTGCAGCTTACATGCACAATTAAGAGAGAATAAATGGTTTTTTTGAGCTGAGTTTCTTCTACACATTAAGGAGATTTTTGAAGGCTAAGATTATAAAATTTACGGATACCAACAAGAAGCCATTTGCAACAAAATATATATATATTTATAACTGCCCTCCTCCACCTCCAGGCAAGTCGAGAGAGAAATAGAAGGAAAGTACATTTGCGTGCTGAGATCGAGGTGTGCAAGGCCAGTCCTCCCACGGACCAGCCCTAGGGCCAGTCGGGGCATTTCACCACGCGTGTCCCTTATCTGTGATCAAATAACACCCGGCCTGCTTACAAAATGGTTGTTTTTATATGTTGGTGAGAATAAGAAAAGGTTATCCAGTGTATTGCAAACTGTCAATGTTCTTTTGAGACGAAAGGTTTTGGCATTTCCTTTTTCAAGTTCTCCCATCACCCGCCTTAATGAGGTTTATCTCGCTCCTTTTCCTTCAGCAAACCCGTATCTCCCACAGGTCCTATAATTGTCCTTTATGCGTCTCATTCTACAATTACATTTTTGCTGCTTAAGTTTCCTACTTTGTTTTCTTTGTCTTTTTTAGATGCCAGACCTGAACGTGACATTCTTCTCAGTGGTGCTTTAAAAAAAATGTTAATATTCGTGGTTCTCTCGTTAGCTCCCTCCTAAGTAGCTCTGCGTCGCAGACTCGTTAGCTCGCCGTCCACCATGACCCCTGAAGCCCCTCCTACTGTGTATCCCTGGCCACCCATTTCCCTACGCTTTCTATGTTAGTGCGCCCTTGGACTTACTAAACACCTCACGTTATTTGTTTTTAAGTTACAGTCTAGTTAACGTACAGGGCAGTGTCGGCTTCAGGAGTAGAAATCGGTAATTCATCCCTTACACACAGCACCCGGTGCGCGCCATAGAAATAGCCCATGTTCTAGACGAACAGTTTTCTTTACCACAGTTCCTGGGACATCCCCTCCGCCAGCTTCATCATTCCCATTTCATTTTTCCGCGGTCCTTTAGAATTCGTGTCTCCTGAAGCCCTCCTAAACTCTGGAGCCCAGTATTGGCCGAATTGGCTAGTGTTGCACACAGTGGGGGCAGGAGTCCTCCTTAATCATGTCCCCCACATTATCTGTCACCCAGAGGCTGGCTTATTTGTTATTTGTACAAGTAATCACAGGAAACCCGATCCCCTCCCCTTGGTGCTAGGCCAGCATTCACAGCCTTCGTGCGGATTTTGTCATAGCCATTAGACAGGTGACTAATTGCTGGTCTCCCCCTCCTGAAAATATCATCCTTAGCAGACCCAGCCTGTCTCAGATCTGTCGCTCTGTGTCACGCCAGGATGGCAGACGACTCCGAGTGTTTCCTTCAGCAGCACGGAGAGTGTGGCAGACGTGTCCCGCGGGAGGCGGTGGTCTCGGTGACAGTGCAGCAGCACAGGAAGGCTCCCCAGGCCCTCAGAGCTCTGGCACTTGGGCCTCTGTCTCCTGACAGTCCGGCTCCGTGCTTCGTCCTTTTGCAAGGTCGACAAGCAGATGGAGCCCCTCCTTGGTGACGCGGTAGCTGCCGTGACTGGCAGATTGGTCATCCATCCTCTCCTAGCGTTTTACCACAGCTGGGATGTCGGAGAACCAGGTCGCGGTGCACCGGGTTCACGGTCTCACTGGGCTGAGACGAGAAGTCCGGACACGCTGCCCCACATGTCCAGTTACCCTGCGGCCTCATTTCTTTTTGTGGGAGGTAGTGTGTGCGCGGAGATCTCTTCCTTTTCAAGGTTCATGTCCTGGAAGGAGCGAGCAAATCAAAGCGTGGGCCGTTTTTAGGAAAGGGGAAACGCCCTGTGGCTTGTATAACAAGTAAAGCTGGTGGCCCCTCATGGGGAGTCCGGGCGCCCTCTGACCAGATGGCTCAGTCTGGGTGTACTCGGAGTTAAAGTCACCTCTGACACAATGAGAAAAGTCGCGGGTCTTGTATTTGCCGTGTCCTAACGTACCGATTGCTGTTCTCTTTCCGTTTGTATTACTTGCTCATTACCTTCTTGCACAACTCCCATGGAGAGAGCTGATTTGCCCGGGGTACAACCGAATTGCCGTGTATTGAATTCACATGAAATCTCCAGGATTCCTAGGGCTCTTGAAGATCTGACGTAAGCCAAGGAATCTTCATTTATGTCAGTCCCTGCAGGTGGCTACAGTCCATGGCTGGGAAACACCGCTCCAGTGGCTTCACCTTTTCACCTTTTTTTTTTTTTATTAGATTTTTATTTATTTGAGAGAGAGAGAAGGAGAGCAGGAGCAGGGGAGAGAGGCAAAGGAGAGGGAGAAGTAGACTCCCCATTCAACAGGGAGCCCAGTGCAAGGCTCGATCCCAGGACCCCGGGATCATGACCTGAGCCAAAGGCAGACACTTAACCACTTAACCAACTGAGCCACCCAGGTGCCCTGTGGCTTCACCTGCTTGATCTCGACAATAAGAAGTGGGATTTTGATGAAGTCATAACAGTATGAATAATTCAACTGACTTGAGCAGTTCTCAGTCGGTGTGCACACTTGGGGGAGATTCTGCGAGAATACATAACCCAGGGACCACCCCAGCTCTATCAATTTAAAACCTCCGGGACTGGAGCCCAAGAATGTGTTTTGATACCCTCATGCACGTACTTGGAATTAGAGGCCAGGTGTGCCGATGCTCACCTCGCTTCGTGCTCTGAGTCGTGTACGTTAAAGAAGGAAGAACTGTCAACGACTTATTCATTTGTTTTTGCTTTTACCTTTGTTCCCAGATCTAATCAGTCGTTAAGTAGGGCTGTCTTGATCATAACCATTAGTGAATATGAGTGTGCTGTTGTTTCACACCTGGGAGCTTGTGCCAGCCATCGTGTTCACAGATAAAACCAATAACTGGGGTCTATGGTCTTACTTAAGCAATTATCCTTTTAAGAAAACACTTACAAACAGAGGCAGAATCTGTAGATTTAATTATTTCTTGCAATAAAAATAAAGCAACACCCAGTTTTAAATACAGCCTGAGTAAAACGCACTGTCTTCACACATAACCCTCTCTTACATTTAAAATGAATAGCTAATTTATGTGACAGTTTCTTTCATCAGATATTGAATGCCTACAATGGCCAGCCACTGTGGTAGGCATGGAGAAATATAGCAGTGAAGGAGAAAAAGATCAGCCCTTGTGGGGTTCACATTCAAGTGGGGGAGACAGGCTATCAATAAGGTAAACAAGTTAAATAGCGTGCTCCGTACGTGCTAGAGAGAAACCCTTCGTCCAACGACTGTTTTATTGGGAGTCCGCGGTACTCTGGCGTTGTCAGATACACAAATTTCTGCCTGCAAAGAGTTCATAGTCTAGAGCAGAAACGTACTGAATGCCTCCCAGGGAAATGGTACTAATTAAATTCATACAGGAAGCAAAGCGCTCCCAAAACTATCTCATGTCGATATTGCTCTCTCTCCGATGTTTCCAAGCCTTTTCTATAACTTCCCTTTCCACGCAGGCCAGACAGTATGGCTGAAACCAGCATGGCTATTTTGTAAAACATGGAGAAATGATTTATAAATTAATGGACTATGCAATTTACGTTTTATTCTCATGGCTAATTATTTCTATTTTGACCAAACGTTTAGTCTTTGAAAGCCCCAGGGTTCTGAGTGCCCATGCTGTCATATCAAGATGCCCGTTGCTCAGAAATGGAAACGGTGGGCATTTCAAATGCACATCTGGTACGGTGGTTTTCAGGTCATGAGTTAAGGACCATGGCATCGGCTAGGAACAAGTCAGAGTACACATTCCCATGTGTCCGCCTACCTACCCAATCAGAATCTCGGGGGTGGGGCCCTGCAGTCTGTCCTTTAACATAACACATGCTTTAATATGCATCGGTTCCGGTAATTCAAAAACACCTGCATTCGCTGGTGGGTACTAATCAAGGCAGGTAAAGCAAGCACGTGATTACCCAAGACGAAGGTGTGCACGTTAGACCCTGATTTACTGTTTTGCCCTTCGTGGGAATCTGCCTCAGACCATAACCACCGAAGAGGCTGCAGACACCCCCACATCTGTGTTGTGTGTATGAGGTAGGTATAGTCAGGTGGGGAAAGTCTGCAAACCAGAGATAAGCTCCTGTCCCTAAGTAAGCAATAAACAGCCGCAGGCCTGTCACACTGTGGCCAATGGCCGCAGAGGCTACGTCCACTCTTACCACTTAGGAAGCTGCTGTCGATGCCCCCCAAGTTCCTGGATGTTGCCCTGTCTCTGGTCCCTGGTGCCACTCCGGCCGAGCCTGTCTGCCTCTGTCTTTATGTCCTTCCTGCTTCCTTTTCCTTCTGGTTCATCTTCCCACTTTTAGTCTGTTCTTCATAACAGAGACCAACTGTTATTTTGTTCTTATTGATTTAACATATGGCATTCATGGAAGAGTTCTGCATTCCTTTTCTTCATTTGAAAAGTAAACAAATGGGGTATTTGTTATCAAGAGGTAAAAATTAAATGAGATTACATGGCTTTTAAATTTGTGCTGCCCTCTGAGGTCTTGTGAGGGATTGTTTTCCTTTCTCTTCCTGTCTAGCTACAAAAGTCTCTGGCAAAAACAAGCAAAAAACTGTTAGAGCGGTTAGAATGTGGCTGGTCATTTTTTTTTATCATACTTTTTCTGAGGTTTGAGCCTGGTACCCCCTCCTTAGTTACAGAAGCGAAGATGTTTCTGTTTGATCTGCGGCAGTAAGGCCCACTTAGTGTGGAGAACTTCGCAGATCACCTCTGTTCCATGCCCTGTTCCAGTCCGTGGCTCTCATGGACTGATAGCGCCTCCTCCTTTCAGGTTATCTGCTTTTGATTTATTTTTGTGGGTGTGTTCTCACTGAAGTGTAACACACTTACAGAGAGAGGTTCCGGTCATACAGTGCATCAGCGGGGATTTTCACAAAGTGCACATACCTGTGTAACCACCACCCCAATCCAGAACTGGAACATAGCCAACGTCCAGACACACCCCCCGCACTTGTCTTCCCCGGTCATTCCCACCTCCTCCCCAAGGTAAACACAATCTTGAATCCTCCATTCACACACGTGTTTTGCCTATTCTTGGCTTGACATAAATGGAATCGTACCACAGGTTTTATCCTGTGTCTGGTGTCTTCAGTCAGCATCGTGTTGGCGAGACTCACCATGGGTAGCAGGTCGCAGGGTTATTTTCATTGCTGTGTTATAGTTACACTGAGAGAACACACAGTAGCTCTTGTATCCATTCTGCCGTGGACATTCGGAGTGTCTCCAGTGTGGGACTACCACAGATTCTTGTACGTGTCCATGGGTACACGTGTGTGTGTCCGGGGAGCACATACCTAGGAGTGGGGTTGCCGTGTCCTACGATACGCGTACATTCAGCTTTAGCAGAGAACGCGAACCAGATCGTGACAAGTAACCTTCGCATCGGTAGCGTGTGAGCGTTCTGGTCGCTTCACATCTTTTCTAGCACTTGATGTTATAAGTGTTTTTAATTTTAGCCATTCTGGTGGGTGTGTACTGGTTCTTCTTTTGGCTTCAATTTGCATTTTCCTAACTGATGATGTTAGGCGTGAATGTTTATTAGTCTTTTAGATATTCTTGTTTGTGAAATTCCTTTCCAGACCTTTGCTCATTTTGTCTGTATGGTGGTCTGTCTGGTTGATTTTTAGGAGTTCTGTATTCTGGACAGAAGCCCATTGTTGGGTATATGTTTGACATATATTCTTTGTGTCTTTGGAGGAATAGAAGTTCTTACTTTCAGTGGGGTTCAGTCCTTCCTTTTATAATTCTATTAAAGAACCCTCTGCCTCTATCATAAAGATGTTCTTCATGGTACGGTCCATGAATCTTTAGACCTACATAAATATGCAAGCCAGCTGGAACGGATTTTTAGGGAAGGCTGCGGGTGGGGGCTCAGGACTGACTGTCATCTGTGCGTGTTCTCTCAGCACCACTAAGATTCGGGTGGTCTTTGATTTTTGTTTTGTTCATTCGCTTCTTTTTTTTAATAAGAAGTGTTTTTATTAGAGAATAGTTTCTGGTTGGCAGAAAAGTTACAAAGACGGTGCAGAGAGTTCCCGTGTACCCCCCACCCGTTGTCTGTGGTATATTCATCGTAGCTAATGCGTCATTGTTAAGTCAAGTCCATACTTTGCTCAGATCAGGACCATTGGTTTCTGACAGATGATGTGCTGCTGGCAAAGGCTGAGAGACCACATCCTGGTCACTAAACCTTCAGTGACAAAGTCCCCTGGGGGAAGAGCCCACGTCTCTGGCCTCAGCCGAAACTGGAGAACTCAGCAGGGCTCCCGTGGTGTGGACTCAGGTCCTGTGAGATCCCAGGGAGGGACGTGTGGACATTCTGCCGTCAAAGGGCCTCCAGCGTCGTAGACCACCTGAACTCTCAGCCCCAGTTTTAAAAGTCTTGAGTTTTCATGTGTAATGCGTAGCCTTCTCCTTGAGTCCTGTAGACTTTAGTTTTGTAATCTTGAAGCAAAGTCCAAATTATATCGATGACGAACAGCTTTGTATTTTTATATTTAGTCAGCGTGCTGTGCGTCACATCCCCAGGACTCCTCTTACATGAGGACGTTTGTACCTTTTGACCCTCTTCCCGCCCCCGCCCACCCTGCACCCCCCACTTGTAGCTACACCAATCTGTTCTCTGTATCTGAGAGCTTGGTTTTTTTTTCAGATGGCACATATAAGTGAGATTATATAGTATTTGTCTGACTTATTTCAATTAGCATAATGTCCTCAAGACACATTTATACTGTTGCAAATGGCAGAATTTCCTTCTTTTTTAGGGCTGTATAATATTTCACTGTGTATGTATACCACGTTTTTTTAGTCCATTCATCTATCAGTGGGCACTTAGGTTGTTTCCATAGCTTGGCTATTGTAAATAATGCTGCAGTGAACATGGGAGTGTAGATACTTTCAAGTTAGTACTTTCACTTTCTCTGTATAAATACACAGAAGTGGAGTTTCTAGATCATATAGTAGTTATGTTTTTAATTGTTTGATGAACCTTCATACTGTTTTGCATAGTGGCTGCACCAAACTACATTCCCACCAACAGTGCACAAGGGGTTCCTTTTCTCCACATCCTTGTTAACCCCTGTTATTTCTTGTCTTTTTGATAACAGCCATTCTTTTGTTGTTGTTAAATGGAGGTTTATTAGAAGTGAAGGTCTCAATAAATATTTGGTTTTGAGTGACATAATAATTACAGTTTTTTAAATTTTTTTAAATTAAAAAACTTTTTTTAATATGTTAATTACCATCCAGTGCACTTCATTAGTTTTCGATGTAGTGATAACAGCCATTCGAACAGGTGTGAGTGGTATTTCATTGTGGTTTAGAATTGCTATTCCCACACAATTAGTGAGGTTGGGCATCTTTGCCATGTACCTGTTAGCCATCTGTATGTCTTCTTTGGAAAAATGTTTATTCAGACTGCCCATTTTTTAATCAGATTTTTTTTCTCTTGAGTTATATGAGTTCTTCTATATTCTGGATATTGTGCCCTTATCAGATGTATGATTTGCGACTATTTTCTCCTTCACTAGGTCGCATTTTCATTTTATTGAGGGTTTCCTTTGCTGTACAGCCTTTTAATTTGACGTAGTCCCCACTTATTTTTGCTTTTGTTGCCTTTGCTTTTGGTGTCAAATCCAGAAATATTATTGCCAAGATCAATGTCAAGGAGCTTATCCCCTGTGATTTCCTCTACGAGTTTTATGATTTCAGGTCTTACATTCAAGTCTTTAATCCATTTTGAGTTGATTTTTTATATGGCGTAGCATAGTGGCCCGTTTTCATTCCATTGAACAGCTCTTCAGGAGAGTCCATCTTAATGCCAGATGCCATGGGGAAGGAGACACCAGTGAGCCCCACTGGCCTCGGATGTGGGTGTTTGGAGAACTGTGTGCTGATCCAGCTTGGACCTGGGGAGCATCGCTAGTTCTGAGGAAGGCAAGGCAGACAGCCATGGAGACAGCCAGACCTTTTATTGCCAGTTCTCCTGCTCCTTGCCTCTTCTAGACCCCCCATAGCAAACTCCGGCGTGCCAGCACGTTTCAAAGCATCCCTGAGGTCTCAGCTGTTTTCACCTCTTCACTTAAAGTGCAGACTAAGCCCCAGTGACCGTGTTTCATTTTTACAGGAGGCATTTAAATTATAGTGAGAAAACAAGAAAGCCTAGCCAGCCAGTCCCATTAATATTTTATGAAGCAGTCATTATTCTTTCACCTGGCCATAACCCTGTCCTGGACGACACTTTGATTGCTGCCGTGTAGACCCCGGGGTGCACACGTCACACTGGGGTCCTTTTGTCTCTCTCCCGCTTCTCCTCAGTACCATGAGCTCCCGACACTCTGCCAGCCCAGTGGTCTTCACCAGTGCCAGAAGCTCCCCGAAAGAAGAGCTCCATCCTGCCGCCTCGCAGCTCGCACCTTCCTTCCCCTCCTCCTCCTCCTCCTCCTCTTCGTCCGGCCCCAGGACCTTCTACCCTCGCCAGGGCGCGACCAGCAAGTACCTGATTGGGTGGAAGAAACCCGAAGGAACCATAAACTCCGTGGGATTTATGGACACAAGAAAGTAAGAATTCTTTTGCTTGTCTTGCCGGGTGGTTTGCTTTTAACATGGCAGAGAACAGAAAAGGTTGAGGCACTTTCCTACCGCAGAGGAGGCCGGCTGGGGTTTGGTAGGGAGATTTTTTTTTTCCTCCTAAGTAAAACTTGTCTCAAATTATTTCTCTGCTTTATTCCTTAAATAAGTTGTGTGGCAGAACCTTGCCTGGAGGATCTTAGATCTCGTAGGAGGGAGTGTGTCTGAAGAACAGACTTCAGAGTAATTGACCCTCAGTCCCCTTTGATGATATTAATCCCAGGCTTCCCATGGGATTTTGAACTCAGAAGCCACCAGAGGGAGCATCAGAAAGGGACTACCCTGAATATGAAGAACTTTTTGACAGAGTAGTACAGGGAAAAACCTCTAAATGATTCATTCAGTTACACTGTTTGTGTTTGTACAAAAGTTACATTGGGGGGGGGGCGTCTGGGTGGCTCAGTCGTTAAGCGTCTGCCTTCGGCTCAGGACGTGATCCCAGGGTCCTGGGATCGAGCCCCGCATCGGGCTCCCTGCTCCACTGGGAGCCTGCTTCTTCCTCTCCCACTCCCCTGCTGTGTTCCCTCTCTCGCTGGCTGTCTCTCTCTCTGTCAAATAAATAAATAAAATCTTAAAAAAAAAAAAAATTACATTGGGGATTCCTAGCCTGTGGTCTTATTACTAAGTCTTGCTGATTTTGGCTTAGTGAAACTGATAGTTCGCTGTAGAGAAGCAATTTATCCATCAGATTTTTATTTCGTACTTCCAGTTGGTTGTGTGTGTGGTTTTTTTCACAAGCATTTATCTGAGCAGATTGTCCTTTGCTCTCCTTTCATATGTCCCCCCTGACTTACAGCCTCAGGGTCCGTCGTGGCCTTAGGTCCCCCTTGTCTGCTTGGCTTCTGCCATCTCTTCCCTTCCTTTCCAGGCGCCATCAGAGTGACGGCAACGAGATCGCCCACACCAGGCTGCGCGCCTCCACCAGGGACCTCCGGGCGTCCCCCAAGCCAGCCTCCAAGTCCACCATCGAGGAGGACCTCAAGAAACTCATCGACCTGGAAAGCCCAACTCCCGAATCCCAGAAGAACTTTAAGGTACAGGACAGAGCTGGGGGCGCATGGCCGTTAGGGAGGCCAGACGGGCCGGGGCTGCTCGCTGCAGTGGGACCTGCCAGGAGGTGTCGGCTCCTGGCTCCTGCGCTCACCCGCTCTGCCCTAAAATTAGCTCACAATGTTCTCCCCACGTTCTCTTCCCGCTGCCACACCTCTTAGTCCGGCTTTGTATCTACCTGGCCCCACCACCCTTCCTTATCTTCTTTAGCGTACCCCACTCCCCGTGCACAACCACGCTCTTTCACAGACATGAGCTCAGATGACCGTGCTTCTGAGAACTTTGCAGAGCACCTGTGGCTCCCTCATCAGACAGAAAGTTTTCTGTAAATGCTTTACTGCCTTCTGTCCAGAGGGTCCCTCCCCCCACAAGTAGCTCCCAGTTCACGTCCTGCCCTGCGTGCCCCACCTCCACCCCCGGCCAGGCAGGCCTACTGCCGGAGCGTCACATGCTGCTCGGTCACTCAGAGAAGCAGCCTGTGCACACCCACTCTCTTCACCCCGTGACCCTCCAAAAGCCATCTCTTCAGCCCAGCAAACTAGGTCTAGACTCTCTTTACTTCTCAAAACCTTCTCTCTGCTTCCCTCGAAGAATTCCAGACTAGAAATGTCTTCTCTAAATCCAGCCTCCCTCCCCATCAGGTCCCGAGTGCGTGCTCAGGGTTTGTGTTTGTGTGTCAGTGGCCAGACCTCTGCACGACCACATAGAAGGGTTTGTGGCCTGCCTCAGCTCAGAGGACCCCTGAAGCCTATTTGAGGCGCTCTGCTTTCTTGTCCTCGGAAGTGTGCGATCTTGCCCTCCCAGGGCTCGGAGCTGGCGTTTGTTGAGTGGGGCCCAAAGGTATTACACTCTGAGCATGAGGCATTTCTCTGTGCGGTGTGTTGTGCAGCCCCAGAAGGAGGGAATCCACCCCCAGGAAGGTCAGCACAGCAAACGTGGACGTGTTCTGTTGTCCAGGTCCTTAGTTGAATAGCTGGTAGTCTGTTCGGAGTGACTAGAGAGTGTAATTTAAGAAGAACTCTGACAATTGATTGAAAAGGTAAGCTAAAGTATTTCCCTAACCACTTGCTGTCCTCAAACTGGGATCAGAGTGCAGGGGGCATGCCCAGCGGGATGGGCTGTGTGGCCTTGTCCATTCCCATTCAGGCTTCTCATCACCACTCGGGGGGAGGGGTGCGTGCCTTCCTCAAGATAGGTCAGGTGTACCCCCCTAAACTGAAAAATCAGCATTTACAGAAATTAAATGTACTCTAAAGGCCATTCTGGCATTGTGCTGAGAAAAAAGATTTATTAACATAAACATTAACATCATAAATCATTTTAAAGACTTGCCATTCTTGATTTCTGTAATTTCTGTTTTATAAGCCAGCACTTAACAGTTCTGACTCATCCCGCAGGGTACAAACGGTTTCCTTAGCAACCTCGGAAAAGATAGTGCTTGAAACTTCTTTATCCGTCAGAACCCAAAGAGGTGTATTAAAATGTTTAAGTACCAGTTTCAAAATAAAAATTTTTTCAGATTTTTCCTTTGAGATTAGAGGAAAATAAAACCTGCCCTGAAAGGAATCTTTCGTCCAATTCTCAATTTAACATTTTTGGAAAGGGGCAAACTCAGAGCTTTCATTCTTTTGATTTACTCATGCAGTGGAAATAATTGAAAGCAAATGTCTGTTTCACCCTTACTCCTGTTCTGGGCTTTTATTTGCAAAATGAATTATTTTAACATTCCTTATTGAAACAGGGGTGCACTTTCTTTATGTCATGACAGCATTACCGTGAGACCCTTGCAGAGAAAGCCCTCCACTGGCTGCTCTGTTACTGGGAAGGGCTGGAAGCAATGGTTGTTTCCCCTCCAGTGTCATCCTGTTCGGTTTGGTTTCAGATGACTTTAGCTAAGTATCTCTGTGTGTCTTCTGAGATTCTCCGTCAGAATGCCCATGGCTCTGCTGTGTCAGGAAGGCCAGCATGCCCTTGAGAAGTCTTCCAGGCCACGCCTGGCTCAAGGCCCCGAGCCACTGCATCAGGCGTCAGGGTCCCAGCAGTGGCCAGCTTTGGGCCGTGATGCTTGGAACCCACTCGGACGCACTGGCTTTCTCAGATAGCAAGTGCTTCCTGTGGGTGATGGTTAATACCAGATGCCAGGGTCACTCCCAGGCTGATTTGCCAGCCGAGTGAGACGTCTGCCGCAGGACGTGGCAGGCTGCGGCTCGGAGGTAGGCGGCTGCGGGGCCAAAGCCGCTGCCACGGAGCTCCTGCCTCAAGGAAGATGGCAGAGCGCTCACACTCTAGGAAACCTCATGGGCAGGCGGAGATGGGATCACCTTATGGTCCCTGAGGCTGCGGCCAGTGAACAGACGCAGCGCAAACCTGTAGTCCCACTTTGCAGCCGGAACTCAGGCATAGACCAAAGGCTCCGTGCAGCTCGGGTGTTCAGGAAGACGTGGCGCTTGCTTCCTGCAGGTGCGGGTGAACCTCCCACTGAAGCCAGGAGGACTGGAAAGAGAGAGAGAACAGGAGACCGAGCCGATCCAAGATGTTACTCCTCTAGGCCTTGTTCCTCAGCTTTGAAATAGATCAGTGGTGCCCAGAGGATTTTGAAGTTCAAGAGACCCCCCTTTTTAAAATAAAACTATACACAGAAGTCCAATATGTAGAAGTGGGAAAGCGGAGTTTCTCTGATGGAGGGGTGGGCGTCATGGGCGCCTGGTCCCACCTGAACGTCTCTTCTCCCCACACAGTGACGCTGTGAGGAACCGGTAGGGTCCCCTGGAGCAGTCTGCAAACCCCCCTGGCCTGACGGGCCCTCAGATCCCTCGCGAGTCAGCGCTGACTCCGTGGCGGTTCTTTCCCAGGGCTGGCAGCACCAGACACAGCCCGGCGAGCACCGTGCAAGGCAGGCCCAGGGCACGCTCGGGGCCAGATCGGTGTGCACACACCTTTAAGACTGGAGGGGAAGAGAGTTGGGGTGAGGGGCCACCCCCGCGTGTTGGGACGACACGACTTTTTAATGGGCGGAAAACATCAAGGCAGATTGCTTCCTTCCATCTCCTACCCTGCCTCTCTTTAGTGCAAGACGTTATAACTTTGAACAAAGCATGCCGCTCCAAGGAGCTCTTCAAGGTAGCAGTTCAGCACCTTGAATCAGTATGTTAATATTTCCCAAAGAGGCTGAAACCAGAATTGGTGGAAAGCCTCCTCTCTGTATAACCATCCCGGTGGGGATACTCACTAGAAAAGGAAATCCCTTTGCTAAACCCAGAGGTGTTAAAAAAGATTGGGAGCAGTGTTTGAATGGAGATCTGGTGCCTGGCCCGATAGGCAGGAGCCTTAGGCAATAGTCCTAGAAGCTTGGGGGAGAGAGGATCTGGCTGTATTTTTTAAAAGTATAATCAGCAAGCCGTTTAACCTCTGTCATGCCCACTCTTCTCGGTGAGGTGAAAAAGGAAATCACCATTTCCATACCCAGTTCCGGGCACTTAAAGACTCCCAGAGCTTCAGGACTCACAGCAGCTTCGTTTTCCGGGCAAGCATCTATGTACCTTGCACTTAACTCATCATGAATTTTTAGAAGTGGGCACAATTTTTACACAGTCGGCCACTCCTGGGGCTCATTTACAATGGGTTTGATTGATCATTTGTTCAGATTTCTGCAGCACGGGGCACACCACCTCGCGGGTAGCTTTGACTTGACTAACCCTTGGTGTGATGAACGGAAGCGTGTTTGAGCAGAGCACACGAATGAGCCTGAGCGTCCGCTCTATTCTCGGCATCCTAAGTGGAGACGTGGCTGTGTCGTTCTGTCTCTGCCCCTTCAAAGTGTCACGGCAAGTCCCACGGAGGCCTTCTGCCAGCTGTGACTCAGCCCTCCTACTCACGTCTTCACCTGTCCTCCACGTGGTTCTCCCTGTCAAGGTGAACACTAGGCTAGGAAGGACTGAGTAAATATAACTTCATTGCTAACAGACCCAATACTCTGTTGGCTCGCAGGCTGGGTATTTATAATCGTTAATGTGTCTCTTCTTTCTCAATGAATGGGATTCTCAGAGGCTTTTTGCAGAAGAATCTCAAGTAAAATCTGGTGACACAAGCAGAAGACGAGAGATAACAGCTCTCTGGAACTTCTGCCATTTATATAGAACTGTATAAACATATAGATGGCTTCCCTATTTTAATGACTAGAAATCCATCCTAAAAACAAGCTCGGAAAACTCATTAGGTATACTAGTAGTAGTTGTTTATCAAGAGGCGCTCCCACTAGAGTTACTCTATCACCATGATAGGCGCCGTCATCTGAATACTTGTCTGGATGCTGTTGTCCAGTTCCAGGCGCTCTCCTCTCCTCAGTCCCCTTTTCCTACCACCCCCACGGCACGACGGGCCCTGCACCGAACGCTGTCGGACGAGAGCATCTACAGCGGCCAGAGGGAGCACTTCTTCGCCTCCAGGGCTTCGCTTCTGGACCAAGCGCTGCCCAACGACGTCCTCTTCAGCAGCACGTACCCTTCCCTCCCCAAGTCTCTCCCGTTGCGGAGGCCTTCCTACACCTTGGGAATGAAGTCGCTGCATGGTAAGTGGGTTCTGCGTCTCAGATTCGCGGCTCGCCGGCCTCACCAGACCCTGAGAGTCATCTGGGGTGCCTGTTCTGGTTGTGGTTTTTATTGAAGTGTAGCTAACTTACGTTGTTATGTGAGTTTCAGCTGTATGGCATCACGATTCGGTGTTTGTATGTATTGTGAGACGGTCACCACGGTGAGTCTAGTTAGTATCCCTCACCTCGCGTAGTTGCAAGGTTTTTCTTCCTTGTGATGAGAACTTCTAAGATGCGTTCTTTGCACCTTAGCAGCTAGTAATTAACTGTAGTCACCATGCTGCACATTACAGACATCCCTGTGACTTCTTTGTCTTTCTCTAATTTATCTCAATCAGCATAATGCCCTCAAGGTCCATCCGTGTTGTTGCAAATGGGAAGATTTCATTTTTCAAGGCTGAGTAGTACTCCTCATGTGTGTGTGTATCATGCATCCATCAGACAGCTTAGGTTGTCTCCATACCTTGGCTATTATAAATAATGGTGCAGTGAACTTGGGGGTACATATATTTTTTTCAAGTTAGTGTTTTCATTTTCTTTGGATAAATACCCAGAGTGGAATTTCTGGATCATGTGGTAGCTCTGTTTTTGAAGAACCTCTGTACTACTTTGCCCCATGGCTGCACCAACTTACATTCCCATTAACAGTGCACAAGGGCTCCCTTTTCCCCACAGCCTCACCAACACTTGTATCTTCCCTTCTTGATAATAGATGTTCTAACAAGTGGGAAGTGGTATCTCACTGTGGTTTGGGATTTGCATTTCCGTCATCATTAATGGTGTTGAGCATCTGTTCATTCACCTGTTGGCCATCTATATGTTGTTTTTGGAAAAATGTTCACATTCTCTGCCCATTTTCTAATTGGTTTGTTTTTTGGCTATTGAGTTGTAGGAATTCTTTATATATTATGAATATTACCCCCTTATCAGATCTGATTTGCGCATATTTTCTCCCAGCCCATAGGTTCCTCTTCATTATGTTAATAGGTTTTTTTGCTGTGCACAAATTTTTTTGTGTGTAGTCTACTTGTTTATTTTTGCCTTTGTTACTTTTGCTTTTGGCGTCAAATCCAAAAAATCATCAAAACTGATGTCAGGGAGCGTACTGCTGTTTTCTTGTGGAAGTTTGGTTTCAGGTCTTATAGTCAAGTCTTTTATCCATAATGAGTTAATTTTTGTGGTTTGGTGTAAGATACAGCTCTGGTTTCATTCTGTTGCATGTGGCTGTCCCATTTTCCCCACACTGTTTGTTAAGGACCGTCTTTTCCCTATCATATATTCTTGGCTCCTTTGTCATAAATTAATTGACCACATATGCATATGTTTACTTCTGGGCTCTCTGTTCTGTTCCATTGATGTGTCTGTTTGATGCTAATACCAAACTGTTTTGATTACTATAGCTTTGTAGTATAGTTTGAAATCAGGGAGCATGATACCACCAGCTTTTTTTTTTTTTCTAAGATAGCTTTGGCTATTCAGAGTCTTTTGTAATTACAGATAATTTAAGATTGCTTGTTCTGCTTCTGTGAAGAATGCCATTAAAATTTTGATAGGGATTGCACTGAATCTGTAGATTGTTTTGGGTAGTATGGGCATTTTAACTACTCTTTTATGAGCATGGAATATCTTTCCATTTATTTGTGTTTTCAGTTTCGTTTATCAGTGTCTTATAGTTTACAGTGTACAGGCCTTTTACCTCCTTGGTTAAAGTTATTCCTAGGTATTTGATTCCTTTGATACAATTGTGAGTGGGATTGTTAATTTCTCTTTCTGATATTTTGTTATTAGTGTATAAAAATGCAACAGATGTGTGTGAATAGATTTGGTATCCTACAACTTTACTAAATTCCTTTGTTAATTCTTAGAAGTTTTTGGTGCAGTCTTTAGGGTTCTCTAATATAATATGCCATCTGCAAATAGTGAGTTTTACATCATATCTGGATGCCTTTTATTTCTTGTCTAATGCCCTGACTAGGACTTCTAATACTTTATTGAATAAAAGTAGTAAGAATGCCTTGTTCCTGGGGCACCTGGGTGGCACAGCAGTTAAGCGTCTGCCTTCGGCTCAGGGCGTGATCCCGGCGTTATGGGATCGAGCCCCACATCAGGCTCTTCCGCTATGAGCCTGCTTCTTCCTCTCCCACTCCCCCTGCTTGTGTTCCCTCTCTCGCTGGCTGTCTCTATCTCTGTCGAATAAATAAATAAAAAATCTTAAAAAAAAAAAAAAAAAGAATGCCTTGTTCCTGATCTTAGAGATTTCAGCTTTCATCATGGAGTATGGCAGCTATGAGCTTGTCATTCATGGCTTTTATTATGTTAAAGTACATCCCCTCTATACCTGCTCTTTTGATTTTTTTATCATAAATGGGTATTTATTTTTGTCAAATGCTTTTTCTGCGTCTACTGAGATGATAATATGATTTTTATCCTTCATTTCATCAATATGGTATATCACATTGATTTGTGGATGTTGAACCATCCTTACATCCCTGAGACAAATCCCATTTGATCATAGTATATGGTCCTTTTAATGTACAGTTAAACTTGGTCTATTAATATTTTGTTGAGGATTTTTGCACCTTTGTTCATCAAGGATATTGGCCTGTGATTTTCTTTTTCTTGTGGTGTCCCTGTCTAATTTTGGTATCCGGGTGGATAATGCTAGCCTCATAAAATGAGTTTGGAAGTGTTCCTTTTGCTGCTGCTTTTTTTTTCTTTTTTTTTTTTGGAAGAGTTTTAAAGGGTGAATTCTTCTTTAAATGTTCGGTGGAATTCAGCAGCAGAGTCCTCTGTTCCTGAGTTTTTGTTTGAATCAGTAATCACAGACCTTCCAACCATCTCCTTACTAGTAATCAGTCTGTTCCGATGTTTGGGTTCTTCCTGATTCAATCTTAGTGACTTGGCATAGCAGGTGGCATGTCAGTCTCATAATCATGATTCAGTCTTGGCAAGCTGTATGTTCATGGGATTTATGCATTTCTTCTTATGCACAATTTGTTGGCACCTAATTCTTCATAGTAGTCTCTTAAGATTCTCTGTATTTCTCTGGTATCAGTTATAGTGTTTGCTCTTTCATTTCTGACCCTGAGTCTTCTCTTTTTCTTGGTGAGTCTAGCTAAAGATTCCATTTTGTTTATCTTTTCAAAGGACCAGTTCTTAGTTTCATTGATCTCTATTTTGTGTGTTTTGTTTTATTTATTTCCACTCTGATCTGTTATTTCCTTCCTTCTACTAACTTTGGGCTTTATTCGTTGTTCTTTTCTTAGGTCCTTCAGGTGTAAAGTTAGGTTGTTTATTTGAGGTATTTCTTAATATGTAGGCATTTGTCACTATGAACGTCCCTTTTGGAACTGCTTTTCCTGCATCGTGTAAGCTTTGGTGTGTTGTATTTTCATTTTCATTCTTCTGAAAGTATTTCTTGATTTCTCTTGTGATGTCATCTTTGACCCATTGCTGTTTAGTAGCATGTTATTTAGTCTCCACATATTTGTGTATTTTCCTGTTTTCTTCTTGTAATTGATTTCTAGATTCATAGCATTATAGTGGGGAAAATGTTTGATTTCATTTCAGTCATCTTAAATTTATTAAGACTTGTGACCTAACATATGATCCATCCTGGAGAATGTTCTATGTGTGACTGAAAAGAATGTATATTCTTTTGGTTTTGGATGGATTATTCTTTATAAGCTGTTAAGCCCATCTGGTCTAGTGTGTCATTTAAGGTTAATGTTTCCTAATTGACTTGTCTTGATGATCTGTCCATTGATGAAAGTGGGTTATCAAAGTCCCCTGTTATTATCATATTGCTATTTCTCCCTTTAGGTCAGTTTATATTTGCTTCACATATTTAGGTCCTCCAGTTTTGGGTACATAGATATTTCCAAATGTTATAGTCTCTTATTGGATTGGCCCCTTTATCATTATGTAATGCCTTTTTTTTTTTTTTTGGTCTTTTATTCTTTGTTTTAAAGTCTCTTTTTTCTAATATAACTATACCAGCTTTCTTTTAGTTTCCGTTTGCTTGGAATATCTTTTTTCATTCCTTCACTTTCAGTCTGTGTATGTCCTTACTTCTCAAGTGACTCTCTTACAGGCAGCATATAGATGGGTCGTGTTTTTTTTACCCATTCAGCCATTCTGTGTCTTTTAATTGGAGAATATAGTCCATTTATATTTAAAATAGTTAATGATAGGCATGTACTTTTTGCTGTTTTGTAGTTCCTCTGTATTCCTTTCTTCTCCTGCTCTCTTCGTTCGTAGTTTAATAACTTTCTGTAGTGGTAGGCTTAGATTTCTTTCCATTTGTCCTCTGTGTATCTATCATAGGTTTTTGCTTTGTGGTTCCCATGAGGCTTTCATATAACTTATAACCATTTATTTTCAGTTCATAACAACTTTTTAAGTTTAAATGTATTCTAAAGTCTTACATTTTTACTCTCCCCCCAATGTTTGAAGTTTTTGATGTCACAATTTACATCTTTTTATCATGTGTATCCCTTAACTAATTATAGTTGACCCTTGAGCAACAAGGGGGAGTATATGGGGTATCAACCCTTTATATGGTCAAAAATCCCTGTATAACTGTTGACTCCCCAGAAACATTAACTACTGATAGCCTATGATTGACTGGAAGCCTTACCAATAACATAAACAGTCATTTCAAATATTTTGTATGTTATAGGTCTTATATACTGTAACCTTACAGTAAAGTAAACTAGAGAAAAGAAGATATTAAAAATCATAAGAGAAGCTACATTTACAGTACTGTACTGTATTTACCAAAACCATAAGTTTACCTTGTCTGTTTACACGCTTAACCATCTGTCAGTACCTACACCAATTTTGTCTTATAGGGAACAGAGCACTGTAGATGTTATACGTATTGCTAACACTAGACATCGGAAGTGGAAAGGAATGCATACTTATTTGCAGGTGTAACAGTTCATGCGTCGATAATGAAGGAGCAGCAGTATGGTTGCTCGATGGTGGCCTAGTGGACTTGATACAGTTCTTCACAGTAGCCTCACCTATACACTAATGAATGAATCACTATAAAATTTTTATGGCATAAAGCACTACAGTCATATTCATAGTACAGTTTTAGAAACATTGTTACATTTTTAAAAAACCACTTACCTGTGACGATAGGCTGATATGCGGTTTCTCCAGTTACAAGAGCGAGAGGCATACTTTACAGTAATGTAATTCCTTGAAAGCAAAATTATAAAACAGTAAGAAAACCAAGCATTATTAATTTTATATTCAATATCACATATGCCCACGTAAGGACAGGGTGTCCACTTGCATACAAGACCTCCACTCAGCGTTCTACATGATGAATACTTTGGCAACGATGACACAAAAGCATCTCGTACAATTATTGCTGTACAGTTAGAGTTCCACACAAAACACTTACATACACAGCAGCTAGGTTTATTAACTGCATGGCCTGGTGACTATTATTCAGTAAGTGGAAGTGGCTCATCAGAAGGACCTTCCCCCTTATCTGCACATTGAGTAGGCTGAGGAGAGAGGAACACGAGGGGTTGGCCGTGCTGTCTCAGGGATGGCAGAGGTGGAAGGAGGGGTGGGAGAGGCAGACACACTCAGTATAACTCTATGCAAATATATTGTAATTTCTGACTGTTTTGCTTTTTCATCTCTCTAAATGTGTTTCTATACAGTACCGATCCTTCCACTGTGAGCTTTAGTTTCAGAGCCCATATCATAGAATGGTTCATGTTGTAAAAGCCATCTTGGAGAATCAGAACCCGTCTGCCAGATTGTCTACTGTCAGTGTTTTCTGGCATTTCTTCTTTGTTCCCCATCATCTGGCACTGGTTTGGAAGCACTCATCTGCATCCAGTCGCCGTCTGTTAATTCCTCTGGTGTGGGGTCTGTTACCTCTCGGACTTCTTCAAGATCTACATCTTAAAACCCTTCACCCCCTACTCTTTTTTTTGCCAAATCCACTGTCTCTTTCATGATTTCTTTGATTGGCTCTATCGTAAATCCTATGAAGTTATACACAACGTCTGGACAGTTTTCTCCAACAGGAATCCATTATTTTGGACTTGATGGTTTTCATGCCTTTTCTGTAACTATGGTGGCATCTTCGATGGTATAATCTTTCCAGAATTTCATGATGTTCTGTCTCTCTATCACAGTTCCCTTCCATAGTGTTGGCAGTCCTTTTCCCAGAATACTGTGTGTAGGGACGCTTGGGTGGCTCAGTCGGTTAAGCATCTGCCTTTGGCTCAGGTCATGATCCCAGGGTCCTGGGATCCAGCCCCACATCAGGCTCCTTGCTCAGCAGGCAGCCTGCTTCACCCTCTGCCTGCTGCTCCCCTGCTTGTGCACCCTCTCTCTCTGACAAAATCTTAAAAAATCGAAAAGGAATACTGTGTGTAATCATCCTTAAAAGTTCTGATGACCCCTTGATCTAGAGGCTGACTTAGAAATGTCGTATTTGGGGGCAAGTAGGCTACTTTGACACCTTTGGTGTTGAACTCATGGGATTCTGGGTGGCCGGCCATTGTCCAATATCAAAAGTACTTTAAAAGACAATCCCTTGCTGGCAGGGTACTTCCTGACCTCAGGAACAAAGCATCAATGGAACCAATCCAGAAAAAGGGTCTTCATTGACCAGGCCGTCTTGTACAACCTCAAGTCTGACAGCTGGTATTGTTTCCCTTCAACCCTTAGGGGCTGGTGGATTTATAGAAAAGGGCAATTTTGATCCTAACCTAACTGCACTTGCACAAAACTAGTTAGTCTGTCCCTTCCTGCTTAAATCCTGCTCACTTCTCTTCATATGGAGTAAATCATAAATGTTTTTTTGTGTGTGTGGCATTTTATTCCAGAACAGGGCACTTCTGTCTGCATTAAAAACATGTTCAGGCAGAGATATCCTTTCTCCTCAATGATTTTCTTAATTGTGTCTGGGAACTTGTCTGCTGCCTCTAGGTTGGCAGGAGCTGCTTCTCCTGTTATCTTGACATTTTTAAAACCAAACCTCTTTCTAAAATTATCAAACCATCCTTTGCTGGCATTAAATTCCGCCGCTTTAGATCTTTCACCTTCCATTTGCTTTGAGTTGTCATATAATGACTTTGCTTTTTCTTGAATCCTATTAGAGTCTGTAGGAATGCCTTTCTTATTAGCAGTCCTGCACCCCACCTGAAAGCTGCATTTTCAATAGGAGGGAAAAAGGTATTTCACAGAAAGTACCAGGTTTTTATGCCCACTGGCGCCGCTACAGTGACAGCTTTGTGAATTTCCTCTTCTTTTTTTCACAATGGGCCTTATGTTAGATTCATTTACCTTGAAAGGGCAGGCGACCGCAGCTGCAGACCTCAGTCTGTGATACGTATCAAGCAATTCAGCTTGTTCGTGTTATTTCATATCTTTTCTGCCTTTTGGGAACACTTCCAGCATCACTAGTAGCACTTCGAATGGGTCCCATGGTGTTATTCAAGGTTTATGGTATTGCACTAAACACAATGAGAAGTACGTGGGAATGGAGACCGGTTTTCACCGTGATGCCCGGTTTACTGGAGAGAGGAACTGCTCGTGCGGAGATGATTAGCCTCACGTGCACTTTCAGTGGATACTTTGAGCACCAGGCCTCACTGCAGTAGCAACAGGAGGTGGCTGCAAGATGAGTACAGCACAGTGCGTACCATGGTTAACTGTGTGCAATTATGATGTAATACTGCATCTCTGTTCACACTTCTCTCAACTGTGAGTGGTGCCGTGTACAGTGTGAGTTTTGGAAAGTTTAACTTTTTATAATAGATTTGTATGTATTTCCGGCATTCATGACATCCTAACTTTTTATGATACTTCTAAGCTGTGTAGTTTGCAAGTTTTTGAAACTGTTGCAGTTCTTCAAAACTTTTTCTGAGATTATTTATAGAAGAAAATCCACATAGAAGTGGACCCATGCAATTCGAACCTGCTTGCTCAAGGGCCAACTGTAAAACAATTATTTTTATCATTTTTGTCTTTTAACCTTCTTACTAGCCTTGTAAGTAGTCAATTTACTACTGCCTGCACTGTATGCTTCCATTTTCTGTTAAGATTGATATTTTTATGTTTTCTTTTTACTAATTAGCACTCCTTCTTTTTGGCTTAAAGAAGTCCCTTTAACATTTCCGATAAAGCCAGGCTAGTTGTGTTGAGCTCCTTTAGATTTTTTTTTTTTTTTTTAAGATTCATTAATTTTAGAGAGAGAGCACAAGCAGGGGGAGAGGCAGAGAGGGGAACAAGCAGACTCCCAGGACTCTGTGATCATAACCTGGGCCGAAATCAAGAGTCAGATGCTCAACCGACTGAGCCACCCAGGCACCTCTCCTTCAGCTTCGTTTGTCTGGAAAACTCTTTATCTCACCTTCAGTTCTGGAGGACAGCTTTGTTGGGTAGAGGATTCTTGGTTGGCAGTTTTTTTCATTCAGCCACTCCCTTCTGGCCTGGAAAGTTCCTGTTGAAAAGTCTTACAGGGATTCACTTGTGCATATCAAGTTGTTTTTCTCTCGCTGCTTTTAATTTGATCTTCTCGTCTAGCTTTGGAGACTGTAATTGTGATGTGTCTTGGTGTGGGTCTTTTTATATTCATCTTATCTGGAACTCTGGTCTTCCTGGATCTGGATGTGTGTTTCCTTCCCCAGGTTAGGGAAGTTCTCTCTCTTCTCCTGGGACCCCTGTAATGCACATGTTGGTCCGCTTGATATTGTTCTGTAGGTCCCTTAAGCTATTTTCACTCCTTTAGGTTTGGTTTGGTTTGGGTTGGGTGTTTGGTTTTTTGTTTTTTTTTTTTGCTCCTCTGATTGATGAGTTCCATTGCCTTGTCTCTGAATTCACCGATTCTTTCTTCTGCTTCATCTAATCTTCTGTTGAACCCCTCTAGTATATTTTTCAGTTCAGTTATTGTATCTTTGGCTTTGTGACTTCTATTTGATATTTCCTTATATTTTCTTTTTATTGAAGTTCTCACTGTGTTCATTCTTTTCCCAAGTTCAGCGAGGATCTTTATGTCTATTACCTTGAACTCAGGCAGATACTTATCTCCCCTTCGTTAAGGCTTTTTTCTCTGGTTTTATTTTGTTCTTTTGTTCATTACATATTCCTTTGTTTCCTCATTTTTCTGGACTCCTTATGTTGGTCTGTGTCTTAGATAAGACAGCCACCTCTCCCAGTCTTGAAGGAGTAGCCTCGTTTGGGAGATGAACCTTACCATTCAACCCTGCCCTAGCTCTTTCTTGTCTCTCAAACCTTTGTGATAGCCAAACAGCCCATTTCATTTTTAATAGCTCCCAGAAGTTGGGGGTGTGCCAAGACCAGTGTCCCAAAGGGGAGGATCTCAGTCAGCACCTAGCTGTAGGCTGATTGTAAGCCAGACCCTCTGGCAGCAGCTCTGAAAGTATGCAAATATATACAGTCCTGTGAGACCACAGCTGTAAGCCCCACTGGCCACCAGAGCCAGGCGATCTCAAAGGGTCCCCAAGTGCAGTCATAAAAACCAGATTACTAAGTGAGTGTATAAGTTCATTTCTGAGAGATAACAGTGAGCCAGAGGAAGGCAGAGGGCAGGCACAAAGATAGCATGCACTGGCCTCCGTGCCCCATGAGCACCACCAGGGACCCCTACTTGTGCGCCAGACCTGAAGCCTGCCCTGAGGCCAAAGCTCTGGAATAAGCAGATAAGCCTCTTTCACAGAAAAGCTGGAGTTTGTTTCAGTCTGTGTTCTGTGCAGTGCCCTACAGGTGGTAACCTGTCAAGAACTGTCCCTCCAATTGTTAAAGTCCCATGGGACCCAGGAATGCAGGCCCCCCTGGCCACCAGAGCCAGGTAATCAAGGCGCATCCCTTGGGTGGCAGCCATAAATACTGGGGCACCAGATGCATATAACAACCCTCTCCTGGCCATGCTTGGTAAAAATACAGATTTCCAGACCTTACCCAAGACTTGCTGAATTTCGGTTTTAATACAAAGGTGTAGTTTGGGGATTATATTTTTACCAAACATCCTATCTGCTATGATTGCGTACATTTGGCTAACATTAAATTATGTTTTGGAGACTTGTATCCATTGGCCCCTTCCAGCCACCATAAGAACCCAGACTTGCCATTGTTCTGTCTTCCCTAGACTGTGGTGTCAGCCAGTCGTTTGTTGACTCATTCATTCATTCAGTGAACAAGCAAGTATTAGTTTAGAGAAAAGCATATCAATACCAGGCACCTCCGTTTCTTGCCTTTGGTTCATAAATAGCTTGTTTGCTCTGTGACCAAATTAGGTCCCGGTTTTATGAGAGACCATATTCTGGGACTGTGAATTTACATTTGTTCTTTTCCTTTCTCCTCTCTGTCCACCTCCATTCCAGGGTTCTGCACCCACCTTCCCCCATTATGACCTGGCCCACCAGACACCTGCTATGGAACCTGGGATCCTGCTTGTTCATTAGACATATGCTGTAACCCTGTCTCCCATCTGTCCTTTCTCCTTCTGGGCATTCTGCCTCCGTTCATACCCATGTCTCTTTTCCTTTCTGCTGCTTCTCTGGAGCAGTATTGTCTTTGAATCTCCTGCTTGCCTCATTTGCTTTCTCCCCTCATCACACATGAGCTCTCAACCCACTCCCGTACATGTCCCTCCACCACCTCTGTCCTGCTCACCGCACCCCTTCTCCCTGACGGCAGGCATCACTCAGAGAGCGTGCCAGTTTCTCCCTGCCCCCCGTGCCCCCGTCTGACTACAACTGGAATCTGGCTTCTCTTTTCTCCACGAGGTCACCCTCCAGAGTTGACGTGTGAAATAATCACTTTTTACCATCTAGACTCTAGAAAAAAACTTCCTGGTAGTGACCAACCTTTTTCTCCCCGTGTCTCCACATTGGGGCCACTCTCCCCTGAGTTCCATTGTTCCTGCAGCAATAAACCCTTTCTGAGGGCATGTCTGAATAGACCCTGTCTTCTAGAGGTTTCTGTTCTAAGAGAGTAATGGAGAAATCGCACATGTGGTCACCGTCCAGCCACGGAAGGGAGGGAATGGGCTGCCCTCTGTGAGCCCCCTCCCATCCCGTTCTTGCTTTCCTGAAAGGCAGCACGGTGACCCCATGTCCTAAATGGGGCAACCCTTGTTGGGCTGATTCCGCAGCCCTGGCCTTGTTTCAGCAACTGTCACTGGGCAATGGGGAGGAGCGACTTCTTTTGTACATATGGAAATTTGGGTGCCAGAGATAAAAGGGCAGAAGGGTTGTGAGTGACACACAGAATTGTCTGTTCCACCTACTTACCCTTGGTGGGAACATGTTTAAATAGATCAGAGCATTTAATATCTGGCAGTATTTGTTGATTTCCATTTACTCATCATTTTGCTAATTTAAGCACATTAATAACTAGCAGCTGTACTTCAGGGCAGTTCTTTATGTCATTTGAAAGGGAAAACAAGCACTAGATATACTCTGGTTTACCAGGCTATCATCATTGGGGAAGCTTTTTAACTCCTTGGAAACAGGAGTCAGTGATTTTAACTGAGGTTTGAGCTTGGGTCGGCGTGGATTTGTAGTGTTACAGTCCCATTCTGAGAGCGGCCCTTGTCCTGGAGTCGCACACCCCACCCTTGTTCCTGCCCCAGCTTCTGCCCCGTTGAGAGCATCTGTGTGTCGTGGGCCCAGCAGCCCTCCCGCTCTGTTCTCTGCCAGGCGAACTCGAGGGGTAGCAGCACATGCTCGGACGGCAGAGGGGCTCCCTGCGCCCGCTCCTCTCTGCCCCAGGCCAAGCAAAGGCTCATCCTTACGATGCTTCATGTTCGTATTTTTAAAATTGTCACCTTAGAAGCAGCTCAGGCCATTGGACTGCTATGATCCAAAACCGAACCCAAGAGCTGCTTCTTCTGTCTTTCTTTGGGGAGGCGAAGAGCGCCAACACCAATCGTAAAATCACCTGCCTGTAGTAACCGCATTCGGGTCATGGAGCGCCCTCATAAGTCTGCTTGGGTTCCCACATCAGCCTGCAGACATCCAGCAGTGGAAACCAGGGGGCCATTCCCCGGGGACAGGGAGTCCACAGGCAGGTGGGTCGGATCTCAGGGCCCAGTCCAGTAAGAATAAGACTTACTATGCCCCGAAACAGGGGTAATTTTCTCTGGTCCGGCTTCAAAGTCCAGCTGTCTGTTGAGACGGGCCTCATTGTCCTAGCCTGAATCCTTGACTCTGGGGAAAAAAAGAGAAACATGGGAGGTTCCCTGGGCCCCCCTGTAGATAGACCGCTCCCACAGAAGCAGACGTGTTGTCTTAGTGCAAAACTAGCTTTTCTGTGTCTCACACTATGGGAGAGGACTAAAATTGAGTTGAGACTAGTTCACGCCCCTGCCGGTCTGCTGGACTAGAAGCGGATTCCAGGTAACAACTGCCCAGGTGAGATCTTGAGCGGTTCTCCTCTGGGCCCAGGAAGGATCCTCTCTCTCTCCTCTCGTGCAGGAGAGTTCTCGGCCTCGGATAGCTCCCTCACAGACGTCCAGGAGACCCGAAGGCCTCCCATGCCCGACCCCGGCCTGATGCCCCTGCCCGACGCTGCTGCGGATTTGGATTGGTCCAACTTGGTGGACGCTGCCAAGGCCTATGAGGGTGAGTCCGCGGACGAGCTGAGCGGGACGCGCGGGACGGCCGGGCCACGCCCAGTTCGGGGGTGCGAGGCTCTGGTCAGTGTGTCCACGCTGCTGCTTTGGACACACCCACCACACAGGGTGGAGCACTTGCAGCCGGAAACCAGTGGAGCGAACCGTTACCGAGCACTCAGTAGGGGCACGCGCTGATTTAACCCGATGGAGCCCGACGTGTCCTCTCCCTGGGAATCGATAGCACGGAGGTCTCCCCTCCCCACACACGGGAAGGGCAGGGCATGGGGGAATCCCAGCTGTCACTTGACCCAAGAGAACAGCTATCCAGCGAGAGTCTTTGACCACGGCATGAGGACGTCATTGCGAGGTGCACCGGTGGGTCTGTTAGGGGTGCTCGTCCCACTTGGCCCTACCCCAGTCTGGACAGATGTCGCATATTCCCTTCGTGCTTCTCACTGCCTCTCCCGACTCTGGTAGCACGTTTTCTGTCCGCACCGTTCTGTGCTAACCCACTGTCTTGTGCTTGCTTAAACGCGGGCCCTGGCGCTAGTGCGCGGCCATAGAAGAAACAAAACGTAATGCTGTCCGTGCGTGTGGACGTGAGCTTGGCTGATGCCTTTTTTGAATACACTGACTTCACTCTGTGGCCATCATTCCAAATTCTTTGGTGCTAAAACATTCTTTATAAAATGTTGATAGCAGGTGAGTGGTTTAGAGTTGGTTTTTTTGTTTGCTCACGTTTGAAGAACTGAAAGTGGCTCTTCCACCAAGCTCCGGTTTTCAGGAGAATTG
Source organism: Ursus arctos (assembly GCF_023065955.2). Lineage (NCBI taxonomy): Eukaryota > Metazoa > Chordata > Mammalia > Carnivora > Ursidae > Ursus > Ursus arctos. The sequence goes on along the minus strand of NW_026622930.1, from coordinate 28,916,568 downwards.
ATCAGGCGACGGTGGAGTCGCTGATCCCAATTCACCAGTACTGACTTGATTTTAAATTTCAATTTGCTGGTCACTCTCCTTTATAGGAGATGGTAGTAGTTTTGTGTTTTTAATGAGAGGTTTTGAAACTTTGATTCTGTTTTCTTGGCTCAAGTTTTGAGTTGGGCATATTTTGAAACACATATGGTTGGACTTTGGCTAAAACCTACCAAGGTAGCCAGGAGTCTTGTGGAAAACATACGTCTAGAAGTGCATTTTCTATCATCCGAGTGGAGAAAGCCTTGGTCTGGAAATTTGGCACGATGCCTGTTTCCAGGGAAACATTTCACAGAATGTTACCTCGATGAGTAAGAAAAAGAGGACTACAAATTGACCCACAACAAGTGTTTTCAGACGGGATCTTCCACCGCTGCTGTCCTCTTACAGCTGAAATGGTCACGTTTTCCTGCCCAGGTCAGGAGATAGGGTTCCTCATGCACCCCCCCACGTTGGTTAGGTTTGACCCTCTGTGTAGGCTGGTTGTTGACCTTTGATAGACCGGGCCCGGGATGTGGTTCCGAAATACTGACTGGCTTCTCCTCTGTCTTCCAGTGCAGAGAGCCTCTTTCTTTGCTGCTGGTGACGAAAGCCGCCGGCCCCTGAGTGCCGCATCCAGCAGCGACCAGCTCGAGGGGCAGGTTCTGGCCCAGATGACGTCCTACAGCAGGTTGGTCACCCAGTAGCGAGCTCTGCACTCCGCACCCCGTGTCCCTTCCACTCGTGACAGCAGGTGTGGGGAAGAGACGGAGGCCACGTGGATTAGCTGACTGCACATTTAGAATGCTTTGTAACGCAATACTAGAAACATAATTAACTGGTCTTGATGACTTAGTCATAATCATGAATATTCATTATTATTTAAAGCCATCATACATTTATGCTCTGAGGGCTGATTGCATAAGGTGAGCAACGTCATTTGCCTGACATCCCTGAGCCTGAGCTTGGTTTTGGAGTTTCTCCCCCGCTGTCCATTGGTCATATTTGTAAATGTGCTCGCGTCTTAGCTCCCAACGTGCTGCTCAGATCGACATTAGATCCGGGTCACCAGGAGAGGTAAGGTTCGAGAGAAAATGAAAAGCAAGCACTGACGGAGGCCCAGAGGGTTTCCTTAGGAGTCAAGAGCAGGGATTTTGACTTGCGTTGAACTGTGCGGAGACAGATGTCCGTTTTCCTCTGTTTTAAGTGGTGAGGAAGTTGGGTAGATGTGTCCTATTACCATGAAGGAAGGCATCCCGCAGGCCGCTGTGGTACCCATAGCAGGTGCTCCCTGGTGCGGAATAACTTCATCAGTTTGAAATCTGTGCTTTTAAAGCCTTTTAAGGATGGTTAAGAATCCAGGTATCCAGGGAACAGACAACAATAGGAAAAGTGAGGTTAGCCTAGGTCGTTCATATAGCCTGTGGAATTGTTCCTCACGACTTCGCTGAGCAAGTCTGCAGGGACGTGCTCTTCACGGAGAAAGCAGAAGAGTCATGGGTGGTTTGTCCTGAGTATGAGGGACAGGTGCTGCATTCGCTCTGATCACTGAGGCTTCTCGGGAGGGAGAGCGGCAGTTACTTTGAGAACTTAAAAAAAAGTAGAGTCAAGAGCACAGTGAACCCAAAACATACCTTCTTAGAATGGGGCCTCCCACCAGAAGTCTGAGCGAACATGTCCATTTTCCTCAGAAAGGATTATTGAGCAACTAGTTCTTAAATCTTTGAAGAATCTTAAGATGAGTGTGATAGTTGGCACTTTGTTCAGTGAACAAATGGAGTTAAATGTGTTTTTAAAAATCAGCGTACACAGGCACGTCGTTCACTTTGAAAACCTTCAGAAGTCAAGATAGGCCGCTAAGCGTTTTCATTGGTCCCATCTTACAAGTGTGGAGATCCTTACCATTTCATTTATTTACAGCCGCGAGACACTCGTGCCACTGAGAGTTTTGCTTTTTGGGCTCGTAGATCTAGAATCCGCAGAAGACCTCAGCACGGCTCAAGTAGAGATTGCCCTTTAGTCCAGGATTCCAGAACTTCAGTCTCTGTCTTCCCTGTTGGCCTCTGGAAAGAGGCAGCTGCATGTTCTCCCTGCGGGAGGCTGTAGATGCTTGGTTGTATCGCTCTGAGGCGGTGGATCCAGCCAGAGCTCACTTGGAAACTTTTTGCAGCTTGAATTCAGGTAGACAGGGTCGGACGGTTGACGAGGGTCTCCTGTCCAGCCAGCTGGGTGGTCTTCTCACCCGCGAGCTCCCTGGGGTTCTTCTGGTATTCCATTAGGGTAGCATTACTAGCACGTATATAAAGAAAATTGGGGGCCTCGTTTGCAGATCATAATAGCAAAGGAGACCTGCGGGTTGGACTGATGAGCTTTTGAAACCTCTTATTTTTTAAAATGTTTTAAGATATTTAGACAAGCCTTCAAGACGGGAGCATGAAAACTTAGCTGCAACTGGATGAGTAACCACAACTGTTTTCTGGGGAACCAGAGACCTACCCTCTCCTGGTCGCCCCAAGGTAGAGCTGACCTCAACCCCCCCTGCACGCAGAGGAGGGGCTCTCTTCCCCTTACAGCCACTGCGGAGACTAGGAAACGCCGCAGTGCTGGGCGCCGGTTTCTGCCAGAGCGTACCTCTCCTGCCGCCGGAGAGGCCATTTGCACTTACTGTCCTGTATATTCTTTTGTCGTGAAAATCCAGCATCTTTAACAGAGGAAGCTACCGACGGGCTGTCATTCACCCTTGCGTTACCTTTTGTTACCGTACAGCAGCCTCGTTAAAAAAATGCCAAACAAACCCAGCCGTGGAGGCTTCTGCCAACAGCGCCTTTTGTTTCTTGTCCCCAGCAGTAAAGATTCCTCCCCCACGCTGGCTTCTAAAGTGGACCAGCTGGAAGGGATGCTGAAGATGCTTCGGGAAGACCTGAAGAAGGTAAACACGTAGTCTTAAAGCAAAGGCCCTGGTCTGTGAAAGTGCCCTTGAGCAAATGCCCTGCTCGTGGAATAACATGCGGTGTTGTCCCCGTTTTCTCGGGACACACGTGCCGCGAGCTGCTTGGAGCTCGGTTCCCAAAGACACACACCGTGCAAGCAGGCCTTCATTGTCACGTGTGCAGAAAAGTTGTTGAACCCCAGCCAGCCCCTCGGAGCCCTCTCTGGGCCTCCCCACCCCTTGTCTACTGGGTCAGTAGCCCAGACCCACCCATTTTCATTGTCATTTGAGCTTTCACACCAAGAGAATGTGGTTTCTTGAGTGGCTTTGACTATATTAAGACAGCTGCCACCAAAACAATAGTCCAAAAGTTGAGACAGCCCTTTTGAAAGTAAAGTACACGTTAATGTCTTTGCCTTCCAAAAGAAACCTTCCTTAGTGAGTCTCTGGAGGACCTGTACCCTGGCTTGAGTATCCGAATGCCCAGTGTCAGGCCACGGATACGGATGTTTAGGATGAAGACCAGAAATGGGTGAAGGGGCCACACGGCTCCCTTGCCAGCCCTCCAGCTGCTGGGTCCCAGCCCTTTCCTTCTCTGCCCTGCCTCCCAGGAAAAGGAAGACAAGGCCCACCTGCAGGCAGAAGTCCAGCACTTGCGGGAGGACAACCTGAGGCTGCAGGAGGAGTCCCAGAATGCCTCGGACAAGCTGAAGAAGTTCACGGAATGGGTCTTCAATACCATAGACATGAGCTAGAGCAGGCTGCGGGGGCTGGCCGGGGGGCCCAGGCGGGGGGCTCTCTGGTGCGCTTGGGCGCTCCTTCGGCCCTGCCACGGAAAGCCTTCTCTGCCTATTAGCCCTCGCTCCCTACTCTGGCCCCTTTCGGGGAGTGCACAACACAACAATTGCAGATCAACAATCATTATCTGCCTTTTGTAGAAAAGAAAAACAAAAAGTAAATAAAAATTTTAAAAAGTAAAATAAAAGTTTAACTGCTAAAATGTGAATGTCTTTATTTTTTTGCACAATATCTTTATCTGTTACCTATTTAAAAAAGAAAGTGGGCCTAGGCCTCCCTGGCCCATCTGCCTCTATTTCCATGAGCTCTTGTCGATTTCAGGTAACCCAAGCTTCCCCTCCTGCTCCTGACCCATGTCATTGCTCCTAGGAAAATAGTTTTTACAAATGGTTTATTTGGGGAGAGGGATTTCCTTACCTTTGTTCCTAAAATGCCTGGGGAGGGAGGTGCTTGGAGAAAATGCCTACCTCCCTTGTGACCTGTGCATGAGCTAGCGCCCTTTGTCCCCATCTTCCCGAGGACAGCGGGGTCGGGGTTACCCGCAAGTCAGTGCATCAGGCACAGAGCCAGCGCCTCGGGCGACGCCCCTTTCCTGTCCTGCATTGTGACGTCATTCCACCCCCTGCTTCCTCTCCCCGGGAGATGGTCCCAGGTGTGTGTTCCTCAGAGCTAGAACCCTTTGTCTGGTTTGAGTCCCACCAAATTGGAATCAGCTTCTCTACAGCTTCCTGGCTCCAAACATTAATTGGTTTTAGAATTCCTCCAAACCAAAATCTTCCTTGTATGCATTTTGGTCAAAAGCGTAGCTTTTGTTTGAGATATGTAAAGATGAAAATGTGGCAAAGCTGTATTTTTTTTTTAGCTTACTCAAAATGACCATATAATTAGTCCTCTCCAAAGACTGAACCAGTATTTATAACTAGGGAAAGCGAATGTGAAGTTAATTCCTGCTTGTTAGGAGCAACGACTGTGATCACAGCCCGGGCTTTGAACCCTGCATGCCCCAGTGTGCAGTCTAAGCGCGGCCTTGGCTGTGGCCAGCCGGGGTTCTGCTGCAGAAATGACTGACGGGCCGTTTTTCCTGTCTAGTGATGCAGCCACGCCGGGCCTCTGGCCGTCGTCCCAAGGCCCCCAGTCCTGCAGACGGACACACTGGGCCCACCAGTGTTGAGGGACCCGGGAGCCCCTGGTGGCCTTGTTTCTTGCCTTCATAAAAGTGTCACAGAGCTGACACCTGTGTCCCTTCAGTGGCAACTCTGATGTAGAGAACGTTCTGCGATGCCATCTGCTCAGACACTCTCTGCCCCAAGTAATCTCAACTCCTTTCTCCATCCCTGAAAGAAACGGATGGATTTTCTCTCTCCTCCCCCACCCCCCCCACCAGACTTTTACGGTTTCATTCACGATTGTGATTTTTCCATGGAATTTTTTTTTTCGGGTGACATTTCCATCATGGAAATAGGAAGATTTCGGAGTGCTTTGTAAAGATCTCAATTGTCTGTCTCTTTCTCTCTTTGACTTGTATGAAGGAGATTGTTACATTGCCTGATATCTCTTTGTAAATGAGAAATATCGCTAACATCCAAGCATTCTGAAGTCTTGCTTATCCTTCTGAGTTTAGTTTTTATTTTGTCTTTCATTTGTTTGGGGACTTGGGGCAAGCTATTTATTAGAGTTTTGCAACAGAATTCTTGTTTGAAGCCTTTCAAGACTACTTGTAAAATTCAAACAATAAAATTCATTTTAAACGCTCTTTTAAAATGCTTTGGTATTATTGCTTGAGGTTTTCTTATTTGAGAGACCACCCAGTAACTCATTGACCCTCCTTGCAACCAATTTTTTCATGAGGCTCCATTAACACTAGAAGATGATTCTTCACAATTTCTGTCCCTCTTAGAATGTTAATAACCTTTTTTACTCTCTGTTCACACGTCCTTAGAGAATTCCCAATTTGGCTTCTCTGCTTATCATTTAATATTTGCAGAGCACTTTCTAATTAGTTCCCTCTTCATTATGCACGTGTGGATTTTCCATAACGACACTGTCATCCCTGAGACCAGCACATTTTTGCACTGCCTCTAACTGCGTCACCCAAATCCGAGTTAAGTGTTGTGTGCTCAGGGAATACAGATGCCTGTTACTATTAGGCTGTGCAAAATATAATTAGAAAAGTTAATCTCCTGAAAAAATCATAATGCATTCCAAAGCCAAATGGAACCAAATTTTTAAAATCTACCACATCAGTGTTCCTCTCCACTGGTGCAGCTAATTGGGAACTGACAGAGTTCTTCCTTTTGTCCGGTTCAACAATTCTACAAATTCTAGAATTACAAGACAGGGTAAGACTGGATGCCACAAGATAAATCTGATTAGCAAGCTGGAAAGGTCTGTCTAGACCATGATTCTTACCTGGTTTGAAGGGCTTATCCATTATTTCTGAAGGGCTTGAAGGTGGGCTGGGAGTCCCTGGGAGAAGGTGCCATTAGCCTACGTTGATGGAGGGCCTTCATCTACGAGCCGATTGGAGGGGCCGTTTGGTTGTGCTTCATATCTGCTGCCTGTGGTAAACAGATGGGGTGGCATTGGGTTACCAACTCCTCGGATGGGGATAAGATGGATAGTCCAAGGGCAAAGGAAATAGGCCCAGTGGGCTTCAACCACTTGTCTCTAGTTAACTATAGAGTAACCTGAACAGGTCCCAGTATTACCTCGATCCACTTCAGTAACCTGGTGCTGCTTCCCCATCTCAACCAAAGCTGAGAGGAAAGTGCCAGATGGCACACCGGGACCAGAAGCATGTGACCTGTGAAGCCCAGGGCATGGTTCAACACGAACTCTGTTATTTTTAAAAGAATGAGACCACAATGTCGGATACTTTTCTCTGTATGGGTTATGCCGCTGATGACCGATCCATAAGGAATAAGCATTTGATCCATCCGATAAACATTTGATGGAGACCAAGACCAAATCCCATCTGCTGCACAGCAGCTGTGCCTTTAGATAAACTACCCGATCTCTGAGCTTGGTTTGCTCATCTGGTAAAACAGTCACCGGTTCAAATAGTTTGAAGGAAGTGGGACCACACGTGTAAAGCCAGTGATTGGCAAACTGAAGACACAATAACCTGCCTTCCTTGTCCTCCTCTCCAATATGTTAAGGCTTTTTTGTTGTTTTTCTGGGAGGGTGTCCTGGCACGTTAATTGCAGAATGGGATGGAAGGGCCAGAATGAGCTCCACCACTCAGTTCCTGTCAGTCAGGCGCTTTCCACCCTTGGCTATGTACTTTCGAACACGGACTCTCAAACTTGAGCTTCCATCAGAATCACCTGGAGGTTTTGTTAAAACACAGGTCACAGGGCTGCGTCCCTAGCAACTGTGATTTAGCAGGGCTGGGGTGGGGACTTAGTGTTTACATTTTCTAGAAGTTCCAGGTGATGGTTTAGAAGTAGGGCTTTCAAAGAGTAGGGTTAACAGGTAGACATCCATACCCATGAATAATTAAAAGAAATAGGTGCTACAGTGTGAGGCACGCAGTATGTCCACATGCCCGAGAATCATTTTCATAGGTGAGCCAACCACGGAGCACCTTACAGGGGAAACACGCTTAAACTACAGCTAAAGAGAGTTTAGGTAAAAGACCTTTTTTTTTTTTTTTTTTTTTTTTTACCGAAGGTAATAATTTAGAGCCCCCTTTACATGAATCTTTCTGCCACTTGACTATTTTAAATTCCTGTGTTACCTGGACGGAACTGGAGTGTCCTGATGACCATTAATTGGATGAAACTAGTTACCAGGTCAGCAAAAAATGACCTAGGTCACCTTTGGGGGGCGGGGGTGACAGTGTGGATGGTGGTGCTGCCAAGGAAAGCAAGGCGGGGCTTGCCCTTGGTCAGGCCCACGGTGTGGAGCCACTTGGGTACAACAACCGGGAGGCTTGGATCCAGGCTGGGCGTGCTGCATTCCACTCCCCGACATCCGGGTTCAGTCCAGCCTGCTTACCCCAATCTCCAAGAACCTATCAAACCTCAGTCACCAGACAAGCGAATTTTCGACTGCCCTCATACCTGCCGCAGCTGTTCCGAAACCTTCATCTAAGTCCTCGTGCTGCAGACCAGCCCACTTTCTCCACTTCCGTCTAGAAAGGAAGAAAGGGCTGCTTATCTTCCGTAGCCTTTGGATAAGCTGCAGCTCAGAGACTTGGACACTGACGGTCTCTCCTGAGATGATCGTAAGAACCTTGGTTTGATGGGGTCCTGCTTTGGCCCCTCATTGCTCTCCTTTCCACAGAGCTCCTGCTGCTCCCCAGGCCGGCCAGCCTGTGCCCCCTCCGTTCCCTGTCAGACTAGGCCTTCCGGCCCTCCATCGCTGCACACTAGCATCTCCTCCTGTCTTGCCTTTGAGCGTCTGAGTCATCACCCCTGAGACCCGAGAGCTTTCCCCTTCCCTTCTCTGCCTCTCATTACACCCGTTCAGCCGCGCGTGCCTTCAGTCCCGTGAGCGTGCAGATCGCACGGTTCCTTCCATCACTGACTGTCCCCGGGCGCATCCCGGGGCGCCTCCTCTACGGCTCCTCTACCAAGCACAGCCCCGCCTTTAAACAGACGCCATCGTTTGATCCTTCGACTTGGACCTCTCACGACCCATTTTTTTTTTTTTTTTAAGATTTTATTTATTTAGACAGAACACAAGCAGGGGGAGTGGGAGAGGAAGAAGCAGGCTCCCAGCGTAGAAGCCCGACATGGGGTTCGATCCCAGAACGCCGGGATCACGCCCTGAGCCGAAGGCAGAGGCTCAACAACTGAGCCACCCAGGCGCCCCTCACGACCCATTTTTAACCTGAATGATCTCCCAGACGAAATAGCCTAAGCTTTGGGTATCTTTCTCTGTATCTTTAGACAAATGCTTTCTGTAAGGGATCTCATCACATATTCTGGGGGTACATCTTTCCTTTTTCCTTAACCAAAGTGCTCTGTATTCCTTTAAATGGGCCAGTCTCCCTGCACATTTTTTTGTTACATATTTGTTAGGACACCCCCATATCTCTAATGAGTTCACCCAGCCACACCTCTCCTATGCATTTCTGTAACTCAGCATGTAAGAAAAGCATCGTAAAATAGTATCCACCGATAAAATCCAGCCTCCTTTGCAAGAGTATAAATGGCTTGGGAGGGTATGGGCTCTCCAGGGTAACACAGACACCTCCGGCCTGTGTTGCCTTCCATACTCCCAGCTCACCGCACACATTTATGTAACTGGTATGGTAAATAGGCATCAAGTTGCTGTCCCCTGGATCCTATTGCCAAAGCCAAGAGAGCCATTACCTTCCCCAGCCCCAGTGCCCATCATTCACACACACACATACACACACACACACACACACACACCCATCACGCCCCCACCCTCACCTACCCAGTGTTCCTGGGAGTGAACGCTCTTAGGAAATACACTGAAGAAAGGCGTTCAAGTTAAAATAGAAAACCAGAAGTGACTAACAAAGTTGCCTGGAGGTGGTCCTTCAATCACCTTTCTTAATGAATGGGTAGGATGGATTTGTAACTGACCTAGTAATTTTTCTAAAGAGCTTAAGAGTATATGAACAAGTTACTTTTTTAAGCTGCTTAAGTGTTCTGCCATCTTAAAACAATGAAAATATGCTTAGCAAACTTCCGTTTTAGTTGGTACAAAGATAAACTCGGCCCAGTGTAGGTTCATATCAAATCAGTGAGGCTATGCCTATTAAAACATGCACCGAAAATGCAGCCTAGCTTAATACTGAAGATTCCAGCTGGAGTCGAAGCTAGGGCTTCCTTCACAGGCACTGGAAACAAGCAATTCTACCTCCAAAAAGAAAAGACCTGGTGGAAGGTAGGAGGGGTGGGGGTATGGAGTTACTGAGCACCATCTTTAGGTATTTGACACACTGTGGTGTGAAGGAGAAACCGGCTTTGATGTCTGGGGTTCTAGAGGCAAACATGGAACCAATGGACGTTTGTGGCAGGAAACAGATTTTGTCCCCGAGATAGCTGATCAATGGTGCCTGGGTGGTTTCCTGGGCTTGAAGCCAAGAATTAAGAGTCAAACTAGGAACCGCTTTGCAAAGATGCCATCCTTTCATCTTTTCTAGTGGATTCTTGCTCTCTTTAAATAAACTTGGAGTCATGAGTCACAGACTCGGGATGGAAGGGGACCATTAGAGATGGGCAATTCTACCTCCCAGCCCAGACAGGACTGACTCTCCTCTTCATCATCCAGCCACCCGAGCGTGAGCACATCCACTGATGGGGAGCTCACTATGGCCTGGGGCAGCACGTTGTATCCTCCAACGCCTCTTTGAAGTCATTCCTTTCATTTAGGGAAAGTCCATTTCCCTGTAGTTTTTGTGACTACTCCCGGGCCTACCACTTCGAATGGCACACATATAAATTTCTCTCCCCAAGTAATAACCATCAATATGTTGGAAAATGTCAAGTCTTCCCAATGTTATTTATTCCCTGGACAAAAATTCCTTATTCTCTCAACTTTTCCTCCTGGGTCATGGATTCTGGCCTCTGCCCCACAATAATATAATCATGTATGATACGCCTTAAGGACTCAAGTGCTCTACGTGCATTAGTCCTTTGAGTCCTCACAACCACCCTGCGAGGTGGGGCTATTATTGTCCCCATTTTACAAAACAAGAAACTAAGGCCTGGAGAGGTCAGATGATGTGTGGGCAGTAAAGTAGCTGGTGACTGGTAGAGCTGGGATTCAAACCCACACTAGTTATTTAATCTGTACTTTCTCAATTCTATTGGTCCAACCTGTGGGTCGCATTGCCTGCATTGCCCGGTTGCACGGATCCTTGCTGCAGGGACCTAGACACTGAGCATCATGGACACTAGACGGTAAACGGGGTGGCGGTGGGGCCGAAGATGACTAAAAGTGTACCTCAAGGCCAGGAGACTGGGAGGAAATCACCTCTTTTGGGGGCCCTTTACAGAGAGGGGGCTCTGAAGTGCTTCAACATTCTTTCTCATACAATATACACGATCTCCCTGCAAATTACAATTCAAGAAAGCATCTTTGTCCAATCCCAGACCAAATCTAGAGGTAAAAGAATCTCTGAATGCCCGAGTCAATGGTTCCTAGACATCAGCACCACCTGGATAAGTTAATTCCTATTCTTTGGCTCTTAGGCTTAGAGGTTGGGTATTAACAGATCTGGTGAAGCAGAGAATCTTCATTTTAATAAGCATACCAAGTGTTTATGACATGGATGCTTCCTGAATCAGTTTCTTTGAGAAACTCCACCCTAAGCTTTCAACAACCCCTGGCCAGCTCTCCTGAGCCAGAGAGCAAGTTAAAGCAAGGTGTTACAGGTGAAGGTGTTGCCTGCTTGAGATATCTGGACACTTTGCCTCTTCTCAACATGGGAGAATGGCTGGCTGAGGCCAGCTGGCCAGGCAGGATTCTCTAGGAGAGAAGGGTAGAGTGACCCTTTGAACAGCCACTTACTCAGTGTCTGATAATTCTCAGCTTCACCCCACCCTACACCCAGATTTTCTTTTCTTTTTCTTTTCTTTTCTTTTTTTTTTTTTTAACCAAGAGGCATTTGCTTAGTGGAAGTCAATTAAGATCTTTGTTTTAAAACCAACTTCTGTATGTTGTAGGTAACACTCATCTCTCCTTAGGATAAACTGCCACAATGTTAATTTTACACTCTGGTCTAAACAGATCTCTTTACTGATGTTCTTGTAAGAGCCTGCTACCAGTTCTGTATCCTTATCAGTGAGCAGATAGGAGTCGGAGATTTCAAAGTCCTGGTTTTCAGCAATCAAAAGACAAAGAAGAGACTTCCCCTTTCTAGCTCTAAGCCCATCCGTCAGAAAACTGCCCGAGGTCCTTGCAGTCAGTTTGCTGAAGCAACAGACAGAGCAACAGAGCAAGCCCAGCTCCCCAGTGTAAATCCCGGCAACAGCACAAACCCCTCCCAACTGCCAGTCAACATGCTGGGGGCGGGGGGCGGGGGGCGGGGGGGGGGCGGGGTTCCTGGTCAGGACCCCTTTGTTTAGCCAGTGCTCTGGTTATCAGTGGCCATTGAAGCTACTTCATACTTACTTAAAACGACTACACTTTATTATGTAGGCAGACCTCATTTTATTGTGTTTCGTTTTATTACACGTTGCAGACATTGCATTTTTTTACAAATTGAAGGTGTGCGGCAACCGTGCATTGACCAAGTCTATCGGCACCATTTTTCCAACAGCATTTGCTCACTTCAGGTCTCTGTGTCACATTTTGGTAATTATCACAATATGTCAAACTGTTTCATTATTATTATACTTGTTATGCTGATCTGTGATCAGTGGTCATAGATGTCACTATTGGAATCGTTTTGCGGTGCCAAGAACCGTGCCCATATAAGACAGCAAACTTAATAAAGGCCGTGTGTTCTGCGTGCTCCACCAAACCCCCATCTCTCTCCCTCCCCTCAGGCCTCCCTGTTCCCTGAGACACAGCAATATTGAAATTAGACCCATAAATAACCCTACAATGGCCTCTAAGTGTTCAAGTGAAAGGAAGAGTGGTGTGTCTCTCATTCTAAATCAAAAGCTAGAAATGATCAAGCTTAGCGAGGAAGGCATGTGGAAAGCCACGACAGGCCAGAAGCTAGGCCTCCTGCACCAAACATGAGCCAAGCTGGGAATGCAAAGAAAACATTCTTGAAGGAAATGAAAAGTACGATTCCAGTGAACACATGAATGGTAAGAAAGTGATATGGAGATCACTTTGCTGATATGGAGAGTTTCTGTGGTCTGGAGAGATCAAACCAGCCAAAGCCTAATCCAGAGCAAGGCCCTAACTCTTCAATTTTATAAAGCCTGAGACAGGTGAGGAAGCTGCGGAATAAAAGCCTGAAGCTGGCAGAGGCTGGGTCATGAGGTTTAAGGAAAGAAGCCATCTCCATAACATCAAAGCGCAGGGTGAAGCCCCAAGTGCTGATGGAGAAGCTGCAGCACGTTAGGCAGAAGATCCAGCTAAGATCATTCCTGAAGATGCACTGAACAAGAGGTTTTCAGTGTAAACAGCCTTCTATTGGAAGAAGATGCCATCTGGGACTTTCATAGCTAGAGAGGAGAAGTCAATACCTGGCTTCAAACCTCAAAGGCCAGGCTGACTCTCTTGTTAGGGGTTAAGGTAGCTGGTGACTTTCAGTGGAAGCCAGGGCTCACTGACCATTCTGAAAACCCTAGAGCCCTTTAGAATGATGCTAATTCTATTCTGCCTGTGCTCTCTGAATGGATTAAGAAACCATGTTTACAACATGGTTTACTGAATATTTTAAGCCCACTGTTGAGACTACTGCTTGGAAAAGGAAGAATCCTTTCAAAATACTGCTGCTTATTCATTAACAATACATCTGACCACCCAAGAGCTCTGATGGAGATGTACAATGAGCTTAATGTTTTCATGCCTGCTAACACAACATCCACTCTGCAGCCCATGGATCAAGGAGTGGTTATGACTTTCAAGTTTTATTTTTTTCAAGAGATTTTATTTATTTATCTATTTATTTATTTGGGAGAAAAAGAGACAGTGACAGAGAGCACAAATAGGGAGGAAAGGGAGAAGCAGGCTCCCTGCTGAGCAGGGAGCCCAATGCAGGGCTCAATCTCAGGACTCTGGGATCATGACCTGAGCCGAAGGCAGACACCTAACCACCTAAGCCGGCCAGGCACTCCTTGACTTTCAAGTTTTATTATTAAAGAAATGTATTGCATAAGGCTATAGCTACCACAGATAGTGATTCCCCTGATGGATCTGGGCAAAGCAAGTTGAAAAACTTCTGGGAAGGATTCACCATTCTAGATGGCATTAGGAACACTGATGATTCGTGTGGAAAATAGTATGGAGGTTCCTCAAAAAATTAAAAATAGAATTACCGTATGATCCAGTAATCCCGCAAGTGGGTATCTACCCAAAGAAAACAAAAACACTAATTCAAAAAGATACATGCACTCATGTGTTTATTGTAGCATTATTTACAATAGCCAAGATACCAAAGCAACCTAAGTGTTCATTCATAGATGAATGGACAGAGAAGATGAGGTATGTATATACAATGGAATATTACTCAGCCATAAGAATGAACTATTGCCATTTGTAACATGGGCAGATCTAGAAGGTATAATAATACTAAGTGAAATAAGCCAGTCAGAGAAGGACAAATACCATATGATTTCACTCATATGTGGAATTTAAGAAACAAATTGATCAAAGAAAAAAAGACAAAAACCAGACTCTTAAATATAGAGAACAAAGTGGTAGCTACCAAGGGGAGAGGGGTGGGGGGATGGGTGAACTAAGTGAAGGGGATTAAAGAGTCCAATAATCATGATGAGCACTGAGTAATATATAGGATTGTTGAATCACTATATTGTATACCTGAAACTAATATAACACCGTATGTTAACTACACTGGAATTAGAAAAAAAATCATGATTCATGGGAGGAGGTCAAAATATCAACAACAACAGAAGTTCGGAAGAAGGTGATTCCAGCCCTCGGGGATGACATTGAGGGGTTCAAGTCTTCAGTGGAGGAAATAACTGCAGATGTGGTAGAAATAGCAGCAGAACTAGAATTGGAAGCAGAGACTGAAGATGGGACTGAATTGCTTTGATCTTGTGAAAAAACATTAATAGATGAGGAGTTACTTCTTACAGATGAGCAAAGAAAGTGGTTTCATGAGATGGAATCTGCTTTTGGTTTGAAAGTTGTTGAAATGACAACAAATGTTTTAGAATATTACAAAAACTTCGTTGATAAAGCAGCAGCAGGGTCTGAGAGGATGACTTCAATTTTAAAGAAGTTTTGCTGTGAGTAAAATGCTATCAAACAGCATCATATATTACAGGAAAATTTTTCATGAAAGGAAGAGTCAACTAGTGTGGCAAACGTTTTTGTTGTTTTAAAAAATTTCCAAACCACCTCACCAAGCAGCCACCACCCCGATCAGTCAGCAGCCATCAACATGGAGACATGACCCTCTACCAGCAAAAAGATTACAACTCACTGAAAGCTGAGATGATGGTTAGCATTTTTCAGTAATGAAGTATTTTTATTTTTTTATTTTTTTTAAAAAGATTTTATTTATTTATTTGACAGAGAGAGAGACAGCCGGTGAGAGAGGGAACACAAGCAGGGGGAGTGGGAGAGGAAGAAGCAGGCTCATAGCGGAGGAGCCTGATGTGGGGCTCAATCCCATAACGCTGGGATCACGCCCTGAGCCGAAGGCAGACGCGCTTAACCGCTGTGCCACCCAGGCGCCCCTCAGTAATGAAGTATTTTTAAATTGGGTATGTACATTGTTTTTTCAGACATAATGCCATTGCACGCTTAATAGACTACAGTACAGTGTAAACAATTTTTGGGGGGGTAAACATAATTTTTATATGCCCTGGGAAACCAAAAAATTCATGTGACTTGCTTTATTGCAGTGGTCTGGAACCAAACCTGCAATCTCACCAGGGGAAGCCCATATGCAATTCCACAGGTCAGGAACTTAGACAGGACTCGGTTGGGTGATTCTTCCACTCCGTGTGCCTTAGTGGTATTCAGTTGGGCTAGTTTAGAGAGTCCAAGATGGCTTCACTCACATTCTTGTCCCCTCAGCTGGGCCCCTTCTCCTCTCTGTACAGTCTCTGAGCCTGTCCATGTGCTCTTTCTAACACTGTAGTTGGGCTACTAACATCGTATTCAAGGCTCCAAGAGGTCAAGGTGGAAGCTGCCAATCTCCTTAAAAACTAGGTCCAGAAATGGCATAGTGTCACTTTCCCATGTTTTTTTAAGTCTAAGGTAAACAGACTCTACCTTTCGAGGAGAGGCTTGTCAAAGAACATGCACCATCTTTAACCTCCCACAGCTGGCCTCTTCTCCTCTGGTCCCCATACGATCAGAGTCATTCTCTCTCAGCCTCCTACATCCTTCCCCAAGACTAGACTTGAGGTTCTAGTTCAAGATGACCGTGTAGCAGCGTCCTGAATTCGCTCCTCCCCCAGACACTGAGCCTATAGTTATATACAGAAAAATTTCCTCTGAAAAAAGAGCTTAAACTCGCTGAGTGACTCTTATACATTGGGCAAATGAGCAAGAAACCCACATCAAGGTGGGAAAGAGAGGCTGAGACACAATCTCACCATAAACCCCACCCCTGGTGTGGGACCCACAATCAGAGAACATACAAACCAGAGTTTGCTGAGGAGCAAAGAGTTTGAACCCCACACGTGGCATCTGAACTTTTAAGACCTGCACCTGAGAGATAAACCCCCAAAACATCTAGCTTTGAAGCTGGCGGGTTTGCATCCGTGAGACCCACAGGCTATAGCAAATAGGGAAACAGTTCTTAAAAGGTTCATAGAAGCGGACTCCCCGCCAGGATGCAGAGCAGAGGCAGAAGCTTATTTGCTTTTCTAAAAGTGTCAGCCTGAGGAGCAGGCATCTAATTTAACATGCATCTAAAGGGCTACTGAAAGAAACACTCTCCAAAGGCAGGGACCAGTGAGCACCGTCTTTGCCTTCCCCTTCTGCCTCCTCCAGTTTGCCAGTATTGCCCAGAAAGGAGCTTATACCTTCATCTGGCACCCTGGTTTTTGTGGCTGCCACCCAAGGGACAACTCTAAATTGCTTGGCTCTGCTGGCCAATAGGGCTTATGCTCATGGGCTTCACAGAACTGTAACATATGGAGAAAGAGTATTTAACTGGTTACCATCTCTAACAGCAATTAGGAAACAGAGAGATTCCCAGTCTTTCCGTGAAAGAGGCCTATTAGCCTATCTTCATAGCTCTGCCCTAAGGACCAGGCTTCTAATTAAACACACGTCTAAAAGCCAACTGTAATCTTCTCTGGGCATGTCCTCCCACTCTCCCTCTGCAGTGCTCCAGAGCACAGGTTTCCCAGAGGGGAGCCTTGGCACGTGTCTGGTACCCCAGTTTTTAGTCTAGTGCCCCGGTTTTTGTGGTTGTCACCCAGGAGACATCCCTTGATCACCTGAGTCTGGTGGCCAGCAGGATTTGTGTTCATTTCAATGTGATGGTAGCCAAGAAAGAAATGTTTCTTTACTGACTATCATCCCAGGGCTCAGGACAGAGGGAATAGAGAGAACTGCCAATTCCCAATCTTCCCCTGAGAGAGGTATATTTGCATATTTTAAAACCTGCAGCCTAAGGGTCTGGTTTCCAATCAGCCTCAATTTGCATGTTGACTTAGATCCTCCCCTTTGGGACATGGACAAGTGTTGGCACACCCTCAACTACTGAGAGTCACTAAAAATAATGTTGGCTGCTTGGACAATCACAAAGATTTGGGAGACAATTAAGAGCTAAGGCAGAGTTTAATAATAAGCTTCATCACCTACCTGAGGCCGTTCCTTCAAGATTGGGAGAGGTGGCTCTTTTATCTAATACATAAAAACCAACACACCCAACAAAGAGAGTCAAGAAAAATAAATAAATGAATACATTTCAAACAGAAGAGCAAAATAAAACCTCATAAAAAGACTTTAACGAAATGGAGATAATTTACCTGATAAAGAGTTCAAAATATTAGTCATAAAAGTGCTCACTGAGCTTGGGAGAAGAATGAAATAAAGTGAAAATTTCAACAAAGAGAAAATATTAAAAGTACCAAATGGAAGTAAGAGAGTTGAGGAATACAATAACCGAACTGAAAAATACAATAGAGAGGTTCAACAGACTTGATGAAGCAGAAGAAATAAAGACAGGGCAATCGAACACCCACAATCAGAGCATCAAAATGAAAAAAGAACGAAAGAGCAAAGATAGTTTAAGGGACCTATAGACAATATCAAATGGACCAACATTTGCACTGTAGGAGTCCCTGAAGGAAAAGAGAGAGAAAGAGGCAAAACATTTTTGAAGAAATAATGGCTAAAAACTTCTCTAACCTGGGGAAGGAAACACACATCCAGATCCAGGAAGACCAGAGAGTTCCAAATAAGACGAACTCAAAGAGAGTTCCCACTGTCTCCCACCCACACCAAAGCACATTATAATAAGAGTCTCAAAAGTTAAAAACAAGGAGAGATTCTTATAAGCAACAAAGGACAAAACAACTTGTTATATACAAGTGAACTCTCATAAGACTATCAGCAGATTTTTCAACAGAAACTTTATAGGCCAGAGAGTGCATGATAAACTCAAAGTGCTGAAACTAAAAAAACTTCTAACCAAGGACACTCTACCCAGAAAACTTGTCTTCCAGAATTGAAGGAGGGATAAAGAGTTTTCCAGACAAGCAAAAGCTAAAGAAGCTCATCACCACCAGACTGGCCTTAAAAGAAATTTTTTTTTTTTTTAAAGATTTTATTTTTTTTATTTATTCGACAGAGATAGAGACAGCCAGCGAGAGAGGGAACACAAGCAGGGGGAGTGGGAGAGGAAGAAGCAGGCTCATAGCGGAGGAGCCTGATGTGGGGCTCGATCCCGGATCGCCAGGATCACGCCCTGAGCCGAAGGCAGACGCTCAACCGCTGTGCCACCCAGGCGCCCCTTAAAAGAAATTTTAAAAGGACTTTAAACGGAGACAAAACGGTACTAAGTAGTAACAGGAAAAACATATGAAAGTATATTATCTCACTGATAAAAGTAAATGTACATTACAGCTCAGAATAATGTTGTAAAGATGGTAGATTGATCACTTATAAAGCTAATATGAAGATTAAAAGAAAAAAGTAGTAAAAATAACTATAACTACAATAATACATTAAGAGATACACAAAATAAAAAGATAAAAAGGTAGAGCTTTAGAATGTTTTCAAACTTAAGTTGTTATTAACTAGAAATACACTGCTATAAATATATGTTCTTTTATATAAGCCTCTCAGTTACCCCAAAGCAACAGATCTATAGTAGACACACAAAAGACAGAGAAAAGACTAAGCACACCCTTAAAGCAAAGGAGTTCACAAAGGAAGAGAGCAAAAGAAGAAAGGGACAGAGAAACTACAAAACAGCCAGAAAACAATGAACAAAATGGCAATAAGGACATACCTATTACACATCACTATAAATGTAAATGTGCTACATTTTCCAATCCAAAGACATAGTGGCTGAGTGGATTTAAAACAAACAGCAATAACACATAATCTATCTATATGCTGCCTACAATTCACTTCAGATATAAGGACACATGAAGACTGAAAGTGAAGAGATGGGAAAAGACATTCCCTGCAATTGGAAACCAAAGGAAAGCCGGGGTAGCATACTTATCAGACAAAATAGACTAAGAGACAAAGAGACAAGGCCATTACATAATGATAAAGGGATCAATCCTATAAGGATATAACCTGTGTAAATATTTATGTACCTAACATAGGAGCACCTAGATATATGAAGCAAATACAAACAGACCTAAAGGGGAAAAGAGACAGCACTATAATAATAGCAGGGGACTTTAATACCCCACTTACATCAATGGATAGATCATCCAGACAGAAAAAGCAATAAGGAAACGTTAGCCTTAAACAATGTGTTAGATCAGATGGACTTAATAAATGGGACATTCCATCCAAAAGCATAATATACATGTTTCTCAAGTGCACATGGAACATTCTCCAGGATAGATCATGTGGTAGGCCACAAAACAAGTCTTAATAAATTTAAGAGGACTGAAATCATATTAAGTATCTTTTGTGACCACAATGGTAAGAACTAGAAATCAGTTACAAGAAGAAAACTGGCAAAAATCACAAATATAAGGAGATTAAACAACAACCAATGAACAACCAATGGGTCAGAGAAATTAAAAAAAAAATACTTTAGACAAACAAAAATGGAAATATATCCAAATTTATTTGATGCAGCAAAAGTAGTTCTAAGAGGGGAAGTTTATAGTTATAAAAGCCTACACATCAAGAAACAGATCTCAAATAAACAGCTTAACTTTACACCAGAAGAAACTGGGAAAAGAAACAAATCCCAAAGTTAGTAGAAGAAAGGAAGTAAAGATCAGAGCAGAAATAAAGACTAAAAAGACAACGGAAAATATCAATGAAACTAAGAGCTAGTTCTTTGAAAAGATAAACAAAATTGACAGAACCTTTAGCTCAATTAACCAAGAAAAAGAGAGGGGGCTCAAATAAAATCGGAAATGAAAGAGGAGATGTTACAACTAATACCACAGAAATGCAAAGGATCATAAAAGACTACTATGAACAATTATATGCCAACAAACGGAACAATGTAGAAGAAATGGAAAATTCCTAATCTTATAACCTACCAAGACTGAATCATGAAGAAATAGAAAATTCCAGGACCACAAGGCTTCACTGGGAAATTCCACCAAACATTCAAAGAGTAATTAATACTAATCCTATGACCTATGATCAAGTAGAGTTTATTTCAGGGATGCGAGGATGGTTCAACATCCCAAAACTAATCAACATCATACACCAGATTAACAAATGAAGGATAAAAAAAAACATTTCATTACAATAGAGAAAAAAAGCATTTGACAATATTTAACATCACCTTATGATAAAAAAAAATCTCAATAAAGTGGGTATAAAGGCAACATACCTCAACATAATAAGGGCCTTATATGACAAGCGCACAGCTAACATCATACTCAATGGTGAAAACCTGAAAGCTTTTCTTCTAAGGTCAGGAACAAAATGAGGATGCCCACTCTTACCACTTCTATTCAACAAAATATTGGACGGCCTAACCAGAGCAATTAGGCAAGAAAAAGAAATAAAAGGCATCCAAATAGGAAAGGAAGAAGTAAAACTGTAACTTTGCCAATGGCCTGATACTATATATAGAAAACTCTAGGGAAGAAAAATGATGGTGGAGGAGTAGGGGACTCTTTTTCAGCTGGTCCCCTGAGTTGAGCTGGATATCTACCAGACCATCCTGAACACCCCCGAAATCAGCCTGAGACATAAGAAGATACATCTGGATCTCTACAAACAAACATCTCCAGCGCTGGGTATTGAGGTATGAAGCGGGGAGACGTGATTCTGCACACAGATATTGGAAGATAAATGAAAGGGGGAGGGAGCTGCTGCGCTCGGGCCCTGGGAAGCAGTAGCCACCTGCACTGGGGAGCAGGCTGTACTCGTGGACTGGTAGTGAAAACCGGCAATCCGGAGCGCGCGTGCGACCAGACTGAAACCGGGACCTTGGGAGCACATGTGGGAACTGGACGGCTGGTGGTGCTAGAAGCACAAAGGGCAGAGACGCAGTGGCCCTGGAAGCGAGGACTGGGAGAGCGGCTGTGGGGCGCACAGCCCGGGTCGCTGTGAAGGTTTTTAGCAGCACCAAAAGAAATGGAGTTAAAGTGTCCAGGAGAGCTCAGTGAAGAGCAGACTGCGATCTCTCTGTTCTGAGACAGAGGCTAGGATACGGCCACTGCTGCTCTGACTCTCAGAAGAGTCACAGAAAACCACCAGCGAAAGCTGCCAGAGAACAAAAACCCGGAAATACCGGTTTGCACTGTGCCCACGCCCCACCCCCCTCACAGAGGACAGGGCCACTCTAACCAAACAGGGTTCCCTGAGTATCATCGCGGCAGGCCCCTCTCCCAGAAGGCAGTCTGAAAAAACAAGAAGCCCACATCCCTAAGGTCCCTATAAAACAAGTGCATCTTGCTTGGGTCCTGGTTAATAATTTGGGCTCTGTACATCCCCGCAACCACTCCTCATCAGAATGACAATGAGGAGGAACCCCCAACAAAGGAAAGAAACAGAGACTGTGGCCTCTGCCACAGAACTGATGGATATGGATATAACCAAATTATCAGAAATGGAGTTCAGAGTAACAATGGTCAAGATGATGTGTAGGCTTGAAAAAATATTAATGAAAATATTAACGAGAATATAGAATCTCTAAGGGCGGAAATGAGAGTGAATCTGGTGGAAATTAAGAATACTATGAATCAAATGCAGTCTAAACTGGATGCTCTGACGGCCAGGGTAAGTGAGGCAGAAGAATGAATTAGTGAGTTGGAAGATGAGATGATAGAAAAGAAGGAAAAAGAGGGAACGTGACTTAAACTCCACTTTCAAGAAATAAGACTACGGGAGACTACCGACTCAATAAAAAGTTCCAATGTCAGAATCACTGACATCCCTGAGGGGGTGGAGAAAGAGAGCGGTCTAGAAGAGATATTTGAACAAATTGTAGCTGAGAACTTCCCTAATCTGGCAAAGGAAACAAGCATTCCTGTCCAAGAAGCATAGAGGACCCCTCCCAACATCAATGAGAACAGACCAACTCCATGTCACATAATACTACAATTCGCAAATCTTAGATCCAAGGAAACAATCTTGAAAGCGGCCAGGGGGAAGAGAGTCCTCACCTACAGAGGGAGGAACATCAGAATAACGTCAGACCTATCTACAGAGACCTGGCAAGCCAGGAAAGGTTGGCAAGGCATATTCAGAGCTCTAACTGAGAAGAACATGAAGCCAAGGATCCTTTATCCAGCAAGGCTCTCATTCAGAACTGATGGAGAGACAAGGATATTCCAAGACCGGCAGAAACTGAAAGAATGTGTGACCACCAAGCCAGCCCTACAAGCAATATTAAGGGGGGGTTCTATAAAAGTAAAAAGACCCCAAGAGTGATACAGAACAGAAACGTACAATCTATAGAAACAAAGACTTCACAGGAAACATGACATCATTAAAATCATATCTCTCAATAATCACTCTCAATGTGAATGGCCTAAATGCTCCCAAAGTTGCAGATTGGATAAAAAGACATGACCCATCCATATGCTGTCTACAAGAGACTCATTTTCAACCTAAAAATACATCCAGACCAAAAGTGAAGGGATGGAGAACCATTTTTCAAGCCAACGGACCTCAAAAGAAAGCTGGGGTAGGAATTCTCATATAAGACAGATTAGATTTTAAGCTAAAGACTGTAGTTAGAGATACAGAAGGATACTATATTATTCTTAAAGGTATATCCAACAAGTGGATATGACAATTATAAATATCTATGCCCCCAACAGGGGAGCAGCTAGATACACAAGCCAACCCTTAACCAGAATAAAGAGACATATAGATAATACGACAAGAGTAGGGGACCTCAACACTCCACTCTCAGCAATAGACAGATCACCTAAGCAGAAATTCAACAAAGAAACAAGAGCTTCGAATGACATACTGGACCAGATGGACCTCATAGATATATACAGGACACTACACCCCAGAACAACAGAATACTTATTCCTTTCAGATGCACATGGAACTTTCTCCAGAATAGACCATATACTGGGTCACAAAACAGGTCTCAACCGATACCAAAAGACTGAGATTATTCCCTGCATATTCTCAGACCACAATGCTTTGAAACTGGAACTCAATCACAAGGAAAAATTTGGAAGAAACTCAAACACTTGGAAACTAAGAGCCATCCTGCTTAAGAATGATTGGGTAAACCGGGAATTAAAGAAGAACTTAAGCAATTTATGGAAACCAATGAGAACGAAAACACATCGGTCCAAAACCTATGGGACACTGCAAAGGCGGTCCTAAGGGGAAAATACATAGCTATCCAAGCCTCATTCAAAAGATTAGAACAATCTATAATGCAGTCCTCATATTCTCACCTTAAGAAGTTGGAGTTGGAACAGAAGAACAGGCCTAACCCATGCATGAGAAGATAATTGATCAAGATTAGAGCAGAGATCAATGAATTAGAAACCAGGAGCACAGTAGAGCAGATCAACAAAACTAGAAGCTGGTTCTTTGAAAGAATTAATAAGATCAATAAGCCACTGGCCAGACTTATTCAAAAGAATAGAGAAAGGACGCATATTAATAAAATTATGAATGAAAGGAGAGAGATCACGACCAACACCAAGGAAATAGAAACAATCATTAGAAATTATTATCAACAACTATATGCCAATAAATTAAACAACCTGAAAGAAATGGATGCCTTCTTGGAAACCTATAAACTACCAAGACTGAAACAGGAAGAAATTGATGATTTTATTTTATTTTATTATTATTTTTTTTAATGATTTTTTATTATATTATGTTAGTCACCATACAGTACATCCCCGGTTTCCGATGTAAGTCTCGATGATTCATTAGTTGCATATAACACCCAGTGCACCATGCAATACGTGCCCTCCTTACTACCCATCACCGGTCTATCCCATTCCTCCACCCCCCTCCCCTCTGAGGCCCTCAGTTTGTTTCTCATAGTCCATAGTCTCCCATGCTTCATTCCCCCTTCTGATTACCCCCCCCCTTTCTTTATCCCTTTCTTCCCCTACTGATCATCCTAGTTCTTACGTTCCATAGATGAGAGAAATCATATGATAGTTGTCTTTCTCTGCTTGACTTATTTCACTTAGCATTATCTCCTCCAGTGCCGTCCATGTTGCAGCCAATGTTGAGAATTCGTTCTTTCTGATAGCTGAGTAATATTCCATTGTATATATGGACCACATCTTCTTAATCCAGTCATCTGTTGAAGGGCATCTCGGCTCCTTCCACGATTTAGCTATTGTGGACATTGCTGCTATGAACATTGGGGTGCATATGGCCCTTCTTTTCACTACGTCTGTATCTTTGGGGTAAACACCCAGTAGTGCAATGGCTGGATCATAGGGTAGCTCAATTTTTAACTTTTTAAGGGACCTCCACACTGTTTTCCAGAGTGGCTGTACCAACTTGCATTCCCACCAACAATATAGGAGGGATCCCCTTTCTCCACATCCTCTCCAACAATTGTTGTCTCTTGCCTTGTCTATTTTTGCCATTGTAACTGGCATAAGGTGGTATCTCAGTGTGGTTTTGATTTGAATTTCCCTGATGGCTAATGATTTTGAACATTTTTTCATGTGTCTGTTAGCCATTTGTATGTCTTCATTGGAAAAGTGTCTGTTCATATCTTCTACCCATTTTTTGATTTGTTTATTTGTTTCTCATGTAATGAGTTTGAGAAGTTCTTTGTAGATCTTGGATACCAGTCCTTTATCTGTAGTGTCATTTGCAAATATATTCTCCCATTCCATGGGCTGCCTCTTAGTTTTTTTGACTGTTTCCTTGGCTGTACAGAAGCTTTTTATCTTGATGAAGTCCCATAAGTTCATTTTATCTTTTGTTTCTCTTGCCTTTGGGGATGTGTCATGAAAAAGGTTGCTTTGGCCAATGTCGTAGAGGTTGCTGCCTATGTTCTCCTCTAGAATTTTGATGGATTCCTGTCTCACATCGAGGTCTTTCATGCATTTGGAGTTTATTTTTGTGTATGGTGTGAGAGAGTGGTCAAGTTTCATTCTTTTGCATGTAGCTGTCCAATTTTCCCAACACCGTTTATTGAAGATACTGTCTTTTTCCCACCGGATGTTTTTTCCTGCTTTATCAAATATTAGTTGCCCAAAGAGCCGAGGGTCCATTTCTGGGTTCTCTATTCTGTTCCATTGGTCTATGTGTCTGTTTTTGTGCCAGTACCATGCTGTCTTTGTGATCACAGCTTTGTAGTACAGCTCAAAATCCGGCATTGTGATGCTCCCAGCTTTGTTTTTCCTTTTCAACAGTTCCTTGGAGATTCAGGGCCTTTTCTGTTTCCATACAAATTTAAGGATTATTTGTTCCAGTTCTTTGAAAAATGTCCTTGGTATTTTGATCAGGATAGCATTGAAAGTGTAGATTGCTCTGGGTAGCATGGACATTTTAACTATGTTAATTCTTCTGATCCATGAGCATGGAATATTTTTCCATCTTTTTATGTCTTCCTCAATGTCTTTCAAGAGTGATTTATAGTTTCTAGAATATAGGTCCTTTACGTCTCTGGTTAAGTTAAGAAATTGATGATTTAAACAGACCAATTAATCATGAAGAGATTGAATTAATGATCAAAAACATGCCATATATATAATGGAATATTACTCAGTCATCAAAAAGAATGATTTCTCAATATTTGCTGCAACATGGATGGGACTGGAGGAGATAATGCTAAGTGAAATAAGTCAAGCAGAGAAAGACAATTACCATATGGTTTCACTCATTTATGGAACATAAGAAGTAGGAAGATTGGTAGGAGAAGAAAGGGAAGAAGAAAGGGGAATGAACCATGAGAGACTATGGACTCTGGGAAACAAACTGAGGGCTTCAGAGGGGAAGAGGGTGGGGGAATGGGATAGGCTCGTGATGGGTATTAAGGAGGGCACGTATTGCATGGTGCACTGGGTGTTAAAGCAAGTAATGAGTCATGGAATTTTACATCAAAAACTAGAGATGTACTGTATGGTGACTAACATAATGTAATAAAAATTATTATAAAAAATGCCAATAAACAAGAGCCTAGGCCTGATGGATTTCCTGGGGAATTCAGAAATAATACCTGTTTAAGAAATAATACCTATTCTCCTAAAGCTGTTTCAAAAAATAGAAACAGAAGGAAAACTACCAAACTCATTCTATGAGGCCAGTATTACCCCCAAACCAGGCAAAGACCCCATCAAAAAGGAGAATTACAGACTGATATCCCTGATGAATATGGATGTCAAAATTCTCAACAATATCCTAGCTAATAGGATCCAACAGTATATTAAAAGCATTATCCATCACAACCAAGTGGGATTCATCCCTGGGATGCAAGGGTGGTTCAACATTCACAAATCTATCAGTGTGATAGATCACATTCATAACAGAAGAGACAAGAACCATATGATCCTTTCAACTGATGCAGAAAAAGCATTTGACAAAATACAGCATCCTTTCCTGATTAAAGCCCTTCAGAGTGTAGGGATAGAAGGTACATTCCTCAATTTCACCATCTATGAAAAACCATCTATGAAAAGCCTACAGTGAATATCATTCTCAATGGGGAAAAGCTGACAGCCTTTCCCTTAAGATCAGGAACATGGCAAGGATGCTCACTCTCGCCATTATTGTTCAACGTAGTACTAGAAGTCCTTGCAACAGCAATCAGACAACAAAAAAGAATAAAAGGTATTCAAATTGGCGAAGAAGAAGTCAAACTCTCTCTTTTTGCAGATGACATGATACTTTATATGGAAAGCCCAAAGACTCCACCCCCAAACTAGTAGAACTCATAGAACAATTCAGTAATGTGGCAGGATACAAAATCAATGCTCAGAAATCAGTTGCATTTCTATACGTGAGCAATGAGACTGAAGAAAGAGAAATTAGGGAATCTATTGCATTTACAAGAGCACCAAAAACCATAAGCTGTCTCAGAATAAACCTAACCAGAGAGGTAAAGGATCTATACTCTAGAAACTACAGAACACTGATGAAAGACATTGAAGAAGACACAAAAAGATGGAAAAACATTCCATGCTCATGGATCAGAAGAATAAACATAGTTAAAATGTCTATGCTACCCAGAGCAATCTACACTTTCAACACCATCCTGATCAAAATACCAATGACATTTTTCAAAAAGCTGGAGCAAACAATCCTAAAATTTGTGTGGAACCAGAAAAGACCTCGAATTGCCAAGGAAACATTGAAAAAGAAAAACAAAAGCTGGGGGCATCACGTTGCCTGATTTCAAGCTATATCACACAGCTTTGATCACCAAGACAGCATGGTACTGTCACAAAAACAGACACATAGACCAATGGAACAGAATAGAGAGCTCGGAAACGGACCCTTGACTTTATGGTCAACTAGCCTTTGACAAAGTGGAAAAAACATTTAGTGGAAAAAAGACAGTCTCTTCAATAAATGGTGCTGGGAAAATTGGACAGATATATACAAAAGAACGAAACTTGACCACTCTCTCACACCATACACAAAGATAAACTCCAAATGGATGAAAGACCTCGATGTGAGACAGGAATCCATCAAAATTATAGAGGAGAACATAGGCTGTAACCTCTTTGACATCGGCCACAGCAACTTCTTTCATGACATGTCTCCAAAGGCAAGAGAAACAAAAGAAAAAAATGAACTTTTGGGACTTCATCAAGATAAAAAGTTTCTGCACAGCAAAGGAAGCAGTCATCAAAACAAAGAGGCAACCCACAAAATGGGAGAGGATATTTGCAAATGAAACTACAGATAAAAGGCTGTTATCCAAGATCTACAAAGAACTTCTCAAACTCAATACACAAGAAACAAATGATCAAATCAAAAAATGGGCAGAACATATGAACACTTTTCCAATGAAGACATACAAATGGCTAACAGACACATGAAAAAAGGTTCAACATCATTAGCCATCAGTGAAATTGAAATCAAACCCACATTGAGATACCACCTTACGCCAGTTAGAATGGCAAAAATGGACAAGGCAAGAAGCAACAAATGTTGGAGAGGATGTGGAGAAAGGGGATCCCTCTTACACTGTTGGTGGGAATGCAAGTTGGTACAGCCACTCTGGAAAACAGTGTGGAGGTCCCTTAAGAAGTTAAAAATTGAGCTACCCTATGATCCAGCAATTGCACTGCTGGGTATTTACCCCAAAGATACAGACGTAGTGAAGAGAAGGGGCACATGCACCCCAATGTTCATAGCAGCATTGTCCACAATAGCTAAACTCTGGAAGGAGCCAAGATGCCCTTCAACAGATGAATGAATAAAGAAGGTGTGGTCCATATATACAATGGAATATTACTCAGCCATCAGAAAAAATGATTACCCAACATTTGCTGCAACATGGATGAGACTGGAGGAGATTATGCTAAGTGAAATAAGTCAAGCAGAGAAAGACAATTATCATATGGTTTCACTCATTTGTGGAACATAAGGAATAGCAGGGAGATCAGTAGAAGGAAGGGAAGAATGAAGGGGGGGTAAACAGAAGGGGGAATGAACCACGACAGACTATGGACTCTGGGAAACAAACTGAGGGTTTCAGAGGGGAGTGGGGTGGGGGATTGGGCTGGGCCGGTGATGGGTATTAAGGAGGGCACATATTGCATGGAGCACTGGGTGTTATACGTAAACAACGAATCATGGAACACTACATCAAAAACTAATGATGTACTGTATGGTGACTAACATAACATAATAAAAAATTAAAAGAAAAAAGAGAACTCTAAAGATTATACTAAAAAATGTTAAATGAGTTCAGTGAAGTTGCAGGATACAAAATCAATATACAGAAATCTGTTGCATTTCTCTACATTAATAATGAACTATCAGAAAGGGAAATTAAGAAAACAATCACACTCACAATTGTATCAGAGGAAATAAAATACCTAGGAATAAATTTAACCAAGGAGGTGAAAAACTTGTACACTGAAAGCTGTAAGATATTAATGAAAGAAATTTAAGACACAAATCATTAGAAAAATATACTATCCTCAAGGAATGGGAGACTTCTGTTAGAATGGTAAAATAATTATTGATAAAATTTTATCAAATATGAATGTTGAATATTGTTGAAATGTCCATGCCACCTAAAGCAATCTACAGATTCAAACAATCTATCAAAATTCCAATGGGACTTTTCAGAGAAATAGAACAACCCTAACATTTGTCTGAAAACACAAAAAACTGAATAGCCAAGCAATCTTGAGAAAGAACAAAGCTGGAGGCATTACACTCCCTATTTCCAACTATATTACAAAGTTATAGTAATCAAAACACTATAGTAGCATACAAACAGACATGTAAAGAAATGGAACAGAATAGAAAGCCCAGAAATAAACACATACATATGTGTTTGATTAATTTATGATAAAGGAGCCAAGAATAGACAATGGGAAAGGGACCGTCTCTTCAACAAATGTTGCTGGGAAAACTGGATAGCCATAGGCAAAAGGATGAAATGGGACCCCTATCATACCCCATACATAGAAATTAACTCAAACTGGATTAAAGACCTAAATGTAAAACCTGGAAACATAAACTCCTAGAAGAAAACATGGGCTATAAGCCCCTTCACATTGGTCATGGTGATGACTTTTTAGACTTGACACCAATGGCAAAGGTAACAAGGCAAAAATAAACAAGTGGGACTAGAGGGGGGTGGGGGATGGGCTGGGCCGGTGATGGGTAGTAAGGAGGGCACGTACTGCATGGTGCACTGGGTGTTATACGCAAGTGATGAATCATGGAACATTGCATCAAGAACTGGGGATGTACTGTATGGTGACTAATATAACAAAATAAATATTATTTAAAAAAAAACAAGTGGGACTACATCAAACTAAAAAGCTTCTGGACAGCTAAACAGAAAATATTTGGAAATCATATATCTGATAAAGGGTTAATATCCAAAAATATATATATAGAACTCATACAACTCAATAGCAAAAAAACCCAATCTGATTAAAAAATGGGCAGAGGATCTGAATAGACATTTTTCCGAAGACAACATACAGATGGCCAACAGATACATGAATAGATGCTCAGATCACTCATCATCGGGCAAATACAAATCAAACCCACAATGAGATACTGCCTTGTACCTGTTAGAATGGTTATTATCAAAAAGGCAAGACATAACAATGTCAGTGAGGATGTAGCGAAAAGAGAACCTTTGGTGGGAATATAAGTTGGTGCCACCACATGGAAAACAGTATGGAGGTCCTCAAAAAGTGAAACTAGAACTACGATATGATCCAGAAATTCCACATCTGGGTTTTTATCTGAGGGAAATGAAAACACTAACTCAAAAGGTAAGCTGTACCCCCACATTCACTGCAGCGTGATTTACAAGAACCAAGATATGAAGCAACTCAAGTGTCCATCAGTGAATGAATGGATAAAGAAAATGTGGTGTACACACACACACACACACACACACACACACGAATATTATGCAGCCATAAGAAAGAGGGAACTCTTGCCGTTTGTGACAACATGGATGGACATGGAAGGCATTATGTGGAGTAAAATAAGTTAGAGAAAGACAAACACTGTATAATCTCCTTTATATGTGGAATCTAAAAAAACTCAAAAGCTAGCACCCCCCCCCAAACCCTGAACTTACAGAGAACAGATTGGTGGTGACCACAGGTGAGGGGTGGAGGGTGGAAGAGGGTCAAAGGTACAAACGTCCTCATGTAAGAGGAGTCCTGGGGATGTGACGCACAGCACGCTGACTAAATATAAAAATACAAAGCTGTTCGTCATCGATATAATTTGGACTTTGCTTCAAGATTACAAAACTAAAGTCTACAGGACTCAAGGAGAAGGCTACGCATTACACATGAAAACTCAAGACTTTTAAAACTGGGGCTGAGAGTTCAGGTGGTCTACGACGCTGGAGGCCCTTTGACGGCAGAATGTCCACACGTCCCTCTCCTGGATCTCACAGGACCTGAGTCCACACCACGGGAGCCCTGCTGAGTTCTCCAGTTTCGGCTGAGACCAGAGACGTGGGCTCTTCCCCAGGGGACTTTGTCACCGAAGGTTTAGTGACCAGGACGTGGTCTCTCAGCCTTTGCCAGCAGCACATCATCTGTCAGAAACCAATGGTCCTGATCTGAGCAAAGTATGGACTTGACTTAACAATGACGCATTAGCTACGACGAATATACCACAGACAACGGGTGGGGGGTACACGGGAACTCTCTGCACCGTCTTTGTAACTTTTCTGCCAACCAGAAACTATTCTCTAATAAAAACACTTCTTATTAAAAAAAAGAAGCGAATGAACAAAACAAAAATCAAAGACCACCCGAATCTTAGTGGTGCTGAGAGAACACGCACAGATGACAGTCAGTCCTGAGCCCCCACCCGCAGCCTTCCCTAAAAATCCGTTCCAGCTGGCTTGCATATTTATGTAGGTCTAAAGATTCTGGACCGTACCATGAAGAACATCTTTATGATAGAGGCAAAGGGTTCTTTAATAGAATTATAAAAGGAAGGATTGAACCCCACTGAAAGTAAGAACTTCTATTCCTCCAAAGACACAAAGAATATATGTCAAACATATACCCAACAATGGGCTCCTGTCCAGAATACAGAACTCCTAAAAATCAACCAGACAGACCACCATACAGACAAAATGAGCAAAGGTCTGGAAAGGAATTTCACAAATGACATTATCTAAAGGACCAATGAACATTGATGTTCGGCACCCTCAGTTATTGGGAAAATGGACTTTTATCACCGGCTTGCTCTGAGGGCCAAGGTTTGCCATCAGAACAGGCTGGCAGAGGAAGAGGAGATCAACCTTCATCCCCACCCCTCTTCCCACGAAGACCAAGAACTCCACCCTAAAACCCTGGTGAAGGCTGACAGTTGTTGCGGGTCCCGAGAGGGCCCCCAAACCTTCAGGGCTGGGAAAGAGCTGTCCCCCTGGGCCTTCCCTTCGTTCCTGGAAGTGTGGGTTTTGCTCTATATTTGGGGCAGCCCTCACAGCCTCCAGAAGGACAGGGTAAGCAGGGCAGTCGGAAGGTAGCTGGCAGGACGTGGTAAGGGAAGCCCCAGTCCGCAGCTGGCAGCGTGTCCACTCTGAGGCCTGGAGCAGGTGGCCGAAGCTCTAGGAAAATTTCCCAGCTGCTTCGGGAGCACCAGCGACAGCACTTCTGTTGCCAGGGAAGCCATGCGCCCGGCGCTGCAGTTTGCGGGGCCGTGACACCCCCTGCCTGCCGTCTAGAGGTATGGGAGGCCGCCCGGCTGCCCTGCCTTCTGGGCCTCAAGCCCGGGCAAGCTTAATGTGGGAGATCTGTCGGCTTAATCCCCTAAGCATCTTCCTCCTGCGAACCTTGTGCTCAGCCACGCACCCTGCCAGCTGGCCCAAATCCTTAACTTGCCAGACAACTGGCCAGAAGCAGCAGCAGGCGGGGAATCAAGGAAAGCCCCCCGCTGGGACGCAGGGAGCATCCCCTGGTATCCCGTGACTCTTTAAGAAAGAGGCTCTCGGGTAAGGAAGGGACACCCACCTCCCCGGACACCGACGGTCCCCTTCACATCCCAGCTGCATCCAGCCGGGCTCTGCCTTCACAGCTTCGCACCCCATTCATGGCTGGGCCTGGTTCTACCCTCCGAAATCCCAAAGTGGCACCCCTCCTTCCCAACGCCTTTCCACATCCCTGTCTTTTCTCCGGGACCAAGTATCCTTGGGCTTCTCATTGCCCTTACTGGTTTTGGCCTCAGTCCCCTCCCCATGCTGGTCACTGTGTGCTTGGGGTCCCTTCTAAGGGCGACGGGCAGGAAGGGACACAGTCTTCAAGTGCTGGTAACCACCTCTCCAATTCTGGATTCAATATCCCTCATGACGCAGCCTATGACTCTCGTGCGTTTTTTTCTGCCATGCCCTCAAAAGCACCTCCAACACCTGAGACTTCTTCACATGTGGTGTTTTAAGTTCTAAACTTCACATTTATCTCAGTTAAATTTCACCTTATTCGATTTGACTATTTCAGTCTGTTGAATACTTGCAACGATGCTGATTCTGTCATTTAGGACAACAGCTATCCCTCAAAGTGTGTCACGGTAAGTGTGACTCACACGTGTCATGCCTCCATGACCACCCCTGATGACGATGCCAAATGGCCGAGGACAGGGCCTGTGGCCACCACCCACCACCCTCCAGACCGGGACCCCTCGCTTTCAAACAGGATTCCTCGGGAAGCACTATTCAGCCAGTTATGAACCCTCCACTTAATCCAAACCCGTACTCACCCTTCTAGGCTCCCTCCTGGCCACCACTGCCTTCTCCTGGCCCTGCGGGCTCCAAGCTTGTTGTGTCTGTGCAGACGAAGGCTGACTTTGACTCCTTTGGCGAGGAAGCATTGTCGGTGTCTGCCTCCTGTCAGTGTTCTCTGTGGGGCCTCTGTGGGGCCTCTGTGATGCCTGGGGGTGGGGTGGAAGTCAGGGTACAGGTGACAGAAGGAGGGCCTCGGAAAACAACCAGGTAACCCAGCGGTGGGCGAGCAGGAGGAGGAAGTTCCCGGAAGGCAGCCTCCTGGAATGTGAATGTGGGAGCACTTCTGAAAGCAGTCCGTGCTGATGGCAAGAAACCTCCAGCACCTGCCCCGCAAACCTACGGAGAGCGCACGGGCGCTGTGGAGAGCTCGAAGCTTTAGCAGAGGGAAGGAAGGAAGAGGGCCTGGCCTGGCCGAACCCACCGGCGTGGGGAGTGGACGTTGCCTCTGCTTTTTTTTCTTCACATCTTGCTCAACAGGGGCTACACCCCAGGTTTGCTCTGACGGGGCTCAGCCCCCTTGAAAGTGATATCTCTACAGCACAAAGCAGCGTGCCTCGCTTCAAGAATGCCTCTTCAAACATCAGGCATCAGAGAGTTGGCTGAATTGATTAGCTTCATGGCCAAAAGGTGCTTCTTATAGACGATTCACTCGTTCAAGGCCCTCAGAAACCGGGAGGCCCTCGGCCGCTTTCCCACGTGTCCACAGATTCAAAGACAGCCAGAGGGAACGGGCAAACATTTCAGATCCAGGAGAGGGGCAGGCCTGCCTCCTGCAGAGGAGTTGGAAATGAAGGTACATTCCCTCTGCAAGTCTCTGAGGAAAACGAGCTTTAACAGACAGGAGCTGTCTTTCTGCCAGCTTATTAGGAACAGGGCCACGGTGGAAGCCTGGGTTTACGTGTGGAGGGACACAGGTCCTGATTTTGGGAGGGAAACCACAGTGGGCCCTTGGGAGGCATTCACCTAAGTGACTGTGTTTTCTGTGCGCCCCAGTGCCTTGAGGGTGAGCCAGCAGGCCCTCGCACAGTGACTGCGAGTCCCAGCCAACGGCAGGCCGCGGGCGCCCTCTGCTGTCCGCTTCTGAGCTTTGCCTTCAAGTGAAGGGAAGCTGTGCCAGGAGACAATCTGAAGGCAAGTCGACTTGGCTTAGGACAGGGACTCTCCCAGGACCCCGAGAACCCCTGTGTGGGACCCGCAGCTCTGTCAGTGTCTGAGCTAATGTCTAGAGTGACCCACTCATGGGCCAGGTGACTCCCATGGCACAGAGCACTACTTTCAAGGATGTTTCTGGGGCCGGGGAGAAGAGGGGGGTCCCTGAAAGCAAAGGATCCTCAGAGCACTGAGCAAATGATAAAGACCTTATTCCTTCAACCCAGGAGGCATTCAGAGGAAAAAAGACTTTGCATTGATGGCTCCATTTTCCTCTCCTTGGACTGATGGCAAAACTTCCTGCCACCCATAATTCCCTCCTCCAGATCCTGAGCCAGTGTGGAAAGAATTAGGGAGCAGGGATGGGGATGAGGTACTTGAGCTTGGAGAGAGCAGCCAGGCACTGGCTTCTCTGACCAGGGATTCTTCCACAGCGTGATCTGAAGAGGGTCCAGATGCAGAAACACAGATCGTTTTTCCCCTACAGTAAATTCCAGAAGGACCACAGGTTGTCCAGTAGGGAAGACCCCAATGCCCACTCTTCTCCAGACCACCTTCTCCAGACTGTGGGGCAGAGAAAAGGAGGAGAAGAGTGTCAGTCTTCACCAAACTTATTTATGTGGTAGATCACGAGTTTGTTGAACAAAATGGTGTGTAGGAAATGTCACATTTCTTGCTTCTTGCTCTAAATCTGGCTAATGGCTTCTGATCTGGCTACGTTGAAAGGGCGTTCTAGTTTGGTGACTACTGAGGCTTCCACCTGCCCTTCAAGGGTCATATAAATGTCCTAGGGGTCCTAGCAGGGAGGTCTCCGGTCTTCCGGTCACCACATCCCTGTTTGATATACTCCTTGTTCTGCACCTGCTGAGCTGCGGCCTGGAGGTCACTGCCCAGCCCGGGGGCCCTGCCTCTAGCAGATGTACCTCTGAAGTTCCCTCACATCCCCGGGACACTGTGCTCAGAACCCAGGAACTCCTGCCCCCTTCCCGGGCTTGGGGGATGCTCTCAAGATGTCATCTTAGACATCCTGCTTTTCTGTGCCCAGCGCAGCCTGAGGCAGGGGGACCCCAAAGAAGATGGTCCCTCAATCGCAGCACCACCTTTAAATCTAAGCAACAGGGGTGCCATGGTATACAGGGCCCACAGATCATGCCCCAGTGCAACATACACCATGTGCAAGAGAACGCTCAGGTCCCTCAGGATGCGACCCCCAGTGCTAGTACAGGGTCGCTTGTCACCCGGAACCCCCCTCACTCACGCCGTCAGGAATCAGAGCGATGCCTTCGTCTCTTGTTCCAGGGCTTCAAAACAAAAGGGGGCTGTGGTAGACCATTCTGAGGTTTACGGGAGCCGGAGGCTGTGTGAGATGTAGGAAGGGCCTGGCAGGGCCTAGCATAGAAAAAAGACAAATTAACTTGTCAAATCCTTCCTCTTAGCATCAAAGGAATAGTTTTGGGCACAGCAAAGGGTTGCTCCTCACGGTGCCCAGTGTCCATTTGCTTGCTCCTGTCTGTGTTCTAATTCACGGTTCCAGTTCTGTGCTATTCACAACAGGTGCGTATGTTGGCTGAGGGACATCTTGCAACATGAAACAATTCAAGTGACTCTTAAATGTGTGTTGGTGAAGGTCTAGAGGTGACATGTTTGAAAGTGCGACGCCGATTCATTTTTATTTTTACACTTACGGTAATTTACTTTTTTTGATAAATAGATACAATTCCATTTCATTTTCCTAGATCCTTGAAAGCATGAGAACGAGTCAAGATAATGATAGAAAATATGACAGCAGAGCTCAGAAAAGAAAAAAGTCTGAAAAAGAAAAGAAAATCTTCAGAGAAATGAACTGCTTAAATTTTTAAAAACTGGAAACCCTAAAAGTGAGCAGGTTTGCATGTCGAATGCACTCATGCCATTATTAAAACTGACAGAAGAAGGCTGAATAAACAGCCACTAGTCAAGGTATTCAACAAAGACAAATATGTGTCAAAGCCTGAAATAATATTATATGTCAATATCTAGCCAAATATAGTGATGCTTTTGATGACAAGTAGCAGTGCAATATTTACAGAAAATAATGGATCATTTTAAACTTTAATAGAAATGATTTTGAAATTTGATGCTAGAATGGTTGAAATGTGTAGGCTGGATAAAAATTAAAGAAGTAACCCCTCTCTAGGATAGAAAATTCCAAATGAGATTATTAATCTATGAGCAATAAAGTGAGAAAAGAAATCGTGCATATTATATAGCCAATTGAACTAGATTGCACTAGGGAGGGACAAAAGTCTTTTTGCATAACTAACATTTATCATACATTGAACTATAGAAGAAAATAAGGAAGCTGAATTCAATGTTTTTAGTTGGTTTTATGAATATTGTGAACGATAATATTCTTGTTCTAAGTGAAGAACTAAAAAAGTTCAAATTTTAGGCATTGATTTAAAGTGGAGGTCCACGAACTTTTTATGGACAGGGTGAGATTGTAGATATTTTGGTCTTTGCAAGCTGACTACTGCCTCCAATTCTTCTAGCTCTTTCAGGCACAAAGGACAGGTTCTGGGATAGTACTGGGGGTCAGCCTGTCCCAGCTGGAACACTTTAGGAAACGCTGCAAGACATCGTGGGATCCCCAGCTCCGGACGCCTGGAAGCGTTCCTGTTTACAAATGTGCCCCCTCAAGGGGCTTGTGCAGAGTTAGAGACCCCAACCTCCATTTTTCAACATCCTGTTTACCATCTGCCACTGGAAGAACAAAATGAGACATGCTAGTGGCCCGTTATGTTTAATCATCTCTTACGGATGCTGCATATTTTCTTTGTGAATATTTAGGACTTTTCTCGTTTAACTGGATTCCCACACCTTCTAAGGGATCCACACTATTTGACCAACCAAGTTGAGTCTTGACATTGAAAACTCAATGCAGAAGTATTTCCCAATTCTTTTATATTTTTTAGGTTTCTTTCTGGGGTCTAATCCATCACCTTCATATTTCTAGAAGGAACATGAAAAGAAAAAAAAAAAGCCCTCACAAGTTCATAGAGGTTTCTATACCAGCATGTCATGCCACTATCCTAAGGAAAGCAGACCGCAGAATTACAGATGAAACTTCTGAAGTTGAGGCTATATTTTACTGTGTGTTCATAAACAGTTTTGTTATTTCTCTAATAATACATGCAAAGTCTCCTTTGAAGTTATGAAAGGGGAGAAGAGACAGAGTGAGAGAGGGAGGGAATTTTCTTTTTTTCTAAATGTACTGACAGGCTACCCTGGGCTGGGATTAGACCAAGAACTTCAGAGAGAAAAGGTAGAAAGCGCTCATCTCTTGAAGTTTGCCTGCTGGTCTCCTAGCAACTGGCTTCCTGTTTGAGGTACAGTGGAGCTGTGTGGGGACTCAGAACACTGTGAAGGGGTACGCATTCGTTTTCCCCCGATGATGAAGTTGTGTGTAATTAATAATAAACACTCCGTTTAAGCAGCAGTGAAGGAAGGAGGAAGAGAATTCAGAAGGAGCTTCTGTGAGTTGCTGTGCCTGCTGTTGTGACGAGAGGCAGGTGTGTGAGGTGAGGGCCGGTGGAGGGCGGACGGGGGCTCCACACAGGCCAGGGGGTTGCCTGACTGAGGTGAGGCACTGGGGGGGCAGAACCAGGTGGGGTGGCATTCACTGTCACTCTCAGGGTGAGGCAATGCTGACTCTCCTCTGGCAGGACCCTGAGAGGGAATCCTGCTTACATGAGGCAACCTACTTAGCTCAACGCAGGCCCCGCTACGAGGGGGCCTCAGCCATGTCACCTGCAGAAGGGGCATGTCTCACCTCAAGACAGTATGTGTCCTGAGACTGTGAGCCCAGGTACCAGGTCACTTGGTTTTTAAAGAAACAATAGGAATCTAGATTTGTGTGTGGGTGCAAGCATGCACTAAAATCTCCCAATTTAAAAACATTTTCCTCAAACTTTTTCCATTCACTTGAGACATGTAAGGGCCACAATTTGAATAATATCGCTCTGCTTAAATCTTTTCTAAGCAGTCTTTGCTGTTAAAAAATCTTTTCTAGGGGCGCCTTGGTGGCTCAGTCATTAAGCGTCTGCCTTCGGCTCAGGGCCTGATCCCGGAGTCCTGGGATCGAGTCCCACATCGGGCTCCTCTGCTGGGAGCCTGCTTCTTCCTCTCCCACTCCCCCTGCTTGTGTTCCCTCTCTCGCTGGCTGTCTCTCTCTCTGTCAAATAAATAAATACAATCTTTAAAAGAAAAAAAACCTTTTCTATCCCATTTCTGAAAGCCATGCATCTCCCCTTTGAGCAGGATGATGATCCGGGAGTGTGAGAAACATCTGAAGCTTTCCAGGCCCACAGCTCAGCCTGTGAGCCCTGTCCCCCAGACACAGGGGGTTGTGGTACTCCCTATACTTGTCCCCCACTGGTGCGGATCCTTAGCAGAGGGCTACGCTGAGAGGGGAGACCCTGGCCATCGGGGAGCCAGAAATGTGGTGACCAGGGCTTGCCATTGGCGTTTATGGGAGCGAAGAGTCCAATGAGGAAAAACGCTGCAGAGTAAGGGAACAGAGAGTGCATATTTGCAGGGCAGCGGCAGGGTGGGCAGCGGAGTAGCCAAGGGCAAACCTGGGAAGCCGAGCTCTGCTTCTGGGTAGGTTACAGTAGATCGTGGCAGACCAACCCACCCACTGGCAAGAAGTAGGAAAAAACCCGGTAAATTACAAAGGTGTTATTTAAAAAAAATTTTAAAGACTTAATTTATTTATTTGAGATAGAGCAAGAGAGAAAGAGCACAAGTGGGGAGGTGAGGCAGAGGGAGAAGCAGGCTCTCCACTGAGCGGGGCACCCGATATGGGGCTTGATCCCAGGACCCTGGGATCATTACCTGAGCCAAAGGCAGGTGCTTAACGGACTGAGCCACCCAGGCACCCCACAAACGTCTTATTTTTAATGGCATCTGAGAGTTGAGGAAGCTGCAAGAGTAAATGGACTAAGATTTCAGAAAGGGGAGAGCTGTTGGAGGTGGGTAGACCTTTGGCTGCCCTTCATTCCCCTGGGATCATTTTCTGATTGTGGTCTGGGCTGAGGCTGCCCACCAGAAGGGGCAGAGAATGCAGCACCTCTCCAGTGGTCCCGTGGGGCTGGGCTGCCCAAAGCAGGGGTTTGAGGAGCCTCAAACACGTGGCTATCCCCCCTCCCCAGAACATTTTCTGAATCTGAGGCTGGATGGGTGACCAAAGAGTTAGGTAAGATGTTTGAAAAGACGGAGTGAAATATCCTATGGTCTGGAGGCACTGAAGAAAGGAAAATGGTCAGGTGAGCTGAACTGAATACAAAGAGGCGACAGATGACGGCTGTAGGGAGTGGTGCACTGCCCCGAAGTCCAGCGGGCCCATTTTGCCTGCGGATTCCGGAAGCTGCTAAAGCCTAGGAATTTGGCTTGCCCCTAAGCCAGCTGCTGAAGGACAGAGAGTTTGTGACAGTTATGAGAGAAAGAGGTGACCCAACTGAAGATCACAGAGACCTCAAGCAGATGGCTGGGTTCCCTACTGATACACACCAAATCTGGAATCTGCGTAAGGCGCCATGCTAAAAAACTAAGCACAAAACCTCTGAAGGTAGAGCTGAGTCTCCTGCAGTCTTTTGGGGTTACGGGGACAGAGACCTGCCAGGATCTGATTGAAGCTCTGGGGAGTCACACCGTAGGAACGGGGGTAAGCTGACAGTAGATGGGGTTTTCCCATAACTCTTACTAAAACTGTATCCACGTCTTGATCCAGCTCAATCTCTGATGAGCAGTCTCCTGCCTGATGCCTGATGAGGATCTGGAGCCCTATAGGTCTTTATAAAATGTCTGGCATACAATAAAAATTTGCTAAAAAGCAAAGATCATGTCACAGTCAACTAAGCAAAAAAATCAGGCAATAGAAATAAACCCACAGGTGGTCCAGATATTAGTGGTTAAGAACTTTTAAATAGCCATGATTACTATAGTTGAGAAAGTAGAGAAAAAGATGGACAGAGCGATGACAGAATAGAAAATGTCACCAGACGTTTGGAGTAGAATCTTTAAAAAGAATCAAATGGACGTTTAGAAATGAAAAACACAGTGTCCAGAAAGGAGAACTCAATGACTGGGTTTAATGGCAGATTGTGAACACAGTTTACTAACTAGTTAGAAGAGAGGTCATTCGAACGAATAACGAGACCGAAGAAAGAGAAATTAGGGAATCCATCCCATTTACAATAGCACCAAAAACCATACGTTACCTTGGAATTAACTTAACCAGAGACGTAAAGGACCTATATTCTAGAAATTATAAATCACTCTTGAAAGACATTGAGGAAG
The DNA here is from genome assembly GCF_023065955.2 of Ursus arctos. Classification (NCBI taxonomy): domain Eukaryota; kingdom Metazoa; phylum Chordata; class Mammalia; order Carnivora; family Ursidae; genus Ursus; species Ursus arctos. Next base: position 28,875,733 of record NW_026622930.1, on the reverse strand, counting down.
ACATAAAAAGATGGAAAGATATTCCATGCTCATGGATCGGAAGAATTAACATAGTTAAAATGTCCATGCTACCCAGAGCAATCTACACTTTCAATGCTATCCCGATCGAAATACCGAGGACATTTTTCAAAGAACTGGAACAAACAGTCCTTAAATTTGTATGGAAACAGAAAAGGCCCCGAATCTCCAAGGAACTGTTGAAAAGGAAAAACAAAGCTGGGGGCATCACAATGCCAGATTTCGAGCTGTACTACAAAGCTGTGATCACAAAGACAGCATGGTACTGGCACAAAAACAGACACATAGACCAATGGAACAGAATAGAGAGCTCGGAAACGGACCCTCGGCTCTTTGGGCAACTAATATTTGATAAAGCAGGAAAAAGCATCCGGTGGGAAAAAGACAGTCTCTTCAATAAATGGTGCTGGGAAAATTGGACAGCTACATGCAAAAGAATGAAACTTGACCACTCTCTCTCACCATACACAAAAATAAACTCCAAATGGATGAAAGACCTCGATGTGAGACAGGAATCCATTAAAACCCTAGAGGAGAACATAGGCAACAACCTCTATGACATCGGCCAAAACAACCTTTTTCATGACACATCCCCAAAGGCAAGAGAAACAAAAGATAAAATGAATTTATGGGACTTCATCAAGATTAAAAGTTTCTGCACAGCCAAGGAAACAGTCAGAAAAACTAAGAGGCAGCCCACGGAATGGGAGAATATATTTGCAAATGACACTACAGATAAAGGACTGGTATCTAAGATCTACCAAGAACTCCTCAAGCTCAATACACGAGAAACAAATAAACAAATCAAAAAATGGGCAGAAGATATGAACAGACACTTTTCCAATGAAGACATACAAATGGCTAACAGACACATGAAAAAATGTTCAAAATCATTAGCCATCAAGGAAATTCAAATCAAAACCACACTGAGATACCACCTTACACCAGTTAGAATGGCAAAAATAGACAAGGCAAGAAACAACAATCGTTGGAGAGGATGTGGAGAAAGGGGATCCCTCCTACATTGTTGGTGGGAATGCAAGTTGGTACAGCCACTCTGGAAAACAGTGTGGAGGTCCCTTAAAAAGTTAAAAACTGAGCTACCCTATGATCCAGCCATTGCACTATTGGGTATTTACCCCATAGATACAGACGTAGTGAAGAGAAGGGCCATATACACCCCAATGTTCATAGCAGCAATGTCCACAATAGCTAAATCGTGGAAGGAGCCGAGATGCCCTTCAACAGATGACTGGATTAAGAAGTTGTGGTCCATATATACGATGGAATATTACTCAGCTATCAGAAAGAACGAGTTCTCAACATTTGCTACAACATGGACGGCACTGGAGGAGATAATGCTAAGTGAAATAAGTCAAGCAGAGAAAGACAACTATCATATGATTTCTCTCATCTATGGAACATAAGAACTAGGATGATCGGTAGGGGAAGAAAGGGATAAAGAAAGGGGGGGTAATGAGAAGGGGGAATGAAACATGAGAGACTATGGACTCTGAGAAACAAACTGGGGATCTCAGAGGGGAGAGGGGTGGGGGAATGGGATAGACCGGTGATGGGTAGTAAGGAGGGCACGTATTGCATGGTGCACTGGGTGTTATACACAACTAATGAATCATCAAGCCTTACATCGGAAACCGGGGATGTACTGTATGGTGACTAACATAATATAATAAAAAATCATTAAAATAAAAAAAAAAAGAAGAGAGGTCATTCGAAAACATTCAGAACAAATGATACAGAGGACAAATATGGAAAAAGGAACATCAATAGTGTGACAGGTGAGAGGGTCAGAGTCTCAGAAGGAGCCGAGTGAGGCAATGGAAGCGGTATTTAAGGAATTATGACTGAAAAATTTCTCAAACTGATGAAAGACATCATCCCATAGATTCAGAAAGCTCAGCGAACCCCAAGTAAGATGAACAGGAACCTGTGGAGCCCTTCCGTGGTGCTGTTAGATGCTGGACTGAGTACAGTAAGAAGGGAGGAGCGCAAGTATTTACTCAGGGGCGTCCACACCTCTAGTTAGAGAACTCACGTTCCAGGAAACTCTCTGTGATTACGTCCCATTCCCCAAGGCACTACGTACACTGAAATCTCCCTGCTTTGCTCTTCCTTTTCCGTCTATGAGGGAAATCTGTTGAGTATCTATTTATCCTTCAAGACCTGTTGGCATGGATCCTTCCCGTGGCTCCTCACGTTTGGGTTGAGGGGAGGGCACTCCTGCTATATTCACCAGAAGGGAAGAGTGTTGAGGAAAGATGTCTGGTCCCTCTCTTGCGCTTGGCTGTATCTCCTTATGGAAGGAGGCATAATGTTTTGGACTGGAGAGTCCGCGGAGTCTGACACTTCTCTGCCTCCTATTTCTCTGTGTGGTGAGGCTGATGTGTTAAAAATGTCTCCCACACACGGCCTTCCTCTCTTCTGCATTCAACACGTGTGAGGCAGGCAACAACCCTGTCTGCTGCCGATGAGCCTGCCCTGCTCACCCGGTTTTCTCCAGAACTCAGTATGTGAGCAGCTCCTGAGGTCTAGACTTTGAGAGAAACGGAGGATGGTTTTTTTTGTTTTTTTTTGTTTTTTGCCTGTAGGCCTAAGCCTCATTCTCTAATCCAGTTTTATGTGCAATATTTTACTCCCTATTATATTTCTTAATTGGTTCAAACTCCAAGGGGATAGAGTGAGCTTTATTACCACCTTAAAACCCCACTAAGACACACCTCAAAAGTTACATCTTCTCTAAAGCCTTTCTCATCCCTTGAAAGCAGAATAAACGTCTCCCTTTCTGGCTGCGAAGCACTTTATTATAGCAGGCATACTGTGGGGTAAGTATTTCTCAATCTAGAAGTCTTCCACACTAGGCTCAGGCAGGCTCTCTGAGGCAGGCACTGTATCTGATTTGCTTATGTTTCCCCATATCATCTGACTGCCTCTGGCACATTCTACGTATTCGATATTTCTTTAAGGAAGGGACTCTGGAATTCACCAAATAACATTGCGTGAGAATCATTAACGCTACCAACCAGCTCTTTGCTCTGCAGCTGTTTTCAATGTCAGGTTCAGAGTCATTGAGGCAGGGAAACTGAAGGGACCCCACGAAGAACAGCTTTTTTTGCTCCTTTTCCTGCTTTTGTTCTTGTTGGCACCTGCACCCCCACTGCCTTATATTTACGAATCACGTGCATACCGCTTGCAAACCTTGAGGAGTTTATGATTTCTTTGGAGTCTCCCAGCACAATCGATAACATCTAAGGAGTGACTGGATGGGGTGGTTATGTTCGTTTTTTTCAGGATCACAGACTCAGACACCACTGATTCCTGACGTCAAGACCCCTGACTCCAGGGCATAAGTGACATGGAGGACACCTGAGCACTCGTTCATGTTTCGATCAGTTCCTGGGTGCCTGAGAGGACTCGTACACCAGACCACTGTCTTCAATAGAAACTCCGGATCCCAAGCAAAGACGAGACTCTCTCCTTTCCTTTCCAAGTCTCCTAGACTCTGTTTCTGCAGCTGCACTCTCTCTCTGTCTTCAATAAACTCTGCTCTCACTTCCTCCCTGCTCACATTTGATTTCTCTTGTGCATGAAGCCAAGGATCTTCTTAGCTGGTCCTGTGGGCCCCCCTCTGGGTCCCTGGACCTGTCCTGCCGAGCTCATAACCAGGAATGGGTTATTTAAAAAGGTTAACTCATAGAGAACAAAACTTTCTTCTCTAAGAGTCAAGTCTAAATTTTTTTTAACTTTTTGAAAAATAAAATGTTTCCATACATTTGTAAATATATAACTTTATTGTATATATTTTTCTGCTCTCTGAAATAGAATATCTTGAGCATAGTGTTATCTTCCAAAGTCTCAGGACCATAACCCCCAAAAGGCTATCGAGATCTAAGTGTCTTTGTGCCTGCATTGAGGGATTGAAATGATTTTCAAGTTTTGGGCTTTCTATCTTCCCCTTTTCTGTTATCTGACACCCATCACCTCTGACAGGGGCTGAGCTCCAGTAACCAGGTAGCCACGTCCAATCTGGTGGTGGTTAGGAAACCAGGTAAGGAGGACTGTCATAGTTCAAAAAGAGTGAAAAGATTCTGAGTGAGAAGCTCTTTGAAAGAGTCAAGAGCTGGTTTAGCGTGTGGATATCACAAGAGCCACTGCGATGGTCTACACTGCTGGGTGATTTCGGTGTCTGACACCCCCACACTTGGATCAGGTGCTGGGAAGCTGTAGGTGTGAGGGTAGGGGATACATGGCAAGGAGCACAAGGGAAAGTGAAAATCCCAGCTCTGGAGGAGGTTCTGGTTCTTAAAGAGATAACAAGCATGGGGAGGGGGAGCAGGGAGGGCGAAAAGACAGCTGCTGAAACCACTCATGGGAGAAAGATTGGATTTGTTGTGCTTCATTTATTGATGAGCTCACACTTAGCAGTGACTCTGAATTAATTTACTTTAAACATCTTAAATACAGCACAACAATATAGTTTGGCACCATGAGCTGGGCAATCAGCCTTCCTAGACTGAGCTGGCTTAGGAATGAAGAGAGTCCTCTAGGGAATTTAACACAGAAGGAATTTGGTTTATTTTGTAAAGCAAAACAATTTTTAATGCCCCTCTCCCCTCTTACTTTCTCTCTCAAATACATATATATATACATTATATATATATAATGTTTATAAATATTATATATATAATGTTTATAAATATAATATATATATATTTAAAGAATAGCTACATGGGACTGTCAGCATGGTGGAGTGAAGGGTTTGGCAAATCCAACTAATCTTATTCAATGGTAAAAGACTGAAAGCTTTTCCCCTAAGATGAGGAACAAAACAATTACGTCCTATCTTGCTACTTCTATTCGACATTCTGCCAGAGGTTCTAGCCAGAGGAGTTAAGCAAGAAAAATAAGTACAAGTCATCCGGATTGTAAAGAAAGAAGTAAAACTATCTCTATTTGCAGATGATGTGATCTTGTTTATAGAAAACCCTAATCTACTTAAATATTACTAGAATTAATAAATGAGTTCAGCAAAGTTGAAGGATACAAAATCAATACACAAAAGTCAATCATATTTCTATATACTTACACTGATCAATTAAAAAATAAAATTAATAATGATTCAATTTACAATAGCATGAAGAAAACGGGTGCAAAAAGGGGTGCAAAACATCCACTCTGAAAACTACAAAACGTTGTTAAAAGAAATTAAAAGAAGACCTAAGAAATGGAAAGCCATTTCATGTTCATAGATTAGGAGATTTTCTATTTGGATGGCAATACTCCCCTAACTGATCAGCAAATTCAGTGTAATCTCTATCAAAATCACAGCTGACTTCTCTGTAGAAATTGACAAGCTGATTCTAAAATTTGTATGGAAAGTCAAGGGACACAGAATCATCAAACAATCCTGAAAAAGAATGAAGTTTGACAGTTCCTTATTTCAGAATTTACTACAAAACCACAATAATCAAGACAGTGAAGTACTGATAAAGATAGATTTCAGTGTCAACAGAATGAAAATTAGAGACAAACTGTCACATTTTTAATCAACTGATTTTTGACAAGGGTGCCAAGATAATTCAATGAGTAAAGAATAATCTTTTCAATAAATGGTACTGGGACAACTGACTATCCACATGTAAATACACACTTTGGACTCTTTACACCATATACAAAAATTAACTTCAAATGGAAAAGGACCTAAATGGAAAAGCATTGAAACTATAATATTTTTAGACAAAAACAGGCATAAACCTTCATCACCTCCCATTAGACAATGGCATCTTAGATATATCAGAGACACAAGTAAGAAAAGAAAAAAAATATTGGACATCACCAAAACTAAAAACTTCTGTGCATCTAGGGACACCATTGACGAAGTCAAAAGAGAACCCACAGAATGAGAGAAACTTTTGGAAAGTGTATGTCTAATACAGGAGTGGTATCCAGAATATGGATATAACCCTATATGGAAAGAACCCTTACAATTCAATAATAACCTATTTAAAAAAACGGGCAATGGATCTGAATATTTCTCCAAGAAAACATACAAATGGCCAATAAGCACATGAAAAGATGCTTAACATGACTGGCCATTAGAGCAGTACAAATCAAAACCACAATGAACTAGCCAGTCAATAATGAGTACGGCTGAGAATGTGGAGAAATTGGAGCCCTAATACATTGCTAGCAAGAATATAAAATGGTACCACCATTTTGAAAAACATTTTGGCAATTTCTTAAAAAGTTACATAAACTTTCTATATGGTTCATCAATTCTATTCCTACGTATTTACTCAAGAGAAATGAAAGCATCGTGTTCACACAAAGACTTGTAAGGCAAATATGTAGAGACAGGAAACATCAGTGTTGGCCTGGGTCAGCTGGTGGGACTAGGTATTGACTACAAGTGGAATGAGTCAAGTTTTGTGGTGTTGGAGACATTTTAAAACTGGATTTTTTTGATGGTTACACAGATGTACAAATTTACTTAATGGCATTGACTTACATGCTTATAATGGGTGAATTTTATGGTATGAAAATTATACTTCAGTAAAACTGTTAAAAAGAAATAACCAGTAAGAGATAGGAGGAATGGTGGTCTGGACAAATGAAGATTGGCAATATGTTGGGGCTCCTGGGTGGCTCAGTCGGTTAAGCATCTGACTCTTGATTTTGGCTTATGTCATGATCCCAGCATCGTGGGATCAAGCTCCATGTGGGGCTTGTGCTCAGTGCAAGTCTGCTTGAAATTCTCTCTCTCACTCTCCCTCTGCCCCTCCCCCTGCTCTCTCTCTCTCAAAATAAAATAAATTAAATTTTAAAAAATATGTCAAAATTGTTGAAGCTTCATGATTTGTAATGAAAGTCCATTATATTATTCCTTCTACTTTTGTATATATTTAAAAATTTTCATGATACAAAGTTAAAGAATAAACCAGTGGAATCCAAAAAAATTTTGTAACCAAAAAATCATGTGACAGGAAAAGTCTACTTAATGGTTAAGAGAATTCAGAAAGAAATTGCACATTGAAATTAATTGTACACATCTCTAATTAACAAATTCAAACTAAGCATTTGAGCTGTCTTTATTCAACTACCATTTAAAGAGGTAAATTTTGAAAATCTGAATTGCAATTTTCACAGGTCTGTGTTCCCCAAAACACCATGGTGCTAGTGCCCATCATCTCCTCAGGTGGGCAAACGGGATTGTCCACTGGATGACCCCACTTGCTCTGTGCAGGTTGCCTGGCAACAAGCTATCTGGGATCAGTGGCTTTCCCTCCTCCAGTATAAGGGACTGCACACAGTCGTGACTTTCCACAAGGTCTCCACGTGCTATCAGCACTGGTCTGCAATCCCCCTGGACAGCTAGGGTTTATGGTCAGACTATTTTCTCCTTTTGTGAGGCTGCTCTCTGGCTGCCCTATGAAAATGCAGAGCAGTAGAAGGAAAGTGTCCACATGAGCACATACAGCTGGTTCTGATTTAGAGCCCTTTTGAAAAAGTTAAAGGGGTCAGTTAGATCATCCTTGGTGTGGGAAACATGACTTCGGGGGCAATGGCAGGCCACCGGCTGAGCTGAGATTGTCAGGGACCATGTGGTCTGAGACGTATGCCCATGGACTGCAGGAACCATAGAGTAGTGGTTCAAACTTTAAAGAAAGGTATATAATGGAAGACAAGCCTGCCCATGATTCTATTACTTTGCTTTTCTGGAAAATACTTTGAGCTGTAAGAACAAGAGGAAAGAAACAAAAGAGGCCTTTCCTGGGCCTCCAACAGAAGGGCTTGGTCATACTAACCAATTAAATGTGAAATCTATTAATATGCAGCAAACAGGGTCATTTTGGGGAGAATCGACAACAGAGGTGTGAATTGGGCTCCGTCCATTACTGCCACCACTGGCCACAGGAGTCCTGACAAGTGTGTTCATTAACAGGACATGAAAAGTCTGCATAAGAGAAATTAAGGGAAATCAAGAGGCAGGTAATAGAGTGGGTGGTTAATCAAGATCCCCTGCTGCTAAATGAATTATCTAGAAACTAATTCTTTTTTTTTAATCATTTTATTTTATTTTTTCACCATGATAAATGTAACCTTTAATCCCCATCTCCTATTTCCCTCATCCCCCCACCCATCTCCCCTCTGGTAACCATGTTTGTTCTCTATAGTTAAGAGTCTGTTTCTTGGTTTATCTCTCTCTTTCTCTCTCTCTTTTTTTCTTTGCTAATGTCATTGCAAATAGCAAGATTTCCTGATTTGTCATGGCTGAGTAATATTCCATTGTTTATACATACCACATCTTCTTTCTCCATTCATCTACTGATGGGCACTTGGGCTGCTTCCATAGTCTGGCTATTGCAAATAATGCTGCAATGAACATAGGGGTGCATGTATCCCTTTCAATTAGTGTCTTTGTATTTTTTTGGTAAATACCCAGTAGTGTCATTACTGGATCATAGGGTAGTTCTATTTTTAATTTTTTGAGGAAGCTCCATACTCTTTTCCACAGTGGTTGCACCAGTTTGCATTTCCACCAACAGTACACAAGGGTTCCTTTTTCTCCACATCCTCACCAACACCTGTTATTTCTTGTGTTAATTCTAGCCATCTTGACAGGTGTGGTGATATCTTATTGTGGTTTTGATTTGCATTTCCCTGATGATGAGTTCAACATCTTTTCATGTGTCTGTTGGCCATCTGGATGTCTTCTTGGGAGAAATGTCTGTTCATGTCTTCTGCCTATTTTTATTTTGGATATTTGTTTTTGGGGGTGTTGAGTTGCATCAGTTCTTTATATATTTTGGAAACTGACACTTAATCAGATACATCATTTGCAGATATCTTCTCCCAGTTGCCTTTTTGTTTTGTTGATTGTTTCCTTTGCTGGGCAGAAGCTTTTTATTTTGATGAAGTCCCAAGAGTTTATTTTTGCTTTTATTTCCCTTGCCTCAGGAAACATAGCTAGAAAAATGTTGCTAAGACGGATGTCAGAGAGATTATTGCCTGTGCTCTCTTTAAGGATTTTTATGGTTTTAGGTCTCACATTTAGGTCTTTAATCCACTTTTGAGTTTACTTTTGTGTCTGGTGCAAGAACGTGGTCCAGTTTATTCTTTTGCATGTAGCTGTCCAGTTTCCCCAACACCATTTGTTGAAGAGACTGTCTTTTTCCCACTGGATATCCGTTCCTCTTTTATCAGAGATTAACTGACCATATAATTGTGGGTTTTCTATTCTGTTCCACTGATCTATGTGTCTATTTCTATGCCAGTACCATATCGTTTTAATTACTACTGCTTTGTAATATAGAACCTGTCCAATCTAGAATTGGGTGCCAGGGGATTTGGGTCCACATAACTGAATCAAGGAGACATCTCTGAGACCTTGAACATAATGTGGAATTCTACTGATATCAGCACAGCCATTTGAGAGTTTGTGGCCATTGTAAGGAGCTCTCAACAATACACCCCTGACTCAGAGTCTGCCAGATGATTTAACACCGACAGAGACTTCCAAACAGAAGACAGGCCAACTTTGTTCCATGAGTGAATGGGGGTGGGTAGCAGAAGTATTATGAGATGTAGGATAATGATTTTAGCCGATGTACACACTGCCTCAAGAGAAAAGATGGAGATAAGGGGCCAAATAGGTGCCCACATGTCTGGCTGAAGTGGAAAGAAAGGGGTGGAAGTAGGGCTGAGCAAAGAGAGAGAGGAGACCTAAGGAATAGACTCATGTAAGACAATCTAGCTCTTGGCCAAAGGGCTTGTTGCTGAGGAAGCAGATTGACTGGCTACCCAATCCTAACCTGTAAAAATAAAAAGGCAGGTTTCTGAAGTCTGGGCTGCTGTGGGCTCTGGGATCCCCCTTTCATCCTGGGTCAGGGGCTTAGGAGGGTCCTGAGGGGCTGTATCAGTCTCAGTGCTGACCCTTGAACGAATGACTCTCTGGCCTGGAGGCCACTCCTGGCCAATCTTGGGCCCTGCCTAGAGGGTCAGAGAAGACAGAGGCCACAGGAACAGTTGCGGGGGGTGGAGGAGGTGGCTGGCGACACCCTGACCAGAAATGTTGCAGGCAGGGTTTCTGGGGGATACAGTCTTAGGTCTAAGGGTCATCTAGGGGCTTCGGGCTCTTTTTTTTTTTTTTAATCTCATTCTTGCTTTTTTCTCTTCCTTGTTCCCAGGACACCTGTCATAGCTAGAGTGATCTTCACGATGGACAAGTCCTGGCTCATGCTGGGGAAAGTGTGATGATCAGATGGGCTTTGTTTCCGTGGGAAGTGACAACAGTGGCAGCCACAGTAATAGCCCACCCAGGTTGAGTGCTCTCCAGGTGAGGACTTTGCACATGTTAAGTCATAAAGCCTCACGAGGACTCCATCAGGTAGATCACCTCTGCTTTACAGGTGAGGAAACAGAGGCACAGAGAAGTTAAGTAATTAGTCCAGGGTAATGCAGCTAGTGAGAGGTTGTAGGTGTTCAGAAGAAGCCACTGGTCACATGAATGCATAGACATGGAAGGACACACAGACTGCCTCTCAAACCACAGACTATACACCTGTGCCACCTTCCCACCTCACCTCTGCTGGTTCTCAGAAAGGCTGGGGCAGTGAGTGGTGTGGTGTGGTGTTAAAGAAAGTGAATATGGAGTCAGATGACCTGAGTTCAAGTTCTTGCTCTTCCACTTGGTCCATGCAAGTTACTTAGACTCTCTACACCTCTGCTTCCTTATCCTTAAAAAGTGGATGGCTATGTTCGCACCTCCCTCAGAGGACATTATCAGTATTAAATGAGACAACATGTTAATTCTAGACACAGGGATGGGTATGTAGGAAGCCCTCAGCAAATGGTGGTCACTGTCATTGCTCATACAGCTGGAGATGCACCTCACACATTGTATGACTCTGTTATATCCATACATCCATATACATCCAGGCAGCAGGAAGGAGGAAGGCGGGAAGGACAAAAGGGTAACCCTCTCTATTTAAAGGATTCCTTCAGGAAATCCAACACACCTTTCCAGCTTGCAACTCAGAGGCCGGAACTTAGTCACATGGCTACTCTAGGCACAAAGGAGACTGTGAAATACATGGTGGTCCTGAATCCAGGTTCCGATTCTAAGGAGGAGGGAAAAATGGATGATGAGATCCATTCTTTGCCACACTTCTCCAGACGTGTGGAGGTTTTCAGAATTTCAAATTAATCATGGAGATGGATGATGCATTTGATTTTACATTGTAGCAGAATTGTCTTATGGCTTACTCAAGCAATACCCATTCCCTCTATCTCCCTTTCTGGAAGAATCCCCATTTTGGGGGGAGAGAAATGCAATTTTGAAAGAAAACTGTTTTCTTTACTTCCCTTGTATAAAGTGGAGCCATGGGACCCACTTCGGGTCTATGAGGCATAAACCAGCATCTTGCTCAGTATCTGGGAAACCCTTTGCTCCCTAGAGAGAGGTGCTTTCTGCCATTTCCCCTCCTTCTTCCTGCCTAGAACGTGGAGTTGATGCCTAGAGCTGAAGCCGCACCCTGAGCCCAAAGGCAAAGACCAAGTGTAGAGGAGACCTTAGTTTTAATATCCTGAAGCCTCTCAACTCACATTGGCAGCCATGCATCTGGACTTCTTGCATGAGAAAAAAACAAAAACCAAAACCCTCTTAGGTGTTTAAGCCGCTACAGCCTCTCTAATTATGAGAAATTTCTGAATGTCTGTCATTTAAGCCGTCCAGTTGATGGGATTTTGTTGTAACTGTCCAAGTAGACAAGGACAAAACACATACAGATAAACTTAAAAATTCCCTTGTGGGGATGTATATAAGACTTGAAATAAATGGAAAGCTAAAATATCTCTGATAAGAAAATTCAAATATTAAGGATGTCAATTTTACCTTTATGCCATGATACTGATTTAAAAAAGGAACATTAACTGGATATTATTGAGAATCAGGCAAACTGGTGATGAAGTGATCATATGGAGAAATAAATGGGTCACGGAGCCAGGCTATCTCCATCCCAGTTCCCCAACGGAAGTGGAAGAAAATGAAAAACCAAACAGAAATGTTCTGAAGCTTGGCCTGTTCTTCATTCAGTTGGTACAACTGAGTCACGGGGCCAGACCTGGCTGCTGGGGAGAGTGGGGCTGGCAACATGGTGGCCTCCCAGTAGCCATACTGTGACTATGGAAGGGGACCCATTGCCTTATGTATTTCTTCCAAGGCCTGACAGGAGGCTTATCATCACGCCTATTTTAGAGACCTCCCTCAGCTTTAGGGAGGTTAAGGACTCTCCCAAGTTTACAATTAGTCATGTCAGTGAATCAAACTGGGTTGTTTATTTGTTTGTTTTTGTTTTGTTTTGTTTTGGCAGCAATAAATCCCAAGCCTGAGCTTTTTTCCCCACCGCATGTTAAATTTTAGAGCTGGAAGGGAATTTAGAGATTACCTAGTTGCCCCCTTGACAGTAAAACGCATGTGGGCATCTCCTGGAGTATCTGCTCAATTATACGTGTCGCCTGCCTGATTTTCCTCCAGATGAGCAAACTGACGTCTGGCCTTTGGCGGACACGTCTAGGTCCCCAGCTAGTTAATGGCAGAACTGGGATGAGGCCCCGTGTCAGTTTCTCACTGTCTTGTAGGTCACAGAGCCATGATGCCCCTCTGTCCTCCGTGTGAACACAGTCCAGCCCATCCAACCCCTCTTGCCAGAGGCTAAATCCTTTACTCTGCACTGTGAGGTGTGAACACGGCTACAGGCAGGCACCGTGCCGTTTTTCATGCAGTGATAACGTCACAGAAAAGCTCAGACTTCTCATCTGAGGTCCTTCACTTCACTTCCGAGGCTTCACCAGCCTCACTTCCTTCTTGATGACCCCACTTCTAGATAAAAACTAAGTTCTTTCTGGCTTTCCTCCCTCCTTGAATTCAGTTCGGGAACTGTCCTAAACTCTTCACACCTGGAACTGGTTTCTCCCTCAGCTGCTTCTTTACAAGTCTGGACTCTCCTACATTGTCATTCCCTTGCACTCCCAATGTGAGGCCAGGTCCATCTTTGGTTTAATTCCAAACACCTTCTGCCTCATAATTAACCATTGCTATCCCTGGCAGTCACAAGGAAGAATCTGGCATGGGGCCCAACCCTGTCCCCAGATGTCTGCCTTGGGTCGCATCCGCTCTGCCTGCACCAGCACCACACCACTCGAACCTTCCTGCACGGTTTAGTTACCACCAGTAAGCTTCTTGCGTATTGCCAGTTTGCACTTGCCAGACACACACACACACACACACACACACACACACCCCTTACAGACACACACAGCCTTACTATTTATACGGGTTTGTTCTTACCTGCACCTAAACACAGATACATGTACTATACCGCCCCGCCCCCCCGCCCCCAGGAACCAGTGGGTTTGCCGCAGCAGTAATGAATCTGGGAAAGCCCAGATCTGCCCTTGGAGCTGACTTCATTTTTGCCCATTGGGAGCAATTCTCCTGGGTGACAGAAGAGAGTAGTTCAATATCAGTCATTGAAATGCAAGAGCCGAACCAAACCAAACCTCAACAACTCACAACCTGAGGCACTGGAGAACTCTAATTAAAACCTCTTTAAGGAAATTTTGAGAGGCAGTGATTATCTTGCTAAGTAACCCCTATTTTAGGTTCCTTCTGAGTAGGAAAATTTCTGTCTGAATAGGCCAGCATCCTTTAAATTTCATGCAGATGAAAAAAGTGTCATAACATTAAAGATACAGGAATGAAAGGAGTTCCTTCAACCACGTATTCATTTGACACTGAAAATAATAGCTTTCATTACAAGTCATATTATGTGATGCCTTGAGCCTACTAGGTTGGACATTTGGTTATATCATTACCAACGTTTATCTGCATTCACCTTGCGTGTTCTAATCATATTTTAGGGGAAAAAACGTAAATCCAAATAATCACAATGTAATCAGGCCATAAAGGATTCTTTACAAACCAGCAACAGACACTCTATCTCTCCCTTTCCACGATTCGCTTCTTTCAGCTCAGTCTGAAACACAGATGGTGGAGATACAAGGACCAACCCCGGCTGAAGTCTCTCTTTCTCTGTCCATCAGGGAAAACTGAGGGCCACATGGTAGCAAAATGCAGCATCTCTGAACTTCTTCCTGTTCATGTCGTAACTCTTCTGACTTATCCTTATCCTGGGAAGAAAACGGAAAGTCAGGTGCTCCTGTTGAAAGGACAGTGGAGTGTGAAAGTCATCCAAAGTGAGCTGCCAGGGGAGAGGTTCTATGGTGAGTAGGGAAGACAGAAAAGGGAAGTCTAAGGCGTTCGCTGGGCTGGGACGAAGGTGAGGTGGCTATGCCAGCAACCTGTCACTGGAGCACCGCAGGCTGTGGCTCTGCTGCAGAGCTGGAGAAGCAGGACCCGTGAGGGGTCTAGCGCGTGTCTTGGGAGCAGCAGCGGAGGCAGGAAAGACCATGCTTTGAACGCAGCAGCCCAGAGCCCAGAGAGCACACAGAGGATGCGCCCGATTGGGGGTCTTGCAGGCGGATACAAGAACGAGGCAGAGTGAACGCTGGCCGCAGGGAGACACATCCTAGTTGTCATGAAGTCGTGGGGAGAGAGACCTTTTACATGGGTAGTGTAGTTGAATTCCTGAATCTCCAGAAGCTCCTGGGACAAGCCCGTGTCGTGGGGTGAGTTCTTCATTTCCACAGCTCCCCTGGGGCCCTACCCTTCCACCAGCATCCATCAGACTGTGTTCTCAGTGGGGAGCTGTCAGAGTGAAGGGCTAAGGGCAAAGTAAAACCCCACCCATTGCTTGGGTTTTGACTTTCCAAATGGACATTTGCATCGCTAATTGGGCAAAACCCCACGTTTTGAGCTCCAGAGCCACAGTGTGTGCCATACACGAGAGGCCTGGAAAGGAAGCCGGGAGTTGCCATTGCCAGATCTTCTGCCCTAAACTCCATCAAGGGTCTGCTGGCTGAGAAGAGTCGGGGAGGAAGAGGAGAGCCACGGTGCTGGCAGATGGCCCTGTGCTCTGGCCCCATCCCACCTCTCTGGCGGCCAGATGTGGGAGACAGTCCCCTTTATGCTTAGGCATGTGGGGGGAGAGAGAACGAGGGCCTTGATCTGCATCCGGTGTGCTGAGGGCCTCACGGACGTATGGGTGGAGGCGGTTACGGCTGGGATGGTGTCAGGGGAGGGAGGGCTTGATGCCTCCAGCCCTGGCAACACACCAGCCCACAGAGGTGAGGGCAGGCAGCTCAGAAGGGCATTTTCCTGTGTGCGTGGCAGGGGGAAGAGGGTAGACTCACAGCTAGCAACAGAAGCGGGGATGGTAAGATTCCCAAGGTTGTTGGTCTATGCAGGAGTCTGAGTGGGGCAGGACAAAGATGAAAACCCTATTGGGATTTAGAGCTGTCAGCCCACCTCTCCCTCCTGGGATCAGGAATTCCATAAGTTTATCTGTTTGACTGTCAGTTTGCTTGGTTATTATTTCACTCATTCACTTGTTTCCATTGTTTTCAGCACCTCCTGTATTTCTAGAGTTCAAATCTTGAACGAGCTACCAGACCAGCTCTCTAGGGCTTTAAGGAATGTTCCCTTGTTCCATTCTGGGACGTGGTGATCAGACGGAAGTTGCTCTGCCCAGACTTTTCATTGTTCTGGATTCTGTGATCGTACTCCCTTTCAGCTGGAAAGGGGAAGTTTTGAGAAATTTTAAACCATCAAACATTCGCGTGGTCATTTCCCAGAGAGGGGAAACATATTATCTCTTGATCGAGCTTCCTGCAGCTCAACAGTTACTGCACTCATGAAAAGACGTGAGAGAACATCTAATTTTCAGAAGTCGAAGACATTTAAACTCTTCCTCTTCAGGATGGTGAACAGATAACTTCTTTGTGGATCTCAAGATCAGAGGGCGCAGAGAGAAGTTCCAGCCTCCTTTTAACTTCAGGCCCCTTGACTTACTGTTATTCTTTTCAAGCAAATAAGGGAGTGG
This sequence comes from Ursus arctos, assembly GCF_023065955.2. Taxonomy (NCBI): domain Eukaryota; kingdom Metazoa; phylum Chordata; class Mammalia; order Carnivora; family Ursidae; genus Ursus; species Ursus arctos. Next base: position 28,859,696 of record NW_026622930.1, on the reverse strand, counting down.
CTGTGTTCCAAGCATTTCTGAGGAATAGACTCCACAAACACTGGAAACTCAGTAAGTGAGCCATAGAAACTTAAGTGATCTAGGGACAAAAGTGTAATGGCTCCCAGACGCTGTCAAGAGCGGCTTTCCTCAAGCTTCTTTTATCCTTAGGTTTCTCTGGAGGAAAGAAGGGTGGTAAGTGAATTTATGGACCATCTATTGGGTGGATCATCAACCTCGACATTTCCAGAAGAATCCATTAACATAGCGGTAGACACTGCAGACATCCTGCCTCCTGTGTATAGAATCCAATACAAGGCAATTTTCTATACACTTGCAAAGCGGACTATGTATTTTTCTATAACTACCTCCTCACCGTAAAGAACAAGAGAAGTGACTGAGGTATTTTGCATGTCAAAGTGTGTGAATATCTAGGCTGATCACCACAGTAATTGGTGTAACAGTAATGAAGCCAAGGGTTTAGCCCATAAGCAAACTCCTTAGTTTCAATGTCTGAACACAACTTACCTTCCTAATGTGACTTGCAAATGCCTAGCATTGGTCATGAAAACTGATCGAGAAGTACAGATGGCTCGGTGCATATCCATCACCCCCAGTGGGAAAGTCATGCCAAGTGCATGTTGACAGCTTATTCCAGGCGACAAATGGCTTCCTTTCTGGTTGTGTTGAAAGCTGAAGGTTTTCCTTATTATAAAAAGATGCTATTTAAATTATTGTTTGCTTTTGCTCTGATGTGAGAAAGGAAAAAAAGAGAGTGTGGATTGCAAAGACCCCTTTCCCGCTGAGATGAAACTGAGAAGCCTAGGCTGCAAGCTGTGAGGGCATCTGTGGTTTCTGCTTGCCGATAGATCCCGGGGTAGCAGGAAGACACCTTCATTCCATTATAGGGACGACGCGGATTCAGAAAGGAAGCACAGAAGCCTCCAAGGTCACGGGCTTTCTCTGAGAGGAAAGGAGCTAATGAAGGAAGCCACAAAGAGATGGCAAGGAAACCAAGAAGGAATGAGTCTGTCAAGAGCAATTTTCCATTGGCTTTTGTTATGCACAAGACAATTAGGTGACATTCAAGGCCAAGTCCTTCAAGGGCAGTCATAAACAAAGCTTTCTCCAGCATCTGCAGTAGGTTCACAGATTAAATGGATCAGTGCCTCATTTGCAACTCAGCTGGTGAATGATGCCCCTGCCCTTCAGATGTCATGGGGCAGGTTGTTCTCTGGGCTTTGAGGAATTCAGAAAGATAATGGGCAAGCTGAAGAGTGATGTTCAGAGCATAGTTGATATCAGCTGAGGCAGAACTGCTTGGGAGAAACTGAGCCTCACCCTGAGCAAGTCCATACATTTGATTTTGGTTTATGTGTTGAGAGTCAGTGCCCAAGGAACTGACTCACATTAACCAAACCCACAAGAGGCAGAAGCAAAAGCCCAAGTGACAATTCATTAATTTGCAGCAAGAAACATTAACAGTGGCATACTGTGTCAGCTGGTCAGCATGTTGGCTCCCCAGAGGGATAGCAAATCCCAGTGCTGATAAGGCCAAGCAGGTAAAGAAATGGACTGACCAAAGGTAAGGTGAAGGGGAATCATGGAGATTGTGCCCAACGGGGAACCCTATTCCCCTTATAAAATATGCAGCCAATGTGATCTCTATCCAATTGTTGCTGTTCAGAGTTTGGTGTGTCCAGAGTTTCTGATTTTTCAGAAGTTGAAGATCTGGATTTATATGAGAAATTTCCTGATGTATAAATATGAACAACTAATTTTAAAAATCACTGAGCAAGCCAAATAGCCCACACGCTTCTCATTTGTACCACTAATTAAATTATAACCAGAATGCTGCTTTGAGAGCCAGTTTTAGGATAAAGGAGTTGGTTGATTGACCTCAATGGTTACGGTCATCAAACTGTACAAGTTGATGCATCTGTTTCCATCCTGCAGGCTCGCATCTGCCAGGAAGGGTGGAAGTCACCTCTAGTCCAGATACACAGTCACTTGGCCTCAACTTTACAGGTCTCCGTAAGAGCACCCCCCTACCGCCCCCCCCCAGGCTAGCAACACTCTCTTCATTTACATTGCGGTGTTTGCCAATTAAGTCTCCACCTTTCTATACATCTTCTGGAACTGCATTCTCATTCCCCAGTTGGATTTTACCAACCCCCTGCTTTTACCTAAGGATTCAGGAGCATTCTGTCCATAGTGGGTACACAAGCATATCCATTAGGAATTGGTTTTTCTTGTTTAATTTTCCAAAGGGAACAATGCCAATATTAATAATATTCATTAATTCAACAAGTGTTTATTGAGTTCCTACACTGAACGAAGCCCTGAGCTGGACATCAGGGACGCATTTGCAAACAAGAGGGAACTCAAGGAGCTTACATTCTAAGCACTGCCAACATTGATCAAGCTCTTTCCATGTATTAGGCTCCGTGGGAGGCATTTTATGTAATTACCTCATTTAAACTTCAGGCTAACTCTACAAAGCCAATATTACAATTATTTCTATTTTATGATTAAGAAAACTGTACCTAATCAAGATCAAATTAAGACAAGAAAACTAAAGGGATCCCATGAAAAACGGCTTTTTTTTTTCTTTTGCTCCTTTTCCTGCTTCTCCTCTCACTAGGACCTGCACTCCCACCCTGCATCATGGCTCATAGTACAAATAATGCATGTTTTCCTTGTAAAGGTCAAGGAATTAATGATTTCTTTGGAGTCTCCCAGCACTATCAATAACATCTAAAGAGTGACTGGATGGGATGGTTATGTTCGTTTTTCAAGATCACAGACCCCAAGCACCACTGAGTCCTGAAGCCAAGACCCCTGGCTCCAGGGCATAAGTGACTTATGGAGGACACCTGAGCAGTCATCCATGTTTTGACCAGTTCCCGGAAGCCTGAGAGACTCGTACACCAGACTACCATCCTCAATAAAAACCCCAGACCCCAAGCAAAGATGAGACTTCTTCTTTCCTTTCTGAGTCTTCTAGACGCTGTGTTGGCATCTGCACTCTCTCTTGGTCTTCAATAAACTCTGCTCTCACTTCCTGCCCACTCACATTTGATTTCTATCCTGTGTAAAGCCAAGGATTCTCTCGGCTGGTCCTGTGGATCCAACCAGCCTGCATCAACAAAGACCCCACCTCCGCTCTCCAGAGAGGCACTGTGGGTCCTCATCTATCAATCTCAGTGTCTAACTAGGTTCTCATGACTCAGCTCCGTCTTACACAATGCTGTTTTAGGAGGGGACTTGGTGGACGGTGGCAGCTCTTTTTCTTATGGAAATTCCAGATATGTGTTCAAGGTCTTTCCAATTCAAGAGTTATTATTCATATTGTTATTTTCTTAAAAGACTTATTTATTTATTTGAAAGAGAGAGAGAGAGCCCAAGCAGGGGAGGGGCAGAGGGAGAGAAAGACAAGCAGACTCCTGGCTGAGTGGGAAGCTGGATGCTGGGCTTGATCCCAGAACCCTGAGACCATGACCTAAGCAGAAATCAAGTGTCAGACACTTAACTGACTGAACCACCCAGGCGCCCCAAATAATAATTATTAAAAAGAGATGCACTTGGGATGTACTGTATGGTGACTAACATAACATAATAAAATTTTTTTTATAAAAAAAAGATGCCATTTTCTGAGCGCTCACCTTGTGTTAGGCCCATCCTAAGTACTTTACAAATATCATTCTATCATATCTTCAAAGCTATCATATGAAGTAGGGATTATTGCCGCTCTTGATGAGAGAAGAAACTGGAGCTCAGAGAAGTCAATGATTTGTCCAAAGTTACATAGGGGTCACTGTATATCTCCAAGAGGCACTGACATTACAGACCATGGAGTTCAGCGGTACACAATCTAGTCAGTTGTTCACAGAGTTAACACATGGTAGTGCTGAGAAATGGCCCAGAGCAGATACAATGAGACTGAAACACAGGTGACAGTGGGGAGGAAAGAGAATGCCAAGGAGGGATTTGAGATAGACCCCCCCCAAAGGAAGCGGGAAATGCCATCATCATATGGAAGCAGCCTCTCTAACATCCTAATTTTGTTTGTGGTCAATCCCATCCATGGGTAAGAGCTGGCTCAGATAATAACTGGCCCCAAGCACAAGCAATGGGTGCTTCACCTGTAAGATAGCATCTTGTTAAACTGTTGGATTTGTTCAACATCTTTGATCTGACTGATCTGAGAAGAGAATTGACTCTCTTGGCCAGGTCTTTTGACATCGTGTGGAAAGGGTGATACAAACAATCGACTCTAAGATCCGAAAAGTCTAGGTGAAGATGTGATCAAGAAAATGGGGCTTTTGTCGATCATGGGGCTTTCCCTATTTATGGTTTGTCCTATTGTGCTAACTGGGTTTAGGGAAGGAAACATTTTCCTGAGGTTTAAAAATAAATAAGTGGAATGCCATCAGAAGGCATAGATGAAGAGTCCCTGGAGAACAGCCAAACAGGATTTGTTGCTGTGGTGGCCTTCCTGAGTGACAGGACAACTCCACAGCCTGTCAAAATGGCTTGCCAATGGAATAGTCTTGGAATTCTAGAATATTAGATCTGAAAGGGACTTTAGATGCCAGCTAGGCCATCTCCCTTGTTTCTTAAATGAGGAACAAACTTAACGACCAGAGAGACAAAGCGACTTACCCAAGGTCACACAGCCAATGATGAAGGAATATTAGGGTGAAGTCTTCCTGAAGCTCTTACACTGGGCATGTCTCCGCTGTCCTTGAGTGTTCCTTGGAACTACTTGGGGGGTTTAAAATAAATAGTTGATTTATTAATGTAATAAATTAAAAAACATAGTTTTTCTCTCAACTTTTACATTCAACTTTTATCTCATATTTTTATCTATCAAACAGCTTTATTGAACCCAGTTAATAAAATTCTTTTAAAATCTATTAAACATTATTCATAAAGGTCATGTATTCTATTTTCATTTTTAAAGGTTTTAAATGTCTGAACTAATAAACAACTTTCCCAAGTACTTAACCCTAACGAATCTAATAAATCCAGTAGAATTTTTTGACCATTGATCTTAACTGCTTCAGTAAAGTTGTAAAATTCTCCTAACATCTACGAACTAAAAATCACTATCTAAAGTCAACTACTCAATCTTGGGTTTAAAATTGGAATCACAAGGCAACGTTTTATTCTCTAACATACCAAATTCTCTTAAACATTTCAGACATTTTAAGCATCAAATACACACAGACTGTCCCATGTCCATAAAGTCTGTTCTTTTTTTTTTTTTTTAAGATTTTATTTATTTATTTGACAGAGAGAGAGACAGCCAGCGAGAGAGGGAACACAGGCAGGGGGAGTGGGAGAGGAAGAAGCAGGCTCCCAGCGGAGGAGCCTGATGTGGGGCTCGATCCCAGGACTCTGGGATCACGCCCTGAGCCGAAGGCAGACGCTTAACGACTGAGCCACCCAGGCGCCCCCGTAAAGTCTGTTCTTAATAAGAAAGTACCAGTTCTACAGAGTTGGTGTACGTCATCATCTCTTTGAGTCTAAATCTTCCCCTGAGGAAAAAGCAGCCATCACTCTACCCCTGGGTTGAGGCTGTCATCTCGAGAATCGAAGTTGCGGAAGAAGAGTCATGAAGAACTCCGCTGTGATGCGCAGTCATGAGCTTTAGCAAGGAGGGGAGCCACCCCAGGATGTGCGACTACATCTTGAACCCTTTTTAAATTGCTGCTTCGATAACATGATCTCCCAGCCCAGGTCCTCTGGTTTGAAATGATACATAAATCTTTTTTTTTTTTTTTTTTTTTTTTTGGAGAGAGAGAGAGAGACAGGGCATGTGCCTGCTTGCAGGTGACAGGGAGGGACAGAGGGAGAGGGAGGATCTTAAGCAGGCTCCACACCCAGCACTAGGCGGTGGTGGTGGGAGGTTCGGTCTCATGACACTGAGATCATGACCTGAGCTGAATCAAGAGTCAGACGATTCACCAGCTGAGCCACCCAGGTGCCCTGGTACAGTGTTTGACTTACCTCTCCATTTCCGTCCCACCCCTAAGTGTGCTTTGCAACTTGATTGGATTCTACTGATCTCTTTACTGCCTGGTTGTGTTCTGAAGATTTTCCCTTGTTCCTGCTGCCCAGACCACAATGCTTACTAGATATCTAGATGACCTCTGTTTGGATTCTGTCTGGGCGTCTCAGAGCTGTGTCCACTTCTGTGGTCACATAACCCAATGACACCCCAGAGGTCTTTCTATCACACGTCTTTCTCTGTTGACATGATGGTCAGTCTCTGGGCAGTGTCTGGTGACTGCAGCCCTCTCCTTCCTCTCTTCCAGAAAAAATATCCCCCAAATGCTGATTGCCTGATAGACCTCTGAGCCTGGGCCCAATTCTCCTCAGGGAACTAGTTCCCCAGGTACATACAACAGCTTTATTATGGCAGTGTTCTTTTTTTCCTTTTTCTTTTTTTAATTTTTATTAAAGCAGTATTCTTACATGGAAGAAATTTTAATAAAAAGCTTTTTAAAGTAATGAGATTTCTGGTGTCTCTTAACACTTCATATGAATATAAAATTTGGAGTGTATGTTTGGGTAGTAAAATAAAATAAAATAAAATAAAATAAAATAAAATAAAATAAAATAAAAGTAAAATAGTTATGTGGTGTGCCCAGATTGTACTTAGAAGAGTCCTGAGCTCCAAAGTGATTGGGAATTACACTTCAGAGAAATAGAAGTGCAGATATAATAGGAAGTCCAAACGGCTTTTGGTCAGGAGTAATCTATTCCATGTATTAAGATGCTGAAGGCAGGGAAAACAAGCTGTGGTCTCAGGTACGAGTTCCCCATCAAAACTCACCTTGAATTATAGGTGTCGGTTTGCAATTGGGCTGCTTCTCTCCTGAGCATACTCCTGGGTACCGGGCAGCTGGAGATGAATGATTAAAGAAGGCTCAGTGACTGTGTGTTCTTATATATGTGTACTCTCTCGAATTAAAAAAGGAAACAAGTTCCTTTAGCTACTTTGTTTATTTACAAAAGTATTTAGCTGAGCTTCACAAAATTGCCGCGTGTGTGTGCAGCAGACGTAAATCTGTGCTCCTTTGGTAACACCCAGCCTGTAGATGGGGTAGTTTAGTCCATCAGTGTTGGGTCTTACTGGGTTCTTAACCAACACTGAAGAGTAGGAAGGCAGCACATACATGTCTGAATTTCTTTTTTTTTTTAATAGTATTTTTTATTATATTATGTTAGTCACCATACAGTACATCCCTGGTTTTTGATGTAAGGTTCCATGAATCATTACTTGCGTATATAACACCCAGTGCACCATGCAATACGTGCCCTCCTTACTACCCATCACCAGCCTATCCTTAACAGTAGGAATACCTGGCTCTCCAAGCAGTGTTCCCCCAGGGTGACAACGCTGTCCCCACTAGATGGGGCTTGTACTCTCCAGTCCTTCACAGTCCCATTGGTCCCCATTTCCACCTGACACCGTGTGCCAGTTGCTGTTTATCATCACTCTCGCCCTGTTCTTTTTCTTACAGTAGCATCAGGCAGCAGCAGCATAATTCTATCCAAAATGGAAAAGTAACACAAAGGGAGTGGTGCGTTTCAAGGCATAAAAGAGTATATTTCTATGCAGAAATCAAGACTACTCCTCTTTTTAACATGCGAAGTTTGCTTAGACCCAGCATTATGCATTGACTGGGGTTTTCTTGTTGGCACCTGCATATGCACCTCCCTGGGCAGACTGTGCTTGGGACTAGGTCCTTACATTCGGCTTCCTGACAATAATGAATGTCAGCATGCTGTAACCTAGTGAAACACTTACGGCATGGAAGGGGGGTGAACCTCACAAACTTTAGTTTCTACTTCTTATGCTCCCTAAAATCTTAGAGTGAACCCTCTTTTCTCATGAGACTGTCAAGCCAGTTGCATTAACTCCACTTTACACAAACACAATTGCTTTCCCTGGTACCTTTGCTTTTCCAATCTCCCTTGAAATAACTGGGTTATTGCATGAGAAGGGTTCTTGCTGATAGAAGGGAATAGAGCTAAGTAACGCAGAAGGCTCAACACCCCCCTAGGAAATTATAGTGGAAGAGAGTTGAAAAGGGAAGATATTGCAACCAAGACAATGTTGAAGGAGATTGAAAGGCAAACAGCGTAATTGAGAGGATGAAAAGGAAGTTGTTGGAGGGAATTGCTTGATTTTAAAATTCATTCTATTGGGATGCCTGGGTGGTGCAGTAGGTTGAGGGTCCGACTCTTGATTTTGGCTCAGGTCATGATATCAGGGTCATGAGATCGAGCCCCCAGGCAGGCTCCAGGCTGGGCATGAAGTCGGCTTGAGTTTCTCTCCCTCTGCCCCTCCTCCTACTCTCTTTCTCCCTCTCTAAAAGAAAAAAAAAAATCATTCTATTAAAAGATTATTGTTGGTTTAGAATAGCCCCTACTCTTAGCTTTGATTAAAAAGTTAGAAGAAGAAATAAATATTTCAAACTTCCATATAGGCAGAAATAGAGTTGTGGATCACTCATTTTAAAGGGGAAAGAAAAAAAAATGTTTTCTTGCAGTCATGGAAATAGTGCTGAAGAAGAGGCATATTTTTTCAGACAATAAATCTGATCTATTTAAATTCAGGGTCTGGAGAAGCATGGAAATATCAGAGTGCTAAGGAGTCACTATGATCGTGTCCTTGTTTTCACAGATGAGACTTTTATGGAAAACCACAACCAATGCAACAAACAGAAAGGATTGGTACTGGCCCAAACAAGCTTACTGGTGCTCCTACCCCCAGATCTGGCTCAGAACTGCTCCGTACAGCTCCATTTCCTGACTCTCCTGAGATCTAAGGCAGGTTCCAGATTGTCTTGGTCACTTGCAGATAAGCAAAAAAAAATCTTCTGACCACTTCAAGTCACAAAACCAGTCTCATCTCAGTCATTAGGATATTTGCTTCTATGAAATCATCTCAACTCCAACTACATTTAAGTGACAGCTTCTTTCCTCCTTTAACTCAGCTTTGCCCTAGGAAAAGGGGGCCTGGTTGAATTCTTCAAGATTTCCCAACCTAGCACTTACACTAACTCTCCCCACCTCCCCGCCCTCCTTCCTTAGTTTGCTGATCACCATTTCTGATCATTCTAGAGCAAAGGAGGAAGACGGAAGAGAGGTAAGATGTCAGGAATAGTCTTACCTCTCAGAGACAGACCTGACTGGCATTGGGGCTGGATTAAGACATAAAATCTAAGGACCCCCCAAATTAGTAATCAATATAAATATTTGAATGTACAATTCTAAAGAACTAACTAATGCAAAAATCTGATGATAAAATTTCAAAATTTTAAATAAAGACGGGACAAGTTGAAATTTAATTAAGAACTTATTTCCAACTGTCACTTAGACAAGAGACATTGCCAAACACAGCAGTTCTCTCAATTGAAAATGACGTAAGCAAATATCTTGATTTTGAAAATATTGTTAAGTTTATGTCCATAAAAGCCAGGAAATTAAAATGATAGTAAATCTGTTTGGCATATAAATAAAATAGTTAAATGTAAAGTAATGTGGTTTCAATACACTTCAATTTTTCAATATTTTTTCTACTATGTTAATGCTCTGGAAAAAATTACCATGAAAAAGATACATTAAAAATGTATACAGAGGACATACATCTATCCTTTCACCTCAGGCTCCGATATGGCTTGGTGTGGCACTGTTACTAATCCCTCCCTTATTTAAATTTTTATTTCTTTGTTCATCATGGATGTTTTGACCTTAATTTTAATTTTTAAAAATGTTGTATCAAAGTATTATTCACTTTGATTACTAAGTTTTTTGGTGTCCTCTTAAACTTTGTGCCCACCTGAAGTTCCTCACTCCCCTTACTCTAATTCCAGCCCTGGATGACACTGTGTTTGAAGGTAGGCTAAACAGGTGTTTAAAGGTGACTTTCACCTGGGTGGCTCCCTTGCTGCAGGTGCATATACTCTGTCTCTATACACACGTGATTTCAGCCTCGGGCTTTGGACATCCCACAGGACATTTCCACCCCTCCCTGTAGCTCTTGGGCATGATCACTAAGCACACTTGAGTGACTGTCAGGTGCCCATACCTTTCCCAGAAAGCAGGTGCCTTAGAGCCACTGTTGGTGGAGTATAATTACATCCCAGCTACAGCGCTCTCTTGCTGCCACCACCTCCTGCCTTTTAGAATTTTCAGGTGTGTGTCACCGCATGCCCCAGGGAGTCATATCAAGTTTCTAGAGTAATCACCGTGATGTCCCTTTCACTAATCTTGAAGTGATGACAATACTCCCCAAATCTTGAAGTGAAGGAAAGTTAGCCCTACTTTACCCCCATGGGGAAGATTCCTCTGATCCTCTCTTCAGTCTCCAACAACTCTTTCTACCACTACAGATTCTTAGACTGGTAGACCGTTGTTAGCTTAGGCTTGCAAAACTTTTTATTTTTTTAATAACAGCATTATTGAAATTTAATTTGCATACAATATACTTCACCCATTTAAAGTATAAAATTCATTAGTTTTTAGTGTATTCATAGAGATATGTAGTCATCACCATAATCAAATTTAGGGCATTTTTATCAGCCCCCAAAATATTCCATCCCCATTAGTGGTCACTCCCCATACCTCCCAGTAGCACCTCTAGCTCTGGATCGGCACTAATCTACTTCTCTCTCTATGGATTTGCCTATTCTGGACTTTTCATATAAATAGAGTCATGCAATGTGAGGTCATTGGTGATTGGCTGTTTATAATTAGCGTAATTATTTTTAAGGTTCATCTATGTTGTAGTATGAATCAGTACTTAATTCCTTTTTATTGCCAAATAATATTCCATTGTATAGAGAGGTGTCTATTCATATTCTTTGCCCATATTAAGTTATTTATTTATTTATAGTTGTGTTGTAAGTGTTCTTTCTATATTCTTGATAAAAGTCCCTTATCAGGTGTATCATTTTCAGAAAATATTCTCCCATTCTGTGAATTGTTTTTTTACTTCTTGATAGTGTCCTTTCACACAAATAAGTTTTGGATTTTGATGATGTCCTGCATATTTATTTTTTCCTTTTGTTGCTTGTGACTTTGGTGTCATAGCTAAGAAGTCATTGCCTAATAAAAGGACATTAAGATTTATACCCATGTTTTCTTCTAAGAATTTTACAGTTTTAGCCATCAGGTTGAGGTCTTTCTTGAATTTGGAGTTAATTTTTGTAAATGGTGTGAGGTAGGGGTTCAAATTATTTATTTTGTATGTGGATATCCAGCTGTCCCAGTACCATTTATTGAAAAGATTGTTCTTTACTCACTGAATTGTCTTGGTACCCTTGTTTAAACTCAGTTGACTGAGAATGTTATGGTTTATTTTTCAATTCTGTTCCATTGACTTATATGTCTATTTTATGCCAGTACTTGACTGTCTTGCTTACTATAGCTTCATAGTAAAATTTCCAAATCAGGAAACTTCCTCTTTATTCTTCTTTTTCAAGATTGTGTTGGCTATTCTGGGTCTCTCAATTTCCACACTAATTTTAGGATCAGCTTGCCATTGAGGCAAAGAAGCCAGCTGGGATTTTGATAGGGATTACATTGAATTTGCAGATCGATTTGGGGAGTATTGTCATCTGGACGATACTAAATTTTCTGATCCTTGAACATGGGAAGTCTTTCCATTTATTTAAGTCTTCTTTGAATTTGTTCAACAATATTTTGTAGTTTTAAGGGCATAAATTTTGCAGCCTTTTTGTGAAATTTATCCCTAAAGAATGCCTTAATTCTTTTTGATGCTATTGCAAATGGAACTGTAGTCTCAATTTTATTTTTGGATTGTTCAATGCAAATTTGTAGAAATATAATTGATTTTTACATATTGGTCTTACATCCCGAAACTTTGCTGAGCTCATTTATTAATTCTAATAGTTTTTTTAGTGGATTCTTAAGATTTTCTATTTATGAGACCATATCATCTGCACAGAGAGATAATTTCATCTCTTTTTTTCCAACATGGATACCTTTTATTTATTTTTCTTGCATAATTGCTCTGGCTACAACCTCTGGTACAGTATTGAATAGAAGTGACAAAAAAAAAGGACATCCTTGTTTCATTCCTTGTTTTAGGAGAAAAGCATTCAGTTTTTCACCCTTTAGTAAGATGTGAGCAATTGGTTTTTCATATATACCATATTTCATATTAAGGAAGTTCCCTTCTAGTCCTACTTTGTTAAGTGTGTTAAAAGTAAATAATCTTTTTTAGTTTTATTTTATTTTTAATTTTATTTAGTTTAAGTGTGTTAAAAATAAATAATCTTTATCATGAAAGATTTTTAAATTTATTCAAATTTTTATTCTGCATCTACTGAGATGATTATGTGGTATTTATCCTTATTCTATTGATAAGTTGTAGTACGTGAACTGCTTTTTGGATGTTAAACCAACCTTGCATTTCTAGGATAAATCACACTTGATCATGGTGTATCATCTCTTATATGTTGCTGGATTGGTTTGGTAATATGTTCTTGAGGGTTTTTGTGTCCATATTCACAAGAGATATTGGTCTGTCATTTCTTGTGATGTGTTTATCTGCTTTTGATATTGGGTAATACTGTCCTCAAAGCATGGATTTGGAAGTGGTTTCTCCTCTTCTATATTTTGGAAGAGTTTGAGAAGGTTTGGTATTAATTCTTCCTTAAATGTTTGATAAAAATCAGCAGTAAAGCCATTTGGGCCTGGGATTTTCTTTGTGGGTATTTTTTTTGTTTTTTGTTTTTCTTTTTTCTCCTAATTTTATCTCTTGTTATAGGTCTATTCATATTTTGTTTCTTCTTGAGTCAGTTTTGGTAATTTGAGTCTTTCTAGAAATTTTCCCATCTAGGCTATCTAATTTGTTGGTATACAGTTGCTAATAATATTCTTTTATAAACCTTTTGACTTCTGTAAGGCTAGTAGTAATGTTCCTTCTTCATTCCTGATTTTAATAATTTGAGGTGATACTGTGGCAGAGTAGAATGGTTGTAACAAAGAGACACCGTATGGCCCACAAAGCTGAAAATATTTACTCTGGTTCTTTTTTTTTTTTTTTTTTAAAGATTTTATTTATTTATTCAACAGAGAGAGAGACAGCCAGCGAGAGAGGGAACACAAGCAGGGGGAGTGGGAGAGGAAGAAGCAGGCTCATAGTGGAGGAGCCTGATGTGGGGCTCGATCCCATAACGCCGGGATCACGCCCTGAGCCAAAGACAGACGCTTAACTGCTGGGCCACCCAGGCGCCCCTAGTTGAGGCCAGAGAAGGTCTAGAGTCCGACGTTGCTCAAGGATGACAATATGGTGGAAATGAGAGGAGAACTGGAGTTGGAGTCAAAGGCTGGTTCCCAGCCTGACTCCACCCTCCGAATCTGAGCCTCCTCAACCACAGCACAGAACTATAGCTAGTACCTGCCTCACCTGAAATAATCAGTTATTGTGATGACCAACAAAAGATGTGTTAAAGTCCCCGAAAACCACAGCAACTCCTGTTGGCCATTGTCGTGAAGTGGCCATGCTCCTTGGAAACAGAGATGCATTTTACACAAAGCAGGGATTGCTGGGAGGGGGCTGCATTTGAGGATGGTGAGGACTGTGGGGATTTGTACTCCATCCTTTCCACACGTGCCTCGTCCTGTAGAGACAGACTTGTAACCAGTGAGGCAGGGGCCCCACAGGCAATTGCCAAAGGGAGGTCAGGGGACCTGGAACCAGCCTTGTGGACTCAGGCAGGGGAGTTACTTGAGAACCTGGTGATGCTCCAGGGAAGGGCTGGCTCACCACAGAAGCTCTGAGAAGGGCTGCAATCACCTACCTGCTAAGGGCCAGCGCACCCCTCCCTCCTAGCTAGAATGGTGCTGAACTTAGCTGGATGGTTTAGCTTTCTCTCTCTGAATGGTTCAAGTAAGCATGCCAAAGGGGCGCCTGGGTGGCACAGTGGTTAAGCGTCTGCCTTCGGCTCAGGGCGTGATCCCGGCGTTCTGGGATCGAGCCCCACATCAGGCTCTTCCGCTATGAGCCTGCTTCTTCCTCTCCCACTCCCCCTGCTTGTGTTCCCTCTCTCGCTGGCTGTCTCTATCTCTGTCGAATGGATAAATAAAATCTTTAAAAAAAAAAAAAAAGCATGCGAAAGAGCTACAGGGTCACAGACTAGGAGCTGCTGTCCCTTTTAGCAACTCATTTTCTTCTACCATCTGATGGTCTTGTCCTGTAGGCTTCCAGACTGCTTTATTCCTGCCAGCATCATTGCCCTCTATCCCCTCTGGATCCTTCCCTTGGCTTTTCACACACACACACACACACACACACACACACACACACGCACGCACACACACCACTGCTATGTACGAATCTTTCCTCTCTGGTAGTCTTCCAACCCTCCTAGGGATATTCATTCCTTCCTACATGATAAAGAGGCCCTGACTCCATATTTTGTGTCTTGCAAACTCTAGCCACTTGGGTTTCAATAGGATGGTAATGGAAGGTTTCCTTTACTGACTCTAAGTAGTATGTGGTAGGTGGGAGCCACAGAGGGATAGCCTGGTTACGGAAGGAAGATGTCATTGTGGGATACGATGTGGTTTTCTAATCCTGTTCAGCTTAGGTGATCCACCAGCCAAAGATGGGTTGAATTTTCTCCTAAATTAACCTACAAGAAAACATATCTTATGTTTCTAGACAAAAGTATGGAAAATTCCATGTGTGTGTCTGGTGGGGTTGGAGGAAGAGGGATCTTCATATCATTCTATTTTTAAGTGGATAATTTTAAAACTTAATTTTAAAAATTTTCAACCGGGAGCATGGATAGATGGTTAAATGTCATTTAAAGTATAAGCTTCAATGTCCACATGACAATGAGGGACATTCAGAACAAAGTGAAGTAAATGATAATTCAGCAGATTTGCTGTGGTTTTGAGGCTTTATAATAAATCTCCATAATGAATAGTAGAGACAGCTTTTCCAAAATCCATCACATATCTCATTGAAAAGTTCTTTAACTTGATCAAAAGAACACATTTTCACCCACACATCATTTAAAATGGAGCAAACCAAGCACAATGAAATGTCAAATTCATTAATGGTTTTAGTCCAATCAGAAATAAAAATGGGGTTGACTTTAGTATCTCAGTCAGAGTTCAGATATGTCTTTGGAATGTGTAAAAATGCATCATCTCAGCTTGGCTGTCTCTTCTTTGTTTTTTTTCCTTTTCAAGAGGGAGAGAGAGAGCATGTGTGAATGAACAGGGGAGGGGCAGAGAGAGAATCCCAAGCAGGCTCCATGCCCTGCATGGAGCCCAACGTGGGGCTCAATCTCACCACCCTGAGATCATGACCTGAGCTAAAATCAAGAGTTAGATGCTTAACAGACTGAGCCACCCAGGCGCCCCACTTGGCTGTCTCTTCTTGAGCCGAAACACATTCAGTCAGATCTATAACCTATATCTTGACTAAGTTATCTCATATGAAGTGATTCTGAAATTTTGAAAGAAGCTTTAAGCAATTTTTCTTTGCTTTCAATTGTATTATTTCTAGCCCTGACAACTTTCTTGGTAAGCCACAGAACTTCTGGAATTCATTCAAAATTGAATGATTGATTTTTAAATGTCACGTCAATAATGGTTCTTTAATGATCAGTTTTATCACACAAAGTTTTGTCATATCAGAGTTTATGCTCATTTGCATCCCCACAATTATAAAGCCCAGGTTTAAAATAAGTATCTATGTACATCCTACACTTAAAACTGCCCACAGATTATTTGTTATGGCTTTGGAAATACCATCTTCTTTTGTATAAGATGGCAGCTAAAAGGTAATGAGCATGCATCCAAGCAGCATAAGGAGATGGTCATGCAGCCCACACCAAAGCCACAGCCAGGTACCAACAGGCACACCACACTTATTGGGATCACCTTCCCTCTAAGGGTCTGTATTAGTCAGGGTAGAACCAATAGGTTATACATAGATATATGAAAGAGATTTATTCTTTGGAACTGGTTCAGGTAATTATGGAGGCTGAGAAGTCCCACAACGTCCTGTCTGCCAGTTGAAGGTCGGGGAAAGCCAGCAGTATAGGTCCAGTTCCAACCTAAAGGCCTAAGAACATGGGGAGCAGATATAAGTCCTGCCTGAGTCCAAAGGCCTGAGAGCCAACAGTGCTCATGTCCTGGCTTAGGCAGCAAGGAAATTCATCTTTCCTGTGCCTTTTTGTGCTGTTCAGGCCCTCCATGGACCGAATGGCGTCTACCTGCATGGGGGGTGGGGGGTGAGGATGTTTTCTTTACTCAGTCTACTGATGGAAATGCTAATGTCTTCTGGAAACACCCTCACAGACAGACCTGGAAATCATGTTTTGTCAGCTATCTCGGCATCCCTTAGCCCAATCAAGTTGACATATACAGTTAACCATCTCAGGGTCTGAGTCTTGACCCTCTCAGTGGGTATCAGTGCTCACTTTGCTCACTGGTAAAAATAGTATATAAACTATGTAAAGAGCAGTGATTCAAATGCTGGCTTTTTTTGAGAAAGGTGAAAGCTTGTGCCAGCACATATCTGTATGCTCTCTCAGCTGGGACAAAGTGCTCATTCAAATTTTCAGGCACAGAATTAAACTGTTGTTTGTCTTTGTGGAGAAAACATTAGACCTTGTGGCAAAGGTAAATGCATGAAGGGGAAAATGATTTTGTTGTTGACCTTGATGATAAAAAGTGACTCACAAAGTTGCCTTTTGGCAGCAGACATTCTCTTCAAGATTGAACATTCTCACTCAACACAAAGGCAAACATAAAATTTTTAATTGCACTTGATCACAAAGAAAACTGAAGTTGGAGAGCTTGGTGAAGGCAGTCGATCATGAGGACAATGAGTCATTCCAGACTCCTTTTACCTGCATCCAAAATTGGTAAAATAAAGAACAACGTTGGTAGTCATCTTTTACCATGGAAAAAGCCACTTCATGAATATTGCCTGAGAGAATTAAAGAGCCCGACAGGGGCTCCTTCAGGACATTATATGACATGAGCAACTCAACCGCTTAACAAAGACACATTTGTTGGGGCTCCTGGGTGGCTCAGGCAGTTGAGCATCTGACTCTTGATTTCCGTTCAGGTCATGATCTCAGGGTCCTCTCAGCGACGTGATCTCAGGGTCGTGATCTCATGGGTCATGAGATGAAGCTCCACGTTGAGCTCCACACTCATCAGGAAATCTGCTGGAGGTTCTCTCTCTCCCTCTGCCCCTGCCCTGCCCTCCCCACTCCCATCACGTGCAGTCTCTCTAAAATAAATAAATAAATCTTTTTTTTTTAAAGATTTAATTTATTTATTTGACAGAGAGAGACAGCCAGTGAGAGAGGGAACACAAGCAGGGGGAGTGGGAGAGGAAGAAGCAGGCTCCCAGTGGGGGAGCCTGATGTGGGGCTCGATCCCAGAACGCCGGGATCATGCCCTGAGCCGAAGGCAGATGCTTAACGCCTGCGCCACCCAGGTGCCCCTAAAATAAATAAATAAATATTAACAAAAAAACCCAAATACACATTTGTTGACTTTGCATGAACTGAGGTTCAGTAGCCTGAAAACCTGGTGCTACAGACCTCTTAGGTATACTTCTGGCATCTCTGCTCGGTAGTTATTGTGACATTTTTTAAACTGTAAAAAAAAAAAAAAGTTGTAGCCATCATGTTTATGTCAATCTGTGTTTATAAATATTATGACACCAAGACAGAGAAGAGACATTGCCTCAGTGGTGTATGCTCTGTGTGTCCCCTTATGCGCCCCGGTCCTCCGTCCCGCTGAGGCAGCCCTGGCTGTCAGGACTCAGCTCCATTTCCCCGGCTGCTTCCTCTTTGTCAAACTTGGGGAAGCCGGTCACACCACGATCACTTCCTCCGTGGGATGTAGTGAAAAGAGTTCTTATTGACCCGGGAGTTTTTTGCAAAGTGCTCTCCTGGCCCAGTTCCCAGATTATCTGGTAGGTGCTTCATAAACATGTGCAGCTGAGCGGTGTTCGGCTGCTGCGTTTTGTGGGCTTTCCCATTTGGGGTACTTGGGCTCTCGTTGCAGTTTTCGAAAAGTGTTCTTTTCATTGTGGCCTTCTCTTTGACTTCGCTGGTTTCGAGTGCCTGGTATTTTTGGTCTTTGGCACGCTCTTCCTGGGTTTCCAATAAGAGGCCCTCTATAAATAGTGTCTTGCCTTCCTGTGGGTTTGTTTGCCTGTTTTGTTTTTTTTAATCTTGTAACTCTTCCTTTATGTTTTTCTCCCTCACGAGTGTCCACATGGTGTCGAATATCCCTTTTCTAACATTGAATGGTTGTCCTTGGTTTTCTCTCTCCCCATGGGCAGCGGGGGAGAGGTGCGGTTGGTGTTGAAAAGAGAGAACATTCATTCTAAACACAGTATAGACTTTACATGTCATTTTATTTAATCCTCACAAATGCTTATGCCCAAGATTATTATAATAAAGAGGCAATATTTACGCAGCATTTACTGCCTCACTAAAGACCCAGCTTTTGCTAAGTGATGTGTACTATCTCATTTGATTCTCAAATGGGGTAGAATACAGTATTCCTACCATGCTAAATGTAAGGAGGCTGAGGTTCAGAGAGACCGAATGACCTGCCCAAGGTCTCATGTCTAGGGAATGGCAAACGCAGGCTTCAGACTCCGTCCAGGGCTTCAACAGGTATGCGGTGAACATCTGCTAACAGCTGCTGCAGGCAGGGCTCACAACCAGGCGGGCCTGGCAGCAATGGCCATGTTCTTCCATTATAGCGCCCCTGCCTCCCTCCCCACCATGTGCTGTTAGACTCAACTGCGGCGTGTCCAATTTAATTGTCTTGCAATTACTGGCCCACGGTGAAAAGGTAAAATCCCTACATTGCCTCTAAAGATGTAAAACCATAATATGGCTGAACAACTGCAGGCATAAATGAGTATTAAGGGAGATAGATGATCTGAAAATTTATACTGAATTTTGAATAATTTGCAATAGGTTAAATGATATTGAGAGGCTCTTTCTATCTGGGATGCGAAAGATTCACCAGTCCTGTATGAACTTGACAACATTCCCATTGGCCCATATTAGCCGCATTTGTGAGACAGACATTGAGTTTGTAAACGACTCCAATTCATTCATGTATTCATTTTTTTCCTCATTCATTCATTCATTCATTCAACAAATATATTTATTAAGTTCCACCAGTGTGCCAGGCACTGTTGTAGGTAATGTGGTTATAAACTGAACAAGACCGATAAGGCCCCTGTCCCCTTGGATTGTAATCTAAGGGTGACAGGAATCACTGGAAGGTTTAAGCAAGGGTTTGTGGAATGTTCTTGTCTATGTTTTAAAAAGATCACTTTGGAGTGCTTGGGTGGCTCAGTCAGTTAAGCATCCAACTCTTGACTTTGGCTCAGGTCATGATCTCGGGATTGTGAGATCGAGCCCCAAGTTGGGCTCCAAGCTCAGTGGGGAGTCTGCTTGTCCCTCTCCCTCTGCCCCTCCCCATGCTTACACATACTCTCTCTCTCTTAAATAAATAAATAAATAAATAAACAAACAAATAAATAAATAAAATCTTTAGAAAGCAAACCGAAATAAAATAAAAGGATCACTCAGGCTACTGGCGGTCAAGAGCGGAGGAAGGCAGGCTAGATGGAGGATTCTGCAGTGGTCTGCACAGGAAGTTATGGCAGCTTGAATGACCAAGGTGATAGGGGTGGAAGGCTGAGGTCAGGATGCATTCTGAAGCCACAACCAATGTGACTGCCTACAGATGAGCTGTGGAGGGTAAAGGAGAAAGTGGGAGATGACTCCCAGATGAGGGGCTGGGCAGCTGGCTGAAGGGAAATGCTGTTTCCTGCGGAGGCACGCCCGTCGGGGAGCAGGCTGGGGAAGGACTTCTATTCTGACCACTGGTGCTTGCAGGCACGGCGTCAGGGTAGTCGAGGATGGGTGGACCTGAGCCCAGGGGAAAAGTCAGGTGCTCCCTGCCTCTGAACTGCCCCACCCAACGCCGGTCATTCAGAGGTAGATAAACTGGGTCTAAGGTTTCCTGCCTCTTCCACTTGGCAACCACTGGCCTTGCCATGCACAGACCTGGAGGAGGCATATGTGGTTTCGGTGGTGTGCCCTCTTGAGGGGTACCTGACCCCCAAGTGCTCCTCATTTCCACAGAAGAAATTTTCCATGCCGAGGACATGGCTCCCTGGGCTCTGGAAGGGCGGCCCAATGGCCAGCTGCAAGAGGTTTTAATCAACTGACAACATGCTACATTACTTCTCTACCTCCACTCCTCCTTCCTAAATCTGTGGTGTAAGAACAACAGTAAATACTTTGTCACACTCACAGGAGCCAGGCAAGGTTCTAAGCACCTGAATATATCATCCCATTAACCCTCACAATCCCATGTGGAAGGTGCTCTTATTATCTCCATTTCACAGACAGCACACTGAGGCACAGAGAGGGTAGAGAACACGTGGCCAACAGGCTGGCCTGCCCTCCATCCTGCTGGCCCCCATGAGGTCCCTCTTCCTTGGACCTGCTGCTCACCCTAGGCCCCTTCACCTTCCTTGCTGAAGCCTGGTGAAGGTGATGGGCTTTCTGCATTGTGCTCAGGGCCTGATTACTCTCCTTACACCCATGGAGGGCTGACGGACCACCAGCTCGGCCTTCTGTTGTGGGGTCTTCAGTCATAGCCTGGCCTATATTATATGAACCCCACTTCTCTGCTTGACCTCTGAAGCACCCCGAGCAATCCATTCCCCATGAGTTTATCAGACAAAGTTCCAAATCCAGGAAGAGAAGGCCTCACGGTTCCTTCTACAGCTTTGAGCATATCACCTGGGTGGGCCGGTGCAAGAGCAACCCCGCTGACCCTTTTATTTCTGCTCTACTCGATCACATCTCCTTCTGGGTCTTTTTGTAGTGTTTAAACATTTCCTTGTACACATTTTGCTAAGCTTCTCGCTAGGTATTTTATTCTTTCTGATTGTTACTTAAATTTCCAAGAAAAATCCCACTTTACTAACTAGTTGCTATTTATATGTATGTGAAAACTACTGATTTTGTTTATTTATTTTGTATCCCACTAGGGCACTGAACTCTTACTGTTAGCAGTGAATTTTCAGCTGGTTTTCTTGGGTTGTACAGGTGAAGAGTAATATCTTCAAACAATGAGAATTTTAGCCTCTCCTTTTGAATTTTTTATACTTTTAATTTCCTACTCTCTCCTGCCTGTGTTGGCTAGTACCTCCAGGATAATATTAATGATGGTGGTGAAAGAGAGCATACTGACTTCTTGATTTTAGTGAGACTGCCCCTCCTAGCTCCTGATTCCCCCTATATCAGGCATGAAGGAGATACTTTACATTGAGAAGTATCCATATAGTCCTACCTTATTGTGCATTTTGATAAGGTGGTTTACTGCTTTTGTCCAATGCTGCTTCAGGGCTATACACATGATTACATGATTTTCTCTTTAGAGTTATTAATCTGATAAATTATATTAATACTTCTTTAATACTGAATCATATGGGAATTCCAGGAATAAACTCCACTTGGTCACGATGCTAGTTTTAAGTGAGCTGTTAAATTCACAAATGCTTTCCATACCTGACATTGATCCATCGTTGGTTTGCTTTGTACAAGCTTTGACAGATTTTGTCATTATTGTACTGATTTCATAAAAAGAACTTGAGCATTTTCCTTCTTTTGCCATGCTCTGAAACAGTGTGTGTTAGAATGATCTACTCTTCGAGGGTTTGGTAGGATTTCTCTATGGAAATTCCTCATGCCATCTTGGGAGTCAAATCTTTGACAACTTTCTCTCCTTTTCCCATGGAATTGACCTGTTGTGATTTTCTCTTCCTTCTGGGTTGGTTTTATGAAGTTCTATTTTCCTAGAAAATTGTCCATTTCATTCCTATTGATATGTTGTAACTCTCTCAATTTCCTCCGTATCTATGATTATTGTCTTACCATTTCTCATTCTGTGTCTGTGTACTCTCGCCCTCCCTCTGATGACTGGAGCCAGTGCTTTGTTGGGAGCTGGATTCCCAGGGCAGTGGACTATCGGGAGAGTTGAGGGCACAGATGTTTATGAGGGAATGCAGCCAGAATCAACACCTGTGGGGGTGGGGGTAGGAGCGGCAGAGGAGAAGTGAGGCAGGTCCACCGACGACCTCTGGCGACTTCTTGGGCAGCTCTGGAGCTGGAACGTTCCTTCAGAGTTGTTCCCTATCGGGCTGGATGGTCAGGCCTCTCTATTCCTGCTTCAAACAAATAGTGGATCTGGGTGACTCCAGGAGAGGTGTCCGCTTGAGTGACGTGGCTCCCCTCAGCTGAGGTAATCCCCAGAGTTTCTGACAGATCTTTCAAGAAGAGAGACTTGGGGTGGCACATCTCCATGTCCCTCCATATGGGTTATCGATGTCTAACTTCTTGAAGATTCTAGTTTTTGACTTATTTATTGCTCTGTGGTTTGTTTCCCTCACATATCAATTTCTGCTTTTATCTGTATTAATTTCTCCTGTCCTCTTTTCTTGTTTATGTCCTGACATTTTGAGTCAGATGCTTAATTCATATGTTTGGTCTTCTTTCATGTTTATTTTTATAAGTATTTTTAAGGTTCCACAGTCTCTTCTGAGTGTGGCTAGCTATATTCTGGAGGTTCTCCTAGATCTTTGCCATTCTTTCTTTGCCTTTCTAGGAAGTTAAAACTTTCTGCTTGTATTTCCTTTTGGACCCTAAAGTTGTTTAAGAGTGTTTAAAATTTGCAGATGGAAGGAACTTTGTTTTCTGATGGTTATAAATTTCTAATTTTATTGCCTTTCGCTAGAATATGTTGTCTGTGTTATTTCTACTGCTTGAAATTTACTGAGGTTTTCTCTGCAGATTTAACATACGGTCAGCTTTTATGAAAGTTCCATAGGCACTTGAAGAGAAGGAACACTTTTAATTTTTAGGATACACAGTTCGATGTGTATCAACTTAGACAGACCTTATTGATTATTTAGGTATTCTGTATCTTATTTGTTGTTTGTTCCACTAAATGCTTTTTGGCCTAAATTCTAGCTTAGCTTATATTTAAGACTGTGACCTCTGCTTTTTTGTTTGCTTGCTCGCTTTCGTCTAGTAGGTCTTAGCACAGATTTCTGTTTCCAACTTTGTACACGTTTATTTTTTTTTCAGGTGTATATTTTATATGTGGCATAGAGGTAGTTTTTGCTTTGCAATCCAACCTGATAATTTTTTTATTTTACCTTTTTTACAATTTTTTTTTAAGTAGTCTCCACGCCCAACGTGGGGCTTGAACTCATGACCCTGAGAGCAAAAGTCATGTGTTCTACTGACTGAACCAGACAGGCACCCCCTGAAAATATTTTTATTTCAATAGGTAAGTTAACCCATTTATATTAATTGATGTGACAGATATATTTGGTTTCAGTTCTATCATTTTAATTTTTATTGTTTTCCAAATTTAGAGAAATTCTTTTTTTTTAAATATTTTATTTATCTATTTGAGAAAGAAAGAGAGAGAATGGGGGGAGGAGTGCAGAGCCCCACGTAGGGCTCAATCTCACGACCCTGAGATCATGACCTGAGCTGAAATCAAGAGTCAGACACTCAACTGACTCAGCCACCCAGGCTCCCCACTGTTTTGTTTTGGTTTTTTAACCATATGGTCTTTTTTCTTTGCACTGGGTCTCTGGGCAGTCCTTCTGCTATTTAGAAAGGTATCTATTTTTGTTTGTTAACAAACAATTTGTAATGTAATTGTGATTATGCCTTAGTCCTCTGTTTCTTTAGAAAAGAGCAATTAATTCCTTACTAAGAGAAGTTATAAAGTTAGTATTTATTTTCACTTTCACTTCCCCTTCCTCTATCAACTGATTTTTGTCAATGTTCTCTTTCTTAGCATTTCTTTGGAACTGTTACATTGACTTTGACTTTGATTACTTGTTAAGTTTTAATTTTTTTTTTTTTTTAAGAGAGAGAGCATGCAAGCAGGGGGAGGGGGGAAGGAGGGAAGAGCAGAGGAAGAGAATCCCAAGCAGACTCGCTGAGCGTGGACCTCGATGCTCCATCTCTCAACCCTGAGATCATGACCCGAGCAGAAACCAAGAGGTGGGTGCCTAACCCACTAAGCCATCCTGGTGCCCCTAATTACTTGTTAAATTTTAAATGATATCTTTGGCTCCCATTTTTACAGGTGAGATCTGTGAGCTTACTCTACCATCCCTAACAAGCTTCTACTCCCTCTCTCCCACTTTTTATTGTATAATTTTTCCATTGTCAAGAATAACAGTTTCCCTGACATGCGATGTGCCATTTCAATATGCAAATTTAAGATCGAGGAAAGAGCTCCTGAATTTTACCTTTACATATTCTTCTCTTTCATGGTCTTGACTTTTCTTTTGTCTTTCAATTAAAGGCATATCTAGGGGCACCTGGGTGGATCAGTTAAGCCTCTGCCTTCAGCTCAAGTCATGATCTCAGGGTCCTGAGATTGAGCCCCACATCGGGGTCCCTGCTCAGCAGGGTGTCCGCTTCTCCCTCTGCTTCTCCCCAGCACACACCCCCCACCTCTTGTGCTCTCTCTCTCTCGCTCACTCTCTCTCAAATAAGTAAATAAAATCTTTAAAAAAAAAATAAAGGCATATCCAGTTTAATTCTTCCGCTCTCCATCTCTTTTCTCTAACCCTTTTTTGTTATTCCTTTACTGACATTTCATTTTAGTCTTCACTTTTATTTCTGTCCTGTGTGTCCCTTATTACCTTTTTCTGTAATATCTGTGCTCCCTGTGCTCCTTCCAAATTTTGGTTTTTTTTTTTTCCTTTGACATTTTTCTGAGTTATACTAGCTCAGGTTTTATCTCCTCTTGAAGCGTAGTATCTCCTTGATTTCTTATATTTGTGCTTTGTGGATTTTCCTTTGCAGAAGCCATTACTTCATTAGATTAATTTTAATTCTTAGCAAAATATCTGTGGACCATTTCCACCCATTTCATTGTAACATTTTTCTGAGCACAATTTTATCTGTTGGTAATTTTTATTGTTCTTCTCCACCTTTTTTTCCTTATGGTATCTTTGTATCAAAATTGTGTCGGTCTCCTTATGATTACTCACCTTTGAGTGAGCTATATTTTTGTGGAAGCTATTTGCAGGGATTTTCCTTGGGGTAGGGCAGCAACTAACTTTTAAGGCTTCATAATTCAAAGGCTCTCTACTATCTGCTACTGCAGAGACGGCCTTCTGCAAATGTGGCTCATTGGAGACTGCCTTCTGCAAATATGGCTTATCTGCTGATTCTTTGTGTAGTTAGCTGCCACTGCTTCTCTGATGCCAGCCGGACCCAGGAGGTCACCTGTCGCCAGCCCCGCTCATTTCAGTTCCCGTACTTGCGCGGTAAATAAGAGATATTTGCACTTCGGGCGAGCTTCGTCACTTTCAGCAAGAGTCTTTTATGGCACTTTTGTAGATAATCATACCACTGAAACTTCTTGCAATTCTCTGTGTTTCTTGCTTTTACACTCTACCCTATTTTGGCTGCGTTAGGCATCTTTTAGCATATTTTCAAGGCTATAAATTACATTTGTCTCCTAGTATTGCTGAAATTGAATTTGTGGGTTTTCTTTTTCATTTTCTTTATTGCTTCTGTATGATTTCCAGAAGGGAAAAGATACTGATTTGGATACTTTATTCATATCAGAAGTTCTGAAAAATGACCTTCTTAAAAGAAAAACCAAATCCTGTCATTCCCAGTTTGAATTTTTTTGTGGCTTCACACTTCATCTAGAATAAAATCCAAATTCCTTCGTACTAATAAATCTTGTGTGGTGGCCTAGCCTCTGTTCATCTGCCCAACATCACTTTAAATCTCCCTCGCACACATCATGCTCCTGCCACATGGATTATCTTTGGGTTCCTCAAACATACCAGGTTCTTGCTCACATAAGGGTCTTTGTCCATTAAACACCACTCTCCCCTCCCCGTCTGGTCTCAGCATTCTTTACATTAGCTCCTTCTCGTTTTATAGGTATGAGCTTAAATAACACATTTTCAGGGATGCCTTCTCCGACCATCCTATTCCAGCCCCTTGCTTGTGAAGGCAGCAGAAAACACCACCCCAAAATAGGTGCCTTTGGCATATTGATTATTCTGAGCTGCGGGAACTTGAGAACAAGCAAATGCAAGGAGAGGCTTTCTCTGAACTCCCCTATATGCCTAAAGACAGATTCTCCAAAAGGAACTCATTGGTCATAAATCTCCTTCCTTGGAGTTTCATTAACCAGGAAAGATGGACTCTTATTACAGGAGAGGAGACTAGAAGCTGACACCACACCCAGACAAACTGTCACAAGTCATCACACTTCCTATCTGTTCTTCCGAGGGCCCATTCATCTTCCCTAAAAACCACTTACTCTCCCCTAAGAGGCCTACATCTTGCTTCCCTTTCCCTATTAAGATGGCATGTAATCCCGAATTCTAAATGTCTTGGGGAGTTACTCGGTTTTCCTGGTATCTCCCATGTGCATGTACAGTATTCATGTTAATAAGCTTCTGTTTGTTTTTCTCTTTTCTGTCTTTTATCAGAGGGGTCTCAGCTAGGAACTCAAGAGAGTAGAGGGAAATTACTTCCTCTCTACACTTGCTTCTTCCATGGTATTTCATACAATTTCTGATTATTTGTCTCTTTCCCTTCTCTCTTTCCTTCCTTTCTTTCCTCTTTTCTTTTCCTTATTTCCTTCTTTCTTCCTTCCTTCCTTTCCTTTCTCTCTCTAACCTTTAGGAGGACAGTGAAAGAACTATGATTATCTTGTTCTCTGTTTATCTTTAGCTCCTAACACAGTGCCTGTCATCAACATGTGCTCAGTAGGCATTTGTTAAGAGAATAAATACATTAATACATGAAGACTGTTTTCACATATGAGTGTCATATTTCAATCGGGAAATTGATAGGGTCTGTTGTTTGCATTAGAGGACAGAGAAGTTGGAAGGAGGTCTGGAGACCATTTCTTAGAAGAGTTGCTTATAGGAATAAGGGATATTTCATTTTGGAAAAAAGAGAAGTTTGGAGGTAGAAATTAATAACCTTCAAATACAGGAATTTTAATCTTGTAGAAAAGTGGTTTTCATCTTCAGAATCACCTGAAGGGCTGTTTAAAAATATGGAATCCAGGCTGTTCCCTGATCTTTGATTCATTGGGTATGGAGTAGGACTAGAGAATCTGGAATTTGTTTGTTTGTTTGTTTGGCTTTTTAACCCCAGCTAGTTCTTTATATCAGAAAGTGTTGGGAAATACTGTCTTATAAAAGGCAGTGTTGTTACTGTGGGAAAAACTGGAATGCACGGGTTGAAGTCATAGAAAGGTGGCTTTGACTGGACAAAGGGAAGCCGTTGAAAGCTAGAAAGGCACCAGAGTGGCTGAGGCTGCCTCCCTGGAGGGATGCCTGTGGAGTCCGTCAACCTTCCAGGGGCCAATTTTGCTGTGGATCTTGCCGGGAGTGAATGAGAGCCATACTAATGTGGCTGAAATCTTGGGTTCAAGGAAATGCAGTTTTAAATGCTTGGGACTCACTGTTATGGTGCCAGTGGGGAAAGGCAGGAAACAAGAATAGTAACAAACAAAAACAAAAACAAAAACAAAAAAGAAAACCACAAACACAAAACCAAGGGGGCTTGGAAGCCCTACAGACGACTTAGTGAAACCCTCAGAGGCCTGGAAGAGCAGAGGAAACCTGACATTTTGGGTACAGGTACAGCCACAGGACAAATGACAAACGTGATGAAATAAGCTGCTGTCTCAGTTAGTAACAGAAGTTCAGCAACGAACTTGACCAACCATTTTGCATTTGCAAATAGAAAATTACGAGGAAACTGACTACAAAGCCGCTGGAGGAAGAACTTGCCAGAAATTGTTTCTTTGTGGCAGGTAATTTCCCAGGCAGTCCCAGTGGGGAGAGAAGCCTGTGGCCATTCTGACTTCCAGGGGCGACAAGTCAAAAGCAAAAGGTCTGGTTTGTTTCTGGATCGTGAGGCTGCTGCAGAAAGAAAGGCTGATTCTAGAAACTCATCCTAAACTGGCCTAAGGGAGGCTCAGAAAGGCAGGGCTCAGCATCATCACTGTTAACATTTATTAAGTCACGTACATTGCCTATGATTTCATCCTCATAAAAATCCCGAATGATGGGTTGCATCATCCCCATTTACCAGATACACCTGAAGACACTTCAGGGTTTTTTGTTCAAACAAAAGACCAGAGATGCAACCCAAATAACCTTCAATGGGAGACTCAGTGAATAAGTCACAGTAAAACACAAAATGAAAAAAAAATTATAAAGCCCCCAATTAACTACGAGGGGATACTGTTCCTCAATAATGATGAGACCCCAATTATGGCACATTGTAGAGAGAGATGTTGAGTTTTGTACTATTTATAGATCACTAGCAAATCGGCCTTATTTTGAGTCTTTCAGCAACACAGAGAAGCGGACGGAGCAGGTGTTGTTTCACTCTGTAGTTGGACAAAGAAACAGGGACACTGTGAGGTTGAGTTGTCCAATCTAATGGTGAGAAATGACTGTGGCTTGGAACACAGCTTCCTGGACCAGTGCCCTATGTGCTTTATGACGCCTGGTATTCAGAAAAATAGATGCCTGCGGAGGGGTGACCCCTTCCTCTGGAGAAGGGACGAGATCAGGAGTTATTTTTAAGTTGATATGGAGAGGGCCCTTTTGGGATGGAGTCAGGGCTTGCTCTGCTGGCAGTGTGGTTTCCCTGGCTTCTGGTAAAGCCTGCCCTTCTCTCGCATGCAGGGGAGTAGTCAGCTCTGGACACCTTCACCGCTGGTACTGATGTCCAAAAATAAAAGCAATTCTTTTTGATACATACCCTCTAATGTGAATCAACCCAGCAGCTGAGGAAGCCCTGGGATCACTCTATGGTTTCAGACTTCAGAGCGACAGAATCATGTCTGCTTTCCTCTAAGGTAGGGTTTCCAATCCTGGTTGCTCACTGAACCCATCTGGGAGAAGTATGTTTTGGAGATGGGGAATACTAGCTCATAAAAACCACTTCTGAAATTTTCAGAAAGTTTGTGAAGCAGTGGTTGAATAAACCCATTATTAAAAATTAATTATATAAAGGTATAGTTAGCTAAATTATATTAAAAACAATACTTATCATTCTCTAATTATTTTACTCTTCTCTGTACTCTTGAGGTTATTTGCATGTGTTCTATTTGCACGATGGAAATACTATATAATGGTATGCACCTGTTCATCTCTTCCCAATTCCTGTGCTCCATGATGGCACATTGCTAGCTAAAAATTGACCATGATAGGAATATTTTCACCATTGAAACTGACAGATACTGTAATTAGGACTTGATCTCTTGTCTTGTTGATTATCTAGACTTAAGAAAATGATAGAAGAAATGTCAATAATGCAGATTAAACTTAAAAGTATGTCCTAAAATAATAAAATGACAATAAATACATATCTATCAATAATTACTTTGAATATAAATGAACTAAATGCTCCAATCAAAAGACATAGGTGTCAGAATGGATAAAAAAATAAGACCCATCCATACGCTGCCTACAAGAGACTCATCTTAAACCTAAAGTCACCTTAGATTGAAAGTGGGGGGTGGAGAAACATTTATCACACAAAGAAAGCCAGAGTAGCAATATTTATATGGGACAAAACTTTAAAACAAAGACTGTAAAAAAAGACAAAGAAGGGCATTATATAATCATAAAGGGGACAATCCAGCAAGAAGATATAACAATTATAAATAGTTATGCACCAAACATGGGAGTACCCAAATACATAAAACATAGAGGAACTAATTGATAATAACACAATAATAGTAGGGAACTTTAACACCCTACTGACATCAACAGACAGATCATCAACAAGGAAACAATGGCTTTGAAAGACACACTGGACCAGATGGAGTTAACATACATATTCCAAACATTCCATCCTAGAACAGCAGAATACACATTCTTTTCAAGTGCACATGGAGCATTCTCCAGAGTAGATTACATACTAGGCCACAAAGCAGGCCTCAACAAATACCAAAGATTGAGATCATACCTTGCATCTTTTCTGACCATAAAGCTATGAAACTAGAAATCAACCACAAGAAAAAATTTGGAAAGACCACAAATACATGGAGGTTAAATCACATGCTACTAAGCAATGAATGGGTCAGCCAGGGTGTCAAAAAAGAAATAAAAAAATACATGGAAACAAATGAAAATAACAACACAATTGACCAAAAGTTTCGGGATGCAGAAAAAGCAGTCCTAACAGGTAAGTTTATAACATTATAGGCCCACTTCAAGAAGCAAGAAAAATCTCAAATTAAAAGCATGTCCTATTTGTAACCATCACGCTGTCAATAACACAAGAAGCTGAGGAAATATTCCTCCAGCATTCAAAGTTAGTTGATTAAACGAAGAAGTTACTCATGTTATTGACAAGTAAAATTCTGACATATTTTTTACACAGTTCGTTTTCATTTTCCTTGTTAACATAAGTAAACATATCAACCAACATTCATGTCTGACCTACATTCCTTTGTCAACTGCAACCACGTGTCAACCAGAAGTGTAAGAGTTCACTGAAAATCAAGGAAAGCATTCTGTGAGATTTAATTGGCTAAATGGGATTTACAACAAAGGGGATTATGTTTTATTTTTATATCTAAATTGTGTCCTACCTATCCTTTATGTTACTAACATTTGTGATATGCTTATATGGGTATATATGATACAGGTTTTTTTTCCTTTGGAGAGCTGGCTGTTAAACATTACCACCAGACCACTATTGCCTGGGAGCTTTAAAAATCACCAATACCTGGAAGAAAGTCATCAGCAAGATGGTGGAATAGGTGACACCACCCTTTGTCTCCAATATAAAACAGTTAGACAGCTACCCATGAACAAAAGTAGCCCTTGGAGGGCACGAGTCCAACCAAGAACATGCAGCAACGCAGCGGAACACCAACAATAACAAAAAATGGAGCATAACTGTAGAGAAGGACTGCTGGGGAGGTGTGCATAGCTAAAATGTCTGGAGATGGCTAGCAACACAGAAGATTAGGATAAGGCCATCTGTATCACAGAGTGCTACTGCATTACCTAGCAGCCTGTTGATGATGGATCCTGGCTGTCTTTATCACTGAGGACCTCAACGGTTTCTGAGACAACCACAGACTCCCTGCAGCTGTCATAGCAGAGGACCCCGTAGTGTTTGTTGGCATGGACCTCAGTGGCCTACTCCAAAGAGGACACCTAACGCCAACAGTTATCACTGCTATGGACCCCTTGGAGAGGGAGATGCTACTGTGCCCTTGCCCCAAAAATGAGCTGCTGTTGTGACACTCCTCTACCCAGCCCTGCATTCGCACTGGACCCAAGGGCCATGGCTTCTCTGTATGTACCTATCCTTAGTTACCAGACCCACTGTCACTGTGGGCTGGCCTGTGCCTCGAGTTAGTTCTGGACCCCAGCTCTGTGGCTCCTCTGTGTGTGCCCACACTGGGGAAACTAGAGTCACCAATGTAGCAGGTGTGCCTACACCCTGAACCCTGGAGCCATCATCCCTCTGCTCAGACCCCCACTTAGGACCCTGGCTCCACAGCCATTCTGTGAGTACCTGTGCCTAGGACACTGGGCTACCACCTCAATGGGCACATCTACAACCTGGACCTCAGAGCCATGGTTACTCTGCACACACCTGTGCTCAGGACACAGACTTGCAGCTACTCTGGAAGTGCCCACCCAAGGGCACTGGAGCCACGTGCAGTGGGACTGGACCAACTATAACTCTGCACGTGTCTGTGCTCTAAATCACTGGCCCCACGGCCACCCTCTGGGAGCCTGTACATCAGACACTGGTACCACCACCACTGGGAACACACTCAAAAGCCAGAACTAGATCAGAGGGAGTCACTTGGCCACGGCTTCCCCTATGGGAGAAAAGGGGATCAGAAAGAGCCCAGAACCCTTTGCCACTAAAGACCCCAATAGCTCTCACTGTTTCTATGGTCACCTGCAGTGTTGGCTGCTGAGGAGCCCTACAATCTTTGCAAACATTGGCCTCAGCTGATGCAGAAGAACTAGACTACACCACTGTGCCCTCGCTGAAGCAGGAACTGCCACACTCCACCCGGCCAAGGCCCTTGCCCACACCCATAGGTAAAGGTCTTTCACCACTGAAACCAATTAATAAAATCTGGAAGACAAGACTACTACATCAAATGCATAGACATTGACACAAGGCTACAGAAACATGAAAAATCAAGGAAATATGAGACTGCCAAAGGGACACACAATTTTCTAGTACCTGACCCCAAGAAATGGAGATCTATAAATTGCTGGACAAAGAATTCAAATTAATTATTCTAAGAAAACTCAGTGAGCTATAACATAGATAGGCAACTCAGTGAAATCAGGAAAATTATATCTAAACAAATGGTAAGTTCAACAAAGAAATAGAAATAATAAAAAAGAGCCAAACAGAAATTCTGGATCTGAAGGGTACAATGAATGAAATAAAAAGTACAATAGAGGGCATCAATAGCAGACTTGATGGAACCAAAAAAAGAATCTGAAAACCAAGAGATAAATCATTTGGAATTACCCAGCTGGAGGAACAAAAAGACCAAAGAATGAAAAAGAATGAAGAAAACCTGCTGGTAGAGGAAACAACCAACAAAATGAAAAGGCAACTTATGTAATGGGAGAAAATATTCACAAACCATATATCTGATAAGGAAATAATATCCAAAATATATAAGGAACTCAGATAACTCAGTAGCAAAAAAACTCCAAATAACCCAATTAAAAAAATGGATGAAGGAGCTGAAAAAGACATAGGACAGGCATATGGAAACATGCTCAACATCGCTAATCACCAGGGAGAATGTCAATCAAAACCACAATGAGGCATCACCTCACACTTGGTAGGATGGCTATTGTGAGAATGTCAAAAGACAAGTGTTAGTGAGGATGTGGAGAAAAGGGAGCCCTTGTGCACTGTTGATGGAAATATAAATTGGTACAACTACTAGGGAAAACAGTATGCAAGGTCTTCAAAAAATTAAAAATAGAACAACCATATGATCCAGCAATCCCACTTCTGGGTATATATCCAGAGGAAATAAAATCGCTATCTCAAAGACATATCTAAACGATCATTTGGTTACAGCATTAAATTCACAGTAGCCAAGATAATATGGAAGCAAGCTAAGTGTTTGTTAACAGACGTATGGGTAAAGAAAATGTGATATGTATCTATCTACCTACAGTAGAATAATATTTAGTCCTCAAAAAGAGGAAATTCTGCCATGTACAACAAAATGGATGAACCAAGAGGACATTTTGCTAAGTGAAATAACCAAACAGAGAAAGCAAATGCTGAATTATTCCACTTACATGCTGAATCTAAAAAGTAAGTCAAACTCATAGTAACAGAGAATAGAATGCTATTACCAGGGGCTGAGGGGTGGGGGGAAAAAGGAAATATTTGGCAAATGGTACAAACTTTCAGTTATAAGATGGATTAAGTTCTGGATACCTAATGAACAGCATAATGACTGTAGTTAATCTATCATATACTTGACTGAGAGTAGCTCTCAACTGTTCTCACTTAAAGGAAAACAAAAAGTATCTATGTGATGGGATGGATATGTTATTTAACTTTTGTGGCAACCATGTCACAATGGATACGTATATCAAAACATCTCAGATACCTTAAATATATAGTTTTTATTTGTCAATCAGACCTCACTAAATCTGGAGAAAAATTGCTAATACCTGGATTCTGTTCCCCAAGTTTCAATGTAACAGTGTCTGACTTAACAATTATATCAGCCTCAGGAGGGGAATTACTGCCACAGAAAGTTTCAAAATTGAATTCTAGAAAGTCTAGGTTGGGCCATTGGATCAGGACGGACTTCATAGAAGACGTGGATCTCCCAGGCTCAGATGACTACAGGGCAACTTTACCTCTGAGATGCAGCCGGCCTATCTTCAAGCAATGATATGCAAGCTCCCAGCTCTCAGAAAGATTCCAGCTAAGGCAGGGAGGGAAGCTTGGTATAAATGAAACCTGATGAATAATGCAGAGCTTACAAAACTAAGCTTCAGATTATGGGAAGAGGAAGAAAATGTGAAGATTAATTTGTCACAGGCAACTAGGCATGTATATGTTGGCAATAGTATATTATCAGAGATCCTTTTGAAGGAGGCCAGAAGTAGCCCAGGGCCAAACTTAGAGGTTACACCTCTAATTAATAAAACATGTTAAACTACACACACACACACACACACACACACACACACACACACACACACAGCACAAGTGAGTGTCAGGGGCTGAAATACAGATCTTTTAGGGAGAATGTCTCCCTAAACAGTAGGTTCTTATTTTTTTCCCCTTTGGTTTTAAATTATTCTTTAGACTGTTTCTTCCTATCAATTCCTTTCTTTGATCTTATAATAAATACATCTTACTCGTTCTTATTGAAAGGAATCAGAGTAACTCCATATTCTTCCCAAGCCTCCTGAGAGCCCTCAGACTGCCAAGAGGCTGGCCAATTAGCCCAGGATGAGGCTTACGGGAGGGTAGGAAACCAGGGCTAGAGCTTGCAAGCAAGTAAAAGGAAAAGAGCTGTGAAAAGGTCAGCCTATGCCTACTTCTCCTGATCACACTCAGGTGACATTCAAAAAGACCTTCAACTAGAGTGAAGCCTATAGAGGCCAGAAAGGATGCGGGGCAAACGTCATCCTCTGCTCTGACTCACAAATCTCAGCTGCCCCGATGTCCCTCCCATGATACTGCAGGGAGACTAGTGGAAAATGCAGAGCAGCCTGGATTGCTCTACAATAATTTCATCTTCTATAATACATTAGGACTGAGTTCAGGGCTGTACACACTTTAGGTATTTTTAAGAGAGAAGGATTAGAACAAGACATTGTAAAGAACTAAAATGAGGCCTTTGTGGCAGACTGCTACTTATCCCCCATATCTTAATTCTCTTCTTTCTTATTAATTCAGCTACCATTTCTTTTTTTTTTTTTTTTAAAGATTTTATTTATTTATTCGACAGAGATAGAGACAGCCAGCGAGAGAGGGAACACAAGCAGGGGGAGTGGGAGAGGAAGAAGCAGGCTCATAGCGGAGGAGCCTGATGTGGGGCTCGATCCCACAACGCCGGGATCACGCCCTGAGCCGAAGGCAGACGCTTAACCGCTGTGCCACCCAGGCGCCCCTCAGCTACCATTTCTTAACTAGGCAAATGATTATCTAGAATAAAACCCATCAGCAGTGTGTTGAGGCTTCGTGACGAAGCTCTGAAAATAAGACAAGATTAAAATAAGACAAGATTACGTGAGATTCTAAAAATGTCCTTACAGTGAGAGATGCATTCTTTGTCTCTTCCTCCTTCTTATTGACTGGAATGAAAACATAAAAACTGGAATGTTGCCAACTGTCTTGGACCATTGGGGATGACGAAGAGCAAGATGGAAGGAGCCAGAGTTCCAGTTGCTGGTAAGATGGAGTAGACATTGAACCTTGTTGCTCCCACTGAACACAGTTATAAAACCTGGATGGAATACTTGGAACTGATAATTTCAGGACTCTAAAAAATAAATGATAGTAGGAAGATTGGGGAAGAAGACCAGAATTCAAAGAATCACCAAATCGGTAATTCATTTCTCCCCCTTTTTTCTTCTGTTACCCCCCAGCCAGGACTCAAGGCACCCTAAAACCAGAAAGTAGGCACCAAGACATGGATGTGAGGGCTCCAGGAGAAGGCATTAGTTCTGGCTTGAAGAGTGGGAAAGTGGTTTCTTAACATATTGAGAAATCCTCCTTGTTTTCTTCATTCTCTTGCACCTTAGCTCTGAGGCAATCTTATGATAGTGGCGTTGAGCAGAGAGACAATGGCAGCAATGGAACCTGCAAGTACTTAAAGCTGAAACAGGGAGACTTTCCTCTCTGATCAAAGGAGCTTCGGTCCCAAAAGTATAAGGTAAACTTCTATTTAGTTTGTCTCTCTGACTTTCTGCCACTTGGCCTCTGTTAACAGGTGTAGTTGTGGGAAATATGCAGCAAAGCAAAATAAAAAAGCCCCAGTTTTCTGGCCAGTGGACCACAAAGAGGAGCTCCAGGAAATCGGAAGTACCAGAAATATGACAGAAATAGGGGAGCTTGGGAAAAAAATCCCATAAAACTCCTGGGTTCATCCTCAAGTTGTGCATACTTGGATCTGACACCCTAGACATGGGGAATGAGCTCCTGGGTAGGCCACCACCCAAGTCCCAGCCTGGCCATGGAGGGGCACACAGGACTGACAGACAGGAATGCACAGCAAAGACTTTAAAAACGGATTTGACACTGGCATTACATTCCCCAGAAGACTGGCCAGAACTTTATCCCTGAACCCAAGCAGGTCTATATCCCGGCAACACAAAAATATCAATGTTCTCTGTGGTATTTAAACAAGACTTGGAGTCTCATAATATTCAAAAATGTCCAGGATACAATATGAAATTATTTGACATATTAACAATCAGAAAAATCTCTATTTGTATGATAAAAGACAATCAACAGGCACTACTGAAATGACATAGATGTTGAGATTATTGGACAAGGACTTTAAAGTAGCAGTTACAAATTGCTGAAAAAAGTAAGAGTGAACTTTTTTAATGAATGGAAAGATAGAAAGACTCAGCAAAGAAACAGAAGATAGGATGGAAAAAAACAAATAGAAATTTTGAAACTAAGAATACGGTAAGTGAAATAAAACTTTCACTGGATGGATTCAATAGCAAAATGAACATGACAAAGGTAAGAGTTAGTGAACTTGCAGACAGAGCAATAGACATTATCCAGTGTAAACTACAGAGAGAAGAAGATTGGGGGGAAAAAATGAAGGCCTCAGGGATTTATGGGACAATACTAAAAGGTCTAACAGAGTCCTACAATATGAGGAGAAAGAATATGTTACAGAGAAAGAATATGTTACAGAAAAAACAAAACAAAACAAAACAACAACCCACAAACATTTGAAGAAATAGTGCTGAAAGTTCCGAAATTTCTCTGGAGACATAAATCTACAGATCCAAGAAGCTCAGCAGACCTCAAACAAGATTAACCAAAGAAATCTATGTCTAGCTACATCATAAACTGCTGAACACTAAAGACAAGTGAAAAAAATCTTAAAAGCAGCGAGACAAAAACAACACATTGCTTATAGTGGGAAACAATTCAAGGGACTATGGATTTTTCATCAGAACTCACAGTTGCCATTAAGAAGTAAAATAGCATTTTAAGGTGCTGAAAGAAAGTAAGTGTCAACCCAAAATTGCATTCCTGGGATAAACCAAACTTGCTTATGACAGTCTTGTTTTTATAACGTCACTGGATTTGGTTTGTTAATATTTTGCTTAATTTCCCCCCATCTTTGCTCATGAGAAGGATTGACTTATACTTTTCCTTTCTTGTGTTTTACTTGTCAGAGTTTGGGTTCAATATGTTGCCTTATAATAACAAATAGGGGAGTGGTCTCTCTTTTTTTATACTTGGTAACAGATTGCATAAGACTATTTTATTTGTATTTTAATTTGTTTGGTAGAACTAGTTAGGAAGCCATCGGGGGCTCAAGTTTTCTTTGTGGGATTTTAAAAAGTAAATTGAATTTCCTTCATTGTTTCAGGGCATTCAGATTTTCTACTTTTTCCTGAGTCAGTTATGGTAAGTTATATTTTTTCTAAGTATTTACTCATCTCATCTAAATTTCCAAATGTATAGGCACAAAGTTGTAGATCTCATTATTTTTTTTAATGACTGCATCATTTAGAGTATGTTTCCCTTTTTATTCCTAATATTGTTTCTTTTGCCTTTTATTACTTTTATTAGGAGTCTTTCCAGAGATTTTTTTTCAATTTTATGAGTTTTTAGGAAATCGGCTTTGGGTTTTTATTTTCTCTATTCGCTATTTCATCAATTTCTGTATTTATCTTTATTATTTTCCTCCTTCCAATGCCTTTGAGATTATCTTGCTAGCCTTTTTCTAAATAGTTGTCTCATTTTCTAACTATAGCTCAATAATCTCCAGCCTTTTATCTTTTCATATATACACATAAGCATGTAAGTTTATAAATATCCTTGTAAGTTCTGTTTTATCTTATCTCTTAAGTTGTAATATATAGTGTTATTTTTATGATCATTCATCTTGAACTAGTTCTAATTTCCTTTATGATGAGACACAGTCCAGCATTTTGATTACAAATGTGGAATCTGGGCTTTACTGATTGAATGTAGCACTGCCAGCTGTGTGAGTTCAGTTAAATCACTCCTTGGGGGCATTAATTCCTTTGTTTGTGGAAATGGGAGAAAATAATAATGATGTGTACCTTGGGTGGATTTTTGTGCAGATTAAATGGAGCCTGGTACCCAGTAAGAGCAATGTACATGCTAGCTGTTATGCAGTAGCTGTTATTTCTTCTTTGATTCATTTATTGTCAGTCCTTAATTTCCAAACACTTTTTTTTGTAGTTATATTTTACAATTTATTTCTAGTTTTAGTACCTTGTAATCAGAGAACATTTTCTGTATAATTTCAGTTACTGATGGTCCAGTGAATCATCAAAGCTGGAAATATTCTGGACACCTGGGTGGCTCAGTTGGTTAAGCATTGGACTCTTGAATTGGGCTCAGGTCATGATCTCAGGGTCATGAGATCGAGCCCAGTGTCAGGCTCTGTGCTGGCGTGGAACCCACTTAAGATTCTGTCTCTCCCTCTCCCTCTGCCTTTTCCCCTACTCACTCGCCCACACTTCTCTCTTGCTTTCAAAAAAAAAAAATGCTGGTAATATTTCACATGTGTTTGAAAACACAACGTAATCTGCAGTGATGAGTGCAATGTTACACTGTATTATTGTATTAGTCAGTATTCTCTGAGCAAAGTGGAAACCATTGTAGGTATTTCAGAGAGAATTTAATACAGGAAA
The DNA here is from genome assembly GCF_023065955.2 of Ursus arctos. Lineage (NCBI taxonomy): Eukaryota > Metazoa > Chordata > Mammalia > Carnivora > Ursidae > Ursus > Ursus arctos. The sequence continues at coordinate 28,820,650 of NW_026622930.1, read as the reverse complement.
TTGGTTACAAATTTGTTACAGAGCTAGAAAAGTAAAAAAAAAAAAAAAAAAGTGTGTGCCTGTGGGGGGATGCTTACTAACTGTAGAAAGCCATTAGCATTCCATCTTCTCCCAGGAGAAAAAGTTAACATGGCTTCATCCAAGAGCCCAGTATCCTGGCACATTTGAGGATTCTAGGGAACCCATTACTGCCATTAGAATCATTGCAGTTGCTTTGTGCAAATAAGAGCCTGCACAATGACCGATGATGTAGGAGCCCAGCAACCAGCAGTCACGTGCATTGCTGCTGCTGGTGCAGCTGCCATGAAAAACAGAAAGAAAAGAAAAAGGGCTTCCCTTTTCCTTCTTCCTTATGATCTCTGACAAGCACCTCCCATTGATAGACTATGCACTGAAGCGAACAGACAAAGCAATCTGGAAACATACTTTGTGGGATTGAAGCCTGTTTTGAGATAAAGCAATGCTTGGGAAGTCAATGACTGACCAACTTATGAAAGAAGTCGAAGAAGACACAAAAAGATGGAAAAACATTTCATGCTCATGGATCGGAAGAATAAACATTGTTAAAATGTCTATGCTACCCAGAGCAATCTATACTTTTGACACCATCCCAATCAAAATGCCAATGCCATTTTTCGAAGTGCTGAAACAAATAATCCTAAAATTCTTGTGGGACCAGAAAAGACCCCGAATCACCAAGGCAATGTTGAAAAAGAAAAACAAAGCTGGGAGCATCACATTGCCTGATTTCAAGCTATATTACAAAGCTGTGCCAGGACAGCATGGTACTGGCACAAAAACAGACGCATAGATCAATGGAACAGAATAGAGAGCCCAGATATGAGGCTCAGATATAGAGCCTCAACTCTATGGTCAACTAATCTTCGACAAAGCAGGAAAAAACATCCAATGGAAAAAAGACAGTCTCTTCAATAAATGGTGCTGGGAAAATCAGACAGCTATATGCAGAAGAATGAACCTGGACCATTCTCTTACACCATACACAAAGATAAACTCTAAAAGGATGAAAGACCTCAGTGTAAGACAGGAACCCATCAAAATCATAGAGGAGAATATAGGTAACAACCTCTTCGACATCTGCCACAACAACTTCTTTCAAGACATGTCTCCAAAGGCAAGGGAAACAAAAGCGAAAATGAACTTTTGGGACTTCATCAAGATAAAAAGCTTCTGCACAGCAAGGAAAACAGTCAACAAAACAAAGAGGCAACCCATGGAATGGGAGAAGATATTTGCAAATGACACTACAGATAAAGGGCTGGTATCCAAGATCTATAAAGAACTTCTCAAACTCAACACCCAAGAAACAGATAATCAATTGAAAAAATGGGCAGAAGACATGAAAAGACACTTTTCAATGAAGACACATGAATGGTTAACAGACACATGAAAAAATGTTCCACATTATTAGCCATCAGGGAAATTCAAATCAAAACCACATTGAGAAACCACCTTACACCAGTTAGAATGGCAAAAATTGACAAGGCAAGAAACAACAAATGTTGGAGAGGTTGTGGAGAAAGGGGGACCCTCTTACACTGTTGGTGGGAATGCAAGTTTGTACAGCAACTTTGGAAAACAGTGCAGAGATTCCTCAAAAAGTTAAAAATAGAGCTACCCTATGACCCAGCAACTGCACTACTGGGAATTCACCCTAAAGATACAGTTGTAGTGAAAAGGGCCATATGCACCCCAATGTTCATACCAGCAATATCCACAATAGCCAAACTGTGGAAGAAGCGGAGATGCCCTTCAACAGATGAATGGATAAAGAAGGTGTGGCCCATAAATACAATGGAATATTACTCAGGCATCAGAAAGGATGATTACCCACATTTGCATCAGCATGGATGGAACTGGAAGAGATTATGCTAAGTGAAGTAAGTCAAGCAGAGAAAGACACTTATCATATGGTTTCACTTATTTGTGGAACATAAAGAATAGCACGGAGGACATTAGGAGAAGGAAGGGAAAAATGAAGGGGGGAAATCAGAAGGGGAGACGAGCCATGAGAAACTATGGAATCTGGGAGACAATCTGAGGGCTTTAGAGGGGAGAGGGATGGGGGGATGGGTTAGCTGGTGATGGGTATTAAGGAGGGCACATGTTGCATGGAGCACTGGGTGTTATAGGCAAACAATGAATCATGGAACACTATGTCAAAAATTAATGATGTACTGTATGGTGACTAACATAACAATAAAAAATTCCAAATTAGTCTATTTCTCCTTTTAGTTCTTCCAAGTTTATTTCCTGCATTTTGAAACTCTATTATGAGATACATAATGATATAGAATCATTATTTCTTCCTGATGAGCTTATCCATTTATCTTTATAAAACGTTCCTCTTTATCTCTGCTTATAGTCCTTACGATTTTTTTCTTCCTCGTAGAACCAAGGTTCAAGACAATTAATTTTCCTTATAGTCTCATGATTGTGTGGGGACAGACATGGTTACCCTTATACTAATGATGCAGTTTTTTGGGGTTCTATAAATAGTAGGTGCCACTTCTTTCTTCTTTTTTCTTTTTTTTTGAGATGGAGAAAGCTAAAAGAGATGTAGCATCGAGAGAGATAAGCCAAAACTTGCAGACATGTTATATTTGAGATTCCTAAGAGCTGTACAAATATAAGTGGAAAAAAATTTTTGAGCCTTTTCTATATGACAAGCACAATTCCAAATAATTTACATGTACTAACAGATTTAATATTTGTAACAGCTCTGAGGATAACATTATTGTTCTCTTTTTTCTTTTCCTTTTTTTCCCCTTTTTTAAAAAAGTAATCTCTATATCCAATGTGGGGCTTGAACTCATGATCCTGAGATTAAGAGTTGGTTGCTCTACCAACTGAACCAGCCAGGTGTGCCCCATTTTTTAAAATATTCTTTTTTATAAATGGGACATGGAAGTCCAGAGAAGCCAGATTACTTGTAGAGCTAATAGAGGGCAGAGGCAGTATGTGCGTCCAGGCAGTGATGCTCAGGAACCCAGCTCAACCACTATGGACGTACAGTGATAGAATGAGCTCAGGTAAACTGTTAGGTCCTGACTCTGATATGCTCATCTGGTCATGATGCTTGATTGCTCAAATCCTTTTAATGGCTTGTCATGGTTCTTAGGCTGAAGACCAAAATTCTTTACCTGTTCAAGGAAGATTTATCTCCTGTCTACCTCCCAGCTTCGTTCTGAGTTACTTTCTCCCTTTGTCTACTTCATTCATACTGCTTAGAGAAATCATCTCTAAGATTTTCCAGTATAATATGCTTTCTCCTTCTCCACGAGCATGACATATCCTCGACCCTTGGCTTGAAACTCTCTTTCCCTATCTTTGTCTCATCATCCTCTAGGTCTCAAATATTACCTCCTCCAGGAAGCCTTCCCTGTTGCTCCTTGGTTAGATTCTCTAGCTTTACATGCTCCCAGCAATCTCTAACACTTACCATGCTTAGAGCTGCTTGTTGGATGTATGTCTTCTCTTCCAGACTTTAAACTCAATAAGGCCAGGGAGGGTAACTATCTTATTCACAACTGGGTCCCTATTGCTTAACAAAGGGCTTGACATATAACAGCCCTACAATAAATATTTTTTAAGTCCCAAAGTAAAACTGGCATCTCTAAAAAATAGTCCTCTCTCTGGCCCATGGTCTCTGAGAATTCGGGTATCTTATAAACACTTCAGGCACTTTATAGGGCTTATATCCAGGACATAATTCACTCTCTGAAAATTAGTTTAGCATTCTCCTGGGACCAACCCTCAGGAGATGAGATGTTTGGGAATTTTGCTTTATAAAATGCTTCCTTTAGAGAAGCATTTTTTTTCTGGTATTTTGACTTCATACATTCCAGTCCCATCTGCAAACCACAAATGCAAAGTTATGTATACTTCTAAGGAAGCACATGGTTACAGCTGTGAAAAATTCTTGTTTTTCAGATTCCAAATAAACTTGTTTTAACCAATGAATAGAGGGCATAGGGAATATTGTATATAGAGAGATTGAATTAAAGTATGAAATAGATGTTGGCAAATCTCCCAAAGCCCAAAGTATTTCCTGGATGCAGCCTTTAGTTCCTCTTGCAACATTTATTTTGGATAAAAGCAATTGCCTTTTTTTTTTTTTAAGATTTTATTTATTTATTTATTTGAGAGAGAGAGAGAGAAGGCACACAAGAGTGTGAGCAGGAGGAGGAGCAGAGGGCGAGGGAGAGGGAGGGTGAAAGAATCTGGAGCAGACTCTACATGGGGCTTGATCTCATGACCCCCTGAGATCAAGATCTGAGCCAAAATCAAGAGGTGGTGCTTAACTGAGCCACCCAGGTGCCCTGTGATTGCTTCTTTTAAGATGCAAATATTGGGGCACCTGGGTGACTCAGTCAGTTAAGCAGCTGCCTTTGGCTCAGGTCAGGATCTCAGTGTCCTGGGATGGAGTCCCTTTCCCATCCCCCCTCCCTTCCTCACCACCCCCCCCACTCAGCAGGGAGACTGCTTCTCCTTTTTGCCGTGCCCACCCCACTCATGTTCTCTCTCTCTCTCAAATGAATGAATGAATGAATGAATAAATAAATTAATTAATTCTTTTAAAAAATGCAAATGTCACCAGGGGTTGAGGGGGCAGAGATAAAGAGAGGTAGCATGATGAGCTTGTTTGATTCTTTCCCCTGCCATTTTGTGTGAATTAGTAAATCATCTCCTTCCCAAACTGTCAGGTAAGTTCAAAATAGGTTCTACAACGAGGAAAAGGGAGAGAGAAGACAAGGGAGGGAGTCGCTGCCGGGGTGATCCCTCTTGGAAGCGGGATGGCAAACCCTGGCTGCCAGCTTGGCAGGAATTCTATAGAATGCCAGGGGAGGAGGAGGGGTCCTGTGTAGGCAGGAAGGAAACCTTCACCAAGAAACTGCATCTTGTTCACAACGTTTCAAGGGACCAGTTTTTCTTTTTCATTCAGCTTTGCTTAATAACGTCTATCCTACCCCTATGAATTTGAAATAAGAGATCTTTTTTAAAAGACAGTTTTATTGACGTGTAATTGACATACAATACATTGCACACATTTAACGCATACAATTACACATTTTGCTATAGGAATACACCTGTGAACTTTTACCACAATCAAGGTAATGAACACATCTGCCAACCCCAGCAGTCTCTTTGTCCCTCTTCGTAAATTCTTCCTCCTCCCCTTCCCACCTTCTAGGCAACTACTGATCTTTCTATTAGTATAGATTATTTTGCATTTTCTTGACATTTATACAAAGGGAATCATAGTGTATGTATTTCTTTCATTTGGCATGATTATTTTGAGATTCATCCATACTGAAATGTATTAATAGTTTTAGTGTATTAATAGTTTATTACTTTTTCACTCCATTGCATGGAAATGCTACAATTTGTTTATTCATTTGCCTGTTGCCCATTTGGATTGTTTCCAGTTTGGGGCTATTACAAATAAAGCTGCTGTGAATATTCAGGTATAAGTCTATGTAAGTCTCTGTGTGGACATACGCCTTTAATTCTTTTGGGTAAATACCAAGAACTGGAATGGCTGGGTCATATGGTAGGAGTATTTTAACTTTTTAAGAAACTGCCAAACTCTTTTCTGAAATGATTGCACTATTTTGCATTCCCACCAGCAGTGTGTGAGAGTTCCCATTTTTTGGCATCCTTGCCAGCATTTGGCATGGTCACACTTTTTAATTTTAGGCATTCTAATAAGCGTGCAGTGGTATTTCCTCGTGGTTTTAATTTGTATTTCTCTCATGGCTGATGATGCTGAGCGTCTTTTCTTGTGTTTATTTGCCATCTACATGCCTTCTTTGGTGATATGTCTATTCAGATCCTTTGCCGATTAAAAAAAATTGGGTTGTTTTCAAATTTTTGAGTTTCAAGAGTTCTTTATACTTCCTGGGTATAGGCCCTTTATCACACATACGCTTTGCAAATCCTTTCCTCACTCTTCCAGTTGTTTGTTTTTTGTTTTGTTTTGTTCTTAACAATGTCCTTCAGAGAGAAGTTTTTAACTTTGGTGAAGTGCAATTTACCAATTTTTGCTTTTATGGACTATGCTTTTGGTATCACATCTAAGAAATCTTCATGTAACTCAAGATCACAATGATTTTTCTTCTACATTTTCTTCTAGAAATTTTATAATTTTAGTTTCTGTATTGGGATCTGTGATCCATTCTGAGTTAATTTTTGCACATGCTGGAAGACTGGACAGAAGTTCTAAATTTTGGCTATGGATATCCAATTGCTCTAGCACCATTTGTTGAAAAGACTGTCCATTCTCCACCAAATTGTCTTTGCAACTTTGTCAAAACACAGTTGTCCATATATGTGTGGACGTATTTCCGGACTCTATTCTGTGCCACTCATTTATTGAATCTTTAGTCAATGCCATATTGTCTTGATTATTGTAGTTTTATAACATGTCTCTAAATCAGATAGTGTTAGCCTTCCAAATTTGACTTTCTCAAAGTTATTTTTGGTTAGCCTAGATCCTTTACATTTATCCACCAAGTTTAAAATCAACTTGTGAATTTCTACCAAAAAATCCTGCTGAAATTTGGATAGAGATTGCATTGAATCTATAGACCAACTTGGGGGAAATCTGACATCTTAACAAATTTAAGTCTTTCAACCCATTAACAAAGCATATATCTCTATTCATTTAGGACTTCTTTAATTTCCCTTAGCTACTTTTGTAGCTTTCAAAGCCCATGTTTTAAATATTCTTTGTCAGATTTATCCCTATGTATTTCACATTTAACACCATTATAAATGATAATTTTTAAAAATTTCAAATTTTGATTCATTGCTAGTAAATAGAATAATTACTGATCTGTAATATTGATCTTATATACTGTAACATTGCTAAGTTCACTTAATTCTAGTAGCTTTAAAAAAGATTCCAACAGGGGCATCTGGGTGGCTTAGTCATTAAACATCTGCCTTCGGCTCAGGGCGTGATCCCAGAGTCCTGGGATCGAGCCCCGCACTGGGCTCCCTGCTCTGCCGGGAGCCTGCTTCTTCCTCTCCCACTCCCCCTGCTTGTGTTCCCTCTCTCGCTGGCTGTCTCTCTCTCTGTCAAATAAATAAATAAAATCTTAAAAATATAGATTCCAACAAATTTTCTTCATAACCATATCAAAGACAACTTCATTTCTTTCCAAGCTGGATGCTTTCACTTCTCAGTCTTTTCTTGCTGTACTGACTAGAACCTCCAGTACAATGTTGAATGGAATTGGGGAGAGTGGACATCCTTGTCTTGTTCTGGGCATTAATGGTGAAAGACTGAATGTTTTCCCCTAAGTATTATGTTAGCAGTAAGCTGTTCTAAATTACTAATATCTAGTTGAGAAAGTTCCCTCTGTTCTCAGTTTGCTGAGAGTTTATTTTTCTTTTAACAGGAATGGATGTTGGACTTTGTCAATGCTTTTTCTGCATCTATTGAAACGATCATATGACTTTCTTTTTAAATAACTTTTAAAAAGTGTGTTAACAGGTGAATCACATTGATTTTCCAGCACTAAAACAATATTGCATTCATGGGATGAATTACATTTGGTCATAATATATTATACTTCATATGTATTGTTGGATTCAATTTGATAAAATTTTGTTTAGAAGGTTTGCATATATGGGGATCCTGGGTGGTTCAGTCAGTTAAGCATCTGACTCTTGATTTCAGCCCAGGTCATGATCTTGGGGGCGTGAGACTGAGCCCCACTTTAGGTTCTGCAACGGGCGTGGAGCCTGCTTAGGGTTTTCTCTCTCCCTCTTTAAAAAAGTTTGCATATATGCTCACGAGGGAGTTTGATCTTCAGTTTTCTTTTACTGTAATTTGTCTGGATTTTGGTACCAGAGTAAAGCTGACCTTATAGGATGAGTTGGGTTGTCTTCCTCCCCCTTCAATTTTATGGAAGAGTTTGTGTAGAATTGATACTATTTCTTCCTTAAATATTTAGTAGAAATCATCATGAAGCCACCTGGGCCTTGGGTTTTCTTTGTGTGAATGTTTTTAACTACAAAGTCAAGTACTTTTTGATATAAAGTTATTCAATTTGTCTCTCATTTTGAGGAGATTTGGTCCATTTCATCTAAATTGTCAAATTATTATAAAGTTGTTAACCATATTTCCTTATTATTTAATATCTGTAGAATGTATAGCCATTCTCATTCTTGATTTTGGAAATTTGTGTGTGTGGTTTTTTTTTTTTTTTTCATTTCCTGATCAGTCTGATTAGAGATTTATCAATTTTATTGATCATCTCATACACTTAGCTTTTAATTTTACTGGGTTTCTCTATTGTGTTTCTGTTATATAGTTCACTGATTTTTGTTTTAATATTTATTGTTTCATTTCTTCTGCTCGTTTTTTTCTAGTTTCTTAAGGTGAAAACTGAGGTCATTGGTAGGATACCTCTATTTTTTTCCTTATAAAAGAATTGAAAGATAAGTGATGGGGGATGGGCAAAATGGGTGAAGGGGAAAAGGAGATATAAACTTCCAGTTATGGAATAAATAAATCATGAAAATAAAAGGCAGGGCATAGGGAATATAATCAGTGATAATGTAATAGCATTTTATGGTGACAGCAGCTATGCTTGTGGTGAGCATAGCATAAACTATAGAGACGTTGAATCACTATGTAATACACCTGAAATTAATGTAACATTTGTGTGTCAACTCCCCTAAAAAGAAAACAGCTATAAATTTCTCACAAATAATGGTTTTACAGCATTCCTTAAATGTGGATTGCTGTATTTTCTTTTTTGTTCAGGTGAAAATACTTTCTAATTTTCCTTTTGATTTCTTCTCTGATTCATGTGCTTTTAGAAGTGTGTTATTTAATTTGCAAATAACTGGAAATTCTCCAGAGGCCTTGGCAATGTAATTCTACTGCTGTCAGAGAACATTCTTTAGATGAATTGGATCCTTCTAACTTTACTGAGACATATTTTATGACCCAGAGTTTGGTCTATCAGGGTAAATTTTTCCTGCGCACTCGAAAAGGATGTGAATTCTGCTACTGTTGGGTGGAGTGTCAGTTAGGTCACATTGGTTGATTGGTGCTGTTCAAACCTTTTCTATTTTTACTGATTTTTATTTCTATTTTATTAGTAATTGAGAAAGTGGCAATAAAATCTCTGGCTATAGTTATAGATGTGTCTGTTTCTCTTTGAAGTTCTAACAACTTTTATTTCATGGACTTTGCAGCGCTATTATTAGATACATAAACCCTTCGTATTGTTATGTCCTCTTGATGAATTGATCCCTCGTTATTGTGAAATGACCTCTTTACCACTGGTAATATGCTTTTCTCTGAATATTACTGATATTAATTTAGTCACTCCAGCTTTCTTTTGATTAGCATAATATACACTTCTCCATTATTTTACTATTAACTTGTGTCTTTAGAGTGAATAAGTGTTCATTATATAGAGCATATAGTTAGGTGCATCTTATTTTCCACATCAATCTGACAATCTTTACCTTTCGACTTTAAATTTCTTTTAAAGATTTTCACTTATTTCTGAGAGAGAGAGAGACAGAGAGTATGAATGGGGAGAGGGGCAAAAGGAGAGGGAGACAAGCAGACGCCCCGCTGAGCAGGGAGCCTGATGCCGGACTTGAACCCAGGATCCTGAGATCATGAGCTGAGCCAAAGGCAGACACTTAACCAACTGAGTCACCCAGGCGCCCCTTGACTTTAAATTTTTGTTAGGACACTTAAGGTTGTCTCAGCTCATTTAAAAAAAAATATTTTTTCTCTATTTCATTTGGTAGTTTCTATTGTTACATCTTCCAATTCACTAATCTTTTCTTCTGAAATGACTAATCTGCCATTAATTCCATCCAATTTTCTTTTCTTTTCTTTTTTTAACCTCGGCTATTATAGTTTTTATGTGTAGAAGGTCAATTTGGGTCATTGGTCCTCCATGTCTACCTGTTTTAACATAGGAATGTAGCTATAATGACTGTTTTTAATGCTTTTGTTGACTAAGTCTTACATCTGTGTCAGTTCTTATTAATTGATTATCCTTATTATTATGGGTCATATTTTCCCGCTTCTTTCTATAGCTGGTAATTTTTTTTAAGTAGGCTCTATAACCCAGTATGGGGTTCAAACTCATGACTGTGAGACCAAGACCTGAGCCGAGATTAAGAGTCAGACACTTAACTGACTGAGCCTCCCAGTCACCCCTAGATAGCTGGTAATTTTTGATTGGATGCTACAAATTGTGAATTTTACATTGAGTGTGGGATATTCTGTCTTCCTAAAAATATTCCTAAATTTAGTTTTGAGATACAATTAGACTACTTGGAAACAGTTTGCTCCTTCTAAGTTTTGCTTTTAAGATTAAGACCTAGGGACTCTTCTGAGTAGTCAATCCATTTCTTTGCCAATTCTGAGGTTTTCCACTCTTCTATCTCATCTTTTAGAGGGGTTCTTTCCCTGGCCTTGGGTAATTTCCTCACATGAATATGATGATCAGTACGTTGTTGAGTACTCAAAGCAGGGCCTCTGCACATCTCTAGGATTCTTGCTCTGTGCAGTGCTCTTCCTTTGGTACTCTGTCCTGCCAGCTCTGCTTTGGTCTCCACCAGACTCCATTCTAGCTCTTCAAATCAGGAGTCTGCTGGGCTCTGGGTAGGTTTCCCCTCCCCACACCACAGGTTGGAAACTCTTCCAGGACAGTAAGTGAGGGCAATTGTAGGGAAAGGAACCAGGTAGTACACAGTCTTGAAGTTCTGCTTTGGACTCAGAAGAGATGCTGGGGCCCATTATAATTGGATAGAATTACTACAAAAAAAGGTGCTTTTGTGTGTTTGTGTATATGTTCAACTGACCTAGCATACCTGGATATAAACACCAAGAATGTTTTGAATTTTTGGCCTGGTCCCATTGGTAGCCATTTTCACAGAGACAATGGCTCAGGGTGCCCTAAATGGGCTCAGGAAACACAGCTTCTGCCTGGCTTTCCATAGCTACCTTTTTCAATTCCTTCTTGAGGGTGTAGTCGAGTTAGATTACATGGGCTTGTGGTACTTTAAACTTGGGCAGGACCTCTAAGCCTGTTTCTTCATCTGAAACATGAGGACACCCTACCTTTCACAGAGGGTTGGGGGGGACTTAGAGATGCTGAGTAAATGTAAAGCATTTACTACAGAGCCTGGCATATAGTAAGCTTTCCATTATTGCCATCTACTGTCACTATTCATCATCTAGTAAGTACTTATTGGGTAACTACTATGTACAAAGCCCTGCACTGGGTTCTGAGATATGCTAGTGAAAAAGCTATCGTCTTTGCACTACAACCTAGAGCGAGCTCAGCAAACCTTTTTCATGAAGGGCCAGACAGCAAATATTTTAGGCTTCGTGGGATATATGGTCTCACAACCATCCGACTTTGCTGTTATAGCTCAAAAGCAGCCACGTACAAGACAAACGAAAGGACCTGGCTGTGTTCCAAAAGCTCCAGTAGTTTGCCACCCCTGGTCTAGAGGGCAGAGATTCAAGGAGGCGTGACAATACAATATGATAAGTGCTATGATAAAGTGGGAAATAATCTAGTCCCTTGCTACTCAAAGTACGATCCTCAGACCAGCAGCACGGACATCACCACGGAGCTTGTTAGAAATTCAGAATCTCCTACCTGCCCCAGAACTGTCGAATCAGAGCCTGCATTTAGTAACAGAAGGTCTGGTAGGTGGCACTTCAGAGAAGGAAGAACATCCAATCTAAAAGCTGAAGGACAAGTAGACTGTTTTGAGATGATGTATGGGCCTGGGGACATCTTTCAGGGAGAAAGAACAGCAAGTACAAAGGCCTGGAGGTAGGCGAGAGCATGCTTGAAGAACTGCAGGAATTGAGGTCCTCACTGGCATTGTTAACATGTTAACCCAGGATAGAAGAGAGTTAACGAAGGTAATAGTCAAATGCAGTGACTTGATTTTGTTTAGATTCTGTTTTGAAGAACCGGATTATAAAAAGACATTTTTGAGACAATTGAAAATTTGAATACAGAGTAGATGTTAATACCATTGACTGTGATGATGCCTCTCTGTTTATACAGGAAAAAGTCTGTATTTATTAGAGATATGTACGGAAAGATTTAGGGGCAACGTGACCTGATGACAGGAACTGGCTTAAAAAAATAACCACACACACAAAAAAGGAAGGCAGATAAAAAGGAATTAAGGAGGGCACGTATGGCATGGTGCACTGGGTGTTATACACAAGTAATGAACCATGGAACTTTACATCAAAAACTAGGGATGTACTGCATGGTGACTAACATAATAAAAATATTATTATTAAAAAAATAAAGAGACTATTCTTTCAAAAAAAAAAAAAAAAGGAATGAAGAAAGTAGAGCCAAAAGTGAGTAACTGTTGAATCAGGGGGATGGGCACGTGAGGTTCTTAATATTATTCTCCCCTCTCTTGTGTACTTCTGACAACTTTCATTAAAAAAAGTTAAAAAAATTTTGGATTTCATCAAATCTCTTATCTTTGTTTTTATGTGAAGTTTGGTTCATGATTAATCTATCCCAAGAGCTAGGCACAAAGCAATATTTTCTTCCTTTGAAGACAATTCAGAAGCTCTTGACAGAAGGTCACTTTGAGCCCAGTGGATCTATGTGCATTTTCTTTTATTGGAAAATGTAGAAAAACATGGCTTTGTAGAGATTTTACTCCATTTTTTTTAAGCAGATGCATCTGGGCCTAGAGCTGGGGGGCCTCTGTCCAGAGGAAACACAGACTAGCCCCCAGAGGGCCCCTTGTGGTGCAGGCACAGTCAGGCCTGCAGGGGGTGGGCAGCATCGTGCACTGGACATGGGAAGAACGTGCATTTTTGTGCTCCTGAGTTTGAGACCATGTATATACAACAGTGGCTTTTGATGGTGAGGATTATGGATTTTTCAATCTATAGGGACATTTACCACATCTCTGGGAGGATCAATAAAAAGGAAATGAGGAGAGAGTAAAGGGGATGGCTTTGGAACTACCATTTATCAGCTCTGTAGCCTTGAGAAAGCTACTAGGTCTCTTGAGGCTTCATTTCATCACCTGTAAAATGATTTCGCCTGCTCAGTTGGGTGGCTGTGAAGATTTAATGAGATAATTTGTCAAAAACTTGGTCTCATTGGAAGCTATAAAAAGTGATCAATAATGTTGCATTTTTTCTCAGTTGGACTTCTTAGTATTCTCCCCTCTTTCTTAGGAGGCTTAGAAAGCTTATTTTTTGGCTCTCAAATTTGACTGCTCTCCTTGAGACCCTGTCTTCATATCTAATGCAAAATGTGACCTTTAGCAGGTGCCTCTTAACCCGGATCTTCTTCCTGCCTGCAATGTTGATGTGATCCTGGAGGTACAGTGGCTATCGTGCCATCATGAGGATTATCCTATAACCTAAGGGTTATCAGGGCAGAAAGATAGAAGGAACCTTAAGTCCTTAATGGCAGTGTTGGATCGTACCAGGGTTGGACTACCCATTGAACCTCATCTTTGAAGAACACACATTCTCCAAGTGTCTCTAAAATAAGAAAGAAAATAGGTGTAGTTAAGAAACTATTGCAGAATACTGATAAATGATGATCTGAAGCCTGGATATGTGGGTTTACTAAATTTTTCTACTTCTGAGTGTGTGTGAACATGTGTGTGTGCACACGCATGTGCACATGTGTATGAAAATTTTCATAATTGGGGTACCTCGGTGGCTCAGTCCGTTAAGCGTCTGCGTTTGGCTCAGGTCATGATCTCCAGGTCCTGGGATCAAGCCTCGCTTCAGGTTCCATGCTCAGGAGGGAGTCTGCTTGTCCCTCTCTCTCTGCTCATCCCCCTGCTTATACTCTCTCTCTCTCAAATAAATAAATAAAATCTTTAAAGAAAAGATAATTTTCATAATAAAAAGTTAAACAATTTTTTGGACTTCAAAATACTTCCCGTCTTGATTATCATATGATGCTCCAGCTCATAATCCAGCTCTTCCCAGAGCAGAGCACGTTGGTTTCCTGTTGGCAGAGTTTCACTGGCCTCACCATATACCCAGGCCTGCCTCCATGTTCCTGCCAAGCTGCTGCCCCCTGCTGGCACCTGCCATGTTGTGTGCCTGAGTTTAAGCCTTCCAATCATGTCAGAGAGTCCTGGTTGCAAGCTCTCTCTACTGAAGGTGTTCAGGGAGAGATATGTCTCTTGATTGTAGATGATATTTAATAAGTGAATTTCCCTTCTATTCCAAAATTCTTAAGGTCTACTTTTTACAAAGTACCATGGCCCCTCAAAAATGGCACATGTGGAAATATAAGAGACATAAAACCCTGTTCGTGTTGTGAGGACGAGGATTCAGAAAGCTCCCCTTGGAATTGATGCCCTCCTTTTTATTCTTATTCCTTCAATTTCTTCAGTTCTCTATGTGTGGACATGTTCTGAGACATGTTTCTGAAAACCCATCCTTTCTGTTTTTATCCGATCTTAGATTTCATGGGTGTGAGGCTGGTGAAATATTTGAGATGGACCGGGGAAAGAGAAGGGACTGCTTGTGCAGCTCACTTCACCAAGGAGGTTATGGAGTCACTTCCATGACCCCCAGATCTAAATAGAAATTTTATCACTAGGCTGACTGGCAAGAGACTGAAGAAGTTGCAATATCTTCTCAAGTTCAGAAAAAATAAACAGATTCACATCCTCCTTTCTTAATATCATTAAGGCTGCAGAAACTGCCTTGTAAGAATGAGATTTTTGTCTGTAGTTCTTCAAATTCCTCGTGGCTTCTGGGCAACTAAAGATAAGGCTTTGCAAACAGGTTTATCTCCCATGTTCATTCATTCATGAGCAGGTAAAATTGGTTTGTTTTTGTTGATGGATGGACAGGAAGGAAACTGTCTCATTCCTGTTTACTCATGGAAGGGGGGTGCATATTAAGGACAGAGGGGGAATTCTAGAGATTATCTAATTCATTCTAATTTTATAGACATGGGAACAGAGGGCCATGTGAGATGGGATGATTTACCAGATGTCCCCTTGCTAGGTCAGTGGTAGGCAGGTGCTGGAACTTAGACATATTTTCAAGTGTACTTGGACTATTTGCCAGGATAGATCATATCCTGGATGATAAAAGAAACCTCAAGATATTTAACAGAATTGAAATCATACAAGTATGTTTTCTAATTATTATGGAGTTAAACTATAATCTATCAACAAAAAGATAATAGGAAATGGGGCGCCTGGGTGGCACAGCGGTTAAGTGTCTGCCTTCGGCTCAGGGCGTGATCCCGGCGATCTGGGATCGAGCCCCACATCAGGCTCTTCTGCTATGAGCCTGCTTCTTCCTCTCCCACTCCCCCTGCTTGTGTTCCCTCTCTCGCTGGCTGTCTCTATCTCTGTCGAATAAATAAATAAAATCTTTAAAAAAAAATAATAGGAAAATCCCAAACACTTGAAAAATCAAACAACACATGTCTAAACACCATGCATTGAAGAAAAAGTCTCAAAGAAAAGTATAAATATTGTGAACTGAATTTAAATGAATATAATATATTAAGATTTTAGAATGCCACTAAAGCAGTGTTTAGAGGGAAATTTATAGCATTAAATACTTGTATTGGAAGATAAATGTTTCAAATTAATAATCTCAACTTTCACTTTAAGGAACCAAAAAAAAAAAAAAAAAGAACAAAATAACCCCAAAGCAAGTATAAAGAAGGAAGTAGAGATAAAAGGAGAAATTCATGGAATTGAAAACAGGAAAAATATAAGAAAAAAATCAATAAAACCACAAGCTGGTTCTTAGAAAAGACCAATAATATTGATAAACTTCTAACAGGACTGCCAAAGGGGGAAAAAGGAAATAAGAGTAATCAGCTCATCCTGATTTGCTTGGGACTTTCCAGTTTTAGCACTTTAAGTCCTGCATCCCAGGAAATGCCCCAGTCCCAAGCAATCTGGGATGCTGGTCACCCTACAACAAATTACCCAGGTATCGAAAAGGAAATTTCACTATAGATCTTGCAAAGGATAAGAAGGAAATACTAAAAACAACTTTACACATATAAACTCAACTAAACCAGATGAAATGGACTAGTTCCTTGAAAGCCATGAGGTACCCAAACTCACCCAATATGAAGCTCACCCATACAAAACAGACAACCTGAATAGCCTTATAAGTACTAAAGAAATTAAACTCATGGTTAACAACCTTCTGTAACAGAAATCTCCAGTCCTAGATGATTTCACTGATAAATTCTACCTATCATTTAAGGAAGAAATAGCACCAACTCTATACAATCTCTTCCAGCAAATCGAATAGGAAGGAACACTTCCCAACTCATATGATAACTTAATTACTCTGATAGCAAAACCAGGAAAGAGATTACAAGGAAAGAAAACCACAGACCAATAACCCTCATGAACATAGGTACCAAAATTACCAATGCTACATTAGCAAGTTAAATCCAGCACATCCTATCTGTCCATCCGTCCATCCATCCATCCATTTACCTACCTACCTACATATCTATCACACCATGACCAAGTGGGTTTTATCCGGGGAATGCAAGAGACTGGCTCAATTTTTAAACAACAACAAATGTAACACACCTCATTAACAATCTAAAGAAGAAAAACCATTTAATCATACTGATTAGTGTAGAAAAAAATAACTTTTGACAAAATACAACATTCAATCATGATAAAAACTATTGGTGAACTAGAAATAGAAGGTAACATTCTCAATCTGATAAAAAGCATCTATAAAAAAAATCTACAGCTAACATCATACCTAATGGTACGATGCTTTTCTTCTAAGATCAGGAATCAGACTGGGATGTCCACTCTCCTTGCTCCTATTCAACATGGTACTGAGTCCTAGCTAGCGAAATAGGGCAAGAAAAAAAAGGTGTACACATTGGAAAGGAAGAAATAAAACTCCCTATTCATGGATTACATGATTAAGAAAATCCCAAGGAGAAGCACCTGGGTGGCGCAGTCGTTAAGCGACTGCCTTTGGCTCAGGACATGATCCCGGAGCCCTGGAATCGAGCCCCGCGTCAGGCTCCTCTGCTGGGAGCCTGCTTCTTCCTCTCCCACTCCCCCTGCTTGTGTTCCCTCTCTTGCTGGCTGTCTCTCTCTGTCAAATAAATAAATAAAATCTTAAAAAAAAAAAAAAAAAAAAGAAAAAAAGAGAAAATCACAAGGAATCTACAAAAAGCAAAGGCAAGACCCCTGCTAGAACTCGTAAGTGAGCTCAGTGACAGGTACAAGGTCAACTCCCAATTCAGTTCTATTTTTATATACTAGCAATGAACAATAGGAGTCCCAAATTTAATACAAATACAGTAGTCACCACCCCCCCCAACAAAAAAGAGGAAAAAAAGAAAGAAAGACTGAGGTCTAAATCTGACCAAAAATGTACAGGTTCTGTAAGCTAAAAACTACAAACTCATGAAAGAAAGAAAATACCTAAAAAAATGCAGATATACATCTTGCTCATGAGTTGGAAGTCTCAACATAGTAAAAATGTCAGTTCTTCCTAAATTGATCTACAAATTTAACATAATTCTAATACAAATTCCAGAAGAACTTTTTGCAGACCTGGATAAGGTTACTCTAAAACTTATTTGGGATGGCAAGGGAACTAGAATAACCAAAAAATTTTGCCCCCCCCCCCAAAAAAAGTTTGAGGAATTATACTATACCATTTTAAGAATTACTATAAAAAGCTACAGAAATCAAGACAGCGTGGTATTGGTGATGGGACAAACAATAGAACAATGAGCAGAATAGAGACACCAGAAATCGACCTACACAAATATGGCCAACTGATTTTTGACAGAGGTTCAAAGGCAATTCAATGGAAAAAGGGTTATCTTTTCAATAAATAGTGTTGGAACAAGTAGACATCCATGTATAAAAAAAAAAAAAAGAAAACCTAAACTTCACACCGATACAAACATGAACTCAAATAGATCATAGACCTAAATGTAAGACATAAAACTGTAAAACTTTTACAGCAAAATGGAGGAGAAAAACTTCAGGATCAGGATTAGGCGAAGAATTCTTAGATAGGACACCAAAAGCATGACCGCCAATAGAAAATATTGGTAAATTAGACTCCAGCAAAATAAAGTTTTGCTCTGATAAAAATATTGTTAAGAGAATAAAAATACGTGCAGCACACCAGGGGAAAATGTTTATAAAACACGTATTAAAGGTCTTGTATGTAGAATATATAAAAAGCTAAATTCTCAAAATATAACAGGAAGAGCAGGATTGATCCAACCATCTCAGTCCTCTGAGGAAAGTCCCCAAAGAAAATAAAAACTTTGGTTCATGCAGCTCTATCGAAAATCTACCCAAACCGAAAACAACCCAAATGTCCATCAAAAGGAAATAAGTACGGGTGCCTGGGTGCCTCAGTCGGTTAAGCACCCCACTCTTGATTTCAGCTCAGGTCATGATCTCTGGGTCATGAGATTGAGTCCCGAGTTTGGCTCTGCACTGGGTGTGGAGCCTGCTTAAAGATCCTCTCTCTGCCCTTCCCCCGCCTCCAATAAATAAATAAATAAATAAATTTTTAAAAGGGAATAAGTAACAAACGTGGCACATCTATACAATGAAATTTTATGCGGCAATAGGAAAGGCTGAACCACGGACACACACAACAATCGGGATATTGGTCAAGACGTTATGCTAATTATTCCATCTGTGTGACATTGCTGAAAAGATTAAAGTATAATAAAAGACAACAGATTAGGGGTAGTGTGAAGGTGTGATTACCCTGGGGCCCTCTTTTGGGTGATGGAACTGCTTTGTATCTCGACTGCGGTAGTAGTCAAAGAAATTAATACATGTGTTAAAATTCACAGAACTTTACATTCTATGTTAACTTTAAAAAAATTTGAGTTTAATAAAAATAGACATTTAGTTTTCTGAAATCATTTCTGCAATCTCTAAGAATTGGGAGTTGGACTAAATGACCCCTCAAGATTCCTTTAGCTCTGATTTTTATGGAGTTCTTTCGGAAAAGACTAAGGGAGAGATTTATCTGTATTTAATTTAATTGCTTTCAATACCATAATTT
This sequence comes from Ursus arctos, assembly GCF_023065955.2. NCBI lineage: Eukaryota > Metazoa > Chordata > Mammalia > Carnivora > Ursidae > Ursus > Ursus arctos. The sequence continues at coordinate 28,801,545 of NW_026622930.1, read as the reverse complement.
TGGGTCAAAACTCCATCTTGAATACTAAAGATTGAATACTCAATCTTTAATTACAGAATAACAAGACTTTTAAAAGTAGGTATTTTATTTATCACGGAAACAGTCGTTTTTTTGTTAATGTGTGAGGCAAGAAGATAGGTGGGAATAGAGTTAAGAGTCATTCTAACCTAATTAGAACACATTTGCCTTTCAGTCAGTAACTGTTTTGACCACAGTGGCTTAAATAAAATTGGGACCCGACTTTCTATTTTTCTGTTCCTCCATCCTTAGCACATAGCCTGCATCCTCAAGGACACCTCATGGGCCAGAGCAGATTATCTCCAACGATTGTGTTTACTCTCCAAGGGAACAGGAAACATGGAGGGAAGGATTTGCAAAAGGGTACACCTTCCAATGGAGTCAAGTCCTTTTTTTTTTTTTTTTTTTAATTTTATTTATTATTTCTGTGACAGACAGCCAGCGAGAGAGGGAACACAGCAGGGGAGTGGGAGAGGAAGAAGCAGGCTCCCAGCAGAGGAGCCCAATGTGGGACTCGATCCTGGAACGCCGGGAGCACACCCTGAGCTGAAGGCAGACGCTTAACGGCTGCGCTACCCAGGCGCCCCCGGAGACAAGTCCTTTTAAGGAGTTTTCTTTGGTGTTCCTTGTGTACTTCCTCTCACTGGTCAGACCTTAGTCACATGGCTATACCAATCTGCAAGGGCAGTTGGGAAATGTCTTTTAGTGAGGCCCATTGCAGCCCAGCATAAAACCAGAGCTTTGTTACCTAAGGAGGCAGGGGGAAATATATACTAGGCATTGACTCACGTGATTATGGAGGCCAAGCAGTCCTATGTCCTGCCATCTGGATGCTGGAGAACAAGGAAAGCCCGTGGTATGGTTCAGTCCAGGTCTGCAGGCCTAAAAACCAGGAGCACTGATGTCCAAGGGCAGGAGAAGATGGGCATCCTGGCTCAGTCAGGGAGCAAGTTCACCCCTCCTCCACTCTTTTCTTCTATTCACGCCCTCAATTGACTTGATGAGGCCCACCTGCATTAGTGAGGACTCCTCTTTATTCAGCCCACCCATTCAAATGCTAATCTCTTCCAGAAACACCCTCACAGACATACACAGGAAGGTTTTGCCAGCTATCTGGGCATCTCTTAGCCAGTCAAGCTGACATATAAAATTAACCATCATGGGGCGCCTGGGTGGCACAGCGGTTAAGCGTCTGCCTTCAGCTCAGGGAGTGATCCCGGTGTTATGGGATCGAGCCCCACATCAGGCTCCTCCGTTATGAGCCTGCTTCTTCCTCTCCCACTCCCCCTGTGTTCCCTCTCTCGCTGGCTGTCTCTATCTCTGTCGAATAAATAAATAAGATCTTTAAAAAAAAAAAATTAACCATCATGACCTTCATTTATTCGGCATTTGAGCACAGCCATGGAAGGCACTGAGAAGCCACAGAGCTCTGAGTGAATGTGGGGAGCTCTGAAGTGGTAAACTGTGGTGACAATGACAATAATGAAACCTACAGACTTTCAGCACTCTCTAAACGTAACCCCCAGACTCTGTAGCAGTCATTGTCAATTTCTGGCCCCTGTCCCCCCTCCGCCCCATAGATTTCTCATTGGTAGCACTTGCATTTCTTTGCCTGAGGACCTTCTCTTGCTACTGGAGCTCTCTTTTCTGCTTACATAGCAAGCCAGAAGTACTGGGCAGTTAGTGCTCCCCAGAAGCAGCCCTCAACCAATAGCTTATGAGTTTGTGCACAAATGCCCTCTTGTGTGGGCTAACTCTGAGGCACACACTCTCCACAGGCTTCCCAGCAGGGATAAGTAACAGACATCCACGTGGTAGTTAATAACATACTCTCAGCTCCCACTGGTGTTCCCTTCACTTCCCCCAAAATGACTTATCCTAGAGTTTTCGTCTTGGGGTCTGCTTCTGAGGGAAACCCAACTAAGATCCCACGTGAGAGTACTGTGAGAAACAGCACGTAGAAGCAGACAAAAGAGCCATCACTAATTTCGTGCCTTTTTCTTTTTTTGAAGAGCGCCACTGAGTCTCACACTAATGGCTTGATATGAGTTACTTCGTATCAATTCTAGCAATTGTAGATATCTATTTTCTAAACCCAGAACAGATTAGAAGTAAAAAAGAGTTAAAGGGAGCAGTTTTATGCTACAGGAAGGCACAGAGAGAACCAAAAGATGAACACAAGGGAAGGGCAAACACATGATGGAAAATAAGCGGTTGTAATTACTTGTAGCCTCAGCTCATGGGGGCCACCCATTTAGTTTAGGACAAGCAGCTCTACACAGTTCAGGTGTGGCCCCAGTGGATCAGTGTTGACAGAATCATAGATGAAATGGCTTTAATTCCTAACTCCTTGCTCTTGACCTGAAATAGTAATCCACTGCCCACTGCTGTTGCCCAGGTGTAGACCCATCCTATTTCTTGCTTGGACTATTGCAACAGCCACTTACCTGATCTCTTGGTTCGGCCTCACCTCTCCCTTAACTCATCCCCACTGGTGTTGCCAGAAAGATCATTTAAAAATGCAAACCAAGTTATGCTTCAAACCCTTCAGTAGTTCCCAGCCAGGGAACGTCTCAGATGTCCTGGGGAGTTTATGCTCTTAAAGTTTTTTTTTTTTTAATTTCCTGCTTCAGTTTCTATTTTTCTGAATATGAAATATGAATTTTAGAATTATGTAATTATTCCCACCTGTTAAAGCTGAAGCATTTGCCCCCTTCCGAGTGGGTGTGTACAGTGGTTAAGAGGTAGGAAGAAGGAAAGCTCTCTTGAAACAGTTACTCAGCTGGGATATCCAGGGACCGCTGATGGGCACGGTGGGGTTTTTAGCTGTTACACTATTTTAAGTTATTTTTATTTTAGGTCCGATATTTTAAAATGTATGCCCATAATGGATTAAAAGCTAAAGACAGGATACATGTAGGTACTTCTGCGAAATGCAACAAATGAATGGAAGATGTAAGAAAGAAATCGTCTAAGTCTTTTCAAGACGATTTCACCAGATCTAGAGGTTGCAGTTATATAATAAAACATCTTATATAGTATATCAAGGTATTGCTGATCCTTGTGACCCTTATACCCAGTTGTGTGTCCAGTCTATTGGACACAGAGACCACTAACACCTGTAAAATGTTCTTTGCTAGGAAGGGGTGGGCAAGAGCAGCCTGAAGGCCTTTTCTAATTTCATCATTTAGGAACAAACATGAATGTTTCAAAAATAAACCCGTTGGAATTTTTTTCCCTAGCAATGGCAAGCATTCCAACGTTAGGTCATGAAAGGAGTTTTCATCTTTTTTTTGCTACTGTGAAACGTCCTCAGAGTCATTCTATATTAGGTGCGTTCAATCCCAGAACACACAATGCAAGATGTTCGTATTAAATGTACTGGTCAGGAGACCAGGCCTTTCCTTGCATAATTAATAAGGCAAATTAAGGAGCATGTGTTGCTTATTAATGGAACAAAGAAAAAATATCTCTTAAATGTTGTAAAGATTTATTTTAAAAGTGAAACTTGTAATCTGTAATATGCTAATCTGAAAATGTTTTTTAACTCAAAAATATTTCTTTAGCATATACCACATATAATGACCTTAGATTTTAAAAATCCTCCAAGAACATCACAAGCCTATCATAACTCTGTGAAGGGCATTCTTGAGTCCTGTTTCGATCCTTCAGTGTGACAAACTAGCCTCTCTGAGGCTTGGTCCACATTCCTGCCCTTCGGCAATGTACACTGCTTTCCCAAACTGTGAGAAGTTTCCCTAGACATGTCCTCAAACTCTGAATTTTTGCATGTGCCTCTTTTTGCCTGGAATGTTGTTCTATCATTGTGACCATTTGGGAACGGAAGCATTTCTTACTTAATCTTTGACATCAATTTCTCTCTAAACATTTCCCTTTCTGAAAGGCAGGGAGAGTTAGATGTTACATTCTGTGTTCTCAAACCACCCTTTTCACAATCCATTTAATTATCAGGAAGTTTTGTAAGGAGTTGATTAGTCCTCTGTCTCTCCCACTAGGCTGTGGAGCCTTTGCTGTGGGGCTTGTGTCTTATTTATGTTTGTATCCTTTTGGCATAGTGCCTGGAACAAAAATTGGCTCCCAATAAAAGTTTTAAATGATGTACCATAAAGTGACCCCATCAAGAAAAGGCTTAATTATAGTCTATGTACTCTGCTTCAAAAGCCAGAAACTATAAAATGTACTTTGGAGAAGATTGCCATCGCAAATGACTAAAACAGAAACAAAGATGTTGATGCTTAAAAGGGTACCCTCTTGGATGATCATGGCAATGGGCTTCCTGCAGAGCCCATCCCCTAAGGGATCCTGGGTAGGTGGAATGTGCTGGGCTGAGAGTTGCCCATTTGTTTCCTGACACTGACTTCTGGTTATCTTTGCAGAGGGTCCTATTGCTGGAGTTAATGGGGTAAAGTCAGAAAAGGACAAAGGATCCAGGCTATCATTGCTGTAAGGCATTATTTGAGTGCCTCGAGAGGAAAGAGCTCCTTGGAAGAAGGAATCGTGTACATGAGCATGGGAGGTACATTTAGTTTTGCTTTGGAGAAATCCTAAGAAAAGCTGAAGAAAAGCAATGATTCCTTTTCTCTTTCTGGCACAGGAATCAAAAAAAGTGAATGCTAAAAGCCTCCTCATTTCTAATAAATCAGGGCTGGGTGGGGCTGCTGGGCATCCTCTCTTCTATGTCTGATGAATGTCAGAACATCTCTAATTAAATATTCTGAAGAGGTGCTCTGAACTTTTTGGAATCTTGTTTGAGCAAAACTCCAGGGATGGGGAAATAAAAAGCTGTGTCTTTAAAGTCTTCTCTTTTCTGCTTGGAGGGCACTAGTGTCTTCTAGCAACTTCACCCGCACTTCCCTAAAGAAGAACATGAAGGTTAAGTGGGTCACCCTTAATCCCTTCCAAGAGAGTTTAATTATTTAACTCAGCTCCAGGTGATTTAGCTGAAAGCAGTTTAAGCAAAGCAATTTGGTCAAACATAAACTGTCCAATAAGATAATATTGGTTAAAATGAATGCCTCTCGGTCGTTGATTTTTCATGTATTTGTCATTTTGGCAGATCGTGAAGGAGGTTTTGAAACCCATAATACATTTCTTTAGCATTTTTGGGTCTCTCCTCTCCTTCCTTTTTTAAGTACAGGGAGATTCCCCCCCCCCCTTATTCTTTGGATATTTAATATTTGGAATTAATTTTTGAACCATTATTCCAGCTTTGCACTGTGTATGATAATGAAAAACTGGAAACCTCCTAAATATGTAGCAAAAGAGTATTAGTTGAAATAACCTCCATGTCCAACAATAGGTTGACTGTTCATATAAATTATGGTATCTTTCAAAGAAATATGGAAATCCTCAGCTATTCCCCCCAAATTAGCTATTGATTAGGACTCAGTTTTGATAACCCTATTTATCAAGAGCTATAGACGTGTAACCCATTCTTATAGTAAAGACATATAGACACACAGAAAAAATCTGGGAGATGTACACCTTGGTGATTGTTTCTGATGGGTGGACTTATATAGGGGTTCTTTACAGTTACCTTTGGTTTGTCTTTTTTTTTCTTTTTAACAAACACTCATTGCCTTTTTAGTAGAAATAATTTGAGAAGTGTTTTTTTTTAAATACTTATTTATTTATTTATTTATTTATTTATTTATTTATTGGAGGGAGGGGCAGAGGGAGAGGGACAGAGAGAATCTCAAGTAGACTCTGTGCTGAGTGCAGAGCCAGATGCGGGGCTTGATCCCACGATCCTGAGATCATGACCTGAGCCGAAATCAAAAGTCAGATGCTTAACTGACTGAGCCACCCAGGCACCCCGAAAAATGTTCTTAATAAAATAAACTATGAAAGAGAATGATCTAGAATTTTCTTGCTTTGGGGATGTGGTGGAGACCGTGGCCTTATGTCACCATCATGACATCTGAGGCAGTAGTGCACTTGGCCAGAGGGCTGCCTTTCTTCTGTGACGGTATGGATCTTGGGACTGGGTTCTGAGCTTAGCCAAGGGGTTATGTGATCTTTCCAGAATATATTCTTAAAGGAACTGGGAAGGGCCCTTGCCCTTCCCTTCTTCTGTCCTGCTGCCAGAACTGGGATGTGATGGCTGACATTCTAAAAGTTAAGACCAGGGATAATTGAATGAAAATGAACTAAACAACAGAGGAAAAAGCAGCAAACCTCCCTGGCCAGAACGTGAAGATATTTAGAAAAAGAGACAAGAATTCATAGAAGTTGTAAATATATTCTTAAAGGAACTGGGAAGGGCCCTTGCCCTTCCCTTCTTCTGTCCTGCTGCCAGAACTGGGATGTGATGGCTGACATTCTAAAAGTTAAGACCAGGGATAATTGAATGAAAATGAACTAAACAATAGAGGAAAAAGCAGCAAACCTCCCTGGCCAGAACGTGAAGATATTTAGAAAAAGAGACAAGAATTCATAGAAGTTGTAAAATCACCCCCAAAAGGCACTAGAATTGTTAATATTAAAAAAATAAATCAGCTACTGGGGATATTTATGTAACAGGATGAAGATAGGTACCAAGGGGGAGTTTTTTGTCATATTGGTTGGAACTGATAACTAACTTTACTGCTGGAAACAAAACCTCAAGTTTCCTCACACTGCAAGTGCAGAGAATGGCCAGCTGTTGGTGATAGCAACATTCCAGAATGATTTGCTGAGAGGCGACACTTACAACAGATCCCATACTACCACCCATACCGCCTCCCAGTGTCCTTTCAGTGCCATCCTAAACTCCCATACCATCTCCTAACAGAGGACTTCGAGGGAGAGAAATGGTCTTCCTAGTAAGAGGACATGATGAACACCTATGTCTCACCTTTCTTTCACCCCTCATGGGGATGGGGAGTAAGTTCCAAGACAAGGAGAAGAAACTGGACCTGGAGCTCATTTCTACAACCTGGGAGTGTCTTCACGGAGGGCAGGCTGACATCTTCTTCTGGCTGGGACTGGAGAAAACACTGTGGAAGAGATGAGGAGGACAGATGACTAAACAAGGCAGGAACAAGGACCATTTTTAAAATTTTCCATTCCTGGAGGTACAGAAAATAGATTCTACTTATACTGGCAGATTTCAGGATTATGAGCCTTCTCAAATTGATGAGATGGGCAAAGGGCTCACTGGGTCCCTCATAGCAAGAAGCAAAAGCCTAGGTCTCCTAGAAGTACAGCTTGGACTGCTCCCAGGGGGTGATCCTGAAGATGGGATCACTTCTCTTGAAGGACCCCACACACCTTGGGAAACTGTATCTTACATCAATGAAGCCTGTTGAGACCGTCGACCATCCACATCCAGGCCACAGAAAACAGCTAGAACACTAATTATAACAAACCGCGGAAAGGATCCTATGTATACTAGGCCTTCATGGAGGCAATGCCATTTCCCTGCTCTTTCCTCCTCCCACCCCGACAGTGGTGGTGGTAGTGGGGGGAAGAGCACAGGAAAGAAGCAAGGGAGGTGTTGGGGAGAGTCCACTATGCCCCCATCGCACTTCAATCCAACCCCGGGCTTGGTGGGGGCTGGGGGGAGGGAAAGCTTTGAAACTGAATTTGAAATAGAAAGATTCAAATACACAGGACTGAACTAAAGGACTAGAATAAGGTTACTTTGATAACTGGAAAGTACTGAAGAGGTATGGGCTGAAGTTGAAATAGCATGAAGGAAGCTCACTTGTCCGTGGGAAGGCAAGTTCCATAGAGCCTGGTAGAGAGCAGGTAGGGACCTCAGATTCATTTTGTGTTTACACTCTAATGTGGTATTCCCCCTTGTTAAACCAGTTGTAATCCTTTTCAGAAAAATTGTCCAGCTGACCATACTGTTTCAAACCAAGTGGCATGCCACTCTGAAGTCTTGACCTTGTAATGAAGTGATCACACAGTGCGGGTATGGAAGAAAGTTCTAGAAAGGCACCTTGTGGTATCTTGTATTGGATACATTTCATGAACCACTTCCGATACTCTTGATCTCATCAGTCCCTGGGACCCTTGATGGCTGGACTGCTCCAGCAAACATCTTCTCCAGGACACCAGCTACTTTCAGGAGGGCATACTTCCACAGCCCCTTGGCCTTTTGCTCTACTGCGCTCCTTCTAACTCCTGCCCTGGGGCATCCCGGTCGGTGGGAGCAGCAGCTCTGCTGTGAGATCTGCTGGGGTACCAAGACAAAACGCATGGGGGTTCACACCCTGTGGGATAGCCCTCCAACTCCCAAGAGATGGAATCTGTGGATAGGTCGTCCTTCCCCCCGGGGACAGCCTGCCTTGAGCTGCAGTTTCCAGCACCCCTCAGAAGCCGCGTGTTTGAGATTGAGCAGTCAGTCGTGCCTGACACTAGCACTCCCTCCTTTCCTGCTTTCCCTTGTCCTCCTCGCCGTGACTTCCCTGGGATTGTAGTCTTTAATAAGGAAAAGCACAGAAGCCGTTGCCTCAGGCTGCGCTTCTGGGGAACTCACGTTGGGACAGGTGTGCAAACCTGCCTTGATTTTCAAAATATTGCTTCCTGGGTTCCTGTGCCGGAGTGGCCTTGAAAATCAGCTTGGTAGTGGGAGTGATAGTGCAGAGGATGCCTCCAGCTAGAGGCAAGCAAGCAGGTTGCTTCTGTGCCTGACACCAAGTGCCCACGTGCCAGCAGGCAGAAAGTGGAGATGCTCTCCACCCCAACCCCAGCGTGAGTGCAGGGACTGCACTACCGTTCCAGAGGCTCTTGCTTAAGTGAGGGAACGGGGACTGTCCTTTGCTTCAAAAATGGAATCAGGTTGAAATGACAGTCACTGGAGAAACAAAAGCTCTCTCTAGACATTGTTGCTATAGTCACTGCTGAGCCTAAAACCGAACCTGACAAGCTTTCCCAACAAAGGAAAATGACACGATGTGCTAAGTTAAAAGTAAAATATCCACTTTGAAAGACAGAAAACCTGTTCCAGCTATAGAATGCCTGCTAATAAAATGAGGCAAAACCTTTAGGGAAAGGCCCCCAAGCCATTTTAGCATATCGAAACTTAACACAGTATAAGTTTACCGAAGACTCAACTCCATGCCAAGTTGATTCCTTTTGCAAGGACACGGTGCCCGACCCTGTACAACAGAAGGCAAAACCATCTCTACTAGTGTTTAGCTTTTTTTTCTCCTTCTTCTTTCCATTCAACTATTAGTCCCTTTGCAACGAGGCTAAAGAAAGCTGAGTAGAGTCAGGATAACAATGACGTGCGTCTGACTCACCTCCAGTGTGGGAGGAAAAGAGAATGGAAGAGCCTTCAGTGTTAGTAAAACAAACTGACATCATCACCTACCTGGAAGGTGCCCTAGGCTCTTCAGAGGCAAGGGTGGGGGTGATGTTTGCAGATGGCCCCTGAGCACTATCGGGGTAACCAAAGCAATAGCTTAAGGAGTTGTTGCTAAGGAAGTCTGGAGAGTCTGAGAATTCACCCAGAGTCAACGTGGTGGGTTTGCGCCTTCACGTGTGATTGTGGCTCGGTGTGCAGGAAGCACATCAAAGCTGCCAAGAGTCCCCAGAGGAAAGGATTCTGAGGTTGTGGGGCTTGGCTGGCTGCTGTCACGGCCCAGGGCCTGCAGGCCCCCTGGAGCCCTGGCACAGAACATCTGGAGGGAGAGCCCTTGCAGGCAGCAATGCAGGGAGCAGCTGCCAGTCCCGCCCTCTCCAGTGCATGCCCAGGGTGCCAGGACTGTCCACTGAGATCGCCCAGCTAAGGGCTGCACTGCCTCCCACCCTGGATCACTCTGTAAGGCAGACGTTTTATGCTTGAGCCTCCGGGGATGGTGGAAGTCGTTCGCCAGTCCCTCTGGGAGGAGGCAAAAATGGCAGTAGTGAGGTGGGAGTGCGGAGAAGTCGGGTCGGCAGCTTCCCAGCTCTGCTGAGGCTTTCCCCACCCGGAGCTTCCAGCTGACTTCTGGGTCAGAACAGAACAGTCTCGGTAAAGCTTCCTCCACCAAGACCCTGTTCTCAATGACTGTGCTCTTTCTGGCCGAGGAGCTATTTGGTGAGTTCAGGAAAGTTAGAATAGTTGAACCAGACCCACACTCTCAAAACAATGACTGGAAGGGAGAATCCCCAAAGCAGAGCATTTCCCCCAGAATCTTCCACTTACAACAATGGAGGCCAACACAGACCATAGATGTGTGGTTGATAGAAGCCGAACTGCCTTCCCAAAGACACCCAAATCCCTTTTTTTGCTAGTCCTGACCAACCCCCGTGTTCCTTCCTTTTGTCTCTGTATTTGGTGACTCTTCTTCCTTCAGACCATGCACTGGGTATCCCAAGGTTCAGTCTTTACAGCTCTTTGGTCTGACTCTTTTCTGAGAGTGATTCTCAGGAAGCCCACTCCCCAAATACCACCTCTATGGACTCCTCTCAAAATCCATCTCTACTCCTGCCTACCAGTCACCTGTCCATGTGAACGCTCCTGTGACCAGGTGTCAACCAACAAACTCCGAACTGGGATGTGTCTCCTTCTCCCACTACATTCGATGGCCATCAAGTTGGGTGATGTCCTTCATCCCCTTCCTTTTTTGCTGTTCCCATGCCTGTCACCCTGACCTCCTCTCACCTCTGAGTTACTGTGCCAAGGAATCTAGCTGGCAGCATCCTGTCCTCTCCCGCTCCTTCCACATCTCATCGTTGGATGAATCGTCCTCGGGCAACTTTCACCATGTCCTGCCACCCACGTACAGCCGAACCTCTAACAACTCTTTCCGGATGCACCAAATTTGAGCCGACCTGCGTGGGGACGGAGGGGGTGGCGCAGGAGAGAGGGGAGGCGAGCGGAGCGACAGGGCAGGTGTCCCTCCTTGACAGCTTTGCTGGGAGCAGCCGTGGGCAGCCGCCCAGCAGGGCTCTGGCTCTGGTTTAGACTGAGGTTTATTCGGTTCTAATTACAAGTGAACACAATGCCACCCCCTCTCCTTAGCCACTAACTCTGGTTACTCTCACTAAGAGGAGCTGAGAAATGAGCAGTTTTCCACACTTCCTCCCACGGGATCGGATAAAAGAAGAATCGATTCGGTGACTCAGGGCTTCCTTCTCCCACTGACAATCCCACCCCCCGCCCAAGGGGCACCCAGTTTCCCAGGATTGCGCTGCAAGCCATTCCTTTCCCCTCTAGCTTAATCAAATGCTTCATCTCCCCCAGGGGCCTCGCCTGGTGTGAAGGGTCTCAAACCATTCATTTTCTTTGTCTGGAAGCCCCAGGGCACTCTAGGTCTTAAAGGGAGTTTTTAATCAAATGGTACAATTGGGCAGAATCTAGCAAGATTGAAGTAATATTATGTATAAATGTAGAAAATCTATTCCAAAACCTCATAGAAATGAGTTAAAAAAAAGAGGTTCACCAGTTTTATCCTTGCCATAGTTTCCATTCTTTAGGGCTGTTGATTTAAACTTCTGTTTCTTAGTGTCCCACCAAGACTCTGCTTCTGTGTCTGGTGTTGTGCCATTTTACCAGACATATTTGGCATATCTGTTTTTCTGGATGTCGTCCACTTTCTGGTCCATTCTCTTTCCCACCCTCCACAGACCCCTTGTCTGGGTCCTCAGCCTGAGAGGATGCTGAGCCTGAGGCTTATGAAAGGTGAGAAAAAACTGAGACTAGAGCCCCTAAGCTGTACGACCTCATGGGAAAAACTCACTGTGGATTTATGGGAGAAAGTTATTTTCATTCCCCCTCTTGGAAAGCAGAAAATGAAAGAGCTTGGAAATATAATAGCTAATTTGGAAATTTGCTTTATTCAGAAGTGAAAGATTTGACTAGAAAGAGGAGGAGGAGGCAGTAAAGAGGATTGGTAAAGAGCACAGGCTTTGAATGGAGACAGAGCTAGCTCGGCTGTGTGACTAAAGGGAACTGACTTAACCTCTCTGAACCTCTGTATTCTCATCTAGAAAACAAGCAGAATAAGTCCTCACAGTCTTGTGAAGATAAAATGACAGGTGCTTCGCACACAGCCTGACACACAGTAGCAGACAAAATCACAATCCCCCCAAACTAAAAGTGAGCCCAGCAATTGGACAGCACTTTTTTTTTCTCCTTCCCTCCCTTCCTTCTTTCATTCTTCCTTCCTTTTTATTGTGGTAAAATATCCGCAACGTAAAATTTACCATTTTTACCATTTTTAAGTGTATAATTCCATGGCATTAAATACATTCACGTGGTCATGCAACCATCCCTACTATCCATCTCCAGAATGTTTTCAGCATCTCAAACAAATGCTGTATCCCTAAACATTAATTCCACATTCCTTCCTCTGCCTAGCATCTGTTAACCATGATTCCACTTTCTGTCTCCATGAACTTGACTATTCTAGGTGCCTCACTTGTCCTTTTGTGTCTGGCTTATTTCACCGAGCATAATGTCTTCAAGGTTCATCCATGTGGTAGCATGTGTCCTTCCTTTTTATGGCTGAATAATGTTCCATTGTGTGAATACATCACATTTTGTTTATCTGTTCATCTATTGATGGGCATTGGGTTATTTCCTCCTTTTGGCCATTATGAATAAGGCTGCTACGAACATTGGTGTACAAGTATCTATTTGAGTTCCTGCTTTCTGAATAGCACTTTTAAAGGATGTAGTTTGTCATGAAAAATTATCCAAAATTGGGAAATAGGCAAGTGGGATTACTGGATGCACTTTCCGTGCTGTGAGCTGTTTACCAAGTCTGTCCTGTGTCAGGATGATCAGATTTGTTAGGGCTGTTTGCCTTTGTCTGATTTCCTATTTATGATTGAGTCAGTGATTTTACAACTCCGTAAAGGCAGAGATTGCAGTGTAGAAAACGAGGAGCGTTACAAACGATTCTCGTCCAGTTGCAGTGCAAATGATTTCTGCCCAGGAGAAAAGAAAGTTAACCCAAAGGTTATAGCTAATGCCTTGTAGGATATTCTGGCAGGTTTAGTGGAGGCGGTGAAGGAAATAGAAAATCTGTATAATTTGAGTAAGGACGGTTTTTGCTCCTTGGTCTATCTTGCTCTGCTTCCCAAAGAGTCCACAACAGTGTTTGGTGGACTTGCTTGTCCCTTCTTCTACCAGATGCTGCCCCTAAACTGCCCTTCTACAGGTCAGGCTCGGTCTTGGGCAAAATAGTAAAGAAGCCCATGTTCGTGTGTTACTGACACACTCGAAGCTTCTCCTGTGCAGGCTCTTACCTGAACTTCTACTTTTCTGATCAGCTGAGTTTGAGGCAGTTTCTCTCTTTCAGGGGCATTTGCATTTTAAGCTTCCTAACTGTGACCTAAGTAAGCTCAGAGAAAGCTCAGAGAAAGGAATTTCAGGCTTTTTAAATCAGTGTAAGATTTCAGTAGATATTATACTACTAAGCACCTGTAATATAATTTTTATTTTGTTTTATTCTAAATGCCGTCTTCAGCCAGTATTGAGGCTCTAGCTAGAGGCTGGTCAGTTCCCCATTTTGAGCAGCTGATTAAATCCACCCTGCCAACCACTTCCCTTAGGGGCTTTCAGACTCCATGGTGCTATGTACTGGCCTCATTGCCCTAATGTCAGGTACCAGGCAGCTAGGGATAGCCCCTATGCCCTGGAGCCCACAAAATGATTCAAGCTGACCAATCCACAGGGAGCCTGAGAACCCTAGCTAAGCCTATCCCATTTATCATATATAAGCCACCCCCTATAGCTCCAGCTCCCTGTTACCCTGTCCCCTGTCCCCATACAAACCTCTGTACGGCCAGCCTGTAACACAGAGTTCTGCCTTTTACCATCCCTAGTGTCACTGTGTTGTGTCCCCCCATTGAATATAAGTCCCACAGCACATACTGTGTCAGGGACTCTGCTGCATCTCAAGGAAATGTGGGCAAAGGTGAGATGGTTTCTATCCTCCAGGAGTTTGCGATCCAGTGGGAGAAACACGAATCTTTATATGAAGAGGTAAGGAAGAAAGCACAGTGTCTTCAAGGTCAAGAGCATGAGGGCGGGGTTCTCAGGAGGGTGTGAGCACTCCACCTGGGCGTGGTTGTTTGGGGATTGGAGGTTTTTTGGTTGAGAATGCTTATTCTTGATTGGAGTCTTCATTTCTTTCTTTCTTTTTAAAAATTTATTTGACACACACAGAGCACAAAAGCAGGGGAAGCTGCAGAGAGAGAGAGAAGCAGGCTCCTCACTGAGCAGGGAGCCTGAAGTGGGGCTCGATCCCAGGACCCTGGGACCATGACCTGAACTGAAGGCAGACGCTTAACCGACTGAGCCCCCCCCCCCAGTGCCCCTGGAGTCTTCATTTCTTATGGAGAATCCTGCTCCCTCTTTCAACTGTTCTGACATATTTCCCTCCCCTACTACATTTTATGACTTATGTTTGTGTATTATTTTATTCTGGTGATAGGCAGGGTGTGGAAAAAAGAGAAATCATGAGTGAGCAGGAGGGGGTCAAACTGAAAAGTTTAGTTTTTATTAGCCCTCCTCTTCCCTCGGGAAAGTGGCCCTGTCTCTTCGAAGCCAAGACATACTTCGTTCCTCTCAGCCAGAGAATGAGGTCTATTCTGTTTTAGTAGTAAAGCTATTTACCAGCTGTTCACCAGTCCTGTCTTCCACCTTTTCATGCCCATTTGTCATGATGAAGAGAATCTGTGTCTGGCTCGCCTCACTCTCTTGTAGCCTGAAAGAACTCAAGTCCCTGGAGCCAGAACTAGGGGCTAGAGGCAAGGGTGCCAGGACACACCATGCCGGGGTGCTACAAGAGCAGGGGCAGCACCCAAGAGTGATGATGCCTCCTTACTTGGTGCATCCTAGCTGCCGCACTAGCCTTACCCTGGCCCGGGCCCTGTTATTCCCATCCCGTGAAAGCAGACACATGGCCAATCGAAACTCTCTCTCCAATGCCATCTCCCTCCCTCAGTACAACCCTCAGCTGGGCTCAGACAGTTTCACCCATCCCTGTTTGCTCCCCTTAACCCTGGCCATTCTTCTAACTCACCTACGGGCAGAAACAAGTCTACTGACATTGTAAACCAATTGTAGTTTTGGAGGAGGAGTTAAGATGGCGGAGGAATAGGGGACCCCTTTTTCAGCTGGTCCCCTGAGTCGAGCTGGATATCTACCAGACCATCCTGAACACCCATGAAATCAGCCTGAGACGCAGGAAGATACGTCTGGATCTCTACAAACGAACATCTCCAGTGCTGAGTATTGAGGTACGAAGCGGGGAGCCGTGAAACCTCGCACAGATATCGGAAGATAAACGGAAGGGGGAGGGAGCCGCCGCGTTCGGGCGCCGGGAAGTGGTAGCCACCTGCACGGGGGAGCGGGCGGACTCGCGGACCACCACCCGCGAGAGAGCAGACTGAGATCGTGTGCCTGGGACCCCGCACGACCAGACTGAAAACCGGAGCTCCGGAGCGATCACTGGAACCGGACTAAAACCGAGAGCTCAGGAGCGCGCGCGTGACCAAACTAAAAACCGGCACTCCAGAGCACACGAACCACACTGAAACAGGGAGCTCGGGAGTGCGCGCAGGAGCAGCTGGCAGTGTTAGAAGCACAAAGGACAGAGACGAGCCGGCCCTGGAAGTGAGGGCTGGGACACCGGCTGTGGGGTGCACAACCCAGGACGCTGCAGGGTTCTTGGCAGCACCGACAGAAACAGAGTTAAAGTGGCCAGGAGAGCTCAGTGGAGAGCAGACTGTGATCTCTCTGTTCTGAGACAGAGGCTAGGATATGGCCACTGCTGCTCTGACTCTCAGAAGAGTCACAGAAAGCCACCAGAGAACAAAAGCCCGGAAATACCAGCTCACATTGTGCCCATCCCCATCCCCCCTTGCAGGGGACAGGGCAACTCTACCCAAACAGGGTTGCCTGAATATCAGCGTGGCAGGCCCCTCCCCCAGAAGGCAGGCTGAAAAATCAGGAAGCCCACATCCCTAACGTCCCTATAAACAAGTGCACACTGCCTGGGTCCTGGTCAATAATTTGGGCTCTGGGCATCCCTGCAACCTCTCCTCATCAGAATGACGAGGAGGAGAAATCCCTCCCCCCAGCAAAGAAAAGATAATGAGTCTGTGGCCTCTGCCACAGAACTGATGGATACGGATATAACCAAATAGTCAGAAATGGAGTTCAGACTAACAATGGTCAAGATGATGTGTAGGCTGGAAAAAAAATATTAATGAAAATATTAAGGAGAATATAGAATCTCTAAGGGTGGAAATGAGAGCAAATCAGGCAGAAATTAAAAATGCTATGAATCAAATGCAGTCTAAACTAGACGCTCTGACGGCCAGGGTAAATGAGGCAGAAGAACGAATTAGTGAATTGGAGGAAGGGATGGTAGAAGAGAAAGTTACAACAGAAACTTGGCTCAAAAAAATCCAGTCTCAAGAATGTAGATTATGGGAGATTACTGACTCAATGAAATGTTCCAACGTCAGAATCACTGGCATCCCTAAGGTGGTGGAGAAAGAGAGAGGTCTAGAAGAGATATTTAAACAAATTGTACCTGAGAACTTCCCTAATCTGGCAAAGGAAACTAGCATTCATGTCCAAGAGGAAGAGAGGACCCCTCCCAAGGTCAATGACAACAGACCTACACCACATCACATCATAGTGCAATTCACAAATATTAGATCCAAGGATACAATACTAAAAGTGGCCAGGGGGAAGAAAATTCTTACATGTAGAGGGAAAAATATCAGAATAACGTTAGACCTGTCTACAGAGACCTGGCAGGCTAGGAAGGGTTGGCAGCATATTTTCAAAGCTCTATCCGAGAAGCACACGCAGCCAAGGATCTTTTACCCAGCAAGGCTGTCATTCAGAATTGATCGGAGAAGTAAGGACCTTCCAGGATCGGCAGAAACTGAAGGAATTCATAACCACCAAGCCAGCCCTACATGAGATATTAAGGGGGGGTTCTATAAAAGTAAAAAGGCCCCAAGAGTGATACAGAACAGAAATTTACAATCTGTAGAAACAAGGACTTAACAGGCAACATGACATCATTAAAATCATATCTCTCAATAATCACTCTCAATGTGAATGGCCTAAATGCTCCCATAAAATGACACAGGGTTGCAGATTGGATAAAAAGACATGACCCATCCATTTGCTGTCTACAAGAGACTCATTTTGAACCTAAAGATACATCCAGACTGAAAGTAAAGGGATGGAGAACCATTTTTCAAGCCAACAGACCTCAAAAGAAAGCTGGGGTACCAATTCTCATATAAGACAGATTAGCTTTTTTTTTTTTTTTTTTTTAAGATTGTATTTATTTGTTTGACAGAGAGAGACAGCCAGCAAGAGAGAGAACACAAGCAGGGAGAGTGGGAGAGGAAGAAGCAGGCTCTTAGCGGAGGAGCCTGATGTGGGGTTCAATCCTGGAACACCAGGATCACACCCTGAGCTGAAGGCAGACGCTTAACAACTGTGCCACCCAGGTGCCCCAAGACAGATTAGCTTTTAAGCTAAAGACTGTAGTTAGAGATACAGGAAGGACACTATATTATTCTTAAAGGATGTATCCAACAAATGGATATGACAATTATAAATATCTATGCCCCCAACAGGGGAGCAGCTAGATACACAAACCAACTCTTAACCAGAATAAAGAGACATTAAGATAATAATACGTTAATAGTAGGAGACCTCAACACTCCACTCTCAACAATAGACAGATCACCTAAGCAGAAAATCAACAAAGAAACAAGAGCTTCAAATGACATACTGGACCAGATGGACCTCATAGGTTTATACAGAACACTACACCCCAGAACAACAGAATACTTATTCCTTTCAGATGCACATGGAACTTTCTCCAGAATAGACCATATACTGGGTCACAAAACAGGTCTCAACTGATACCAAAACACTGAGATTATTCCCTGCATAATCTCAGACCACAATGCTTTGAAACTGGAACTCAATCACAAGGAAAAATTTGGAAGAAACTCAAACACTTGGAAACTAAGAGCCATCCTGCTTAAGAATGATTGGGTAAACCAGGGAATTAAAGAACTTAAGCAATTTATGGAAACCAATGAGAATGAAAACACATCGGTCCAAAACCTATGGGACACTGCAACGGCGGTCCTAAGGGGAAAATACATAGCTATCCAAGCCTCATTCAAAAGATTAGAACAATCTATAATGCAGTCCTCATATTCTCACCTTAAGAAGTTGGAGTTGGAACAGAAGAACAGGACTAACCCATGCATGAGAAGACAATTGATCAAGATTAGAGCAGAGATCAATGAATTAGAAACCAGGAGCATAGTAGAGCAGGTCAACAGAACTAGAAGCTGGTTCTTTGAAAGAATAAATAAGATCAATAAGCCACTGGCCAGACTTATTCAAAAGAATAGAGAAAGGACCCAAATTAATAAAATTATGAATGAAAGGGGAGACCAATGAAATAGGAAGGATCATTAGAACCTTTCATCAACAGCTTTATGCCAATAAATTAAACAACCTGGAAGAAATGGATGCCTTCCTGGAAACCTATAAACTACCAAGACTGAAACAGGAAGAAATTGATTATTTAAACAAACCGATTAATTATGAAGAGATTGAAGCAGTGACCAAAAACCTCCCCAAAAACAAGAGTCCAGGGCCTGATGGATTCCCCAGGGAATTCTACCAAACATTCAAAGAAGAAATAATACCTATTCTCCTGAAGCTGTTTCAAAAAATAGAAACAGAAGGATAACTACCAAACTCATTCTATGAGGCCAGTATTACCTTGATCCCCAAACCAGGCAAAGACCCCATCAAAAAGGAGAATTACAGACCGATATCCCTGATGAATATGGACACCAAAATTCTCAAAAAGATCCTAGCTAATAGGATCCAACAGTACATTAAAAGCATTATCCATCATGACCGAGTGGGATTCATCCCTGGGATGCAAGGGTGGTTCAACATTCGCAAATCGATCAGTGTGATAGATCATATCAACAGAAAAGAGTCAAGAACCATATGATCCTCTCAACTGATGCAGAAAAAGCATTTGACAAAATACAGCATCCTTTCCTGATTAAAACCCTTCAGAGTGTAGGGATAGAGGGTACATTCCTTAATTTCATAAAAACCATCTATGAAAAGCCTACAGTGAATATCATTCTCAATGGGGAAAAGCTGACAGCCTTTCCCCTATGATCAGGAACATGACAAGGATGCCCACTCTCGCCATTATTATTCAACATAGTACTAGAAGTCCTTGCAACAGCAATCAGACAACAAAAAGGGGTAAAAGGTATCCAAATCGGCAAAGAAGAAGTCAAACTGTCTCTCTTCACAGATGACATGATACTCTATGTGGAAAACCCAAAAGACTCCACTCCCAGACTACTAGAACTTATAGAGCAAGTCAGTAATGTGGTGGGATACAAAACCAATGCTCAGAAATCAGTTGCATTTCTATACATGAACAATGAGACTGAAGAAAGAGAAATTAGAGAATCCATTCCATTTACAATAGCACCAAAAACCATACGTTATCTCAGAATTAACTTAACCAGAGACGTAAAGGATCTATATTCTAGAAACTACAAATCACTCTTGAAAGACATTGAAGAAGACACAAAAAGATGGAAAAATATTCCATGCTCATGGATCGGAAGAATTAACATAGTTAAAATGTCTGTGGTACCCAGAACAATCTACACTTTCAATGCCATCCCGATCAAAATACCAATGACATTTTTCAAAGAACTGGAACAGCCCTTAAATTTGTGTGGAACCAGAAAAGGCCCCAAATCACCAAGGAATTGTTGAAAAGGAAAAACAAAGCTGGGGGCATCACGTTGCCAGATTTCAAGCTATACTACAAAGCTGTGATCACAAAGACAGCATGGTACTGGCACAAAAACAGACACATAGAGCAGTGGAACAGAATAGAGAACCCAGAAATGGACCCTCAGCTCTTTGGGCAACTAATCTTTGACAAAGCAGGAAAAAACATTCAGTGGAAAAAAGACAGTCTCTTCAATAAATGGTGCTGGGAAAATTGGACAGCTATATACAAAAGAAAGAAACTTGACCACTCTCTCACACCATACACAAAGATAAACTCCAAATGGATGAAAGACCTCAATGTGAGACAGGAATCCATCAAAATCATAGAGGAGAGCATAGGCAGCAACCTCTATGACATCGGCCACAGCAACTTTTTTCATGACACATCTCCAAAGGCAAGAGAAACAAAAGAAAAAATGAACTTGTGGGGTTTCATCAAGATGAAAAGCTTCTGCACAGCAAAGGAAACAGTAAAAAAAACTAAGAGGCAGCCCATGGAATGGGAGAAGATATTTGCAAATGACACTACAGATAAAAGACTGGTATCCAAGATCTACAAAGAACTTCTCAAACTGAATACACGAGAAACAAATAATCAAATCAAAAAATGGGCAGAACATATGAACAGACACTTTTCCAATGAAGACATACAGATGGCTAACAGACACATGAAAAAATGTTCAAAATCATTAGCCATCAGGGAAGTTCAAATCAAAACTACATTGAGATACCACCTTATGCCAGTTAGAATGGCAAAAATGGACAAGCCAGGAAACAACCAATGTTGGAGAAGATGTGGAGAAAGGGGATCCCCCTTACACTGTTGGTGGGAATGCAAGTTGGTACAGTCACTTTGGAAAACAGTGTGGCGGTCCCTCAAAAAGTTAAAAATAGAGCTACCCTGTGACCCAGCAACTGCACTACTGGGTATTTACCCCAAAGATACAGACATAGTGAAGAGAAGGGCCATATGCACCCCAGTGTTCATGACAGCATTGTCCATAATAGCTAAATTGTGGAAGGAGCCGAGATGCCCTTCAACAGACAAATGGATTACGAAGATGTGGTCCATATATACAATGGAATATTACTCAGCCACCAGAAAGAATGATTACCCAAGATTTGCAGCAACATAGACGGGACTGGAGGAGATTATGCTAAGTGAAATAAGTCAAGCAGAGAAAGACAATTATCATATGGGTTCACTCATTTATGGAACATAAGGAATAGCAGGGAGATCAGTAGGAGAAGGAAGGGAAGAATGAAGGGGGGGTAAACAGAAGGGGGAAGGAACCACGACAGACTATGGACTCTGGGAAACAAACTGAGGGTTTCAGAGGGGAGGGGGGTGGGGGATTGGGCTGGGCCAGTGATGGGTATTAAGGAGGGCACATATTGCATGGAGCACTGGGTGTTATATGCAAACAATGAATCATGGAACACTACCTCAAAAACTAATGATGTACGGTATGGTGACTAACATAACATAATAAAAAGTTATTATAAAAAAAACCAAATTGTGGTTTAGCCAACACTAAAGAAAACAAACTTTTCTACTTCACTAACATGACCAGGTCCATTTTTTTTCTTTCCTTCATAAAGTTACTGAACCAACTCAGTATATACTAAAGACATGTGACATTGATTTCTAGAATGTCTGAGTGAGGCAATAGGACAGCCATCTCTGGATGTTAGAAATTAGAAGTGTTCTTCACTGCAGTTCTTACAAGAACAAATTCTAAGGGAGGCAGCTTACCATTTGGGAAGCTCAAGTGGTGGAAAGAGGGCAGAACCCAAGGGGAAAGTCTTGGTGGTTCTCCTTGTATTTCATGAAGGCTCCCATGGGGGCTCAGCAGGACTCAGAGGGGATTTGAGGAGGAACAATGATTGAGGCTTTTGAAGGGTTTGAAACATAAACAGGGGTTGCAGCATTAATAATGTAGTACATTCTTTTGAACATAGGAGAGTTCAAAAGCTGTTCTTGTGGGATATTAGCTATTGTTCTCAGTGCTCCCTTCTTTCAGAGAAGACAACCCCCGTTGGCCTTGTTTTTCACCCATAGAACATCTTTCTGTAGCCACAGAGGAGGAACTGTGCTTAACAGTAGGATAAAACTCCTCCCTTCCTTCCTTCCTTCCTTCCTTCCTTCCTTCCTTCCTTCCTTCCTTCCTTCCTTCCTTCCTTCCTTCTCTCCCTCTTTCCCTACCTCTCTCCCTCTCTCTCCTCTATTTCTCTTTCTCTTTTATTTTCTTCAGAAATGCATGTGATACTAAATTCAAGAAGGAAAATTGACCACCTCATCCCTTAGAAAACAATTCGCTCCCAGGACTTGAACTGTTGAGGTTGAAGTGATTAAGCCATGTTGATGACAGTGAATTGTGCTTAAATATGGCCTTCCTGGAATATTCCAGGTATAGTAGTTCCACAGCCTCCCTACCCTACTTATCACTCTCTGAAACTCTTCTTTTTCTGTGTAAGAGTTAATGGTCTGTCCCTTTCACTAGAAGTTAAGCTCGTTGAGGGCAGTGACTTTGCCCTCAACGGTATAGTGCCTATACCACTATGCATATCATATCAATTAATGTTGGATAAATGACTGAATGAATAAGTGTATGAATGAGTTGCCTTTCAATAATGAGTAATTTAAATAAGTCGATGATAGTGTGTTGAAATTCTTTTATCTAGTCATTGTTCTATCTAAAATATCATTGGGGACATATGCCAGGCAGAGTGCTAGGCATTGAGGATAAGGCAATGAACAAGACCAATATGACTCCTGCCTCATGGGGTTTAGAGCCTGGTAGGAAATATAAGCAACAAACAAGTAATTTCAGTGTACTGCATTTTTCATAAGGTAGAACTTTAATTTTGTTTGTTTTGTTTTTGGGGAAAATAATTACTGTATAACTTGAAGGCTGCTGGGTACAGCCTGACAAATTCTTGAAAGAAACCCAGGGTTTCTGGCAGGCCATTACCTATTAGAGGTTGCTTTTGCTTGCCTATAATGGAATCCGGACTCTGGAAGCGGAACCAAATTGGGATTTACTTTTCCTCATAGAGAAACAGGCTGGCCAGGCAGTCTAAGACTGGTGCAGTGGCTCCCTGATGCCATCAGTGTTTCAGGATCTTTCTAGCCTCCTGCTCTGCCACCCCAAACATCAGACTTTACTCCTCAGGGTGGCAAAATGGCTGTTCCAGCTCAGGCCTCATATCCACTTTCCATTCCAAGAAGGAAAAGGAAGTGACAAGGTGGAAAGGGAGGTGGCTGTATTGGGAAATTAAAATCTTCCTTGAAGTCACCAGAGACTTCCTCCAAAACTGTGTCAGATGCTCATTCTCAGATGCAAGGACCTTTTTTACTTTGGGCAAAAGCTGTATGGATTGAAGAGAATGGCAAATGCCACTCCATTACAAAATGGTTTCTATTTCTAAGGGAAAGGGGGAGGATACATAATGGGTAAACAACTAGCCACTAGCAGAGTCTTCCACAGAGGACTCATTTCTTCCCAAACTTGTTCAGAAGGACTGAGCTGGCCTGACTATTGGTTAGTGACTGGAAACAAGAACTTAGTGAGTCGCATAGGAGAACATATCTTCAGGATCCTGGGATTTCAGAAGGTGGTGACAACAGACTCAAAAACCAGCAGCAGGTGCAAGGATATGGCACAACGCACCTCTCGGTTTGGTGACAGCAGCAACCAGCAATCTGGTATGTGTTATATTAAACAGGGGACAGGTTAGAATAACATAATAAGAGAGACCCCAAAATACAGTGTCTTGAGCAAGATGAAAATTTATTTCCCTCATATGTAACGTTCCACAGGTAAGTTGTCCAGGGCTATTTGAACAGCTGTCATTCTCAACTTGTGGCTTCCATCTCAGGACAAGAAAGCTACTCGTTTTCTTTATATCTTGGCCAGAAGGGAGGAGAAAATGGCCAGAGATGTATGTGCCAATTCCTTTAAAAGTAAGGGCTGGGATGGGGCGCCTGGGTGGCACAGCGGTTAAGCGTCTGCCTTCGGCTCAGGGCGTGATCCCGGCGTTCTGGGATCGAGCCCCACATCAGGCTCCTCTGCTGTGAGCCTGCTTCTTCCTCTCCCACTCCCCCTGCTTGTGTTCCCTCTCTCGCTGGCTGTCTCTATCTCTGTCAAATAAATAAATAAAATCTTTAAAAAAAAAAAAAAGTAAGGGCTGGGAATGGCACACACAACACTTCTGCTCATATCCCATTGGCCAGAACATAGTCATCTGATTATCCAGATCCCAGATGCAAAAGATACTGGGAAATGTAGTCTTTTCTTTTTTAAAAAAGATTTTATTCATTTATTTGAGATATAAAATAAGTGACAGAGTGAGAGCGAGTGAGAGAGAGAGAGAGCATGAGCAGGGGGAGGAGCAGAGGGAGAGGGAGAAGCAGACTCCCAGCTAAGGAGGAAGCCTGATATGGGCCAATCTGGAACTCTGGGATTATGACCTGAGCTGAAGGCAGACGCTTAACCAACTGAGCCACCCAGGTGTCCTTGGGAAATGCAATCTTCTTTTATGTACCCATCTGAAAATATATAACTAAGTAAGAAGAGGAGAGTGGATCTTAGCAAACAAGCTTTCACACTTATGAGGTCTCCTAGCTTCAAGGGGCTATCCTGATTCCATTAGTGATTCAGGAATGTCCAGGTCTGGCTCTCTGTGCATTAGTAAGATTTGGAGTCCAAAAGAAGATGAAGATTCCAGAAAAACAGACTTTTAATTAAATGGGCAGACGGGAGCTCAAGTGTTGAACTAGTGGATAAGTAATGAACTGCTAGACAAATATTGACTACTGGATACTACAGGAAGGCTTTTATTTGTACCCCATTCTGTGAAGTGGAACTCCAAGTCTCCATAGTAAAATGTGATGTTTAATAAAAGGAACTATCTTAGCCTGGGTACTCCAGAAAACAGCCTGAGGCAAGGATTGAAGTGCTAACCCCTTTTTAAGGGAGATGCAAACCCAAAGCAGGAAGAGTATAGGAAGAAGAAAGGAAACAAGGATAATGGGAAGTGATGCAATGTATCACCACACTAGTCACCACTTCACTGAACTGCAAAGAGACAAGGGACGCAGCTGGCTGTTCAGCAGATATGCCCATTCGACATCCAGGACTTCTCCTGGGAGAGCTGTAAAGAGAAATCACACCCTGGAGTAGCTAATAGGCAAAAAAGAGGAGGGAGAACTTATCTGTCTTCATCCCATTCATACCCTATTCATCACTGATCAAGGTTCATTCTACAGGAAGCATCAGCTGGCCCCTCAACAGCCACTCAGGTTGGCCAGATTCCATGCTCTGCAATACAATGTTTTTAAGTCCATAAGTGGAAGGGTGATTTGATATAGGTAGGATGCCAATCCAGAGAGAAAAAGAAGGAGGTGGTGAAGGGAATTTGCAAAAATGCACAGGTTTCTGTCCTAATTATAAGACGTACAGGCCATGATGGGACTTTACTTAAAGGTTCAAGAAGACCTACTCTGGTCTAAAGGGTCGGCTGAGCTGCACCAATATATCTTCTCCATTTGGCTCCTAAGGAGCTAAAAAAAAAATCTCTTTAGACATATCCCTAAGAGTTACTATATTGTTGAAAGCAATAAGAACAATAGGACTTAAATGTATTACCTCCCTAGGAAGAGTACCTATGAAATTTGATATAGATGATTTCTTGACTGAAGCATCACATGCTATTGTCACTGGCCCACATGGAGAAAGAAGAATATAAATACACAAATAACATTAAAACACAGCACATGCTAAGTGCCAGGTGAGCGATCTAAAATTCAGAGGAGGACATGATCACTAGGGTTTGCCAGAGGAGGAGAATGCTTCAAGGAGGTGGTCAGATTTAATGTGGGCCTTGGAAGAAAGGTGGACTTAGGTATGTATGGAGTAGGAGGAGGGCATTCTGTGTTGGGGGCGAGGCAGAGACAAAGACACGGTTTTGGGAAAGTACATGGTGAAGAGCAGCAGAAGAAACAATGAATATCTACCTTTGTCTGAAGGAAAGATTGAGAAACAGCTGTAAGATGGGTTGGATCTTAAACTGGGGCTATTCTTAAATACTTAGATATAGAATTTGGATTGTTTCCCTAACAGAGAGTTGCAGAGGGATTTTAGCACTCCGAGACGGGGACACTAGAGAACAGCTTATAATGGGGGGGGGGTTGGAAAAAAATCCCATTATGGAAACTGTCCCTTAAAAAGCACCCTTAATCAAATAGGACATACCCACTTGGCCAGAGGCGATGGTTAAGTGGGATGGGTATGCGGGGCCGTGTATTTCAGGGGGTGTAAATTGCAGAAACGAAAAGCGGTGGGGGGGGGGCAACAAAAATAATTTTTCTATGTTGTCATTTTGCCAAGTTTCTGCTCTGAACAGACCAAAGATTTGGTCAGCCTGATTCATGTGGAGTCCTTCTAATGCTCTGTGGGCAGCATAATCACGCAGGAAAGGTCTGCCGTAAAGAGCTACAGGAAGCAGTATTAGTCTGATTTTATGGCTCTGTGCTTCAGTGTTCCTTTCAACCCCTCACAATTCTAAGGCACCTATCTTCCTGTTAGGCCCACTGTCAGATGTTTTTTGGTGAGCATAATACCTTTGTTTGAACCCACTTTATAAAAAGTTATTTTCCAGTTTATTCCTTTTCTAATCATGTACCTGCTGCTAATCTTTAGTGCAGTCAATTCCGGGGCTGCCTGCAGATTGTGCCATGGATGTTTTATAACTGTTACAACTTACTTTTCAAAAGCGTTTGGGATGTTTTCCCTGTAGTAACTTACCCTTCTAGAAAGTCTTCAGTTGCTGCCCACACACCACATGAGTCACAATAGAACTTGATTCAGAGCTAGGGAAACTTTTAAGAATAAAACTGTTATTAGTGAAAAAGGTTTAGTTCAGGAGCAACTAAGGAGGATTCGATTCAGTTTGGGCTTAAAAACAGTAAATTTCTTTCAAATAAAAATTTTCTTTCCATCTCAAGTCTATAAGTTTTGAGAAAATATGTTAGTACTCAGAGAGACTTCTGGTAAAATAAAATGTGAAAAAAATGATCCTAGAATTAAGGGGTAATTTACTTCAGTTTTATTCGACGTCTGGAGGATAGGAGTACTTCTCTGGATCTGAAAAGAAAAGAAGGCTCCACGGTTGTTAGGACAGTTTGCCAGAACCCGACAACGAGTCCACTTTTTGTAAGTTTGCCTAATGCAGGTTACAGAATATTCTAGTTTGTAACATTTGCACCCAGATCTCCTGTAGGTCAATGGTTCTTGTTACCATTGCTGTAAGACAAATTATCCCAGGGACAGAAATTCTGAAGGGCTTGGCTGGATAGTTCTCACTTGGTATTTCTAGGGTAATCGGTCAGATGTCTACTGAGGTCACAATCATTTGAAAGTTTAACTGGACAGGAAGTCCAAGATGGCTTGTCACATGGCTGGCCACTAATGCTCCCTGTTGGATGACAAGAGCGTCTACACATGGCCGCTCCGGTGGGGCAGTCCCAGAGTAGTCAGACTTCTTTCACGGCAGGTCTCTTCCCTCAGAGCAAACATCCCAACAAAACCAGGTGGAAGCTATATGGCTATTCCCAGCCCACCTCAGAAGTCACATGGTGCCAGTATTGGTTGAAGCAGTCAGGCCCACCCACACCCAAGGAGCGGAGGCAGAGACCCCACTCTTGGTGAGAGGAGTATCAGATAATTTGCAGGCCTTCAAACAAAAACAAACCCCAGCAAAATGCTATAGTCATTTTACTTAAAGACAGCTTTAAGGTCTGAGCACCTTTCTAGGAATTCCTATCAAGTTCACATCTAACTCGATTAGTATTCTGATATCCACTTAGGCTGTCTTCTCCATCTTCTTCCCAGAAACTCCTTGTCACATTTTTCCATTTCTTTTTATCTATTTGGATAAATCACCTGAAGGAAGTACCTCATCCTTTTTTTAAAGCACTTTCTAGCTGATTTGGTTTTAATCAGTTAATGGATTCCTAACTTACGTGTAAAATGTCAGTCATAAAATTTTATTTTTGTATTTATTACAAAGCAGAGATTTTAATAGCTTAGTTTTTGAACAATCTTTCAAATGACTGCATGACACATGAATCTTATTACAATACACTGAAATAATCATTTCAGTGAAGGGTCTATGTTTTTCATCTTAACGGCATCTAATTGCCCTTCTATTTCAAACAATACAATGAAATTCCTTCCCGATAAAATATTATGGACAGTCCTTTGGAAACAATTGTAATGGGTTGGGCCCACATTAGGAAAGGAAAGATACTGAGAGTTGGCTGAACACCTGAGAAATTGTGTTCTGTCAAACATTTCAAGCAATTAGCCACCAATAAGCCTCATAAAAATAGATTCTTCCCCGCTTTAAAAACTGGATAATTGCCAATAATCTTCAGCCAGATGGGTATAGCCTTCCTACAATCACCCTAGATTTTCCTTCTCAGTCGTCCCAGGGCCGCCTGAAAGTTATGTTCGCATTAGCTGCCTCATAATGAATGGACTGAGATTAACAGGCTGGGCCCCTTCTTCAGTAGGGGTGCAAGAGTGGTTTCTCTTCCTGTAGGAAGAAGTTCTGAAGATGGATGTTGTCAGAGAAGAGCAAATGTCACATTATAACCTGAACGCTCACACGGAGTGCTTCCAAGGGCATGGACTTTGATTTGCAAACTGTTTAAACTGCTCTCTGAAGCAAAAGGAAATGGGAAATTTAGAAAGAATAGTATGTCACTGAGATGCCAATAGTGTTATTCAATAAACTGTGAATGTTTTCTTAGAAATTAAAAAAAAAGAAATTAAATATAGGTTTTATAAAACAATGGTTTATTAGGGATCTACAAATATAATATGGTTTCTATAATACAATGGCATTTGATGGCTTTTCATGATGATTTTGCATTAATGTTTGTTTTGTATACTACTAGTATGGTCTTACAGAAATAGTGTAACAGGACAGTATAATGTGCTCCACATGCAGATGAATGTGACCCGAGCCAGCATTACAGGAGGCAGTGTTCTGCCCAACAGTATTTATTTGCTATATTGTTTGTAATTTCCTTTAATACATTTCTACATAGACACTGTGAAATCTGTATTAGTTGGTTTTTATCTACACTTCAGAAGCAGTTAATATTTGAAGTACTCTAATCAGAAATTATATACCAAAGGGATGGTTAATTAGCATTTGAAAATTCTAAATAAAGTCTATACTTCAGAGACAGCTGCTAGGAGAGGGACTTAAACATTCCTTATCTCTGATCTGCACTAAAGGCTTTGATTAATAGAGTGGATGTTAGAATTTTGTCATCAATGAGATGAGCGGTCTTCAAATGTGTGAACTTGCTAGAAGTATTGTTTGGGTAGTTCCACCTTTAAATAGAGTATAAGGATCTAGGAGGGCCAATACTTCTCTCTAGGATTCTGATTCCAAACTTGTCTTGTGCTCAGATGCTGAGTGGAGAAGTTTTGTGACGCAACTTTGGGTTGGCTGCTGAGTCTGCTGCTAGAATATTCACATTTACTTTCGGTAAACTTTTCAAGAGATATGCTATCTCAGTACCCAAAAGAGCAGAAATTTGGAACTTTATCAAGTGTACAGAATAGGATATATGCCTCTTTTTGTGCTTATATTATTAAAGTAATGTCTCAGCCAAATTAATTGCAAGCATGTATCAAAGGTATTTTTCAAACTTGCTGCCAGGGAGAAGTCTTATGAGCACACTAACTTAAGTATTTCTTACTTGATACATATTTTTAGGAAAAAAAGTTGTTTAGATAATCACTATTTGTAATATATTTTTTTAAAGAATGTTTACATAAAGGTCATGAGACACCTGGGAGACTGGTCATAGGTTGCTAAACAGTTCCTGAGGTTGACAGTGCAAGTGTTAGTTGAAGTCCTGGTAGAAAGCAAATGGCCCACTCAAAATGGGTAATGTGAAGACACTGGAAGAGAGACCATTATGGTGTGGGCAGGGTTTGTGGATACTAACAAGGGATGGTGTGGTCCTCAGGGCTAGAAACAGTGGGAGCCATGTCTACTCCTGGGCGTGAAGGGGCAACAGAAGGGTAGACGCAAAGATGGCAGCTACATAGAAGGTGCCATCTGCCAGGAGCAGAGGCCTTCAGTAGAGGGGTATAGCCCACCCATGGCATCTCTGCAGGGAGAGAACCAGGGCATGTATACCCTAACCCCATCCTGCTGCCCTTTGCCTTCCAGTCTCCTGCTGGTGCTTCTCACTGAGCCAGACTTAACCCAAATTGGAAGGCCAGGAAGCCCAGGAATGCAGTCCATGCAGGATAGCTTCCAGGACCCAGGAGGGTGAGGAAGGTTTGGAGTGGAGATGGAGGGGCAAACAGAAGATCCAGCACAGTAAATTTTCTTGAAAGGACTCCTGAGCTCATTGAAATCTATCAGAAAATAGCTTATGTGATTTATCAGGAACAGTAATTACCTCTCCAAAGGAGCAGCTAATCACTTCAGACCACAAAGTTCTGCTTCAGTTCAGGGACAATTTTCTTTCTCAGTATGTGTAGCAGAAATTGGTCTGACCCGGATTTTATTATAAATCACCACCTAGTAGGAGGCTTACTGCTTCATCTACCTATAAGTAGTGGTGGCTACGAGGAAGAGATTTTCTTCCTGATACCTCATACTTAGATTGGATTAGATAAACTTTGTACATCTTTATACAGAAAACATTCTGGGTTTTTTTCCTTGTCATACTTGTTGCCATTCAAAATTATATATTTATTAGTTTGTTGATTTGTTCGCCTGTTATTCCATTCAGTATGAAGACCAGGAGCTATGTCTCTCTACACAGCCTACCGTGGTGTTAGGCAGATCGTAGGTGCTCAATAATTATTATTTACTGAATGAAGGAATGATTATCTGTCAGCAAGACAGCTTAGTGAAATGCAGAGAGTATGGGCTCTGGAATAAGGAAGAATTAGGCTTTGAATTTTGGCTGTATTTAGGAGTTGAGAAGCCTTAGCAAATTGCTTAATCTCTCAAAGCTGCAATTTGGTACTTTATAATACGGTGATTATAAAATTTACCCATCTAAATTTACTCACTTAAGTTTGAATCAGACACACTGTTAAAGTGCCTAGTAGGGCTGGACATGAAAGAAGGCAGTTGGGAATTAGAGGGACACCTGCTGCTGTTCTTATCCACCGTTGTTAGTTTTTGTAAAAGAATGTTTACAGTAAGGGAGGACTCTTTTCAAAAGAGTAGTGATCATTAAAAAAAAATAATTTTCTCAAAGGAACAACCAAGGGCTTGGCATATGATATAAAGGCTTCCTCTTTTTTGAAGGTTATTGAAATTTCTCTTTTAAATGATCATTGGTCACTAGTGTTTAGTACAATCTAGTAGAATTATATTCAGCTGAGTCTGAAGACTTTAACATCTGTGAAATAGGGTATCCTATAAAATTGGGATGATATATGCAATAGAAATGTTCCTAAAATACGTAGGAACACTTTTATTGATTATAAGACATTTTAAATGCATTAGGAGCATCCATCCTATGATGAATTTTCCTCTAAAGAAGGACCCCAATATTGTTTTAAATCCAATTTCCTTTAAGTGGTGTTGATGTGGGGAAAAACCATATGCTGGTGATGTCCTCTGGGCTGGCTTTCCAAGTACTTATCAGTAAAGCAACCCCCCCCTTCTTTTAAGTGGCCTTTAAATTTTTTTTTAATCTTGAAAGTTGACTATAGAAAAAAAATAATACAGATGAGCAAAAACAATTAAAAAATGTAAAACCCACCCAGAATCAAACTTTTCAAGTGTGAATTTGTACTTGCCCCTTTCTTTATAGATTTTACTAAGAAAATTCTTCATCAGAGCTACTTTTTTTCTCCCTGGAGTATCAATAGGGTTTCACCAGTTTGAGTATTTTTATAAACTGGATACCTTTTGCAAATTTCCCCCACTTTCCCAATGCAAGAAAACACTGTTAAGAACCTGTGATTATCTCTCCAACATTGACTTTAACCCTCCACAGTAAGTAACAACCACGTTGTTTAGGTGGAATTGGCCCAACCAATTTTAGGGGTGGGCTCTATGTGGTTTGAGCCAATCCACGTAATCTCATTTTCCTTTGCTAATGTGATTGGTTCAAGCAACCTAGATCCTGCAGTCCATACATTTCTAAATTCATGGCTTCCCTCAATCAATTAAAGGATTAACTACCTATATCAAGAGTATGGACTTTAGAGTCAGACTGCCTTGATTTCAAATCCTGACTACCCCAAACCATTTGTGTGAATTTCGGCAATTACTTGGTTTCTCTTGGCTTTGGTTTTCATCTGTATAACCTATAAACCATGTGAATTTCATACATTGCAAGCACATGGTAAGCATGTGATAATGTTCAACCCAATTATTAATGTTGTTTCCAATCTGATTTATAGTTAATCTGACTGATAAATTCTTGTCTACATGCCAGTAGACATGGCTTACCTATCGGTCTTTCTTCTTGCCAATTAATATATATACATTTTAACAAAGACATCTTAAAGACAATATACTCAGTTCAGATGCTAGTGGAATGGCTCCAGTGGTTGAAAGCTCAGGTCAATCCTAAAGTGAGAGTTGTATGACTTCCTCAAAGCTGCTTGGGTCAATCACCACCCCATCTCCATCTCCTTTTTTTTTTTATCTTGTGCACAGAAGCTGTTGATTGCCTACATAACAGCCATTCCTCCTTGCAAACAGAAATCTAATTTGTACATTTATTGGTCATATGGCTGCTTTAGGGGATTAAATCTTGATAATACCAATTTCTAGGCCAGTGATTGGTTTAGAAATGAATGTGGAATACAATTTTAGTCAATGAAATGTGAGGAAGGCCTTTTCACAGGGCTTCTGGAAAAGCAAACTTTCTCTTAAAAAGCAAATAAAGACGGAACATTCTTGTCTTTGGGTATTGATACGTGAGGAAGTGATGCTTGAGGTCGCTGCAGCCATTTTTCTATCATAATAGGTCAAGCTTGAGACCAGAGTCTCCATTCTGAGGAGAAAAGATTCTGGTTCTTGAAGACATTGTTGAACAATGGAAAACCAAAGTGCTTCAGGACTTCTCGTTGCATGGCAGATTAAAGACTTTTATTGTTTAAGCCTTTGAGAGCTGAGTTTTCTGTTACTTGCATCAGAAAAAACATCTAAATGGCTCAACTATGGGACATGAATAAACTATTTTCTCCTCTTAGATATTGTTCTTTTTATTCAGAGAAAAGCAGCCTGTGGAAAAACATGAATTGCCCCACTCATTTTGTAGACAAAAAAATTACCAAATGTTCTTTTGTTAACTCACTCCTTTCATAGCCACTTGAGTGCCATCATATCTATTGGCTTAAAGAAAAAGCAAAACCTTTTGTTCCTGATAGATGTGGAGATTTGGGTACCTCCAAGGGAACTTTGGGTATCTTTGGCACATTTTACTTAGTACAGTTTTTAAAAGTCTGTATGCTCACAGGGAGGTGCGGAACTGTTGGGAAACATAAGATTCAGAGAGAGAAAAATTCTCTTCTTAGGGACAGAGAGGAAAACTCTCAGAACTGCAACTTCTGGCCAAGTCGATATGGTGAGAGAAATAGAATAGATGCTGTTTCTGGACATGACAAAGGACATAAATCAAATATATAAGCTTATTTGCCTTTGGAAAGTAAAAGATTGTGTGGTATTTATTTAAAGGCAGATCAATCCCTCTCCCAGGCTAAATGAGGAAGAGATTAATTGAAATCTTAATGAAACATGAAATTGGGCATTGGTGATATTGCCTGCAACCATTGTAGATTGACAGATAATGCAGCCAGTCTGTTTACCTTTATCGGAATGAGCCCTGGGAGGTGATGTGCCTGATACCTGGTCTGGGAGTCTAATCTTTACTCCTTAGATTTTGTTGACAGGCTGATTTCCTAACTTACTGGACAGCCAGGTATGTATCCAGTCTCCTTTGTTTCTACCTACAAAAGATATACTGACATTGGTCTAGGCCTGGCCAGGTTCCAACACTATATTGAAAAGAACTCCAGGAATCTGGGGTGCAAGACGACTTGGTCCTGTTAAAAGCAGTGCTCACTTTTAAACAGCATTAGGGAAATGATGCCTTTCGAAGAAAGCACATGCTATAGTCATCCTCCCCTCTCTACATGTCAGCCACCTTTATAATTACATGACTTCTTTTCCTAACTAGTTGAGCTCCTTGAGGAAAAGGCCTTTCCCTTGTGAATCTCTTTATCTACCTCGTCCTGGCATAGTAGGTGTTTGATAAGTCCTAGTTGGCTGACTGTTGAGGGCAGCCTGCTCTCCAACCTACATTTTGAAAGGTTGGGTTCATTAACAGTAAGGCTCCAGATAAAGATCACTGGGATTAACAGATTGGACCACTAATATCCGACATTGAGTTTGCTGAGGTCAGAAAGAATGTGGGTGTCCCACTTTAATGAGGACACCTTCTGAGAGAGAGGTCCCAGGGTTAGTTTGACAAATCATAGCATTAGGCAGTGAGTCTGAATGATGCTGGGTGGGAGGAAGGGAGAGTGGAGAGTGGGAAGCCAGGAACCTGAGGAACAAATGAATAAGTGGAGTTCACATTCTTCTCTTTGGACCCCTTATTACCATTACCACTTCTGAACATAATGAGTGTGCCTTTGCCAATCCATATATCTCTATACTAAATGTTAATAAAGATTCCTTTTAGTTCCTCAAAAATCACATAAGAAAAAGAGAAATTCTACTATTGTCTTCATGCACCACACTTTTTTGCACATCCCACTGTAAAGACTGCTTGTCTACACATGGATAAATGAGATAAACACGGTCTCTGCCCTCATGGGGTTATAATCCACTGGGGAAGATTAGTGACAAACAGGCCATTACAGTAATATAATATCTATATTCAAATATAGGACTCTATACTTAATATTAAAATTAGTGAATATTAACTGAAAGATATTGTGGAAATTAATAAAAGAAAATGTGTTTAGAATGGAGTTGGGGCCAGCAGGGGGAGCTCTTACCACCCTAGCCCTCCTGGTCAATCCTAGACTCAACCGCAAGAGAGGGATGGTGCACATGGAGACTACTTTATTAACCCAGCAGGAGGAAGAAAGACTTACCTCCTTCCCTGGCAATAGCCCAACCAATGAAAGACTGTCATAACTTAGCCAATGAGAAGCCTCTATATTTCCAACTCCTAATTTACTCCAATGGACTTTTTGTTTATGACAGCCATCCCAACTTCCCTGTTTTTCTCTATAAAAGAGCATTCTCCTTTTGCTTAGCGGGACTTGTCTGTGGTTTTGCAGTATATAACTTGTCCTGGATTACAATTCTCTACCATTCCCCAAATAAGCACCCCTCCTTTTTTTGTTGGTAAAATAACTGGCAGATTTATTTTTAAAGTTGACACAACATTTTTATGTAATTAAACAAACAAAAATATTTTTTTAGCCATTGTAGCAGATAATCATGGCTTCTGCTACCCAGAATCTATTTCCTTTTTTTCTGGGAAGATCTTGATTTTTTTCTTGGGAAACTATCTCCCCTTTCTGCTGTACTTCCAATGCATGGGGTTGGGTCATCCCTTTACTACTCCCTTCCCCAGATCTAGGGGTGGGAAAATGATCCAGACCTCAGAAACAATCCCTGACCAGGGAGACTGCTTCAGAAGTAGTCACGTGACCCAAGCTAGTCCAATCAGAAATAATCCTGGGATTTTTTTTTTTTTTAATGTAATAACCTAGAAAAAGGAGTTCTCTTTCTACAGACTTGGAATCAAGTATGACTGGTCAGAACTTCAGGCAGATATCTCCTTCACAAGAGGAGAAAAAAAAAAAACCAAGATAGAAGGAATGTAACATTCGAGAGCCAAAGGCAGAGTGAGTTTCAATGATGTTTGAGCTTCTGAATCCCTTGGAGAGCAGTTCTACTACTTCCATTTACATAAGCCAAAAGGTTCTTGATTTTTTTGCTTAAGTCAGTTTGAGTTGGGTTGTCTCTCACTTACCAACTGAAATTTGGTAGCTAATTTACTAATTTGCAGCTGCTTTCACTTACTGATAAGCTAACTTTAGTCTTGTCTGATGTCTGAATGGAAAACACCTTTCCAAGATCCTGAATTTTTCTTGGATTTATACTCAATATTTGTCTTTCTTCCTGGGCTTTTAACAATGACAGTGAATTCTAGATACCATTGTCCTTTCTCCCCCCACTCCCTATTGTGATTTTAACTGTTCTAGCATAGCTTTTCCTCAGGTTGCTTTGGAATCACATGTGATGCCCCTTGAAAGTGTAAATATTGGGTCACATGCCATGAAGATCTGAAAATCTGCACTTTTTTAAAAAATATTTTATTTATTTATTTGAGAGAGTGACAGAGAGAGTGTGAGCGGGGGAGGGGCGGCAAGAAAGGGAGAAGCAGACAGCCTTGCTGAGCGGGGAGCCCTACACTGGGCTCAATCCCAGGATCACAACATGAGCCGAAGGTAGATGCCTAACTGCCTAAGCCACCCAGGTGCCCCTGAAAATCTGTACTTTAAAATGCTCCCAGGTGGTTCTGTTGTAAAGTCTGAAAAAGAGTCTTAACACTAGACCCTTGTCTACGATTGCTTTCTGCTCTTCCCCCAAGCCCATAGGTTGCCCTCTGCCCTGAATCAGTTTCTCTTCCCATGAAGAGACTGTACATGAGAAACTGTACATGAGAAACAGTAGAGCTACATGGACTTCCCATTGGCTAGTGTGACTCTGAGCTTTCCCTGTCATTCATAGGAAAAATTTCCTGGATGAACTATCTCAAAACTCAGCTCTTTGCCCTTTGGAAATATGAACTTATATCTTCTAATTAGATACATTGATGTGGTTTTCTATATTCTTTGCAGCTGTAGTTTTTTTTTTTTTTTTAAAGATTCTATTTATTTTAGAGAGAGAGAGAAAGAGAGAGAGTAGAGGGAGGGGCAGAAGGAGAGGGAGAAAGTCTCAAGCAGACTCCACGCTGAGCGTGGAGCCTGACACAAGGCTTGATCACGACCCTGAGATCACGATCTGAGCTGAAACCAAGAGTTGGATGCTTAACAGACTGAGCCACCCAGGTGCCCCCAGAGCTGTAGTTTTTGAAAGGAATACAGAATTCCCAAAACTCAGCTCAAATTAGACATTGAAAAATATACACTTTGATAGAACATAACACAATATTTAAATGTTTTCCTTTTTCTTCCCCCTTCTATGAGAGGCAGGAGAGGTCTGAGGCTGTCTGCCTTCTCTCTTGTGAGTCCATTTATCCTCTAGGCTTCTAAAGCAGCACAATATCAGGGTCTTTAAGCAAAATATCCAAAGATTTCCTCAAATTTGATGGATTGTTGATGATTGTGATACATGAGGCTGAAGGAAAGGTCATGGGACATAGAAGCCAATTTTGAACCATAAGACTTTCCCATGACCTCTGCCCCCAAAATAGTAGCTCTCTGCCAGTGACCATCTGCAGCCTTGATCTGACCCTGCCCCAAACATTTGGCATGTGGAAGCTGGCCCAGTTGTCACAGAGCAAGCAGATTAATTTCCCAGTGTTTACAGCCTTCTCTTGGGCTTCTGCATGTCCTCACAGTAATCACTGTTTAAAAACACTGATAAAATTCAAGAATGTGCCAATAATAACTCCCTCATCACAGGCTGGGCTGGATTTCTAAAGCACCAGAAGCTGAATGTTGATCCTCCAAGAAAGGCGTGAGTAGGGTGACAGTAGGGGCCCTACGGGGGGCACTGTCCTCACCCTGCCCCCAGGCCCACCTTACTGCAAAGCATAGGACAGATCCACTGCAGGGCATGGAGATGTGGGTGGCACAGAGTAGACAAGAAAGGAAATCTCACCTTCTACATTAGCCTTTTTTAACCTTCGTTTGCCTTGAAGGTCCTGCTGCTAGTCTTGTTGTCCGTTTCCCCCTATTCCCCATGGAGAAAGATTCCTTAAAGCTTCATGTAGAAAGCTTTGAGTCACCTCCCTAGACACCATTAATTTTTCCTCTCTGCCCTCCTTTCCTAAACCTCCTCCACAATACAAGTGAGCATCTAAGACTCCTCTGTATTGAGATATTAGAAAATATGTATTTTTAACTTAATGGGGAAAATGATATATGAGATCTTTCATTTGCATCAAGAAATTGAGAGAGGCACTGTGGTTTATTTGGGGACCATTCCTTCAGAAGATCCAGGCTGAAGGCAGGCAGGTTTATGATGAAAAGCATCATACTAATGTATTCCTAGCACTTCAGGAAAATTGAGGGACCCCCCCCCCCACCAACCTATTGTCTACAGAAGGTATCCCATCAGGAGGACTAAGGTAAGGATGGGAAACAAGAGAGTTTATGGGACCAGACTGAGGTAAAGAAAGTGCTGTATTGAATGCGGCAATACTTCCCTTTCTCTTGGGAAGGATCTCTGCAAGAAAGAGAGGCTTGGGTCCTCCAGGGGCTTAATGTTGATATCCTTCGAGAAACATTGAGTGTCTCTTGTGGGCTAGGCCCAGTATTAGATATGGAGGATACAAGGATGAGCAAACAGATGCGGTCCCTGCCTTCATGGAGCCACCATCAGGAGGAGTAACACTAGTAATCAATTCATCATCAAATAAATATGCACATGAAGCAGTGATGAGTGCTGTGAAGGAGAGGTCTCCATTGGGCTCGGAGAGGCAATATGAGAAAGGATGTGACCTTGTCTAAAGGAAACAGCTTTCCTAAAAAAAAGTGATGACTGGGTTGGGGTCTGAATGATGAGGAAGACTTAGGTAGATAAAGAAGAAAGGACAAGGCATGAGCTGGGGCCCTGTGGGGGCCTGGTGAACGGAAGGCAGTGGAGTGAGGGCTGTGCATTGGAGCAGAGGGAGCAAAGGGGAGAGGGGGTGAGGCTGGAGAGGTTCTAGGGCACACATCAGGGAGGTCCTTGCTTGTAGGTCATGTCGAGGATTCCAGTCTTTATCATATAAGCAATGGGAAACCACTGAATGGTTTTAAGTGATGGTGGTGGTCATGGTAGTGGTGGGGGATATGTTCAGCTTTGTGCTGGAAAAGATTTTTCTGATTACAGTGTGACTGGGTGAGGACAGGTTAGATTCAAGTAGAAAGAGCAGACAGCCCAAGCAAGGAATGATGGTAGCTTGGGCGAAGTTGGTGGCAGTGATGGAGAGAGACATTCAAGAGGTAAAATCAACAGCGTGTGGTGTGTGTGCTCCCCTTATCACCTTCAAGCTTCCTCAAGCATAAATCTGACAGGAGCCCGAAGGTAGCAAGCCCACTGGTGCATGAGAGGGCAGGTCAAAGCTAAATTACATTTATCTGAACAAATAGCATTGGTGCAAGATCCCAAGGAGCATTTTCTAGCCCTCCTGCATCTTCAGCATGAGCAGGCACTGAAAATGAAGTGCAAGGGAAGGAAGCAGGCACCCAGGTTATTTTTAGCAAGCTATAGGAAATAGCCAACATTCTAATTTGAATTCTTCTCATTAAAACCCAGAGCCTAACCCCACACAGTTCTTGTTTCTAATGTCTGCAAACTTCTCTTTTTCCAGATAATTGACAATAGGCACCCACAGAAGTCTTCTCAGAATTTCTGCAAAAATTTAGCAAACATTAGGTTTGACACCATCATCATGTTTGCCAAGACAACAAAAATCCCAGCCGGCGAAACTTCAAGTGTGATGAAATGGAACAGAGGGGACAGTATGAAGTGACTGATCATTTCAGGATATCTTCTAGCAAGCTTCCAATATTGGAGTTTTCCATCGTCTTTGTGGTAGGAGTGGTAGGAGTGGTAGGGAATGGCTACTCTGGGGACATGCCATGGTGATGTAGGTAGGGTTTACTCCTCTTTCTTTTCTATTTTTCCTCCCTGCCCTCAAGTGGTTCCCAGAGTTAAGATTAGTTTCTAATATTTTCATCTAATAACAAAAACCATTTTTTATTCAACAAGTTCAAAATGTATAGTCAGTGTCTGAATTATTGCTGA
The DNA here is from genome assembly GCF_023065955.2 of Ursus arctos. Classification (NCBI taxonomy): domain Eukaryota; kingdom Metazoa; phylum Chordata; class Mammalia; order Carnivora; family Ursidae; genus Ursus; species Ursus arctos. Next base: position 28,761,689 of record NW_026622930.1, on the reverse strand, counting down.
GCTGGTCTTTATGTTAGCATTTCAGGCTTTCCACCTGCTTGACTGGGACATGTTATTTACCTTCTTTGGGTCTAGATTTCCCTGCCTGAGACATGAAGAGGTGTTAGACTAGCTCAGCATTTCTCCAGCTTCAGTCATTTGGGTATCACCTTTGTAATACTTACCATGTTGACATTTCACTTTTTTTTTTTTAACATTTTATTCTCTAAATTGATTCATTTGTGTACTTAAGTCTTTGAAAGAAAGTCTTTCATGGAACACTACATCAAAAGCTAGTGATGTACTGTATGGTGACTAATATATCATAATAAAAAAAAAGAAAGTCTTGGCAATAACATATGTGAAATTGTGGGACTAAAGTGATAATGACCTTTCTTTTAGTACACATAAATAAGCACATAATTAAAATAAAAATGGTGGGTTTTTTTGCATATATGTATGTAAAATCAAACTACACTCCACCATGATGATATGCAGACCCCACTCTAGGAAACTCTGGACAAGCCGACTCTTAGTTCTCTTGCGGTACTAACTTACCATCGTTCACATCTACCCTTATCTACCCAGACTGATGTCCCATAGCTTCCTAATATAAAACCTCAGGTTTGGCCAAATCAATGTCCCTGTTACTCCTTGTAGACAGTATGTGCAAACTGTTCCCTTCATCTAGAATCAATAATCAACTAAGGAGAGAGAAACCATGACCTAAGAAAGAAAGAACAAATTGGGAGAGTACATGACTGGGTCAACAAGCTACCCTTGACCAGTGGGACAAGAAAATCCTTAGGGTTGGCAGTTGCTGGGGGAAGGTCAAGTGTAAAGAGTTGAGGGATTGGTCATTTATGGACTATTTCTTTTCCTTGAAAAAGAGAGTTATCCATTCATAGGACAAATTTACCAGACAGAGTTTTGAGTATCACCTGGACTTCTTCAACCTTTTCTAGCAGAGAAAAGAAGATCTGGTTCGAACACTCGGGGAGTAATCATTATTTGATATAGAAATTTGTTAATTCACTTATTTATAATGCGTGATGTGTTTCTTCCATGCTAGGCACTGGACACACAAAGATCATTAAGATATTTCTCTACCCTCTAGGGGCTCAAGTTTTGCAGGAGACAGAGAGTAAACAGGTGAGCATGATAAGGCACTGCAGACTCCCAAAGTATGTCCAGGGTACCATGTGCCACAAGATAGGTAGAGTCAGTTCTATTGGATCAGGTAAAACTTCCTAGGGGATGTAACTTGATATATAAACTAGGTCTTAACTCATAAGCCAGTGTTGGTTAGGTGAATGGGCAGCGAAGGATGGAATGCCCTCCTGGGGACAAGAAACAGTTATATTTTCTGGCATATTCAGAAAGCTGAATACAATTTAGTAGGGGTGGAACATACAGTTGCCTCTCTGTGTGTAAGAGAGAGAGAAATAGAAAGGGAAAGACAGATTGGACGCTAGAGGTTGGACCTCTCCATTCAAGGAGGAACTGTTAAAGACTTTTATGCAAGTGGGTGTTATGTCCAGAGCTGCATACTGAAAGCTCACTCAGGCAGCTGGGTGGTGGATAACTGGGTAGGGAAGAGTTCCCAAACCATAGGCAGAGACCCATTAAAACACCATTCCAAGGGTCCAGGAGAGAGACAACGAGGGCAGTGGTGGGAAGAGAGAGAAAACAGCTTTGAGAAGTAGTATGAAGGATGTGGTAATGAGAGTGGGAGGAGTCTAGGAAGACGTCAAGTTTGCCAGCGTGGTGATTGGGTAGTGGTGCCCTTCTCAGAGTGGGAACCCAGAGGGAAAGATGCAATCTGGGAAAACATGGATTTCCTTTGTAACTGTATCCATTGGGGCCTGCATGGCAAAGTGACAGGGTACGGAGCAACGGCACCCGAGTTCTCTTACTAGCTCTGTTGCTATGACCTCGTTTGACTTCCTATCATTTCTGAGCTGTCTCTTTGTCCCTAGATGTATTGCCTGCTCTGACTTGAAGTCTTGAGGAAAAGAAATATGTGAAAGCACTTTGTAAATGTCTTCACAAATGTAAATATTTATGTCTTCAGGGAAGTGCAAGGTGTAAAAAAGCAGAGTCATCAGTACATTTAGCTTGTAAATGGGCAGAGTATGAGGCTCCTTCACTCTGAGGCAGAGCGTACAGCAGACATTTCTCTGCAGAATTGCCAATATCACTGCTCGTCCTTTGGCCAAGATGGCTTCATTTCTAGGAGACAAAAGGTATTACTTTGCTCTGCAACACATGGATTCACCAGACCTTATGTCTCTTTGTTTTTTTCTAAATCTTATAAAATCACATTTCCATTCCCACTTGCTAGGGTGGGCAAAACATCCATCTTCAGTCAAAATTAGGATTCCCTTTGGATCACATAAAAATCTGGTTTTTCACTGGTGAAATGTAGAAATAGGCTAGAACTATTACATGGTGTTGGTCTGCAAACTTCTCAGGAGCTTTCCTGGTATAATCTGAAACTGGCCCCTGTACTCAGAAGGCAGGGAGAGATGGACGAAAGAGGAGGGCCACTCCAGTTTGGGGGTGGCAATTTTAATAATAGCAAAGGGAACTTACCTATGAGGCTTGTCTTGGGTGGCAGCAAGATGAATGGATCCCTGCACCTGCCTTTCAAATCTTAAAAGTTTAAGGCCTCTAAAAAGAGGCCTTCACTGGGCTCAATCACATATACTGTGCAGGTGTTCTCAACACCATATCACTACCTCAAGGCTATGTCCTTGAAGTAGCCTCTGGGAGTGGGAAAGGCAAGCAGAATGCACATTCCCAGGACAGGGGAAGGAGGGAGAGGCCTCCAAGTGCCTGGGTTCAGCTCATCAGTCAATTGGTGGTCTTGTTTTTTTCGATGACGTTCCCAACACACAGGTAGCCCATCCTTGCATGAACAGGGTAAACTAGTTGTCCTAGGTTTAGGAAAACCCATAACTCCTGTTAATTCAGACCCAGGTCTTTGCAATCTGTTGTCCCTAGTGCTGAGAAGGGGACACTGAGGTACCCATACCCAAGACATATCAAGACATACCCAAGATAACTCAGCAGCATTGTTATCCAGACCTTTAGGAATTACCTTTGGTTGCTGTTATGTTCCCACTGTAGAATAATGTTCCTTATAAATGAGGAGAGTTGTGATGTCAACAGCATGGGGAAGGTGAGGATGGAAGGAAAAGCCACACACTATGGGGTGGGGGCTTGGTGAGGAGGGCTGATGGCTGAGTGTGCATGATGGAGTGGAGGTCTACTGCAGAGAACGAGGGAGGAAATAAAGACTTCCTCAGGAAAGGTCAGAATGGAGAGAAATAGGAATAAGAAGGCATTTTGAGTTAATGGAAAAGAACCCGAAGACCTTTCTTATAATTCTTTCTTGTGAATGGAGAAAAGATCAAGTTGGGGCAACCACTCTTAGAATAGCATTTCTGGTCAGGTATTTTAAATGCTAACTTAGCTCCTGGGAGGAGAGAAAAGCCTGCCTCTTAGAGCAATGTTTTTAGGGTGGAATGCACATCCTCCTGGTGGCCTGTAAGAGGATGGTTGGACTTAACATATGAATATTCTTCTATTTTAATAGTTGCAAGTTTATTTGATGCCTATCATTATCTTTGGCAAGTCATTACACTTTTCTATTTAAGGCACTGGCCAGAATTTTTCTTTTAAAATAAATTTGAGGGAAAAAAAGTGAGCCAATTTAAAGAAAAAGTACTTACTTAAAGAAACAGGTGAAAGAGTATGGAAAAAATAGAAAGGCAGTATTGGAATGACCAAAGCTTGGGAAACATCAAAAGTTGTGCTCCGTTTGGGGGGAGAAGCAGGAAGCAAGGGAAGTACGTACCTGGTTTGTGATGGCCCTCAGCCGATGGTCCACAGGTGATTCCACGATCAGCTGAGCTCATCACAGGGCTTTTTTCGCGTGAAGATTATTCTTTGAAAACAGAAAAAATCCAAGGAGAGGGTCATATCGTAACATGTGGTAAGCAGGTTTTTAAATGATCTGCCTACACTCCAACCTGGACACGTCTGGAAGGGGGAAGGAGGTTCCCCCAGCAGTGGGATGTGGGTGGAGCCTGCCCCAAGACAGTTCATGAGGCTCACAATTTCATCCAACTCTCCAGTGGAGAGAGTCCTTGGGTAGCAACACTTATCTAGTGCAGTGGTGGACAAGTGGATTGAATGAAAATGCTCGGAAGGTTTAGTTGTGATGATGAGTGCCCTTTGAGGGTAGTCTATGTTTCTGGACCCTACAGTTCCTAGAACAGTGTCCTCACATACGTGTGTGCTCAGTAAATAGTTCCTAACCGAAAGAATGATGGGTTGTGAAAATTACACAATATTTTACATTTATACTTGCAAAAGAGGAGAAAGAGGCCAGGTTTGAAGTGATAGAGAACTGAGGTCACATCCCATTTCTGCCCTTTACTTGCTGTGTAATCTTGGGTAAGTTACTTAACCTCTCTGAATCTCATTTATCAAATGGCACTAATCAGTGGTATACATGTCTTACAACTGGCTCTCCAGGAAGAAGAAAAGCTCTGCTTTGTAGTGCTTGCTGATTTCTGTGGTGTAAATACTCACATTCAAGCTAACAACCGTATCACAGCTAGCTTGCAAAATTCCTGAAAATCTACAAATCGGTTCTCATAAAACCCTGGATATAGCTCACCACTAGAGGTAGTGATACCAACCTCACAGGGGTGTTGGTTGTACTTGGAGCACTCACTATCTGCTAAGCACCGTGCTTAGATGATCTCATTTAGTTCTTGTAGCAATGCTATGAGGTAGTGACTATTATTACCCCTATTTTAGGGATCAGGAAACAGGGTGTTGGAGAGGTGAAAAGATTTGTGTGTGGACACACAACTGGCCTATATCCTTTCTACTAGACTGCCTCATCTGTTCCTTGAATGGAATCAAAACAGGGCAAGTACCACACACAGTGTCTGTCATATAATAGATACTGAATTCATATCACTTTCCTTTCCCTCTTTACCGTTTCCATAAAATATATATTTGTAGAAAATGTCTTGGACCAGATCCCAGACATCCCTGGCAAGGTCTTAGTATTGGGGCAGAAAAAAAAGAACGTAAGAAACTGTGAAGATACAATAGAATCCAAGCATAGTTTTAAATACTTCAAGGATCAAATTGTTATCTAATGACCCTTTTAACAAGCCAAGGACTTTGAACATGCATGATTCTCCTCTAGGAGGACACACGTTACCTCCACTAACTTTCTGCCCAGAAAGACAGGTTTGTAATGGTTTACCAGCAAAGCGAGAGCTTCTTACTTGCCTGCTCTCTCTGCTGTTGGCATATCACACAATGAACTGTTTACAGGTGTTTCTAAGAATTTGATATCCAGCTATTCATTAAGTATATAATATTTGGAATTAAACTGATACATTATTATACATTTTCTGCTAGAAGAGTATGAGATTTTTCCTTCAGAGAACTTAGGTTGGAGGAAGTTGGGCTGGGAGATTCAGCTAAGTAGACAGGGCTGCCTACCCAGAAGTCATTCTCCTCCCATATTCTCCTGCCTGGCAGAGCCATCTCCATGAGATGCTGGAAGCTACCACCAAGTACCTTCATAAAGGGAGGGTGGCCATGTAATCCGCCCAGTTCTGGCCAATGAGACTTAAGAGGAAGCGTGCTAAGGGCCTTCAGCAATTTTCTTTGTTGAACAAAGCAGAGACATGAAAAAAATAATTCCATGTCCCCCTATCTGCTTCTTGACATTGTTATCTGAGGATGACAGATTTGGTGTCTAACTAGATGGATAGCATGGATGTATCTACCTACTTATTTGTTAGGTGAGATCAAGAAGTATCCTTATTGGTTAAAGCTTGTTCATCATGCATTCTGTTATTTGCAGCCCCAAACATCCTCGACCAATAATTAAAATGGATTGTCAAGTTTACCTGCTTGAATTTAACTGTTAGACTCATGGTCAAAAAACCCCCACTGTGTGAAAGAGCTTTCTGTTGCAAGTAATTCAAAGTCCTGACTCCTGCTGGCTCAATAGAGGGAAGTTTATTACCTTGTGTAACAGGAAGAACAGAGTCAGGGCAGGCTTCAGGTGGCACCCATGCCCCGGCTTTGCTTCTCTGAGACTCTCCCATCCTGCTTTCCCCAGTGGCTGGGTTTGGTCCTCAGGCCAGCTGACTGCCAAGTTCTAGGCACCACGTCCCAAAGAGACAATTCCCAGTGGAAGAAAAGGGACTGTCCATTTCTGTGTCTCTTCAGAGAAGTGAGGAGAGGTTCTTTGTAGGCCACAGTCCATATTCACCCTTTCCTAAGTGAGTCCTCACAGGCTACCTCCTTCCTGGGCTGGGGCGGGATGGATTTAAGGAAACCTACACCAAGAACCACCTCCAGGTGTCACTTTTCTTGTCCCTTCTTGGAGATCTTTCATGGACTCTGGTGAGTTTGTTTTCCACGCTGGGAACCCTAACTGATCATATTTTTTTCTTTTATCTTGGCTTTGAGCCTTCACTCACTCAGGTTCCTCCTAGCTGACAAGTGTATCTTTCATTTTGCCAGTTGGTTTCTCTTAAAAGAATCAATGCTTTTTGTTTCTGGGTCCTAAATGCCCCAATCATACAACAGGTGTTCTCTCTTTTTTTTTTTTTAAACAATGTGATACCAATGTCTTCACAGAAAAAAAGAATCTAGACACACGCTCTACTGTTTTCACGGTTCAAAAGGTTTCACTTCCGCTTTTTCTTCTGCTCGAGCATATTTTTATGCTCACAAAGAAAATAGGCACCACGCCTTTAAGAGTAGATACCTGTCGGTTTTTAAAATCGATACAAACTTACTTAAGGAATAAGAGCAATTAAATGGGAAGGGATTTTTATCTGGGGAGAACTTGGAGATTCAACTTGCAAGACATAGTAGAGAGAAATGTGTGCGGCAGGTAAATCCTTTCCTCGTTTGCTGGAAGCCCTGCCCTGCTGTTACCCCTGCCGGCGCTTTCACCTGTGTTCACGTGTAGCCGATTCACCTCCAAGGCTTGTGTTGTATCTCGCTTTCTGCGGCTTTTAGTCAGAGAGATGCCTGTGAAGCCCCTGGGTGAACCGTGAGCCAGCAGTACTGGCGGCGTCCATTGTTCTGAGACTGCGCGGCACCTTAGTCCTCCCCTCCTCCCCCCAATAGGAGCCAGGGGCCGCCCACCCCAGAGAGCCAGTGCTACTGGAGGACTCTGGTGCCACGCCTGGTGTCAGGGTGGGGTCGGTCCGTCAGCACAGCTGCCATCATTGGTTGAGGGGCAGGCACGTGATGGACATAGTCCAATCAGGATGAATCAGAAGATTTTGGTGCTTGGGATGCCACCGCAGACACGTGGTCTCCCCTTCTGTGGTGCGCAGGCGTGAGCGGAGTTCTGCTCACGCTATGGAGGGTCAAGAAGAGGCACCGAAAACAAAATAAAAGCGGATGGAAAGAAACGGAATCAGGCCAGGCCCGAGACGTGACCTGGCTCTGGACCTTCCAGTGACATGCGTCAAGAACTCTCTTTTTTGACTGAATTTTCCATTCGCAGCAACCTAAAAGGCCCTGCCGACGGAATGGCTGGGGAAGAAGCGGCCCCCAAGGAAGGTGAGTAAACAGGCCAATGTGTTTTGTAAGTCTAGGCTCCTCAAGGCAAATAAGTTGTATTGCTCAAGAAAGGAGGGGGACATGAGTCTTCTGTGTGTTGACTGCTGGAAAGAAAATTAGCCTGGGAGACAACAAAGTTTTAGGAATTCTCCCAGGGCTGAGCCTCTAAGAGCACTCCAACCAGTCTTCGGGTTAACTGGCTTCAAGCTTATGCACTCCTTGCTTGCTGACCTAAGTCCCTGATCTGTAACAGAACTAACTTCCTTTCTTTGAGATTTGCAGACCACTGGCCTTGAGGTGTGAAGGACTCAGCTTTCCCAGAAGATGAGGCCTGACTCTATTCAAAAACAGCTGTCATGGAAGCTGGCACGTCTGTTCAGGGTCATGCCGACATATCACTATGTACCTGGGCACCTGCTGATCCTGCAGGCAGCCCCCTCCCTGCGTCCATGCCTTTCTCTTTAACCCCCCTCCCCCAGGATTTCCCTGGACACGGAAGAAAGTCTTTGAGACAGTAGTCCACTATCTTCCCAGGTTGCCAGCTTCCTGATTAAAGCAGACTTTCCTTTCCCACCATCACTTGTCTTTTAAGTATTGATTTTTGAGTGGGGAGCAGCCGAACTTGAGTTTGGAACCGGTTCTCTGGTAACAAGCGCACACGAGTTCAAATGCAGCCTGCTGTGGTGTGAGGTCTCTGAGGGAACTGGCAGAGCAGGCACCTAAGGGAAATGGACAATTAAGGCATCAGAGGTCAGGGTAAGCCTGGCAGAATGGCCAGGGAGGTATCTGCTGGCCCTGTCAAGAGGCTAGCAGGTCTGTGTCTTGGGTCAGCTGTACAGGACGAAGAGTGGAGGACCAGTGATCCATGGTAACCCTGTTTGTTAAAATACACATTCCTAGGACACCCACAAAAGTCACTGAATCAGAACCTCTGGGTGCACAGCCTGGGGACAGGCATTTCAAGAAGCATCCCAGCTTATTTTGGGGGGAGTATCATTTGAGAACCCATGCCTTAAGAGTGTGCAGAGGATTAAGCTGAGAAAACTCAGTTCAGTCGTCCCCTCCAGGCAGGAGAATGGTGAAAACAAGTGGCAGGAAAGCCCAGGGTCAGGTTCCAGCAGATACAGAAACACGATGCCATATGTCATCATGTTGGGTGACACACCCCTGGTTCAGGCTTAACATGCCGAGCCAGGGTGAATCTTCAAGTAGTTCAGAGCTAATTACCGATGCTTCTGGTATTGAAACTATCTTCAGTGTAGCCAATGGTTTAGACACTTTGATGTGTAGAGATGTGAGGTGTTGGGCAAATAGGCCCTCATGCTGTCAGAACACCTCTGGCCTGTGTTGGGGTTCTATAGTCCCAGTGACAGACCTCATCACAGAGAAGGTACCAGGCTGATGCCACACAGCCTCTTCTCCTGCCACTGCTTTTAAAAGTATACATTGTAGCAGCTTGACTCAGAAAAGATTTTCACCACCACTGTTTACAAATGGGGACAGAAATACAAAATTATTAGATTTCTCCAAAGTCAAGCAACAGGGACCTGGGGGAGATGGGAAGCACAGTGGCTTCTACCTGTGACACTGGGAGCCCTCAAGGTCAGTAGAGTCATGGCCTAGGCAGCAGCCCCCCAATGTGGCGCAGATGCTCCTTCTATCATTACGTGAGTCCTGAGTGTTCTTCAGCTAAAAATCAACACAAATAATAGCAAAAACTTTGAACGGCGCCATTAGGAAGAAAGCAGGGCAGAAACTAGGAGAACGGAGTCTGTTCCAGCTGTAATCCTTCAGCATTTCATGGTTCTCTCTGGGCCTATTTCCTCATCTGCAAAATACGCTGCAGGCTGACTGCAAATGCTATCATGTAGGACTTCCAATGTCAGGTGCTTTCTTGTCAATTCCAGCCTCTCTCCTATTAAGCCAACTTGGAAAATGCTTTAATTGAACATTTTATACTGTGGTTCTTTGATTTTTCAGCTTGGGTTTATCCCATTTGGAAAACACTTATGTTTACCAACAGAGGGCAATTAAAGGATGAGGCTCTACTCACCATCGACAGGCTTGTTTCCCCTTGCTACACTAAATCACATGCTGAACCCTGATCCCATGAAAGGATGAGCTAATAGATTCCTTCTCTTAATTTTGCCCAATTTTAGAGGCCTCCCAAGAGAAAGAAAATGCATAGTTTATTGGGATGGGATTTTACTGCTGAAATCTTTTACTTTTTAATTGCGAGGAAAAGATACAAACAGAGATCTGGTTTACCCTAAAATAATTTTGTGTTCCCACTTGAGCTGATACAGTAGTTAAAAAAAATCTCCTACTTAAAAATACTCTCTCAGTATAAATATTTATGTGCGTATATTTTCTTAAACCTCGCTCTTTTTCCATTACGTGAAATAGTTCTCATTCCTGGTATGCAATTCTATTAAACAACCTATCATCTCAAAACTAAGCACTCTAATAATTTCCCCTGGGGATTAGTTTTTAATCTTCATTTTAGTCAATTGTTCTATTTTTTAGGGATAATACGATTTTACTGCATTTTAGGATATATATTTAAATGAAAGGCAAATATACAGTAAGTGGGAAGGGAGTTGAGTCACTATGATTAAGGTTTGTTCGAAACCCACCTGAGGTACAGGACAGCTGTGGATTCTAAGCAGTTACATTTATTCAAATTCTTCTCCTCTTCTTGGTTAGAGAATAATTTTTCTTTTTCCCAAAAAAGGATGTTCATAACCAAACTATGACCGGCCCCAGTGCTGGGGTAAATAGGAAAGAGACAAGGGCCCATTTCCTTTGTGGTCATGTGCCTGGAGAAGCTTGGGGAACTCCAGATAAGGAAAGGAGTGGATTCTGTCATCTGTGGCTCATAAATCCTCCAGAGTTGCTCCCAACTTCTGCACAGCTTCTCGTATAGTCTGAGCCTCGGAAGGGAAGAAGAATGAGGGCTGGTTCTTCCCTTGACTTGTTCAGATTTTTCCAGAGTGAGTGCATGCAAGGGCCAGGACGGGGCCCCTCCTCTTCCTCTCTACAGTGGGGGTCCTCAAACTCTAAGCTGTATATGAACCAGCTGAATTACCCTGAGAGCATGGTATCTCGATGATTTTTAGCCCTACTGTGAGTTTCTGATTCAATGGAACTTTGGAGATGAGGCACCTGCATTTTTAACCTGCATGTCAACAAGATGTCCATGTGTTTGTGAAGTTAAATGAACGCATAAGTAGGCAGTTACTAGTCAGGAGTGCCTATTGTGGGAGTAGTTAGGGAGATCCTAGAGACTCTCATCTGAAGCCCTCGGTGTGAGGGGGTAGGCTTACTAAACACAGCTTCCGTTATCTATATATCCCATCAACACCAGAGGATTTTTTAATTAGTACAATGCACATTAGAAATCTTTTTCATCGGTGAAATTAGCGGGACTCAAAATACATAGATAGGCCAGAAATATTACACATGCATCCCACCCTTGCCTTAACAGGGTAAACTAGTTGTCCTAGGTTTAGGAAAACCCATAACTCCTGTTAATTCAGACCCAGGTCTGTACAATCTGTTGCCCCTAGCGCTGAGGAGGTGACACTGAGGTACCCATACCCAAGACATATTAAGACATACCCAAGATAACTCAGTAGCATCGTCATCCAGACCTTCAGGAATTACCTTTGGTTGCTGTTATGTTCCCAGTTTGCTGTGGAATAATCATGTTCCTTATAAATGAGGAGAGTTGTGATGTCAACAGCATGGGAAAGGTGAAGATGGAAGGAAAAGCCCCACACTGAAGCACGGTAGGGGGGAGGCTGATGAGGAGGGCTGATGGCTGAGTGTGCATGATGGAGTGGAGGTCTACTGCAGAGAACGAGGGAGGAAGTAAAGACTTACTCAGGAAAAGCGGTCAGAATGGAGAGAAATAGGAATAAGAAGGCATTTTGAGTTAATGGAAAAGAACCCAAAGACCTTTCTTATAATTCTTTCTTGCAAATGGAGAGAAGATCAACTTGGGGCACGCCCCTCCCTTAGAATAGCATTTCTGGTCAGGGTATTTTAGATGCTAACTACTTGCTTGTGTGTATATTAAATCTAATGGACACACTTATATCTTGCTGAGATGCAGGTTAAAATCCATTAGTTGCTGATGTTCCAGCTGGAAGCCTCATAAGAAGGACTGGAATAGTGATTTTCAGTGGGAGGGGATGGTCCATGGGCTTGTGCCAGGATATGTGTGTGCGTGTATGAGTATGTGTAATTAACACAAATTATATCCTTGAAGGAGTCTCCCGATTTTGAACCTGTTCTGCTGTCTGCAGACACTGTCACTGCTACAGAAAACTCTCTAAGTTCCATGGCTTTACTTCCACCTACTTCACGTCTCTAGCCCTGATACCCCAGAGTATTGCAGAAGCCCCCAGCATATTTTCCATCAAGTCTCATTGGTCGTAACTCTACAACATGGTCACAGAAACGAACTACCATGAGTAGTTCAGTCTAACGAAGATCCACTCTGGTGGGAGTGGGATTCAGTCCTCTTATGGCTGCCAGAAGTGGAGGAAGTCAGCAAAGAAGGAGAGAGTAGAGAAGGGTTGGGAACGGGGATGGCAGGGGGAATGGGTTTGGTAGACAATAAACAGTGTCTGTTACAGAGTCTATTTGTATGTTCTATAGACAGTAAATTTCAAATGGGTCATGGCCTCCTGGGAGAAGAGCATATCAGAAGTGTGATACTTATCAAAAGGCAGCCGGTATGGATAAACAAAATGTGGTATATCCATACAATGAAAACGCTAGTTGGCAGTAAAAATGAATGGACTGAGGATACATGTACCATTGTGGATGGATCTCAAAGGCATATGTCAAGAAGCCTGACATAAATGACTATGTACTATAAGCTTTTGTTTATATGACTTTATGGGAAAGGCAAACCGTAGGGACAGAAAACAGATCCGTGGCTGCCTAGTGGGGGTGAAGGGAGGTGGCCGGATGCAAAGGAGAAAGAAGGAAGTTTTGGGGGTCATGAAAATGTTCTACAGATTAAAGAGAAAACTGCTACTGGGTCTTGGGTGATGGTATGAAAAGGGACAAAAGGCACTGCAGGAAAGTTTGTTTTGAGCAGACGATACGGTTCTGTTGTCTTGAGAAACAGGGTTATCCACCCAGGCTTTCGTTCGGGCAAATGGCACAAATTTCATTTCTGTGTTCTTCAGAATATCAACAAGGAGTTGGCAAGCACAAGATTCTGAAGAGGGCTGAGTATACCCTGTGAGCTGAGCTCTAGCCTCTAATGGATTAAAATATGGTTCTCTTTAAGAAGAAAGATTTGCTCTGTTTTACAGAGGGTGTTATGTGTTCAACTTCAATGTTTTTGTTTTTTGGGGCTACCTGTGGCCTTTGGGGCTACTTGTGGCCTTAGGTGGCTTTTTATAGAGTTTGTAACTGACAGATTTTGCCTCAACAAAGGATCCTTCTTGTTGAAGTACCTCCCTGACCATTTACCACGGTCCTAAACAAACATGTCTATAACTGAATTTGATAAACTGTGGGAATCCCGGCACCCAGCAGGAGGGTGTTGGGGGGAGGGTGAAGAAAAGATATTTTTGGTTGAGGGGACCTGTCAAACATTTCAAGTCACATCACACAAGCAGCAGCCTATACTGTGACAATTCTGACCACAACATCTAGATGGTGGTATCCGAAATAGTGTCTCTGAGGTGATCTGATGAAGAAGCTTGGCCCAAGCAATTGGTGTCATGGTGATTTTGGGGTTGGTGTAGGTTTTTTAAAATGTTGTTGATGTAAATTTTCTCCCATGTGTATTGGGAGAATACATTCTGCATCCTGATTATGGTATTGGAAGAATACATCCTGTATCCTGAAAATTAAGCACGGGGCTTTGTAAATATGCATTCCATTCTGACCTAACACTACTTCTGAGTTTCAGACATTACCATTCCAGCATCAAGACATAAACACATCCATCCCCAGACACATGATTTTCAAAAACCACAGATTAAGTGCTAAACTATCATCGTGAAATCCACTTCATGTTGTAATCAGCTTGCTTGCCACGGCCCTCTCCTGAGAAAGAGATTATGCAATTAGTAGTAATAAAAATGCGGAGCATTCTAGGAAGGACACATCCCTCAGGTTGTGGGTCAGTCACAAACGGTCAGAGGCAGGTAATTGAGAAGACATGACCCCTGGTTGACCCTCGAGCTGGACGTAGGCATCTAGAGACTTCTTGCCCCCTTCCCTGTCCTCGGAATGTATGTTTTGTCCACTGTTCTGGCACTCAGAGCCATCTCAAGGATGCAGCCTTGTGAGAATAATGTGTTGTTGAGACCATCTGGACTGGATACGTGGGCTGTACCCTGCTGAGGCCTCTACAGAAACGTTAAGATTCTGGCAGGCAGGTGCAGAGATCTACTCATCTTGTGGCTTCTCAAAAACAAACCTCATATGTAAGTTCCCCTGCTTATTAAAATTGTTACCTACCAATCTGGAGTGGCCTGTCTCCTTTCTCAGTCTTGCCCTCCATTTACAGAGGCCAGTTTGCAAACCAATGCAAATTTTTGTTCAAAAGCAGATTCCCTGGTCCCATCACTAGAAATTTCAACTGAGGTCTGATGTGGGGTTCTAGAATCTCTATCGCTAAGTTTTCATAAGTGACCCAGGTGATACAGATACTGTGGCCTTCAAGCCATCCCTTGAGAAAGACCCTTTTCTAAAATACCTAACCAGGAAATGAGTTTTCTCTCAGGACCGAACAGGAGACAACATTTTCCTAGAATCTTTTTTCCTTTTATTGTCGAAGTGCAAAGAAAATAGCCCTTAACTCTCAGGAAAAGAAAAAGACTACACTACAGAGTGAGGAAAAGCAAATGTGGGGGTCTTAAGAAAAGCAGCACCAGCTGTCAATTGTCACAAATTCACCATCCTGGGAAATAGGCCATGTGGTGCCAAAGCCCTTATCCTCCCCAAGGCCATTGCCACGCACACATGCACCAAATGCACTGACACTAACCGTATTTTCCCACCTTTGCCTGCCAATGCAGTCATTGCAACTAAATTGCCAACTTGTTTTCATTCTGTTCAATTTGTCACCCAGTTTGAGAGCTACACCATGATCAATTCTATTACGTACTTCCTTGCAACTCCTCACTTGGTAATGAGGTAATCAAAAGATTTAGGAGTTTATCTATAAATGTATTTCATTTTATACCTTAGAGGAGTTTTGGGAAAGATCCTGTACACAGCATGCCCTTAATAATTTCTGAGTGAATGAATGACATGTCAGGCTAAATCACATTATCGTGTATAGTCACAAAATAATAGATCAAATCATATTTGCAGTACAGCTAACAGTGAGCTGATTCTTAAAACCCATGGCAAACACTTTTGAAAGTGAAGGCAATTGTTGTTGTTGTTGTTATGTTTCTTTGTTTTTGTTTTTTGGTAAGGAGAACAATTATACCTTGATATGTTTTTTTGAACTTTTATTTTGAAATCATTTTAAATTACAAAAAAGTGCAAAAAATAGTTCAAAGAGCTCCCTCATATTCTTCAAGTTGTTAACATTTCTGAATCATCTGAGAGTAAGTTACGGATGTGCTGCCTCTTTACCTTGCTGTACATCAGTGTGTATTTTCTAAAAACAAGGAAACTCCTAAATAACCACAGTACAATCTCACATCAGGAAAATAACATCGATCCAATTTAATCTAATGAAGTCCACTAAAATTTCAATTATGCCATTATTGTCATTTATAGGTCTTGGATCCCATTAAAGATCACCTGTTGCATTTGTCTTGTCTCTGTAGTGACTTTTAACCTGGAACAATCTTTACTTTCATAGCCTTGGCATTTTTGAAGAGTACATGCCAGTTACTTGAATTTCTCTGTTTGTATTTGTCTGATGTTTCGTCATGACATATATTTATGTAGAAGTGCTGCTGTGTTCTTCTCACTGTATTATATCAGGAGGTAACATGAGGTTGTTTTTTTCCATTACGAGTTTTTATTTATGTGAACTTTTGCTGGTTGATTAAGACGGTATCTCCCAAGTATTATAGCTGTCATGTTAATTGGTAAATATGCTGTGCTTATCGATTAATAATTATGGATATGCTGATGAGAATTAGTGAGTATTTTTAGGGATATACATTGAGACTCTGTAAATATCTTGTTCCTCATCAAACTTTTACTCACAAATTTTAACATCCATTCATGGTTCTGGCTTGAATCAATTATAATGGTGGTTGCAAAATGGTGATTTTGTAATTCTATCTTTCTTTCTTCATCTATTAGTTGTATTCTACTAGTAGAGATTTCCTCTCTCCTTTTTCTCTTTCTACCAGCGTGGACTCATTGATTTCTATTTAACTCGAAGGTTACAACAGGTTGCTGTCATTATTTATTTTGATACTTAAATTGTCCTAGATTTGGCCAGTGGAGACACTTTCAGGCTTCTATGTTCTTTGAACATATCTCCATAATTCTTTAAGTACTTCTTATTTTCTTGCACAACAAATTATCCCAGTTTCACCCACTATATCATGGAGCCATAGTTCCTTTTGGTGGAGAATGGTATTTAAAAAACAAAGTCTGAGTGTTAGGTGTGTTCATAGCTACTGGGGTACTGCTGCATTTAGACTCTCTCAGTGGACAGAACCAGGAAACATATCAACATATACACACACATATATACCTATACTTATATTTTTCTTTTTATCTATTTAAATTAAAAATCATTTCATACCATCTCCTCTAATTTCAAGCCACATCACTGGGTTTACTCTAATCTTTCTTCTTTTTATACTTGTAATTCCCTTCTCCAACAGTGAGAAAACTGCCTACCTATATCCTTGATATATTTATTTGTTTGCTCAATTCCTGGTATGTAAACCAATCTGTTGGACATGGTAGCAGAAAGTATGGTCTTCTCTATGACATTAGTTATTTTTATCATTATATATAAAAATTATATTTATAATATAAATTATGTTATATTAAAATTATATATAAATTATATACATTATAAAAATATATAGTATATATGTCTATGTGTATGTTTATATATACATATATGTATATATGTATAATTAAATATTTCTTATGAAATCAAATATAATGAAATAAAATATTTTCCATATGTATATAAGAAATTATATATCACACATTAGAAAACTCATACATAAAATATATCAACATAAGTAAAAACATATAAGATATCTGATCTTATATATATGTCTTTCCCCTAGCTTTACTGAGATATTACAGATATATAACATGATGTTCAAGGTGTACTATGTGATTATTTGATACATGCATATATTGCAAAATGATTACCATAATGTTAGTTAACACTTCCATCCCCTCACATAACTGTGGTAACAGAAAGTTACCACTTTCTGTGTGGATAACAATTAAAATTTACTCTGTTAACAACTTTCAAGTATAATAATACAGTATTGTTAATTGTAGTCACCATGCTGTCCATTAGATCCCTAGAACTTATGCATCTAATAACTAGGTTTGTACCCTTTGATCAACATCTCCTCATTTCTCCCATCCCCTGGCAACTACCATTCTAGTCTGTATGTTTGTGAGTCTGTGAGTTTGTGAGTTTGTTAGATTCCACAGTGAGTTCATACAGTATGTGTGTTTCTTTGATTTATCTTACTTAGAATAGTGCCCTGAAGGTTCATCCACGTTGTTGCAAGTAGCAGGGTTTCCTCCTTTTTTGTATGGCTAATAATGGCTATTTCTGTTAAAAATGCCATTGGAATTTTGATAATAATAATGTGTGTGTGTGCATGTATGCGTGTGTGCACGCACGTGTGTGTGTGTGTGTGTGTGTGTGTTTGTGTGATTCATTCATGTGTCCATGGACACTCAGGTTGTTTCCATGTCTTGGCTATTGTAGATAATGTTGCAATGAACATGGGGATGCACATATCTTTTGAGTTAGTATTTTCACTTTTTGGGGATATATATCCAGAAGTGGAATTACTGGATTATGTGATGGTTCTATTTTTAATTTTTTGAGGAAACTCCATACTGTTTTCCATAGTGGCTGTACCAATTTACATTCCCATCAACAGTGTACAAAGGTTCCCTTTTCTCTACTTCCTTGCTAATACTTGTCATTTGCCTCTTTGAAAATACCATTCTAACAGGTGTGAAGTGATATCTCATTGTGGTTTTAATTTGTGATTAGTGATGTTGAAATTTTTTCATGTATCTGTTGTCCGTCTGTATGCCCTTTTTGGAAAAATGTCTATTCAAGTCCTTTGCCCATTTTTAACTGTTTTATATTGAGTTATATGAGTTCTTGTACATTTTGGATATTAACTCCTTATCAGTTAGATGGCTTGAAAATATTTTCTCCCCATTCTGTACGTTGCCTTTTCATTTTGCTGTTTCTTTTGCCATGCAGAAGCTATTTAGTTTGATGTAATCCCACTTGTTTATTTTTACTTTTATTACTTGTGTTTTTGGAGTCATATCCAAAAAATTATTGCCCAGACAAATGTGAAAGAGATTTTCTTCTGTTTTCTTCTAGTAGCTTTACCATATTGTGTCTCACATTTAAGTTTTTAATCCATTTGGAATTAATTTTTGTGAGTTGTATATGATAGGGTCCATTTTCATTCTTTTGCATGTGACTATCCAGCTTTCCTAATATACATTATCGAAGAGACTATCCTTTCCCCACTGAATATTCTTGTCTCCCTTGTCAAATATTCATTGACTGTATATGAGTGGGCTTATTTCTGGGATCTGCATTGGTCTACCTGTTTTTATGCTAATACCATGCTTTTAGTGATGCCTTTAGCTTTACACTTCTTGCTCTATACTGTTTTGGGGTCTTTTATGGTACCATATACATTTTAGGATTCTTTTCTTCTGTGAAAGATGCCATCGGAATTTTGACAGAAATTGTGTTGAATCTATAAATGCCTTTGGGTAGCACGAATATTTTTTACAATATTAATTCTTTCAATCCATGAACGTGGGACATCTTTTCATTTATTTGTGTCTTCAATTTCCTTCATCAATGCCTTGCAATTGTCAGTGTGTGAATCTTTCACCTCCTTGGTTTATTCCAAAGTATTTTATTATACATATCAAGGGAAATACACAGTAAGGTCTTTCTTCAGATGCACTGGAGCTCACTGCTCATACTTCCACATGGTTGTTCCCTCATGTCTGACCCTCAAGAAGCTGCTGGTCTCAGAAATGCAGAGCTCCCCAAAGAGGAAGAGCCCTAATCACCACCCAACTCCTACACACAGCTGCCACCAGCTCCACAAAGATGCTTAAGCTAAATGCTAAACCTGGGGAAGAAAAAAAATTTATATTTCAATTTTAATTAATGAAGTAACTGGGACATCTATTGAAATTATATTTTACTCACTAGTTTAAGTGGGTTTCCTTAGGTTGCAGGTTTTCTTCCAGGTTTCGGTGGCACCACGTTGGTGACTTAGCTCAAGGTAATACACATATCTGCTTGTGTTACTGTCCCCATTAGGCAGAAGGTTCTGAGGGCAAGGACTTTTTCATCAATTTCTAGTGCTTAGCGGAGGGTCTAACACAGGGCAGATGCTAACTGCTGTTTATTGGATAAAGAATGAATATATCCATTAATCAGTATAGAATGGTGGGAAAGGAGCTGTATTTTAGGAAGGAGACTTTAAATTTCAACCTCTGGACCCACGGTGGATGAAGACAGTCCAGGTCATCCATCCTTAGAAACCTTTTACTTCAAGTTTTTGTTTTCCTGGTAACACAATTCAAGAATAAATCTTGAATTTATTTTTGACATTGGTTTCATTGATATTGCACACCAATCCCACGGTTACCATCCAGCACCAACAATCTTGTTCTGTTTTCACCTGCATCTTCCTGAGTTTTTAGCTAAATATCCAATTTCAAAGATCCCACCTTAAAAGGATGTCTTCAGTTCAAATTACCCTTTCTCATTTTCTGCCTTCAACTTCTTTTTTTTCCCCAAGAATATTTGCAGAGTTAATTTTTCTTAAAAATTCTTTTGTGGTGTTCTAGATACGCATGATCACAACATTCCATATACAGCATTATGTGTAAATACTGGATCGATAAAAATGACGAGGTTAGTAACAATATCCCTGACGATCTCGGTGGCCCGTTTTAATTTAGAGGGCGCCAGCCACACGTCAGCGAGTCAAAGCTACCGGGCAAACCACTCCGGACCTGGAATCCCTTAGACAACCCTGACGCCACTGAAGTTTCCAGACGCGGCCAGCCAGCTCTCGGGACTGACAAAGGAGACTCCGCATCGCAGAGCCATTCTACCAGTTTTCTCGGCGGCAGCTAAAGTGCCCGGAATTTCCAGGCTTTCCCTTCCTCGGGCAGGTCACAATCACAGTCGGCACCCTCCGCGGCACTGGGAACAGGTGAGCGCGGCGGCGGCGCCCCGGGGACGCGCGCAGGTGCTTCGGCCTCTCCCGGCCCCGCCCCGGCCCCGCCCCGGCCCCGCCTCGCGCCGTGCGGCTTGGGGCCCAGGTGCCGGCGCCCAGGTGCGCGCGGCGCGGGGCTGCAGCTCTGCTCCATACCCGACAGCGGGCGCCGCTGCGGCGGTTCGCGAGCGGCGGAGCTAAGCGGCTTCGCGAGTTGGGGTAGCTCCTGCGCCCGGCCCTGCTCGCGGCGAGAGCTCCGCCCGGCTGCGGCTTCCCCCAGCTGCGGGAACCCGCGGGCGCCGAGGGGGCGGACCGACCTCCGCGGACCCCGGCGGCCTGGGGCGGGCGAGGCGGGCGAGGGGCGAGCGCCGGAGATCCCGAGCGCCCCGCGCCCAGGCACCATGCGACTCGCCGCGCCTCCTCGCCGGCCCCCGGGTTCGCTCTGCGCTCGCTGAGCCCCGCGCTCGCCACCGCGGCAAGTCGCGAAGACGAGGCGGGTCGCTGGAGAGCAGCGGGGAGACCGCCTTGGACGTCCCCTCCGCCCCACAGAGGCTGCGGGTCCCTCGTTCCCTGGGCTTCTCTAGCTTTACCATGAACCTGGCGCAAGCTTGGCTTTAAGAGAAATTCAGAAGCCGGAGGGGGAGTCAGTGCAATTCTTTGGTTGCTAAGGTAATTGTAGTTGTGACAAAAACGGGCAAGAAACAAATGGGGGAAAAGATGTTTTAAAACGGTAGCCCCCCACCCCCCAAATCATATGTGTTGATTTCATTTCATCTCCTGAGTGTGGATGCTGTCCATTTCAGATGCGTGACAGGTGTCGGGGTGTGTGTGTGTGTGTGTGTGTGTGCAGTTTGGGACTGTAGAGGCACGAGCTTACATAAGTGGTTAGGCAAGCTGGCGTGCGGACTTGTGTGGGATGGGTGCAGGTCTGCATATAAATCATGTTCCTGGGTTTGGGATGTGAAGCGTTCACTGAGTGGGTCCGGCGAGCAGAGGGTACGTGCTCTTCTTAGGTACTTCCAGTCTTCCGATTCTGTGATCGCAGGTGGGGCACCTTTACCCCAGAAGCAGACGTTCATTAACTTTTTCCATGTAGAAGCTTGTCCTTTTGCGGTTTGGAGGAAAAGAAAGCGAGTGGTGAGGTGTGGAGGGCAGGGTGGGTGGGAGGTCTGTTCTTTGGGAACTGCTGCAGGAAACGGACCGGTAAGATACTCGCTCTCAGAGGCGACAACTAAACTGGCTGCGTGAAGAGACCGACACTGTCAGGCTGTAAACGTGGCCGGGTGAGACAGAAAAAAGTGACCCAGAAAATTTAATTTTGTTCAGAATGAAAGCTGTTGTATTTTACTTAATTTTTTTTTTAATTTGATGAAGTTGGAATGTTATTTGTTGATGAGAGGAGTGGTATTTCTGTGTTACAAATTGAAGATATTTTGGGGCTCATTGGCTTGGGATTGTTCCCCTCAGCATTTATCAATGGTTAGAAGCTGGATTGCAGGTAGTTTCTAATCAATACCTTTTAGCAGCCCCAACGTAAAACTGCAAAAATAGGCAATATTAGGCAAAACCCAACACTGGACCCTTTTCTCACCAGAGGGGGATGAGAGATGGAAGAGTAAGAACGAGGCTTCTAAGTGTCTGTAGGGAGTTACAGACTGAGCCACAAGTTTGTGTGTGTTCTGTCAAAAACTGTTTGAAAGGGGACTAGTTTGTAGGGTTAGCTTCATATATTCCCAGCAAGACTTCTGTAGATCAATTTTCATAGGCAGATGGGTAATTATATGGAATGGGAACTGGGGGTTGGAGAAACTTTCTGTGAGTTGTACATTCTTTATATTCTTTATTATTATTTATTAATTTTGCAATGGGTGAGACTGCTCTGTGAAAGAAAGTGAGCAGAGGACTGAGGGAAATTTGAGGCTCTTTGGAGGTGAATGTCTGTAAGTGAAAGCTTGCATGCTAAACAGCCAAACCCAAGATAATAAGTTCTTTCTGAGTTCTCTGATACTACTGTCAAGCCAAATTGTTGCATAAGTCTGGTGATCTTAGATACTATAAATGTTGGAGTATAATATATACCCCCCCATAACTCATTCTTTCCTGAAAGCTTCCATAGATTGTAGAAATGTCAGCTGTTGTGGGGTATCTTGGTAAACAGGTAGCCACTAGAATTTCCTTTTCCGTAGTCATCACCTTGGTTAACTTTACTTCCCTGCCTCATTTAAGAGACTTGAATTAACACTCACTGCATTTATTTTGCTCAGAGTTTCAGTAAAACAATGCTAGCTTTACTTCAAGCAATGAATTTGTCTTATAAAGTGAAACATTACAGCAGTGCTTTTGCGGCAGAAAAGTCTCTTTAAATGAGACGGTCCTTATTTGTTTATCTATTTGTTTATGACTCATTGAATAAGGTAACCAATGTAGATTTTTTTAAAATGAGCAAACATTCTTGAGAAAGAAAAACATTTTTTAAAGGATATTGAGGACAATGAAATTTGCCAGTAATTTTGGATGTCTTTTTGTCCACAGGGACAGAATTTTATGTGAAAGTAGGATCATTCTGTTTCTTGTTTCTCTGATATTCTCCCATGCATTTTATCCCCTGAACTCCTAAGACTTTGCCAGGAAGGGCTGAACATTTTGTTTTGTGCCAGGGGTTAAACATCAGGGTGGTATTGAGTAAGGAGCTATGTGTCACATCAACGGTTTTCAAAAGGGATGCTTTCAGAGATTTCAATAAATGTTTCCTTTAGCTTCACAGTTAGCTTATCTTAATTCATAGTGCTTTGAACCTAGGAAAGCATTTAACCTCTTCATTTTTAGTGCCAGCTGAAAGGACTATATTTACTGAATTTCATCTTCATCGTAACATATGGCATGATATAAATAATTACTACACACACAGTATCCTGCTGTATGGAGAGAAATGGAATTACAAAATAAACCTTCATGTTGAGTGATTTGGAGGTAACATTTCAAAAAACACTTTTACTTTTTTTCTCGATTACCGAAGTAATATATAACCATTGGGAAAAATTCGGAAAAATACAAAGAAAAAAGATCGTTTGTATTTCTCCCATGGAAGGTGAACCACAGTTGACATTTCTGCATACTGTACATTTTTCCAGATTTTATTCTGATCACGTTACTCATTGTATTTTTATACTTCTGTCCCCAAGCCTTCCAAATTTTCAAATCTTGTAAATGGAACTTGAACGTGTTAAAGGTTTGGGAAATTACTGCTAGTTTACTGGATGGTTTTGGTAGATCACATTTAAATTTTTGTTAGTGGTCCTTATTTTCAAAGAGAGTAGTTTCTCTGTTTTCTTTGAAAAATGAAGGTTTTCACTTTGGGTTGGTAAAATCACTTAAGCTTTAGGGATTAAAGCATCAGAAAAGAGAAAGGACACAGGCTGTGTGTAGGGTTGGGTGTGTGTGTGTGGGGAGTGAATACCTGAGTTCTGGGTTTAATTTCTCTACCTCATGTGGCCTTTACCCTCTGGGCCTCTGTTTCCTCAAAAGATAAATGAAACTTTGAGATTTAGTTAATAAACTAACGTATTTGTTGTTTTGACATTTGACGATGATGCTAGTTGTTTGAAGTGGACTTTTTCAAACACGGATGGCTGGGGGTCTACCCCACAATGCACCTGCCAGTAGGACCTCAGTAAGCATTGGCTGAATCGATATTAGTTTTATCTGTGGGGGAAAACTTTCTGAAGTAGTCAAGAAAAAAAAAGACAATCATCCAGAATTTAGAACCATTTAAGTCTATAGTAAGAGTAATATTCAGTCATGAAACCCAGTTCTTCGAACTGCAAGTAAAGCAAAAGTGCTTACAAGTAGGCAGTTAAAATGAGCATTAAACCTAATGAGTTATCTTAAATAACAGTTCAGAGTACCTGCTTGAAATGTTACAAGCTTATGTTTGCTTCACTGTTGCCTTCCTGAGACCTATAAGAGGCAATTCACATTCTACCACATGTACATTCCCAAAAGGGTGTGTGTGTGTGTGTGTGTAAATTCACTATTAATTATCCCAACTACCAAAGCAGAAGGTCAGGGAAGAAATGGCCTAGACTCTAACCCCCAACCCCGTCCAAAAGGTAGAACAATGCTCATTAGAACATCACAAAATGGGGACCTAAGACATTGAGAAAACATTAACCTGCATAGTCCGCAAAACTGATCAGTGGCCACACCAGAAATCAGACCCAGGCTGCTTTCTTTCTGACACCCAAGGTGTTCTTCATTATTTCCCTCTATGGATGACGAGTGAATGCATTTGATGGGCAGGAGATCCCAGCTGGCTGAAATACCCCAGTTACAACTTTTGATCATCCTTGTGTGGCTACTTTGTGACTAGAGAATTAATCCTTTTACCTAGGTGTTAGAAACATAGGGTGCAGACAATCCCCGTTTTTATGGATGGAGACTTAAAAAAACGTGTAAATGTTTGAATAGGAACAAAGTCGATGTTCAAGTAACCAGGCTGTCCAAATGGGTTGTGGAGACCTGCTGTCTTGGGTTATGTCAATCCTTAGTAAAACCATAAAAGGAAAAAGCCACCTTTAAGTTTTTGCATAGTGGAGTTCTCTTCTTCCCTGGCGTTGGCTCTACTCTTGCCTGGGGGGTTGCACACATCAAGCAAAGCCCTCTCGGAGGAGCGCTGCAT
This sequence comes from Ursus arctos, assembly GCF_023065955.2. Classification (NCBI taxonomy): domain Eukaryota; kingdom Metazoa; phylum Chordata; class Mammalia; order Carnivora; family Ursidae; genus Ursus; species Ursus arctos. The sequence goes on along the minus strand of NW_026622930.1, from coordinate 28,736,969 downwards.
GAACGGGAACTAGCCGTGGCCACCCTGACAAGTACCCGAGGCATCTGTCCTGCGCTGCGTGACACCTGGCCAGCCCTGAGCCCAGACAGAGAACTGACACTGGTGGCTCTTAAAGTAATACAACAGGCAATTTAAAACCCTGTTGATTATGTTTCTGAACCTCATTTTCCTCATCTGTAAATTAGGAACAACAAAATGCCCCTGGAGTATGAGTGGCTGGGAGGAAAAAAGAACTCAGCATCGTGTGCCGCACGGAGGAGGCACAGTGGTGCCAGGAGGTGGGACCCTGTCACACCAATTGCCTATTTTGTAATAATTTTGATTAGAATTGTTGGTCTGCAGCCCTGGGAGTTTCCCGAGTGTAATCTGAAACCCAGCTGGGTACAGAAGGGCAAGGAGACCCAGGAAGCAGGTCACTCCTGATTGGTAGATGCAGGTTTAATTGGCAAGGAAATTTACATAGGAGCTTTGTCTTGAGCAGCTGCAAGCTAAATCTCCATACTGCCGGAATCTTTAGGTTTTTATAGCGGCCTTAATGGGGTTCAGGTATGTATTCAGTCCAGAGGGAGCTCAACAACCCTCATTCTCCCTGGGCTGCGTCCTTGCAGATGGCTCCCATTGTGGGAATGGTGGGCAGAGGGGAGATTCCAAGGACGGGGGGGGGGGAGCCTCTGAGTGCCCAGGTCCAGCTCCTGGGTCACCTGGTGGTCATGTCCTCTCGATGACCTCTTCCAAAGTGAGTCTGCTGGGATGTAAGTATTTCAGGGTAATGGTTCCCCCTTCTTCTGTTCCTGAGGACTTGCTTGTATCAGCCTAGCACCTGAGGCACTCCCAAGTTCCTTGGAGAATCCTTCTCCATAGTTCTAAGAGTGGATTTGAGAAGGCTCACGGAAAACAAGCGGGCCAGACACTAGGTGGAGAGGACGGAGGGGTAAAGATCTGCCTTTGCAGTAGGCAAGGATGTGTCTGTTTCCTTGAGCCTAAAGGCCATTAATCCCCAGCAGGAAGAGACGTGAAAATGAGGGAGTGCTGCTACCTGGCTGTCTTTTGTGTCAGATCGTGAACCACACTCGAAGCAAGACCGAGTGGTACTTTCCCTCTCTGCCCTTGGTATCTCTTACAGTGTTTGGCTGTAGGAGTTTGGTGAATGTTTGCGGTTATTGACTTGTAGGGTGGCAGCTCTGGGTGGGTGAATGTGGGAGGGAGGATGAACGAGTATGGGTAGAGATGCATAGACCGGTCTGGGTGCGGGTTCATGGGCTGGTACAAGTGTAGATGCAAGGTGCAAATGGTTATTACACCCATTCTTATTGTTTACTTGATTTTTGCCTGGCTAGATCACCTGGATTGTTGATATACTGAGGCCCTCGTCCTTGCTTGTAATTACACACTAATACTTGTCTCTCCCACTGGCTGTGGTCTGTTTTTTGCTTTTTTTAAACCATAATTTTATCCTGCACCCAGCACAAGGCATAGTCAACGCTTGAGAAAGCACTTGTTGGTTTCCTAAAGAAAAAGTTGTCAGGCCTACAAAGCTATGGATCTGTAATAAAGCAGCAGACTGATAATACTCAGCACTTGTAAAGCTTTTTGTAGATCACAGCCTCTTAACAAGAATTAGGTGTTATTATTCCCATTTCATAGATGAGAAGACTGAGGCTGGAGAAGAGGTTCAGCCACGTGCCCTATGTCAGATAGTTATTGAGTAGAGAGAAACTAAGACATTTAAACTCAAATCTTACCTGACCACATAGTCCCGAGTCTCTCTGATACATCACAAAGCAAGGGATAGACAGAGACCCTACCCTTGAGATCACGTCAGTTATCTTGGAGAGATATTAAAAATAAATAGAAAAGTAACAATGATGGATGTTAAATGACAGTTTAGGAAAAAATAGATGGGATTTTAAAAGTCAGTTAAGTAGCAAATAGATAACAACATTATATAATCAGAACTGGTAGAGACAGGCTTTGAGAAATAGGTGGAAATTTCATAGGTGTAGAGAAGGATAACAGCAAGCTTTGCAGGTGGAGGTGTTGATAATTGGTGAGTAAAGCAATTATTGTTTGCTTTCATAGTTAAGAGCCCATTTTTCTGGAAACCTGGGGCCCTCTGACCCATTTTTGATAGAAACAGGGGTACCAAACAACACTTTCCTTTTTTTCTAAAAGCAAAACAGGCCACCTGTGTATGATGAGGAATGGCGTGTGACCCTGAACCCCAGGGCTGGGAAGGCAGTAGGGACAGGTGAGGATTGTGTGAAAGCAAAGGGTATGTGCTGCTCAGAAAGCCCTGTTGTTGTTGTTGTTCATTTTTAATCATTAGCAACTAATTTCAATTAGAAAAATGCTATATAGATGCACATTGCCCAGTCCCAAGCTGAACACTTGTTTGAGCTGGCTTTGTTTTTCATGTTTGTGACCTCTCTAAAAGAAAGACAACAACTTAAAAAAATGTCCGATGTATTTTTCCCTTAAGCTGCTATGTAAGTGCTACTGTGTTGAGATTCCAAACCAAGCAGGAAGATGCCATTATATCATTTTGCTGACCATACATCCTAAAACAAAGACTGATTCAGCAGCTGGTCAAAATAGAAAGGACGCATTCACAAAGAATAAATTTATTGATTATATTTAAATTTTTTTTTTTTTTTTTTTTTAGGGGAAGGCAGATAGAATGGCAGATAGTTCAGGGGCTTGGCTGCTGGCTGGCTTCTGCTGGAACCCTGGGGTCTGTGACATTGGGCAAAGTAACTCAACACTATTGATCCGCATTCTCCCCAAATGCAGAGTAGGGCTGAGAAATTGTGACTGCTCCGAGGGCATTACTGAAAGAGGGATTGTTCCTGGAAATCTCTGGTTTAGGCAGCTCTTAGTTGGGGTGGGGATGGGGTGGGGTTCTTACCCCAGGGCATAGTTTGTCTAAGGTCGCTGCTGTTCTTCCCTGGTTTTTGCCTGGCTTGTCCTCATTGGCAGTAAGTACCTACCAGTACAGAACACCCTTTGCTAGATGGTGATTAATCAGGTATGGCTCCTGTTTTCGAGAAGTTTAAAATTCTGTGGGGGAAGAAAAGAGACACAGAATATGTAAGACAGGCATATATAAATGGGATGGGGAGGGATTACTGGGAGATTTCATTGAAGACACTGGGTGGATGAATTGGGCATTTGATAACCAATGGTTTTGGGGCCTGCAGAGATGGGGGCAGGGGACAGAGGTGGCAAGGATGTACCTGAGGCATTTCAGCGTAAGTAAAAGGACAGAGCTGACCAAGTGTGCAAAGACTATCCCCCTGTTGAGAATCAGGTCTTTAAAAACCTTTCAGGCAGGAGAAGTCCATGTTGGTGAGCTGAAAATTTAAGGGGAAACAGGGACAGGGGAAATCTAGGCGGTAAGCAAAACTGTTTAATAAATATTTATGTTTACCAAAAGTGAAAAGAGAAAAAAAGGAGATTGTGACATTTTCCTCACCCTTTGCTGGTAATAGAGGTCGTGCCACAGTGAATTTCTATTTCTTGCTATATTCCGGGAGATCACTCCTCTGCTGAAATGCTCATAAGTGGTTTTGCTTTATTAGTGTTAGTGCACGATTCCCATGCAAATAAGTGGGTATTTCCCTGCATGGTGTCTGGCTGTCTGTCCAGACATTCAATGCCATTTAGACTCTGACTGAGAGCTTCACCGCTGACTCCCGGATCTTCCTGTGGTTCAAGGGTAAAGTGGATGAATCTGGGATAAACCTTACTTAACTTGCTTGGCAGAACTGATTAGGAAGTTCTCAGATGTCTCACCCCCATGCGTAGGGTATTTAGCTTTGTGCCAAAGCATATGTTGTCAATTCCAGGTTTTCATTTCTTTGGCTTCCTGTAGCTTTCAAAAGCTTCTCTGCAAAAACCGCTTCCCCTGCCTGCCATCTGCCTTACAACCTCCCTCCCCCACTAAAAAATCTGTGTCTAAGCCCCAGTTTCTTGTATTTTCTAATTATCCATAACAGGAATGACCTGTTGGCTATCAAATGTGTATTTGGAAGTAGATTGGCTTAAGCTGAACTTTGCTTAATGGGAATTCTTGGTTGAGATTTAGATATGCTGTTGGTCATAGGAAGATGGACAGTGATTGACAAGACTACAAATTGAAATTGGGTCCAGTCTATTAGGGACTTGAATGCCACATATATATAGTGGTGGGGGGTGAAAATGGATATTCAAGGTTTTCTGGCATATAGAAAGAAAACTAAAAGAACTGAATTAAAGCAAAATTTAAACCAACTCAAGAAAAGGAATTTATGTGACTCCTACAGTTGGGAATTCAGGCATGGCTGGATCCAGCATTCTTAACTTGATACCTGTCCAGCATTCTTAACTTGATTCCTCATTGTCTTCACTTCCTCCTATGGTGACCCTAGAGAAAAAGAAGATGATCACTAATTTCCCTCTCCTCATATCCTTTTCACACTATCCCTCACACAGGAGGGGTCTTCTTTCTTCCAGTGTCCTTATCTCAGTCTCGGGGAAGGACCCTGATTGGTCCTGACTGTCTAAGTTGATCCAATCAGTATGTCCAATGATACAGAATACTCTGGCCAGGACAGTTCCCTATCCGAAGAAGCAAATTTGAGAGCAAAAAATATACTGGGCAATGAGAAACAGTAACCGCTTCAGTCTTCTAACCTGGATGAAGGACTTTGGGTTTCATTTGCTGGACAGTAGAATGAATGCAGAGTATTTCAGGCACTGTTTGAGAATTCTGAGATACTTTATATAAGAATTGGAAAATGTCATTATCCAAAATAAAGCTTTGGGTAATGTGAAACATTCCCTCCATTGTGTGTTTCTATTCTTGCTTCACTTCTATACCAGCTTTTTCATTCAGGGATTACCACTTCTGATTGACAGCTGCTGCACAGATGCCGGGGCGAGTGTGTACAGTGGTGACAGTCATGACCTCGGGCTCCTCCACCATCCCTACAGCCCTGCAGTTCTCTCACTTTTTGCATTGCCATACCTGAGACGGTTCAGGTGCCACCTTGAGAACAAGAGACACTGTATCCTTCTCCCAGAATACTTGCACTATTCTTTTTTAAACATACAGTTTTAGAGGATTAGACATTCACAGAAAAGTACATAAATCATTGCTCAATAAATTTTCAAACAGTAAACTCATCCATATGATCACTCCCAGATCAAGAGATAGAATATTACCATTCCCTTGGAAACTGCCTCATGTACCCTCCTAGTAACTACACCCTCTCTTTCCCCAGTGGTAACTACTAATCTGATTTCTAATACCATGGTGTTCCAATTTATTGGAAAGATTCCAAATATATATGGAACTATATAATACATGTATATACACCCTTTTTGTGGCTTCTTACGCACATTGTTTGAGAGTCCTCCATGTTAAGTGCAGTTTATTTGTTTTTGTTGCTATATAGCAATGCACTTCGTAACGTTTTACAGATTGTTTATTCACCTGCTGTTTGTTGATGGGCATTTAGGACATTTCCTGTTTAGGGCTACTATGAATAACGCTGCTCTAAACTTTTTGTGTATATTTTTCGGTGTACATCCGAATGCATTTCTGTTCGGTATACACCTAACACTGGATTACTGGGACATGGGGTATGTATGTCCAACTTAGTAAGTCCTTACAAAGAGTTTTCCTAAGTGGTTGTACCAGTTTATACTCCTGCTATCAGTTTATGAGTGCTTCAGTTTCTCGACATACTTGTCAATATTTGGGATTGTCAAACTTTTTAATTTTAGACCTTATGGTGGGTGTGTAGTGTCTCATTGTGGTTTCAATGTGCTCTGTTGACTAATGGTGTTGTGTCTTTCTAATATTTTGGGGTTCACTTTTATTTAATCTTTAGTAGTCTCTGTTCAACTTTATTGCTTATTTTTAAATTGGATTGTCTTTTTCTTATTTGTAGGAGTTTTTTTTAAGCAAATCTGAATAAAAGTATTTTCCCCAGTTATATGTATTTAAAATATCTTTTAGTATTCTGTGGCTTCCTTTTGACTCTCTTTGACGAATAGGCGATCTTGCTTTAAGTGTAATTCAACTTGTTAACCTCTTCCTTAATGGTTATTGTTTTCTGTGACTGCTGAGGACATGTTTGCCTACCCTAAGATCATGAAGTTATTTTCCCATTTTGATTTATTTTCCCTATGTTTTGCCTTTTATCTGTAGGTAAAAGATCCACCTGTGGTTGATTTTTTACTTATGACATAAAAAAGAGATCCATATTTATTTTGTTTTCCTTATGTGTATTCAATTAACCTCTATACTACTTACTGAAAAGTCTCTTCCACAGCTCTGAAATGTCACTTGCATTCAAAGTCAGGTGGTCGCTTATATGTAGATCTCTATCTGCTTTCTAGTCCTTTCTACTGTTCTATTTGGCATTCTTATTCTGATACCACACTGTCTTACTATAGCTTAATAATAAGTCCATATCTGATAGCGTATGTCCAGTTTTGTTCTTATTTAAGAATAGCTTGGTTATTCTTAGACATTTGCATTACTGTATAAATTTTAAAATCCTCTTTTGATGGGATTTTGATTGGGACGGCATTAAATTGCTACCTCAATTTAGGAGTAAACTAATGTCTTTAAAATATTGACTCTCAATTCATTAATATGGTGTAGTCCTTCATTTTTTTAAATCTTTCATCTCTGTTAGTGTTTTGTATCTCCCCATGTGGTGAAGGTATGGCACATCTTTCTTCAGATATATTCCTAGTATTTGAAGTCAGTTGATGTTATTATAAATGATAGCATTTTTAAACATATTTTCTGGCTGTTAGTCTGTGGGTATACAGAAGTACAGTTGATTTTTGTTTGTTGACATTGAATCCAGTGACTTTCCTAAATTCACTTATTAATTCAAATTGTTCTATGTTGATTATTATGGAATTTCCATGTACACAATCAAACTACCTTCTTCCTTTGCAGTCTTCCTTTTCTTCCTTTCCTTTCTTTTTCTTGCCTGTTGCTCTGGCTTAGACCTCTACCATAATAGAGAATAGAAGTGGTCATAGCAGGCAGCCTTGTCTCATTCCTAATCTCGGTGGGAAAGTTTTCAAAGTGTGACTATTAAATATTATGGTTGCTATATTTCATAAACACCCTTTATCAGGCTAAGCCAGTTCCTTTATGTTTAAAATTGGCTAAGAGTATTTTCCTGAATAAATGCTGAATTTGACTAGATGTTTACAGAATAGTTGTGTGGAATGTCTGGCCCACCTCTGCACTTCCCTTTTTTTTTTTTTGGTGGGGGGGATCTTGGTCTCACATGTCCTCATTGCCTTGGGAGCTCTCCTTTTTCAAATGTTAGCTGGCTTTTCTAGTCCTTGAGGGTTGTTGGTAACAGGGTAGACCCTCCTTGTAGGAAGTGGTACATGCTAATTGTACCGTTTTTGTCTTCCATCAAGTACAAGTAAAAGTGTAAGAAACCCTCAGAAACCTATTCAGTTGTTGTTTCTTTGACCTATATTGCTTCTGCCCGATGAGCTTCCTGAATAGATCTTTTTGTTTGTTTGTTAAATCTTGCTCTCTCCAGAAGAGGAAAAGCGTATTACTGCTGCTCCAAATGTACGCATAGTATGGAGTCATAGAAGAGAGGCACCTGATGTGTAAATGCCTAGTTTCAGGGTAAAAAGATACTGACTTTACCTGTTCTAAAAAAAAAAAAAAAAAAAAAAAAAGATGAAGAAAGAAAACAAAATCTCAAGGAATATAACTGACGTTCTTAAAAAAAAAAAAAAAAGCCAATGGGAGTGCCTTTCTTCTTGGGTCCCCCGGGAACACGCCCTCCTCTTTATTTCTTAGTCATCCTCTTCTTGTGTATAAAAATTGGCAAAGCTTCTGTGTCACTCCTACTTCTTCCCTGGCAGTGATACAATCTTTATCATGTGAAATCAGAGAATAACAAGAGTTGCTTCTGCAGTCCCTACCGTCAGTAGTATTAGACGCTACGATCTTAGATCTCATACTAATAAAATATAAGTCCTCTCACGTGGGAGGAAAGACATTTGGAACCTGAAGACCTACATTTTCATGCTGGCCCTATTACGAACCAGCAAGATGAGGTTAGAATATAATTTGATCTCTCAGACTTTGGGTTCATCCTCTGAAAAATTAAATGGTTGGGCTTGTTCGCGGAACAGGAGAATTTTTTTATGAAGAGGATCAAATAGTAAATACTTTGAGGTTGGTGGGCCATATGGTCTCTCTTGCAGCTCCTCAACTCTGCTGTTGTAGTGCAAAAGCAGCACAGACGATAAGTAAACACAAGTGTTTATTTATAAAACTTTATTTATGGGCACAGGAATTTGATTTTTGTACAATTTTCATGTGTCATAAAGTATTCTTCTTCTTTTAACTTTTTGCAACCTTCTAAAAATGTAAAAACTAGTTTCAGCCCACAGACCATACAAAAACAGGCAGCAGACCAGATTTGTCCCCTTAGCCTCAGTTTGCCAACCTTTGAACTAGTTGGTTGCAAAGGACGATTCCAGAGCTCCGTGTTAGGTCTTGATATGCTAATTTTTTAAAGATTTGTTTACTTATTTTGAAAGAGAGAAGTGGGAGGAGGGGCAGAGGGAGAGGGAAACTTAAACAGACTCCTTGCTGAGTGAGGAGCCCAATGTGGGGCTTGATCTCACCACCCTGAGATCGTGACCTGGAGCTGAAATCAAGAGCCAGACACTCAACTGACTGTACCACCCAGTTGCCCCAGATATGCTGATCTTTAAGAAAAAAAGTTTTTTTTTTTCTGTCCCATGAACATTGTTCAAGAGAGTCTATTCCTTTCTCCTAAATCAATTAAGAATAAAAAAAATAAAAGATTTTATTTTCCCTTTATTTCTTCCCTGATGTTTGCTCTTTATTTTTGTAGACCCAGGTTTCTGACCTATATAATTTCCTCTGCCTGAAGAACTTCTAACATTTCCTGAAGGGCAAATCTGCTAGTGATAAACTTACTCATTATTAATTTGTCTGAGAAAGTTTATCTTTTCCTTCATTTTGAAGAAGAATCTCACTAGATGCAGAATTCTAATTTGGTGTTTTTTCTTTGAATATTTTGGCTATTTCACTCCACTCTCTTGCTCTTGCATGGTTTCTGATCAGAAACCATCTGTGATTCTTAGGCTTGTTTCTTTTAAGGTAAGGGTTTTGCCTTGTGGTGTCTTTCAAGATCTTCCCTCTGTCTTTGATTTTCTGAAATTTAAATATGATATACCTAGGTGGTGGTGGTGTTTTTTCTCAGCTGGGCCTAAGGTCTGCTACTTTTTAATGTTTTTAATGCACAGTGTTATATTAGTTTCAGGTGTACAATATAGTGATTCAACAATTCTATACATTACACAGTGCTCACCGTAAGTGTACTTTTCTTTCCTTTCACGTATTTCACCCACCCTCCCACCCACTTCCCCTCTGGGTAACCACCAGTTTGTTTTCTGTATTTAAGATTTTTTTGTCTTGTTTTTTTTTTAAATTCTTTTTTTTTTTTTTTTTAAATGATTTTTTATTATATTATGTTAGTCACCATACAGTACATCCCCGGTTTCCGATGTAAGGCTTGATGATTCATTAGTTGTGTATAACACCCAGTGCACCATGCAATACGTGCCCTCCTTACTACCCATCACCGGTCTATCCCATTCCCCCACCCCCCTCCCCTCTGAAGTCCTCAGTTTGTTTCTCATAGTCCATAGTCTCTCATGTTTCATTCCCCCTTCTGATTACCCCCCCTTTCTTTATCCCTTTCTTCCCCTACCGATCAACCTAGTTCTTATGTTCCATAGATGAGAGAAATCATATGATAGTTGTCTTTCTCTGCTTGACTTATTTCACTTAGCATTATCTCCTCCAGTGCTGTCCATGTTGTAGCAAATGTTGAGAACTCGTTCTTTCTGATAGCTGAGTAATATTCCATTGTATATATGGACCACAACTTCTTAATCCAGTCATCTGTTGAAGGGCATCTCGGCTCCTTCCACGATTTAGCTATTGTGGACATTGCTGCTATGAACATTGGGGTGCATATGGCCCTTCTCTTCACTACGTCTGTATCTTTGGGGTATGTCTTGTTTTTTTTTTTAAATCTTGTTTAATAAATTCCAAATATAAGTGAAATCACATGGTATTTGTCTTTCTCTGTCTTATTTCACCTAGCATTAACTTTCTAGATCCATCCATGATGTTGCAAAATGGCAAAATTTCATTCTTTTTCATGGCTGAGTAATATTCCATTGTATATACATATATATCACATCTTCTTTTGGGTGTTGTATTTTTAAAAAAATTTATAGTGAATTTCTAGATTTGTGGTTTGGTTTATATCATTAACTTTGGAATGTTCTCAGTTATTATTCCTTCAGATATTTCTACTCTTTTCTCTTTCTTCTCCTGGTATTCCAATTACACCTATGTTATACCTTTGGATATTGTGCCATAGTTCTTGGATGTTCTGTCTCCATTCTTAAAAATTTCTTTTTTTCTCTTTTTTTCAGTTTGAGAAATTTCTGTTGACCTTCAGGCTCACTGATTTGTTCCTTGACCATTTTGAGTCTGCCAATGAGCCCCTGGAAGGCATTCTTCATTTGTTACAGTGCTTTTGACTTCTAGCATTTACTTTTTTGAGGGTTTTTTTTTTAAGAGTTTCTATTTCTCTGCTTTCATTACTATCTACTTTTTCTATTAGAGCCTATAATATATGTAATCATAGTTATTTAAATTTTCTTGTCTGATAATTTCAACATCTCTGTCCTGAGTCTGGTTCTGATGATTGCTTGTCCTTTCAGACTGTTTTTTCTTGCCTTATATATGCCTTGTAATTTTTTGTCAAAAGCCAAATATGGTACATCCAGTAATGGGATTTAAGGTAACTAGGCCTTTAGTGTGAGGTTTTATTTACCTTGGCCAAGAGTTGAATGTTTGCTATAGCTGTAGGTGCTAGAAAATTCGAATTCCCCTTGTGTTCTTATTTGTGTCTCCTCTCTTGACTTTAGGTTTCCCTAAGAAGTCCTCAGAGAGTTTGCGTCTTGCAGATGTTTGAGCTGTAATCCGCTATTATCATACTGGAGCCCCGTTAGTGTGGTGGTGGGAGTTAAGCAAGGGGGAATGTTCTATCATCTTCCAATTAAGAGCGAAAGTGGAGTGACTTCCTTTTAGTAAATATGGCAGCACTTCCTCTCTTGCAAGAGGAGGGAAGTCAGAGAACACGGTGGTTTAGGTGAGGGTGCCTCAAGATGAGAGACTTGCCTTCTGCTGACTTCCATTTCTTCAGTGAATTTTGAAGTGAGCCTCTCAACTGAGACTGTGTGTGAAGCTTGAGCAAAAAAGAAGATATGAGGTAGCCAGTTCAGATAGGGAGACAGCAAACTGGGTGGGAAAACATCTTAGATTTGATAGGCAGTGTTGACTAAATTAAAGCTTGTGCTCATGCATTTAAAATGCAGCTGGTCAGTCTGGTTGTGGGATTTCTTCCTCGTTCCCACCACAAAGAGCACACCTGCTTGGGCGTGAGCTTGGATATTGAGATATGTGGATATTGTGTGTGGATGTTCTGGTTCCATAGTGTCAGAGTTTTGCCTGGAAATCTGCTGCAGAAAGGGTATATTGAGGCAGCTGAGGATATTTGCAAGGGTATGACTGAATGGCTAAGACGATGGGCCCAGGGACAGAAGGATGTGAAGGCAGAGTGAGGAGTAGGTAGTAATGGAGGGTAAAAAACTTGTGAGTTCCATGGATTGAATGTCTAAGTAAGTTTGAAAAATGTGTGCAGTGAGTGTAGAATAAGTGGACTGGAAAGAACTGGCAAGTGAACTGGAATTTGAGGTGGTACAGTCACCATTGATGATGGGGTTCAGCATGTGGCCATGTGAGACAGTGGCTGAGGAAGAGGGGTGGAGGAAAAGGTTTCAGGTGGGAAAATAAAAGGATGGAGGGACCAGCCTTCGAGATAGGTCTTTGACTCTGATGTTCAAGTCATGGAGAGTGATGAAGGAGTGAGGGATGGAGAAGAAAACCTCGGAGAACTGGAAGCGGGGGTCCTCAGGAAATGAAAAGGCTTCGTAGGAGGGAGGCAGGAAACAGTAGTGAGGATGGGTAGAAAGTGGCATAGCTAGATGGCCTGAGTGTCACAAGAGCAGGGATTTGTGTAGGAAGACAGGAGAGAAATTGTTTGAAGCAGCAACGGGGAGCCAGGAGGATGCTTATCTTACTTTCTGGTTTGAGATATGTGGGGTGAGAACAGCTGGGCTCCAGGGGAGGGGCATGTTTTGGGGGGAAACCAGGTTTCCATGAAGGTCACTGAAGGTCAAAGTTCAGAGAGAAGGTGGAAGGCCATAGCAGGCATGCTGTTTATAGAAGAAGAGTTCAAAAGGCAGGAAGAATGGATGGGGAGTTGGTGGGGTTTGGGGGTGTTCAGAGCAGTGAGGGGTGAAGAGCAATGGTGAGAGAGGATGCCTGGGTGGACCTGAACTTTGAGTGGTAATTGCAGTAATAGAACTGGTAGTCACACCACATGGCTAAGAACACCCCGTTATGTGAAAAACTTTCTGCTTCTCCCAGTTTAATTTTTTAGGACTTTTGTTTCATATGAAGAATGTAAAAATATTTATCTTTATAAGAGCTTTTAACAAAAACTATATTGTTTAGGCTGTAAGGCAGCCGTGGCAACTTAAAAAGAATTGTATTTATGTATATGTCTTAAGGATGGGTTGGTATGGGGAAGTCAGCTTCACCAATACACTAGGAAGTGGAAGGCAGGAATCACACATCTGTTGAGGACCTACTATGTGCCAGTTGTACTATGTACCAGAAGTACCTACTGCTAAGTGCTTTACATGTAGTTTAGAGGTGCTAACTACTTTATATTTAGGCATATACTTAAATTTTGTATATTTACACAATTTTGTTTTGAATACTTCATATAGGTGATGTCACTGGAGACCAAGACTGACAAGTTGGAAAGTATGTGGGCATTGCAGTCAGTCCTGGGTTTGGAGTTTAGTTTCTTGGTTGACAAGCTGCCTTACTTTTGGCAAATTACATATATTCTTTGGCCTCAGTTTTCTCATCTGTAAAGTGGGAATAGTAACAGCCACCTGTTAGGGTCACTGTGGTACCTTCCCCAGGCAATTCTGAGAAGCAGACAAGGCTGAGAACCCCTGATACCAGTGGTCAGTATTTGTTCCATTTTATAGATGAGGAAACCAAGGCTCACAGAGGATAAGTTAGTATAATGCTAAGTTATTCGTGATCACACGGCATGCCAGGATTGAGAGCCTGTTTTTTGAGTCCAGGACCCTTGCTTTTTTCAGTACGGAGAGTCTCTGCCTGAATACAAGGGAAGCTGAAGGAGCTTCACCTCCACATGGTTGCCCAGACAGTAGGCAGCGTGGCCGGGGTGGAGGGGTTAGGCAAAGAGAAGGTGGGCTCATGGAATCTAGGTCAGTGGTTCCCAGACCTGACTGGGCTTCTACATCACCTGGGGACTGTTTAAATTATAAATCTTCAGGGGACACCCTAGCCCTACCAGATCAGAATTTCTGGAGCAGGGGACCCAGGATCATGTATCTTTAGAGTCAAGCCCAGGTGATTCTGCAGCTATTAGTCTGGTTCAGGTACTTGGACCAGCTTCTGGGAACCACCGAATGCTAACCGATGTCCTAAAATGATCAAGCGATTATATCCCAGTAGAATCCTGGGTGCCTGGCATGGGCACCGAAATTGACCCCTAGAACTTGTGCTCTGGCACCTTGCTTTAAGATCTTTGGTGTAGGACCTGAAGCCGACTCTCACTCTGTCACTGAGCATCTGGACTTTGAGGTCATCTCTATAGGAAATGTCACGTTGGCAGACCGCTAAACAGAAAGGCTTATTTGTTCCTCAGAGCTGTTGTTCTTCCTTCTTCCCCCTGGAGGTTCCTGCCCACTCAGTCAGATTAGAGCTATATAAACAAGCTTGTACTACTAAGCTAGCACACGTCTTGTAAATCTTTTTTCCTGAAGTGCTTAACATTGCTGATGTCAGAAAAAAAAAAATCCATTGGGTTTTAATGGGCTGAGGCAAACAATGTGAAGTTGATACAATATGGAGGAGAGGAGATAACATCAACAGAAATTCTTATTTGGCAGCACAAATATTCAGACTATTTTACAGTCAGGCTTTGATTACCTCTCCTGCTAGATATTTCCCTGAATTGGGTTTTGAGAGCTAGACACAACGAGGGGCAGGCATGATGTTTAAGGCTGCATGTGACGGTGATCTCAGTGGCACTGGAGTGTCACTGCAGCGGTCTGCCTCTTAGTTGTGAGTCCGGATCACCAGAGAAACTTGTTAAATCCCTCAGTAGGGGAAGGGTTTCTCCAAAGATTTTGATGCTGGTGGCCTGGGATTTCATGAAACCAGACGGCTGGTCAGTTGCTACATTCATTCTGCACTAGGGAATTTGCATGCTTTATTTTATCTCCTCTTCAAAAGCAACTTTGCAAACTAGAGAGTTCTCATCTTAGGTGAAGAGCTGGAAGTTGGGGGAGTGTGGGGAGGTAGTTAGTTGCCAAAGGCATAGCCAGAGCTGAGATGCTATTTCCTATCTGACTTCAAAGCCCCTTCCTTTTCCACATTATTGAGGTCCTTCCACCTGCTGGGCTCAGCATTGTTATCTGCTGGACCCTAGGCTCTGCTTGCCCCAGAGAGGCTGACATTACAAAGGAAAATAGCTGGCAGTTGTTGTAACCGCAAGCTACAAATGCAACACAAGTTTGGAGTAAATTGCAGTCCTGATTTGCAGGAGCTTTACTAATCAGAGTTTGAGTCATAGGCGCTCAATTGTTCTGTTATTCACAGGGTCTCTCCTCACTCTACTTTCCATCCTCCCACATATTCCTTCTTATCTAAATTGCTCATGGATAGAGCGCCTGGGTGGCTCAGTCGGTTAAGTGTCCGACTCTTTGATTTCAGCCCAGGTCAAGATCTCAGGGTTGTGAGATTGAGCGCCATGTCAGGTTCCATGCTGGGTGTGCAGCCTGCTTAAGATTCTTTCTCTCCCTCTCCCTCTGCCCCCTCCCTGCCGGCTTGTGCTAGCACGCTCTCTCTCTCAAATAAACAGCTCATGGATTTCTGAATTCAGGGTTTACCCATACCGATAAACCCTGCGAAAAAGTGTGATTCTGTACATAGGTCTTTGTCAATAAAGAGGCTTCTTTGTGGAGCAGTTTTAATGGCTTGTTATCCAGATGAATGTTCCAGAAGGAGTACACTGCATCTTGGTAGAATCTTATCAGTTTCATCATTCATTCAAAAATATCTGAGTGTCTACTATGTGCCATGCCCTGTTCTAGGTACTGGGGATAGAGGGGTGAACCCCACCAACAAAGACTCCACCCAAGCAGAACTGCCTTTAGTAGAGATCCCTGATAAATGAGTAAACAGAGACAGGTTCTGTTGTTTCTCACCCCACATTTGACTGTTCCACTTAATCTTCTTGAGATCAGATTGGCTTTATGGCTTTTTGCTCTTGGGTACCTGCCACTTCTGGGGCTTCAGATGGCCATGCCTGTGTTGTCCCCTAGGCTGGAATGGCCTTTCTGCCTCCCCCAGACTCCTATTCATCCTTCCGCTCTGATCTCAGTTGCCAGGTTCTGCCCTGTGCCAGCATAACGAAACACCCGCAGATTACAATGTCCTGCTTCTGTGGACATGTCTGTCCCCACCTTCTGGACTCTGAACACTTTAATGAGAGCATCTGTGTCTGATTTATCTTTATATCTCCAGGGCCTAGCATGCAGCCTTGTGCGTGGATGCTCCGTGTGTTTGCTCCAAGAAATGTTGAGTCCCACCGCCCCTGGTGGTGGGAGTGGTATTACAGAAATTGCTTCAAGGGGAGGGATGCTGAGTCTGGGAGGGGATGGTTTGCTCCAGCAGTTCTGTGATTCTCTGACGAGTTCAGCATGAGCCCTGCCATGACTGGAGGACACGGGCTAGGATAGGGGCAGTGATGATTAAGGAGAGGTGCTATGGAACATTCTGATGAGCATTTGAGGGAAAGTTAGAAATGTGAAGTTCTGAGGTTCTAGGGCAGAGCTGGAAGGAATAGTTGAAGATGTAGGCTTTTACAGCTGTCGTCCAGCTGGGGTCCAGAGAGGCGGTGGCTTGACCTGGTTGTGATGGCTACCTAATTGCAAATCAGGTGGGGGGACCAGGCCACCCGGTTCAGAAGACTTTCCACTACGCTGGGAAGCTAAGGATAGGGAAGCAAAAGCACAGAGAGGGGAAGTAACTTGCCCCAGATCACACTGCTTGTAAGTGGGGGAGCCTAAATTCGGCTGTGGATCTGCCTGATGACAGACGCCAGCTTGTAACCACTGAGCTACCTGTCTCTTCTTGGGGACTTCAAATCTCAAGCTCGTAACACGTTTTCAGTTCTCCCCTTTGTTAGCTGTAAGCCATGATAGGAAAAGAATATCATTCATGTGTTTTCTTTCTGTTGAAGTGTAGCTGTGTGTTTTCAGGAAAACATTTACATTCTTCAAATATTAAAATAAAAGGCTCTGAATTATTTACTCTGTGCATATATATGCAGTACATATAAATAACATGAGGAAGTTTTTGGGTTTTCGCTACTGTGAAATTTAAAACACTCTTATTTCATTTCTATCGTACTTCATTTAAAAATAAATATTTCATCCTGTATTGTAATGAATGAGAATCTAGCCCTTTAATGTCACGAACCCTAGCTTCATAGTCAATGAGTGTAATTATAATCTCCTTACCTGTGTAGGTTTTGCATCCCGTTTCTCTAACATCTGTTGACACATGGGCTGGAAAGTGGTTATATCACTATTTTAGAACTGATTCTTTCTAGACACAGAAAAGTTAAATGACATTGAGTTTCAAAATGAGCTGCTAGAGGAACCAAAAATAGAAGCTTTTCTACTACATACTCGACTCACTGAGATTCCTAACATGGAGACTGTCTGCCAGCCCTTGGTAGTCTGAAGTCCCTGTCCTGGACCATCAGCCTCTTGTAACACCAGAAATATTTCTGTAGGGGACGGCGCGGGGGGTGGGGGGGGCGGGGAGAGGGGAGCCGTCTGGGAAAGACGAAAACAGGGCTGACAGGATTGTTTCTAGGTCATTCCCAACCTTGCTGTTATAACACAGTTTTCTAGGTGGGAGATAATACGCTCATTAAAGTCCGAGTGTTCATTTACAAGTAAAGCCAGAAACCCCAAATGGCTCTATTACATAGATAAATGAGCAGACATAAAATGGACTTAATTTTTGTTTTTCGGGCTCTGCCATATTCTGTATTCAGGCAAAGGAGTAGGCAAATAAGTAGCTATTTAAAAATAAAACAGCATGTTGTTCATTTAACTTTAAAAGCCATTGATTGGAATTAATAATCAGCATTGCCATGTAGCACTATATTCATGGAAACACTGACGTTACAGTGTGTGGAGATAAGAGAATGATGTTCATTATCTCTTCATGTAATCTTACTTTTAAAATGCATCTTAATTCACAAATGATGAAGAAAGCAAGCAACATTCAAAGGGTATACTGTGGGCATTTAAATTCTTAGCACAAATGACAAATTCCTGTCTCTTGCCCATCTTCCACCCAAATTTGTTTTTATGGAATGACCTTTGGTACTAACTTATTTTACAATAAAATATTTCCTGAGTTTTTATTTTGAATTGAAATGGCCTTTTCTGTCAAGTATGGTATTTATAAAAGTTTCTTTGATGAAAAGCCTATGAATTTTGTGCAAATAACCCAGGCAGGCTCTTGGCTTAGGGATAACATTTGTATAGGACTTTTATGGCTTTAGACGATGCGTTTGCCCACTCGGTTTATTGGACCCTTACCTGTGAGTACGCTGTGGAATTCACATTTTACTGATGAGAACCATGTAGAAAGAGGCGCCTTGGCGTGGATCTGGGTCCACAGCAGGCATTCAGCGTTTTGTTTTAAAAGGAAGTTAACAAAGAGAACCCAATAGGTTATTCAACTTGCGCAAAGTAGCGCAGCAAATACAGTGTGATACCAAGAACTGACCTTCTTGTCTCAGAAATTCCATACGCTGTCATTGTTTCCCTGATATCTTTTCAGGCTTTTTAAAAAGGTCAAATTAAAAATATTTGTTTTACTTAATTGAGGTAAAATTCACATAACATAAAATTAACTACTTTAAAGCCTACATTTCAGTGGCATTTAACACATTCACAGTGTTCTGCATCTATTACCCCAATCTCGTTCAAAAATGTTTTCCTTGTCCCAGAGGAGACCCCATACCCATTCAGCAGTAACCCCATTCCATCCTCTGCCCAGCTGTTGGTAGCTACCAGTTTGCTTCCTGTCTCTCTACATTTACCTATTCTAGATAGTTCATGGAAATGGAATCATACAATATGTGACTGTCTTAGTCTGTTTGGGCTGCTATAACAGAATGCCATAGATCGGCTGGCTTATAAACAACAGAAATTTGTTTCTCATATTTCTGGAGGCTGGGAAGTCCAAGATCAAGGCCTGAGCCAATCTGGTGTCTGGTTCATGGTGGCTTTATTCTCACTGTGTCTTCACATGATGGAAGGGAGCTCTCTGGGGTTTCTTTTATAAGGGCACTAATCACCTCCCAAAGGCTGTGCCTCCTCTTGCCATCCCACTGGGGCTTAGAATTTCAACATGTGCATTTTGGTGGGGACATAAAC
Organism: Ursus arctos; assembly: GCF_023065955.2. Classification (NCBI taxonomy): domain Eukaryota; kingdom Metazoa; phylum Chordata; class Mammalia; order Carnivora; family Ursidae; genus Ursus; species Ursus arctos. The sequence continues at coordinate 28,718,240 of NW_026622930.1, read as the reverse complement.
ATTGAGTCCATTGCAGTGACCTTTGTGTCTGGCTTCTTTCATTAAGCGTAACGTTTTCAGGATAAATCTATGTTATAGCATGTATCAATACTTTATGACTTTCATGGGTGAATTTTATTCCATTGTAAGGATAGACTATATTTGGTTTATCCATCCATCAGTTGATGGACTTAGAGTTTTTTCCATGGTTTGGCCATTTTGAATAGTGCTGCTGTGAATGTTTGTGTTCAAGTATTTGTTTGAATACTTGTTTTCAGTTCTTTGGGGTATAGTTGAATTTTCAGTTTATATGGTAATTCTATGTTTAACTTTTGAGGCGTTACCAAACTGTTTTTCGTAGTGGTTGAACCATTTTACATTCCTACCAACAAGTTATAGATGTTCCTTGCCAACACTTGTTGTTTGAGGTTTTTCTTTTTTACTATGACCATCCTAGTGGGTATGAAGTGGTATTTCCTTGTGGTTTTTTTTTTTTTTTTTAAGATTTTATTTATTCATTTGACAGAGATAGAGACAGCCAGCGAGAGAGGGAACACAAGCAGGGGGAGTGGGAGAGGAAGAAGCAGGCTCATAGCAGAGGAGCCTGATGTGGGGCTCGATCCCACAACGCCGGGATCACGCCCTGAGCCGAAGGCAGACGCTTAACCGCTGTGCCACCCAGGCGCCCCTCCTTGTGGTTTTGATTTGCATTTCCCTGATAAAATATTCAGATTTTAATGCATAGAATTAATGTGATTAATAGAGTGAGCTTTGGTAAGACAAAATCAACATCAAAATGATTGGCTTCATCTGTCTTCAGAAGATTTTGTAGGACTGGCATAAGCTCACCCCTAAGGTGCATGATTCTGGGCTGAAAATAAAGAACATGTTGCTTTGGGATTAGAATAATATATGTGGATAACAAGACCCCAATTATCCCCTAAACATTTTTTAAAATACTGCTTAAATTAATGAGGAAAAATAAATTCGTCATGTTTTATTTTTGTATCACCTGCCAAAAGATACTTACTTTTTTGCATTGTAGAGCTTTCTTCGTATAATTTTTTCATGTCTTAATGGTCTGTTCATTTATTTTTGCAGCTGAGTGAAGACATCCGGGATGGCTCAGGGATCTGGGGATCAAAGAGCAGTGGGGATTGCTGACCCAGAGGAGAGTTCTCCAAATATGATAGTCTACCGCAAAGTAAGGCCTCTCATTAAATGTTGGGGGTGCTGCCTCTGTGTGTGTGTGTGTGTGTGTGTGTGTGTGTGTGCGCGCGCGTGTGTGTAGGGTTGACTGATGGTTGACAGCTTGACAAATGTTTTCTGCCTAAACTGCCTTGACGGATAAATGAATATCGTTTTCTTCTCATATGCTCTGATTTTCCAATTCTAAAATTCAAGGAACTTAGGTTTGTCATACTTGAAAAATATGATTTGGTTTTCTTTAAAGATTTTATTTTTAAGTAATCTCTACACCTATTGTGGGGCTTGAACTTACAACCCTGAGGTCAAGAGTTGCGCGGTCTACAAACTGAGCCAGCCAGGTGCCCCTGAATTGGTTTTCTTTAAATGCAAAGATTGCCTAAGCAATGCAGGGGGAGCTATATTCTCCTTCGACGTAAAAGCCTTTGTGTAACATTTATCAAGTGATTGTTTTTGAACCCATAGTCGGTACAAGATCTGGTCTAGATGATGTGGGAGATACAGAGGTATGCATGTATTAGATGGTTACAGTGGGTAGGAGACGTAAGATGGACACAAATAACTGTAATAATCTAAGTGTTAATTTCCATAAGAGAAGTGCAAATAGAGTGTTATATGAAATCAGAGGAACAGGTGATTACTTCCAGGCTCAGAGGCCAGGTGTGGACTGGTGGAGGAGTGGTCTTTGAACTCCGTTATAAAGGATGGGTAGGACTGCTTTCTGTGGAAAGCAGAAAGGAAGAACAACATTCCAGGTAGTGAGATGCGTTCAGCAAAGGGAAGGAGCTGAAGAAAGTGAACAGCAACCAGAACCAGTGAGCTTGGGGGCGTAGCAGACTTACATGGAGTAATGGAGGTAAGATTTTGGGAAGAGTTGGGTGGAGCCATATTTTAGAATGTTGAATCATAGGCAATTTCATTATGAAAAACTTTTGTGCTAGGAGTTGTAAAATTAATATCTCTTTGGGATTATGAGTCTTGCCTGTGTGCCACGTGCACTGTTATGGAGGCAGATTCGAGACTCTGGGGGTGTGGGGGGGATTGGTATTTCTGTCTCTGTGAGAAAGGTAAGGAGGACACTAATCTAGCAAGGGAAATGCCTCTCAGAATTGAGTGGAACTGAGCAAAGGGATTAAAGAGTCTGAATTAAAAATGACTAGGAAACTGAATGCATATAGAATTAGGAAGGGAATAGAGAATCAAAGATGACTGTGTTTTGACCTTGGGTTATAGAAAGACATTGATGGTATTAATTCAAATAGGGATATTTGGAAGAATGTCTTAAAGGAAGGAACTACGACACATAAGTTTTATTTGTGCACATGTTGAATTTGAGGGAATAACTGCTTCTTATTAATATACCTTTTTAAGGCTTGCATATTTGTGAAAATTTAACCTAACTATATAACATATTAATAAGGAAAATGAGTTACTGTGCATTCATTTTACAAATATTCGAGTTGTCTGCTGGGTTCTGTGTATTCTGCAAGACTTTGTGTTTGATCTCTGCTAATCACATGAGCAAGGTTGAGCTAGATATTCCTGGATGACTGATATGGTGAATTTTTCTCTTTCCTTATAAAGATAGAACTCAAACTAATCTTGCTTTGAGTATCAAATTCCTTAATCCTTTGCTTTGTAAGAGAATGCTTAGATAACCCTTCTCTAACAGAGATGCCTGTTAAGTTGTAGTAAAGAAAAAAAAGAGATTAACAGGGCGAGCCAATTAGTGAAGCATACAGAATAGAAAGATATTTATTCATCATTACCTTCTTAACCCACCCCATGCTGGGAAACCCTATGCCCAGCTCCTAGGAGCGTGAGCTTTGAAATCAGACCTAGGTTAAAATGATTGCAACTCTACTACTTCCTACTGGTGTGATCTTGAGTTTTTTTTAACTTCTGTGAGCTTCAGTTTCTTCATTTTCAAAAAGAAAAATAAAAGGTGGGAGGAAGGATAGTACCTGGTGGGGTCATTATGAAGATTCATTTAGATAAAGTAAATGAGGCATTTCACATCTTACTTTGCACGGAGTGGTCCATAATGAACGTGTCTTTTCTTTTATCTTAAGGCCTCATAAAGACAGTGTGTCATTTGGAGAGGAAATAAAAATGTATAAATGTTGGTGGCATTAATAAGTTGGCTAAAGTATATTCATACAGTGAGTTGTATTTTAAGACACAGGTAAACAATACAGTTATTCTTTTTTAATTTAAATTCAATTATTTTTATTTTGTTCAGGAGATCGTAAACCCATGGGTTATTAAAGGTTCATAGGAAATGTAAAGGTCATGCAACCCAAACACCTTTCTGGTATTATAAATGTTTGGTATTATGTTGAAAGGAAAACTCCCTTCAGGTTTGCGGGAACTTGATTTTTACTTTTTAGGTGGTAGGAGAGGACTCTTTTTTGGTTTAATTTAGGTACAAAGTTGTCGATTGCTGTAGTTCTTCAGAGATATGACTACTGGCCATTTGGTTTCTATATTGGAAATATATCTTGCTTACTTATGACAAATTTGTGTGTGGGGCATGCATGTGTTCATGTTATTTGCTGTATTAGTTAATTGCTATAAAAGGGATATTGCATCTGTTCGATCTATTAGAAAGAAGGCATTGCTTAGTATGGATCTAGGACCTGGAATCATTTAAACCTAGTTAATTTGACTAAATCATGGTTGTGTTTCAACTGTGGGTTATTTACCTAGTTCTCTACTCGCAGTGCTGTAGACCAGCCATTGGCTACAACCAATACAACCATTATTGCGGGACACTATCCTCAAGGTGTCAGTAAAGATTAAACCTTGAAACCAAGGTCAATTCAAAACATTTACTATGGAAGTCCTCTTCCATAATGGTTTTTTCAAGGTTGTGAACTCTAAAACCAAAACTTTTTTTAGAGGTCTACAATAGAAATTTACATTAAAAATTATGCAAATAGTGTTTTCCTTTTTGTTTTCTTTCTCTTGTTTGTTGTTTCTTACTCATGTAGGATGTTTTTAGCGTGAAGTTTTTGCTTGGATTGTGTTGTGTTGATTCAGATGCTGACATTTAAAAAGCCAAATCTAGGGAAATGGAGCTTTCGGGTAAACCTCCGAGCAGTAAGTGGGATGATCATGTCCGTGATGTTGTTGTGACTTTTAAATGCCATTTAGGATGGTAACCTCCTGACATATGAGTAATGATGGGTGGGTTTCTTAAGCCTACACTCTCAGGATCCTTCTCATTTTCTTTTCATGTTTTCTGTGTCATTAGCTGTGAGAAGTTGTACTTTCCCGAGGCATGATTTATTTATTGAGTTGAATAGACTTTCTAATTTAGTTTTTCATCCTTCACATTCACAGTTTGGATTGGAGGTGTGTATGAAAAATGTATTGGTCACATTAAAAATCTATTTAAGAGAAAACCTTAATTATTCATTAAGTCACCCAGACCCTGTTAACCTTTTTTATATTCTTGGATCCAAAGGATCCTGGGTCACTGAATTGTCCAATGTAGGGATGATATTTGAACGTGGCTGAACATCAGATCATTTACGGCTGTTTTATAAAAATATTGATCCTCAAAGGATCCCCTTCACCAAATTATTTTTGTTTCATAGGTCTGAACTGGGTCCTAGGAATCTGAGTCTTATTTTGTTTTTTAATATTTTAAAAGATTTTATTTCTTTGAGAGAGAGGGAGGGAGGCATGCGCAGGGAGGGGGTGGGGCAGAGGGAGAGGGAGAAGCAGAGTTCCCACTGAACAGGAAGCCTGACACTGGCCAATCCCAGGACCCTGAGATCAGGACCTGAGCCGAAGGCAGACACTTAACCAACTGAGCCACCCAGGCACCCCCTGGGAATATGAGTTTTAAACTCTTCTCAGGAGAATCTGAGTTTGAAACACGCTTATTTAGTATCTTGTACAATATCCAGGTAGAGTACACATGACAAAGTAAAGGGAAAGTTGATGTTTTGAAGTGAGTTTTTGATTTTATAATTATTCATAGATCTTTCAGATGTAGAAGAACCAGTCTCCTGTCATGCAATTACAAGTAAGGGATTTTAGTAACATCCTCATTTTTTAAAAATTTTATTTCTATTTATTTATTCATTTATTTTATTATAATAATATTTTTTTATTATATAATGTTAGTCACCATACAGTACATCCCTTGTTTTTTATGTAAAGTTCCATGATTCATTAGTTGCGTATAACACCCAGTGCACCATGCAATACGTGCCCTCCTTACTACCCATCACCAGTCTATCCCATTCCCCCACCCCCTCCCCTCTGAAGCCCTCAGTTTGTTTCTCAGAGTCCATAGTCTCTCATGCTTCATTCCCCCTTCTGATTACCCCCCTTTCTTTATCCCTTTCTTCTCCTACCAATCTTCCTAGTTCTTACGTTCCATAGATGAGAGAAACCATATGATAATTGTCTTTCTCTGTTTGACTTATTTCACTTAGCATTATCTCCTCCAGTGCCGTCCATGTTGCAGCAAATGTCGAGAAATCGTTCTTTTTGATAGCTGAGTAATATTCCATTGTATATATGGACCACATCTTCTTAATCCAGTCATCTGTTGAAGGGCATCTCGGCTCCTTCCATGATTTAGCTATTGTGGACAGAGCTGCTATGAACATTGGGGTGCATATGGCCCTTCTCTTCACTACGTCTGTATCTTTGGGGTAAATACCCAGTAGTGCAATTGCTGGATCATAGGGTACATCCTCATTTAGATGAGCAAACTGAAGGATGGAGAGAGTGTGTAACTTGCATAGGTAACTCAGCAGTTTCCCCATGAGGCCATGATTATGTCCAGGTAGCCTGACTACCCCTGTTGATGTCCCTTCCACCGCCATGTTATCGACCACAGACTATCACTGCCACATTGTTGGGGCTCAACAGACATTGGATGAATTAAATAAATGAAAATACTGTGCAGCTGATCTTTGCTTTTCATGCTTATTCTCAGAGACTTGACTTGGTTAACTTTGAACATTTGTAATGCCAAAGCTTCCTTCTGCTTGTTGGTGCTCTTGTTTCTTGGGTAAAGATTTTCTAAAATGTTTACTTTCTTTTATAAACTTAGAATTCTTTTGAGTACAAGTAGGTTGCTTTCCAATTTTGTTTAATTCTCTGAGTGGTGTTAATAATGTCTCTTGAGAAATTTCCAACTGGACTGGTAATTTGATTTGGTAGAATTCTGGGCAATTAGATGGTAGTTGGACAGAGTAAATTGTAGCTTAACTTGACCCAGACTTGGGTCATGAGGCAGTACAGTGTGATGGAAGATGCCAGACAGGGAGCAGAGAGTTCGGGATATCTGACCCCAACTCCCACGCTTACTGATTTGGTTCTCTAGATGGGCAACTTCATTTTCCTAGCTCTGCTTCTTATTTTGATTTCCTCCGCTCTCTTTTCTTTTCCTCCTTCCTTGCCAACCACAGAATACTTCTTACACAAAAAGAATATATTCCATGTCCACATAAAGTAGAAAGAAGCATGATAAAATGAACCCTGTGTACCTAGCAACCACTCAGCATAATAAATAAAATATTACTTTGGCTTCATTTCCTTTTCTGTAAAATGAGGGGACTGGACTAAATATTGTAAACATACTTTTCTGCAATAATTTACAAGTTTCATTCTGTAAGTTTTTAATCATTTAGAAGTTAATTAACTTTCCTGATGTCAGAACAATGTTGTGAGACTGTAGACATGCCTAAGGGTCTTTTGAACTTTTCTGGAAATATTTTAAACAGTCCTACATAACCTAAAGTGGATTGAGATAAAACCTAATGTAGTTAGGCATCAAAAGAAAAATTGTACTTGTAATGATTTAACATTCAACAGTTAAAGTATTTTCTTGGTGGCGATGTGTTTCTTTGGCTCACTAGTAACATATAAGACTTTTGTACAGGTATCATTTAGTGGTACTGATTGTAGGTTAGACAGATAGCAGGAACAGTGTTTCAGTAGTAGCACTGGATTCTGTCAGTAATACATAGTGTTAGGGATGAATTAGAAGTCTTAGAGAAAGAAGAGAAAGCCAATGTTCTTGTAAGTCATTGCTGGCTTCCTTCACTTGTTAATTTCCAGTTATTTATTCCTTCTCTGTTGGAATTTGGGTCTTGCCTCTGTGTTGCCCTGATACTCCAAGGTCACTTTCCCTAATGTTCTAGGACCCTTGCAGTTCTGGGTAGAAGTTGCTTTAGGCATATTTCCAAAAAGGAAATGTAGCACTATTTTAGTTACACAAGCAGTGGTATGCAGCAAGAAGGGGAAGAAATCTAGCCTGGAAGAGGCAAGCCTGATGAGCAAGCTGGGAATAGGACATTATTTTGGAATTCATGGAAGGCAGTGGTAGTGGCCAGCACAACTGAGAGTCAGGGAACCTATAGATACTGGTGACCAAGGCACAATGAGGCTTAGCAATAATTTAATCAGCAAATATGCATTGAGTGTCATTTGCATGCCAGATGCTAGGAATCCAAGATGAAGTCTGTGCCCTGATGACACCTGTAGGCTGATGGGCAGAGATGGGTAACTAGGCAACTGCAAGAGGCAGTTGGTAGAGGGGAGCTGAGGAACGTGGAAGGAGGTAGAAGGGTCACGAAGTCCATATCAAGAGAGAGGATGATGATGTCATAGAAGACCAGAGGATTTGGCACCTGCCTTAATTCGTGAAAGATGAATAGGAATTAACCTGGCAGAGAGGGGGGAAAAAGAAGTGTAGGAGGTAGAAGGACTACGACATGGAAAGGGACAGAGTTGTGATGTTATAAACTTTCTGGGAACTTCAAGTGGCTGTTTTCTTGGAGCTATGTATATGTGACGGAGGTGGAGAAATAAAGTTGGCTGGGGAGATTAGCGTTGGATCACAAAAGACCTGACATATCATGCCAAAGATTTAGGACATCATGCAGGTATCTTCTCTTTGCACCTGCACATCCACATTCTACCCACCCCCCACCCCCCATGCTGCTCCCTGCCCCCAGGAGGTAGACTCATTGGCAGGGCTCTTGGGATCTCTGGCTTTGAATCAAGTTTGGTCAGTAGAAGCCTGGGGAGAGATGGGAGGGAGGAAGAAGAGCAAAGCCAGGGCGTTCCTTCCTGTGGCTCCCTCTCTGTAGAGTCTTGCACTGCCTGTGTCCCTTGACTGAGGGTCATTGTTCCTTCCAGGGCAGACTGTTCTCCTCTGGGTCCTGATACCCTTTTCTTCTCCTCATCTTTTTTGGGCATTTGGGTGGCTCCAGTTTGTATAGTCCTCTATTGCTGTATAACCAATTACCCCAAAATGTAATGGGGTTAATTGGCTTAAGCACATTTATTATGTCATAGTTTCCATGGGTCAGTAATCTTAGGTGGGTCCTCTGGGTCAGTGCCGCTCACAAAGACCACAGTCAGGATGTTGGCGGGGATTGCAGTTTAATCTGAAGGCTCACCTGAGGAAAGGCCCACTTAAGCTTACTCATGTGGTTGTTGGCTGGATTCAGTTCGAGTGCTGTGGGAGTGATGGCCTCAGTTCCTCACTAACTATTGACTGGAGCCACTCTGAGTTTCTTGACAGGGTAGCTTACAACAAGGCAGCTTGTCTCATCAGAATGAGCAAGGAAGAAGAGGCAGGAAGGGGGGTGGTAGTGGAGTTTTACTCCTTTGTAACCTAATCTTGGACATAACATTCCATATCCTTTCTGTTAGGAGCAGGTGATCAGGTGAGGGGTTTACGTATAAGTTAGGGGTTCCTGAGCGTTCCTTGTGGTTCTCCTATACTCTGCCACTTCTTTTTACTTTGTCTTTTTTGAAATAAATCTTTCTTCAATTGTCTTACGGGTGCCATCTGTTTCCTGACCAGTCTCTGACTCATGTAGACATTAACCCCAAAGCAAAGGAAAGCTACCGAAACCTTGTTTTTCTTCATAAGGAAAGTCACCACAAAAGAGAACCCGAAGCTGGGAAGTCATATGGTCGGCGTGGCGAATGCACTTGTGCAGAGAGGGTGTGAGAGAAATGGTAAGATTAGTGGGCAGAGTGGTTTGGTGATTTTGCAGGGATTCAGGTGAGGACAAAATGATGTCCCTGTTAATGGCAGTGGTAACGCAGGTGAAGGGATGTGCCTGAGAGCTGTTTAGGAGGTACAACCAACTGGATTTGGTGTCTGATAAGATGTGGGTGGATCTGAGGGGAATAAGGAGATATCTTTTCACCAGGTTACACCTGGGAAATGTCAGAAAGTCTCCTGGAACCAACAAAATTTTGAACCAAATAACTGTAGAGCTGGATTGCCTGCCCTTCTCCTCCTTGTGTGCAGAGAAGTCAAGTGTCGTGGAAGGAGAGTGTAACTAGGCCAGGGTGTCTCTCAATCAACTGTGGCTGCACCACTAGCTGACTTAGGGCCGTGCCCAAGTTGTTTTTGTTTTGAGTCTAGTTCTGCCATTTGTGAAGTGAGGAGTTAGCTAGTCTAGGTGATCTCGAAAGTGCTTTCAGCTCTGACATGCCAGGGCTTTCATAATCTAAAATAAAGACATCCACATTTCTTTGCCTGTTTACTCTTTTTATAGCCGCCTTTGTTTTCTTTAAAATTTTCTTTTTGTTATTATTAGTATTATTATGTTATGTTAGTCACCGTACAGTACATCATTAATTCTTGATGTAGTGTTCCATGATTCATTGTTTGTTAACCCAAGCAAAACTTTAAAAAGTCATGTAAGTCATTATGTTTCAAACAAACGCTTTTTGGTCTTGAACATTTAGGGCTTCTTTTCTTTTTTCCCAAGGACTAACTTCAGAGAGTATTCTGGGTAACTAATTTAATTGTTCAATCTGCATTTTGAATTCCTTTCATTAAGTATTTTGAAGGTTTTTTATTGCCTTGGGAAAAAACTGTTCTGTTTCCCTTTTCCCCTAGGATTGGAATTGCCACAGGAAAAGCTCCCCATCACATTATCTTGGTTGGCAGGAGACAGGAGTGTAGGCAAGTCCCCAACCAGTGGTATCAGTGTCCGCAGATGAAAGGCATGGTATTTTTAGTGTCGAGAACAGCTCAGTGTGGTTTAATATGATGTGTTTCCACGAGTATAGCTTTCTAATTTAGAAAGCCTTTGGTGTGTTCAAGGCTTCATTTCATTTTTTTCCCATTTCTCCCCCCTCATTTCATTTCCAAGAGTCTAAGATTTTACATTTTGACAATTTATTACTCTCACGATTGCCACTCCTTTGCAATATTCCTACATATGGAGAACTTGAATGGCCATAGAGTGAAGTCCTCATTCTCAAGATTTTGAACAAGAAAAACTAAAAGCCTACAGATACCTGTGAAGGGAAAATAAATGTTTCAGTTGTTGTAGGATAGGAGCATTATTTTTAAAAAACACAATTGCCAATAGAAATCAAAACTGAAAATGGACAAGTCTTTTGATCTGCATTCTCATTTCTAAAAATGTATTAGAATAAGGGAATGGAAAAAATATACAAAGATAGACATATAGATATAGACACACATTCATGCCAAAAGAATATTCATACCTCTGTGGTAAATAACATCAAAAGATAGAAATCAATCAAATATTTGTTGAAAAGGAATTAAATAATCATAGGGGGATAGGATTTATATTTGGAATGACCCCCGGGTTAGGTTACTGGGTCCCTGTTCTGGTAGACCTACTAATTGCCTTGAAAGGAAGTTGGTTCTTGACATCCTAGGATATGGTCCAATTGAATATTCTTTACTTTTAAAACCCTACAGGACTTCACCATTTTTGTAAAAGTTTTGTCTTATTTGCTAAATACAATGGTTGTGTAGATTTACTAAAAAATTATTGTTTTTATTGCTTTATTATTTTCTACATCTCTGTGCTTACTTCTGGGATCATTTTTCTTTTGTCTGGAGAACTACCTTTAGTATTTTCTTTAGTGCAGATCTGCTGATGCAAGATTAAGGAAGATAATAGGGATTTATTGCTACCCCCTCTACACTGGATACTGTGCTGGGTACCGCACATACACTGACTCATGTAATCACCAGAATGGCTTGTTAGGCAACTGGCGGATGTCCTATATTACACACAAGGAAACAGGATCAGAAGGAGTAAATGACTGGTATTGAGATTTGAATCTGGGTTTGCTTTATTCTAAGTTTGTAATTTTTTTAAAAGAAATTAAATTACATAGAAAAAACAAAGAAGATCTCAAAGTTGTAGTTAATTATAGGAAGGTTGGTGTTGACAAGATGGGCTTACACAGGGGAAAGGAATTTCAAGAGAAATGACTTGAATTGCGTCTTTAAGAAAGGGGAGGATTTTCTGTAGGAAAAGCCAAGAAATGATTCTAGGTGATGGGAGTTGTGGAAGCAAAGGTATGGTGATAAGAAAACATAGATGTACATAGGAGGTAGTGTATTTTATTACACTAAATCTAGGCGATGTGTCTGGTGTAATAATAGCCTTATATTTCATATGGAGAACCTGAAGCAAGAAAACACTAAGCATTTTTAGTTCTGAAACTCACATGGTAAAATACTGGTAAAGCTGAGCTTTCTGCTGACTGATTTTCTTTCTTTCCTTTTAAAAATTAACTGTTTTCCATTTTAAAAGTAATAGTTCGTTTTTGAAAGAATATATGAACTATAGAAAAAAATATCTCACATATTCCTACCATACAAACATGACCACAGTTAACATTTTGGTCTACTTCCTTCCAGGCTTTTATTTTATATAAGCAGTGTATATATATTATATTAGTGCACATATAATATATAATATTCAGGGCTACCCTGAATAGCCAAAGCAATCTTGAAAAAGAAGAATAAAGCTGGAGGTATCCTAATCCCAGATTTCAAGATACACTATAAAGCCGTAGTAATCGAAACAGTAAGGTACTGGCACAAAAACAGACATGTAGATCAATAGAACAGAATGCAGAACTGAGAAATAAATGCACACGTACGTGGCCAATTAATCTATGACAAAGGAGGCAAGAATATACAACAGGAAAGATGGTGTCTTCAGTAAATGGTGCTGGAAAATGGACAGCTACACGCAGAAGGATGAAACTGGACCACTTTCTTCCACCATACACAAAAATAAACAAAGCGGATTAAAGACCTCAATGTGAGACCTGAAACCATAAAACTCCTAGAAGAAAGCATAGGCAATAATTTCTTTGACAGTTGTAGAAACATTTTTCTAGATATGTCTCCTCAGGCAAGGGAAACAAAAGTAAAACTAAACTATTGGGACTATACCCAAATAAAAAGTTTTTGCACAATGAAGGAAACCATCAACAAAACAAAAAGGCAACTGACTGAATGGAAGAAGATATTTGTAAATGATATATTAGATAAGGGGTTGTTATCCAAAATATATTAGAAGTCATACAACACAACAAAAAAAACCCCCAAATAATCTGATTAAAAAATGGGCAGAAGGCCTAAATAGACATTTTCCAGAGACATACAGATGGCGAACAGACGCATGAAAAGATGATTAACATCACTAATCATCAGGAAAATGCAAATTAAAACCACAATGAGGTATCATTTTACACTTGACAGAATGGCTAGGCTCATAACCAATAAATAACAAGTGTTGACAAGGATGTGGAGAAAAAGGAACCTTCGTGCGCTATTGGTAGGAATACAAATTGGTGCAGCCACCGTGGAAAACAGTATGGAGTTTCCTCAAAAAATTAAAAATAGAATTACCATATGAGGGGCGCCTGGGTGGCACAGCGGTTAAGCGTCTGCCTTCGGCTCAGGGCGTGATCCCGGCGTTATGGGATCGAGCCTCACATCAGGCTCCTCTGCTATGAGCCCGCTTCTTCCTCTCCCACTCCCCCTGCTTGTGTTCCCTCTCTCGCTGGCTGTCTCTATCTCCGTCAAATAAATAAATAAAATATTAAAAAAAAAAGAATTACCATATGATCTGGTAATTCCTCTACTGGGTATTTACCCAAAGAAAATGAAAACACTAGTTTGAAAAGATATATGCACCCCTATGTTTATTGCAGCATTATTTACAATAGCCCAGATATGGAAGCAATCCAAGTGTCCATCCATGGATGAATGGATAAAGAAGGTGTGGTATATGTATCTGTCAATCATATATCTATGATATATCTATGTATCTATCATATGTCTATCATATATGATAGATATATGACAGAATATATCATATATATATATATGACAGAATATATCATATATATATATATGATAGAATATTACTCAGCCATAAAAAGGAATAAAATCTTGCTATTTGCAACATGGATGGACCTAGAAGGTATAATGCTAAGAAAAGAGGTCAGACAAATACCATATGATTTCACTCATACGTGGAATTCAAGGAAAAAACAACAAAGAAAAAAGAGACAGACAAAACAGACTCAAATATAGAGAACAAACTGGTGGTTATCAGAGGGGAAGTGAGAGGATGGGTAAAATAGATAAAGGGGATTAAGAGTACACTTATCTTGTTGAGCATTGAGAAGTGTATAGACTTGTTGAATAACTATATTGTATGGCTGAAACTAATATGCATGTTAATTATACTTCAATTAAAAATTTAAAAATTAAAATATATATTAGCCTAGTGGGTAATCATAGAGTATATACTATTTTATGTTTTCCTACCATATCCTGAGCACTAGTCTGTGCTACAATGTGTTGTCATAATCATAAGTTTTAAAGATTGTATTATATTCCAAGTAGATAATGCACTGTAATTTAGTTATTCAGTTCCTTGTTATTAATAGCAAAATTTAGAATTTCTAGGTCAGAGGGCATGACCTGTGTCATGACTCCTGGTACGTATTGTTTTCTGGAAGGTCAGTATTAGTTTCTGCATGTATAGGCTGGCCTTCCTTGGGTTGCTGTTAGTGTTCATTGTACTTAAATAAGAGGATGAGAGGGATGCCCGGGTGGCTCAGTCGGTTACGCATCTGCCTTCAGCTCAGATCGTTCTCCCAGGGTCCTGGGATCGAGCCCTGCGTCAGGCTCCCTGCTCAGTGCAGAGTCTCCTTCTTCCTCTCTCTCTGCCCTTCCCCCCAACTCATGCTCGCTCTCTTTCCCTAATAAATAAATAAAATAAAAAAAAAGAAAGAAAGAGGGTGAGGGGATCTCTAATAATTAGGGCTAGAGTATTCTTTCCTCTCTACCTCGAAACCAGATTGCCATCCTAATGTCTGACTGGCTTTGCAGCACCACCCTTCTCTGGAGAGCCTCAACGCCTGGGTATTGAGAAATTTTCAACTTGGAACCTTTCCAAGCCTTTTGCTATTTTATTCTCTATTTGTTTTTCTTAAGCAACTAACTAAATAAGAATAACATTTCAACCTCTTTCCACTCCCCACCCCCTGCATTTTTCCTGCCCATACCACCTCTGCCTCCAGTTTAACCATGGGGTTGCTTCTTATATTTTAAAGCTAAATACAAAAGCACAGTTCTGAGATGCAGCCAAGTTCTGCAGCCAAGTTTGAAGAATAAAACTTTAAAACAGCTCTTCTGTCACACACTTGCGAGGGGAGGCAGGCTTTGCTATAAATAAGGCACATTCCATTTCTATCTCATCCTTTGCAGCCCTCTTGGATAATGCTTTTTGTATATGACTGCAGTGTTCTCTTGCTGCCCACTCACCCTTTCAACCTTCCCTTTTATATCGCATTTTATTTAAGCGTTCAGTACTTCTGGAGTTTAGGGACCCGCTTGAGAGAGGAGTAGAAGTTTCCTTTCATTCTCCAGGGTTAAGTGTACTGAGATAAAGTGGCTGACTTGTGAGAAACTACATTTTATCTGGGACACTTTTAGCAGCTGCTGTATTAGTTTCCTATGGCTGCTGTAACAAATTACCATAAAATTAGGGGCTTAAAACAAAACAGATTTATTCTCTTACAGTCCCAGAGGTCAGAAGTCTAAAATGATTTGGCAGGGCTGTGTTCCTTCTGGAGGCTCCGGGGGAAAACCCATTTCCTTCCTTTTTCTAGAGGCTGCCCAGTTTTCTCAACTCACGACTCTGCATCCCTCTGACTTTCTTCGGCCATCGTGTCTCCTTCTCTGACTCTGCCCCTCTTGCATGCCTCTTCTAGGAACCCGTGGTCACATGGAGCCCACCCAGATCATCCAGGGTAACCTCCCCATCTCAAAATCCTTAACTTACTCATACCTGCAAAGTCCTTTTTGCTGCGTGAGGCATCATATTCACAGGTTTTGGGAGTTAAGATGTGGACTTCTTGGGGGGGAGGAGGGCATTATTCTGGCTACTACACTATCTTAGAAAAGGGAAGGAAAAATAATTTTGGAATTTCATCTGTTTTTCATAGCTACAGAGAGGGTGTGCCGAAGGCTTGGTTTTCCTTTCAGTGTTTGGCATGGTAGATGTAGGGCGACCTAAATTAAGTCTAGGATATCTCTTTGTATTTGCTAATGCCCCTTTGAAGACCGCCAAGCAGAGCCGTTCAGTGACTAACAGCAAGGATGGGGGTGGGTGTCTTAGTTAAAGACCTTCCTTCCCTCCTTACTGGGTGCTTATCTTAGGCTCTTCGTAGGGCATCGAGGGGAAATGACCAAGCAGATGCATTTTTTTTTTTTTAAGTAGGCTTCATGCCCAGCATAGAACCCCACATGGGACTCAAACTCACAACTGTGAGATCAAGACCAGAGTGGAGATCACGAGTCAGGCGCTCAACTGGCTGAGTCACCGAGGTGCCCCTGAGCAGATGCATTCTAAATAAATGAAGGAAAACCTCCTTTACTATAGCTTCCTACAGTGTAGCTTTGCGACGAGACTGTTCATCTCTAGTTATTTTATATTTTAGAATATATAAAAACTGTGGTGCTGAACAATGCAGTCAATAGACACTTTCCTCATGGCTGCCCGGAGAGCACAGTAGACCGTGACCTCACATTCTTTTTTCAAGCAGTAAGAGAGCATTGACCAAATTCAATCTGCTTAACTTAGGAATGTGCCAGTCTGCTTTTTGACCCTCCTGAGGCCTCTCTTTTCACCATTTTTCATGTTCTGGTGAGTCACGACACATAACGGCAGCCAAAAGGAGCACAGGTGATAGCGTTGGTTCTAGAGCCACAAAGCAACAGTAGGATCCTGGATGCTAAAAAGACTCAAGGCAAATGAGCCCCTCCAAGGAGCTAGTCAAGGAAACAGACGATAACGCCTAATTGTCAGCAAGGGTTTGGAGTGAGCTTTTTCTTTCTAAAATAAATGATTAATATCACTAACTTCACTGCGTTCTGGGGAAGGAGAGGTCAGTAGTTGAAAACAACATCTACCGTGGCTGATGACACGGTACAATTTTAGGGCAGAGTTCAGCAAACTACTTGTGCTTGGACCTAACTCATCCCCGTATCAGTTCTTATATAGCACTTGAGCTAAGGATGGTTTTTACATTTTGAAGTGGTTGGAAAAAATAAAAAAAGAAGCAATATTCCATGATGTGTGAAAATTATGTAAAATTCAGACTTCAGTGTTCATAAATCATGATTTACAGAAACACAACCATGCTATTCATTTATTAGTTGTCCGTGGCAACCACGGAGGAGTTGAATGGCTGTGGCAGATATTGACCATGTGACTGACAAAGACTAAAAGCCTAAAATATTTACTAACTGGACTTTTACAGAGAATTTTACAGCTTCAGCTTTCGGGGACTTGGGGGGGACTGAAAAAGCCTCCGCAAATGTCCTTCCTGGGACAGTATTTCCATAGGAACCGAGACCCAGTGATTCTGCCCAGTGGGAACTCATTTCTAGGAACTCATAGGGAGTCTAGCTGGAGAACGGGTATGCAAGTTAACCCGGAAACCAGGTATATTCATATGATGCTATAAATAATACACAGATCCTGCTATTCACTCCTCCAAGAGTGTCTCCTTTACTGAGGGGTCACAGAGTTTATTCCAGTACTTTATTGAAGAGATTTTATTTGGTTGGTTGTTTGTTGGTTTTTTTTTTTTTTTTAAATGAAGAAGAGCATATTGAGCTGCTGGAAGTGTTGGGCTGTGTGTCCTGAAATATCCCAGTAGGATAAGCGCCAGCTACCTACGTTTCAGATGCAATGTCCAAATGGCTCTCATTTCTCCAGGACCCACTTCTTCCAGGCATTGGGCCAGTGCTTTGGCACATGATGGCTCACACCGACAGCATCTCTGCAAGATCACTGGTGTTATTCCCGCTCCGCCTGGGCGGAAAGGGGCTCGCAGTGGGAAAGCCTGTGCCTACGGTGCTGCTCTAAGTGTGAGGCCACTTCTTCACAGCCCGTGCTCTCTTCTCAAGACCTGGAAGGAGCAGACCACCACTTGGGGAGCCGCTTCATTCTGGTCTTTTCTCTGTGATAGCAGAGCTGTCACAACCTCATAGCAAAATGCTCTAATCACTGAGTTATCGTACTCAGTGATAACATCAACTTCCATCACTTTGTGCGTTGTGATATCTTGACTACTGGGAATAGCGCCACACCAAAGATGGTGCAGAGATCTTTTTGAGATACTGACTTTGTTTCCTTTGGCTCTACACCCAGAAGTGGGATTGCTGGATCATATGGTAATCCTGTTTTAATTTTCTGAAGCTCCTTACTGTTTTCCGCAGTGGCTGCACCAAGCTACTTCACCACAGTGAATAAGGATTCCCTTTTCTCCTCACCCTCGCCAGCACTTGTTATTTTTTGTCTTTTTGATAAAGGCCATTCTAACAGATGGCATCTCATAGTGGCCTCGATTTACATTCACAGTAGCCAAGATATGGAAACAACCTAAACGTTTGTCAGTGGATGAATGGATAATGAAACTGTGGTATGTATATATAGTGGAATATGACTCAGGCATAAAAAAGAAGAAAACCCTGTCTTCTTAGGGATGACACAGATAAACCTGGAGGACATTACACTGAGTGAAGTAAGCCTGACAGAGAAAGACACGTAGTGTATGAGTTCACTTATATGTGGAACCTATAAAAAAAAGTAAAAATGAACTCATAGAACCAGAGAGGAGATGGTGGTTGCCAGGGGCTAGGGAATGGGGAATTGGGGAGATGTTGGTCAAAGGGTACAAACTTTCTGTTATAAGTTGAGTAAGTTCGGAGGATCTAGTGTACAGCATGGGGACGATAGTCAATAATACTGTATTATGTACTTGAAATTTGCCAAAAGAGCACATCTGAAGTGTTCTCACCACACACACACACACACACACACACACACACACACACGAAGGTAGCTATGCGAGGTGATGGTTGTGTTAATTAACTTTGTGGTGGGAAATATTTTGTAAAGTTATATGTATATCAAATCATGACTTTGTGCACTTTATATATGGACAATTTAATTTGTCAGCTATACCTCAATACATTTGGGAAAAAAAGTTACTTTTCATTTTATATTTCCTTCCAGCACCCCATACCCTTCATATGATGCTTGTGAAAGTCATGAGATATTATTTATCTAAACTTCGTAAATAAGGAAACTGAGGCTTGCGTCGGGTCAACCAGCCCTTAGTGGCAGAGCCAGACCTTCTGACCTTGGGGTCTGGTGTCCTATACACTACTTCCCAGGCCTTCAGCCATAGAGTCATGTCACTTAAACCAATTCTGGCAGAGGACTGTGCTACAGTCTAGGCATATGGTTCTTGGGTTCATCCTCATGGTGGTCACCAACTCATCTCCAAAGACCAGTTTTATATCCTAGGTGTTTTTTTGCCTTACCCTAAAATTGGGACTCTGGTGAGTACGGTGTTCTGCTCAAGCTCTTCTCTTCCTCATTGCCACATCTGTTGTTTGTGTCCAGCCCCAAACCAAACCAAACCAAACCAATAATGGATTCCCATTCATGTTCCTCTTACCACATGGCTCCGCCTGAGGAAAGGTATAATGCATGTGTTCTGCTCAGAAGAAGGCTGAAAAATTGTGGGAAAACACACTTTCAAAGAAGGTTTGTGTTATTTGGGACATAGGAATATAGCATTAATCACAACTGCTGCTTACAGCTGCACAAGTTATTAAAAGAGCTCATTTTCAGCAAATTTTAAATAGTGGAGATGGTTCTTGAGTGCATTTAACAAGCACTCTGTCCTGGTTTTGCCCCAATCCCTACACGTTCCTTCTGTCTTCACCACTGGAGTCGCCCCCTCCGTCCATCGTATGGATCCTTGGCCCCCTTCTCTTCTGCGTGCCGTCCAGGGGCAACGTTGGGCTCTGCATACACTGATTTGGGGATTCCTCAAAATGCTGTCTCCTCTCCAAACTCCAAATGCCTATCTCTAGCTGCGAAAGGACATCTCTGTTTGAATCCCCCTTACCTACCGCAGATTCAGCAGCTAGAACATAACAAAGTGCTCTCCCTCTGGAGTTCAGTGGGTGGTGTCACATCATTCATCCGGTTAGCGTCTGAGTAAAAACCCAAACATGATTCTCCTTGACAGGTTTCACCACTCACCCCTCTTTGCCATGTAAATGTGTTTATTTTTGTATGTGTTGCCTTTTGTGTTCGCCTCCCTATGGTACTGTAAATGCTTACCACCAGATAGGCAATAAAAAAATGTTTGGTGGGCAGACCTATTGATAAGCGTTCCTGAAACATATCCTGTTATCTTTCCCAGATGAGATTTGCTACCACATGACTTCTCCTTATACTGGCTGGATTGTGTAATTCAATCTTTGGTACAAAGATTGGTAGCATCTCTCTGAGCTTTGCAGACTTATTTATCTTAGGAATTATTGAGCTTGGCGGCTGTCCACATCGTGTAACAACTCTGCTGTCACATTTCCCTGCTTGCTTGCTTTCTTTGCTCTCTCCCCACTTTTCACATTCCTATCAGTGAGAGAGAAGGAGAAGAAATGAAGAACACAAACCCATATTTCTCTTACCGATTAAAAATATCTTTCCATCTTGTTTTACTATTAAATGAGTTCCTTGTTTTTTCTCTTTCTTTCTTTCTTTTTCTTTCTTTCTTTCTTTCTTTCTTTTTCTTTCTTTCTTTCTTTCTTTCTTTCTTTCTTTCTTTCTTTCTTTCTTTCTTTCTTTCTTTCTTTCTTTCTTTCCTTCCTTCCTTCCTTCCTTCCTTCCTTCCTTCCTTCCTTCCTTCCTTCCTTTTTTTTAATTAATTTATTTGACAGAGAGAGAGAGAGCGGCAGTGAGAGAGGGAACACAAGCAGGGAGAGTGGGAGAGGAAGAAGCAGGCCTCCCAGCGGAGCAGGGAGCCCAATGCGGGGCTCGGTCCCAGGACCCCGGGACCAGGCCCTGAGCCGAAGGCAGACGCCTAATGACTGAGCCACCCAGGAGCGCCCCTTGTTCTCTTTCTATATCACAATTAAAATAGCTTCTTTCCCTCTTAGTGTCTTTAACATTTTTTATTGCAGAAATGATTCATGTTTGCTATACAAACTTAGAAATTATAGGTAAACTACAAAGAAGGAAATAAACTGTATAACCCCCCTCTCTCAGAGAGCTATAACAACTTTTAATATAATACCTACTTCCATACTTCTTTTTCCTCTACACATTTTTCAACAAAAATTTAGACTTATCATACTTGCTGTTGGAAAACTTCTTTTCACTTAATAGGTTGAGAACATGTTCCCATGATAGCAAATACTCCTCTAAGTCAGATGTCAACCAACTTTCTCTGTAAAGGGCCACAGAGTAAATAGTTGAGGCTACGTGGAACATACAGTTTCTGTTTCAACTACTTAACTCTGCTGTTGTAGTACGATATGTAAATAAATGAGTGTGGCTATGTTGCAATAAAACTTTATTTTCAAAAACAGGCAGTTGGCCAAGTTTGGCTCATGGCTGGGCCATGGTTTGCTTATGTTTGCTCTAGAATGCCATTTGTAATGGCTGAACAGTATTCTACTTTATCAATATATCATGATTTACTTAGCCAATCCAAATAATAGCTGATGTTCTTTGAGAGCTTACACTGTGCTTCGCACATTGAAAAGTTTGTTCTATTTCCTTTTTTACTCTTATCATGATTTACTTAACCAATCCAAATAATAGCTGATGTTCTTTGAGGGCTTACACTGTGCTTTGCACATTGAAAAGTTTGTTCTATTTCCTTTTTTACTCTTCCCACCCATAACTCTGTGAAATATAGGTATCATTCTTTCTGTTTAACAGAGGAGGAAACTTAGATAATGACCACGTAGGTAATTTGCCTGAGGTTAGATGGCTATTAAGTAGAAAAGACAAACTTAATTTGTTTGATGTTTAGAAGCCACGTTTTTAATTACTCATATTTTTATGCACTTTGGTGGTTATTTCCTTGATATAAATCCCTAGAGTTAGAATAACAAGTGTATCTTAAGGCTTTTGATATGTGTTTCCAGGTTGACATGTATAGTCAAGTCCTATTTCTTGGGTGGTATAATCCTTACCAGTAATACTTCATTGTTTTAAATCATATTAAAAATTATAAATACAAAAAAAATAAATGCAAGTGAACATTTATTTTATGCATATTTCTCATCTGTGTTTCTTCTTAGGTAAACTTCTCATTCACGAAGGAAAGGTCATCATTATTCTATAAGAGCAGTTGTCTTTCCTATTGATTTATTGGAGCCTTGATACGGAACTCCTTTGGTGTTTTATTTGATGTTACATGGCTTGTTATGAAAAGGGGCCATCTACTTTAAAAAGCTATTGTCTTTACAGCTAAAGGGAATTAAACAGAAAAGTGTTTGGTTTTAATGTAATAGCACTAATTAAACTTCTGGAATTAAACAAACAAACAAACAAAACAAAACCCTGTCAGGCAAGAGAGATCTTCTGCTGAGGAACTTGTCCCTTTAGTGCCCATCTCTTAAGTCACTGGGATTTGGGTTCTTTAATTGGAACTACTGCTTTGCTGTGGCCATGGCAACGTGTCTTAGCTGCCATGAACAGCATATACCTTGACAAAATATTTTTTAGAGAGTGGGTTTTAGATGAAATTCATTTTCCAGTGTATTCGTGGAGAGTCTAGATGAATTAATGGGTGGTAGGCCAATAATTGTATAATAATAACCGTCATAAAAATAGTGAAATTAACAGTTACTGTCTACTTATCACCTATGGTATTCCAGGCACAATGCTAAATGCTTTGTATTACTTAATTTGATCTTCACCATAATTCTAGGTCATAGATATTGTTATTATCCCTGTTTTATACATGAAGAAACAGACCAAAAACCTAAGTGGCTTACCTGAACTCTACAACTGCTGAGTAGTAGTGGAGCTTGACTTTGACCCTGATGCTCTACTGTCTGAGACTTATAGGCTTATCACAGAAAGCCGTTGGGGTATATGCTTACTTGTATGTACACGTATGGCGGATGTCTTGATTGTCAAATGTGGAGTCAGCACTACTAGACTCTAATAACACTACGATCAATGGGCCAAGAATCTGACCCAGGATTTAGAACCTATGCTTTTATAAAGATCAGAGTTAGGATGCTTTATGAGATTCAAAGAGCCCAAAGGATAGCTCACCCGATATAGTCTATCTTGGGTTTCTCTTGAGGACCATCAAATTGGAAGAGGATATCTGATGGGGAAAGGTAGAGTTGTAAGAAATCCTAGAAAGTAAGACAGAAGAACCTTTTTTCCTTCCAGCTTATTGACAAAATTATGTATGTGTGTGTATGTATGTATGTGTACACACACATACACATAGGGACATAATCATTTGAGAATGCCTGTATTATGAAATATCAGCCATGGTAAAGTTAATGAACACATCTGTCACCTCACATAGTTACTTTTTGTGTGTGATAAGAATGCTTAAAATATACTTTTTTAGCAAATTTTATATACACAACACAATATTATTAACTATAGTCACCATGCTATACAATAGATCCCCAGAACTTATTCATCTTATAACCAAAAGTTTGTACCTTTTGACCAATGTCTCCTCATTTTACCTACTTCCCAAGCCCTGGCAACCACTCTGGTTCTGAGTTCAACTTAAAAAAAAAAAATTTCACATGTGAGTGATATTGTACCGTATTCGTCTTTCTCTGTCTGTCTTATTTCACTTAACATAATGTCCTCCAGGTTCATCCATGCTGTCAATATGGCAGGATTTTCTTCTTTTTATGGCTGAATAATATTCTGGTGTGTGTGTATCACATTTTCTTTATCCATTCTTCCATTGATGGACACTTAGGTTGTTTCCATTCTTCTTTATTGTGAATAGTGCTGCAGTGAACATGGAACTGCGAGTATTTCTTCAAGATACTGATTTCATTTCCTTCAGATATATTCCCAGAAGTGGGATTGCTGGATCATATAGTAGTTCCATTTTAATTTTTTTGAGGAACCTCCTTACTGTTTTCCATAGTGGCTGTACCAATTTACATTCTCACTAACAGTATACAAGGGCTCTCTTTTTTTCCACATCCTCACCAATTCTTGTTATTTCTTGTCTTGTTAATAGCCATTCTAACAGGTGTGCGGGGGCATCTCATTGTGGTTTTGATTTGCATTTCCCTGATGGTTAGTGATGTTGAGCATCTTTTCATGTACCTGTTGGCCATTTGGATGTCTTCTTTGGAAAAATGTTTACTTAGGTCAGTTGCCTATTTTTAGATTGGATTATTATTATTTTTGCTATTGAGTTGTGTAAGTTCCTTATATATTTTAGATATAACCCCTTATGAGATATAGTTTATGAATGAGTTCTCCTATTCTGTAGGTTGCCTTTTCATTTTGTTGATCGTTTCCCTTGCTATGCAGGTTTTTTGGCTTGTTGTAGTCCCACTTGTTTATTTTTGATTTTGTTGATTGTGCTTTGGTGTCATGTCAAAAAATCATTGTCCAGACCAATGTCAAGGAGTTTTTTTCCTATGTTTTCTTTTAGAAGTTTTACAGTTTCATGTTTTACATTTAAGTCTTTAATCCATTTCCAGTTAATTTCTGTGAGAGGTGTAAGATAGGGATCTAGTCTCATTCTTTGGATATAGATTACAGGTTTTCTAACACTGTTTATTGAAGAGATTATCCTTTCTCCATTGTGTGTTCTTGTTTCCCTTATCAAAGATTACTTAACCATATAAGTGTGAGTTTATTTCTGGGCTCTCTATTCGGTTCTATTGGTCTCTGTTTTTAGGACAGTACCATATTGTTTTGATTACTATAGATTTGTAATATAGCTTGAAATCAGGAGTTGTGATGTGCCAGCTTTATTCTTTCTCAAAATTACTTTGAATATTCTGGATCTTTTGTGGTTCCATATGAATTTTAGGATTATTTTTCCTATTTCTGTGAAAAATGCCATTGGACTTTTGCTAGGGATTGAATTGAATCTGTATATTGTTTTGTGTAGTACGGATATTTTAATAATATTAATTCTCCCAATCCATAAACATGGGATATCTTTTCATTTGCGTCTTCTTCAGTTTACTTCATCAGCGTCTTATAATGTTCAGTGTATTGGTCTTTCATGTCCTTGGTTAAATTTATTCCTGAGTATTTTATGTTTTTCATTCTATTGTAAGTGGAATTTTTTTCTTAATTTCTCTTTCAAATAGTTGATTTATAGTGTATAGAAATGGAACTGATTTTTGTATGTTGATTTTATGTTCTGCAACTTTATTGAATTCATTTCTTTTAAGTTTTTTTTGGTGGAGTCTAGAGTTTTCTATATATTAGGATCATGTCATTTGCAAACAGAGACAATTTTATTTCTTTATTTCTAATATGAATGCCTTTATTTCTTTTTCTTGCCTAACTGTTCTGGCAAGGACCACCAGTATTGTGTTGAATAGAAGTGGTAAGATTGGGCATTCTTGTCTTGTTCCTGATCTTAGAAGGAATGCTTTTAGCTTTTCACTATTGAGTATGATGTTAGCTGTGCACTTGTCATATATAGCTTTTCTTATATTGAGGTGAATTCCTTTAATACCTAAATTGTTGTAATTTTTTTTATCACGAATGGATGTTGAATTTTGTCAAGTGTCTTTTTCTGCAGCCAAAGAAATGATCATATGATTTTTATCCTTCATTTTGTTGATGTGTTGTAACATATTTATTGATTTGCATATGTTGAACCTCCTTGCATCCCAGGGATAAATCCCTCTTTATCATGGCCTATGATACTTATAATGTGCTGTTAAATTTGGTTTGCTAGTATTTTGTTAAGGACTTTTGCATCTATATTCAACAGTTATTGGCTTGCAATTTTTCTTTTCTTACAGTATCTTTGTCTGCCTTTGATATCAGAATAATGCTGGCCCCTAAAATGAGTTTGGGAGTGTCCCCTCTTTTTCAACCTTTTGAAAGAGTTTGAGAAGAATTGGTGTTAATTCTTTAAATGTTTGGTTGAATTCACCAGTGAAACCATGTGGTCCTGTGATTTTCTTTGTTGTGAGATTTTTGATTACTGATTTAATCTCTTGACTCAGTGCTGGCCTGTTCAGATTTTCGATTTCTTCATGATTTTGTCTTGGTAGGTTGTATGTGTATATAAATTTACCCATTACTTCTAGGTTATCCAGCTTATTGGTGTATAATTGCTCGTAGTAGTCTTTCATGATCTTTTTATTTTTGTGGTATCAGTTGCTATGTCTCCTATTTCATTGCTTGAGTTCTCTCTTTTTTCTTAGTCTAGCTAAAGCTTTGTCAATTTTGTTTGTCTTTTCAAGAAATCAGCTTTTCATTTTGTTTGTTTTCTATTATTTTTCTAGTCTCTGTTTCATTTATCTCCACCCTAATCTTTATTTCCTTCCTTCTCCCCATTTTGGGCTTAGTTCTTCTTTTTCTATTTCCTTGAGCTGTAAACATAGGTTGTTTGAAATCTTTCTTGTTTTTTTCTATGTGGGTGTTTATTGCTATAAACTTTCCTCTTACAACTGCTTTTGCTGTATCCCTTAGGTTTTTATATGCTGTGTTTCCATTTTTTGTGTGTTTCAAGATATTTTTTGATTTTCCTATTATTTCTTTAGTGATCCATTGGCCATTCAGGAGTGTGTTGTTAATTTTTACATTTATGAATTTTCCAGCTTTCCTCCTGTTATTGATTTCTAGTTTCATACCATTGTGGTTGTAATAGATACTTGATATGATTTTAATCTTACTAAATTTTTAAAAGACTTGTTTGTAGCCTAGCATATGATCTGTCCTGGAGAGAGTTCTATGTACACTTGAGAAGAATGTGTATTCTGCTCTTCGATGGAATGTTCTGTGTATCTGTTAGGTCTGTTTGGTCTAAAGTGTAGTTTAAATCCAATGTTTCCTTATTGATTTTCTCTTTGGGTGATCTATCCATTGTTGAAAGTGGGATATGAAGTCCCTTGCTATTTTGGTATTGTTGTCTGTTACTCCCTTCAGTATTTGCTTAATATATTCATGTGCTCAATGTTGGGTGCATATATATTTATAATTGTTATATCCTCTTGATGAATTAATTGGCCCCTTTGTCATTATATAATAACTTTCTCTTACTATAGTTTTTGACTTAAAATCTATTTTGTCTGATATAAAGGCAGCTACCCCTGCTCCTCTTTGGTTTCCTTTGGCATGGAATATCTTTTCTCATCTCTTCACTTTCAGCAATAGGTGTCCTTAAAGCTGAAGTGAGTCTCTGGTAGGCAGTATATAGTTGGGTCTTAAAAAAAATTTTTTTTTTTAAATCCATTCAGCTGGTCTATGACTTTTGATTAGAGAATTTAATCCATTTACACCCAATATAACTATTGTTAAAGATTTACTTTGCCATCTTGTAATTGTGTCCTAGTTATTATGTAGTTCGTTTGTTCCATTTTTCCTCTCTTGCTATCTTCCTTTGTGATTTGATTATTTTCTATAGTGTAAGCTTAGGTTTCTTTTTCTCTGTTGCATATGTTATATAGTTTTTTGCCTTGAGGTTATTATAAGACTTATGTAAAATATAACAGTCTATTGCAAGAGGATAACTTTGATTGCATACAGAAACTCTTTTTTTTCTGTCCCCTTTTGTGTTTTTGATAGTACAATTTATCTTTTTATATCATGTATCCATTAACAAATTATTATACCTAAGTTATTTTTTAAAGAATTTTTATTTTTTTAAGTACTCTACACCCAGCATGAGGGTTGAACTTACAACCTGAGATCAAGAGTCACATGCTCTATTGACTGAGACAGCCAGATATCCCATACCTGTAGTTATTTTAAGTCTTTTTCTCTTTTAAATTCTTTTTTCTTTATACCACAGTTAAGTGATTTACACACTACCTTTACACTATTAGAGTATTCTGAATTTGACTATATAACTACTTTTACCACTGAATAATATATTTTCATATGTTTTTATGCTATTAATTCATATCCTTTCATTTCTGCTTGAGAACTTTCTTTAATGTTTCTTGTAAGGTATGCTTAGTGGTGATAAACTCCCTCGGCTTTTGTTTGTCTGGAAAAGTCTTTATCCTTTATTTTCAAAGGGTGTCTTTGATGGGTAAAGCATTCTTGGTTGGCAGTTTTTTCTTCCAAGACCTTGAATATATTATCCTATTCTCTCAGAGCCTGCAAGGTTTCTGCCAAGAAATCAGCTGATAGCTTTATGAGGGTTCTCTTGTATGTAACAAATTTCTTTTTCTTGCTTCTTTCAAAATTCTCTCCTTGCCTATGACTTTTGACAGTATTATTATAGTGTGTTTCAGTGAAGTCATCTTTGGGTTGATCTGACTGCGGACCCATGAACTTCATATACCTGGATGTCTATCTCTCCCAAGATTTGGAAAGTGTTCAGCCATTATCAGAGGAACTACTTCTATTGGCTATCCAAACTATGCCCAGGTGCCTACCAATTTACATACAAAACTCCTTTTCCTGCCAATAAAGTGTTCTCCAACTAATTCCAAAGTATAATTTTAGTCTTCTATCACATGACTCCAAAATACATACCCAGTTCTCTGGGCAAACAGACCTGATCCAAACAGCTTGTGCTTTCTCTCTCCTTTGTTTAACCTTCTTTATCTAATTGAAATGTCCTCAGCCTCAAACCCAAGTCTTCATCTGTCAGAATTCTGTGCCTTTCTCAATACTGAGATAAAATTCTACCTAAAGATCCATTCCTGATTTTTATAGACAAAAATGACTACCCCATCCCATTTGATTCTAATGGCCTTTATATTACTTTCAAGTCAACTATAACCTACATATTTGTAAGATAGCTTTTGTGTATGTCTTCTCCCTCTAGCTTCATTGGAAGGCCCTTGAGAATTAGGATCTAATTCATTTTTCTATTCTCTGTAGGACTTGCATGGATCCTTGAACACAGTGATTTTCTAAGAGAACTGTTCTTATGGATCCTGATTCTGTAAGAAAGGAAACCTCCATTTAGAGTTTTGATGTAGATTGAATTGTGTCTGCTCCCCCAACTATACTGAAGTCCCAACTGCCTTTACCTCAAATTGTGACCTAGAAATAGAGTCATTGCAGATATAATTAGCTAAGATGAGATCATACTGGAATAAGGTGGGCCCCTAATCCAATATGACTAATGTCCTTATAAAGAGGGAAATTTGGAAGCGCACACACACACACACACACACACACACACAGAACACCATGTGAAGATTGGAGTTCTGTTACCACAAGCTAAGGACCTACCAGAAACTGGGAGGATAGACTGGAATAGATTTTTTTCCTGGAGCATTAAGAGAGAGCAAGACCCTACTGGCACCTTCATCTCACACTTCTAGCCTTCAGAACTATGAGACAGTACATTTCTGTTGTTTAAGCCACTCAGTTTGTGGCACTTTGTTACAGCAGCCCCAGGAAGCTAATACCAGCTTATATTTTCACCATCCCCAGAACAAACAAAAACAGGGCGTTTAAAATGATCCTTTTCTTGGTAGAACTGAGGGCTTAGGTGAGGTAACCTGATAGCAAAGTAGCCAGACCATTCTCTATTATTTGTACCGCTGGTCCTCTGCTCCAGTGTGAGTTCTTATGGCCCTCAGAGCATCTTTCGCACTGGCAGCTCAGCATGTCAGAACTGGACAATCTTGTATCTTTAACCCTCTTCCTCCCTCATAAGCCTCTCTCAGTTGTTATTACCATATTCCTGTCAGTCCCTCTGGTGAAAACCTTCTGCAATCCTTCCCTTTTCTTATCCCTAATTTTTAAAAAATCTAGATTTCGGGGCACCTGGGTGGCTCAGTTGGTTAAACATCTGATTCTTGGTTTTGGCTGAGGTCATGATCTTAGGGTCATGAGATCGAGCCCCACGTCCATGGTGGGCATGGAGCCTGCTTAGGATTCTCTCTCTTCCTCTTCTTCTGCCCTCCCCACCTCTCCCCCTGGCCTAAGTGTATGCTCTCTCTCTAAAAAAAAAAAAAAAAAAAAAAAAAAAATCAGATCCTCTTTACTGATGGCAGTAATTGGCCAGACTGAGGGGCAGGCCCTTAACACAGAGAATGTGTTCTCAGTCCTGCCTGATGCATGCCCAGGACCTGATGGCACTGGGGACTGGGACTCTGGCAGGATGATGTGAGAACACTGCCCCTCCCTCCCAGGGATGTAAGTGTAGACTTTCTGATCCTGGGTTGAGTCAGACTGAAGGTTTTCATCCTGCTGTGTTACTTACTAGCTGAAGGGCAGCTGTGGAGAGGTTCCTTAAATCCCACTGGGGCTCTGTTTACTAATCTGTAAATGAGATAATAATGGAGCTCACGTCATAGGGGCATTGAGAAAATTAAAGGATTTAGTGCACATCAAGAGGTGAGAACCTGGCACATGGCAGGTGCTTCATAAATGTTACTTGTATTGTTATATATGCGAGAAAACCTCATTGGCATTTATTCAAACAGCCTTATTATTTTTCATAAAGAAGGGCATAGTTAATCCTCAGTTTTTCTTTGCCTTCCCTCCTCCCCCACCAGTTTCACACATGTAAGAAATGCGGTGGTAGTTTATACACGTAGACTCAGGGCTGGCTTAGCAGGGAGTTTGGAGCAAAGCTTCTGAGATCTAACTTGGCCGAGCTCCTGGGCCTCTCCTGGCTGCCGAGTCCCCTGTGCTTACCTGTCTTCTATGTTGTTTAGGTTCCAGTGACACAAGGGCACAGCTTGGTGACTGGCCTCCCGAGGCCTCCGGAGTCACCAGGGGGTGCCTCTAATTAGGTACACTGTTGAACACGCAGGTATTTATCCTGGAGGCAAGAAGGGCTGCGGGGAATAGCTGCTTAACATGAAATGCAGGCAGCAAGTCCAGTGTTAGTTAGAAGTATGTTACTTATGATATGAGGCATTGGGAAAGCCCAGACAAGCAAACAGTGATGACCCCAAACCCAGTTGTTTGCATCGTATTCCCCTTATAGGGCCACTCCTAAGCTGAGCTGATTCATTCAGCTGATATTTACCACTGAATTTTCATAATCAATAGGGATTTATGAGGCAATTCCTGAGTGCCAGATACAGTACTAGGTGTTGAGGATAAATGAAATGATGAGTTAGACACAGTCCTGCCTGTAACGAGTTTATAATCTGGTCATTGGGACAAATGGTGGATTGGACAAATGCCAATAGTGGTGTTGAGATTGGAGCATCACAGATGTGGGTTATGGTATCCCAGAGTGGGGGATCCTGACTCAGCCTGGGGGCCGCTAGGGGACCGTCATACTCGTCATTTTTTTATTTAATGCCCCTGTAAGATTGACTTTGGACAGGACAAAGATTGTGACTGTCCTTTTATTGCTCTATCTCCTGTGCTATCTCAGTGGTCAGCATATGGTAGAGGCTCAATAAACATTTGGTAAATAAGGTAATTAAATGGTATCTAAGCTGAGAACTGAAGAATGGGGTGTTAGCGAGGAGGAAATTGTCTGGGGGGGTTGAAGAGTGGCAGTAGGAAATAAAATGGTGAGGAAGGACATCATGGGGAAGGAGTGGCATGTAGTCCCTGGAAAGGACAAAGACTGGTTCTGGAAACTGCACATACGGTAGGGTGGCATGGAGGCAATTCAGGAGGCATGGTGAAGGCCGATGGTGAGAATAACATGGAATTATTAAAGATTTTAAATAAGAAAGACTGGTTGGATTTGACATGCATGTTTTAAGGTACAGGAAACGGATTAGATTGGAGAGGGTAGAGTTGAAGCAGAGAGGCGAATTTGGGGGCTTCTGTAGCAATCTTGATTGGAGGTGGGGGTGGCTGCACAGATTACTGACGATGGAGATGGGGATGTGGATAGTTTCAAAAGCAGCGAGGGATGTAGAATGACTAAGACCTGGCAACTGTCTCTAGAGAAGGAAGGCAGGGCACTGAATCTTTAAGGGATGCTAGCATCATTTGCTTACTTGATAAACAACAGAGGAAGAGGTGCAGCGGGGAGATAAAACCACATGTGGACACACTGCGCTTGAGTTGCCCACGGGAGGTTTAGTGGGCAGGTGCACACATCAGGCTTAACCTCAGGAGAACAATCTGGTTCTCATTATACAGGTTTTGATGCTCATTAGCATAGAAGCTCAAGATTATATAACCTAGAGATCCACTGATAAAATTCAGAAGGCCCATGAACCTCAGAAATTACACTGAAATTTTAACAATGTGCGTTGTTCTGGAGAGTTAGCTTTGTGTCAGCCTTTTAAAATAAGTGGACCCTTGATCCTTTGGGCTGTTGGAGCTAGAAGAAGAGATGAGATTGCTCAAGTAGATAGAGGAGGAAGAGAGCTGTGGGAGCATCAGCATTTTGGGGATGAGGGCACTGTGCTGAGTTGAGCTAGCGGTGGGGGTCAGTGTATGGGGGATAAGATGAAGATTTGCAGAAAACATTAGCTTTACTGTTTATAAAGTGCATTCGCAGACACTGTCATTTCATATCTCAGTAACTCAACTAGATGTTTATCATTTGGGTCTGTGTCAGAGTTCAGTACAAGACACAGAAACTTGGCTATAAATTTTAAACAAGAAGGGATTTAATACAGAGAATTGGGTGCTTACAAAATCACTGGAAGGGTGAGCCTGAGGGAAAAGATTTCCAGAACAATGTGGAGCCGAGGTCAAAATGCACCCCTGCAGTTTCCATCCTGGCATTGGGAAGCTGGAATCAGAAAGTCCCTGTGGCTGCTACCATTGCTGCAACTGCTTGGGTTCAAAAGTCTCATGTTTCCATGACATTCCTTGACTACAGTGAACAGTCAAGGAACTAGAGGATGGCCACCATCTTATCTACGTTCTACAACTCCTTGCATGAACGCATCTAATTAGTGGAACCTAATTAACGCCTAGATTCAGTGAGGTCTGGAAAATACCTTTATTCTACCTCTCCACCTAAAAAAGAGAGTGAAATGGAGGTAAAGAGGAGGAGGTTTTTTTCCCCCCATGGGACCAGAGAGTAAATATTTTAGTCTTCGTGGGCCATGCAGTCTCTATCATACCTACTCAGCTTTACTATTACAGTGCAAAAACAACCACAGAAAGTACCTAAAAGGATAAGCATGGTTGTGTTCTAATAAAACTTTATTTATAAAAATAGGCAGTGGACTGGATTTGGCCTGTGGGCCATAGTTTGCCCACCCCTGAGGTAAGCAGGTTAATTCACAATAATTACAATGGGTTCATTTTATGAATGAGGGAATTAATCCAGAGAGATTTAGGACCATTTAGCCAATGTAAGTGAAAACGTATCCTCATTATTTTGGTCTCAAAGTTAATGGTCTTTTCAGCAAACCCTGATGCTGAGCCCATCCTTTGGGAGACTTGTGATCTAAAGAGGAGAGAAAATGTGCACCTCGCTGTTACAGACCATGGTAAAAGCCCCGAGAATGGTGCAAAGTGCTCTTGCATACAAGGGCAGAAGAAATCAGAGTAACTTTCACTGGGGAAGTTGTTTGAGCTAGGTGTTAGAGAAATGTATAACTTTAATAGGTGGAGATGGTAGGGGAGAAGGTGGAACGCAAAAGAGCATTTAAAGTGGAGCGGGAAACTTCAAGGCAAGTTTATGGAAACAGCTAGGAATCCAAACTCATCTGAACATTGTGACCTTCTAGGGTTTTAAGAGAGGCAGGCTGGATTATGGAGAACCTTGGATGTTATGATGAAAAATCTGAATTTAGAAAGCAGAAGCCCTGGCAATTTTTGAACTAGGCTGTGATATACATGTTACTATAGGGAGAATTATCTGGTATTGTGGTACAGAATTTTTTGACTCAGAAGCTACGGTCAACAAGAATTCACATAGGAAGTGATTGCAATATTTTTTCATGCAAAGGAAGCAGTAGATCTAAGGGATGTCTTGAGCCATTCATGGCACTTGGAAACTTGTAAATGTAGGTGGGATAGAAGGATGGCTTCGGTAGTGAGAAATGAGAATAACAAAACTTGGAAAGCCACGAGCAGGAGGTTGTTTTTGTGGAAAGATGGTGGGTGGGAGAAATGGACATATGGGGGAGGCAAATGGAAATATGGGCTTGATTTTCAAGAGAGAGAGAGAGGTGGTTGGGGGTTGTTGCATACAGCTGGACAGAGAGCCGCAGAAAAGCTCCTGTCTCTGATGGGTGTGGGTAGTAGAGGAGTCCCAAAACAGAAGCCAGGAGACTTAGTTCATCAAGAAGGAGGAGACGCACAGGGAAAGGGAAATGGAGTAGGGAGGGTAGGTAGGGCGCCAGGGTGAGTGTTATCAGAGAAGTCAGGGGAGGAGCTGTTTCCAGAAAAAGGAATGGCCAATGGCCAGTAGCATTGCATGCCACTGGGAGGACAGTAAGTATTCATGAAAGGCAATGAGACAGTTGTGGTAGGTGAACCCTGAGAGAGCCTTTTAGTGTATGGAGAGTAAGTGGAGGCAGAAGTTGTGGCCTGTTCACTTGAGGAATTTGATATGGAAAGGAAAGAGGAGAGAAGATGGGAGATTGAAATTTGTTTGTTTTAAAGTTGATTACTTCTGTAGTACCTAAAAACCATCAATGGCTTCCCTGGTCAGAATGTGTCCCGATGTCTCCCCCTCCCCCACCAGGCCTTCTTAAAGAAAAGGAGGTTGAAGGAAGAGCTTCATCCCTTTTCTCTTGATTTCAGGATCCTTGTTTTTGGTCAGTTGTTTGTGTCTGACTTGACTTTGCTTTTTGGCTCTGCGGTGGCCTCTCCTGGCAACCTGTGAGGTAATACACAAACGCGTGCAGTTGTTAAGCAACTGCTTCCAGCCGTGGAGGCTCTGCTAAATTTGGAACATGCATGAGTCCCAATCTAAGTCTTCATTCAGCGGCGAGAAAATAAGTCCCTGACTTTGAAATTTCAGAGGTTATACATTTGCGGAATATAAAATCAGTGCGCTGATGATTTTTGTCTTACCTCACAGGATTCCTTTAAAATCCATTAGAGAATTGCTGTGCAGGGAAAATTGCTGTGAAAATTTTGTTCTCTCCCGGGTCTTTTCTAGAAAGAAAGTAGGTATGCCCAAGCTCCAGAAGGAATGGAGTATCTTACACCAGTGCTTTCTCTGCTAATAAACAAAAACAGAACAGACAACAACAACAAAGCAAACCAACTCTAGAGTCTCATTGGAAATGATTTTATCAGTCTAAATTAAGGCTCTTTATTTATTCTAACTCTTGTTTCCTTTCACACCTTGGTCAGTAGCTTCCACCACATCATCAGCTGGGTCTCAAGTGGGTTATGAAATGGATGCACAAAGAGGTAACTTGGATTCATAATTTTCTCTCTGTCAAATTCACTTCCTTACGCTCATGTTTAAACCGCTGTGTTAGTCTCCAAGGCCCTCAGCTGTGTTGCTCTGGAGCTATTTAGAGAGTGGAAGTTTTCTAGGACTCCTTCGCATTTGTATAGAACTTCAGTTTTTGAATGTTTAGACGTCCATTAGTTTCATTGGACCACACAATAATCGGTGGGATATAGGCAATATGATCATTAAGCCCATCTGACAGATAAAGGAACTGAGGTTCAGAGTGGTTAATTCATTAGATCAGGGTCATGTAGGATACCAACCACAGATCCCCCAGCTCCAAATTTATCCCGTTTTTTCCCCATTGGGCTCTGGGTGGCATTTTTTTAAAAATATTTTTTTATTATATTATGTTAGTCACCATACAGTACATCCCTGGTTTTTGATGTAAAGTTCGATGATTCATTAGTTGTGTATAACACCCAGTGCACCATGCAATACGTGCCCTCCTTACTACCCATCACCAGCCTATCCCATTCCCCCACCCCCCTCCCCTCTGAACCCTGCAGTTTGTTTCTCAGAGTCCATAGTTTCTCATGCTTCATTCCCCCTTCTGATTACCCCCCCCTTTCTTTATCCCTTTCTTCTCCTACCGATCTTCCTAGTTCTTACGTTCCATAGATGAGAGAAACCATATGATAATTGTCTTTCTCTGTTTGACTTATTTCACTTAGCATTATCTCCTCCAGTGCTGTCCATGTTGCAGCAAATGTTGAGAAATCGTTCTTTTTGATAGCTGAATAATATTCCATTGTCTATATGGACCACAACTTCTTAATCCAGTCATCTGTTGAAGGGCATCTTGGCTCCTTCCACGATTTAGCTATTGTGGACAGAGCTGCTATGAACATTGGGGTGCATATGGCCCTTCTCTTCACTATGTCTGTATCTTTGGGGTAAATACCCAGTAGTGCAACGGCTGGATCATAGGGTAGCTCAATTTTTAACTTTTTAAGGGACCTCCACACTGTTTTCCAGAGTGGCTGTACCAACTTGCATTCCCACCAACAATGTAGGAGGGATTCCCTCTCTCCACATCCTCTCCAACAATTGCTGTTTCTTGCTTTGTCAATTTTTGCCATTCTGACTGGCGTAAGGTGGTATCTTAGTGTGGTTTTGATTTGAATTTCCCTGATGGCTAATGATTTTGAACATCTGGGTGGCATTTTTGATGTGAGTGTTTTCTTTCCTTCTTAAGCACTTGAGTGAATAAGTTTGCACACCATCAGGTTGGTTTCTGGGAGGACATTGATTGTGGAGGGCCAGGAGCCGAAACCACAGGTTGTAAATGACAGTTACCCTTACTGGAGGTTTGGCCTTTATTGAACGGAGGGCTCTTGTTAGGGAAAGGTATGCGCTGAGATACGAGGCTTGCCAATCTTTCAAAAAAAATGGAAATTTCTGGGCTCCTTGGGGCTGGCTAATGATAGTGATTATGGAGGCGTTTGCAGATGTGAAGTACTTTATAAATCCCGGAGGAGTGTCAGTAGGACTGCGTTTCTGGGGAGATGGATATTTGCGTTTGTTATCTTCTGGACACTGCTGCCTTTGGCACATTCTTGTTTTTATAAACAGGCCTGTTTTGCTTCTCTTTAGAAATGGGACTGTTATCTAGCTTCATGGTGGCTTTCTGTGCACGTGAGCAGGCTCTCCAGTAAAATGGAACATTTGTACTGCTACAAAACTGA
The DNA here is from genome assembly GCF_023065955.2 of Ursus arctos. Classification (NCBI taxonomy): domain Eukaryota; kingdom Metazoa; phylum Chordata; class Mammalia; order Carnivora; family Ursidae; genus Ursus; species Ursus arctos. Next base: position 28,681,734 of record NW_026622930.1, on the reverse strand, counting down.
ATTTAGTGACGTTGCCAATATCTTCGCCCTCAAGTAGTCTTTAAATATTCTTAGCCCTGGGAGCTGGCCCAAGAAATTGCTTATTCTTTTCCCCATACCACTCAGCATATAAATCCTGAATCACTGCTGACCAAAGATACGTAAAGAACAAATCAATAAGCATTTTGTTTCTGTGTTTTAGGGGATGAGAGGATGAGTGAGAGAAAACCCTTTGATGAGGGCTTCAAATCGTTGTCATTGTTCTGTGGATTAACAGAGCTGAGACTATTCATGTACTCATTTGTTGACTTCCGTGTCATTACACTGCACTAAAAGGATTTTTTTAGTAGCATTTTGAAATAGAATTCACACACCAACGATTCACACATTTAAGGTATACCATTCAATGGTTTTTGGTATGTTACAGTATTAATTTTTTACAGTCATGGTCAAAGACATAAAACAAAATTTGCCCTTTTAACCATATTTAATGTACAATTCAGTGGCATTAGCTAGACTCCCAGTGTTGTGCAACCATCACGACTGCTTCCAAAGTTTTTTTATCACCTCCAACAGAAACTCTGTATTCATTGGACAATACCTGCCCCTGAAAGGATGTTTGATTGCTACCTTCAGGTGTACGTAAGGCCTTTGAGGAAGATTTTCTTTATTCTTTTAGGGGAAGTTCCATATGGTACATGACACAGGTTGGGGGCCCTCAGCCTCAGAGATGAGATGGCAGGGTGTTATGGGATCATCCCTCCGGGTCCACACTTGGCGGGGGGGGGGGTAGGAAGAGAAGAGGACAGGCTTAGCGGAAGAAGGTACGCTGCACTGCAGTCAGAAGGCCCCAGCCTCCCCAATGGGGCTCGGGAACTGGGGACTCTGGAGCTGGGCGACAAGGGTGGGTCTTCAGACCTTTCTGCCTCCAGGCATCAGATGCCGGCAGGCTCTGGGAAGTACCTGAGCCCAGGCTAAATAAGTTACCCCTTCAACCAGAGTCAACTGGGGAGGGAGTTGACAGCTGAGGGCTACGAGCCATAAGCATGCCTGGCAGCTGCGGGACGGAATCTTCAGCCAGTGCTTCCCAAATGTTGTTGCCCTTTGGAATCACCTGGGCATCATAAAAAATACTCCGCCTGGTTTAATTGATATGGGCTGAGAAGCAGGCGGCAGGAGTTTTAAGAGCTTCCCAGGTGACTCTAAAGGGCAGCAGTTTGGGAGCACCTGCATCCTGAGGAGGCGGCAGGAAGAACCTGCGTTTTGGAGTCAGGAAGATTTGCATGTGGCTCAGCCATTTACTAGCTCTGTGAATTCTCGTTGATGTCCTGCTGATAAGACTTTGCCGCTGGGCTTAAAAAAAATATGAATGGAGGTGCATTTAGGTGGGTGGGAGGGGACTTACAAATCAATCAAAAACAGTGAACACTTCCAAGAAAATTTGGCAAAAAACAAGAATGCATAATTTACAATGAAGTTCAAATAACTTAAACATTTGAAGATATATTGTCTTAATGTATTAATTGCCTTTCATGTGTGAAGCAATGAAAGTTAAAATTATTTGCTTACAGCACTCAGTAATGGTGAAGGTGGTGGCTGGAGACATTTTGACACTCCTGGTGTGTGTGCACTGGTGTAGCATTTACAGTGAGGTGTGCATGCACATTCTTAAAGGTGAATCAGATCTAATGCCAGGGTTTTATCCTGTGGAAATAACGGATTGGTGGGTCAAGATGTGTGCCTGAAGGTTTAATTACTGAGCCTTGTTGGCAATGGCGGGAAACTGGGAGCAGGACAATGCTCAATAATAGGGTATGGTACATACATATTCTGGAACTATGCAGTCATTTAAAAAAATAATGTAGCATGCACGTATTAACAGAGGAAGATAGCCACCATGTATTTTTAAATGAGAGAAGCAGTAAACAAAACAGCATGAGCCTATTTTTGCACTAAAATCATATTTGCATTGAAAATGCCTGTAAGAAAAATACCAGATGTTAAGAGTAAATAGTGTTCTTCCCGTATCTCTCCATAATGCTTAAGACTTAAAGAAATCATTACCCATATATTAATTTTTGTGTTGATTTTATATTCAGGAAAAACAGAGCCATTTCCAAAAATGACATGGTTCTCAAATTACACACACACATCTCCATCTATACATGCTTGTGTATGTGGGTCCATCCCCGTTTCTCCCCAGCGATCTGAAAGGGAAGAGTCTGTAATCTAATTAGCGGCTATCCCTAGAATTGGGGGTCATGAGTGATTTTTGTTTTCTTCCTTATGCTGATTTATACTTCACAAATTTTTATATGATTGTAATACTCTCTTAATGAGAAATAAAAAGAGGGAGGTTTTAATATTTCAGCGTGCTTGCCTGGCCTAGTTTTCTAGCCACCCTTTAAATAGTGCTTACATCTATTCCTTTGGTTCACATTTCTTTCTCCCTGCCTTCTTATCTAAATAATCACTATTATGTGTTGCATACTTGTGTGCTTTACAAAATTAGGGGCATTTACTCTGACTTGCATATTTGTTATCAAGTGGTACATTTTCACTTTATTCATCTTTTTTTCCCCTAAAGTAAATTTGACCTTTAGATGAGGCATTTCCAAGCGTAGCATCCATCATCTACCATTATACTTCTGCTTCATCTGTTAAATGGTAATGTGTCCTCTAAAAATATTGATATTAAATTAAGTCATTCCATATTTGCTCTTAGGAAGAGCTTTGAGGTTATCAAATTTACCATGCAGGTAAGATATGCAAAAAGAGAAATGCATGGAAAGCATCCTGCAGGCCAGTGCTCTGCCATGTGTCTGACAAATCTCATTCATCCCTCTAGGCCCTAAATTAAACATCAGCTCCCCTGTCCTATTTTCTTGGCTCCCCCAGGGTAAACTGTTGCTGACTTCTCCATATGTTTATTATGGCCCTCATTAAATTTTATTGTAACTAGTTGTTGACGGCTGTCATCCCATTAAGACCTCCAGATAGGAAATGTGGTAGCCACCCACCAAGATGGTCCCCAGTGATCCTTACCTCTTGGTATTCATGTCTTTGACAAATTATAATAGAAGTGATGATATGTCATTTCCCAGATTAAGTTATAAAAGACTGAGGTTTTAGAGTGCCCAGGTGCCTCAGTCAGTTGAGCACCCAACTCTTGATTTTGGCTCAGGTCATGATCTCAGGGTCAGGAGATTGAGCCCCTCAGTGGGCTCCCTGCTCAGCCGGGAGTCTGCTTCTCTCCCTTTCCCTTCCCCCTCCCCCCACTAGCGCTCTCTCCATCTCTTTCTCTCAAATAGGTAAAATAAGTCTTTAAAAAAAAAGACTGAGATTTCTCTCCTGGGTTCTTTCTTTTAAATCACTCACTGTATGGAAATCTAGCCACCATGTTGTGAAGACAGGCAATGTATGGGGAGAAGCTCGTGTGGCCCAGTTAGTAGGAAACAGAGGCTGGCCGACAACCATGTGAGTGAGTTTAGAAGCAGGTCCTCCCCTTGTTGAGCCTTCAGATGCTATGGGCCCTTCCGTCAGCTTGATTGCAACCTCATGAGAGACCCTGAGCCAGAACCATCTAAATGTCTCTCAATTTCTAACCCTCAGAAAATACTGTGAGACAATACTTTTGTTTTAAGTGCTAAGTTTGAGGTAACTTATTATGCAGCAGTAGATAAATAGTAAGAATTTGGTACTAGAAGTGGGGTAGTGAGATAACTAGAGATGAAAATATGGTAGGGGCTTTGAAACTAGGCAGTGCACGGTAGAAAAGCCATAAGGATTTTGAGGAACATGTTAGCAAAGCTTTAAGTGCCATGAGTACACTGTTCACAAAGTTTGGACTCTGAGGAGGCTACCAGTGAAGGGTTAAAAGAAAATGAGAATCATATGGGAAACTGGAAAAGGCAGATTCTTTATTAAGAAGTGGCCAAAAATTTAGTAATACTGTCATCTGCAGTAATGTGAAAAGTAGAAAACGCACCTAATGAACTGGGTGACGCAGTTGAGAGTTTGAAACAATGTTGTGCCTTCCATTTTTTCCCTGTTGCTTATAGTAAAACTGCAAGGACAGAGAAACTGAAGGCAGGACTAGTGAACAAAAAGAGCCAGGACTTGCTGTTTTTGAAGATTCCAGTTTCTGCAGATGACACATGATACTAAAATTAAGAAATGGCTTTTGAGCAAAGATCAAATTTGGGGGCACTTTTAGGAAAACAAGTTCCAAACATGAAGCCAAGGTTGTGACTGGAAAATCTTTTCAAGATCTCAGAAATTAAAGATGGTGTCTCAGAGAACTGTACAGTCAGCCAAAAGTCCCTTTCAAGAGATAAGGGTTTGCCTTCCAGACCCTCTTGGTCAATGGTAGGCCTTCTTGGAAGCTCAAGGACATTGTACCTCAGCAAAAGCCCAAGGTGAGGAAGGACCCATTGCAAAGAGATTTGTGGGTATGGCTTCTATCTAATGGAATGAAGCCTAAAAGGAATCACAGAAGACCTTCAAAGTTTTTAAGACAGTTACACCTGAACAGACACCATCAGGTTAAATGAAAGGGACGTAGCACAAATGAAAAGAGGACTTTGACCCCCAAGTATCACGATTAGGAAGTAGGCAGAAAAAACTACTCAGCTGCAAACACTTGTTACAATTCATGAAAATGGGAGGACCACTGGCAGGCCCAAACCAAGAGTCCAGAGGTTGGAGTTAAGAGCCATAGAGAATTATTACCAGACCTCAGGAAAGAACTCTCATGTGCTTGACAGGATTTCAGAATTGCTAGCCCATACTTCCTATTTCCCCCTCTGTGAGTGGGAGTGTTTATAGTGGTTATCCTCTGCTTGTCCCACTGTTGATTATTGTGTGTGGGGACAGATAACCAGTTGCTTTGGTTGCACATGTCTTAGACATTGAGAGGAACCATAGTTAGTGAGCTGTGTGTCAGGGACTATACCCAATGAACCTCATCCATGCTTGACCTGATTTAGACAATAAGAATCTGGACTGGGAGCTGATGCTGGGGTTTGATGAGACTTTTAGGGACTGTGGGGAAGGTTAGTGTATATTGCATGTAGGACAGATGGGAATCATTGGGAGCCTGAAGGTGACTGTGGTAGCCAGCCTCTAAGATAGCCCCCATTAATCCATGACTCTTGGCATTCAGAGTTGTTAATTCCCTCCCAGACTCACATTGTGCTAAGGTTGGTCTTTGTGACCAATAGCAGAAGCCATGGTGTGTCACTTTGAGATAAATTTATTAGAGATGGTAGCTTCCATTTGGGGGATGCTCTTATTCTCTCGCTGTCTTGGATTGCTCACTGTGGGATATGCTGCATGTTGAGGACATTCAGGCATCCTTGTGGAGAGAACCACCTCGTGAAGAACTTCCAGCCTCTAGCCATGTAAGTGAACTTTTAGGTGTACCCTCCAGCTCCAGGCAAGGCTTCAAATGATGGAGCCTCAGCCAACAGCTTGACTGCAACTTCATGAGACACCGTGTAGAAAGGTATTAACATAGCAGACCCAAGACTGCTATCCTTATGAAGGCCTCCTGGCAAGACTGCTCTCGGCTGGCATCTGGGAACTTGGATTTAGGGAAGGTTCCCACCATCCTCTAATGAGTGGTTGTATTGCCTAAAGTGCGCAAACAATATTATTTATGGTGAACACCTGCTGTTATCTGTGAGTTTGGAATTTTGGTATGTGCTAGGCAGAGGGTGCATGCCTGAGCAGCCCCCAACAAAAGCCCTGGACATTGTGTCTCTAATGAGCTTCCCTGGTAGACAACATTTCACAAATTGTTGTCACACTATGATGCTAGAGGAATTAAGCTTGTCCTGTGTGATTCCATGGGGAGAGGACTCTTGGAAGCTTGTGCCTGGTTTCCTGTGGACTTCATTCCATGCACCTTTTCCCTTTGTTGATTTTTGCTTTATATCCTTTTGCTGTCATTGGAGCCACGAGTAATACCATATGTATGTGAATTCTCCCAGCGATCACTGAACCTGGAGGTGTTCTTGGGGAAGCTCAACACAAAGACCCAGGGCAAGAACCACCTACTCAGAAACTGAGATAACAATCGTTTACTATTTTAAGGCACTGAGTTTTAGAGCAACAGATAACTAATACATGAAGCCAATTATTTCTCTCTCGCCAGCATTTAGCTTAGTGTCTAGAACATAGGTGTTAAATATTTGTTGAGTAAGTTGACATTTCTGCCTTTGAAGAATTTTACAGTCCATCTGGTGCCTTTGCAGGAGAAATCTAAATCCTTGCCTAATATTACGAAGCTGGCTTACCTTCCCTTTTTTGTGTCTGGAAGAACCAGCCCCAGTGTAAGCAGCCTGCCTTGCCATTATCAGAGTCTGCTATCTTCCTTTTTGGATGTGGTTCATGTGTATGAGAATTAGTGTATGACTATGCTTCTCTGTTTCTTCTTAGTTTCCTTGTTTTTCATTTTTTTCTCTTCTAGGCTTGGTGATGACAGCTATTCTTACCATTGGAATAAAACCTTCTTCCTGCTAAAAAATTAATTGCCAAATGTTTCAGGGCCTTATAAGATATTAATATTTGTCTCTTGAGTCTTGCCTCTTATTCTGTCATATGATTGCCTTGACAAATGAACGGTTTTGTTTTACATTGTCCCCTCCTCTGCACACTGTCTTGAAATAGACTTATATACAAAGATAGCAACCATTCAGGCTAAGATAACTTTAATGTGGGAGAAAAACCCAAAATATATACTAGAAGTAGACTTCCTGGAGTTATCTACAGTTTCTGAAAGAAGTATTTTAATCCAAAGGTCTGTGTCTATGCTTGGTACAGATGTGTACACGTGCACACACACACACACACACACACACACACACACTCATCCCAAGTTGATTTCTGTGACCTAGCTTTTGGTACTTCAGCAGAATATTTTCCCTCCCTTCAAGTGTATTCCAGTCATAGCAGATGACCTTGATTCCTATTTTCCTGATAATCTCAAGGTGTTCTAAAGGAGTTCCCTGATTTGATCTCCTTTTCCTTAATTAAAAAAATATTTTCCCTCTTTTATTAAAAGGTCTATCATTCTTTTAAAGGGTCCTATCTATAGTCTTTCCTCCTTTTTCTTGAACATTATTTTATCTTTGATTCTGCCTTATATTTTTGCATTTTCTTTTTTCTTCTTCTTACCAATTTCAATAAGGTTGCTCAGGTTTCTCTAACTCTAAATAGAACAGCCACCCTTTTCTTTGCCTTGCTTTCTCTTGGAACTGTAATTCTATGTACTTCCTTTATTTTGTTGCCAAGCTTCTGAAGATTAGTCATTTCTGCTGGATGCCTCACTTCCTCATCATTCACTCACTGCTTAACACTTAAAACCCACTATGTTACCCTCTCCACTCTGAAATTCTCCTCCAAGGTATTTTTATGACTGTGTCTATTAACCCTCTGCCCCCCACATCCCGAAAACACATTGTTTACCTTACTGAAGCATTTATTTCTGTTTTTGTCACCTTCTTTGAAACTACTCTTCCTTCTTTATTGACGTATGACATTTTTGCTTTGGTTCCCATCCTATGTTTTATAGCTGTATTTCTGTTTATTGACTAATGGACCAATCAATCAAGACTTATCCAAGCTGGAAGAAATTGGTTTATGGAATGAATGGTCCATTTACAAAAGGTCTGTTCCCTCCCCAGAATTTTTAATTCCCAGGGGTTCAGTTGCTTACATAGAGTATGAGACCATTGCATCTGAATGTGCCATCTAGGTACTGTTTTTGGCAGTCTTGTTTATTCCATTCGGATATGACTCCAAAATTCTACATTTTAAGCCTCAGATTTCAACCAGAAGGTACACTAACTGTACCTTGATCTCATCAAATTCTAACTAAAATCCAAGTTTTCATTTTCTTTCCCCTCCAAATAGCTCCTTCTGACCTCTCTATTTTTATCTGATTGTAGGATAGGGATCACCTTAGGTCCTTCTCTTTGGCCCTATGTCCAAACAATCCTCAAGTCCTGTCAGAACCACTTATATAATATTTCCTCTGTTTGATATCTTTCTATTCCCAGTCCCATTATGGCTGTCTCTTAGTTCCTGCCTTTGTCTCCAGTCCTACTTTCAGTCCCATATACCTGGAATCGATGGCCCTTTTGAAAGTGAAATCCTCACCCCATCATGGCACCATCTGGAAACTGTCTGTTTCTGACAGATTAAGGGTAAATGCCTCTCTTTTCTTCCTCCCCTATGCACACTGTGCCCTTATAGCTTCCCAGCCTCTATTTTGCTCATGACGCTCCCTTGAATTAGGTTATGTGAGTAGAATCCGGTTGGCAAGCAATTCTGGAGATCAAACAAAAAAACAGGAGTTTGGAGGAAATGTCTATTTGCTAAGAAACATGGATATGCATGTCATTTTTGCCTGTTGAAGTCATTTTCACCTTTAAGCTTCATCTCAGGTTTGCAGTTTTTCTCATGAAGGCTTTCATGCTTTCCCAGTGATGGCTCCTGCCTTCTTCTGCATCACGTTGTGCTTTATTTCCGGCGCTCCAATGCCACAAAGTGCTTATGCTTTGTTGGCACTCAGGGTTTATGAATGATAATCCATTAGGGTATGAAAAAAAGGATAGTAGAATTGCTATTTATTTTTAATTTTTTTACTACTAATTTTTTTTATCGTGGTAAAATATACATAACATAAAATTTGCCTTTTTAACCGTTTTTAAGTATACATTTCTGTAGCGTTACATACCTATTCACATTGCTGTGTGACCATCACCACCACTCATCTCCAGAACTTTCTCATCTTCTCTGACTGGAACTCTTATCCATTAGATGCTACATTTAAGATTTCTGTTTTGATGGACATTTAAAAACTAAGGCAGCCCACGGAATGGGAGAAGATATTTGCAAATGACACTACAGATGAAAGACTGGTAACCAAGATCTACAAAGAACTTCTCAAACTCAATACACAAGAAACAAATAAACAAATCAAAAAATGGGCAGAAGATATGAAAAGACACTTTTCCAATGAAGACATACAGATGGCTAACAGACACATGAAAAAATGTTCAAAATCATTAGCCATCAGGGAAATTCAAATCAAAACCACATTGAGATACCACCTTACACCAGTTAGAATGGCAAAAATTGACAAGGCAGGAAACAACAAGTGTTGGAGAGGTTGTGGAGAAAGGGGATCCCTCTTACACCGTTGGTGGGAATACAAGTTGGTATAGCCGCTTTGGAAAACAGTGTGGAGGTCCCTTTAAAAGTTAAAAATTGAGCTACCCTATGATCCAGCCATTGCACTACTGGGTATTTACCCCAAAGATACAGACGTAGTGAAGAGAAGGGCCATATGCACCCCAGTGTTCATAGCAGCATTGTCCACAATAGCTAAATCGTGGAAGGAGCCGAGATGCCCTTCAACAGATGACTGGATTAAGAAGTTGTGGTCCATATATACAATGGAATATTACTCAGCCATCAGAAAGAACGATTACCCAACATTTGCTGCAACATGGACTGGACTGGAGAAGATAATGCTAAGTGAAATAAGTCAAGCAGAGAAAGACAATTATCATATGGTTTCACTCATTTATGGAACATAAGAAGTAGGAAGATCAGGAGGAGAAGAAAGGGAAGAAGAAAGCAGGCGGGGGGGGTGGGTACACAGAAGGGGGAATGAACCATGAAAGACTATGGACTCTGGGAAACAAACTGAGGGCTTCAGAGGGGAGGGGGCTGAGGGAATGGGATAGGCTGGTGATGGGTAGTAAGGAGGGCACGTATTGCATGGTGCACTGGGTGTTATACGCAACTAATGAATCATGGAACTTTACATCAAAAACTAGGGATGTACTGTATGGTGAGTAACATAATAAAAAATATTATTTAAAAAAAACCTATATAATGTTAGGGAGTCTGTGTATTTCCAGAATAATGAAATTTTGATGTATTGGAAGTACATGCTCAAATTTTTAAGTGACTGGGGAACACAATCAAAAGATTTAGAAGTCAATAACAGTTATGTGTCACTAGGCATTTTATAAATATTCTCTGATATTAATTTTGGTTGTAAGTTACTGACTGACACCTGTCATTTAATTATTAGATGGGTTTCTGCTTTGTAGAGAAAAAATTTTAAACAGACAAGCAAAAATTAATAAACTAAAATCAACTATAAGAAGACAACTCCTATATAAAATTCTATCGTATATTCCTTTCAGCTGGTTTTCTATGCATACAGATATGATTTTCTTTTAAAAAGGAAGGGTCATATTCTATTATTTTTATAAATTGAGTATACTGCTCTCTACACTTTGAAGATTGTCATGAGTGTTTCTTTTGATATGAAATATTCATTTTCCATATATTTTAATGGCTTTATTTTATGAAAGTATAAAAATAATTTAAATACCCTAATTCCTGTGCTGTTGGATTTTATGCTCTCCTGGTTTTTTTACTCCTCTTTTTGCTATTTAAACAGTTCTATAAAACAGATGGTATTAGCCATGTCTTATATACCTGTGAGATTTTTTTAAGAGAAACCCCTGACATTTGCATGTTTCTTTAGGAGTTGAGGTTGCTTGCTATCTTTTCTGTCTGTGTCTGAGGCAATTTTGTGTAGTGGTGAAGAGCTTGGATGAGAATTTTAATGGTACCTCAGCCACTTACTAGCTGTATGACTTTGGGCAAGTTGTCTTTGCAGTCCTCGTTTTCCCTCATCTGTAAATTGGGGATAAAAATAATACCATATCACTGGGTTGCAGTGAGGATTAAAGGAGTTAATAAGTGGAAAATACTTAATAGTGCTTGGCATAGAGTAAGCAAACAATAAATTTTGGCAATTTTTTCCTAGTGTATGTCCCTTGTCAAGTAAGCCCAGTTACTCATCAAGAAGCTCCTGTAAAATAGAGCGTGGCTGTATTCTTCAGTAAGATGAATTACATATTAATGACTTCATTTTATCAGTTCTACTAAGTAGGGACCATGAATACAGCAATCTCAATGTGTCATAGTTTGTAGGGACAGAGTATAATCTTACAGATTTGAAAGCTTAATAGGAGCCCTTTTGTAGGTAGATTTATATGGAGACAAATGAAGGGGAAATTAAAGTCTTGTTAGAAGAAATTTTTCATTTGTGGGGGGAGCAATGTGGTTAATTTCCAGACACTTGACGAGGGTGGGGGCGTGGCCTCTTTCGGTTCACCATTTGTATACCAGTCTAGCTTGGCCATAGTAGACACTCAATAAATATTTGTGAAACAAATAAATACTTATAAATAAACACGTCCTTGCTTCATCGAACGTATTGCCATGTATGTTGTAAACATAACGCAGTCTTCGTATAATGCACTGACATTTGGCAATGAAACTCTTGTCTGCAGAATGGGCTGGAGGCTCTCAGGCTTTTCTCTTGATTCTTACAGGATTCGAGAGTGAGCAAATTCAGGAATGATGCAGCTGGCTGTTGCTGCTGGTGAATGCCTCACTCTATGCCGGTCAGGTTCTCTGATTCCCGCACTGGTCCCGCGTGGGTGCGCTGTCCTCACTGCCGCTGCTGGATCTGATCGCCCTGTGAAAATAGTGTTTCCTATCTGCCGACCCATGGGGTTCAGTGTTTGATTAACATGTTTCCCATTTTCTGAGCAAAATACATAGGTAAATCCCCCTTGGATGAGGTGTGGATCTGCAATCATTTACAACCACCGTGCAAGCCTTGTGTCGAATCACACGTTTTTTGTAGGGACGTGGTGTCATTTGTAATGTTGTCACCAGCTTCCACGCCGAGGGCATTCTCCGTGCAGAGTGTTGACTCCCACACTGGAGAGCATTGACAGTCATCAGAGGAATGACTTCGTTGCTGCTGAATTAAAAAAAAAAAATCAGACTTACAGTATAAATGGATTTTACTCTCTTCAAAGTAGTGACCTTGGGATAGATGTAATCCTTTGATGCTTCTATTGAGTTTGCTATTGCCCCAAACATTTCTGGAATCCTTTTTAAGTTGCCTTCAGAGCTATGAATATGAAATATTCACATTCTTGTGAATATTTCTGAGTTGGACAAATATTCATTCTTTGTAGGAAGATTTGATTTTTGGAAAAAGGAAAGCACCAGTGGCATTGAGTCCAGCTTCTGAAGTGAAGGCTGAGGGCCAAGAATACTGGTTTTAGATGCCTTGTAATCATGTCATGAGACTTACAGGTGTGTTCTGACATGTCTTCTTTTGTAAAATAGTGTTTGAAATTATAAAATACATCAAGCCTAGAGAACACTATCGGACACCCTATGACAGGCATGCTCCCAGCACTGATGTTAAACAGAGGCTAACGTTTTGCTGTACTTGTTGGCCTGTGTTCTTTCATCTTTGTCCCTTCCACTGTTCTTTCTTTGACAGAAGATATTGCAGGTACTCCTGAAACACTGTCCTTCCCCATGCCCATTGCCCACCCTCCTTCCCTCTACAGTCACCCCCCCTCCCCCGCCGAGTTGCTGTGCTTCATTCCCATGTATGTTCATGCCTTTTGGAGGGAGTGCCTTAAAATTTACACGAATTGTATTTTTCTGCATGTATCCCTCCGACATCATTTTTGAGATGTATCCATGTTGATTTGTTTGAATTGCTTTATATGAATAAGTCAGTTTATTCGTCCACTCACCTCAGAGAAGGTTAAGACGATTCCACCCCTTTGTTGTTGCAGATCGTGCTGCAGTGAACATCTGTGTGCATATCTGCTTAGGAATACGTGCTAGGGATTGTCTAAAGCAAGTACCTGGAGGAGAAATCGCTCGTTCTGGATTATGCACATCTTCAATTCAGGGGATGTTTCCAAGCTGCTCTCCAAAGCAGTTGTAATTATGTTCCCATTTGCAGTTACTGTTTCCCTGAATCCTCTTCCTTTATTAGATTTTGAATTTTTGCCTATTTGATTGTCATGCAATTGTATCTCCTCCTTTTAGCTTGCATTTCTCTGTTCACTGGTGTCGTAGAGCATCTTGTCATCTGTTTGGTGGCCACCTGAGTTTCCTCTTTTGTGAATTGCCCGTTCATACTGTCATTGGCCTTTTTATTAATGATTTATAAGAATCATTTATATTCTAGATATTAATTGTCAGTTTGATGGGCTACAGATATCTTTGCCTAGCCTGTGGTTTATGTTTTCATTTTTAATGATGTCGTTTATTCAACAGCAGTGCTAAATTTTAATAGAGTATATTAATTTCTTCATTATGGTCCATGCTTTTTTGTGTCTTGTTCATGAAATCCTCCTCTACCCTAATCTTATAAAAATATTTCTTATACCTTCTTTTAAAAGTTTTGAAATGTAGTGTTTTACAGTGTTTTAGAATTAATTTTTGGGTATTAGTATGACACTGTACTCTACTTTACTCTTTTTCCATATGGGTGACCAGTTGTCTCAGTTCCATATGCTGCATCTTTCCAAAGTGCTGTCAGATACCACATTCCCATATGTATGTGGATGTGTTCTGTGGCTCTGTGTTCTTTGCGAAGGGTGTGTTTGTCCACTGTGCTCCAGCTTCTCTTTTACGTACTTTGGGCTTAAGTTCCACCTTCAGAATTGCTTTGACTATGCCAGATTCTTTACACCTTCAAATATATTTTCAGACTGTAAAGGCCTCATTTTGCTTTTGTTAGAGTTACTCAGATGTTTTACAGATATATGCTGAGAATTTGTCCTCTTATGATACTAAGTGTTCTCATCCACAAACATGGACTAGTTGTGTTTATTTAGTTCTTTTTTTTTATGTCTTTCAATAGAATTTCATAACTTTTGCCATACTTCTTATGTATCTTTGTTAATGTATTCCCAAGTATCCCATAGTCTGTATTGCTCTTGTTAATGGCATCATTTTATTATCCCTTCTTATTGTTGCTGGTGTACAGGAATGTTGTTTTTGTATACCTTCTGAATTCTCATGAATTTTCATGATTTACTATAGACACTCTTGCATGCCTATATAGACAGATATATAATCTTTTGATAATGACAGACCTTTTCTCCCCCCCTAAGTTGCATGACTAAAGGAAAACTGTCTCTCTACTTGGAACATTTCTGACACCAAATGTGTGGGTTTTCCCATTACATTTTCTAATTTGTTGCAGACACAAACTGGGTGTCCTAAATTTAGTTCAATTCTGGCATTAACTACCTGGAGTTAGCACAGACCGCACATGTTAAAGGACTCAGTCCCATAAGACCACTCCCCACTTTAGACACCAATCACAACTCTGGGTCTCTCATACTTCTAACTGACTGGTGATAAATTGGAGCACCTATTGATGTAGGAAAGATGTTAGGGTTTGAAGCCAATGGCCGAGGAAGCATTCTTGAGACATCTTTGGTGCAAAAAGGTGGTTTTCTTAGAGCATGGGTCAAGGACCCCCCGTAGGCAGAAAGAGCTGCGCTGGGCTTGTGAGGAGTGGCTGATTATATACTTTCAAGTTGGGAGGGGGTTAGAGAGAACTAAAGTCTCTAAGGACTTTGGGAAGCAAGATTTCCAGGAGCTTGAGGGGGCTAGCTCTTGTTAGGAAAAAGTCATTTCTTACTGTCTAGTAAACCCTTCAGTGAGACCTTCCAGGTGTATATCACCGGGTCATATGCTTGGGGTATGATTGCCAACATATATCTTGGGAGCAAGTTTCCAAAGGAATTTTTATGTGTTAAAGTAGATTTGCAGGATCCTGAGGGTCAGACTAAGATTGCCTTTTGCCCTTAGCAGAGTATTAACATCAAGGCAGCTGAGTTCCTAGAGGAATGTCACTCTGCCTATTTCAAGGATTTGCCAATGGGCTGTAAGTAGTAAGGAAATTTAATTTTTCTTTTGCCTTTGTTTCCCACATCACCTATGACCCCTTCCTTAGGTTTGATAATGTGCTAGAATGGCTCACAGAACTCAGGAAAGTGTTTTACTTACTATTACTGGCTTATTTTAAAGGATACAACTCAGGAACAGCCAAATGGAAGAGATGCATAGGGCAAGGTTTGGCGGTGGGGGTGAATGGAGCTTCCATGCCCTGCCCAGATGCACCAACCTCCTGGCACCTCCATGTATTTGCCAACCCAGAAGCTCTTCAAACTCCATCATTTTGGTTTTTTCTGGAGGTTCCATTACATGGGCATGATTGGTTAAATCACTGGCAATTGCTGATTGAACTCGATCTCCAGCCCCTCTCCCCTGCCCACTGGTAACCAGTATCACTCCTCAGGAGTCATTTCATTAGCATAAATTTAGGTATGATTCAAAGGGGCTGGTTATGAATAACAAAAGATACTCCTCTTACAAATTCCAAGGGTTTTAGGAGCTCTGTGCCAGGAACCAAAAACAGTCAAATGCAAATTTTTTTATTACATCACAATATCACGGTGACTTTCACTTATTTTTCTTGTATTAAGGTGCTGGCCTGGATTTTTACTATACCGCTTTTATAAATAAAGTTTTATTGAAACACAGCCACACTCATACTGTCCATGGCTCATTTTGCATTATTGTGGCAGAACTGACGAGTTTGGACAGCAAATTTCCAGTTCGCAAAGTGTAAAGTATTTGCTATCAGACCCTTTACGTAACATTTCCCAAGGAGTGATAGAACCTTCTTATCTTATTCCTGACTTTAAAAGGAGATTGGTTGATGTGTGCCCCTTTTTGGGTTAAGAACATGTCCTTCTGGTCTTAGATTTGTAAGAAGTGTTTTCTTGTTTATTTTGTTTTGTTATTTTAAAAAATCGTGAATGAATGTTGAATTTTATCAAATGTTCTTTTAGCATCTGAGATTAGTTTTTCTCTCCTCTTAAACATACTTAGGTATATTCTCTTTTAGATTATTCTATTTCCAGTTCTTGGAGCTAGAATCCTCTTGTTTAATGTGCTTTTGTAACTTGTAAGCTTAGTGAGCCTGATTTTTCTGTGGGAATTGTCTGGGGCACGGGGCATGGGGCATTTGCTCTAGATTTTCCATGCCTCTCTTGGCCCAGGACCAACTGTTAACATTAATTTCTCAGGTTGGGCATTTCTGGACCATGAAGATAGCCTAAAATTGTACCCCAGAAGCAGAAGGCTGGGGTTTAAATTTTGCAGGGAGCTTTTTGTCTTCCTTTCCTCAAAACGAGATTTACGGGCCATCTGAGTTGGGGGAGAATGCTTTTCAGCCCATTTTCCCTGTAGTTGGAACTCTTTGCGGGGCCTCCTTAGGGCAGCAGCTCGAATTCTACCTTCGGCAGGCCCTTTGGGCTTTGCTTCTGGTCCCTATGTGCTAGTTGATATCTACACTGTTACTTTTCCTGGATCAATACTTGTTCTACTCCATCCTTTTCCCCATGACCTCCCTGACCCCTGGGGGCAGCTGCCCAGTTGATTCTTCTGCTTACTTCTGATTTTCAGTTGCTGCTTCATTTCTGGCACCTGCTAATTTCTCCTTCATTATTGCAGGTTCAATTATGCATTTAAAAAGAAACTGGTATTTCCAAGTGTTTGTTGCAGGAATATGTGACTGTGTCGTCTTAGCTTACCGTCTTGCTGAAATAAGAGACTGCCCTCTAAATGCAATTTCAGCACTCAAAGAACAAAAGCAAAGCAAAATCCAATAAAACAAAAAACGAAACTCAAAAATTGGATCCCTAAAGGAAGTAACTGTGAGCCAGGCAGCATGCAAAGTCCTTTGCCATCAGCTCATGTAATTCTTACAAAGCCCTCATGACTCTTTTTAAATGGAAAAGTTAAGTAACTGGCCCAGCAGTTGGTCAGAGGCAGAGCCAAGCAAGGAGCTCAGCTTTGTCAGACATTCCTTCCTCTTAAATGGCCTGAACAGTGGTAGCACTGGGTATTAAGTGTGCCCCTTCTCAAAGCCAGTACTGTGAAGGGTCAACACTATTTTCTCTCTAACGTTCCTAATACATTGACACAATCGTCTCACCTGGTAATTCTAGAATAGAATCATGACTACCTTTGTGAGAATTTGCAATTCTGGGTAGATTTAAATTAATCTGAAAAGCAGGGGTTTTTTTTAGGGGTTTTCAACAGTTGAAGAGGAACATGGGTACACTTCCTTTTCGGCATAACAGAGCCTCAGGGAATTAATGGTGACCTGTCGTTTCCCATGTTGGTAAGATTTTGGAGAAATGTATCTTACTCCCAGGTCTACTAATACATGTTTTAAGGATATGCTGTCACGTCTGTGGTTTCTGGAAGGCTACAGGGGGTTAGATTTTTATATTCCCTTTCGGTTTGTTTATTCACATTCTGAAATCAAGACTTCTATAAAGATGGAGTCTGTGGTCATTATATTTTGTGATTAGGGGATTGCAGGTGGCTAACACTGTAATCTCACTTAATGGCTTGAGGATGGGCTCCAGAGCACTCCGCCAGCACTTACCCTTGTTCACCATCTAATTTAGTAGCCTCTTAACTTGAATCAAAAGACGACCTTAGAAATTTTTCCTCAGTGCATGTAAGAGCATTCTGGAATATTACATGTTATCTGATACTTCCTGAGAGGAGGTGCTTGAGCGGTCGTGGCTTCTCTGAGCCCTGATCTGTTATGTAGGAGAGGTTGAGAGTGGTGGAACTTCTCTTCCACCAGCAGCATAGACCTGGTTCACTGTGAAGTTGTGTTAATGACTTTGCCAAAAATTTTCTCAATGCATAACAGGCATATTTGCTGGAGGAGCCGATCTTGCAATCTTGTATATCTGGGGCAGTCAATTATGAATCTGCTAATTAGCTTGATGTTTGGTCTCCCAGCTAAGTGAGCTCTTGTGAACTCTGCCAGAATCTGGATTTCCAAATGATTTGACAAGAGAAAAGGGAAAGATTGGGCCAAAGAGGCCATCGCAGGTCAATTTCATACAGTCAGAAATTTGCTCAGCCCACGCTCCTTGCTTTTCTGTCGCCAGAAAATACCCTCTTCCCGTTTCGTAGCTGTTAACCTGTCCCAGGGAAAACTAGTTTTGCCTCCCTTTTCTGTTTTCAGCAGTAGCGTGTGGAAAAGCCTCTGGCTACATGGTCTGTGATGTGGCCTCCCTGGGGCACATCTCACCTCTCTTCCCTACCCTAAAAAAGTCCAACCCTTCTAATCTACAACCCTAGCAGCTCTATTAATTCTTCTTCCTCTTCCTGGTAAGTGTGATTTCTCCAAGGTATAGTAGTTCCCATCTGTCTTTCCTCTTATAATTTTTTTTGAGTTATGCACCAATAAATGCTAATCTTATTGAATGTGTTTTATATGCCAGGCACTTTTGAAAACATGTTAAGAGCAACAACAAATCTATATTGAGCATCTACTGTGTGCCAGGCACTGCTTTAGCCACAAGGGACGTGGAGTAAAAGAAAACAAAGGCCGTCCCTCTTGGAGCGTCTGTTTTATTGAGCAGGCAGCCAGACAGTACAACCCGCCAGGAAACAAGCATACACTGCGTCAGGTAGTTCCAGCTGCTCTGAAGAAGTGGGGGTGGAGAGTGACAGTGCGTGTAGGGGCTGGTTGGGGAAGCTTCCGTGATGGAGGGTTATTTGGGAAGAGCAGAGTCTTCAAGGGATTGAAGGAGCAAACCCAGTTTGCTTCACACCTCTTCCTCCCTACATCTTGCTGACTCAGAACTTATCCCATGTGGAACCCCACTCTCCCCTCCCTGTCTCTGCTGGTGGCACCACTTTCTCCCAGAGCCCAGGTTCTAGGCCTGAACCTGACCCTTCCCTCCTCTTTCCTTATCTAAGTCACTCAGCCTCTTTGACTTTCTTTGAAATATGTGCGGCCACAAACTCTTCATTTCCACTGCCTTTAGGGGAAGGACGCCATTGCTTGGTTGAGCACGCTGCCATTCCTTCTCAGGATTATGGTAACAGCCTCTTAAGTGATCCCTCTGGGCTGCTAAGCTCTTTCCCCCGATCTACTACCACCAATGTGCTCAACACAAGAGCCATTGTTTGAGTGCTGACTCGGTGCCAGTCATGGGATCTTCGCAAGGACTTGATGATGCTGGCATTATTCCCATTCTGCAGATGAGGAAACAGACTCTCTCATAGTCACTCACTGATCCAGTAAGTGGTGAAACCAGGATTTGGACTTCCATCTGACTAAATCCACAGGCCTTTCCCAATCTCGAGCCATGGCTGCCTCTACCCTGCCATTATGTGTGATCAAGACCCCACTTTGATCTCTTACCTCCTTTGGTCAGAATTCTTTCATGCTTCTCAGCATCCATGGGGAAGTGTCCAAATGTTTTGGAATAGTATTCAAAGACTCTCATAACTGGGCCGTACTCTACCTGTCTTCCAGTTTTGCATCTGACTTCCCTCCAGTGACAACCTTTGCTGGGCATACACAACTGTGTCATGTAGGTAAATATACCTGGGCTCACAAACTGAGTATGTTTTCATTCCCTCTGTGTAAACTCACTCTCTCTTCATGCCCCAGCTCGCACTTGCCTCCCGTCAACCTGTATCCATCTTTACCTCCAGCCTCCACTCAGTTAGAAGGAGTGTCCTGCCTGTTGTAGGCCAATCCCAACTTCAGAAGATGTGCTGGGCCATCCCCTGAGCACCTGTAGCTCTCCCAGCCCAGATCACCAACCTGCCATCCCTATTGATTTCCTTAGTACTTTTTCACATGTGATCCTAAAATACTGAGAAAACTTATGCATCCAAAATGAGTATAACTTTTCTAAGTAAGGGCCTCGGGAGAGATATACTTATTTCACTGAAGCTTCTCAGAGCTCAAAATACATTTGGAGGAGCTCCCTTTCTAAATTGCCTTCCAGCTACCCAAGAAAGTCAATTTCCTTCTTTAATAGCTACGACTCATTTTTGGACTCATGATGACATGAACCCAGTTCAGTCACCTGAGTCATCAGTAGGGACTCCATTTAAAATTTGACTATTTCCCTAAATCAAATTTATCCTCAAGGGATTGAAACTCGATATTTACTAGAACGTGCCACAGGAAATTCTGAAATAAGGGTTCTGAAAATGTCTGCTTAAAATGTCAGGGAATGAAACTGGGAGAAAGGCAGGACTGGAATGTTCCTTTTATTTCTTAATCCATTGTCTTTCACTTGTCTGTTTCTTAGCAGAAGGAGAGAGAGAAAGGGATGCGTGGGGATGAAAAGGGAAACATTCCCAGGCAGATTGAGTCATGGGAAGCAGTTAAACCATACAAAAAAGAAAATGAACAACACCCCCCCCCCCAACTCCTTCCTCAGGGGAGGATTGGAACAAGAAATTTCATTTTGAACATGGAATGAGACCTGTTCCTGGTGTAGTTGTAAGGATGGATAACAGAGGCAGGAGGAATGAGGTGGGAAGGCATTGGAGCACCCAAGCAAGGGAGTGCCATTTATTTGCAAATAATTCTCCTGCGGTGGAGGGAGGTTGGGGGGTCAGAGCAAGTTAGAGTGGGATCGTGATCTCTACTGTGCTGGCTACATGCAGCTGCATTACTCAACAGTTGTCTTGACCATGTGCTCATTGAAGGCTGCCACTGAATCTTTTTTTTTTTTTATTTAAATTCAATTAGCCGTATATAATACATCATTAGTTTCAGATGTAGAGTGCAACAATTCATCAGTTGCATGTAACACCCAGTGCTCATCACATCATGTGCCCTCCTTAATGCCCTTCACCCAATTACCCTATCCTACCACCCACCTCCCCTCCAGCAAACCTTAGTTTGTTTTTTATAGTTAAGAGTCTCTTAAGATTTTTCTCCCTCTCTGACAACTTCCCATTCAGTTTCCCCACCTTCCCCTATGATTCTCTGTGCTGTTTCTTATATTCCACATATGAATGAAACCATATGATAATAGTCTTTCTCTGAATGACTTATTTTGCTCAGCATAATGCCTTTCAATTCCATCCATGTTGATGTAAATGGTTAAGTATTAATTCTTTCTGATGGCTGAGTAATATTCCATTGTGTGTGTGTGTGTGTGTGTGTGTGTGTGTACACATATATCTTCTTTATCCATTCATCTATCAAGGGACATCTCAGCTCTTTCTGCAGTTTGGCTATTGTGGACATTGCTGCTATAAACATTGGGGTGCAGGTGCCCCTTCAGATCACTACATTTGTATGTTTGGGGTAAATACCCAGTAGTACAATTGCTGGGTTGTAGGGTAGCTCTATTTTTAACTTCTTGAGGAAACTCCATACTGTTTTCCAGAGTGGCTGTACCAGCTTACATTCCCTCCAACTGTGTAAGAGGGTTCCCCTTTCTCCGCATCCTCGCCAACATGTGTTGTTTCCTGGCTTGTTAATTTTAGCCATTCTGACTGGTGTGAGATGGTATCTCATTGTGGTTTTGATTTGTATTTCCCTGATGCCTAGTGGTGTTCAACATTTTTTCATGTGTCTGTTGGCCATTTGGGTGTCTTCTTTGGAGATATGTCTGTTAATGTCTTCTGCCCATTTCTTGACTGGATTATTTCTTTTTGAGTGTTGAGTTTAAGTTCTTTATAGATCTTGGATACTAGCCCTTTATCTGATATGTCATTTGCAAATATCTTCTCCCATTCCATGGGTTGCCTTTTAGTTTTGTTGACTGTTTTCTTTGCTGTGCAGAAGCTTTTTATCTTGATGAAGACCCAATGGTTCATTTTTGCCTTTGTTTCCCTTGCCTTTAGAGACATGTCTTGCAAGAAGTTGCTGCGGCTGAGGTCACAGAGTTGCTGACTGTGTTCTCCTCTAGGATTTTGATGGATTCCTGTCTCACATTTAGGTCTTTCATCCATTTTGAGTTTATCTTTGTATGGTGTAAGAAAATGGTCTAGTTTCATTCTTCTACATGTGGCTGTCCAACTTTCCCAAAACCATTTGTTGAAGAGACTGTCTTTTTTCCATTGAATATTTTTTCCTGCTTTGTCAAAGATCAGTTGACCATAGAGTTGAGGGTCCATTTCTGGGGTCTCCATTCTGTTCCATTGTTCTACGTGTCTGTTTTTGTGCCAGTAACCATGCTGTCTTGATGATTACAGCTTTGTAATAGAGCTTGAAGTCTGGAAATCCTCCACTGAATCTTATTCTGCTTTGTGCATCCAGCACATAGCACTTGTCTGGTATATAATAAGGACTCAGTAAATATTTTCTGAATGAATAAATAAAAAATAATGAATGGGTTGCTAGAAGAGATCTGGAGGCTAATTTTGCACTGTCATTTCTGGTAGCAGCCACTAGGTGATGCCTTCCTGAAAGCAGGAGTGAATGAAGCCTTCTTTTTTTCTTTTGGAAGGAAAAACCTTATTTTTTTCAACTAACATCTTTCCTTTTTTTAAAAAAAAACTTATTTAAATTCAATTAACCAACATATAGTACATCATTTGTTTTTGATGTAGTGTTCAATGATTCATTAGTTGCGTATAACACCCAGTACTCATCAGATCACGTGCCCTCCTCAATGCCCATCACCCTGTTACCCCATCCACCCACCCACCTCCCTACCACAACCCTCAGTTTGTTTCCCAGAGTCAAGAGTAGGAGTCAATGAAGTCTTGACTTTCAGTGGATAGCTTGAGAGAAGCCTTAGGTCTTTCCCAGAAACCTCACTGGAATGCATGCCCTCCGGCAATTCAATTCACTACACTTTCTTATACCGGATGTTGAACGTGCATACAGAATTCATATATGCGGCTCGCACTGGCGTTCTTTACTCAGGTCAGTTTCACAGGAGACCCATAAGAATCCTTCGGAAGGTTTTAATTTATGGCTCAACTTTGGGAGTTAAGTGGGTTCCCATTGTTCCTGATTATCTCCTGTTCTCCAACAGAACATATACTCCTTTGATCCCGTACTTTCTCTGAAACTCTTTTCCAGAGTCACTGATAGCCTTATAGCAAGCTTTGGCAGCCGGTGGATTGAAGTGTTGGGTACCCCTGTGTATTTTAAGCTGCTACCTGATGAGTACCTGCTCTGTGCCTATGGTTTATATGTTGAAATTCTCAGAACAGTTCCACAAGGTGGGCGTAAATCAGCTCAGCGGGCTTAGGCAGCTTTCCCAGAGTGACACAGCTAGTAAGCGGGAGAGAGAAGATTCAAACCCAGGGCCATCTCCCCACAGGCCTTACTGTGATCTTTATTACATTTCACATAGAGCATGGTTTAATGTATCTGTATTAATGAGATCCAGGGACAATAATGCTATAATACAATTCAGATAATGTGAAACAATGTCTTGTAGAGGGAGTATAGTTCACTATCAGTGTGAGCAGATACATTGGGCTCTTGTCAGTTTTCAGACAGTTACAAAGGAATAGATACTCAGCCTGAGGCTCCTTTGTCACCATAAACATAATTAAAGGGACTAGAGATTCTGATTGGTAAGAGCTGGGGACAATGCTGCTGAGTGAAATGTGTGTGTGTGTGTGTGTGTGTGTGTGTGAGCGGGCGAGCGAGAGAGAATGTTAAGTCTTATGAAGACCTAGAAAACTATCATTTTTGCTGGGACTGGACTTGGGCAAAGTGACAGCATAGATGGACTATACCTTGAACTCAAGACCTGTAGAGTCCTCTGCCCCAACAGGTCCAGTTCAGTGTTTGAGAGTCACTTTAAAACTTACCCTTTGCCTCACTGTGTCAGTTTTCTGTTCCATGACAAGCTGCAGTGAGTTGGACAGGGTTAGTCAAAAAGTAGATCGACATAGTGACTTGCTAAATCGTGTTTCTTTTGGGAGAAAATGATTTAACTCAGTTAACGTATCTGCAGGCTTGGGAGATGTTAATGCTGGGAACATCGGGAGCAGTTGGCCTGTGTGGGGAAGATAAAGGGCGGTGAAACTCCAGGGGGTAATGACTGTGGTTACGGGGGTTAGAGGAGAGGGGATGAGAGGATTTGGGGTCAGGAGGACCTCGTGGAGTCTCTTATTTCAGGCCTTGCTTCGTCCCTTTCTATAGGGCCAGGCCAGAACATCCTAGGCTTTATGATATGAAATGTTTTCTTTGAACCTTTCAGAGACTTTCCAAGAAGTAATATACATGATTCAAATTTTTTTAAAGATTTTTTTTATTTATTTGACAGAGAGAGAGACAGGCAGTGAGAGAGGGAGCACAAGCAGGGGGAGTGGGAGAGGAAGAAGCAGGATCCCAGCAGAGGAGCCTGACGCAGGGCTCGATCCCAGAACGCCGGGATCACGCCCTGAGCCGAAGGCAGACGCTTAACGACTGAGCCACCCAGGCGCCCCCATGATTCATATTTTTGAACACTTAACATGCTAGAAACTAGGCTTTATTTCTATAATCTGCAGAGACCTTGGGAAGTAGATACTGGTGTTCTTTCCTCCCACCCTTCTTTCAAATAATGAAATGGAGTTTCAAGAAGGCCATAAGCTAAGCCAATGGCAGTCCAAGTTTAAAGCCAGGACTGTATGATTACAAAACTATGCTCTTCACTTCTATAGTATGTTCTGAAAATAAAGAGGCGAATCTTAAAAGTGCTTATTATCAGTTATCCTGCCAAAAAAACATTAATTTATTCATTCAACAGCAAAGGTGCCAGGTGCTGTAGTAGGTACTGGGGATATCGGATAAATAAAACAGATAAACCTGACCACATGGAGTGTATTTACTTTTATAGAATAATAAAGTAAGATTTCCCACAAACTGAGGAGAAGCCTGATTGTTCTGTAGCTATGGTGACAGGTAGCCATCAGAACCAATTTTAAATCCATTCATTAGGTCCGTACCAACCTGTCTTGGTGAAAGCTGGTTTTAAAACCAACCAGTGTCAGCTCTTCACTTCTGAAAGTAAGCCAGTCAGGGATGGATATTCTCCAGAAAACCTGCTTCTGAGCTCCAGCCAATGGACAATAGCCCTACCTGGACACCCACCTGATGTTAGCCCACAATTTGCCTCTGAACGTCTGCCAATCACAGAATCCCATGCTTTCCAAAGCCTTCTATGAGACCAACCATCTGTTTTGGTTGGAGGGACCTTTTGGCCAGCATTGCTCATCTGTATTAGAGTGAACAATAAATTCAGTCTTGTAGTTCTATTTCAGATACTGAGAGGTGTTCTCATTGTCCTTCGATAAAACAAACAAGTGTGCCACACCAGGGAGTGTCCGGCTACAGAGAAACAGCACAGGCAAAAGGCTGGAGCATGGCAGGGAGGGAGCCGTTCTAGATAGGAGCTCAGAAGAGCCCGTCTGGTGGCAGAATATTTGTAGAGAGATTACGGAATGACTGGAGAAGAGTCCAGACATATGCAGACCTAGACCCAGAGCTTTCAGAAAGTGGAAAGAGGTCTCGAGGTAGGAGAGGATGCCTGTGCGTGTGGGGACGGATTAGAAGACGAGGCTGCAGGGGAAATGGGTGGAAGCTGATTCTTCGGGGCTGGGGTGGGGTGGGGGTTTGGACTGTCCTCCAGGTGTCCTGGGAAGGCAAGAAACTACCCAGGAATGGACCACGTTCCCTGCTTTAAAAACGATGAGCCCAAGCTTACGTATGTAGATGTGTGTACACGAGCATAGGTGCAAACACATTTTGAAGTCCTGTTCAAAGATCCTTTCAGTCTCTAACAGTGTTTATTGTGCCATCGATCGTGTGAGCTGTGTGCCTTCCACAGCACGCTCCTGAGCCTGCCTACCCTCTCCAGTCGGGAGTCCCATAAACAAGGTGCTTTTACTACCACAGGTGTCGCCCAGTGATGGGCCATCAGTGATGTTAAAAACTGTAGGTCTGAGAGGTTGTTCACTTCATTATAAAGCCGCCGTTTTGTCTTGGGAACAGAGGTGACCTAGGGTTCCAGAATACTATGAAACCTGCCTAAGAATTAGGGTTGGTCTACTCCTAGATATATTAGCCCATTGTTTTCCTGAGTCATTACTTGTAAAGCCCAATGTCTGTATTTTGCCATCATGATTTACTCTGATCACTGTTCTTACGGAAGGGGATAGAGGCCAAAGACTGAAATATGCTCCGTTTTTATTCTTTTCACGCAGTTGTTTCTTCAGCAGGTTCACCTGACCATCTTCTGTGGGGAATGTTTTCGTTAGTTAATTCATGAAACATGGTTGAAACTGCTTTAGGATATAAATCCCGTACGTGCTCGTTGTTCTGGTTTGGGGGTGATGCCGCACTGGGCCACTGCCTGTTTGCGCTGCTGGCTCTTGCTGACATTGACATTGGATTTACACTGTGCGATGGCGAGGCCAACCTTGCAGTTTTGTGTGTGTAGGAAGGCTAATTTCTGATTCCTGGCTGTTTTGCTCTTCCAAAAGGATGAACTCAGATTTGGCTGGAAATCAATCTCCTTTTCATCAGTCACAACTGCTGAACCCATCCCTTCAGCCACACCTCCAAACTACCTTGGACACTTGAGTATGTGTTTTGCTTATTCATATTTGCATTGCAGCCTTGTTTGTGGACACTGCCTCCCCAGATTGGCCGTTGTTTGCTGAATTCCTGAGTACCAATTACACTGAGTAGCAGCAAATAAAAAGACAGGCAAGGAACTAGTAGATGTTCAGAGGGGAGCCGTGTACCATTCTCCCTGCTTAGCTAGTACTGCTTATTGTTATTTCTGAAAAGAGAATTTATTTAAACATATTAAATGCTGTGGATAGTGACTTTTATGTTTGTCATAAAATTATCACTGCTATTGCTTCCCTTCAAAATGCAATGAATAAATCTCTAAAGGAATATCTACATAGTATAGTTCCAAAGGACATGCATCCTTCTGTTATATGTTGCTAATATAGTATTGTTATTGTTTTATTTTTTTAAATTTTTATTAAAAATTTTTTTTTAAGATTTTATTTATTCATTTGACAGACAGCACAAGCAGAGGGAGTGGCAGGCAGAGGAAGAGAGAGAAGCAGGCTCCCCAGCTGAGCAGGGAGCCTGATGTGGGGCTCAATTCCAGGACCCCAGGATCATGACCTGAGCCAAAGGCAGACACTTAACTGACTCTGTTATTGTTTTAATTAGCACAGAGAGATCCCGTTCTGTTATGTCTGTGCTCCACTGTAATGTGTCTGTAATGGGTACAGAAGTCTCAGGGGATTCAGTGCAGGTAGCTGAAGGATCTAGAGAAGGCTTACTTAGTGCTTGTTTGGTTTTGTGGCTCTGGTGAAATTCTCAGAAGATATAGTTGAAAAAGAAGCATGGGCTGACTCTTTGCTTTGTTGCCTTTGGTTGTTTAGTGAATCAAAAAACTGTGGAGTCTTCTTGAAGTCTTTCTGACAGTTCCTCATCTATAGGTCCAGTTGTAATTGAAATATGACCTAAATGGTTAGAATCAAGAAACACAGAATCTCTATGATCCACTAGCTGGTTTCTAGCACAATATGGACTCTTATTATTTGGGTTCCATTGATAAATTAGGCAGGGTTACATTTTATTAAGAATCTCCTATCATTAGGTGTAGTCAACAGTGGGTGGATAACATGTATCAGATGTGGACATCAGTTGAAGTCACAGTGCCACCTGTAGCAGGACCCAGTTTCTCATAACCCCCCTAGCAGTGACCACTAGCTGGGTCTCTGTTATGGAGGCCTCTAGTTTCAAATGCAGCAGCAACTGCATAATCCGTGTCAGCCGAAGACTGAAAGTCTTGCCGGAAGTTGTCTCACAGTAGCCTTGCTGATTATTGACACACATTTATCTTGTCACTTGGCCATGTAAGAAAATTGGAACCATCACTGTATTTTAATGTATCAGGCTCTGCATTCTTTGCATGTGATTCAAGTCCTGGATTTCTTGGTCATGGAGGTATTGAGACCACCTGATGCTCAGTGATGTGGACTACTGTGAAAGTTCTGGGTTCTAAAGTTGTATCCTTACAGAGAGGCTCTTCAGTGGCACAGTCTGCATCCAGCACGCAGAATGCTCTCCTTTGCTGCAGGAGCAGGAACTGAAGCAAACTGCAGATATGGTGGGAACTGTGTTTCCTGGTTCCTTCTCTCTAGTGGCATGATGTGATAAGCTCCAGTGCAATGCCTCATGGAAATGTCCTCTATCTTTATGTGATGACAAGCATCTCTCTCCTTTTCCTTAGAGGGAGGGACATTGGACGAGAAAAGAATGTTCTTAGGTCTTGAGATGGGGAGAAGAAGGTTATACATTTTATTCTTTCAGTGATGAGAACCAGCTCATTATAGAACTGAGAGTGAATGCTGGGTATCATATTTAGACTAGGGGTTTGTGTTGAAGTCTAAGTAGTGATGGAATTTGTTTGTTTTTTTCCTCGAGGAGGCCAGCATTCTGCTCTCAAAGGTTGAAGAGAGTCTGAGTTCCAGGCAAGATGGTCAGCCTTTTCTCTTCCTTTAATTCTTCATCTTGTCTGTTGCTATCTTTTAACCTCTAAGGGAGGTTAAAAGATAAGAAGTCCTAAGGTCTTTGCATTTTCTGGGACAAAGTAGAAGTATCAGTCAATATTAGTCTTTGATAAGCTAATGACACATGTTGTAGTTGTTAGAATGACCCTAAAAGAATAGTAAAAGAGTGTACAATTTCCATGCTAACAGGTTAAAATAAAATAATTAAAAATAAGCCAATGCTAATGAAAGAAGAGGAAAATTTGAACATTGGGACAAAAGCCCTGCACACAATGGTAGATATAAATCCAAATACTTCAGTCATTACATTACATATAAATGGGCTAAATGTTGCAATGAAAAAACAAAGACCATCAGGTGGATTTTAAAAAACTTTCAGGGGACATATTCAGAAGATAAGGAAATAAAAGTTTAAAAAATAAAAAGATGGCAAAATATGTCATGCAAATACCAAAGAGAAGCAGATATCACTTGATATCATTTTTGATCATATGATGGATATGGTTGACTATGGTATGGGTTTATACTTTGTCATATGTTTTCATAATGTGTTTCTTATAGTTAGGAAAAAATTATCAAATTTTATGATTACTAGAAAATATTTCATAATATTAGCTTATTCTTTCATTTGTTCGTTCGTTCGTTCAATAAAAATGTAGGCTTTTTGCTGAATCTGAAGGGGACTTTCAACCATGATGTAAACTACTATACATCATTGTGGAAAATAAGTGAACCATAAATACTTTAAGTCATTGTAAGTTAATTGGAAGTACCTTGTGTTAGCAATATCATTATCTTCATGGTAAAATGGGTGGGGAGATTTCAGTAGAAATCAAGTGCCCTGGGGAATATGCTCTACAGCAAAAAGTAAAGTCATTTTTTTCCTGACCAGTGATGTAGCTTATTTCTGAGTAAAACAGGTCAATGATATTCTTTAAATAAAGCAACATTTAATTGGATTGGTTTGTACCTGATATGGATTCTGAGGCCTGAATAGAACTAGGTATTGAACTGGGAATCTGGAAAGGAGAAGAAATTAGACCTTTAGCAACAAAAAATTTCTAGTGTTTGAGCTTAGTTAACACAGGATACAAGATACACTGTGTTAGGTTGCAAGATTGTGGATAATGATAAATATATAATTAGATGAAAACATTGGCCAAGTAGCTCCCATTTTTGAGGGGAGCATGTTTATATGAAAGGATAATCCCTTCTTTCAGGAAAACTTTTAGTTTGCAAATATTAAATGATAGAGTTCCCTTCTGAACTTTTTTATTGTGAGCTCCATGCTTGATAAGAATTGTTATTTTACCCATTAGGACAATGTATGAATGCATGCGGTAAAGAGATAGAAAAAATCCCCCACATGTTCCTCAAAAGACAATCTTTATTAATATTTGTATGTGTACTTTTAGTTTTTCTAGGAATAGGATGTCTATAAAGTAGAGGTACTCTCATAGAGTAGACAATTTTTATTGTATTCCTTTGTACTATTTAATGTAATCAGCATTTTTTCCCATGGGGTAGACACAATATCAGTCTAGATATGTGGTAATATAACTCCTCAAATCTGAGTGACTTTACACAACAAAGGTTTATTTTTTTGCTCCTGTTCCATATCTAATGTAGACTGACAGGGAAACTGCTCATTCTAATTCAGGGATCCCCAGGCGGACACTGATGAAGGCTTCATTTACACACAAACATTCACAGTCATCAAAGCAGAAGAAACTATGGCCACACTGCACTGGCTTTTAAAAGTCTTCCTAGAAGGGAAACATCATTTGCTTACATTTCTTCGATCAAAGTAAGTCACATGGCCAAGCTAAATTCAAAGAAGGTGGGCAAGTGCAATCTTATTATGTGTCCAGAAGGAAAAGAATTGGAATATTTGGGAAGAGTTCTAATGACTACCCCAGATAGCCATTGAAAATATTTTTTTAAACAATTGGGATAATTTCCCAATGAATATCTATGCTGTAGTTTACAGAATTAGCTCTTCTGTTTATGTTTCCAATTCTAGTACTTTATTAATAATGCTGAAATGAAGATTTTGGTTATAGTCACCATGCCCCCACCCTGCCCCTTCTTTTGGGCACTTCACTAATCCTTATAAATTATCGACTAGATTAAGTTCCCCTCTATATAATTTGTAGCATTTAATTTCTGCCACCACACTCTGAGTTTCATATAGGGACCATGCCTCTTTTTTTTTTTTTAGAGCTGTGTCCTCTAAATGGAACATAATAAATGCTAAGTATACATTGATGAAGGAATGAACAAATTATAAAAGAATGGTAAAGCAATTATTAAGGCTTTTTCTGTGTATTACCAAATTACTTCCCCAAAGATCAATTCACTACCTGTTGCTATCACTGGTTACTTTTTTTCTTTGCTAAAGTGAAAGGCAGAATAAATAGTATCTCACCATTTTTTTTCTCAATTAAATTGGCATGTCTTTGATTACTATTAAAATTAGGTATTTTTCATACATTAAAAAAATTATGGTAAAAAAACACATAAAATTTACCATCTTAATGATTTTAAAGTATACTGTACAGTAGTGTTAACTATATGCACATTATTATGCAACAGACCTCTAGACTTTTTCATTTCAAAAAATTAAAACTCTATACTCATTGAACCCTTATTCCCCTCCCCCAAACCCCTGACAACTCCCATTCTATTTTGTTTCTCAGAGTTGGACTACTTTTGTTACCTCATATAAGTAGAATTATTTGTCTTTTTGTGATTGGCATATTTCACTTAGCATGATGTCCTCAAGACTCATCCATATTGTAGCACATGACAGTTTTTTCTTCCTTCTTAAGGCTGAATACTTTTCCATTCCTATGTAGATCACATTTTATTTATCCATTTATCCATTGATAGACTTTTTTTTTTTTTTTGGGCTTTTACCTCTCATCTATTGTGAATGATTTGTAATGAATATGGGTGTGCAGATCATCTTTAAGATCTTGTTTTCAATTCTTTTGGATACATATCCAAAATATATGGAAGTATGGTTGCTAGATCACATGGTAATTCTATTTTTAAGTTTTTGAGGCACGCCCATACTGTTTTCCAAAGCAGCTGCACCATTTTACATTCCCACTAACAGTGAGCAAGGGTTCCCATTTCTCCACATCTTTGCCAATGCTTGTTCTTCCCTTCCTCCCTCTCCCTCTCTTTTTTTCTCCCTCCTTCCCTCCCTCCCTTCCTTCCTTCTTTCCTTCCTTCCTCCCTCCCTCCCTCTCTCTCTCTCTCTGATAGCTGCCATCCTACTGGGCATGAGGTAATATCTCGTTGCGATTTTGATTTGCATTTCCCTGATATTAGTGATGCAGAGGATCTTTTCATGTTTTTTGGCTGTTTGTATATTTTCTTTGGAGAAATGTCTGTTCAAGTTCCTTGCCCATTTTTAATTAAGTCTATTCGTTTCTTTATTGTTGAGTTTTAGGAGTTCTTTATGTATTGCGGATATTAACCTCTTATCAGATACATAGTTTGCTAATATTTTCTCCCATTTGGTAGGTTACCTTTTGAATCTGTTGATTGTTTTCTTTGCTGCACACTTTTTATCAATGTAAGTTTGGTGTTATATCCAAGAAAGCATTGCCAAATCCAATGGCATGAGGCTTTCCTCTATATTTTCTTCTTGGATTTTTATCGTCTCAGGCTTTACATTTAGATCTTTAATCCACTCTGAGTTAATTATTGTATATGGTGTAAGATAAGGGTCCAACTTCATTCTTTTGTATGCGGATATACAGTTTTTCCCAGTACCATGTGTTGAAGAGACTGTTCTTTCCCGTTTGTGTAGTCATGGAACCCTTGTTTAAAATCATTTGATCATGTACCTGAGGGTTTGTTTCTGGCCTCTCAATTCTGTTATATTGGTCTATATGTCTATCTTTATGCAGTACCATATTGTTTTGATTGTTGTAGCTTTGTAATATCCTTTGAAATCAGGATGTATGAGGCTTCCAGCTTTGTGTTTCTTTCTCAAGATTTTTTTGGCTATTTCAGGTCCTTTGCAATTCCATATGAATTTTAAGATTTTTTTTTAACCTGCAAAAATTGCCATTGGGATTTTGATGGGGATCCCTGTGAATCTATAGATTACTTTGGGTAGTATAGACATTTCAGTAATATTAAGTCTTCCAATCCATGAACATGAGATGTCTTCTTATTTGCATTGCCTTTAATTTGTTTTGGCAATGTTTTATAGATTTCAATGTATAAATTTTCTGCCTCCTTTGTTAAGTTTATTCCTAAGTAGTTTATTGTTTTCTATGCTATTGTAAATGGGATTGTTTTCTTAATTTTATTTTCAGATTGTTTATATATAGAAGCACAACTAATTTTTGCATGTTGATTTTTGTACTCTGCAGCTTTGTTACTTTGTTTATCAGGACAGGGGTTTTTTTTTCATGATATTTTTAGTTTTCTGTATTGTGACATCTGCAGAGAGATCATTTTACTTTTTCCTTACAATTTGGTGTCATAGATTTCGTTTTCTTGCCTAATTGCTCTGGCTAAGACTTCCAGTAATGTGTTAAATAGAAGTTGTGAGAGTGGTCATCCTTGACTTGTTCTTGTACTTAGAGGAAAAGCTTTTACTTTTCACCACTGAGTATGATGTTTGCTGTGAGCTTTTAATATATGACCTTTATTATGTTGAGGTAATTTCCTTCTATTCCTAGTTTGTTGTGTGTGTTTAACATGAAAGTGTGTTGAATTTTGTCAAAAGCTTTCTCTGCTTCAGCTGAGATGACCATGTGGTTTTTATCCTTTATTCTGTTAATGTGGAAATGTTAAACCATCCTTGCATTCCAGGAATAAATCCCACTGTCATGGTGTATAATCCTTTTAACATGGTGTTGGATTCTGTTTGCTAGCATTTTGTTGAGGATTTTTCATCAATATTCATCAGGGATATTGGTCTATAGTTCTTTTTTTCTTGTAGTGTCCTTATCTGGTTTTTGGTATCTGGATAATGGGCCTCATAAAGTGAGTTTGGAATGTTCCCTCTTCAAGTTTGTGGAGGACTTTGGGAAGGATTGGCATAAATTCTTTAAACTTCGGTAGAATCCTTAAGTGAAACCATCCGGACCTGGGCTTTTCTTTGCTGGGAAGTTTTTGATTGCTGATTCAACCTCCTTACTAGTTACATAGGTCTATTCATATTTTTATTTCTTCATGATTCTGTCTTGGCAAGTTGTATTTTTCTAGAAATTTATACATTTCTTCTAGGTTATCCAACTTGTTTGTGTATAATTGTTCACAGTGGTCCCTTATGATTCTTTTTATTTCTGTGGTATCAGTTGTAACATCTTCTCTTTCATTTCTAATTTTTTTGTTGTTTTCTCTTTTTTTCTTATTCTAGCTAGAATTTTGTCAATTTTCTTCAAAAAACCAACTTGTAGTTTTGTCAATTTATTCTATTGGTTTTCTATTCTTTATTTATTTCTGCACTAATCTTTATTTTCTTCCTTTGCTAGCTTTGGGTTTAGTTTGTTCTTTTTCTTGTTCCTTGAAGTATAAAGTTCAGTTGTTGATTTGAGATCTTTCTTCCTTTTTAATGTAGACATTTACTACTATAAAATTCTCTTTTACTACCACTACTATCACTACTACTACTACTACTGCAGCATCCTGTAAGGTTTGGAACATTGTGTTTTCATTTTCATTTGTATCAAGATCTAATTTTTCTTGTGGTTTCTTCTTTGACTCCTTGCTCTTCAAGAGTGTGTTGTTTAATTTCTACATATTTGTTAATTTTCCAGTTTTCCTTTTGCTATTAATTTCCAGCTTCATACTGTTGTGGTCAGAAAAGATACTTGATATGATATCAACCTTCTTAAATTTGAGACTTGTTTCTGACCTAACATGTGATCTATCCTGGAGAATGTTCTGTGTGTGCTTGAGAAGAATGTATATTCTACCATTGTTGGATAGAGTGTTCTGTATATGTTTGATTATGTCCTTTTGGTGTATAGTGTTTTTTGAGTCCTCTATTTCCTTATTTATTTTATGTTTGGGTTCTATATATTACTGAAAGCAGGATACTGCAATCTGCTATTATTGTATTACTGTCTTTTTCCCTTCTAATTCTGTCAACGTTTGCTTCTGTATTTGGGTCCTCTGATGTTAAGTACACATATATAACTATTATACATCCTGGTGAATGGACACTTTTATCATTATATAATATCCTTCTTTGTCTCATGTGACAATTTTTGACTTTTTATTTGATATAAACATGACTACTCCTCTCTTTTGGTTACCCTTTGCACAAAATATCTTTTTGTATCTTTTCACTTTTCAGCCTATGTGTGTCCTTATATCTAAAGTGAATCTCTTATAGAGAGCATATAGTTGGATCTTGTTTTTTAATCCATTCAACCACTCTATGAACTTGAAGGACTCCCTTTAGCATTTCTTGTAAGGCAGGTCTAGTGGTGATGAATTTCCTCAGCTTCTGTTATCTGGGAAAAATCTTTATTTCTCCTTCGTTTAAAAAAAAGGTTTATTTATTTATTTTTGGTGGGGAGGGGGAGGGAGAGAGAGAGAGAGAGAGAATCCTCAAGCAGACTCCTTACAGAGCGTGGAGCCTGACATGAGGCTCGATCCCAGGACCCAGAGATCATGACCTGAGCCAAAATCAAGAGTTGGCCGCCCAACAAACTGAGTCACCAGGCGCCCCTATTTCTCCTTTATTTTTTAAACAACAGTTCTACCAGATACAGTATTCTTGGTTGACATTTTATTTTTTTCCACAGTGCTTTGATTATCCCACTGTCTTTTGTCCTATAATGTTTCTGCAGAGAAATCCACCGACAATCTTATAGGAGCTTCCTTGTATGTGATGTGTTACCTTTCACTATTTTCAAGATTCTCTTTTTGTCTCTGGTGTCTCAGCACAGATTTTTTAGGCCCATCTTAGTAGGAATTCATTGAGCTTCTCAATTTGGTTGTCTGTTTCCTTTCAGTTTAGGAATCTTATGGCCATTATTTCTTCAAATAAGTTATTTTCTCATCTCCTTCTGTGACTCCCATAATGTTGTATCTTGGTTCATTGATAGTGCCCCATAAAGCTCTTAAGCTATCTTCATTTTTCTTTATTTTGTTCTTTTTTACTGGCCTGACTGGATAATTGCAAATGATCTGTCTTCAAATTTACTGATTTTTTAATGCTTTATCAAGTCTGTTGTTGAACTTTCCTAGTGAATTTTTCAATTCAGTTTTATTCTTCAGCTCCAGAATTTGGGTTTTTTTTTTATATAGTTTTTGTCTCTTTGTTGATATTCTCATTATGTTCATTCATCGATTTTCTGATTTTCTTTGGTTAGCTGTGTTCCTTTAGTTTATTGAACTTCTTCAATAAGATAATTTTGAATTCTTTTTTCGGGTAATTAATAGATTTCTATTTCTTTAAGTTCAGTTCTGAAGATTTGTTTTGTCCCTTTGATTGAGCCGTGTTTCCCTTTTTCTTTTTATGCCTTGTTATTTTTGCTGGAATTTGGCCACTTAAAAAAAACAGCCACCTCTCTTAGTCTTTATGGGCTGGCTTCATATAAAAGAAGACCACTGGTCAGCCTGGTGAGAGAATCTGGAGACCTCTCCAGCCTTTTCTGGGAATCATCTTCTCTGGGCTTGTGTGTATAATTTCCCAATCAGAGAGGTTTGCTGATTTCTTTCTTTTTCCGGAGCTCATTATCACGTGCTCTGTCTGGTATCTCTGCAGTACTGTAGGTTCTTTGATGCAGCACAAGCCACAAACCTCTCCTTTTTTCTCAGTGGCCCTCAGGCATCCTAATTATGCCAGTCCCCAACCAGTGCTCTGAATCAGGCCCTCTATGTCAGGGTTCTGTCAGGCAGTCAGAGCGTTGGACATACATTTCACTCTTCTTTTTCCTTCCTAAGGGAGAAGCTGCAAGTTGGGTGTTTTTTCCTGATTTCACTAAGCTATGCCAGGGAAAGCCAGTCAAAGGTGAACTGCAATAGCTCTGTCTTACCCATTTCAATGAGATTGCTCTTGGCTCTGTGCTTGCCTGGGATGCGGTGACTTCTTAAACTGGTTTCTGGGGTTCTCATAAAGGCTTTTTGGACCACTGAAAAATCAGTATCTCTGAGGAGGAACAATATCTGGGGCTTCCTATTCTGCTGTGTTGCTGATGTCAATCTCAGGAAGATCAAATTTTATACCTAATCAGCATAGGGGAGTGAAATGACCATTGTATTGGGAGTCAGGAGATAAGGTTCCATGTCTATTTCTGTAACTAATAGAACTATTGCTATCTTATGAAAAATTAAATGGTGCTAGAATAGAGATTATAACAGCATATTGTTGAAACTGTAAAATTTGAAGGACTTTATTACTTATTTCCTGCCTACTCTCAGAGTTTCAATAGTGAAGAAATTTCCTTTGGTAATTTGGGTATTTTAAAAATTCTGAGCCTAATGAGCGCTTGCATATATGTGCATTCATTAATGTAATATGTATTATATTAATATAAGCATTCATTCCGTTCATAATTTAAAAACTACTCTGTTAAAATCATCTGTAACCCATTTAACTTGAGTAATGACTGTTAAACATTTTGGAATATTTCTTTTACATTTTATATGTACCTGCATAATGTGTTCAAAATTACATGTATTTATTGTACACAGTTCTGTTGCCTCTCTGATCACCAGCCTTTATTTAATGAACTTTTTTCCCATGTTAAGCATTTGGTGATTTTTCAATAGCCACATATTCTAAAATATGACTATATTTTCATTTATAATAAGCATATCTCATATCTATTTGGGGATCTTATTATAAATATGGTCATCTTGGTAGAAATATTTTATAAGCTTTATTTTTTAAATTTTATTTTATTTAAATTCAGTTAAAATGTAGTGTATTATTAATTTCAGAGGTGGAGTTCAGTGATTCATCAGTCTTATATAACACCCCGTGCTCATTACATCACATACATGCCTTAATGCCCATCACCAAGTTACCCCATCCTTCCACCCACCTTCCCTCCAACGACCCTCAGTTCGTTTCCTATAGCTAAGAGTCTCTTATGGTTTGTCTCCCTCTCTGATTTCATTTCATTTTATTTTTCCCTCCCTTTCCCCTCTGTTTTGTTTCTTAAATTCCACATATGAGTCAAATCATATGATAATTATCTTTCTCTGATAGACTCATTTCCACTTAGCAAAATACCCTCTAGTTTCATCCACATCACTGCAAATGTTAAGATTTCATTTTTTGGTGGCTGAGTAATATTCCATTGTATATATATGCCACATCCTCTTTATCCATTCGTCTATCGATGGACTCTGGGTATATGCTTTTTAAAATATGCTATTTCATTCAAGTAGATTGTTGGAAATGAGATTCCTAGGTCAAGGAAGGGTGTAGGCATGAGTGATTTTACACCACTTGCCAACTGCTGTTGAACAAAGTGGACAGTGTTTGTTACATTGCTCTTTTTCCTCATGAGTATTTAAACATTTTTAGGCTAATTTGATAATGAAATTATACTGCATTTTATTTATATTCTTTGATTATTAGCAAGCTTTGATTATTTCTTAATTTTTATGCTTTTGTGGCTGGTTCATTCTTACCCCTTTTTGCCCCTGTTTTTCTACTGAAATATTAGGAATTTGTCTTTCAGTTAGCTTTAGCTCTTTATATGCTAGGGCATTAATATTTTCTTAGCTTTGTGGTAAATATTTTTCCTTGATTTATGGCATATATAGCTTTTCATTTTATCTCATGTTCTGGCATGTTGAACCTTTTATTTAGTCACATTTATACAACTTTTCTTTAGTGACTTTCTTCCTTTGTGATTGTGCCGGCAGTATATCCCAACCAGATGTTAGATAAATCTCCATGTAGATTTTCTTTTAATTTTTAAATATGTACACACATTGCTGACCTTATTCTTGAAGAACTTCTTTTCGAGCAACTTCTTTTGACATTTCTTGCAGGACAGGTCTGCTGGGAATGAGTTCCCTCAATTTCTTTTTGAGAAAGTCTTTATTTTTTCTTCATTTTGAAGGAAACTTTTGTTGGATATAGAATTCTTAGTTGGTAAGGGTTTTTTCCTCCCCTAACACTTTAAAGATTTTACTCCACTCTCTTCTTGCATGGTTTCTGACAAGAAGTCTACTGGAACTCTTACTCTTGTTTTTTTATAGGTAAGATGATTCCTTTTCCCCCGTGGTTTCTTTCTGTTTAACTTTGGTTTTTGGTAGTTTGAAGATGATAGCCTAGATATAGACTTTATGGTATTTATCCTGTTCAGTGTTTTCTAAGCTTCTGAAATAAATGTTTCAGTGTCTGTGATTAATTTTGGAAAATTCCCAGTCATTAATATCTCAAATATTTCTTTATCCTTTCTTCCCTTTCTGGTTTCCCGGTTAAACATATTATACCTTTGAAATTTCTCCACAGCTCTTATATGATTTCCTCTTCTTTCTTCTCCTCTATTCTTCTCATCTACTCCATCCCTTTGTCTTTCTTTTTCCATCTCTGCATTTCCATTTGGGAAATGGCTGTTGATCATTTTGAAGCTCTGATTTCTTCCTCAGCTGTGACTAGTCTCCTTATGAGCCCATCAATGGCATTCTTCATTTCTGTTATAGTGTGTTTGATTTTTCTCATTTCCTTTTGATCTTTCTTAGTTTCCATCTCTCCGCTGATATTACCTATTTGTCCTCGTATATAGTCTACTTTTCCCATTAGTGCCCTTAGCATATTAATCATAGTTATTTTTAAATTCCCTGTTTGAATATTGCAACATCTGTGTTATATTTCAGTCTGGTTCTGATGATTGCTTCATTTTTTTTTCAGACTGTTTTTTCCTTGCCTTTTAGCAGCCATGTAATTTTTATTGAAAACTGAACATAATGCATTGGGTAGTAAGCGTTTAGTGTGATGTTTTATGTCAATCTGGCCAGGAATTGGGCTGTGATTAGTGTTTGCTATAGCTGTGGGTGCTAGTGGCTTAAAATTCCTCTATGGTCCTTGTTCTTGTCTCTCCTTTTGTCTTTAGATTCTCTAAAAAGGCCTCAGATACAGTCTGTATTTGGCAGCTTTTTCAGCTGTAATCTACTGTTACTATGCTGGTAAAGTTTGATGTTAACTTGAAGTTTGTGGGGAAAGGGAAGCATTCTGTGACCTTCACAGGTATGTCTTTTTCCTTGGAGAATATGCCTTTGTTGTTGAGAATGCTTTGGGCATACTTCACAATAGTTACTGTTATGGACTGAATATTGTATCTCTCAAAATTCATGCTTTTTGGTTTGTCTCTTTTTTTCCCCTTTGTTCATTTGTTTCTTAAATTCCAAATACGAGCGAAATCATACAGTGTTTGTCTTTCTCTGACTGGCTTACTTTGCTTAGCATTATAACACTGTATGTTAACTACACTGGAATTAAAATTAAAAAATTCATGTGTTGAAGCCCTACACCCCAATGTCATATTATTTGGAGATGAGGCCTTGGGAACATGATTAAGGTTAAATAAGGTTATGAGGATGGGGCTCTGCTTGGCTAGGATTAGTGCCCTTCCAGGAAGAGACACCAGAGAGCTTGTCCCTGCTCTCTTTCCCTCTCTCTGTCTGTGTTTCTTTCTAAGGGTATACACTGAGGAAAGGCCATGTAAGCACACAACAAGATGGCAGTTATCTGCAAGCCAAGAGGGCCTTATTAGAACCTGACCATGCCAGCATCTGATTTTGAAATTCCAGCCTCCAGAACTGTGAGAAAATAAATTTCTGTTGTTTAAGCCACCCAGTCTATAATGCAGTTCCTCTTCTCTCTCTCTGCTAGAGCCATGAGGGGATCTTTGGAGTTCTTGGAGGGAGGTAAAAACCATGAAAGTGTGAGGGTCCCCTCAGTACTGCAGCCTTTAGGAATTTCTCATTGCCATGTTAGTTCACATTCAGTTTCCAACAACTTTGGAGAACTACCATTTAAGCATTCTTTCCAGTTTATGGCTCTCACAGCTTCTGTTTCAGGTAAGCATATCTTGGATGTGATGCACTGAATTCACCTGTCTCTCCAGATCTGGAGTTGGCAGTTTGCCCGGCAACCTCAGTTCTTTGACAGGTTCAAGAAATGTTGAACACTTCTTGTTGTAACGCTGGGAGTGATGATTCCAGGTTCCTTGTATATCAGAGCTGAGAATGGAAGTCTTTATATTTTAGAGTTTTACTTTTTTCCTTTGAATTTCATAAAATATTTAGTATGTGAGGCAAAGAATTTTTTTGTATTTTCCCACAAATTACCAATTAAGTAATCCATCTCTTTCTCAGTGATTTATGATGCTTTCTTTATCATGTTAAATATGCATACATTTTCTTTCACTTCAGTATGTTTTTCAGTACTATCCAACTTGTGTAGTTTAGTCTTCTTTTACTTTTGTACTTGAGCCATACTATTTTAATCTTTTATTCTTTATGATACATTTTATTATGATGCAGGGCAAATATTCTCTTGTTAACTTTTTTTAAAATCTTCCATTCTCCACTAAATATTAGTCCAGATGAATGTGGTTATTTTTGTCATCTCCCTAAACCCATCTCTCCCCAGAACAATCCCAGTGGGGTTTTGGTCAGAGCTATACTAACTATGCCTATAAATTAATACAGGAATAATTATCATGGCATTAATAAGTCAAGTTATAAAAATCCCTAATGCATTTTTTTAAAAATAAACTTTATTTTAGAACATTTTTAGATATAAAGAAAAATTTTAAAGATAGGACAAAGAATTTTAACATACCCGACACCCAATCTTCTTTATTATTGATATATTAGTATGGTACATTTGTCCCAACTAATGAACCAGTATTGATAAATATTGTTATTAACCAAAGCCCACACTTTATTCAGATTTTCTTAGTTTTTACCTAATACCTTTTTAAGCTCTAGGATCCCATCCAGGATAACACGTTACATTTAGTAAGTTATGTCTCCTTAGGCTCCTCTTGGCTATAAGAGCTTCTCAGAGTTTTTTTCTGAGGAATATTACTCAGATATTTTGTGGAATGCCCCTCACTTGGGCTTTGTCCAATGATTTTCTCATGAGTAGCCTGGAGCTATGGGTTTTTGGAAAGAGGACCACAGAGGTTGAATGTCATTTTCATCACATTATATCAAGTGTACATTCTGTTAACATGATTTATCACTGTTGATGTTAACCTTGATCACCAGGCTGTGATAGCGTGTGTCAGGTTCTCCACTATGAAGTTACTCTTTATCCCCCTTTTCCATATGATCTTGTTTGGATGGAAGTCACTATGTGCAGCCCACGCTTAAGTGAGGAGTTATATTTCCTCTCCTCGAGGGCAGAGTAGCTACATAAGTTAATTGGAATTCTTCTGCATGGAAAATTTGTCTCTTCTCCCCAATTTATTTATTTATTTACTTAATCACTTATTTATGTCAATATGGACTCGTGAATATTTATTTTATACCTTGAGCTTTAATCCTCCACTACTTTATTTTGCTCCAATTATTCCAGCTTTGGTCATTTTTGTAGTTGGCTTCTGTATCCTTTTGATAAACCACTATCGTGTGTGTGTGTGTTGAGTGCTTTCTTACTTTCCTGCATCAGAAGATGCTTATGCTCATCTCATGTATTTTCTGCCCAGCTATAGAGTCTGCCATTTCTCCAAGGAACTGTGGCTCTTTTTATTGGAGAAGAGTATTAGAAACTACCAGCTGGGCACAGGTATCTTATTATCTTTTAAAATCTAAATTTAACAGAAACTTGAATTTTTGGAGAAATTTTCTTTACCAGATGAGTTTATTGCAAATTTGACATATTTATCCAACTTCTCAGGAGGCATGAGAGTCCAGTAGTGGTTTGATATTTATCCTGGTCCAGTCATTATGCCAGCTGCTTGGGAGAGATTGGGAAGTGATACATTGTAGTAGATTTCTGAAGCACGTGTTCTAGTTTGTGTTTGGCTTGGGGGGGGGGGCATGGGTGGGTGGAAGAAATAAACAAATACATGATTTTGATTAAAGATAAGGAGCAAATAAAAAGGTAATGTGATAGGGAATGACTTGGGATTGGTGCTACTTAAGCAATGGTCACTGGGGAAGATCACCCAAAGGAGCTGCTCTGAGTCACTTGGATAATGCAGAGAGTCAACTCAAGATCAGGGGGATGATTGTTCCCAGCAGGAACCAAAAGCAAAGGAAAGAATTTGACATGTTGGAGGGACAGAAAAAAGACCAGGGGAGGATCATTTGGAACATAGTGATTGAACAGGAGGATGGAAGGAGAGGAAGTCAGAGATATAAATAGGACCAGGGTGGTGGTGGTAGTCATTGCCATCCTTGGTGTAGAAAATGGGTAGAGCAAGATATCATGGGAAACCATGCCTGGGATTCTGACCACCTTAATTTCTCTCCAGACTTTGCCTCCCTTCCCCCAAACTCTGATTGTAGTGACTCTCAGGTTCATTGGGGGAATTTTGGCCCTTGTCTGTTACTTTAGTCTTGAACCAAAAGACTTGCTTTGGGAAGTAGCTCAGTGTCAGAGAAAGATTATAGTTTTGGGTTCAGAAAGTTCTGAATTTTAATTTTGTGTTATCTTGAGGAATTTGCTTAACTTCTGGCAACCCCATTT
The DNA here is from genome assembly GCF_023065955.2 of Ursus arctos. Taxonomy (NCBI): domain Eukaryota; kingdom Metazoa; phylum Chordata; class Mammalia; order Carnivora; family Ursidae; genus Ursus; species Ursus arctos. The sequence continues at coordinate 28,638,824 of NW_026622930.1, read as the reverse complement.
TTTGTTAGAACCTTAGAGGAATGTTGTTTGGATTAGAGATGATATATGTAAAGAGTCTTAGAGGTACACAATGGATGTGGCTTATTATTTGTCATTCAAGTTTAATCATACACCATGAGAAGAAGTCTCTGGTACAAACTGAACAGTTGAATTATAACTAATTAAAACTAACTCAGAGTTATATACACTCACAAACTGTTAAGCAGATAGAGTGATTTGGTTTAGATTTAGGAATTATGCTTTTAGAAGCTGCTGAGCAGTGGTGACTTTCCACGGACCCTCCTCCCCGCTTCCACTGCTCTTTTCTGGTCTTCTGTATAGTGTCTAGACCTGCTTCTAGGTTGTCAGTGTTACACCTGCCTGCCTTCTCTGACCTGCTGCCCACCAGCTGGCACTGAGTCTCAGGCAGGGGCTGCCTGACTCTGGGGCTCTTACAACCACGTGTGCTGTTTGAGATTCTCCATGTGCCCACCAAGCATTTCATGGGTTCCAAGACTTCAGTGGAAGCTGGCAGTGGAGGTCACCCAGGGGGTCATAGTCCTTGCTTCTGGGCTTCCCTCCTTTCCCCTTGTCTCTCTTCTTCCCCCTATGCTTCAGAAGCAAATCAGTTCCTTTCCATCTGAGTCAGTCCTTTGGAGGCTCCATCTGCTACTTCAGACTAGGCTACCACGACATTTCTTCTCAAAAAATAGGTCACATCTCCCTAAGAAGAGATCCTGTGATTAACACTTTTCTCCATATTTTTTTTTTAATTTGTCTCTCCTATTTCTTGAGTGACTGCTCAAATGTCATCTCCTAAGAGAGACCTTTTCTGATCATCCTATCCAAAAGCTTTCTTTCTCCCTATTAACCACCTCTCCCCCATCACTGTCAATCTCCTTGCTTTATTTTGCTGTTTATCACTATTTGATGCTATTTTATGGGTGTGTTTATTGCCCCATAAGGTAAGAAGTTTATTCACACTGCCTCTTCAGGGTGTAGAACAGTGCCAGAACACTGTAGGTTTCAATAAATTGTCAAATACCTATCATTTGATAGTCCATTGTACTGGGCTCATGGCACATAGAGATGAATTAGATGATCAGATAGTTCATGATTTTGTGTAGAGAGACAGACCTACATGTGCAGTAGATGCTGTAGTGAAAGTCTGTACCATGGGCACCCAAAGAATGGCATATTAGTTTGGTATGGGTGAAGGAGATAAGGATGGTCTTACTATAGGAGAAAACTTAGGGACGGAATTGAAAGAAATCCAGGATCAGTAGAGAAAATTCAGTCTATATGGGGAGTGCTACCCGCACAAAGATATGGAAGTGCGGCACCACCTGCATGCTGGGGAAGCTGCAAGTGGAGGAAACAGGGAATGTGCAGGAAGACCAGAGATAAAACTTCTCAGGCTGGTATACTCCGCCCTCTGACTCTAGGAAATTTGGTCTCATTAGGTTTTATCTGGCTGGATGCGTATATTTTAGCCTCTTGATTTTATCTTAAAACACACTGAGATTCTGTTCTTTCACTCTTATGGATTCCATTCAAGGCTGCCATATTGCCTAAGTCTCAGGGGCACTGCTCATGGTAGTTCGGATTCACTTCTATTATTTCTCTCAAATGCAGAACCCCTCCCAGCTTTAGATCGTCTTTTTCTCTTATTTTGTTTTATATTGTGCTTATTTGTGGGATCTTTGCCTTCCCCTTCCACTATTTCATGGTTTCTTTGGTTCCTGCTCTACTATCTCTGGTTGACTTCTGATAACTTTGCACTATCACAGAGCTGAGGGCTATTATATATCATAGTTTCTTGGCATCACCCATGTTTACATATTAACAGGGTCATAGAGATTGAGTTGAGGGAGACTAGATGAACAGAAACCAAGTAAGAAGCAAGTTGGCAGGGGAGGCTCACCTCAGAGTTGAGTAGTACCTCGATGTGTTCTCAGAGGTCTTGCTGCTCTAAGAACTAAAGCAAATGCTGTTGTCTTAACCTATGGTGACTGCAGTTCTAGGGCGTATCCTAGAATGTGTGATGTGTGTGTGTCTGTCTGTGTGTTGGAGGGGTATCAGGGAATTCACACTCTTCCTCAAAGAGTTTGGTAGTCATGAAGCTCTTGGAGGTCTCTCCTTTTGTGCTCTGAAGTCTCACTGAGATTATCCATTCTTGGTTATGGAGGTCAAATGTAACAGTATTTTTCCCTGGATGTATCTTTTTGATTTTTTCTTTTCAAATTGCCAGGCTGGTATTAGGAACAGATTCATTCCTTGAATTTTGTTTTTCATACCTGACCATGGCTGTAGTGTTGAAATTTCAGTTTCAGGCTTTTGGGCATGACACATGTACACATCTCTCATTTTATTTTATTTTAATTGCTTTTAAAATTCCCATGTCCAGTACCTATTTTTAACCTTATATTTGGCAATCTGAAGCATTTATTTCTAAAGGTCATCATCTAATTATATAGCATTTGCATTACTGTGATGAAGAGATCAATTAGGTAGCCTAGGTTCCAAAGCTTAGTGTTTTGTCTTATTTTTAAGAGTAAGTAACTTATTTTCGTCAATGTAGAAGAGGAGATTGAAAGGTTCCAATGTGTGGTGTGGTGTGTGTGTTTGTGTGTGTGTGAGAGAGAGAGAGAGAGAGAGAGAGAGAAATAGTAACTCCTTTCTCCTTCATCCTTCTCTTCTCCCGACCTCTTTTTCTCATCTCATCCCCCACTCAAAGGAGTTATGATGGCATTAGAAATATCCCTTAATGACTATACTTTTCAGATATTATCATCGTTTCAGAATTTGCTGGCTGGTTAGAGGGAAATTTGAGACAAATATCACATGAGAAAGGGCTCTTTGAGTTTGGACGTGGCAAGAAATTTATCTCCCTCAGTTGAAGTCATACTCATTTTCAGCCATACCGAGCAACTCCTGGTCTAATAGTAACAAGTAATTTTTTATAAATGGACTTTACATAATAACACCTATATTCACCTAGTCTTATGGTCCTCTGATTTTGTTAGATAATTCAGAGGCTGAAATATGCACCAGCACTAATGCTCAAACAGTCAGTCCCCATTTTCTTTACAGTGGATGCCTTCCACACAGAATGTCATCTCTAGCAGTGATCTGAGTAGGCAGCTGTCCACACGTGCATAACGTGATGCACACCAAGACCTGGGGCTGCTCCAGATAATACGCTATGCTGGCGAAATGTGGTATCTAGACTTTCTTCCTGGCTGCTTTAGATGGTTAAACCATAGAAGTCCCCGATTAAACTGCGTTGTTTCTGGAAAGAGTAGTGGAATCAACAGAAATGGCTGTTATTTAGTGAGTGCCAGGCCCTGTGCCAGGGGCTTTATGTGCCTTATTTTGTTGAGTACAACAAACTTGGGAGGTATTATCCCCCGTTTTGCACAGGAAGGCACTGAAGGTCAAGCAGCTAATAAGTGGAGCCGGTCACAAGTCCTATTCTAGCCACGAGCACCCATTAGCTCCACCACACAGACAGACGTTATCAGGTTAGTTGGCCAGTCAAGTGGCCACTGGGAACCGGGCAGAGGAGAGGTAGGCACTGACTGAGGTACAGAGTGGGGACAGATTCACCTGCTGCAGGAGCATGAGTCTGGGGTCGCTGGAGATAATGCCGAACAGATGGGGCAGCCACAATGATTAATAGGCTTATTCCAAATGTGACACTTGGCCTTTGCCTTCCCGTCACGTCTGAGTGTGCAAGCTTGAGATAGGGATGTCAGCTTCTGCGGAGGAAGCCCACTGGTGAGTTCCACTGACACGTGGCGCCTGGACAAGGACCTCCTCCAGGCAGAGCAAACCCAACTGAAGAGAATGTTGACTCGGGTGTTTTGGAACAGATCGTACCTGTGTCCAAGGGTGAATGAGAGCAACGTTATCATTACCCATCTTTCCATGTTTTCACTTTAACAGAATTACCAAATGGCGCTTTAACCCCGATTTTCAATCGAGCTTCGGAACTACAGAATTTTTTTTTTTAGTCCATCCCAGGAATATCTGAATCGGTGAGGCCCTTAACCCACTGCATCAGGTGGCACAATTTTGCCAAAGGTGATTGTATAGGACTCCGTGCGCTTTTAGTGGAGAGCACCTATCTTCCTGGGCACCCCGCTGCCTGTCTCCCCTTACAGTGCAACGGACAGAGAAATCATGCAGCAGTAAGAAATGGGGGCCTTTTCTGGGCTGATTGGCCTTTTGAATCAGAATGGAGATTTATGGTCATACCACTTTCCATCAAGTATTTGCAAGTTTTTAGGCAATCAGTGCTCTTCTGAGTGGCTCTCACTGGTAGCACTAGGTTAGCCGGCTCTCAATATAGACTGCCCTTTGTTACACTTCTCCTTTTAGCAGACTTTTTTTTTTCCTTTAAGGCAGAAAAATCGAGATATTGTTTATACCATCTCTTAAATAACAGATGAAACCATCAACATTCCTGTTTTGTTAAACTTTTTAATTTCACCAATACATGGCAATTGTAGAATTTTTTAAAGAAAAACAGAGAAGAGCAAAAGAAAAGAAAAACAACCAAACCCAATTAACTAAAAACCTATAATCCCACCCAGCCAGAGATAAGGTCCAATTCCATCGGTCTCACAAGTTCTGTGCAATGACTGCGTTCTCTGTTGCTGATTCACTGAATATTAAGAGAGAAATATTACTTTTATTATGATGGTGATTTGTGAATAATTGCCTGGAGTTAATTCACAGAGATTTGAAATTATGGCCATAATAGAAAGCCAGGATTTTATTTTCTCAATTGGAAAGTAGAGAGTAAAAAAAAAAAAAAAATTAAGAGTGAAAAATGTTTTTCTAAGTGTTATTTGTTGGTGGTGGTTCTAATTTCAAGACAGAGAAAAAGTTTTAACTCCTGCCTTCCTGATTCATTCTTACAAATAAGTCAAATCATTTTCCCAGCAAAACCTTGGACAACCCCCAAGGAAAGAGGCACATTCAGGGGAATATGGAAATGGGACATGGCAAGGTGAAGGATTTTAATTTGGAAACTGCCACTTTTTGGAACGCAGAAGAGCTGCCTGTGGCATTGGCCCTGGCTTTACTCTTCTTTAATAAGGACATTAGGTTCCAAATGAAAGAGGGGCTTCTAACCACAGGTCAGGGTATTGGGAAAGCTCAGTGAACCATTAAGTCTCTTACGATGTCTACCTTTATGCTTACAGCTTCTCTGTAACAGTAAAAACAGAGCTCATCTTTTGAAAAATGCCCTAAGATCCCACCAGTAGGAAGCAAAGGAGTGGGTGAGTCAGGAGCAGTGAGCCGGAAGCAAACAGATGGGCTTGGACCCGGCACCCCCGCAGCCCACACAGAGTGGCTGGCTACAACACGGGTCCCTGGGATCCCCTTGGTGATCACAAAGAAACAGAATTGGAGCTTTGCCTCTGAGCTTTGTCCTCTTGCAGTCACCTGCCCCATTTGCTAATGTGTTCCTGCTCTTGAAATCCTGAGAGGAAAACCTTCTGTTGACCCATCCCTACTTTTCAGACAGTAAAGGGCTACTGATTTTACCTGCCATCTAGTCTTTCCAGTTGTTTTTTGAAGATTTTCTGTAGCAAAAAAGCAATAAAAAAAAAAGGAATTTAAGAAAATGGAATAAACAAAAATAAACACACAAAAGAGTGACACACACACACGAGAGAGAGAGAGAGAGAGAGAGAATCCAAACATTAGGCCTATGGAAAACTGACCATCATCTGACTTTGGAGTAAAGGGGCATTTATTCTGTCAACAAGAGGAAAGAAATAATTAGAAATTCTTGGAAAAACAAAAATTTGCAAAAGACATCCTAATTCAACAACAAAGTAAACTAGAATATGGCAGAATTCTGAGTAATTGATGTATAAGAACAAAGAATACATCTGAACTTGATACTTGAAACTGGTGTCAGGACAAAGGATTACATCTCCTTCAACTGGTCTGGTCTCACTGTCTGGATCCTCACTGAATACAAATATTTCCCTAATTGTAATATTAGAACGATTCTGTTAGTTTTCAGTTTTCAGAATTAAACTGAACTCATGAAGGATAAGTTACATTTACTGAACAAAATGGAAACACTGTAAAGCTTTGACATTGTGAAATAATGATATGGGTGAAAAAGTATAAGAAATTAGAAGGGGCTGGAAGGTGGAGTGGAACAGAGGGCATACGTTTTCTCCTACTTCATAATGGTGGTTGAATGGTACTCTTTACTCCTGATAAAAAGAGAAACAGAGATTTAGGTATATAACTATGTGATTAACCAATAAAAGGTTTTATATATGGAGACAAAAGGGAAAGGAGACAGTGTATCCTTAAATCTATTTCTCTCAAAATAGGGAATCAATATAAATTACTTAAAGTTTTAGAGGCATATAGGAGCAAGGCAAGTTCATACTTTTCAATTTGTGTTTTTGTTTAATTTCTTTTTTTTAAATATCCATGTGCATCTTTTGAAATTAAAAAAGGTGAACACATCTATAAGAAACTGTGATAAACAGTTACACTGCAAAACTTCCTTATATTTCTCTATTAGAAGACAGAGTCTCAAATGCAACAAAAAAAGCACAATCTGCCTCCACGTTGTTTACAAGAGAAGTACCTGAACAGAATGGCACCAGGTCTGACAATGAATGGATAGGCACAGAGTCTAGACAAGTACAAGCAAAGAGAAAGCAGAGCTGGCAATATTAACCCGGGACAATTTCAAGGAAAAAAGCATTATGTGGACAAGAGGGGATATTTTGTAATGGTGAAAGTTACAGCCCACCGTTAAATTACTACCATGGATCTTTACACATGGAAAACCAGCACTTCGGTTGGTAAAGCAGAAACTATTAGGAGAGGAAAGAGTTAAAGAATAAAGTAAAGAGCACCTGGGTGGCTCAGTCGGTTAAGCATCTGCCTTCAGCTCAGGTCATGCTCACAGGGTCCTGGGATGGAGCCCCACATCAGGCTCCCTGCTCAGCGGGGAGTCTGCTTCTCCCTCTCCCTCTGCCCCACTCTCTCGTTTGCTTTGTCTCTCTCAAGTAAATAAATAAAATCTTTAAAAAAAAACGGTAAGAGAATGTTCGCACATAGAAAATTAGAATAACAATTAAATGGCTTAGTTTAATACACAAAAACAGAATATACTTAAGATAAAGTCTGCATCTCCAAAGAAGTCTTGTAAGGCAGGCCTCTTGGGTGGGGTAAATGGAAAGGCACCGTTTATTCCCATCATAGGTTTTAGGCACTTTCTAGTAGAAGGAATGAAAAGTTTTATTTTTGTGACATTTCCTCATGGTAAAATTCCATAAAATTGAAAACTTAGAGATAAAGGTATTCTCAGGAGATATGGTCATGATTTTTAGTATGTGAGCTGTAAATTCTGTCCTTATCACTAAGTCACTGGGAAGACTGCTGATTTTCCCAACTCAGTAAAAGAGTGACCCGACCAGAAACGATTCTATTGACCTTCATTCTTCTGCATCCAACCCTAATGCCCTTCCTGCTTATATAGAGTCTTAGTCGATACAGAAATTTTAGTGGCATGGCTTATTTCCTCTGATGGAAGCTAAGGTTGAAAGCAAAAGGAGGTCTGCTCGGTACCTGTCAGGCGGAGGGGAAGGAGGAGGGGACAGCCAGGGGACTGAGAAAGACATGCTTTGAGCATCAGGAGAAGATTTTCTAGCATCAGAGACTTGGAAGAGAAATCGACCTCTAGACCAGAAGAGCACATTTTGTTTAAAAAAAAAAAAAAAAGGCTTCCTGGTGTATATATACCTTTTAATCAAACAGCATTATGATCTTATTACGTATTTTGGACAACAGATATTTTTAGTACATTTTGTGCTTAACATGGAACATGTTCATGTGCTGTTGTTTCAAAAATCTTGGGAGGGAGTTATTCATGCACAGCCAGAATGAACATACATGGTGGCATTTCCTTACCTCAATACCCACCCCTTTCATAATGTACTGAATTGAAACACTCATGAAATCAATACAGATGAATTAATTTAGTGAATGACTCCTCCCCAGTGTCTGGCTATCGTGATGAGGAGGCTCGTTCTGGGTGGACTTGGTATCAGGTATATGCACGGCTTATCGGTGTTCTGAGCTTTACCTGTTTAGCTGTCTTCATCTGTTATGATCTCAAGGACCTGGATTCCCTCACACGAGGAATTTTTCTTACAGGACTTTTACATGCCATTATTTGGCAATTATTTATTTGAACGAACACCTCAGGAGAGCCCAGGAAAGTAGCATTTTCAAGTGATTAAAGCCACTTCAACATTGTTGCTTTTGTTTAGTCCTTTAAAAATTGTTGTCAGGCTTTATGGGTAAGAGAGTGGAGACGTTTTTTGAAAGTACATTAATTCTCAAAGCCCACAGGGCGCCTGGGTGGCTCAGCCAGTTAAGCGTCTGCCTTCGGCTCAGGTCATGATCCCAGGGTCTGAGCAGGGAGCCTGCTTTTCCCTCTCCCTCTCCCTCTGCTACTCTCTCTCTCTCTCTCTCTCGTGCTCTCTCTCAACTAAATAAGAAAAATCTTTAAAAAAATTTCTCAAAGGCCAGAAGAGTATCTTTTAAAAACTTACTGTTAGTGTTGAATGGATACAATTTCAGAACCCCAGAGGTTCTTTTCCTGTGCCTGGTGTCCAGGACAGAGCGTCTGTTTGCTCAGATTTTCATTGTCATTATAAAACAGCATTTTCTACAAAGTGTGGTTCAGGGGTCTCTTACATCAGAATGGCCCAGAGGGCTTGTGAAGAATGCAGCTTCCTGGTCTTATCCCTCAGTTTCTGATTCAGTAGCTCTGGGGGGATGCTTAGGAATCTGCTTTTTACCATGGTCTCCAGGAAGTTTGTAGACATCCCCAAATTTGAGAACCACTGCTAAGGGCCACTGAAGAGTCTGCAAACAGACTTCGTTTTCTGTTTTCATTTTATGTCATACAAAGTAGGAGTTTAAGAATTTATTTTTGGTAAAACTGGAACACTGTCTTCAAATTAATAAGACCCTTGTGTAGGAGAAATATGCTCTGCAAAATTCCTCTATGAAATCCATCTGAAAAAGCCCTGCTGACTCAGATGTTAAGCAAATCTGTCCTCTCTCCGACTGCTGCCTGTCAGGATTGCTGACCTTACGCTTAGGTATTCAAGTGCGTCCTGAAGGTCAAAACATATTTTCTGTAGTTTCTAATGGAAAAGAACTGAGCCTGTCATTTGGTTTTAAAAGGAGAAATTGAGATAAGACAAAATGGTTCAGATAGGTTTTACATTACAAGAGTAGGGGGAAGAAGAGAATAAAAATTTCCATAACTGTTGTCAATTATCTTTTGGGTGAGAGTATCATGAAATAAATAATTCCTCCCTCCCTGAATAAAAGTAAATATTAGATATTAGACATCACACCTAATGATTCCTGCTGTGGCAGAGATTAAATTACAGTTAACTTCATATTGAATTATGAGGAGTGTAACCCTTAAGAAACTGATAATTGTTACATTAGAAATTGGATTTTTGCGGGGTTTTTTTTCTTTTCTTTTCTTTTCTTTTCTTTTCTTTCTTTCTTTCTTTCTTTCTTTCTTTCTTTCTTTCTTTCTTTCTCTCTCTCTCTCTCTCTCTCTCTCTCTCTTTCTTTCTTTCTTTCTTTCTTTTGCTATTTGGGAGATTTTTTCCCCTTCTTCCTTCCTAACAGTTTTCAGTTAATTTCACCAGAGCCGCCTCTGGCTGGCAAGGTGCCGGAGCCACTTTGCTCTGAGATGACAGTTCTGTACTTTGGCTGGACAACTTTGAGATTCTTGCTTCTAAAAGGAGATAGAACTAGGAGATGGAATGATCCTAGCTTATTAGTATTTGACTTTAATTAGAATCATCCTAAATCCCTTGAATTTCTCTCTCACTGGTATTGGGTTCTATTGTCTTTATTCAAAGAATTTTCTTTTCCTTCCATTCTTTGGAACTTTAGTGCATGGAATTAGAATAATAATTCTTGGTTTGTGACATACCACCAACTGTCCATGCATGGCCTTCTTTTATTTTACTTATTTTTATTTATTTTAATATTTTACTTATTTATTTGGCAGAGAGAGAGACAGAGAGTACGCACAAGTAAGGGGAGTGGGAGAAGGAGAAGCAGGCTCCCCACCGAGCAGGGAGCCTGATGTGGGGCTCAATCCAGCACTCTGGGATCATGACCTGAGTCGAAGGCAGACGCTTAACCGACTGAGCCACCCAGGTGCCCCTATTTTACTTATTTTTAAACTGAAGACCGGTGAACACATTGTCTAACCCAAGAATCAGAACATTATTTTTTTGTCACATCAATCTCTGTAATTCTTTTATCCCTTAGCCTTTCCACCTCTCTGCCACGGTAGGAAACCACTATTCTGAACATTATTTGTCCTTCTCTTGCTTTAGCCATATTTATCTACATGAATGTTTAAGTGATGCATTATTTCATTTTGCCTGTCTTTGAACTTTATGAAGAGGCATCATCCCTGGTTTACACAATCTCCTAGAACTTGCTTTTCACTCAACCTTCTGTTACTGAGATTCATCGATGCGATAACTGCTGTGTAATATTTTGTTCCGTGATTATAATGCAATTCCTCCGAAAGTTATAGTATAATTTATATTTATATTTAATTTATATTTATTTATATGTGATTTGTCCATGCTCCTGTCATTGGTCATTTAAGATGTCTCCAGTTGGGGCTTTTATGACCAGCCCTGCTATCTGGGAATGTGTGCCGGGGTTTCTCTTGTGTGTATATCTAAAGGTAGGACATTATCCACTGCTGTGCTGCAGGCCATGAGATTGTTCAGCTTTACAAGATAATGTGAAAGCACTTTCCGAAGTGGTTCTATCAGCATACGCTCCCACCAGCAGTGCAAGAAATACCCTGTTAATCTACATCTTCATGAAGCCTTTGTATTTTCAGACTTAAACTTGTTTTTGCCAATTTAGTATAAATCTACTGATACACTTGTAAGTATTTTGTCTATCACTTAAAAAAAAAAAAAGATGGGGAGTAAGATTTGGCTCCCTTCATGTATATCAGCTAGAAAACAAATTATTATGCCTGCTTCATTTAACGGCACCCAACTTTTTCTCCCCATTGTCTCACTGTATGCCGTTGACATTCTTTTCTCATCCTTGCTAAAAATATTAAAACCTTGCTCGTACGATGAAAGCACTTGGGAAATTTTTAAAAATGCTAATGCCTAGACCCTCACCTCCAGAGACTGATTTATTCGTCTGGGGTACAGCTTTGAGCGTGGGGAGTTTGTGAAAGCTTCCCAGGTGATTCTACTGTGCAATCAAGATTGAGACTCACTGTTAAATTAGAGAGATCTTGATAAGCAAGTATTAGCTTGGGGTAGCCTGATACTGTTAATTATTTTTTTCTCTTTTCTAAAGTATATATTTTGTGGTGTTTTGCAGAATTCTCCTGCCTCTAATTAACCTTTGAGGGATTGTGTGTGTGTGTGTGTGTGTGTGTTATTGGTAGAAGTAAATAGGAGGCATCCAGTGAACATTATTATGGGTTCACATTGTGCTTGGCACTTATTTTATGCTTACAACTATGGATCTCAAAGTGTAGTGCACATAATAATCACCTGGGCTCTGTTTTGTTTTTTATAGTGCAGACTTTGATCCAAAAGCCCAGGAATCGACATTCTAACAAAGCATGTCAGGTGATTATGAAGCAGGGGGTTCCAGGGGCATACTTGGAGAAAAACTGCCTGATCGTTGTCTTGCAGCATAGACCGTATTCTCATTTACAGATGAGGGAATGTGAAGCTCAGAGAAGTTAAGAAAACTGCATCAGGTCGCACAGCTATCTAGTGATCAAGCCTTTGCTCTGTCTTCTTAGCCCTTTTCATGGTGAGCTTCCAGCAAGGCCCCCAGAATGGAGGGGAAGTCCACCAGTTCCACATGTGTACTCTCTTCTCTACATTTACGTTCTTTCCTCATCTGGGGACGACTGTCTCTACCAATCCAACAAAAACAACACAAAAGCCTTTCATTCCCACCCACATCCACCTCATTCCTGTGGACCTTTAGGTGGGCTGCATTCTAGACATGGTCCTGGGCTGCCCTGTGTGACTCATTCCAGAGCTTTATAACCAAGAGCAAATGTTTTCCTTTAGACTTGCGTGTGTACGTTTTATTGACTCCTGGGTTTTGATTACTTGGGACACTTTGAGTTGCAAGGGAGAGAATACGAAGGCGAGCAAGCAGAAGGGCATTTAGTGGTTTATGTAACAAAGAGCAGGGCAGGGGCATAGCTGGAGTTCAGGGACCTCTTGGTACTCAGGATCCCAAACCCCTAACCCTCCCTGCTATGGTGTCTTTCTGTACCTGGCTTTTCCACTTAGTAAGTTTTGGTAAGACTACTGCCTTACCCTTCACAGCTTCTCTGGAAAGGGAGTGCTCCAGAATGTACGCCCCGGGAAGGCTCTGGCTTGGTTTTGGTTACACGCCAGACCAAGATCAGTTATCTGTACATAGAAGGTGGTGGAAATGATTGTCAATCTTGTGGTGGGAAAGGAGAAGGGAGAAGTTTTCCTGTAGAAGGAGGGAATGTGTTCCAGATAATGGGCAAGGCGGTTGCTGGGCAGTCAAAGCAATCCATATCTAATTTGGTGTGTCGGTGTCTAATTTTGGAGGGGTGTAAATGACTTTATGTATTTGGCTCTTTGTAGAGTAAAAGTGTTGAGCTTTATTGATGTATAAATAACTTTGTCTAGGACATCCATATCCATAGATAACCAAAGATAAGACTAAAAATGTTTACTTGCCTGCCATTGGCTCAGAACTCTTGATTTTGATTTTGAGGTGAGTAATTTTTCTGAGAAAACTTCATGTAGAGGATTTTTTTAACTAAAACTGACCTTGCAAATAAATCAAATATGCTATACTTTTGTTCTTAATTGGCCCTAAAACAATGGCTTTAGTTGACGATGACTTCTAGACAACTTTAAGAATTATTTCTAAACTCATGTGCAAATGGATGGACGTATTTCTGAGCACATTTTAAAACTTATATTCCGTGCATATTCTCCCCATCTCCCCCAGATTAGGACTTTTACCATGAAATCTGGGCCTCTGGCCTGTGTATTTTAAATTAGGTTCATATTGTACTACACCTGCAACCACCTATAAGACCTGTGTATGTCGGCATGAAACACAATATGCCTTTAAATTTCTGTTCCATTTGTGAGCAGATGGTAGCTTGTCAAGGAAACAACATGAGGATGCTGGTGTCCATATTTTGGCATGAAAACCTCATAGTCACTCTCGAGAATTACGCATCCTTCTTATGTTACCTGCAATAAATACAACGCCAACATGTGTGTTGGAGTTGTGATAGATCTCTTTCATATAGGAAGACAATCCTCTTAAGAATGTTTGCTGCCATGGACCCATCTCTGTCCGCACTGTGCGACATGTCAAAGGTGTATTGCAGTTTGTATCTGCAGCTGCTTCAAGAAGGGTGTGTAGGGTCTGTGGTCACGTTCTTGCTAGTTTCTCATGTGGGTATTTCCCAGTGCATTTGCTCCAGAAGAGCCACGGGGTTTCTTGGCAACGTGCCAAGTGAGTTGGTCCATCCATGCCTTTGCCTGTCACAATAGTTACTGCTGAGTTGCTTTAGAAGTTTTGCTTCACTATCACCCCCTCCTCCCTATGCGTTCTCGTTTTAACTCATAATCAAACTAGCGACTCGCATTGCAATGACTTCTTGAATGACATTCAGAATGCTTCCTTCCAAGGGCCTTTTGAGGGTCATCTTATGCTTCTTAATGCTCAGAGATGGTACAAGGTCAGCTGTTCAAGAAACAGCCCTGTCACCCATGATCTCCAGGTTCTCGGTATGTTCAGAGAGTTTGAATTTTATTCCTTATAGAATTTCCATCTGGATTGGCAATGAAGACTGACCTAGCTCCACACGCTCTCACCAAGTCTCTTGAAGGGTATGCTGACCTCTTCATTGAGTTCTTCTTCAGGATCAGACCTCCTCTGGAAGCCATGAGGCAAGAATGACATCAATGAGTGATGCCATTAAATCCGCCATGATGAAAATGTTTGTTTATCCTGGGATATGATGCTGGTTATCATATTGTCAGTTCATGACTTTTATTTTCGCTTGTGATCTTCCATATGAGTATATCCAGAGCACAGACATTGACTTGCAGAAGGCGTGGCTGTAATCAATCCAGTTTTCTGAGATGTGCTGAGGCTTCAACAAGGGTCTTAAACACTCATGTTAGAATACCCATGATCAGAAAATTTCCTCTGAAGTTGGTGCAATGACACAGCTGCCAGCCGAGCACACATTTTGAGGTAGTTTTCTTTCCATGGGAGTATGCACTCATCCTCATTCTCTTTCTCTCTCTTTTTTTTTTTTAATGATTTTTTATTATATTATGTTAGTCACCATACAGTACATCCCCGGTTTCCGATATAAAGTTCGATGATTCATTAGTTGCGTATAACACCCAGTGCACCATGCAATACGTGCCCTCCTTACTACCCATCACCAGTCTATCCCATTCCCCCACCCGCCTCCCCTCTGAGGCCCTCAGTTTGTTTCTCATAGTCCATAGCATTCATGGCAGCATTGTCCACAATAGCTCATTCTCTTTCTGGTAGTCTTGGTGTTAAATATTTTAAGAGAGCTGGTTAGAATTGGGGAGTGCTTATTTGGTCATGAAACGATGATGAAGAAACTCTAAAAGCACATGGTTATTCATCAAAAGCATTTTTGTTTATCCAGCAACTCATTCATTTTAATAGCCTTTGTGAGGTAGGTTTTTGTAAAAAGATTTTGTTTTTGTTTTTAGTCAAGTGTTCTTTAAAAGTAAACATAACATTTGAGAAAGGAAAACCTAATTAGTGATCACACAGTCTCATTCTTTCCTTGACAGATGAAGAAACGGAATTCCAAAGAGGTTGAAGTCGCTTGCTTGTGGTCCCATAGCTAGTTAGTGGTCCAACAAATTATTTCTCCAAAGATGGTTTCATGGATAAAAGCACAGTCTTTTTTAGACTTGATTTTCATATTTTTGACCGGGTGATGTTTTACAAACTATCTAACATTTCTGGGCCTTAGTTTCTTTATCTGTAAAATGGATTATTGTCCCTATTACATTACACTGCATCTAAAAAAGCAATTACTCCAGTGCCTAGCATCAAGTAAGTACCTAATTATGTTAGCAGTTCACAACTGGATTTATTCTCAATATTCTTTTCTCAGGGACCTTGAGAACCAGAGCCGGATGGCAATTTTTCAGCTTTTATAATGCCTTTGTCTGGAAGCTTTATACGTACGCATCTGTTCCATCATTTAAAATTCTTCTAATGCAATTAGAAGGGCTTACCCTGGAAGAAGAGCAGGGACGTTGTTTGGGAGAGTCTGTTAGAACATGTCATATATTCACTCAAAAACTGAATGAGGTCTTTTTTTCTTACTTGTGTATACTCATTTAACTCGAGGTACCTTGGCACTTAAAACAAGGTGCCATATTGTTTGGTACCTGGAACTGTGTTTTGAACCCATGCTTCCGAAAAGAGCCCATGTTTCATTATCATCCAGTCATGGTGTGTGTTACCTCTTGTTATAGCCTGAATATTTGTGTGTGCCCCTGACCCCACCCCAGTTGATAAGTTGAAACTCTAATCCTCAATGTGATGATATTTGGAAGTAGGGTCTTTGGGAGGTGATTAGGGTTAGATCGGGTCATGAGGGTAGCACCCTACTGGTGGAATCAGTGGCCTCAATAAGAGGAGAGAGAGAAGGAGAAAGAGAGATTGATCTCTGTCTGAGTCCAGAGGAAGGGCCATGTGAGGACTTAGCAAGAAGGTAGCCATCTGCAAGCCAGGAAGAGGGCTTTCACCAGAAACTGAACCGTGTCAGACCTTGACCTTTCCAACCTCCAGAACTGTGAGAAAATAAATTTCTGTTGTTAAGCTGCCCAGGCTGTGGAATTTTGTTATGGCTGCCAGAGCAGACTAAGACACCTCTGCCGGAGTGTGTGTTGTTCAACTGCCTACTTCCTTGGTTGCCTAAATGACACACTTTGGGCAGGTCTCTGTGACGGAAGAGGCACAGAGTTCAGATGCATTGAGAATTTTCTCTTTTCTATCCACCAGCATCCTATGTTGTGAGACAGTACTGGGTCAGGTTCACAAGCGGCATCAGTCAGCAAACCCCTTTTCACTAGGTTTTGAATGATTTAAAATCTCCTCTTGTATGAATCAAGAAGTTGGGCAGGTATTGATGTCATTAGATCTGTGTAGAACATGGAAGCTTTATAATAGTTATTTGGTAAATAAATAATTATTTCCTTAATTGCTTATCATCTTTATATTTAGCATTTCTGCCTCCTCCTACCAAACCTTTTTACCTCGGTGTATGCTTTTACATAACGTAAACTATAGTAGACTGAAATATTGCGGCTATGTCTCCACTTTCATCCATCTCTCATATCTGTCATTGTTTTACAAAGCGTATATAGTCTGTCATATACAAATCTCAGCAGAGACACCAACACTTTTTAGCTATTCATTAATCTTATCTTGTTTCTTTGGCTTCTGGACCATCTTTAGCTGAATTTGAAATCATCTGAGGTCAGAGCTCATTTTTATCCAAATAGATAGGGTGCAGTAAACCTGGATTATAGCCAAGAAAGATCTTAAATCAAGTGCCTACAAAATTAGAAACATCACCAGGGAAGCATCAGCAGAGTTTTGTTTACTGGTGTCTTATTCTCAAATAAAGTTTATGCATTGGTGATGGAAGCTTTTGGTTGCTATTGTGAAATGCCTAGGGAGTATTTAATTTTGCTTTTGTTTAAAGTTAATTAATTTAATTTAATTAAACAGTGTTCAGTATTGTTTAATTTTGCTTTTTATTTTGGAAACATGAGTTCTTTCCTTTCTTCCTTTCTTCTTTCTAGGGGTTTTGCCACCAGGGGTTGGGGCTATCCATCGAGGGCCATTTGTGTGTTCACATGTGTGACCAGGGGGAATGTATGAGGTCAACAGGAATGTCTTTACCTGCTATAATATAAGGTGTTATTCGGGGCTTTGTAAGGGCAAAGTGGCAGTCATGATGTCTGCAAATATTCTAGCAAAATTGTAAGATCTCACCTCCCCTCTTCCTTTGAAGGTAGGGAAGAGCCATGTGACTTGCTTTGGCCACTGAAATCTGAGTAAAGTGTTGGAGGCTTTCAGAACTGGTACATGATCCACCACGTTCCATCCCATTGTCCTAATGATTATGAAAGCAAGCATTGAGATAGAGACTCTATCTTTCTGGGTCCTTAATTGACGATGATAAACTAAATTGTGCCCAACCTGTATTAGATATGTATCTTAAACAATATTCTTTTGTTGCCATTTTTGGGGAGGATAACAAAATATGATTTGGATTACCCAGTGTAACCTAACCTATTCTGGTTATTACAGGGAGTTCCTTATACTCAGGGAGCTTGAGATCTAATTGGGCAGAGAACATGCATTTGTGTGATGAAGAAAGAACTGGGCACTTGACTGTATTCCTTAGGTAGCCATATTTATTACTGAACAATAAAGAAGCCGATTATAATATAAGATTGAGACTTTGAGCATATTTCTGAGACCCTAATTTCAGCTGGGAAAATAAATTTCTTTTTTAATGAGACTTTCAGATCATAATTGATCAAAACACCTATGCAGGGGATTAAAATTTGCTGTTATTACCCAGTGGACCCATGATATCTTTAATCTGAAACTGGGGGTAAGAAGACCAATTATGAGTTAACTCTCCATTGTTCTTTCTACCTTATTATCTACTTAGGAAATGGAATGAAATTCCTTAAAACAATACATATTTGCTCTGATGGCATCTATTAATCAAAATTTTACTTTCTCTTTTTGGTATGTGGGGACAGCCTGCCTGACTACACATAGTCAAGCTAATATTGGTTAAATTGGTAATTCATTCATTGCTTAAATTGGTAATTCACTGAGCAAACATTTATCGGGCATCTGGTATGAACCAGGTTCAGCTCTAGATGCTGTGGGTACAATGAAGAACAAGACAGAGTCTCTAACTTCATGAATCTTACATTTTAGTGAGGGAGTTGGGTAATAAGTAAACAAAGGTGCAACATGACATTAGCGAATGACTGCTGTGAGGACAAAGCAGGGAGATGGGATAGAGAATGGCAAGGTGCACGGTTTTAGATAGGGTGGTCAAGAAAGGCCTTTCTGAGAAGGACGCACTTGAACAAGAATTTGAAGGAAGTGAGGGAAAATAAACCCCTGTGAATACCCTGGAGAAGAATAGTTCAGGCAATAGGAATAGCAATTGTGAAGGCCCCGAGGCAGGAACATCGTGGGGTGTTTGGAGAACAATTAGGAGGCCAGTGTTGCTGGAGAGGAGTGAGCACAGGAGAAACTGGGAGGAGAAAAAGCCAAAGAAGTGGTCAGCAGCCAGATAACGGGGCCTTCTGGATCTTTACCACAACTGATGGGAAGCCATCAGGGTTTTGAATGTGGGAGAGCCATGATCTGCTTTGTTTTAAATGGATGATGACCCCAGAATTGTCTGTAGAGGGCATGAGAACAGACAGGAAGATGGGTTAGGAGTTTTATGCATGAGTCCAGGTGGGAGATGATGTGGTTTGTACGCAGTTGGTAAGTGATGATTTTAAGAAGTGGTTGGATTCAGAATATATTTTGAAAGTATTGCTGTTAGAATTTTCTAACTGGATGTGGACTTTGGCCAGGCCATCTGGCTGAATGATGATACCATTTTCTTAGATGAGAAAAACATTTGAGGGGCTATTAGCTATTCAAGAGCAGGTGGGCCATTGCATGTATGAGCCTGGAGTCCAGGGGAGAGGTTATGCCTGGAGGGGTAAGATTGGGTGTTCAATTGGTAGGTGAGTTTAGATCTATAAGATTGGGTAAGATCCCTAAGGGAGTTAGTATAGTGGGCCAAGAGAGGTTGCCTGAGGATTGAATCCTGGGGTGCTCCCAACATTTAGTGGTTGAGGAGCTGAAGAGGAACCAGTAAAGGGGACTGAGAAGAAACAGCCATTGAGGATAGAAGGACACTCAGGTAAGTGAAATGTCTCAAAGCTTCAAGAAGAGAGTGCGAAGAACGAAGGAGGAATGAAGAACCATGGGAATGAAGAACCATGGGAATACTGCTGAGAGACTGAAAACCTTACCCATGGATGTGAATGTTGGATGTAGCAGCATGAGATCTTGTTGCTATTGCCAATATCAGTGTCACTAGCTGGGTAGAGGCAGTGTTGGATTGGAATTGGTTCAGGTGAGATTGAATGATGGGGAATGGAGACAGATATGTAGTTCTTGAGAGATTCTTGCTATGGGGGGGGAGTGTGAGGAGAAGAGCTATATAGGATGTGAAGTCAGAAATATTTACCTTATTTTTTTAAGTGGGAATGATTATAATATGTTTGAAAACTGATGGGACTTATTAGAGATAAAGGAACTGACAGAGAGTCTCTGTAAGTAGGTAAGAAGGGATGAGATCTCATGTATCAAGTGGTGGCTTGGCCACTTTATCTGGAGCTAAGGCACTCCATGTTCTAGATGGCTACAGACACCGGTAGGTGAGTATACATAGTTATTGGAAGGGGCTCTGTTGTCTTTTGCCTGTTCCTATTTTCTAAGAAAAAATAAGAACCAAGATCATCCAATGAGTATGAAGAAGTATAAAATAGTTTTCTAACAGAGTATAAGTTGGCCAGGGAAGTGTGTGGTAAGATTGTTGAGCAGAGCTGAAAGCCTTGGAGATTAGAGTCCTATCTTTAAAGCAAAGCCAGCCAGGACAGTTGTTTATTTTCTCTAGATTGGGTCAGTTTCTCTGGCATAGGGAGAGAATCCAAGGATAATTATATTTAACCAGGGCTATAGATTTGCCAACTGAATAATATGGAACAGACGAAGACAGGGTGCACTGAGGACAAATGGAAGGGAGTGATTCCTGTGAAGCTCAGTGGGTCAGGCTGGATGACCAGGATGGTGAAACCATGAGGCGGGTGATTGACCATGAAGAGGTGGTCCCGTCAATGGATTCACAAGCCACAGATGTCAAATTGTTGAAGTTGGGGCACTGGGGGGAATGAGCTGGAAATACCTCTGAAAATAAAACTTGGCAGCTTTCCTCGAGGTTAATCTCAAAAAGAGACAGTTGAAAAATCCCTTACTTTGCTGCATGGCTGGGGAAAAAAGGTATTTTTCAAATATGACTTCAACTCATTTTGTACCAGGATGTTCACCCTGATATTCTTGGGCAAGTCATTAAAATTAGGCAACTATTTCTGTGTCTTCACCCATAAAAGGAGATGAGCGAGAACGCAGAACTGAATACTTCGTGATTGTTCGATTCCCCGGGATTTCACTGCTTTGTTGCAGTTTAACTGACAGGCTAGAATTGCAGAGATGTCAGCTCAGCTGGGCTACTGAGCCTCGCATAAGGAGATAAAATTGGAAGATAAGGTCTCGGTTGGCGCAACAAAAGAAGCTTCGGTGCGTCACAAGTGAGAGATCATTGGATAGATGTCATCTATTTGGTTGTTAAATAATAGCACACGAAGAGATCTCCCTCCCATAGATTTGTCCTGTATATTTATCTTGGGAAGCGTCAGTGAGTAAAAAACTTGCTTTGGAAACATAATAATGTCCCCATCAATGATATGGCAATTGTAAAGTATAGTGTATATATATATATGTATACTTAATATCACAGGTGAATCTTGTCATTTCTCTTTACAGTATCTCGGGCGTTATTGGCTATAATATTGCAGTAGTCAGAATTATTTTATATTTACCGAAAATCTACTGTAAGCATTCTCATATATATTGTGTTTTAAGGGGAGGTTTTACCAGTACTTAACATATGTTGTCTGGGAGGAGAGCCTTCTGAATTGAAACTGAAATAGGATAATTGCCACTTTTATTAAATATCCAGCTGGCACACTTTGAAAAATGTTATCTCAGCATCTCGCATTGGTTTTATTTTGGCTTCCAACTTCCTATTTATTTTATTCTACTTTTTTTGGGGGGGGGAGGGGGATTAGAGTCACAGATTTTATTTTTTCCCTGCAGGGCTCGATCCCAGGACCCTGGGATCATGACTCAAGCTGAAGGCAGACGCTTACCGACTGAGCCACCCAGGCACCCTGGCAATAACTATTTTTTGAAGTAATCTCAGAATGATGCTTAACGGTCATATATGTTTGGGGTGAACTGATGGTGCACAAGGTTTTAAGTCTTATTATGAGTGTTGGTTAATTTGGTCGAGTTAGGGTGAGGTTCACTCATTGTTTAACTTACCCATCCTTGACTTCCCAATACAACCTTTCCCTTCTAAAGTGATCTTTCTATTGCCATATTCTTCTTGTCCCTAAGACAACAAACCATCAAAGGTCACTGAGATCCTCAGGATGTCTATTTTCAGACCTTTGACAGAGCCTCTCCACTACGCTGAGGGTTATCAAATGACTACTTGGGAAAGAGCAGAGAGGGCAAGGCATTTGTGCCTCATATGGCTTTTGAAAGCAGCCCCATCATTAAATCATGCCCCTGCCTGTTGACGGATATGGTAACTGGTTACTTTATGGACTGAGGTCAGCACCTACTGTAAATGACTGTGAGTATGTTGTCTTTCTGTGCAGGTGAAGTTTAAAAGTCCTCCATAAAGTGCATAGGGATCTCAAAAGGAACAAATGCAGCAATGCCTGATGTGACCACTTTGTTGCTGCCTTCGAAGTGCTTTTAATCTCCAAAGATGTGTGGCTTGACTGTGGGAGGGGACAAGTCACTGCAGATTTTACCTTTGCTGCCTTTCCAGGTTTTGTGCTTTGAGAATCAAAGGTCGATAACAGTGGGGCAAAATCCTGTATGGGGCCAAAGATTTCTCTAAAGGTTTTTAGGTCTATATACAGACCCATATGTTACTACTTCAAGCTCTGCACTTGGCAGTTTGGATTTCACTGAGATTGTGTTTTCATAAGATAAGACCACTTTCATAGGAATCACATTTTATACAGATATTTTTTATTTAGTCTCATTATAGGGTTTTTTTTTTTTTTCTGCTGCTAATTTGGCATCTATCTCAAAGAGTGGCATATCCAAGGAGATAGCTCTGCCTCTAAAGTACTCAGTGGCCAACCACTGAGAGCTGAAATTAGGTCAGTGTTATTTTGTCTTCAGGTAACAAAAATAAAAATCCTTGTGAGTACTGACTTGGGATTTTTACTTAAGTACTTAACTTCCTGAAAAAAACAGTTTTTGAGACTGAATAATTGTTATATTGCTGAATAACTATATCTTTTTCTGTCCCAGTGTTCTAACTTAGACTTTAGAGACAAATGTTTTGAAAAGACCGCAAAATCTCCAATTAGCTTAAGAATGAAAGGAATGCCCTGTGGACCCCCAGTGGCTTACCCAAAACCTCAAGGACAGATATATTTTGGAATCCAAGATTTTTTTGGGTTTTAGCAGGGTCCAATGTGGCACTTGTTAATTGAACACGCTGGGGACTTCCCCGGCGAAATATGGATATTCGCACAAAGTGGAATAAAGACTAACCTCCCATCAGTTCAGGTAAGGTTTTGCCTCCTATTGAGTCTTGGCAATCAAACTTTAAACATCAACCAACCAAACAAAACTTTGTTTTCAAGCTTTTGAAAGTTGGTTTTGAAGTTAGATTGTGGGCCTATCCTTGCTTTTCTCTGGATTATATCTACCTTATGTATTGTTAGTTTATTTGTAAAGAAATGAAGCCTGTGTTTATCGTCTACTCTAATATTTGGCTACTCAAAATGTGGTCCAGGGCGCCTGGGTGGCTCAGTCGTTAAGCGTCTGCCTTCGGCTCAGGGTGTGATCCCGGCATTCTGGGATCGAGCCCCATGTCGGGCTCCTCTGCTGGGAGCCTGCTTCTTCCTCTCCCACTCCCCCTATTTGTGTTCCCTCTCTTGCTGGCTTTCTCTCTCTCTCTGTGTCGAATGAACAAATAAAATCTTTAAAAAAAAATTAAATAAAATACAGCTAAAAAAAAAAAAAAACGTGGTCCAGAGCCAACAGCTTCCACATCACCTGGGGGCTTGCTGGAAATGCAGAGTCACGGGCCCCTCCCCAGGACGGCTGAATCAGAAGCTGCGTTTTAATAAGCCCTCAGGGGACTTGTGTGTACAGTAAAGATCAAGAAGCGCTGATCTAGTGTTGTATTGAGTTTAGAGTTCAACTTGGCAGGA
The DNA here is from genome assembly GCF_023065955.2 of Ursus arctos. Lineage (NCBI taxonomy): Eukaryota > Metazoa > Chordata > Mammalia > Carnivora > Ursidae > Ursus > Ursus arctos. The sequence goes on along the minus strand of NW_026622930.1, from coordinate 28,615,548 downwards.
CAGAGGCTCATGTGAGAATATTTTAGCTTTTCAAACCCTGGACAGTAGTTCTCTATGTCTCCCTTCCCTGTCCCATGGCATCCCCTTTCTCTGCTAGCCCCATCCAGAAGACTCTAGCATGACTGGCTTCTTTTCTAAGTATTTCCTCTGTCTTTTATTATTATTTTTTAATCAGCCTGACAACATTTGTCTTTTAATTGGACCATCTAGTTCATCTATTTACGTTTATTGTAATTCTCGACGCATTGGAATTTATTTCTTTCATTTTGTACTTTCTCTTTATTCTGCCTGGTTTTTTCTTTCTTGTATTTTTCTGGATTGATACATTTTTTTTTCCTCTCAATTCCTTCCTCTGCTAGTTTGTTACATATTGCATTTCCGTATTGTAACAGTAACCCTAGGAATTTGACCATACATACTTATAAAAGTCTAAATTTAGCCAGTCTCTTTCCTCCTCCCAAATAATACCTTAGACCATTTAGTTCCTATTACTGTTATGCTGCATGCTGTTGTTATGGTGTACGTGGTCTATTTAAAACATTATTAATCCCATAAGAGTTTGTTATTGTTTTAAGTAGGATGTTTATTTACATTTATCCACATATTTGCCACATTCTCTGCTGACTTATTTTGGCATTTTAGGTCTTCTGACTGGGTTCATTTTTTTTCACCTAAATTCCATACTACTTTCTTCCAATGAAGATCTCTTGATGGAAAGCTCTCAATTTTTGCTTGAAAATGTCTTTATTTTGCCCTTAGTCTAATCTGTTGTTAAATGTATCTAGTTTCTTATTTCAATTTTAATATTTTTCTTTCTAGAATCTATTTAGTTTCTACTTCTTAATATTTGTTCAGTTTTCTAATAACAGTATTTTTTCTGACCATATTTTCAAATTTCCTTTCTTACTGCTTAAACATACGAAAGGGTATTTTGTTCTGAATTTCATAATTCCAGTATTTGAAATCTTTGAGTCTGATTCTGTTGGTTGTTACTTATTGTGTCTTGTTTCCTGACTCTGTACATGTGTATGTGTGGTGTGTGAATTAATTAACCAATTAGTTGATTAAAGTGTGAGCTACTCATTTTTCTCATAACTTGGTGAGGATTTTTCCAGGTCTAGGTTACAGATGAATTCTGCTATGTGCCCGAGGTATTACCAGCTATGACCCTTAAGATTAAATGTTCTGTTTCAGGGTGTTTTGGGACTCTGCTTGTTGTGTGGATTTGTGTGGTAGACTTGCATGAGTTTTGGTTGGTTGCAATGAATCCTTAGGGCTGATTTTCCCTCTTCTTCCATCCAAGATTAGGGATAGGCAAGTTCCCTTGTACTCTTCCAGGAACACAGTTTAATGGGTTTGTTTGTGGTGGTTATGCTGGGGAGGATCTCCTCTATGTGTAGTCATACCATTTGTTAAAGAGAGCATAGGCTCAACTTGGGCAGTTTCCCTGTTTCCTGTGGTCATTCCTGCTGGGCCTTAAGCCAGAGCTCACGTACTTGAGTTAGACAAGTGACCTCAGTGCAAAAGCCAGCTTCAGGGCTTAGCTTACTTTATAGGAATCACACTCAATCTGATCTCTATATATGACTGTATGTGCATATAGGTATATATGTGAGACTGCATGTGCATATAGGTATATATGGAACCATATGTGCACATATATACATATCCGGGTACATATATGTAAAGAGCAGGAGATGTAAGAAGGGTTTTAAAGAGAGAATCACCATTCTTTTTTCCTCTCAATTTCCTCTCAATATCAGGGTGATGGGCAGTGTAACTGGCTCCTTCTAGTGCTATTGGAACCCATCAGCCCCTATTCACACATCTGCTCCTTTAACCCCCAGTTCCCTTTTTTGGGGGAAGTAAACATAGGTCTGGGAAGCTTGATGTGTTTTAAATGAGGAAATGTTCATGAGAAAGCAGTGGTTTGTAGCCCTTTTAGGTAGTAACTAGTCCTCCACTTAATCAGCAACTTAATCTGTGTTTTACAGGTGAAGCTAATGGATGTTAATTTTCATGTCAAAGAGATGAGGCAGCATCCCCTTAGACGTCAAGTTAGCCCGGTACCCATGAGAGCCACGTGGCATCCTGCTGCGGAGCTCCTGTTGGGCTGCACGTCAGCCCTCCCTGGAGAACTTGAAAAATGATGCAGCCTGGAAGTCACCCCAGGAACTGATGCCTCTGGTCTGGGTGCAGCCTGGGACATCAGGAGTTCTTAAAGCTCCCCAAGTGCTTCTACTATGCAGATGAGGTTGAGGTTTACTTGATGGTAGTTAATTTATACCAGTGCCACGTTCAGACTAACTGGGTTCAAATCCTGGCCCTGCCACTCAGTAGATGTATGACCTTAGGCAAATCTCATAATGTGGCTCAATTTCTTCATCTGTAAAATGGGGACGATGATAGCAAGACCTACGTCTCAAAGTGGTGTTGTGAGGATAAAACTAGTACGTAAACGCAAAATGTATAGACTAGTGGCTGCCACAAAGTAAACAGTTATGCTTGCTATTTTATAGATGCTAGTGATACAAAATTATTACTATAATTGGATATTTTCAGTCTCAAAAGCATTTTGGGAAGTTAAAAATTTAATTCCTGTTTTGAATAATACCAGCCTAACTTTGATGTTAGATTGGTTTTGCTTCATTTTTTAATTTAAAAGTCAGTCCTAATCACCCTTTAAATTTAGGCAGTATCTGCTGGAATTATTTAAGATGTTTGTTTCCAAAAGACTGTAAAAATTAAATCAAGGTATTTGCGGAGAAAAGGTTGACAGCTTGTCGGTAGCCTAGAGAAAGTGCCCCCCTCCCTAACAGAGAAGAATGTGCAACAGGGAGCTTTTCCTTAAGCTGGAAATTAGTGCCTTCATATTGATTTAACATATGCCATTACTGGTGAAAGTATTCAGAATTTTAGAATTCAGAAAGCTTAACATAAATATCTGATTTTTCTGAAGTTTTACCAGGGTAGAGCCTGTTTTTCTGAGGATCTGCATGCCCTCTGCGTTTTCTCATTTTCCAGTGTCACCTCAGTGGTTTCTCTGTCATATGGAAGGTGGTTTAAATGTTTTATGCTCTTGGTTTTATATTTTTTACTCTCCCTCAAGTGAATAGTAAGAGAGTCATCAGCAGATATTGCATGTGTAAGTCATATTATTTTCCCATTAAATTACTGGATAATTTCAGAGAAACTTTATTCCTATTTTTGATTCATTTTCAACTGGCAATGCCCCTAATTTCAGGTCCTATATTTAGCTTCTCTTCTTACTGATGTGGAAACAAACTTTTATTTTTTATTTTTTTTTTAAGATTTATTTATTTGAGAGAGAGAGAGACAGAGAGAGAAAGAGGGCACAGGGAGAGGGAGAGAGAGAATCTCATGCAGACTCCACATTGAGTGCGGAGCCTGACGTGGGGCTTGATCTCATGACCCTGAGATCAGACTTGAGCCAAAACCAACAGTTGGATGCTTAACTGGACTTTACCACCCAGGCGCCCCTGGAAACAAACTTTTAAATAAACTACCTTTCTAAAGAAATACTTTAGTAAAGATCTTTTGTAATATAAATCATGTTTTGTTCAGGATTTTCTGGAAAAACCCGCCACGTTCCTTTAAGCCTTTACACTCTAGACTGGATGTGCTTTCATTTATTTTTTTTGGGTAAAGGCATGTGCAGGTATAATTTCTGATTACTTATCTCAGTCTGACCTCTCCAGTTAGGTATCATGATCATTAAGAAAATTAACTGCTTTTCCTACCAAATTTGTTTTTTGTTTTGTGTGTGTGTGTGTGTGTGTGTGTGTGTGTGTGTGTTTGGTTTTTTTTTTTTTTAAATGTCATGTTAGTCACCGTACAGTACATCATTTAAAAGTAGACCAGGACTTGTGACATCATACTAGTCAGAGCATTTATGAAATATTATTTAATTTCTTTGTTCTCATTGTGCGCCCAACAGAATAATATGATTCAATCTTGTACTTCAGGATTTTATAGTCTAGGAAAAAAATATACACACACACACTATGTCTGAAGATATGAACAGACAAAAGCTGAAGGTGGAATCCAAATAAAGCTCTTTTACATTTTGTTTTTCCCATGATCTAGCTGGTCTTTTCTTTCCCACAAAGTAGAATAAATTGCTTTTTATTATAAACATAATACATGTTCACTGTAAAAGGGAGATAAAGGTATCTAAAAGACAGAGCCAATTACCTGTGATCCCCCCACCTAGAAGGAATAACTATTGTTAACATTTTGTTATTTACTCTTACAAATTTTTCGGTGTCTTCACAGGCAGACTTTCCTCTTTCAGGCATTACCGTGTGCATTCCTAGGCCGCTACAATCGTTGCAGTCCCGCACGAATTTATGCAGGTCTCCAGACAGCAGTGCAAGCGGGCTGAAACCTAATTGATTGACTTCATTGGTCTAACCAAAGTCAATGGAAGGAATAGAAGTCAGGAATACACAGGAGGTCTTCCCAACACAGGACTCAAGTTAATTTTGGTGCATTCTTCAAATTTCTTTCTTCGAATTCTAAGTCTTTCTCCTTTCTGAAGGAAAACAGATTCCCAGACTCCTGCCTAGGCCTCTCCAAGAGATCCTGGCCAGAGCATGTGTGAATTTACTTCTGTCTTCACAGCATTGGCATTTTGCTCCTTCCTTTTATAATGCCCTTACTAGAAGGAAAGTAGGCCAGTGCCGGAGCAAGCTGGGGGGTGAAGGTTCGCTGTGCAACCAACCATGGGCACCTTACCCCTGTATGGCTATCTTCCCGTTCTGTTTTTCACTCCTCAGGGTAAAAATGATGAAATATTCTACAGCCATACCTTTCTTCTGTTCTTGTTTTATTGTCCTCACTCTAGACTTTTGCTGATCTTACTAGGTTTTTTTTTTTTTTTTTCTATTTATTAATCTAAGTCCTTTTCATTTCTCCTCTTCTGTATAGTTTTAGTTTGAATTTCTCCACTGATTGGTACTGACCATTCAACAACAGTGGGTCAATTATACTTGATGCTTTGGTCTGTTTACCTCTTCTCCTTTTATGGATACCTTTTTTTTCCCCTACGTCATTGTAACTACGTCAAAATAGTTTTTAATAGTTATGTAACATTCCATTGTATGGACATCCCATTACTTATATAATCAACTGCGTGGCATTAAAATTATTTTCAATTTTTTAATATTCTGATTAACACTGTAATGAATATCCTTTTACTTGGAACTTGTTTCTAGGTGTGGGATTGCTGGATTAAAAAATGTCTAATGTAAAAGATACCCCTGTGTGTGTGTGTGTGTGTGTGTGTGTGTGTGTGTGTATACATATGTGTATCCAGATTATCCTACAGAAGAATTGTACCAATTTACATTCCTGCAAACAAGGCATTACAATTTCCCAGAGCCTTGCCAATACTGGTTATTCACAATCCTTTTAAGCTTTGTAATTAAGATAAAAATATATTGATTTATAATTATTTACTGGTAAAATTGAGGATCTTTCCATATCTTTCTTAGACTTTTGTATATGAATTTCCTCTTTATATTTTTACTTGCTTTTCTGTTGAATTGGTTTTTTTTATTGGTATGTAATGGTTCTGTATATGGTAAGAACCTTAGTCTTTGCCTATATTATGTAGTACAAATTTTCTCCCTAGTTTCCTATTAGTTGTTTAACCTTAGTTTCGTGTTTTTCTTCCTTCTACAGTGTTAAATCTTATGTAATCATTTCTTTCAGTCTTTTTCTTTATTGTTTCTGGCTTTGACGGCATGGATAGAAAGCCCCTTCCCACCCCAAAGTCGTAAAACTATTGGTAAGTGATGCTGAAATGCCATGTTTAGTATTTACCAAGCGCTCCTGCATAATTTGGGCTACCTAGAAGCCCTCTAATTCTTGCTTTATCTGCTCATCTGTTCCTCTGTCTGTTCCTAACTATTGTGGCTACAGCAGGATACATATTTATATCTACACAGAAAGCCATGTAACTATATATGAAGCAAACACACCTGTTATTCTTCCTTAAAATTTTTTCTAGTCTATTCTTGAACACATATTCTCTTAAATGAGTGTTAAACATTTTGTGATGTTCCAAGAAAGATTCCATCGGTGCTTGTGCTTCAGTTATACCAAATTTTTAGCTAATTCATGAGAGAATAGTATCTTTGTAGTATTGTCCTCAGGCATGTGTAAGCTGGCACGTAGGCATTGGCTGTCTTTATCTCCTTCAGCTTTTTCAACTTTTCAGTAATGGTATAAAAATTCTCAAATCCCTCTGCACTGGGATTCTTTCCCCCAGCACCCCCCGATGGCTCGCAGGCGCCCAGTGCCCAGGCTGATGCTATGCTGAGACTTCCCTTCGTTACCCTTCTGGATCCACACTGCCAACTTCCTCTGCTCATCATGGTTGTAGCTTATGTCTTTGATTTTATTTCTTCCATCTTCTACTTCTTATTTTAAATTTTGTTTTCTCTGTTCTCCTTTTATAGTTTTACTGTATTTATGAGAATTTGTAAACCTCCTTTACCTCTAATAATTTGTTAATTCAATATATCTGTTTTGCCAATTCTCTTCTTTCTATTTTTAACAGCCAGATATCAAACTGTATTTCTGCACCAATATACCAAAATTAAAGAGCCCTTTCGATGCTCTCCCTCAACTCAAGTGTTTATTACCATGCTCCAAACCCACACATTCTCTCACCGTTGAAGTAGAGCATTGAGAAGCCTTCTGTGTCCTTATTTTTCTTCTTTTCTCCTTCCTTGGAAATTCTGAGGCTGGTTGAATACATTTAGAATTTTAGTTTTAAGATACTGTAAACATTTGGGGGTAACTGGCTGGCTTAGTGGAGTATGTGACTCTTGATCTTGAGGTTGTGAGTTCAAGCCCCACATGGGGTGTGGAGCCTACTTAAAAAAAAAGATACTGTTAACTTTTTAATTTTTTTTACAGCATGCCTCTGTGGCTTAAAGAATCAGAGCTTTTAAAACACATCACTAGTCACATTTACATTCTCCACTTAACTACATTATCATACATTTAACCTCTTTTTTGCACTCATTCTTCTTCTCCATCTAAATCTTGAGATCTCTTGCTTTTGTGTAATTTTTATTTGATTGGGGTGCTTTCTTTAGAGCCCACTGTTGGTATGCTTTTTTGAGTTTGTTTCTAAAAGTATCTTTTTTCCCTCAGCTGTGTGGCCTTGGATTGCCCTTCTTTTCCCTCCACTCCTGTGTGAACACTGCTTCATTGTTGTCTGCCAGTCACTGTTGCTGACGAGAAGTCTGATGTTCAATGAATTATTTTTCCTTTTCAAGTTATTTGCTCTGTCTTCAGGAAGATTGCAGAATTTTCTCCTTTATCTTTGAAGAAATTTCTCCAGAATATGTCCAGATGTTTTTTTTTTTTATTAAGCCGCACTAGGATTTCTAAGCTTTTTTTTTTTTTTTTTTTCTGAAAAATGCAAGTCTGTCTTCTACTCAGTAAAACTTTTCAATCTGAAAGCTGAAGTTTTAAAATCAGGGAAGCTTTTAGGGTGGCACAGATGGTTGGACATCTGCCTTTGGCTCAGGTCCTGATCTCAGGGTCCTGGGATCGAGTCCCACATCCACGTTGGGCTCCTTGCTCAACGCGGAATCTGCGTCTCCCTCTGCCCCTCCTCCACTGCTCCTGGTCTCTCTCTCTCTCTCTCTCTCTGTCAAATAAACTCTAAAAAAAGAAATAGCTTTAAAAAAATAAAATCAGGGAAGCTTTCTTCTAATTTAAAAAATTACTACCACACCTGCTTTTTTTCCTTATATTTGTTTACATGTTTTTCCAAAACAACAACAACCAAAAATAACCTCCCCCCTCCAAATCAACCTACAACAGTACACAAAATAATGTGGTAAGTTTTCATTTAGCCCAGAACTGTTAACCTTTTGTCATATTTTTTCAAATATTTTTTTAAGTATTTTTTTAAAGTATAGTACATATTTAAATACTATCTAGAAGAGTTAGAGCCATTCGATCATTTCTTTGTTGTACTTAGACTGTTGCTTGTGAATGAGAAGAGATGAGATAGAAGGAATGTCAGAAACAGCAGAAAGAAGTCTTGCGGGGGTCAGGGAAGCATATTTTACAGTTTCAATGAAATGAATCCTGAACTCAGTATTGTTTTGTCAATACTTCTAGTGCACAACATAATAGGGACATTGCATCAGGATGCTTGGGCTGCAGGTTACAGAGAACCCCAATTCCAGTTGGCATAAAGGGAATTGAAACAGTTCTCCAACAACAAGGTTCCTCAGCATTTTTTTTAAGTTCCTGTGTAGTTAACATACAGTGTGTGTGTGTGTGTGTGTGTGTGTGTGTGTGTGTATACCAGATCAACATGGGACTCGATCTCATGACCCTGAGATCATGTTCTGAGCCTAAATCGAGTCAGGTGCTTAACCAACTGAGCCACCCAGGTGCCCCTACAGTGCTATATTAGTTTCAGGTGTACACCATAGGGATCCGACAACTCTCTACATTACTCAGTGCTCGGCACAGTAAGTGTACTCCAGACCCACTCAGCTTTCCCCCAGACCAGGCCCTCATGCGGTCACATTGCGGGTACAACAATTCCAGGTGTACTCACACCTGGGTCCTCAGCTCTGGATGTAACAGTGTCCTCAAGAATGAGAAATGCCATCTGCCTCTTGTTCCTTATTTCAGAGTGAGGAAGTCTACTTGGGGCTGGAGGTAGTCTGGAAAACAGAGGGGAAGTCTTCACACAAGTGAGCAGAGATGTTCGCTAGTACCCATACAAACAAGCGTCAGGATTGAGAATTGGTGGAAATTCTCATTGCCAAAAGTAGCCGTAGTCATGGGATGAAATCTCACGTTGCACAGACCTTTGAGGGTTTTTATTCCTCCTCAAAACAGTGTTTTTGGAATTAGTAATATTATCAGAACTTTCCAGATTAAGCAGTGAAGGGTCTTCTGCAAGACCTAGCTCGTCCTAGCTTGACCTAGGTCTTGTAGAAGACCTAGAGGTTGTTTGACTGCTTTCAGCTTTGGGTCCCTTATCTGTAAAGTTAAAAAGTTGAATTATAAGATCACACAGGTCCTGTAATTCCCCTTGCCTCAGATTAAAAAAAAAAAAAAGATCGTTTTCTCAATTCTCTCAATTTGAGAGAATGCACAATTGTGATGGTAGCTACAGTGAGCATCTGCTTGTGTTTTTATTGTTTTTAGAAATCAATGAGAAGTGTATCAGTTGAAATCAAGCCTGCGTATATCCGGTCAAAGCTCACTTATTGATTTTTCTGCTGAAACTAGCACATATATAAAAAACAGAGACTGAAGTTAATTTTCACCAGCTCAGTGTATAATATTGTGGCTGCTTGACTCCCTGAAGCCTAAGTTGTTCTCAAATAATAAGCGAAGTGGTAAAATATTTAAATATTTGAGCAGGTGGACAGCTTTTCTGGAAGGATCATACATGTGCGCACAAAATGTTTACCTTCAAATATCCCGGCCACCCCCCTGATTTGTTTCTAGGGGATCTGATACGTCAGGAGCCCCCTCCCCTCCTTGGGCCGCATTACCTTCACTGTCAGCATGGATGTGTGCAGATTACCTATAATGTGCTTTATTGTGAGTAACCTTCTTGTTCACAGAACATGGTGGAGACTCCAGATATGTAGAAGGACTTAGAGTAATTCCTGTTGCAAGAGTAGGGCATGAGGCGAGGCTGTCAAGAACGCAGATGGGAAAGGAGTTAACGCTATTTTATTTTAATCCCATGAGGTCACTAGCATTACCTTAATTTGTGTGTGAGGAAATCGTTGGCCAGAGAGATGGAGTAGCTGGCCCAATGTCTGCAGTATCAATTGGTAGAGCAGTGATTCCAACCCAGGGCTCTCTGGCTCTGCACAACTTGGCTTCTGTCTGGAAGCACTGAGCACCGGGCCCACATGTGAGACAGGGTTCCTATCAGGGGGCTCTCCTGGTCCATCATTACTTGAGCAAAGAGGTTGTTTACAAGAGTGCAGACACTGGGGCAATGCTTAATAGGAAGAGAACAAGCATCAGAGGGGTTAAAATGATCCTTGTGAGAAGGAACTTTCCTCACTCAAAGCATGTTATCTTTGCTTCACGGCACAATAAATGAGAAAAGTTTGTCTTCCTTGGGCTCTTAGAAGTTGCCTTTTGTCCCTCCTTGTCTTGCAGAGAATGCCACGACCATGGTGTTTATTTCTGTTCTTTCCTCTTAGAGACATACTGAAGTCATTTTTAGAAAAATCTCAGAAATCAAATACAACGGATGATTACTATCTTAGAAAAGACGCCAGTCTAGCTGTGTGCACCTCCAGAAACGCAGCGGGGCTTTCAGGTTTCTGCCTCCTGCGCTTACTGCTAAGATATGATGGGGGACAAGGCAGTTTTCCCAGAGTGTTCCAGATCTCAGACATGTTGGCAGGACACCTGTGCCCTCCCTTGGCCTAATGGCATCGGAGTTTTTCTCCCCCAGTGTTTGGCTTTCTGATTTTTAACTGATGACAGCCTGGCTGTTGGGCTGCTTCTCTTTGCATTCAGGCCTAGTTCCTGCCCTTCCAAAGGAAGCCGTACGGACGTTTCACTTGAGTCTGGATATTCCCACTCAGTAACTCTGACGGTGACCCAGCAATATTTTGCTTGCTCTTAGGGGCTTCTCCCTTTCTTCTGTGCTCCTACAACTTCTCTCTTCGCCCTACTGCACTTTATCAGTATTAGCATTTAATTCTTCTTCCCCTCAAAAAAAAAAAAAAAAATCCATATCTGAACGTTGACCGGGAGATTTATGGGGCTCGTTTCAGGCATGCTCTGACGTATCTGGAGTTGACCTGTTCCTCTGCAATTAAATGACAGAATGAATTCTTGAAAAACTGCTTCTTAAAAGCATGCAATAATAAATACAAGTTTTCTAACTGGAAGTTAAAAGTTTTCCTCTTGATTCAGTTTCTAGTCAGCTCAATAGTGCCTAGACATTTGTAGCTAATGAGCAAGGCCCCCCAAACGGCTAATGGTCCTGACCAGGGAATCCCTAAACCCCATGTGCCCTGAAGTATTTATTACCATGTATTCTTAGGGCCATACTTATAAAATACTGAATTAGGGAGACTTGGAATATTTTACTGTGAGTATGTTTGCCTCCTTCATCAGGTCAGATGAAATGCATTTTTAAGAAACGGAACTCAACAGAATATCTGTAGTAAAACTCGCATCAGGTATAGGTACACTCAACACAGATAAGTCTTAGTCATGACTGCGTGAAAAAGGAAGTTCCAGAAGAGTACAATGTGTGGGATACCTTTTTCATAAAATTTCAAAATGTGAAAACTTCAACAATACCTCTCCCCCATTTTTTTAAGAAGGAAAGGAACGTGCAAGTCAGGAGAGTGGTTACAGCAGGGGTCGGGTAAGCACCTGAGTAACTCTCGGTTTGTTCTAATTTTTGGATTAAATCATAGGTTCGTGGCTCTTCGTTCTGTTATTAAAACTGATTTTTTTGAAGGCCCCATGTGGACCAAGGAGAATCATTTCTCCTGATTGTAAACAACCAGTTCTGATCATGCGAGATCTTTCCAACTAAGTCACATGGGTGAGTTCATCCCTTTGAGATTTGGGATTTTTTAAAGTTTCTGCTATTCTCTATTTATATTTATGACTCCAGTCCTCAGGGAGCCGTTAAAGAAAAGATTATTGAGTCACTTGTTAAAGATGGTAAGGAGAACTTCATTCAGGGCGGCTCCTATGGCCTCATTCTGCTATAGGGGAGAGCGATCGGGCCCAGCTCTGAATATGGCAAGGCCACGTGGCGATTTATAGCCAAAGAGCAGTGTAGGGTCAGTGGACACAGAATTGGTAAGGGGACGCATCGGGGGTAAGGCGGGTTTTGCTGAAGGCAGGCCGGCACGCTCTGGAAGGTGGGAGATAAAGAATTGGGTCAGATATCAAGGGTGATCAGATGCCAGGCTGGGGGATTGTCCCTAAATGGTCTCCAAAGGATTCTTGCTAAAACTGGAATAAGCAGGCCAAGAACAGAGACCGAGGGCCGGGCCTGGTCCGAAAGAGGGCTCAGAGGAATCGGCCTAAGGTTTGTAAGGAGGGAGTCTCCGTCAGAGCCAACAGGCTGCTAATTACGCATGGCAGAAATAAAGGTCGGAGAAATCTTAGAACCAGGGGCCAGGTGGGAGTGGGCCATCCACGAGGTAATGACCAAGGAGCAAGAGTTAGTGCTGGGGGCTAAGCAAAGAGAAGACCAGAGTCTTTTTGAAGCATCTCTTTCTCTGCCTTGAAGATAACACTTTTTTTTTAAGTTTTATTTTATTTATTTATCTATTTATTTATTTTTATTTAATAATATTTTTTATTATATTATGTTAGACACCATACAGTACATCCCTAGTTTTTGATGTAAAGTTCCATGAATCATTACTTGCGTATAACACCCAGTGCACCATGCAATACGTGCCCATCTTACTACCCATCACCAGCCTATCCCATTCCCCAACCCCCCTCCCCTCTGAAGCCCTCAGTTTGTTTCCCAGAGTCCAGTCTCTCATGGTTCATTCCCCCTTCTGTCTACCCCCCCTTTCCTCTTCCCTTTCTTCTCCCACCGATCTTCCTACTTCTTATATGGTTTCACTCATTTATGGAACACTTTGTTTTTAAAAAGAAAGGCCATTGCCCCCATGCCCCTGTGTTGCCAACTGTGGGGGCGGGGTGTTGATTTGGGGGCATCCTCTGCTCATCAGTGATCTCTGGGACACAGTATGTTCCTAACGTGGGTGCCATTCACCCGAAGCCAGGATGAAGCTTCCAGCTGTGAGGCATTCCTGTTGCCCATTGTCACAGAAACGTGTTACTGAGTGGCGGGCTCCTTGGCCGGCTCCGGGGCTGGCAGATGTCAGCTTAGCATTCACCGCCTAGCCCCATGTTCCCATTAAGGCTTCTGCTGTCTTTGGGGAAACAGAAGCGGGATTTCATTTGAAACAATTCATTAAAATAATTTCACTTACAGTTACTGACACTCTCACCATTATCTTTTGTCTGGATGACGGTGTGGTCTCTCTGCTCCCTTCAGGCCCTCTCCCCCCACCTCCCTGTGCCTTCCTAGCCCATTCTGTCCTCTGCCTGAGTGATCTGTTGAAGGCAGATTAGACCAGATCATTCTCTTGCTTAAAAAAAATTCTCCAGTTTCTCATTTTCCTTAGATTAACGTCTGCATTTTCATCACGTCCCTTGGGCTCACTGCCATCGGCCTCACTGCCGTCAAGCCCCTGCCTGCATCCCTTACCTCGTCTGCTGCCACTTTCCCCTTGTTCTGTGTTCTCAGCACCCTGGCCTCCCTTTCATTCTGCAGTTGCCCCAAGCCCATTCTCTCCTCAGGGCCTTTGCACATGCTGTTCCCTCTGCTAAAATGTTCCTGCTCCAGATCTTTGCACAACTGTCGGATTCTCATCATCTCCAGGTGGGACATCCCTGGCCACCCTGCCTAAAGCAGCCCCAGTCCCACCTCGAAGGATACTATCTCTTTGTACCATTATGTTCTCTGCATGGCATTCGTGGCTCTCTGATATCATTCTGGTCATGTGTGCCCCAGTGAGAATTAATTTCCACGAGGAGAATTGGAATTTTGACAGGTTCACCATTGGGTTCCTGGTGCCTCGAGCACTGCCTGATGCTTAGTAAGCATTCAGGAAATGAAAGCAAGGACTGAAGGTGGAAACCCACTGCTCTGAGTGTCTACCGCGTACATAACCAAATCAGACTGCTCCCAGGGTGAGCAGGGGGAAGCCTTCCCATTTTTCTGGAATAATATTACAAATGATGGAAAATAAGTGCACACAGCTGGAACGACACTAAATAATGCTGTGATCCGTGATATACATTTAGATATTGCGAAAAGAATTAGGCCAGCATCAGATGACCGGAATTTATATTCCTGCACATTGTACATTAGTTTCCTGGTGATCAAAACTGGGTTAATTAGTCTATGCTATGTCTTTCCTGTTAGGGATACGAAGATTATCTGCTCTATCCAATTTGTTTTTTCTTAGAAGAGGAATCACTGTTGAATTTAAAAAGCAACTTGCCTGGCCCTGTTTCCTGATCTTTTGATGGAAATGTTTTAGTGGGGAAAAAAATATTTACTAGAACCAGATAATTAAATCGTTTCATGTGGTTTTTTTTTTTATGCTAATGCTTCTTCATTCCTTTGAGGGACAACTCCATGGCATAAGGCAGCAATGAAGAGGATGATTTTCATCTTTTCTCCTAGCTTCCTCCCTGGTCAGGTCAGGAACCTCCGCCCCCTTTTTTTTTCAAATCAACTCACAGTTCAGCGTGGGTGGGAGCTCCTCCTCGGATATGCATGGGACAGTGCTTCCTTCTCTGCTCACACAACTGAGCTCCAAGTCCCCCGAGGGTCTGATAGAAAGGAGATTGGAAATAGCCTTAGAGTTAACTGGTATTTTGGGAGGCATGCTGTAAGATGTTAGGTAAATGGAACACATCAAATTTTATTAACAACAAAAATGCTTTAAGGAATTTAATTTCTACACCACAACTCTTGGATTCTCATTAAACCAGAGCTGACATAGATTTGAAAATAAGTGAATGAGTAGATGTCCACAGCAGTCCTCTCATTTCTAACTATCGACCTGGGGTCAGATAATCTGAATATAAGTTCTGGGTGGAGAAGAGACGGAAAGAGAGTTTACATATTAGGCTCTGTTATAGATGTTTGTACATCTCAGTCCATCCTCACGTCTGTGTGAGGCAGATCTCATGTGTTCCATTTAACAGTCGTGCAAACAGAGGCTCCTAAGTGACCATGCTGGGGCCGGCAGGTGAATTTGCAGGCAAGAACCATCCTTGGTCCGTTATAGCACACTCCCTGGCTCCGTCACTTAACATGGAATGTGTAATATGTTTGTTTTCTCGTGTGTGGAAGGGAGATGAGAAGCCTGCTTTACCTATATCCCAAGGTGATTTAGAAGTCCAATACCATGTGAAAATAGCTCTGTGGAAACTATCTGGAGCTCTGCAAGAATTAACAGAGTAAACAACTAAGTTTTATTAGCAATTGAAGCCAGATCCATATTCCATCACACTCCCTTCTCCCCTTCTACTCTTTCCTTTTGTTTTTCTAACCCCTCTCCTTGAATTCATCTCTTTCCTGCATAGTGACAATCCTTCTTTCTGTCGGGTTGAAGTTGCCCAAGAAGAGGACTTGGGCTTTGACCCTAGAATGTACCTGCTTTCTCTTTTCCTGTTCAGTCTTCATTTCACTCTGCCAGGGCTTTATCCTCTCCACTCTGCTGAAACATCAGTTATTTTATAAGCACATGTGGTATCTGTGCCCCCAGTTAGGAAAGATGCATCCCTTTCCATGATGTTCTTGTTCAGTCAACAACTTGTGCAACTATATTTTGCCGGTGAACACTGCTTTGGCAAGGTCATCAATGCCTTCCTACTGGAAAAATCTAATAGACGCTTCTCATACTTCATCTTAAGTTCTTTTTTTTTTTTAATATAAGATTTTATTTATTTATTTGACAGAGAGACAGCCAGCCAGAGAGGGAACACAAGCAGGGGGAGTGGGAGAGGAAGAAGCAGGCTCCCAGCGGAGGAGCCTGACGCGGGCCTCAATCCCAGAACACCGGGATCACGCCCTGAGCCGAAGGCAGATGCTTAATGACTGAGCCACCCAGGCGCCCCCATCTTAAGTTCTTTTTGACATTGGCCATGGTTAAGAATTCCCTTCTAGAACCAACCTCCTTTTCTCAGTGAGGCTGATACTAGTGTCTCATGATTCTCCTCCTAAAGACCTGGCAGTTTCTCTTAGTCTCCTTCACAGGCTTTTCTTTCTCTAACTATTCTAGGTTCTGTCTTGAGTCCTCCTTTTCCTCCATTACCACCACACAACAAGAATTCTTTAAAAGCCTTCAGTAGTGGGGGGCCTGGGTGGCTCAGTCGGTTAAACATCTGCCTTTGGCTCAGGTTATGATCCTGGGATCCTGGGATTGATCCTGGGATCGAGCCTGCTTCATGCTCCCTGCTCAGGGGGGAGCCTACTTCTCCCTCTCCATCTGCTCCTCTCCCCGTCTCCCCTGCTTGTGCTCTCTCTCTCTCCTTCTCTCAAATAAAAAAAATAAAATCTGTAAAACAATGCCTTCAGTGGTGGCTAGACATAAAACCTGAATCCCTTTAGATTTACGGTGCCTTCATAGTTCCCGTGTTGGCAAAGTTAAATGATTTTTATAGGCCGCTCTCCTTTCAAATGCTTAGATCTACACGTGGACCAGCAAAAACCTTCCTGGAGAAGGTTAATGGGAAGGTAGGGCAGTTTCCACGAAGTTCTCTTTCTAGAGACTTCCAGGCTAGTGTACTTGGCATGGAGCATTAGCCAGGCCCAGCTCGGCCTTGCTGATGTCCATGCCCTTGAAATCTACGTAGGACTGACCCATGCCTCCGGTGCCGCACTTCATGAGAGTCCTCCATCCTCCCCGGTATTTCTCATTTCCAGGGCCTTATCTCCTCTCCAGCATCTGGGCACACAAGTCGTGCTTCAGTGCTCTCCACAAAGCAGACCCCTCCAAATGAGCGTTTGTGAGTGTGGTGGGCTTCGCTGAGGCCCGAGGAGAGGAGTGACATAAGCGTGTAAATACAATAGGGCAGAAGCATCAAGAGCAGTGTGAACAGGCCACACTGCACAAGAAGGGGACTTTCCACTGGCCGCTTCCCCAGAGACCGGCTCTGCCAGCCCTCACTGTCCTTCGGGCTCCCGGGCTTCTCACCCTGGCTATTCTCACTCAAAGCCTGTGGGCCTTTCCCGTGTCGTATTGGCCTTCCCCTAGCCTGTACCCTCCACTGCTGAGGTCCCATGTTCCCATGTGCTCACAGGAGTAGAGCATTCAGTGCACCCAGCTTCTGAAGGGGCCCAGTGGAGCGAGGGGCCCTTGACCCAGTCACATCAACTCCCCAGACCCTGCTTAACTCATCCTTAAACAAAGAGGCCACAGGCACTAAGCTCCAAGCTTCTTTGTGGGTCTCCATTCCTGTGACTTTCATCTATTCTGAGCTTGGCTTTGTCAATGCAATTCCTTTTCAATGTACTGGAGTCCGGGTGGTGTGCCCGTATCTCCCGCGCAATCTTTTTTACTCTCTTTTCCTTTAAAGAGGATGTGAATAGTTTGGCCTCACTTGACTGTGAAAATGGCCTATACAAGCAGGACAGACACGCTGCCGGGAGAGACGTTGAGAGTGGGAAGTGGCCACGCCAGGTAGGAAGCTGTTTGCCCTGGGCCCCTGTTCTCAGATGGACTTACTTCCTGGGAGCAAGCCCGTGTTTGACAGTTAGCCAGCTCTTACAAAAGGCGGGCTTGAGCCATCTGATATTTGAGGGAAATAACAGCTGTCTAGGGAATGTATTACCCTACTCTTCTTTGCATTCTCTTCTGCAAGTCGGATGATCAAAACCTAGCGCACTGGGACTATGGGAAGGCCGTTGCTAAGCAGAGTGCTTTGTTACAGCGTATGGGGGTTTTTGTTTTTTGTTTTTTTCTGAAGGATTGCTATAAGAAAGGTCCACTTGAATATTTCTGTGGTATTTACTTTTTAAAAAATGTACTTTCTTTGAAAGAGTTTTAGCTTTACAGAAAATTGTAATGGTAGTTCAGAGAGTTCTTACAATACCGGCGTATCCAGTTTTTCCTCTTAATATCTTATATTTGGATAATGAATTTGTTACAGGTAATGAACCTATATTGATATATTTTTATCAACTAAAGTCTATGCTTTTCTCATAGTTTCTCAGTTTTTACCTAACATCCTTTTTCTGTCCCAGGATCCCACCCAAATTACCGTGTTACACTTAGCTGGCATGACTCCGAGTCTCCTTGGAGTCCTCTTGTCTGTGACAGCTTCTCAGACTTCTCTTGTTTTTTTATTTTGAAATACTCCAGGCATTCAGAAAAGTGTGTGTGTGTGTGTGTGTGTGTGTGTCTGTGCGTGTGCACACGGTGCATGTGTATACACATGTATCTGTGGGGAGAGAGGGAAAGAATAGCCATTTAACCACCATTCAGCCTCAGAAGCAGAACAGCACAGATATGATTGAAGCCCCATGTGTAACCCTCTTGATCCCATTCTCCTTCCCTTTCTAAAAACAAACCAACATCTTAAATTTGGTGTGTTTGTCCCATGTATACTTCAAAACAACTATATATAGTGTTCTGTTGCATATTTGAAAACGATATGAATGTTACTCTGTAAGCCTTATTCTCTGTAAGCCTCTTTTACATATAACTTTTTTTTTAATCTACATTGCTCCAATTTATTTAAATTTTTAAATCAGGTTCCATTATATGAAACTACTCCCTTGTTGGAGGACATTTAGGTTTTCTCCTTTTGGTGGTTGCCATGGTTATTGTAGACAGTGCTGGGCAGACAGGCTTTACGTATCACCTTATGCACGTGTACAAGTGTTGTACCTTGTGGTTTGGGAAAGGGATTTCTGAGTTTCATATTTTTGAAAAACAAATTTTTGGTTTTTTTGACAAAGCAATTTATTCATTCATTCAATAAATATTGATTGAAAGTCGAAAATGGGTCAGAAACAGAGCCAGGCTCTGGAAGGAAACAAAGAATCCCTCCCTCCTCATGGGTTTACAGTCTACTTGGGACAAAGGACATTAAAGAAGTCACTAAAGGTATGTATGTACTACACAGACGTACTACATAGATGTTTCCATAAAAATATGGAACGTTAAATTGTGTTGTGTGCCATGAAAAAAGATACAGGTGATTGAGAGGTGATGAACCTTAATATTTCTTGTATCCTAAATGACAAAAGAATTCCCTACCAAGACAAAGCTACTCTGCTATTGAATAGATATTCTTCTTTTTATCTTATAATGGAAACAATGTAAAGCAAAAGCTTTCCCTTTTTGCCTTAGCTACCAGGAATCTCACATCTAAATGTGGTGCCCAGCTGCAGTGCCTGGCTCATCCCAGTTACTTGTACTGTATTTACATTTTGGCTTTATGGATAAAAGGTTCTCTTCTATTTCTATGTGCCATCTTTTGCACATCAAATCACTTTAGAGATAACTAAGGTATAAATCATGGAGACAAGACACACTCTTGATAAGGGGTTAGTCATCCTCACTTTAGCTTTTCAGAGATGAGCAGCCTTCCTTTTCTTGGGGTTTGGGTGTTGGTGTAGGGGTCTTGCTGTACTGACATGCTTATTTGATTTCAATATGAATTCTTCAGATTAATTTATTATCCATCAAGAGGCAATTTGTTCCCTAAATACTTCACTTGGATGATGATTCTTTTTAATCACCACCAACACACACACACACACAGAGCTCCTTAGCAATTCTACTCGGCTCTGCTGCTATCTTTAGGAACATTTGTCTTGCCTTAACTATTCTCCTTTTAAAGACATCTAGTTTTCTGTGACACTGTTTACTTTCATTATGCCTTAATTATGGGATTCTGATAACCATGGAGGAGTAGAGAGACAATAAATAGGGTTTTGTGGGTGATTAAATGCTAAAGCAAAGCTGAGATGTTTGATAACCACAACAGTTGTTTCTGTAAGTATATTCCAAAGGCAGGAATATTATCGCTATTACACAACAATCAAGGGGAGGGGGGGAAGAGGCCTCCTACAAATCACTCCACTCATTACACTGTGCCTTTGAAAGTCTAATGCTCTTTTATCTGATGTTTTTTTTGATTGTCAGTCTGAGTAGTTGGCTCTTCATGGCAAGCTCTTCATAAAGGACAAGTTCTCAGTGCTGAAATGTCATTTATCTAAATGAGTGGTTGAAGTGGGCAAAAGGTACCTCATCAACCATGGGGACCATAGTAGAGTCTGAAGAAAAATTATATTTGAGCAGGTGTAATTGAACTCAATCTTACTTGTTAGGTTTCAATGAATAATCTAGCACTATCAAGCAGAAATGCATTTGGCTGCAGGCAATAAAAACAATCAGTGGTGGTTTTAATAACCACGGTATATTTCTCACATGACAAATCTTGAGATAGGCAGTGTTTAGGCTTTGTTCAGCTGTTTGGCAGTTCTATCAGAAATCCTGATTATTTTGTGTTTTCTGCCTTGCTCTTCCTAACGTTAGCATTCATCCTATGCTTATTGCCTCATGGTGGCAAAATGGCTGCTACTGTGACTGCTGGCATCATGTCCACATTTTAAAGATTTATTTGTTTAATAGAGAGAGGGAGAGAGAGGGCATGAGCGGGGGAAGGGGCAGAGGGACAGGGAGAGAGAGAATCTCCAGCAAACTCCCCATTGAGCATGGAGCTCGATGCAGGGCTTGATCACATGACCCTGAGATCATGACCTGAGCTGAAATCAAGAATCAGATCTTAACCGACTGAGCCACCCAGGTGCCCCACATCATGTTCATACTTTAGAAGGGAGATATGAAGTGGTGGTGCTAGCCATAGCTCTCTCCTTTTATCAGGATAGCAAAAGTTTCATCAGAACTTCCCACAGTCTTGCTCTTAATTCTAAATGGCTGTAATAGTGTCCAGTTTCAAGGATAGCTCTGTATTTTGCTGACCCATAAGGTTTCCAACAAAGGGGAAGTCACTAACAAGGAACACACAGGGAATGGATGCTGATGGGGCAACTAATCGCCAATCACCAGCCTGTCATATATGGCACACAAGAGTTCTGCTACTAAGCATCAAAAATAAATGCCATCACCATGAAAATGGAAAACTGTTACATTTCTAATGTCATGCCAATTTCATAGTTAAAACAGAAAGATAGGAAATGCTGGTACCCTGACCACATCAATGTAATTTGTTGACTTTAATACATGAAGCATGTTGGTGGAGACTAACTAATCTTGCTTTGTTTCTGAAGATTCCGCTTTTGTTTTTCTAGGCTAAAAAGTAAACTTTGAAGATAATTAAGAAAAATACATAGACATGTGAAATGAGGCTTGTTAATTCTGCATCTCTTCCTAGAAAATGCATGCTCTTATGCCTCGATTATCCTCAGGTGATCACTAGGGAAACGGGGTGAGGAATAATAAATAACTACACTCAAATTTAAAAAGCTCAATTAGGCCACAAATCTCAATCTCATTTACCGTGTTGCCACAGGTAGAAAAGCCTGGTTTAATTTCAGGTTTTCTGTTCTCTTCTGGTTCTATCTTGCTGTGTAATAAGTCGCTGTTGTGGGAGTTGGCTGCACTCAGCTCGGTTGTCCTTGCTGGCAGGGGGAGGGGTCTCATGCTCTTGCTCTCAAACAGCAACTAGGGCTGGAGTCATCTGAACACTCGCTGAGCTGAACATGGCCAAGATGGCTCTTCACGTGGCTGGCCGTTGATCTCAACTTGGGTTCTGTCATGTGGCCTCTCCATGTGGCATGGGCTTCTCCTAGTCTAGTGGTTGGGTTCTGAAGCTGAAAGTCCCAGGAGATCAAGGCAGATACTACAAGGCTTCTTCTGTTTTAGCCTTGGAAGTACTGCAGCATTAACCTTCCATTGGTTATGCGGGACAGCCCAAGAAAGTGGGGCAGGAGGCATGGTCCACTGGGGAACATCTTTGGAACAAGCTACCACAGTCTCCTTCCTTTCCCCCCCTGGGGATTCAAGCGCCATCGGAAGCCAGTCAGAAAGAGAAGAAAAGGGTGAAAATACTGTTCCATGAAGCAGGTAATGGAGCCAGGATGCTAAAAGTTATTCCCCTAGTACCCCTAGAGTATCCTTTTCATGGCATTTTGCAACATGACAATGGTGGTCCTAAGTCGAAATCTTTAGCTTTATACCTTTTTAACTTTCCTTTTCTGAGCAAAAATAAGTACTAACTTTTAAAAAAATTCTTTTTAACACTTAGAGTTGTAAACAAAACACAAAACCTACAACAACCCTAAGCTCAAATCAAAACCAACTCTGAGCTTTGTTGTGCAATTTCTATTCTTGATATGTGAACCTCTCCTCATGTATTAGAGGCTAAGCAGAGGATACTCTATCCCCAAATAAACGAGATCAAAGTTGATTTTATAGACAGCATCGTCTTTGCGCCCAGACTGCACAGACACAGTTCAATACATCTGCACGGAACACAGGCACCGTACGACATTCTCTTTACGTTGGTCTTTGGTGGTTTTTCATCTTTGCTGCCTTTTCATGTGAATGAACAGCACACTAGAGCACGTTTTAAGAGTCTTTAAGGATCTTCAGAGATTCCTGTCTTGCTGAGACACAGGAAGGCCGTAATTAGCAAACAGACCAAGAATGAAGAGGTGGAAAAGAGGGCGGGTATCTTTGCCGCTATAAACTACTAGCTTTCACCATTCTACGCCTTGGCCTGTGTTGCTGCCGCTACCTGGAACACCCCTTCTCCCCCTTGTCTGCCGGGCAGACTCCTACTCACCCCCAGATGCAGCCCAGCTGGCGGCTTCTGTATGAAGGCACCTCCACTCCCTGGACACAGCACTCCACAGCCATGGTCCCCGTGCTGGCACCCTGGCTCTGTGTCGTCAGCTCCCTCCCTGGACTGTGGCTTCTTATGGGCAGGGGCCTCCTCACGGCCTGGTGCCACCAGCCAAGCAACGCATAGTGTTCAGAGGCTCGGACATGTTTGGATTTATAGTCAGCTATACCAACATACGGGTTTTTATCGTAACTGGCAGCAGTTGTGTTAGGGGTGGCCTAGACTTTTCCCTGACCAAAACAAAACAAAACAAACACTAAAAACGAACTGGACCATACAGACTTTTCCAATGGTAATAACCTGAGACAGCATGTCACCTCTGTTACCTGGAGCATACCCCTCTGTCTTCTCCAGAGGCTCCCCTGTCCTCGTGGT
The DNA here is from genome assembly GCF_023065955.2 of Ursus arctos. Lineage (NCBI taxonomy): Eukaryota > Metazoa > Chordata > Mammalia > Carnivora > Ursidae > Ursus > Ursus arctos. Next base: position 28,592,682 of record NW_026622930.1, on the reverse strand, counting down.
CTGGTTGGGGCCCGTGTCCCAAATCCCTCTGGTGCCTCAAATGGGCACCACACAATAGGACATGTGATGGGAACATAGTGGGAATTGGTTCTTGGGGAGGTATGGGGCTGGGGGACACTGGTTGAGGGACGTGGTTTTTCTCCAAGCTTCAAGAAGACACACCGTCAGAGTTCAGGCCAAATTTGTCTCATGGATATATTTTGAGAGACCTGCACAGAGTTTTTAGAAACAATTGAAATAGTTGCCAACATCTAATGATCCAGAAACTACATAAGAATACAGGGTTCTAGTTTCTCTTGAAAATTTGGAAGATTTGGTAAAATTGGGCCTTAATTCCTCTTTAGCAGTCATTGCTTTGGACTAACTGGTGACTGCTCCGTTCAGGCAGAAGATGAGCTTCCCTTCCCTTGTCCCCTATAAAATTGTCCCCCACACTCTCCTTTCATTTGTGTTACCTTCTTGCTTCTTAGGTGAATTATTCTAGAAAACGCCTATTATATGTGCTTGTACTGCTACATGCATAGAGCTCTCGTACACACAGGGCTGCCAAAAAAACCTTATATACAAGCCGTTTATATGTGGACCTCTTTCTCATTGTACACACTTGAAAAGAAATAGGACCTCTGCCCATCCCTCAGAATCATGTGTTCTTTCATCAGTTGGCTTATTTAACAATGACCGTAACCACTCCCTTTTATTGGGCACTTGCTGTATACTAGTGACTGTTTTGAGCACGTATTAACTCATAATCTCACAACAACCCTGCCTGTGAGATCAGAGCGCTATTATCCCCATCTTACAGATCCTCCTTCTATCCTCATGTTTTTCAGATGAGAAGCTGAGAGTTTAAGGACCAGATTCACACAGTGAGGAGACCGTCTTGCCAGGCTTTGAACTCAGGCACAGGCGAAGGGAGTTATACACCTTTAAGATTTATTTCCAGGGCAGTAACATAATCTTTATATGGCTGCTTTGTGGGCATTTAAATGCGCTTTCAGATATAGATACCTAGTTTGGGGGGAGGGGATGTTCCTGTTGCTTTCCTGCAGGGCTAGTTCACGACATACATAGAAAAACTTTCTGCTATGAAGAAAGTTCCACGGGTGGTGGGGGCGAGGGGAGGTCCTGATAGTTTTAAAGTATTCAGTATAATTGGCTCTCAGAAGCCACTATCTTTTTTTTGCATGAATATAAAGGAAGATTTCGAGGTGAAATACGTGTAGAGGAGCAGATTTAGTTAAGTCTTTAGTCCTGATCATGTCCTTGAATCTTGTCTCTGAAGCCACCTACTCGTAGTGCAGAGTCCCCAAATGCTCACGACCCTAGTTCTTCATTGTTCTTCCCTTCCCTCTCCTCCCGCTTCTCCTACTTCCTTTGCTCCTTTCTCTTGTCCTTCTTCTCCCCTCTTTTCTTTTCTCTTTTGCCTCCCTTTCGTATCTCTACCAAGATCTTTGAGTGTGAATGCTACAGAGAAAAATATGGTAGTTTCTTCTCTCAGAAGACTAAGTGTAGTGGAGACAGGTAGACTTGTAAAAAAAAAATCACTTTTTAAAAACTTCACATTATAGTGCATATCAGTTTTCATCAATCATATGCTCAAAAATACACACAGAATAAATGATTCCCAGTGTGGGCAGAACTGTACTGAAATGGGTCCTCTTGTACATTATTAGTATTAAAAATATTTCAGCATTAAGGAAATATATGATTTTTACATTATCCAATGTACAAATCGAACTGTTGTGAACTTCAAATATGTTTGCACTTAAAACACATTAGTCTGTTGAGTTATAGGCATATTTTAATATCCCATCTGTGAGAAAGTTCCCTGAAGAGAATAGGGGACCCCCCAAGGAACACGTGAGGGATGACTTTTTTAGGGAGCCCTCGACCAAGGCAGGACATTCAGGGTGTCTGTGGAAATTGGTGTTCCTACAGGATAGATCGTCCACAGGTGGGGCTGCAGACAGCAGGGAGACAAGAGTGGGAAGAGTGAGTGAGGAGGTGTGTAAGTGAGAGTAGACAGAAAGAGTTGCTTGGAAAATGGCTGAGATGCAAATAGGTACTTATGCGTAAGAAGCATCTATATTTTTGTCAAAAACGATCTGACAATATATCTCTAAAGCCATCCCGATGCCCATTTCTTTTGAGCCAGTAATGCAATTTCCGGCCATCTTATTTTAGGAAATATTTCAGAATATGGAAAAATCCATATGCATGGGAATTACTCGTTTTAGTTCTATCTATAATAGCCCAAAACGGGGATGCCCCGCATGTCTCTCAGGAGAGGCGTGCTTCAGCGAATTAAAATCATTCCTTTGGTGGAGTGTTACACAGCAGTTCAGTGATGATCTTGGAAGACTGTGAAGTAATTTGAAAAAATGCTCAGATAATCAAAAAGTACAGCAGCAATTGCACACCTGAAACTACGTAAACCAGGTAACCATGCCTAAGGGGGAGATAGAGATGGGCGGGAAATACAGCTGAATGTTTGTGGTGTGTTGGCTGTGAGGGTGTGGATGCAAAATGATGATTATTATACTCAGCCTGATTGTATGATGGATCTGTAATCTCCTTAACTCTGAACATGCCACAAATTCAAACATGTAACAATAGCTCTGTGGTTAAGTGCACGACAGATGCTGACGCAGGAGCCCCCGCGTGTTATGTGAGCAGAGTTAATGGACATTTTATCTGGAAGACAATGTCATCGTTGAGTTAGTGAGGCGTGTGTCTTGAACCGAGGGCCCGAGAGATGAGCCCAAAGAGCTGCAGAGGTGGGTAAAGGACAGTGGCGGCTGCACTGAGTTGGGAGTATGGGCTTTGATGTGTTATTTGTATCCTACACTTCCGAATCCCATCCGGTCACAGCTGGTGTGCCAAGGGAAACACTGATTTTTTTTTTTTTTTTTCCTTTGGAGGCCCTTTCTTCCAGTTGATTAAGGCTTAGTAGGCTTGGGGTTACTCTCCTTAGGAGCTTTTGAGGCCCTAGTGAAAGGCTGGGCCAGATGTATTAAGACAGCTCTTCCACGGGTCTTGTGAGGACCCTCCACTCTTCCCTTGGGCTCTGGCTAGGATTAATTGGCATTGGATTCATTACTTTTTCTGGAAGCGAGGACAGCGATCATGATTGTAGGAGGCCCGGATGACTGTGTTGAGCACTTAGAGTGTCGGATGTCAGCGTCCGCACTCTCTTCCCGTTTTATGGATGAATGCATGGAGGCTTAGAGAGGTCGAATAATTTACTCAAGATTAGACAACCAAGTCAGTGGCAGAAATACCATTACCTTTTAAAAACAAGCTTATTATTTAAAAAATAACTTCATTGGCTGAAAGTTGGCAATCTCGTGTCCGTCCCTCCGTCACGATTTTCTCCCCCGAAAAGTTTACTTGTTCATGAAGCCACGAAGTCTAGGAAGCCCTCAGCCAAAATCGCAGTGGAGATTGGACAGTGGAACAGAATAGTTAAAATTGGAAATGTTCTAGAAGACCCAGACTACAAGATTGCCGTAAGGTTCAGAAGAACCAAAGATTTGGCTTGCTGCCAGAGTTGTGCGCTGTGTACAAAATACCTTTAGAAATTGGTAGAGCCATTATTTAAGACCTAGAAAATAGCCTGAACGGTCTTACTAGGCTCTCTGTAAATGAGGCCCCCTCACAGCTGCATCCCAGTGGTCCCAGCGCTGTCCGTGGCCTCTAGGAATCATCTTTAAACATGTCTCCAAACTGCAGTATGAGGACATGTGAGTGTCAGATGTGGCATGCGCTGTGTTTAAGTAGGACTTAGGAAAAAAAGCAAAAACCTTAACACTTTGACATGATTTTTAAACTAATGGTTTTCCCGTCTTATCTATGCAACTAAATACCTTTTGTGCAATTTTAGTCAAGTTCTTGAAAACACAGGAGGAAAGCAATACCTTTTCATCGTATTTCCTTTTTCCCCAGCAGCAGCCATTATCACACTAGCTTCCAGCTCCTTCTTGCTTTCTTGAATTTATATATTTCTGTATATGCAACAATTTAGGGAAAGTCATAATAGTAGAAAACAACTTTTCCCTTAAGTAAAAAATTACAGAAGATCATAATTACATTGTGCCCATCAAGGAAAGAAAACCAAACTGTGCATTTTTTTTTCTTAGATTGAATGAATAGGCCTGGGTTTATATGCATAACGGACACAGGGTTCTTAAGAATGTGCTAGAAGCATGCAAGGTCACTTGAAGCCTAGACTCAGAAATGGTACATCATCACTTCTACCACCTTCCATTGGTCAAAGCAAGTCGTTAAGACCAGTCAATTCAAAAGTGTAGAAACAGATTCTAACTGTGAGTGAAAGAGTATGGCCTTTTTTATAATCTACCAAAGGAATGACTTTGTCATAGGTAATTAATAGAGATAAATGAGTTAATGTAAGTAAAGTGCTCAGAAGAGTGCCTGGTAGTAATTGCTATTTTGTTGTTGTTATTATTATTATTATTTCTAGATGTTTCTCCAGGAGAGTATTGAATATCATTTAATCCTACTTTTGTTTAGTTTTTTAAAATGATGTGGGAGGAACATCATTGACTTTTCAGGCCCTGAGAATGCCATTTATGGGCTGATGTCCTCTGCCATCCAAAACAAAGTATGTGGGGTGGGAGAGATGTTTCTTTGGCCTCTCAGAGGCTTCTCTAGATGGTGCTGCTGGGGATTCCCAGATATCCTGTGTTTTCATGGTTTTTCCTTCTGTCAAAACTAATGCCCATTCTTTATTTTTACCATTGCAGTGTTTACTAAATATGAGAGGTATTTCCCTTTAAAGGAAAGCAGTCTTATGAATATAGGTGTGGTGTTCTATTTTTATTATAATGTTATTTAACTATGTGCAAACATAAAGCATTGTATAAATTAATTATAGGCTTGCTTATAACCTTCATGCATCTATGAAGCAAAAAATTGAAAATGAAATTTTAACAGAGCAGACTTAAAAATTAAAGGCAAAAAACCTTCAGAATTTCAAACCAACAGCATTAACCTAATATGACAGATGATGTTATTTTTACTAACATGACATCCTGACTCAAAACCACCATGGCCTTTGACGCCTTCATTTTCCCACAGTTTTTTCTGTTAAGATGACTGTAAACCCTTCCACGTCACAGTGCACTGCGGCTTATTCACCCTTTGTTGGGTATGAAAGCACCATGTGGACATCAATTCCACCTCTGTCCACTTCTCTCTGTGGCCTACAGTAATTAGCGTGGCACTATTTGGTGTCGGCCTGATTATAAACACAAATACGAACACCGAAGTCCCCTGGCACTGCTCGATTATGAGATGGTTACATAACTTGGTGCCTTTTACATTTTAATGTGCAGATGATTCACCTGAGGATCTTGTAAAACGCACCCCAGGGTGGGGCCCAAGGTTCTGCATTTCTAACAAATGTTCAGGTTTATGCTCATGCTGGTGGCCCAGGGACCACTGTGAGTGCCAGGATCTGATTATGCCTCTATGCATGTTTTTTAGATTATTATTTAAACTAAATACATAAACATTTGTCAGTGGAAAATTCCCATGTCTATGGATATGTTCGTGGTCCCCAGTCTAAGAATAACTGTACTAAACCATAAAAGGCAGCTAGGTTATTAGAGGGTTATATGGGCCCTGTAGGGATCAGACCCTGACACTAGGTACAAAGCTGAACACACTGAACGTCAGGCATCAGACAGTAATAGACGAGGAATAAGGATCGTAGGAAGCCCTCTCTGGACATTCCAGATATAACTCATAGATGACTCTTCTGTCAGCGGGACAGGCCGGCTATGGTTTTGCCTCTAATAAGTCAAATCTCTCCCTTTCTGCCCAAGCAAAAACTTTTTGTACCTTACATCACCATACACATTTTTTCCTGATCTTAGAGTTAAAAATGTGTAGAGCTTCCTTTTTCAATTTTAATGTCCGGAGGGCAAGGATTATGTTCTATTCATTTTTGTACTTTCACGCAGCAGGCATATAAACAGTTGTGGAATTGAATTTATTAGCTAGATAAATCTTGTGAGTGCCCTTTGCTATTTGCATAACTAAGGTTTGATTTTCTTAAAATTGTAGGAATTTTGCTCTCTTTTATATCTCAGGACACTTATTACTTTATTTACTACTTCTGCTTTTTTTTTTTTCTTTCTAGGAAATATTCCCCCAACTTAAATGACTGAAGCCCAGTCTCTGATGTTGGAACTCATACCACATTTTTATTCTTGGCTCTGAAGGGCAGCTTTGCTTTTTATTTTGGTCTGAGGGTAAATGTTGAGAAGATAAGAAATAGCTTGTAGATATTCAATTGATAATTTGTAGTGACCAGGATTAATCTTTTCTAAATAGTCCCACAGCTGTCTTCTGGAGAGAAGTCTGTAAGAAAATCCAGTAGAGTGAATTTGTCTTTAATAAGAAAATTCAAGATTGTAGAGAGATACTGAGGTGTTGGCTTTGTGCATAAAATATCTTTCCTACAGGGATAAAACAAAACAGTGCCCAACCTTATCAATAAACCATTAGTAGTTGTCTTTGACCTGGACCCCGAGTACATTCCAGTGTCTCTTTTGGATTGAGAAACTCTCGGATAATGACTGGGAGAGAAAGCTCCAGAGGCTACAGAGGGATACCGAGCAAATGTATGAATATGTTGCATAGCACATCATTGAGCAAGGAGAGACCAGGTATATAACATATGAGTGGTAAAGCAATCTTCCCATGGTTTGATATGATTTTTTCCCCTAGTTGTGTCAGTCTGCCTGTCTTTCCACTCACCCACCAAGCCCACCTGCCCGTCGTCTGCCCGTCCACCCATCCATCCACCCATCCATCTGTCCATTTAACCCTCTTATTGAAAAATAAGACACAGACTCAAAAAAAAAAAAAAAAACCAACCCAAAAAACAGACCAAACAAGGATAGCTTACTGCGAAGTTTCCTGAGGTGTGGTCTTCAGATGAGCAGCACCAGCATTGTCTTAGAACTTGCTAGAAATACACAGGTTTGAGCTTCCGTGTAGACTTTTAACTCATAAACCGTGGTGATGGGGCCTCTGTTTTAACAGACCCTTCAAAGGATTCCCAGGCATGCTGGAGTTTGGGAACCGCTAGCTTAGTGAACTATGGTAAGGTGGACATTTCTGTAACTACCACCTAGGTCAAGAACTAGAACTTTGCCAGTCAAGTCAGAAACCCCATCTGTGTCCCTCTTCCCAAACACAGCTCCTTCCTCCTTCTGAAGAAGCCACCATCTTGAGTTTCACAGTAATTGCTTCCTTGTCTCTTTATAGTTTTATTACTGAATCGCACATCCCCAGATACTTTAGTTCAGTCTTTCCCGTTGGTAGTAACTTTTTGTCTCTCAGTCTACAGCCCCCTCTTCACTGTTGCTTTCTTTTTCACGCAACGTGTCTGTTAAAGAACCTAGATGTTTGACTCGTTGAACTTCCCAGAGTGTAGATTTTGCGATTGCATACTCACGGTGCCGTTCCATGTGACCGTGACCCTTCCTGTATATTGGCAGCTGGATTTGGAGGCTTTATCAAACCCAAGCTCGATCCTTTTGCCACGACTATAGGTGGTATTGGGTTCTTTCATCAGGAGGCATAGGATATCTAGTTTTACAGGTTTTCGATGTTATCAAGCATAGTTGTTCAATACCCGGATCTGTTGGGAGGTGTACGTTGGCAATATTCTGTCATTTCATTTCCACTTCTACTTATTAGCTGGAATAGTTTATGTAGACTAGATGTTTATCAGTACACGGCTCCCCAGTGGTAGGGTCATCGGTGAAAAGCGGATCAAGTGCTCATCTTTCCTCTTACTTACCTGGTTTTCAAGATGGTGAATTATTTCCTTGTCGTGTTCAGAAGATGACCAATTTTTCTTTTTAAATGTCCTTATGAGCCACTAGACTTAAACATACCGGAAGGCTATCAAACATTGGCAAACCTTACACTTATTAAAGCTCACGCTGTCTGATCCTCTGGCCAATGGGAGCTTCTTCGGCTTCCTCCTGATTCCTCTTGCTCTGACTCTGGTTCTCTGACTTCTTCCTTCTTGTTTCATGCTCCTCTGGTACATTCCTTACCCTTGACCAGTAATCAGCCATTTCTCCAAGAAACCTCCCTTTTAATGGGAAAATAATAAGACCACAAACTAGGCACTCATGGCTACTGGCTTTGTCTTTTTTCCGGCATCTTTTCCATGATGGAGCTAGGAAACATTTATATCTACATGTCTTTTTCTATGCCTACGTATAGATGTAGTGATTATATATATATATTATAATTAAATATGTATTTAAATATAAATAAAATTAAAATGCTTCACAAATTTATCCTAATGTTTACAACTCAGGACTACAGAGTTTTTACTTCATCTCCTTTCTTCCACCTTAAGAATCTTGGTTCTCAAGGGCACAGAGGATGCTAGATTTGAATATTTCATAATTACTCATTTGCTCTATTCCACATTATGCACACCCTATTCTTACTACCACCACCAATTATGATCACTAAAAAGATGTTAAAATTTTTCGTGCACATGTTAATTCAGTTTTCCCTTCTTTATGGTTACACCAAATCTGTGTTATCAGATAATAGTTATTTACATGCTATTCTTTCGCTCATTTAGCCCTCATTTAATGTGAACTCTTAGTTTTATATATGTAATGCTCACCACCATCTCTATGTCAGTGATTCTCTAGTTTCTTTGTTGTCTGAAACTCACTCTCTAGTAGATTCCTTAGGGAGGGGTTACGGTTCATTTTTGATGGATAGAAAATGCTTGGCTTTTATTTTCTTTCCTTTGGGTACCTACATGTGTTCCTCAGTTGTTTTCTCGCACGAAACACTGCCATACAGTCTAGTCTCATAATCCAGTGTTCTTTCCCTTGTAAGTCACATTCTCTTTTTGCCTAGAAGCCCAGAGGACGTGTTGTTGTTGTTGTTGTTGTTGTTTTTCTTTCTTTAAAGTCTTCGAATTTTGGTAGTGGAAGTCGTGGTGTTCATAGTTCTGGGTCATTATTCTCTCATGTGTAGTTTCTTTTTTAACTCCATGTTAACACGCAGTTTCTAAATTTTCGTATTTTAGGAAAGTTCCCTTTATCAAAGTATTTTTTCTTTGTATCCATTATGTTCCCTTGTTCTAGGTTTTCTTTCCTGTTTCAGAATCTCCTGTTATTTTATTATGTTACATCTTATTTGCTTGTCTTCAAAGATTTGTCACTTTTCCTTGTAACATTTTCTTCATCATCTCAAGGTATTATTATTATCATTTAAAGTCACTCTTAAGGTCCTTCTAGTTAAGACTTTATTTCGAGAATTTCAAACTCAGGTTCTGTCACCTCATTTCTGAATTTCCTTTAGTTCTTATTTATCCTTGTTTCTTTATGGCTAGTATATTTTTTTCTGTGTCTTTTGGCACATTTAGAAATTGCATATTACTGTTGTGATCTGATTTTTGAGGCTGTTTTCCTCCGTGTGCTTTTATTATCTGTGGAGATGTTATTTTATCCCCTTTCTCTTGTTCTTATGGTAATGTTGGGTAGAATTTGATCTCAGTGCTTTTCGGTTGCTTATTTTCCCAAAGTTTTCCCAAGAGACTTGGTTCAGATAGTTTTTTCAACTTCACAGGACTCTCTCTTCTATTCATGTAGTGTTAACAAACAAAACTTACTGTCTGAAATTTCCTACTATTCTTTTCCTTCCCCACTGTTACCTGGATCTTCTGCTTTTTCATCTTTGTTATTCCTGCTTTGCTCAATTTTGGTTTTTCTCTCAGGAGTTTCTCTCCAGTGGGAGGCTCTGTCCTGGGAGCAGGAGTCGGCTAGTCATGTAGCTGTTGGTAGTTTATCCTTACCCGCTTGGATTTTGCTGTTTGAGTGGGGGAGGGTATCTTATCTCCTAGTTTTGCTGTAAATATTATTTATGTATTTTTTTATCTTCCTATTTAATTACATATGCTTATATGTGGGGATTCCAGGAGACCCCAAAAAACTATGTAGCTACCACCACCACCACCACCATCTCAGACCTTCTCAGTGTTTAAAATGATGATTATAGAACTTTGGATTTTAATCCAGTCATCTGTTGAAGGGCATCTCGGCTCCTTCCACGATTTAGCTATTGTGGACAATGCTGCTATGAACATTGGGGTCATATGGCCCTTCTCTTCACTACGTCTGTATCTTTAGGGAAGATCCCCAATATGCAACTAATGAATCATCGAACTTTACATCAAAAACCAGGGATGTACTGTATGGTGACTAACATAATATAATAAAAAAAAATATTATAAAAAAAAGAACTTTGGATTTTAGAATTTGAGCATTTTTGGAGCTGGAGCAAAATGTTTTTAAATGCAGTTGTGAGAGGGAATGAAAAGAATTGGCTTTTCAGATGTCATGGATTATAATTCAGAGATGGGTAAGCGTGCTCTCTCTGTCTTGCCCAATTACAGGGCAGACTAGGGATAAGGAAGACAGGACAGAAGGGGAAGGTGTGGTCAGGAGCAGCACTAACGTAACCCACAGTTTAGTCCTCCCGTCGGAACATCCACTTTATTTATCTCTTCATAAAGTGAAGGAATTTATATAGTTCCTTGCAATAGACAGATACTGTTAGGTGCTTTAAGACCGTGTTGGCCCTTGCTCATCCGGCCCACCTCACCGTGCTGTTGTCTACTGGCATTGCTCGCAGGGGACCTGAGGTGATGCGGTGAAGGGAAGTGACTGGCCCAATACCACACAGGTGCTTTGTGAGTTAGACCTCTAGCCTGTGTTTGCTTGACTCCGATCCGAGATGCCTTCCGCCACCACATTTTACCTTGTCACCAACTAGTAAGAAGATGGATGTATTAGCCAAAAATAAAACTTGCTGATGTGGAATGAATGCTATTTTTTGAAGAAGATTGTGAATTCTCCTTCCTTAAAGATCAGCGTTACAGCTATCCCTGTGACATTCTTTTGTTCAGGCTCGCACACGCACCTGGCTGTGGCCGTTCAGTGAGTGGCTTGCTGTATTGCAGACCCCACTGGCTGCTCGGAACACATGTTCTTATTTAATGCTCACCACCTGGCCAAGTATTATCATCATCCCTAGTTGACACATGAGGAGTCTTAAAGCAACTTAGAGCACGTTGCCCCAAATTACCCCGCTAATAAACTGTGGCTCTGTGGAAATAGACCCTCTCTTATTCTTGGTGTTCTGGGCAGCAGAGAATAGCCTTTCTTCTGTCGCAGTGGTCACCGTGGTCTGTGTGCCCCAGTACCCTCCCCTCTCTGCCCCACTGCATGCAGACGCATGCAAAGAGGAGGTGAGAGGGTATCCCGACTATCTTGGGAGTGAGTCTGTCCTGTCTAACGGGCTCGTAGGAGCCACCGTTTGTTTTTTTGCCTCTCCCCTCTCCATCTCCCACCGTCCTCAGCAGTCAGTTCATCGGCGACCAGCGTGTGGATCCGGCATATCTTCTCTACTCCTGCCAACCCGTACGTCCCTGTGCCGTTTTCTGTGTAGCATTTCTACCTAAGCTCTTTATAACCTGCTGCTTTGGCTATCTAGGGCTGCAGAATAAGTAACTAAAACCTGAAATGCTGAAGACAAAAGAGCTTTTCACTGATTCTTCATCTCCATTGGCCCAGATCATTGTCACAAGGACTGTGTGAGACTTGGGGGGCAGGAGGCACGGCCCACACTTGGCCAGGCCTTCATCTTTTCAGGGGCTCGTCAAGTCCACTAGCTTCCTCACTTGTCTCCCTGTCTTGACCTTTATCTTTCTCAAATCCACTGAACACACTAACCAACCCAGGCCCGAAGACTCTTCTTTCACCAGGTCACCCTCCCACCTAGCACCATTGATGCCTTTTCATATTTCCCCAAATCCAACCCAAACTCCTGCCTGACTTTGAAGACACTCTAATCTTGCCTTACTAAGCTCTTTGAGAGGGAAGGCTCGGTTGGTAATGGTCTGTGATCCTTGTCTTCCTTCTACCCTGCCTCTCTCTGCCCCCTTTGCTTTTAGTGAATAACATTTTCTTTTCCACAGTTACTGTAAAAAGAAATCAATTCTTTTTAGCTAAAGTAAATTACATCCAACTCTTCTTATGTGGAAAAAAGGTACGGAAATGCTGACAGATACCATCTCGGAAGTGGAGGGATGTTCTTGCTATTATCCTTCCAGGATGACCAGAGACAAATTTAACTGGTGAATGGCTGTGCCATGTGGAAGGAAAGTGGTAATTAACACTAAATTAGTAGACCTCCCGGTAGACTTCACAGTGTTTCTGTATACTTTGCCACTTACACACTACAAATCAAGTAGAATCTGAGCTGGGAAGACGGGGTGGGTCGGCTGCTCTACCCACATTTATCTCTTTAAAATATCGCTTGGGTAACAGAGCCGCATAAACGTGCTAAAATTTCTAGAGCACTGCCATTATATATTATGCATGACACCCCCAACAGGGTTTTGATAAAATGCCTTTTCCTGAGAGACGGTACCACCTCTGCAGATCAAGAGACCTGAGGAGGACCCCATTTGTATGTGTGTGGCCAGCAGCATCCATGAGGGGTATGGAGCTCAAGGGAGTTTCAAATAGCCATTCAGCATGGACTCAAAACGGGAGCCTCAAAGGAGCCCACAGACCATTTGCCTAAATCATTGTATGCCCATGAAAATTGGCAGACTTCAACTGGTGATCTGGTAGGTTGAAATCCACGTCCAGGATGTTTCTTAACTGCAAACGTCGAAGGAGCTGGATGGGTCGCTGTCTATGGGCAGTTTCTCAGTTTTGCCTTCCTCCTTGGCTACGATGCTGTTTGTCCCTTTGGTATAATCACTCTGGGAGGCCAGAATCCACTGGCAGGGCTCTGAGTCTTAGAGAAATATGGCTGTAAAATGCATGAGGTTTATTCTGACGGTACTTGTCACGCTGGGCAGATGGTGGCATTTACCATGTTGATTGGCAAGGAGTGTTTGCGCTCCCAGCCACAGATGGGCCGAGAGGCCACCCCGGCACTGTCACATCCACCCTCTCCAACACGCATCATGGCTGCTCGTTAGCAGTTCCCTCTTTTTGTTCCTATGGCACCTGTGCTTGCATTTCTTTCATGTTGCCTGTTGGTGGTGGTTTTGATCGTCTGTCTTGATGCATAGCCCCCTACAAGGCTGGCTGTCAAGTCTTCCAGGGCAAGGACCTGGCTTCTACTCCAGGGGCTACGAGTTCTGCGCTATGTGCAAGGTCACCAAGCCGCTGAGTGGCAGCAATGCAGGATGCTCAGCTTCATCCATCAATCTCCAAAGCCCAGGCTCTTAATTAGAAGGCCTGTCATGTCATAGCACATCATAATGGCCCTCTGAGGGCAGAATAATGGGTGTCAAATAGTCCCTCACTATTGATAATTACAACGGTCATTGTTTATTGGGTTCTTGGAAACTGCACCAATCATTTTATAGACATTATTTCAGTTAATCCTTCCAATAATCTGAGGCATAGATAATATAATCACCATTTCAGATAAACTGAGGTTGACAGAAATTAAAAGACTTGCCAGCCAGGTTGCACGACTAGTAAGCAGCTCCAGGCCTCACCCAGACTGGTCTGTTTCCAAAGCCCTGGTCTTTGGACCAGGCATCTGCTATGCTTTAGTGCCTGTTAGCACAAATGAGCCCTTGACATCCGAGAACAACTCCAGACAGAGAGTCCCTCATCTGTGTGTGTTTCTCTTGCTTCACCAAAGCCCAAACTCCGTAGATCATTTCTCGTTGCCTTGAGTGTAAGAAAACACACAAAGGGATAGAACACTTTATATCTATAATTTGTCATACACTTGAAACAAATTGTAGAAAATAATTATACGTTGTTCCACTTTTCATCTGAGGTTTGTGGGGTCTTGGGAGGGACTGTTGAAAACTACCAGCCGTATCCTCTGTCAACCCCCAAACACACCCGCTTCTTGCTTCCATCCTGGTGAAGGGCATGGCTCTGGCAAGTCTACCCTACCATGTGGATGATTACGGTGGGACGGGGTGGTGATGACGACAACGATCTTTCTATCAGCGTACCCTGTATTTTACACATGTCCTTATCTAATCAACTTCAGAGATGGTTGATCAAGCATCCTACATTATTATTCCCTTTTTCCTCACAGAGGTAGGAACTGAATCTCAGAGGTGGTTGAGTGACATAGAGTGGACTCAAACTCAGGACTTCTATTTCCTGATCCAGTGCTTTCTGTGAGAGAAATTGCTTTCCAACTATGCCTTAGGTGCTGGCATGATGAGGGGGGCCGAGGGGGCTCAAGGACCTACGTCCTGCCTCAAATAGAGCAGATCCACTTTATCTGATTGATTTATAGGTTTTGTCTATAAAAGGGTTCTGGCATTCTCACAGTTTGCTATTTCTGTGTGACCACTCCCACTCTTGGTGCAGGGACAGGTTGGTGGGGGTCTGGCCAGGCTCTGCCAGGCTGCTGTACTTCCGGCGGCGGCAGCAGTGGGGCACTCCGCATCTTATTGCAGGGGTGTGGTTCGGCTGCGGTGGCTGTCTTCCATTGGCCTCTCCTCCTCCTTGGACCCAAGGACCAGCCAGGGCACGCTCTTCACATCTCCTGGGCTTCAGCTCGCAACTCGCATGCTGTCACTTCCAAAGTCAGTCCCATAGCCAAGCCCAAAGTCAGGGGGTGGGGCGGTTCACTGCTCATTTACAGGGCTGTGGCAAGGTGCGGATGCAGAGAGGTGTGAGAAGTTGGGGCCAATAATACAGTCTATCACAGCTACTTTTAAAAGTTGTCATATCGCTGCACTGTCTGAATTTGAAGGCTGTTAAATTTCTTCAAGCCGCATGTACCCATAAGCCCTGTGGACCGTGGTGGTACAATAAAAGGAGCTTTGAGCGCAGATATGACCAGGTCCAAGGAATGTTGCTTGTGAGTGGTGGCCTGTGTCCTCATCTTTTCATTGCTTGCTCGGGTAGGTTGATGTTTAAGTGTGTGTACGTGTGCACGTGTGTGTGTATAGAAGAGAGCTACAAGATACAGACATGCCCCTCCCTACCAACCTCATCAGCTTCCATCCCCCTTGTAGCTGAAAGCTTGCCTCTGTGCTTCACCTGGCCCTCCGATCGCTGCTGTCCCCAGCATTCCTATTAGATGGCTCTATAGATCCGGCTGTCGTCCACCACCAGCTCCTGGGCTGTTAGTGTCAGCCACACATCTGAGCTCCAAGCCTTTACCTGCTGAAAGCCATTGCTAGGTGGTTTGTACCTTCTGACCCTGGGCTGGCTAATTTGCCTTCATAAACTGTCAGAGTCTGCTAAGGTCATTTAAGTCCGTCATCTTGGTACTGCGGTTCAAGAAAAATGGGTAAGAGGCCAAATGAGGAGAGATCTGTCCTGGAACACATCACACCAGCAGTGTTCTATTTCATCATCGAGAAAATGGTGCAGGAGTTCCCGAGCAGAATGTTTATTAAAAAGGACTCCATGAGGAGGTTATAAAGACGAAGGCAAAAGATTTAAACGCACAGAGCTACAGGCACAGAATAAAGACTGTTTCTGGAGGATTGGGGCACACAGAGCCTCCATCTTACCTCCTGCTCTTGTTTTCAGTGAGTCTAATCACGCGGATGACAGTCATTAACCATTGCAAGCCATGGGTGCCGGTTGATCCGAGGGCTCCTCACCAAACATCTGGGTGGGAGGGCGATTATGTTGTGGCACAAGTGATTTTGATAAAGGGAAATGAAATCATCAGATGCTACAAAAACATGCACCCAGTCTGTTTCATCAAAATTGATTCCGACGACATTTAAAAAGATGGAAAGAATCATAACCATAGGCACTATATAAGTATGACTACTTTATCTGATTTAGTAAGTCATTTTCTAATTATCTGGAGTCAAAGCTGACTATATCCACATGCTAAAATCCGTTTCCTTCTAATAAGATCCCATCTACCTGGACCTCAACTATGTGGCAATCTTGTCAACACAGGGCATGTCTCAGAATACAGAAGATGTGGAAAGGCCACTAAAGCATCATCCCAAGTGTCTCAGTCAGGATTGAATCAGAAACGCAGAGCCACTGGGATTTATTGTCTGGATTTCCCTTATATAGTTGTGGGATCTGGTTAAACTGTCAGTGGAAGGTTGTTGCATCTGTGACTGATCCTGGGGCCTGCGGTTGGAGGGGCAGGCAGTGGGGAGGAAAGATGGATGTGAAGTCGAGAAGGCAAAAATGAAGTGGAACCCCTGAGGATAAGCTGGGGTCCATGTGCATGGACTGGAAGCCATGTTGGTCTCTTGCTGGTGTCAAACATCGTCCATGATGGGGCCGACCTCCCGGAGCAGCTGCCTGACCTTCATCACAGACGTGAGCGTGCACCTGGCCAGGAGTCCGAGGAGGTGAAGGAGGTGTTCCAGAAAGGGCTGGACAGGCCCATTTGCTGACTCTTGACAACGAGGTGGCCAGCCGTAAACAATGACACACAAGCCATTGCTCCACTTGCTTCTTCCTGCCTCACCCAGAACGCCTCCTGGGGTCCCTGCTGCCCCAGAGCATCGCAGTGGGGGCAAGTGTGGGAAACAGAGTTCCCACTTAGCCACATCAGCACGACGTAGACCTACCCCCTTGATCTCACTAAGCCCGTTTTTCACACGTGGCCCACCCAGCCTGGAATAATCCTTGTTGGCTCACCATTTTATAAGGGCCACCATTTACCTTGTTTGCCCAATTCCGGCACTAGGTGCTCAGATACAAACATCAGTTCTGGACATCCTCTTAAGGAGCTGTCTGCCTGATAGGAATCTTTTAACTCTCCAATTTGTAATGACATCAAAAGGATTATTTGAGAACAACCAGTAACCGAGTGTGGCATGCTGTACTTGTATCTGCTGTGGAGATACGTAAACATGAATGGATATGAATATTACACACACATACGTGCTACAAATAATATACAGCTGTTGATAGCATACGGTCCAGCAATGACACACACAGTCCTCATTAGTGAATCCCAGGAAAAGGAGTAGCTTAGTAGGCTCACAAATGTTGATCGAGCACCTACTGTGTGTCAGCAAGTGCTAAAGCCACAGGGATACAATAGTTTATGGAACGGTATGAGCCCTGAAGAGCTTACATTCCATTCCAGGGTCACTCAGCCAAGGCACTGTTGACACTCCTGGCTGGACACTTCTTGGCTGTGGGATTGTTCTGTGCATTGTACAACATCTGACAGCATTGCTGGCCTCTTTCCTCCCTCCTCTCCCAGTGGAGACAACTGAAAATGTCTTTAGACATTGTCGAATGTCTCCCGGAGGGCAAAATACCCCTGGTTGAGAACTACTGTTTTAGAGCAAAGGACAGATAATATGTCCCACTGTGATCCTTTCAGGTGCTAATAGGTGTTACTACCCATGTTCTGGGTAGTTAAGAAAGGCCTTATGGGGGCGCCTGGGTGGCTCAGTCATTAAGCGTCTGCCTTCAGCTCAGGGCGTGATCCCAGAGTCCTGGGATCGAGCCCCGCATCGGACTCCCTGCTCCACTGGGAAGCCTGCTTCTCCCTCTCCCACTCCCCCTGCTTGTGTTCCCTCTCTCACTGGCTGTCTCTCTCTCTTTCAAATAAATAAATAAAATCTTTAAAAAAAGAGAAAGAAAGAAAGAAAGAAAGAAAGAAAGAAAGAAAGAAAGAAAGAAAGAAAGAAAGAAAAAGAAAGAAAGAAAGAAAGAAAGAAAAAGAGAAAGAAAGAAAGGCCTTATGGAGGATTGGCATTTGAGATGCAGGTAATTGAGATCTGAGGTCAACATACTTGTAGCAGTCCCTGGGTGAGGGCAAACTTGGGATGTTGGAGAGCAGAAATGCCACAGGACTTGGAGCACATGGGGCCTTGACTTGGGGGGCTCTGTTACAGGGGTCTTGGTGCAGAGTCTGCATTGAACCCTGGTTACTCTGGGAAGTCGTGGGAGAGATTCGATCAGGAGCATGATAAGAACGATCCCTTAGAAGGACCACGCTGGCTGCTGTATGGTGGGTGGACGGATGCCTTGTCCTGCAGTGCTGGGCACCCTGCTCTCTCTGCCCAGTGAGCTGTAGGGACCCGTAATAACCCCCTGCAGCTGGCTGTCTCCGTCCAGCGGACTGATCAGTTAATGGTAGAGGGTTTTGAATCTCTGTGCCTGCCGGTGATGGAAATTGGACTTGAAAATATGGCCATTTTGATCATCAGCATTTCTTAAATGCTGGTGACTTCTGTTTCTACAAGTGCCAGGCCCCATCCTCAACCCCCTTTTAAAAACATGCCTTCTGCAGCCTTTGGTGAACATCAGCTTCTGACTAAGGCTCTAGTGGAGGGACCTCCGTAGATTTCAGGGTTGGGTGAAATATGAGAGTCTCCTGCCTGATGACTGCCCATAGTATTATTTTCATTTTGATCAGAAAGCCTTTACTCTCTGGGTCATTTCTCTCCCTCTACTCCTGTCCCCTCCCACACACACCCTGTACCTTCATGAGGTTTTACTCTTTACTGGTTTTATGTCCCCATTTATATTTGAATTACATAAGCATGAGTATTCAGGCTCCTTACTCATCGAAGAGACATTCTGTTTTTCCTGGAAAAATGACTTACTTTCGTTTTGGACACCATTTGAATACACCTGGTTGTCTGAGCGGAAGCAGAGAAGTAGAAAGCAAGAAGAGCCTGGCTACGGGCCATGGTGAGATGTGGCATCCGACAGCCCATGATCAGGACGACAGAGCCAGGATTGACAAACATCTTCCTGTGGTCAGCACAGGGCCAATAGCTCCAGAAACTGCCATACCCAAGTCCTCCCCAGGCATTCTTTGTGTGACCAGCCAGCATGCCAATGGATTGCCTAATGAAGATTGTGAGACCCCGAGATAAAATTGATTTCTTTTTAGCACAGCTTACTCAGCAATGCAGGAAGTTGTTATACTTTTTAACTACTCTTTAAGATGATTGGGGGGGGATGGAGTGGTTTTGGTACTTAAAGAGTTACTTGGGAAAAAAATTAATCCTCCAGAATGCTTCTCTACAGCTTAGTCCTTTTCCAAATTTTATTATTTGGCATAGGTTTCCGTTGAATCTTCCAAAAGACATTAATCCATTCTTTTGCTTCGATGCATAGTTTTCTTGATGGATATTATCTATTTTTCTGTTATGTTGTAAGGTTTCCAGGACACATAAAAGTTGGAGGATTTATGGTCGATGCAAACTAATTCTAAAGAGTAATGAGATTGATTTTGAGGGGTAGTTTAAGGAATACAAATGGCTTTCTTTCAGTTTTCCTGAGTAGATGTAAAACGGAAGGGACGCAACAGCATCTGAAGCTAAGGAAGGAAACATTTGAGGTGAAGAATCACTAAATAGGAGTCAGACTGAGCTTTTTAACACAGTGCCAGGTAGCAGTTGCCTTAGACCATGGGGCAGAAATGAGCACTGTAAGCACTTGGGAAGCATTTTTCTTTTTTTTTTTAAGATATTACTGGGCATTGACAGGAAATCACACCCCAGTTTTCCTGAAAGAAAATCAGCAGTAGTTTTCTATGGGCCATTTGTGCCAGTGGTACTTTTGTGGGAGGCAAGATTTACAAAATTGACCATGCATTTGAAAGGTCATTGAGCAAGGTAAGCTTGTGAGTGAAGGTTCCGTGGATGTCCTTTAGGTTTTGCTCTTTCTGTGAACGGCCTGCATTTTCACTTGGCTTAAAGATTTAGGAAAATAACAGTCATACATACTCACAAATCACATTCAGCCGGTATTGATTTTAGCCTTGTATGAAAAAGGACTATTCTTGGTGTTATACGTGAGTCAAAGGAGAGAGGCAGGGAAGGAGATGGTCTCTGGGTCTTGTGATTTAGAAGTGAGCATCCAGGTACATGCACCTGTTGCTATGATAACATATGTGTTCTCGTGGACTCAGAAAAATATCCCAGGTTTGTAGAAAAGTGTAGATTTCAATCTGGTTTAAAAGCAAAGGATGGGGGGCACCTGGGTGGCACTGCGGTTAAGCTCAGGGCGTGATCCCGGCGTTATGAGATCGAGCCCCACATCAGGCTCCTCTGCTATGAGCCTGCTTCTTCCTCTCCCACTCCCCCTGCTTGTGTTCCCTCTCTCGCTGGCTATCTCTATCTCTGTCAAATAAATAAATAAAATCTTAAAAAAAAAAAAAAAAAAAGCAAAGGATGGGACCTTGACAGGTGAGGTCAACAAGAATATTCTGGTAGCCCACATAGCTGGGTGTTATCAGCTCTGCTTTGTGAGGACAACAGAGTCCTGTGATTGGAGCAGTGAGGAAAGTGAAGCATTGGAGATAGTCCTTGAAAAATATCCAAACTGACCGGGAGAGCGATTAGAAAGTTCCTGCTGATGAATTTGCATTGTATTTTGCATGCAAGGCAGGATCCGTCGCGGGAATTTGAATAGGAGATTGTCATGGAAAATTTAGAGGACATAATTTAAGTAAGTTAAACTGTGAAATATTTTCCTTGAAACCATTAAAGAATCATAAATTCTTAGAGCTAGAAGGAACATGAGCAAGTACCTACTGAGGTGGCTTTCAGATATTGTGTGAAACCCTCCCTTCAAATGGCAGCTCGACAAATGCCTTGTCTATGAAGTGATGGAAGGGCGGTTCTGGTGGAAACATGATGGGAAGAGTCTTGCACTTGTTCCATTCTCTTCCCTTTACCCTTGCAGCAATCCCCAGGTACCTGCAGAGAAACCTGTCCCACAATCAGGGTTCGACCTGCTGTTTTAAAGATGAAGTTATTCAAAAGAAATTAAAACATGTTTACAAAAAGACATGTATGACCACCTTACTAGCAGCCTTATTTATAATAGCTGAAAACTGGACCCAACCCAAATGTCTATCGGCAGGAGAATGATAGATAAGCCAACGGTGGTGTACTCACACAATAGGGACTACGACGCAACAGTGAAAGGAGCGCCCTCCGATACACGTAACAACTGAATTGCAGAAACATTAAGTGACATCAAAGAACACACATCCTCTAATTCCATGTATGTGACATCCAAGACCTTGTAAAACTAACCTACGGGCAAAGACTTTAGAAAGTGGTTGCCTGGGTGGCAGGGAGGAGGGTGGATTCAAAAGGGGCACAAGGGAACCTTCTGGAGGGTTGGAAATGTTCTGCAGCTTGTTTTGTGTGATGGTTACATTTGTATGTTCAATTGTCAAAACTCACCAAACAAAACACCAAAGATGTAGGCATTTTGCTGCGTACATTATAGCTTAACTAACAGAAGCTGAGTTACCAAAGTCCGTAGAGGGCAAGTTGCCCAGTCCCCATTGCCAGTTATGAGGAAGACGAGGGGCTGGAGCTTGAGTTTCCTGAATCCGCAGTCCACTACTTTTCACCATATCCCCCTCCCTCAGACCCATGTATGCTCTTGACCAACACAGCATCAACGCTGACTCACTACCACCCCCAACTCCCCACTAGCTCAAAAACTTCACTGTTGCTGAGAAACATTAACTTGACAGCACTGAAGAGCTTCTGACTCAGCTTTGTAAATTTTCCTACAGCGAGACCAGACCTGGCAAACACATTTCACATACCATGCTTCATCTGTTCGTATTGCCAACCAGTTGATAACCGATTGGATTGCTCCAATCCACAGCCATGGGGGGCTTGCGTCACTTAGCCACTTTAACGCTAGATGGAAGTAGGGCAGAGGAGAAGGCTCTGGAGGCTTCCATTGTAAATCTGTCTACGCTGGTAGAATGTCAGCTGTCAAGGCACACGTGTTGTTGGATAGCCTAGAGGCTCACATACACAGATGTGTAGAGTTCCACTCTGTAGTGGTCACCAGTGGAGTGCCACACATGGCTCCCTTAAGAGTGTAATTCCAGGAGAAGCTGGGAGGTAGTGGGAGTTTATTACTACCTTCTTGCTCATGGAAGCATGGGCAGCGGAGCAGCCCCCTTGAGTCGCTGACTGATCTTCAGGAGAATCGAGCTCTTTTATCCTCCTGAGGCTTTGCTCGTGGTCTGTCTGCCTGGAGTGTGCTGGGGACATTGCTCGCCTATAATGTCACATGTATTCATGTCAGGCTTTCTCACACTACCGGAGCTTTTCAAGGACTGGGACTGTATCTTTGTCTTTGTGTTCCCGGTACCCACAACAGTGCCTTAATCTGGAAATATGGATCTTAACTGGGAGCTATTTTTGCCCCCATTACCTCAGGGGACATTTTGCAATGCCTGAACCTGTTTTTCAGTGTCAAAACCTGGGGGCAGGGTGTTACTGACATTTAGTGGGGTAGAAGCCAAGGATGCCACGAATCCTGTAATGCACAGGGTAGCTCTCCACAATAAAAAATTACCCAGCCCAAGATATCAATAGTGCCAAGGTTGAGAAACCCTAATCTAGAATATACTTTATTGTATGGAAGATAAGTGGTCAACAACATCATGAAATCATTGCTTGCTCAGGGCTGGGACCAATACTTTCCAGTATTATGATGGGTCTCTCGGCTTCTGTTAGCCTCTTGATTCTCTAGGCATTGAAGTCGAGCTGCTTGAGTTGGTGGGGGAGGCATCTTGACTGAGTCAGGCAGTCACTAGCCAAATTGGAATAACCTTTGGCTGAGTCTGAACCAGTCCATCTTTTAAGCCAATGTTGCCTTCACTTAGCTTTGGATGTCTCATCCCTTAATCTGTAGCCAAAAACAACAGGGGCCCTTGGCACAAATCGTGGAGATCTGCCTGCTTTGCTCAAGAGAGGTCTGTGGGGGTGGAAAATGAGCTCAGATTCAATTTACTTGTCCAAGGCCACACGGCCACATTCAAATCCAGGATGCTTCCTTTCTAGCTTTCTTGGATTTCATTAAATGTTCCTACCTCTCCCTGGTGAAATTGACTTCCCCTTGTTAGCAATTCTCTAGGAATCTTGGTCCAGGGCTGAGGTTCTTCAATCAGTACAGAGACATCACTGTGTTTGTTATGAACCATAGTTTCACTTTCTCTGTCCTGAAGTTGAATCAGGCCGACACTCTGGATTCTGGTTTATCTTTTTGTTCAACCTGTACACTTCATAAGACTCTTTCTTCAGTTATGGTAGAAATTGACCTGTAGGAAAAAGAAAAGGGGGGGGGGATGGAATGAAAGACCAAACATTTTCTAGTTAGGTGACTATGTGACTGAGGGCACGCCACTTGTAAATCGCTCATCTTTAAAATGATAAACAAGACTTCATTCTAAATCTCAAAATTTATAATCATAGGGCTAGAGTTTTTTTTAATTATAACATATCCATTTTTCTTAGTTTAAATCTGCAGTATTCAACAGCTTAACCTGTAGGAATTAAGAAAGAAATGTTCTAACATAGAAGAGACAAGATTTGATGTAATTCGTAGAAATTGTGAATACAGTTTTAAACTCTGAGTATGGATTGGGAAGCTCTTTCTTATTTCTCTAGGAGGACTCAGTTTCTCAGGTAGTCTCTGCCTCAGTTTCCACAGGTTTTAATGAGTGGACTAAACACAGAGCATAGTCACAAATGACAGGATCATAATGCAAGCTATGACCAGTACTTTGGAAAGCTGCGGCCAAAATCAAACTTAGAATCAGGTAAATTAGGAGCTGCCTGTTGTTCCTGTGATGGAAAGGTATTCATAATGCTAGAAGACTAATGAGAGGGTTCCTTAAAATAACAGACCCAATTTTGAATTTTAAGCAGTGTGATTTTCAAAAATTTGACCTGCACAAAACCTTTCACACAAAATCTTATGTAGAGCAAGGATGGTATAACCTTACTGAGGAATGAATAATCCTCTTTGAACAACATTCAGAAAATGTTAGATGAAAAACATAGAAATGCCTTCTTCTTGACTCCATAACAGATGCCCCCTGTCCCTGGTCTACTCCAGGACTGACTTTATCCCCAACTGGCCAGAGCTTGACTACTCTGGGTAATGACTGAAATGACCCCAAAATATCAGTAAGCAACAATATACAGAGTCACAGTATACAGCAGGCACTTAAAACTTGCCTAAAACTGCTGGCTGAAGCCCCAATTAAGGTGGGACATGGAAGTGAAGTCACACATGCTTTGCAGTGTCCTGTAGCGTGAGTGTGGAACTGGGTTCTTTCACCTCCTACTGTATCATAATAAAACAAACACTTCATGTCTCTACTGATACAGTCTCCTTTGCTTTATTACGTTGTTTATTCCATGAGAGTTCTCAATATGAGTTATAAAAATGTCTCTGTGTCTGCAGCTGCATTTTTCATCTCATAAACTCCCAGGGATCTCATCAATTCAACCTGCTTTGTAAGGTTTGGAGCAAACCATACAGGCAAGGAGAGGCTTCATCAAAGTTTCTTCTTCATAATGAACATGGCACACAGAAAAAGCATAGCAACGAATGAGCCTGTGATTGTAGGTAAAGACTTATTATATGAAAATCTATATTTAAATTAAGAGCTTTGCAACAGGATTCTTCCGTGTACAAGAAAAATCACCACAGGGTGCCTCCAAATAGCAAGTGTGTCCGAGGCATTTGAATAGAATTTAATCTATAAACAGTTTCCCCTAGGTTTTAAGCAATTCGTTGCTGGTGAAAAAACAAATCTGGATTCTTTAAAATAGAAAAGCATTTGCAGTAACTGGGCATTATTATAGCTACAGAAATCCAAAGATAATTTTCTTTTGTATAATTTTTGAATTATAAATTGTTTATCTTTCCTTAATAACTTTCACTATAGAAAAAGCTCTTTTTTTGTTCAGTTTACATAGAAGTGTCTGGAACAGTTCAGTGACACAGATGTTGGAAATTAAGGACTGAATTCAGACTGAAGCTTTTTATCCCCAACCCTCTCCCCCCAATGCTTTTATCCAGTACTAATTAATGTAAAGGCCAAAAGTCAGACAAAATGATGTGAGAAGAGAAGGTGACAGCCCTGGGGACGAGAATGAGGCTGTTTTATATAATGGAGAGACACCAGTTGACATTTTGCAAAGATTTTTAATGGTAATCATTTTCAAAGCTCTTTTACTAGTCAACAAATACAAAATATGTCGACTCCCTCCAGACTTCCAAAAGCTCATAACATAGTTAAGAAGTGTCCCACCTTTTCCTTCCAGATGGCCAGAGAGGACAGTCCTTGCTGGCAGCCTAACGCCCAGTCACTCATAATGCCCAGGGAAGGCTAGCGTCACCTGGCTCCAAAGGGAGGCATCAAAGGGGTTGGTATCACCCATCAGCTACTGAACGGAGCTTTTCCGGAACGCAGTAACCTGGGAGAGCAATAATTGTGCACCTTATGTCTCCTCGGTTGTGCTGTAAAAATGTCAGCTCACCAGTATGATGTATTAGGCTGGGGTTTCCCGAATGGTGAGGATGTGTGCCAAGCCTGTGCTGGTGAGTGGCCTCCTTCCCTTTCCCAGCTCCTCAGGTCCCCTTCCACCAATCTCTAGTTGCCCCAGAGGAAGGCCTATTCTCCTCATGTGTTCATTTGTCTGCTGTTAGTAAAGATTTGTGGCCGGTGGGCCACAGAAGGGCTGCTGGTGGGGTTGGCTGACCTCCTAGCAGGGACCACTGTGCGGTGAAGGGGTCGCCCCCTGGCAACCTGCCAGCAGAGGGAGAAGGCCCCTGTGTGGGTGTGTGGGTGTGTGGGTGGAAGCTACACGGGAGCGTTCCTGTCTCCAGAACAGGGAAGGTTTGCAATCAGATGTGCCAGGTCCAGTCATCGCCGTCTGGTGCCTTCTTCTCGGGGGTGCCCCTGCTCACACAGTGTCTTTGATAAAGGGGTGCTGTTCGTTTTCCACGAAGGAGGCAGGAGGACGGCTGTGTGTCCTACTGGTTAGTCCTCGGGCATCAGGAGCATTTTTGTCTCATTGTGCATCTGGTCAGCTGATACCTTTGAATTCCTTCGGGCCTTTTGGTGGGTGTTGTTTAGGTGATTCTTGCTAAGGAAATAGAAACACCTGAATTCTGTTTTGCATGTGGAGATGTTTTAATCAGGGTGTTGGAAGTGGCTGACTCTATGTAGCCAATTCCATGAAGCTGTTTTGATGAGGACGACCTTTGACTTGGCTGGACTGATGGGGCTGAAATCAGTAAGGAAACCGGTTTCTGCTTGCTTGTCTTTTGAATGACTAAGTAATGCACATGGTGAATTCCCCCATTACTCCATTTAAGCCCCCCACCCCTGTCTCCACACCCCAATTTTTCTCATCCTGTCTCTCGGCTTCAGCCCACCCCCCAGTGGGTGGAGGGGAGTCACGAGGTAGGAATACATATGCGGATTATGCATGACTCAGGAGAGAAAAAGGTGATGCTTGAATTTTTTTTTTTTTTTTTTTTAGGTTTTATTAAAAAGTTCCCAAGTCAAAAGAACAGTGTTAAAATAAAGTCCTATGCTTTTGCATTTTCCTATTTAAGGAGACTGCCACTCATGAACTCTGGGGCCTGCCTAGGTGAGGTCTTGAGAACGTGATGAGAAATTAAAAGTGATAGGGAAAGTAAAAAAAACAGAAAAAAAATACTTTGGATATAAAGTCATCAACCTATTAAGCCACCTTCAGAATGGTGGGTGAAAATAACAGTATTACTACAAAAAGTTATTACCTTTACTTTGAAATCAGCATGTAAAGGAACATTTTGTTTATTACCCTAAAGCTTCATCTTTAATTTTTAAAATTATGAGATTTATTACATCTAAGTATAGCCTGGGTACATTTTAATATTTAATTGTTAATTTTTTTCTTAAACTGCGATTTAAAAGCAAGTCGTAATTTTTTTTAAAAAAGATTTTATTTATTTATTTGAGAGAGAGAGAGAGACGGCACAAGCAGGGGGAGCAGCAGAGGGAGAGCCTGACCCGGGGGTCCCGGACCACAACCAAGTCCAAGGCAGACGCCCAACTGACTGAGCTACCCAGGCACCCCATAAAACAAGTCATAATTTTTTTTAAAGATTTTATTTATTTATTTGAGAGAGTGAGCGAGTGAGAGAGCACAAGCAGTGGGGAGGGGCAGAGGGAGTGGAAGAAGCAGACTCCCCACTGAGCAGGGAGCCACTCAGGGCTTGATCCCAGGACCCCAGGATCATGACCCAAGCCGAAGGCAGACTCTTAACGGACTGAGCCACCCAGGCGCCCCCAAAAATCGTAATTTTTAAGCTGGGTTTCATTACTTGGGGAAACAACGTTTTCTAGTAAAACACATTAATGGTTTAAAAACGTAAGGTAAATAAAAAATAGTATCCACCTGAAAGTTTTAGCAGAGTTCTAGCACAGGATATAATTAGCCAGAACTTTAGAACAACATCTGAATTCTGAGGTCATTATAGATTCACATGCAATTGTAAGAAATAATATAAAGAGATCCTGCATTTCCCTTTACCCTGTTCTTCCCCCCCCCCATAACATTTTACAAAACTAAAGCACAATATCACAACTAGGTTATTGACGTTGATACCGTCAAGATACAGAACAGTTGCGTTAACACGAAGCTCCTGTGAGCTGCTCTTTTGTAGCTTAAATAGGAAAGACTTCAGCTCTCTACCGGTGTTGGGAAAAATCTAGTTTTTCCCTACGATCTGTCTATTCCCTGTGAGTCTCCGTCACTACTCACACAGAACACTTGTGACACTTCTGGTCACCGAATGTTGTGAAGTTTCCCCACACTGGGCATTCTCTGTGACACCAGCTCACTGTCCTAAAACTCAATCTTGGCACTATCTACGTGGAGGCAGTATCAGATTCCACAGGTTAAGGGTTCAATTCTACAAGACTGCTCCCTACCCTCCATGTCAGAAGCCAGTTGCAAGCCCCAGGCTGTTAGTTGTGCTTCTGACCAACCAACCAGCTCCAGATCCGAGGGTCCAGTGACCTCCTCGGGTCTGATCAATTTGCTAGAGTGGCTCACAGAACTCAGGGAAACACTTACCTTCACCAGTTTATTTAAAGGATACAATAAAGAATATGAGTGAATAGCCAGATGAAGAGATGTGTAGGGTGAAGTCCCCAACAAAGGAGCTTCTGTCCTCACGGCGCTGGAAGCCAGGCTCTGTGGCACCGGAACGCATTCTAGTTCCCCAGGCGTGGAACTTCTGAAAAAGGCCGAAAACCTTTCCTCTTGGGTTTTTACGGAGGCTTCACTACATAGTTCTGATTGACTAAGTCACTGATCATTGGCTGATTCAACCTGTAGCCCTTTTCCCCTCCCTGGAGGTTGGGGGAGGGTGGTGATCACATGGTTGGCTTTCCTGGCAGGCAGCCCCTGCCCTGGGGTGGGGTCCAGAAGTCACCTTCATAAATAACAGGACACTCATTCCACCTTTCTGGCTCTGAAGCATTTTCAGGAACTGTGGGCAAAGACCACATATATCTGAGAAATATATTTTAGTCATCTGAATGACTATATATTTCTTCTAAATCATATCACATAGCTACACTCCTTTCTCCTGACCTCTGGCAACTACTAATCTGTTTTCCGTTTCTAGAAGTTGTCATTTCAAGAATGAAATCATACAGTGTATAACCTTGTAAGAGCGTCGTTTTTCCTTGAGCAGTTACCTCACTATTCATCCAGGTTGTACGGATCGATGATTCATTCCTCGTTTATTGCTGAGCTGCATTCCATGGTGTGGATGGACTGTTCAGCCACTGAAGGACATCTGGGCTGTTTCCAGCTTTTGCCTATTATAAAAAAGCAAGGACGACTTTTCAAAGACATAGAGATGCTTATGACACCGTCTTATTACAGAGTATTTATTGGACTGAGGAGAGTAAGATTAAAGGCTTAGCATATGTAGGACTAAAACAAATGTTATGAACTATGACAGTCTAGCTCAGAGTAGCTTGATTTCATTAATGTAGTTTATTTTTGATGTTCAGTCAAACTTAAGTTTATTATTGGCCAATGTCCATCAATAGGATTTACAAATAGTTGTGTTGTGCCCATGTTTTCCACCTAAAGGGCTGCTCAACATATGCTATAAACAATTTGCTTTCATTAAGTGTTGCTCACATGTCTCATTGTGTTTCTGGCACTGTGATAACACATGATTGTGTTTATTTTTTTGCTGCCAACCCCAATTGTTGGATGTTTTAAAAACATTAAATACCGTCATGCACTTGGAGGTCTCCGATGAAGAGGCTTAATTAAACATTCCATTATGAACAGAAGTGTCCGCGCAGGCATAGTCTGCGAAGTGTCCAGCTTTATTGATGGGTGGTGGGCTATCAGCGGTGGGACAGCGAGAAACATGTGGTTATATTGGGAGGGAGTAGAAAGAGCCTATCTGCTTCCCTTTGGACCCCACAAAGTGTATGCATGTATCTGTTCATGCTGCACGTTAGCCCTGGCAGAGATGGAGAAACAGGGTAACTGACATCTCATCTACCCGGCAGGTGCTTCTAGTAATGGTCATTTGTTGATGTTGCTTTTAATATAATTCACAGAATTTCTCTAGGCAAAGCATGTTCGCATTGACAATAAAATGTCATCTGCTTAGTAATTTTTCCTAAAAGGCTGAAGGTTTTAAAAAATGTTCTGCTTTGATCTCATAACAATCTTTTGGAAATACTGTTAGCCTCCTTTGTGGCCTTGTTTTACAGTTACAGAAGCTGAAATATAGAGACCGGGTTGGTCTGGGAAAACTTCACAGAGATAAGGGAATGAGTTGACTCTAAGATTCCCCCGGAAAATGGGGAATCTAAAGAGGGAGATAGTTCTGGAGGATGAAAGTTGACAGCTTTGTTAAAGAAAGACGAAAGGGAATGAGATGATTAGTCTGGACACTCACTGAAGGCAAGGATCCTCTTTCATCTGTGCTCCCAGTACCTCATTCTAGTCGCCCCCAATGGACGAGTTCAATAAATATGTGTTTAATGCATAAACAAACATATGATTGAAGAAACTACAATGATTCCTTTCCAGACTGTTCCCACTCACCTTATCTTGGTGGTGGTGTTTGTATATGGCATCTATGGATGCCTAACAAACTAACCCAAAACTTAGTGGCTTTGGACAGCATTTCTGGAGGTTCACTGGCTGCTTCTGGACAGTTCTTCTGGTTGTCCTTGGCACGTCTCTTGCAGTTGGATAGCAGCTGGGATGGAGTTTCTGGAAGCTCCACCTGGCTACGGGGATGTCAGGGCCGCTCTCTCTCCAGGTGGTCTCAGGGCCTTTCCTCTCTATATGGCCTTTCCAGCCAAGTAGCTGAACTTCTCACTTGATGGCTCAGGGCTCTCAAAGCACAAGGTGGAGGCTTTCAGGTCTTTCAAGGGCTCAGGCCTCAAACTGTCAGTATGCCTCTTCCTCCACCTTCTTGTAGCTAAGCATCACGGGGACCAGCTCAGATTTAAAGGGAGGGGTAATAAACCCCCCCTTTCGATGGGGCTCCTCTGTGGTTTTCCAACAATTCTCTACACCAACTGGGGGTTTTACAGTTCCATTCAATTCCGACACTACCTAGAGTTAGCACAGACCCCACAGGTTAAGGGTTCAGTCCTGTAAAAGTGCCCCCACTTCAGACACCAGCCACAAGTGAGAGTATTTCCAAGGTATCCACATTTCTGCCCAGCCAACTGCAGATTAGGGGGCTCCCCAACCCTACTTCCGGTTTAGTAATTCACCAGAACGACTCAAAGAGCTCAGGAAAATGCTCTATTTAGGATTACAGTTTATTATAAAGGATACAAATGAACAACCAGATGAAGAGGGGGAGGAGGAGGGCCAGAAGGATCCTGAGTGCAGGAGCCTCTATCCCCTTGGAGTCAGGGTGTGCCCCCTTCCTGGTACATAGTATATTCACCCATCAGGAAGCTCCCCAGACCTCATTGTTCAAGAGTGTTTATGGAGGTTTTGGTGACTAGGAACAGTTGATTAAATCATTGGCCATTGGTGCTTGAACTCAATCTCCATCCCTTCTCCCCTCCCCAGAGGTAGGGGGATGGGGTTAAAAGTTCTAACCCTATAATCACATGTGTGGCCAGCCCCTCTTTTGAAACTATCTAATGGCCCACCTTGAGTGACCATGATAGCATAAACTCAGGGATAGTCCAAAGGGGTTCATTATGAATAACAAAAGACACTCCGATTATTCAGGAAATTTCAAGGGTTTTGGAAGCTCTGTGGCAGGAACTGGAAATGTGGACAAAGGTAAAATGTATTTTCTGTTATATGACAGGGTAATGACAAAGAATTTGTGGCGACCTTTAGTTCACCATGCTGGTTCGCCACAGGCCCAAGCTGGCCTGTTACTTTACACAAAATAGACGGCATTTTAAAAGTGACTATTTCCTATCGTTTACTTTATTAAATAACAAAAATTCAACCCATCCATTTTAAAGATCCAAGTGATTTTATTAGGCATGATTCACAGGTTGGCAGCATCCCATCTATCGAGTAGAGGAGAGCTCCCAGGAGGTGTACAAAATTTCTAGGAAGGAGGGTGGGACAAGAAGTTATTAACAAAAATGATTGTTTCAGGCAGGGTCACCTTCCCTTAGGGGGAAGAGCAGGAGTCTTATTAGGTGGGGGGATGGAGAGGGCCCAGGTGACAGATTCCTCATTGATGATGCTCATGAAATTCCTGACTGTCCAGTTAAGACTGCATTTCTGAGGGAGGTTGAACTGCAGTTAAGTTAGATAGTGAGTCCTGGTTTGGTGACCTGGCCTAAGTGACACCATTTTGGGCCTGCGGTTTTCTTTTTAGCAATTGCTTCCTTTTCACAGACTCTCAGCTTAGTTGAGAGATGTGATCAAAATTGAAGGCATTAGCGCCACTCTCAGCTACTGCTCTGAAGTTCTCATAGTTTTTGTTCTTTCTTTGGTATCCAGAGGTCATGATGTTTTTGCTTAACCTCTGGGATCTTCATAGGTCATGGCTTTGGGTTCACATTCTTTAGATTGGTCATTTTCCTTGTTCCTTTCTTGACATTCCAATCTAAGGGAGATCATTTTCTTGGTGGTTGGTGGCTACAAAGATGCATTTAAAGCTTTTGAGAGAATGCAGTGCCCCAGGGAGATTATTAAGATTACTTTAAACAGGATAATTCCCAGTGTTTGGAGTGCACTTTGGAGCCACGGTCCCTAAGACCCAAACCAAAGACAGAAAACTCCTGTCGAAGGAGTCACCCTTTTGTGCTAAGTGGCTTGCTCTATGATTTTATGTAACTGAGTTTCAGCTTCCCCAGATGTGTTGATCCAGGTACAGCAGGTGGTGGTAACCACAGCACAGATAGACACCTCCTCGCTCAGCTAAAAGATACTCAAGGGCTCTCCTGTTACCAAGAACAATTTTTGCCAGAGAATCTAAGGATCTTTGTTGGGCTGCTTTCCCTTTGGCAGTGGACTCTGCAACTATTTCAAGAATTAAGAAGTTCCCAATCATGCCTCATTTACATTTATCCCTAAATAGAGAGATAGAGATATACCAAAAGGGGTGAATGCTGAATTGTGAAAGCCTCCTGGTAGGTGCTTCCTAATTCAACAAAGTAAATTCAGAGGAATTGACCAATGAGATGTCTTGTTTTCCTTGTGAAAAGTTAGAGGCACAATTAGGTTTTCTTCTAGGCTGAAATAAAAGGTTGTTCTAAATTCTAGAGGTGGCCTGGGAGGTACAGATGAGGGTGTTCTCTTTCCAGGCTAATGCCAGAATAAAGGAAAGGAAAAGAAGGAGAAAGGGTTTCATGTTCAGTTAAAGTATGAAGTCTTTCCCCATCATCTTTGGCGGAAGCAATCAACCTTGCCATCAGCTCCTTCCCTTCCTCATCAACTTGATTCAAAGGTCTCCAGCATCTTCTAGTTTTGCGGCAGTGTCAGTGATTAAGAGCACTTGATAAGGTCCTTCCAATGGGCCTCGAACCCTGTCTTCCTCTGATAACATTTCCAGTATACCCAGTCATCAGGCTCTAGATTGTGACCAACAGGAACCTCTGAATTGGGATCTAGAAACGCTTCTTTAACCTGTTGATGACAGGTTTGAGAATAAGACCTTAGAGACTTATAGAGTAGCTGGTCATAATAGCATGAGATAACAAAGGACAAGCAGAAGGTCGTATAACTAATAGACATTGGTCTGCTGATAACTATCTCATGTAGAGTGAGTTTGTTTATCAAAGGCGGAACTGCAAACAGTCAGCAAGACCAAAGGCATTACCTTAGCCCAGGGAAGTCCAGTAGTCCCAGCACATTTAGTAGAAGTTTCACATGGGAGGATCTTATTTATTCTCTCCACCATGTCTGATGATTGAAGTGATAAGGACAGTGATAATCCCAAGAAGTTTGCAAGATTTTCATTAAGGCTTCTGATCTGTTCAGTGAGGTGGTTTTCTCAGTGATTGGAAATCGTGGAAAGTTCCCAGTGGGAAACACATTCTCTAACCACTAGGAGGCATCATCTTTGTGGCAGTGGAAAGCCTCAGACCACCCAGAAAACGTACTATAGATAACAAGAGCACAGTGATAACCCATACCAAGTGGCAGTTGAATGAAGTCCAGTTGCAGGTATGCCAAGGCTCCAGGGGGAGAAGGTCTGAGGCCTCTGGGGACAAAAGTAGTTTTTCCAGAATTATGGACTTGACCGGTCAGACATTGCTAGTAGATTATTTTTGCAATTTTATACAAGTCTCTCCACCAATGTCTGTTCATAATTTGAGCCATCTTAAATGCCCTATGGTGGGTAAAGGAAAATAAAAATCGAAACGTGGGGTTTGTTTGTCTGGGAGCCGGGAAGAACCAAGGGGCCATCTTGGGTTTCCCATAACTATGACTGTTCATTGAATTTGCCATCAGTATTTGTCCATCTTGATTCTTCTCATCTGAGCTGACTGTTGCCATGTTGGAAGGACGTCAGGATAGCAAAAGTCTGGCAACAAGAGGTCATTTCTGTAGAAGCAGAATGAACTTCATCGACATGCGCCATAACTACAGGTTCTGTTGCCACTGCCTTTGCATCAGTCAGCTAATCACATATTACATTTTTTTTCTGGAGATTCCTTTTCCACAATCCTTAGTGGCTTTAATTACACGTATTAGAATTTTTTTAAACCCTTAGAAACCTTACTTTCTAGTGAAAACCAAGTAGTGAGCAATCGTGCACTGTTACACCAGCATTCTGTAGATTGGCAAATTTATGAATATGTTTCACAAAATTTAGAGGCATATTTCTTTTCAATTTTCCAGTGTAACACAAACACAACCAAATATCTTTTACTTTCTCTCTAATAAGAAGCCCAAAGTAGGTAAACCTGTGTTCAGTAATTCATGTTTTAGTATTTTATCTTATTTGGAAATGATCTGGGTGTTAAATGAATTTAATTTATCACTTCACCTAACTCAGCAAAACTTTAAGGTTTTAGGTTACCAGAAAGATTTGGGAGGCTATTTAAAAGTCTGCCTCAAATTTTTAATTTTATTTACGTCTATTCAATTTACTAGTTCTTAACAATTATGCTTGAATTACCCATAAAAATTTAAAGACGCATCAAAGTCAGTCATTCTCCCAAGCTATTTTTAAAAAACATTTTGTAATGGATAACATCAACGTGTTTGACTTCAAATAAACCCAGGCAGAATAAAAGTTTTAATTTTAACGCTGATAACTCTAAAGACATGTCTCTTTTAATTAAACCAACAACCGAATATTTTTCCAGATCACATGAGCTTGAAAAAAATATTTGTGTTAGTTTCTATCTTTCTGAGAGTTCTAGAATGCCCAGTCCTTACAAGTGCTTGCCTTCAACCTAACTAGATAGAGCCCTTTTACAAATTAATTTTAGCAGTACCATCCAGAGGTAGAAAAATATCTCACTCATATACACATATGGGCACATACACAGAGACAGAGGCAAAGAGCCTGTAGTTACCAGTGCTTGTGGAGAAGATTTTTAAGATTTGCATTGGTCCCTGGAATTAATCTTAAGGAGGCTGTGCTATAGAATTCTTCTAGCAGTTTGTACTGTATTTTGTTATTTAAGATTTTTTATTTTTCAGTAATCCCCATAGCCACCGCGGGGCTCAGACTCACAACTCGAGATCAAGAGCCACGTGCTCCACTGACTGAGCCAGCCGGGTGCCCCTAGCAGTTTGTATTTTATAAACACCTCCTTTTTTTTTATAATAATTTTTTATTATGTTATGTTAGTCACCATACAGTACATTCCTAGTTTTTGATGTATAGTTCCATGATTCATTACTTGCATATAACACCCAGTGAACCATGCAATACGTGCCCTCCTTAATACCCATCACCGGCTTATCCCCATTCCCCCACCTCCCTCATCTCTGAAGCCCTCAGTTTGTTTCCCAGAGTCCATAGTCTCTCATGGTTCATTCCCCCTTCTGTTTACCCCCCCCTTCCTTCTTCCCTTTCTTCTCCTACTGATCTTCCTACTTCTTTATGTTCCATAAATGAGTGAAACCATGTGATAATTGTCTTTCTCTGCTTGACTTATCTCGCTTAGCATTATCTCCTCCACGTTGATGCAAATGTTGTGAAATCGTTCTTTTTGACGGCTGAGTAATATTCCATTGTATATATGGGCCACATCTTCTTACTCCATTCATCTGTTGAAGGACATCTTGGCTCCTTCCACAATTTAGCTATTGTGGACAATGCTGCTATGAACATTGGGGTGCATATGGCCCTTCCCTTCACTACGTTTGTATCTTTGGGGTAAATACCCAGTAGTGCAATTGATGGATCATAGGGTAGCTCACTTTTTAACTTTTTAAGGGACCTCCACACTGTTTTCCAAAGTGGCTATACCAACTTGCATTCTCACCAACAGTGTAAGAAGGATCCCCTTTCTCCACATCCTCTCCAACATTTGTTGTTTCCTGCCTTGTCAATTTTTTTTTCTTTCTCCTTCAGTCTCAGGTGACTATGGGCCTACAACATTTCAAAGACGTAAGATTTACAGCTTTAAGGACAAAGAAAGAATGCAAGTTCTGCCCAAAAAGGACTTTGGTTTCCCAGAGCCAATAGTTGATAAGCTTTTCAAGATAAACAACAAGTTTTGGGATCAGTAAAGGAGTAGGTGAATTTTGAATTGCCTCTAGAGCTGTATTTCCAGTTTTGTAAAGATTTGTAAGATAAGGACAGTTATTTTGATTCCTCGAAGAATTGAGTTGTAACATAAATGGTATCATATGTTGGTCCACCCATTCAACTACCTTATCCTCAGTGTGTTTCTTTCCCTCTGGATACATAGTTCTAATTTTAAACATTGCTGACAGTACTGAATAACCTGCCTTGGGTGTAATGGGGGTCCCCAAAGAGGGTTTAAATGATACTCCCTTCCCAAGATCCAGAGTCGTTCCTGAAGATAGATAGCCAAAAGAAAGAACCAACAACGCACTTGTCCCAGGCAGGCAGAAAGTCAAGCCTAGTTATGCACATTGAGAGAAGCAAGAAGGCCATAGGTATCCCTGGGAGAGAGACGATCAGTGACCTTGGGCCTAGACTTGAAAAGGAAGGAACAATGTGAAATTTCATTTTCCTTTCTTGACTGGGCACAACAGACAGAGATATAGAAGAACTGAATCTTCACCCTTCACTGGCTTCTGCCAGTTTTTCCAGGATCCCCTCTGCAGGCCGCTATCCACCCGAGTTTTCCCCCGTGCTGTTTAAAGGAATAGCATAGCACTTTACCAGCGCACTCCTCAGTTTCATCAACTTTGGGAGGGGTCCAGAAGGGGGCCCTCCTCTCAAGGTAGGTGTAGGGGTGTCTGTATGGCCATTAACTTAGCAGACTTTTGTTTAGGGTTATGTTGTCTTTTCAGAGTGGAAAACGGACCCAGACTAGAGGGAGGTCTCAGAGGAGGAAGCGGACACAGTGGGAGTTACGTCAGTCTCACCGTCTGTTGTTTTAGGTATCTCTTACATCTTTCACGTGTCATCGGCCTTCTGCAGTGACTCTTTCAATGAAACTACTTAGAATTTTGAAACCTCTTGCAGGCTGCTGCTTGCCCATTAAAACAGGTATCCCATCCTGTTTAACTCGGGGACCCTCACTTTTAAGCGCACTTCCTAAATGAACAATCTTGCCTGTTTGGAACATTGCCCATACTGGCCATTGTCCTTCTGAGTTGAAATCCCCCTGAGGGCAGCAGTTTGGTAGGACCCTAGCTGCAAATGGAATTAACCCATATTTCTTTACGGCCATAGCTAGCCACAGAGGGGGTGCAACTCACATTTCTGTCTGGCCTTATTTTGGGGCCCCCAACCTGACAGTTACCAAGCCAAATTCTTCAGGACACAAACTAAGCTTAGTAAGATTTGGGTTTTTCTGTTTTTTGTTTTTTGAGATACTTGCGATTACCAGGACTGTAGGCATAAAATACGCAGGTGTGCCTGAAGGTACTGCGCTTGGCTCTTCAGAATTTAAGGATCCCAGGAGCTAAGCCTTTGGGTTTCTCTGAGCCAAACTAAGACCTGGGAGGGATATGCTGCTGGGTTGCGAATTGTTCATGTGTACCTCATCACATGGAAGCTTTCCTGAGGTTGGTGAGTGGCCTAGGATCAATTTAACCTGTTCCATGACCAATGTATCCTATCACGAGAATCGTTTTGAGGTGGTGAGTGCTCTAACAGCCTGTCAATGCTTGGCTTGTGCCCACTGCATTTTGCAGCTTTCTGGCTTCTGAGATTCCCTTAGAAATCACGTTAATTTTATTTAATTTTTAAAAAAGATTTATTTATTTGAGAGAGAGAGGGGAGAGAAGGAGCAGAGGGAGGGACAGAGGCAGAAGGAGAGAGAGAATCTCAAGCAGACTCTCCACTGAGGACAGAGCCCAACGTGGGGCTCGACCTCACGACTCTGAGATCATGGACCTGAGCAGAAACCAAGAGTCCATCGCTTAAGCGACTGAGCCACCTAGGCGCCCCAGCGATAACTTTTACCTGCACAAAACAAGACAGACAAACATGTGCACCTTAATGTATCAGCAGTCGTCAAGAGATGTTACTGAGTCCTGGCCACGAAAAGGCATTGTGGCTACCGCCACCAATTCCTGTGGAACCTTGGACTGGGCAAGGGCTGAAAGCAGCAAACCCCAAGGAATGGGGACTGCGGACCGACTGCAAACAGAATGGAGCACTCCAGTGGCCGCCAGCAGTTCCCAGTGTGGAATCCAGGGGTAGAACCAACGGCTGCAGTTTTTACCTTGGGGAATTGTGATCTGAGAGGCTAGAGGCTTGAGCTCTGGGAACACCCTTCTGCCAGCTCAGT
The DNA here is from genome assembly GCF_023065955.2 of Ursus arctos. Lineage (NCBI taxonomy): Eukaryota > Metazoa > Chordata > Mammalia > Carnivora > Ursidae > Ursus > Ursus arctos. The sequence goes on along the minus strand of NW_026622930.1, from coordinate 28,554,444 downwards.
TGGGGCTCCAGGCAAAACTACCAGCTCAACTGGGTTCCTGAGCAGAATTGCCTGCTCAGCTGGGCTCCAGGTGTAACTCTGCCAGTTCAAGCTCATGTGCCCCGTAAAGGAAAGCCAATTCCATGGAGACCTTGAAAACAAAAAGGATGGAGCTCAGAGCTGAGGGGGGCTCACTCAGCCCTCAGGACAGGAGAGACAGGAAATGCAGAGGGTTCACGGGGTATTATACTTGTGTTTCTTGTCCCTGGATGCCACTGAAGTTCGCTTCAGGTCCCAGCACTGCCACCAAATCTGTTAAATAATAAAAATTCAATTAGGTACATTTTACAGGTCTAATTGCTTTATTAATCAATTTACAAAGTGGGCAGCATCCTGTCTAGCAAGTGGAAGGGAGCTCTAAGGAGGGTGTTTACAGGAAGGAGGGTGGGACAATAAGTTGTTAGCAAAAGAAAAGAAAGGATTGTTTCACCTTTGCTTAGAAGGGCAGAGGTCTTATTAAGTGGATTATCTTATCTTCTTTTGGGGGGTGGAGAGGACCAGGATGACCTCACTGATGTCAATCAGAAAATTCCCGACTAGGCAGTTAACACTACATTTCCGGGAGAGGTTGAACTGCAGTTAGGTTGCATATTGAATCCCAGTTTGGTGACTTGGCCTAGGTGGCAACATTTTGGGCCTGCGGTTTTCTTTCTAACAGTTTGGAAAATGACCCCGTGTTTTATCCCCACTGCCACTAGAGCAGACTCCCAGACAGCTGACGCGATGCCTTATGGCACATGCCAGACACATCCATGGATTTACCAGAAAAAGCTACTGAATTGATGTGTGTGGGGGAAGAGGACGGTGAGGGGAAAGCCCCGCCAACAGGCCGCAGTGTTGGATTCTGGTCCTCAGTCCTGGCTTCTTTGGTGACTACTCCCTGACCCCCTCAGCTCTCATGCCTTCTAGGCTCTGCCTGCAGGAGAGCTCAGACTGTGCTGGTTCCCCTAACGGTGACTGTCTCCATCACTTACTTCCCTCCTCACCCTCCTGTTCCTTCCTCCCAAGCCTGACTCAGACCGAGTTTCTGCCTGTTTGTTTTCTTTTGCTCAGAGGCTATTCTCTTGGGCCAGATTCCTCCTCCCGCCCCCCCCCCCCCAATCATCTTACTCTGGCTCCTCAAATGTTTTTTTTCAATCCAATCTTGCTAAAAGCTATATTAGGGTTTGACCGTGGCTTTTTGGCATCATTATCTCACAGGGTCTAGTTTGAAGGTTCCAGTGGGATGTCTTGCTGGGGTCTTTTCTTTTTAGGATTTCCTAGTCTGCATCAGAAACATAAAGAAAATCATCACTTTGTCCTGGGGAGAACTTTATTTTCTCCATTCAGATGTTTAAAAATGTTAATGCGCCACATCTAGAGTTTTCTTTTGTAAGGAACATTTTCTGGTAAGCTGCCAATGACATCCTATAATATGAAGTTCCTTCTGCCCCTTCGGGTTCCACTGTAATCTTTATGCGATAATTTTATCCCCTTCTCTCTTGCTGTGTGACTGAAATCCTCAAGTGCAGAGAAACTTTTGCATCCCTCCCACATGCCAGAGCCAGCTTGGAGTTTGGCCTCAGGCAACTACCAACTAACAGTGCCTTGAAGATAATTCTCTGGGGAGTTAATTAGGCTCGACTGAATAATTTAAGGGGCAGTTTTGGTGAGCGAAATAGAGAAGAGCATTTTGCGTATCAAGGGTTGACGCATCCCCTTTTTCATTATTTCAGCTCTTACCTCTACTTTCTTAGTGAGCATTAAAGAAAAGTAAACCTGTTTTATAGATTTGATACTGTTAATTAATTTTGGTGCTTACTATGGGCTCACCATCGGGCTGGACTCTGTGAAGTTTGAGTTGTGGTTATAAAGTAAGTTTTGAAATTGCGCAATAAAATCTTAGGCGGTCTGCAAGATCCTTCCCAGAGGCCGCCGCCATCTCCTAGAAACCTGATGAAACTCTTCTTTGGGCTTGCTCACTCCCTCATCCATACCCCAGGTAACTTTCTATACAGCTATCTTACAGCTCTTCAGATATTATCTTGTAGCCATTTTTTCACCCACCTTACCTATTGGACACGAGCAACTGGGTGGTGGGAACTGTTGGCTTCATTTGTTTATTCAGTTATTTTTTTAAGATTATTATTTATTTGTTTGTTTGACAGAGAGAGGGGGAGGGAGCACAAACGGGGGGAGCAGGAGAGGGAGAAGCAGTCTCCCCGCTGAGCAAGGAGCCCGATGTGGGACTCGATCCCAGGACCCTGGGATCATGACCCGAGCCAAAGGCAGACGCTTAACTGACTGAGCCACCAGGCATCCCTGTTTATTCAGGTATTTTAATTATGCCTTGGATATGTATTAGTCACTGTATTTGGTCCTAGTGTTTCAGAGAATGAAGACAGTCCTCATTTTGTGTATATTCTCCGTGTTTGTGGCGGGCATCATTCTGGGGCTGCATTTCTGCTTCACACTCTCTTTTTCCTATGGACAATTAAGACATTCAGCCATTTTGAAGAATTATTTGACTATGACTGTGGTTATGTGTTCTCTAAGCTTTGTTAACACATCAGTAGTCAGAGGTATAGAAGCTGGACATATTTTGTTTGTAGTCTTTTCTCTGTGAGACACAATCTGTACCATCAGCTTCTGATGGACTCTTGTAGGCCAGTGACTTGGCTTCATTGATCTTGGTATCTTCGGCAGTGTTTTGCTCATATTTGGTCGAAAGGTGTTTGGCATTGAACTAAAGGAAAGGTGCTCTGCTCGGCATTTATATACCTGTGGTTTATTTTTAATGTCATGTTTACTTTAAAATGAGACTGACTTTAAATGCACTGGGATGGCTTCTTCTTAGAAGGAACCTGGAAGACCAAGGAGATATGCAGAAGGAGAAACAATGTGTTTTTTTTCTTATTGAGTCATGATTGCATCCATTTATCTGTTGCTACATCATGCTGAAGATCCCTTTTCGGCTCCAACACTGGCTGCATTTCTTTTACCTGAATGTCAAGATCTCCATACCCTTTACTTACCTTACTTAGCTTTTCTGTATTTCCAATACTTGCAATTTTTTGTCCTCTCTCGTCTGTTTTATGTTTCACGGATTTAGAGATGTACTCTTCTCAGCTCCAATCCTAGAACTGAATTGCTGAAGGAGTCCAGAATTTCCCACTAGGTACCCTGTGCTGTATGTGGACAGGGGACCCTAAGGCTTCAGCAGGAAGATCAGTGAATGCTGACCATGCTGGACAGTGAAGTCTGTTAATACTTTCTGCTTCTCTCCTTCAGAGAATTTACTAGGCTTCCCCTCTCCCAGGCTCGCAATAACCTCCTTCTCTTTAAAAGCCCATGCCTTGTACATATGCCTTTTCCAGTGTTTCCTCCATTCAGAGCGTGGGAAGATACTATATACTAGGGTACCCCAGTGTGAGAAGTAATAGACATAACCGATACTGCTTATTCTTCCACCATCAAGTAAGTCCCTAAATTTGTGGGCTCCTCTACTCTCTCCGACCACCTTCTGCCATGACCCAAGCTTGCCTATTATGGTAAGCAGTCTACTCATCTCTTAAAGCAAAGGACATACTCTTACATGATGGGTGGACACATCATTTTCTGCTTTAGAGACAACACCATTCATACTCAGTCTGTCTTTCTACACTTACCAGTCATGTTATGGTGTAGACTTCATGGAAGTGGGTTTCTCTCTGACACATCATAATGCTCTTTCTTGGCATAGACTTCTCAATTTCTCAACACAGAACTCTAAGCGATCACTTTCAGCTGGCTGGAGTTGTTACTCAAAATACAGTCCATTTGGTGTCCCTAGCAGCTAGTCTTCTCTTGCCTAGATATCCTTCTACACTGGTTTCCTGACAACTTGCATCAACCTCCTTAAGTATACTGCTGCCATAATCTTTCTTCCATTTCAGCTTTGACTAGATAACTTACTTTTTAAAAAATATTTCATTTATTTATTTGAGAGAAAGAGAGAGAGAGAGAGAAAGCACAGAGGAAGAGTGAGAAGGAGAGGGAGAAGAAGACTCCCTGCTGAGCAAAGAGCCGGGCATGGGGCTTCATCCCAGGACCCTGAGATAATGACCTGAGCCGAAGGTAGACACTTAACTGACTGAGCCACCCAGCTGCCCCGGATTACTTATTTATTGATGCTCTCTGGTGATTTCCTGCTGCACCCAGTTACGTCTGAATGTGTTGGCCATCTTTAGAAAGATGGGTATCACCTGTTTCTACACCCTCCCTTCCACATGCACTCAGGTTTTTGTCTCTACTTGGTCCCTAAGTCTCTCTTCATAGGTGGTGGCCAGTGCCCCATCCATTAGGAATGGTATTAACTCCTTTCCATTAAGACCGCACATAGCTGTTCTAGGATCGCCTGGAATGATATGCTAATATTTCAGTGCTGGAGCTTCAGAGTTAACCCAACAGAGACATTTCAATTTTCTCTGGTTCTTTGTGCATAAACTTAGTCATTAATTAGATCTCTGGGGCCAGAAATTGAAGCAGGACTGTGCCATTTAATATGCTTCCCACATGTTTTTAAAATAGTTTAACTTTTTTGCCTGTGTTTCTTGTACATGGGCAGTAGTTGCGTTACTATCTTATCCCTTGACTTCCAGCCACTAGGATGGGATCGATGTCTTGTAATTCTCTTTATGGCATTTAACACAATGTCACAAAAACCTTGGCCTTCAGTATTTCTTCTTATGGTAAACTTCATGGGATTTTGGTATCTTGGAGAACTTCCTGGCCTGTGGGGCAGGAGATTTGCTTGGTTCTAGACCTGGCACAGACTCCCATTTGATGCTACTGTGTGGTTCACCTAAGGACGTAGGCCTCAGTTTTCTCAGCTGTGAGGTGTGAGGACGGGATTATCAGCAAGCTCCCTTCTGGTTCTAAACTTATCTGAGTCCTCCTTTTCCCCTGTTCTGTATGTACCGCTTTCTGAAATGTCTTTGTATTTAATATAATAAATTTGTCCCCACTTTCAAAGCTGTTTATGACATGAGAAAGAGGTGGGAAATAGTTAACATAAATGCATTTTGAGCAGCCTAATACTTTTTTTTTTTTCCTGCCAAACTTCTCTTTCTTCCTCTTCCCCCGATATTTTTTGGGGGGGTGGGTGGATGGGTAGGTGGCTTTTGCGATATTGATATTCAGAGAAGTGTGGAGAATGCAGGACTGCAAGGGTTCATAACAGATGGTTACATGGTGCCATTTTAGGAGGGTTATTAAAATAACACATCTATTTTCCTGAATAGTAGGATGTCTTAAGGGTTTAGGCTTCACCCTACTGTTGAAATAGAAAGAGGAGGAGGAGGAATCAAGGGAACACCTAGCTAGAACATTTTTGCATGATCTCAACTTTCCTATTGTTCCTGAGTGTCTTAATTTGGGCAGTGGTGTGTGTTTGAGCCTGAATGCAAGGAAATTCATTGCCATTTTTCTGGCATGTATTTCCCTTCCCCAAATCCTGCTGTGCTGGTGCTGCCTCCTTCCCTGCCCCAGTGGGCCTGTCTGCCCATATCACAGCTGCAGTGGAGCGACACAGCCTTTCTCCCGAGGAATTATATTGCACTCTGGGTGGATGTAATTCATGCACCCACTGTCCCCAAAATGAGAGGCAGTCTCTGTACTGAGAACTACAAAGGAGGAACTGACCTCGTATTCCCAATGTAGAGCAAGTATGTGGTTTATGTTAGGTGTTCAATAAAATATTTTTTAACTCTAAGAGAGCTGAGATATGAGGAAGTAGAGACTGGCCAAGCTTCTTTAGGATAGCAGTCTTTGAACAGTTTTTTGCTCTGTTCATTGGGATAGACTGCCCATGAGATTGTCGTTTTAGTGGGTTATCGTGCATTCAGTGACATTAATGTAATTGCTTTCCTTACATGCTGACTTGAGAACCAAGTTCCTTGAAAGACGTTATCCTATGTAATTTCTAAGTGAAATACAAAGAGGTTGCCTTAGACTGTTATGTTTCTTATTTTTACATTCCAACCTTGCTTTAAGACCCTTTCTTTATCCACTCCCGACCCTGCATGCTTTTCAATAAAATAAAAGCCATTTGGATTGCCATAGCTCATGGACATTAGTGAGGGGCATCCTGAAACTTGAGAGGAGCCCCAGATTCACAAGTATTACAAACTGGGTGCAACCACTGGGAGTCAATCCGGATTTCCTCAGTGGTTTTATTCCCATTTGTGCCTGGAGCCTTTCATATTTGTTTTGTATAATCCTTTCTACAGCCCTATATGGTAGGTTTTTGTTGTTGTTTTGTTTTGTTTTTTATTATTATGTTCAATTAGCCAATATGTAGTACATCATTAGTTTTTGATGCAGTGTTCAACGATTCATTAGGTGTGTATAACACCCAGTGCTCAACACCACCCGTGCCCTCCTTAATGCCCATCGCCCGGTTACCCCATCCCCCACCCCCCTCCCTTCTGAAACCCTCAGTTTGGTTCCCAGAGTCCAGAGTCTCTCATGATTTGTCTCCCTCTCTGATTTCTTCCCATTCAGTTTTCCCTCCCTTCCCCTGTGGTCCTCCATGCTATTCCTTATCTTCCACATATGAGTGAAACCTATATGGTAGGTATTTACACTGTTATAAACTTTATACTCTAAGAAGACTGAGATATGGGGGCACCTGGCTGACCAGTCCATTTAAGTGTTTGGCTCAGGTCGTGATCTCAGGGTTGTGAGATGGAGCCCCGTGTCAGGCTCCATGCTCAGCGTGGAGTCTGCTTGAGATTCTCTCCCTCTGCCTCTGCCTCTCCCCCTGCTTGCTCACTACCCCCCATCTCTCAAATAAATAAATTAATTACATATTTTTAAAAAAGAAAACACGTATATGGAATCCTCAGATGCCAGGCCTAGATGCCCTAGATGCCCTGAATGAGAAGACGATCTGTCACCTGTTACGGAAGGACCAGAATGCAATTGCAAAAGGCGTGAAAACCTCCATGGGGTGAAGAACTCTGATGCCTTCTCACACTTCTATCATTTCGCTTCTTCAGTGTTCTTCCAGCACATTCCTTTTCTGCTTAAGGTAGCCAGACAACTTCTGTTGCTCACAACCAATGACCCTGTACAATTCAGTCGCATAGTACAGTGTGGCTTCGCTTAGTCACCTGGCATAACCGATCTTCTGCACGGGCCGCTGACAGACATCCATAGTCCATACGAATCACTGCTAATTTAACTTTTGCAGTGAAAGCTTGTTCCACGTGGGAAAGCATGATTATTTTGGTTTGCGTTTAATAAGCAGAAAACTAAGAAAAAGAAGTACTATGTTGGCCCTGAGCATTAAAATATAAGGAAGTAGGGCTCTTGATAGGTAGAGTTTTAACGAAGGCCAAAGCTTGATTTGTTTATGTTTTCTGCCTATTCATTCAACAAGAGGAACTAGGAAAATTCATGGCAAGGAGAAAAATAAAGCATCAAAGAGGATAAAAATATTGAATAAAGTATTGGAAGCCCAAACACTTAAATCTTTAACATTCATCATGAGAGTATTTCAGATTTCTCAGGCAGATTTGTTTTCTACCACTTGGTATTCTGTGCCTACACTTGCATATTTAAATAATAAATTGAAAAATCACACAAAAAATGGTCAGACTTTTTCTCCCCCCCATTTGACTCTCAGTTATTTCACTTGCACGAGACTTGTTGAGAAACCATTTAGAGCTGTAAATGCCACCAAGTCATTCCAAAGTAAAGATTAGAAATTCTCTTGTCGATTGCTAGTTAAAAAGGTCCTGACATTTCTCGATGGATTTGGCTCATGTGATCATTTACCAGTGACCATTTGACCTCCAGGGTAAGCTGCTCCCCCTGGAACGGGCATGGTCTTCGCACAAGGCAGAGCGACACGTCATGGGTACCAACAGCCATAACAGCTTCTTGAAAAGCAAATCAGGTTCACATTTAGCTTGACTGCTGGGCAAGATCTTTCGTAGGCAGAAAGAGAATTATACCCCTATTACCATTTCAGCTTTTATACTATAGGCTAATCTTTATAGTTGAAAAAGACTTTATAATCATTTTAATTAGTGCTTTCTCACCAAAGCTCTGGGTATGACATGACTGGCACCCTTTTCCAAGAAAACTGTAGTTAATGACATGGAATTGACACAAGATGCTAATTGGTGGTGAGCTGGTGATAGCATCAGAGTGATGGCAGAGGGCTTCGTCCACAGCCTGGTGAGCCAGGCTGTTTCCCCCATTTTTAGAGGCTTAAGGAGGGGGCAGGGAAGGAGCTGATGACTATGGAATTGTTATAGCAGAAAGGGCAGACATGATTTCCAAAAGCATCTTTAGAAATCTTAACAGAAGTCTGTTTCAAAATTAAAACAGGGTTTCTCAAAACTCACACCTGCTGTAAAGCATCCTTGATACATTAGCCAGCATGAACAGCATCTGAGATCACATTTGGATTTGACCCTTTCCAGAATGGCCATTTGTGCTGGCTTCTTGTCTTCACCAGAGAGTTTTCAGCTGGGCTTCTGAGCAGGCTGGACCTTGAGTCTGGGGAGAGGGGTGAGCCAGGCACAGGGTTTTGAGGCTCTTTGCAGTGCGCTGCTGGCAGACTTGCCTTAATCTTTGATTCATAGGCATGGACCAGGCCCCAGCTGCCTTTCCTTTGACTTGAGAGAGGTTATTTGACCATTCTAACCCTCGCTGTGTAAAATGTGCACGTATTCTTGCCAAGACATAACAAACTCTATTTGGACATTGCTTTACCACTTACTGTAACGTGCAGATGGTAAGTACTGTGAGGTCGAGACCTGTCCTTCTCCTTTCACATCATAAGCAAGCATCAGTGTATTCTGAGCCTGTATGATGGATCACTAGCCTCACCCAAAGTTTCCGTAGCCATTCCCTCAGTAGACCATGACATGGCACAGGAAGGGAACGACCCCCAGCTAAAGAGTGTTAACACAGGTCGTTAGTGCTCTGATCCCCGTTTTGATGCCTCACCTGTGACTCAGCAACTCCAGTCTTCAGGAAGAGTCCATCACCCTGAGGACTGGTTTTAGGAACATGGCTCCTCCGCTGCCCCGCGGTTATCTCAGTCCTTGGCATGCAGCACTAAACTGCTGCATCACTCAGCCTCTGATGGCTCTCAACCCTCTCCCTGGTCAGTGGCCAGGCACAGTGCCCCAGTGGGCCTGTTGGGACAAGTCTGAGCTCCCGCCGCTCTTTGCAGGAGTGGATTCTCTAGGCGGTATCTTCAGCTCTCAAAAGCTGCAGAGAGACATACACCTCTCCTGAGTCTCAGCTGTCATCCTTGTGACTTTCCTCGAGCTTGTCCTCCGCTGGGCAGTAAGGAAGGGCACAGGGCCAAAGTTCTGGACTCCAGGTGACTTCTCCCACTCTCCAAAGATGTCCTAAGGTGTACTTCTAGGAGCCCATCATTTCTTCTTGGCTGTGTCCTCACTTGGGTTCCTCCGGCATGTGGCATCAACCCCGAACACATCTTTGTATGCCCTGCAGAGGACCTTGGGATTCAGGGTAAACTTTAGTTCCAGTACTGTGTTCCATAGGATTCCTTATCAAATTACATTCCTAGATTATGTATTTTACACTAACAAAATCCCCCCAAGTATCTCGGACCACACTGGATCCCAAATATAGTTGCTCGTCAACGGTGCGGCACCCATTAAGTACACATCGAGGTAACTTTTTCTCCTCCAGTGTTCCCCTCGTGATCCCCACTATTACCTTCCCTACTTTGAGGAGCCACTCAGCCAGGACCTTCTGAGAGAGAAGAATTGGTATATTTAGCAGTCATCAGAGAGTTACTGTTATGGTGCTGAGTTTTTAAGAACCTGTTAATTGTACTAGCTTAAACCTAAATTGCATGTTCCTCTCTTCACATGGTGATGATGGTGATTTTATAAATGCTGGTTGGATAGCACTGTAATTAGTGGGCACCAGCTTCTATTTCGGTAACAATTTATTCTTATACCACATCTGAGAGGTTTCTCTTTCCTGTGGTCACAAAGAGGTAAAAAAAAAAAAAGGACATCCTTTTTAATAAGGCATCCCAAGCAGGCTGAGTACCTATGAATTATAAATGAAAACTTTTCAGTGATTAAAATAAATATACAGATGCAGTCCCCTTTTCTGCGTCATTGCTTCACTAGGGCCGGTATGAAAACCACTCAGAGGAAGTCCCAGGAGTCTCTGAGATCACCTCCATCTGTTTCATGCATTTCTCTGATGCGAATCAGAGGGAATTAAGGACAATGGCATTTTGGCTGGTTTGAGGAGAGGGGCTCTTTCTTCCAGGGGAGTTATCAGCCAATTGCTGATGGCCAGGTAGGGCCCTGCGGTCCAGCTCTCTATAGACTACTCTTTGTAGCTATGGTCTCATAATGCAACCTGGTCCACATTTTGTTCCCTCAAGAATCAACTTCCATTTAATGTTCAAGGATGATTCCATTCCTTTTTTTCCACACAGGTGAGACTTTATTTAGTAGTGACAGTTGAGAGCAGGTGGTGGGGCAGATGATTTAAGGGGTCCTTTAACTTATGAGCAAGAGAGGCTCATAAACTGAGGAACCTTGAACCCTGTCACTCTAAAATAACAGCCAAATACGATATCAGATGGATACTAATCAACATAAATTAATATCATTTGCAGGAATCCTTCTTTCCCACCTCTCAGAGCAAAGCTCCTGCTGTCATCAGTGGCCATTGGGTAAGAAGTGGGTAGTAGGGAAAGAGCTCTTAAAGACCATAATGAGGTACGGGAGGAAAGAGAGGGAGAATCCTGAATAAAGGAGAAACCTTTCTTTACCTTTGTTTATTCCTCCCTGCCCTCCGTTTGCCTTTTATTTGATCAGTTGTTGATTAAATAACATTAATGTCTGTTACAGAATTGGGCATAAGAGACTACTGGCCTTTTGCTGTTCAAGTTGGAAATGAAGGGTTATGAGCATCGCAGGTCATCAGTCCTGAAATGGCCTATTTGCCAACAATTAATGACTTTTGGGGAGCAATTAATGTCAAGGTGAAAGCAATGAAGCCTTCAGCAAAATGGACAGTGGTTTCTGAGCTAAGAGAAAATTCAGCCTTTCATGGACTTTTCTCTTGTCAAAACATGTCTTTAAGGTCCAATATCTGATATTTTTGACTTTGTATCTCAAATATCTAACTTACTTAGAGTTATTTTGATGGTTTGTTTAGGTTATCAAGTCACACTTTTCTCTCAGCAACATATACATCAAAAAGTAACACAGGAAAGATAATGCTTAATAAAATCTTTGTTTAATGTCAGTAATATTTATTGCCATCAGATTAGAACCAAGCTAATATCAGATTAGTAAGTGGCATCTCAGTCACAGGATTTTTTTTTTTTTTTAAGTAGACTCCATGCCCAGCATGGAACCCAATGTGGGGCTTGAACTCATGACCCTAAAATCAAGACCTGAGCTAAAATCAGGAGTCAGGCACTTAACCAAGTGAGCTACCCAGGGTGCCCCTCAATCACAGGACTTTTAGGGATGTGAGGTAAAGAAGACAAAAGAAATGGAAGAAACACCTGGATTCATCTTTGGAGAATCTCAAAATCATTAGTGAGAGACTGGCAAAACTGAGAAATTACTTCTGAATCTTGAGCCAACGATGCCCCATGACCAGAGCATTTGGCTATTACGTGTTTAGAAAGCCATCATGCTTCTTGGTGTATTTAGTCTAGAAAACCTTTATCCACAAAAATTAGAGTGAAATTACTGATGCCAGTTGGAGAGGGGGGTGATTGGGTGAAATGGGTGAAGAAGAGAGGGAGACCCAGGCTTTCAGTTATGGAATGAAGAGGTCATGAGAATAAAAGGCATAGCATAAGGAATATAGTCAGTGATATTGAAATAGTGATGTGTGCTGACAGATGGCAGCTACACTTGCAGGGAATAAAGCGTAGTGTATAAACTGATCAAATCACTATGTTGTAAACCTGAAACTAATGTAACTTTGTGTGTCAACTACACTCAAATAAAAAAAAATTAGAGAAAAGTTAGAACCATAATAAATTGGTCTCAGTTGCATGGATCATGAGACTACTTTCTTTCCATTTCTTTCTCTTTGGTGTTAGTTTCAATTACTGCCCACTCAGCAAGGCTTGGGAGTCATAACTGACAAAAAACTAAAGCTATTAGGCCCTGAAGGAAAGTTTACAGAGTTACATCTTCTCTTTTTAAGCCCCTTTCTTCCAATGGGCTTTGCCACACCCACAGAACATTCTCTTTCTTGAACTCACAGATTAACAGAAGATGGTTGTATTTTTGAGCCTCGAAGCCTTTTATGATGCAAGAGCCCTTTGGAATGACTTGAAATAGCACTCTTCATTCATTCATAATTTATTGAAAATCTATTTGGAGCAAGGTATTGTGCTGGATTTAAAGATAGAGGAGAAGTGGTTCATTCAGTCACACAGTGAGCTACCCAGGGCGCCCACACTGTGTGGGTAAGAACGAGGAGTGGTGGAGAGCGAAAGAAGACATCGTTCCTGCCCTCTTGGAGTGGAGTTTAGTAGAGGAGACACCTATAAATCAAAAATAACACATGTATGTGCACATACATCTACAGTGTGTGATATGGGATGTAAAATGGAGGAATCACATCGTCTGGGAGCAACGGGCTTCTATGAAGAAGTGATTTCTAAGGGAAGATAACTTGGTAAGGAGTGGGGTGCAGAACCATATTGCAGGTAGAGGCCGCAGCTGCTGCTGAGGCTCGGTGGTGAGGGCGAGCACAGCACAGTTGAAAGAGTGTGTAAGTGTCATGGCAGTGGAACCCAAAGAACAAGGAGGAACTCAGAGGGAGGTGAGTCTGGAGTGGGAGGTGGCGGCCAGACCATGCAGGACCTGATAGCTTTCTTAAGAATTGGGGGTTTTAGCCTAAGAACAGTGGGAGATTATTGAAGGGTTTTAAGCATGAAAAATGGAGGGAACACATCTGTTGTTTGCAAAGATCACTCTAGTACCATTAGAGTGGAGTGGTAGCAAGATCCGTTAGAACACTACTGGGTCCAAGTGAAAGGTGACAGTAACTCAGGTGGACATCATGGAGAAGGGAGCCATGAATGGGTTCTAGAGATGTGGAAGAGGCAGAAAGAATAGAACTTGGTAGTTATTGAATATGGTCTGGGAGAGGGGTGTTGGCATGATCCCTTTGTTTCTAGCTTGCTTAGTAAGGTGAGTGGTGGTACCATTAACTTAGGTAGAAAACTAGAATAAAATAAGATTTGAGGGGCAAGCTGAGTTTTACTTTGGACACGTGGAGTTTGAACTGTTATATTCAGTGGCGTTGTAAACTAAGTTCTTGTTACATAGTCTAAAAAAAGATTTTTTTAGATGTGGAGGAGGGGCAGAAGAAGAGGGAGAAAGAGAATCTTAAGCAAGCTCCATGCCCAGCACAGAGCCTAACCCAGAGATCAATCACACGACCCTGAGAACATGACCTGAGCCAAAACCAAGAGTCGGACACTTAACTGACTGAGCCACCTAGGCACCTCATGAATAGATTTTTTAAAATTCAGGATGGCTAGAGGCAGAATGTTCTAGTTATCTAGTATTGCATAACAAACACCCATCAGTTATGGCTGAAAACAACATTTACTTTGCTCACAAATCTGTAAGTTTGGTAGGCATTGGTGTAAATAGCTGGTCTCTGCTTCACTTGGTGTCAACAGGGGTAGCCTGAATGCGGGAGGCTGGAATCATCAGAAAGCTGGCTCACTTCTATGTATGGCAGTTGGTGCTGGCTGCTGGCTGGAACCTTAGCTGGGGCTGTGGCCAGAACACTTACACATGACCTTTCCACGTGGGTGTTGGGCTTCTTGGCTGAGGTGGGTTGTCTGGGTTCCAACGTGATTGTCACATGAGTAGAGCGAGAGCCAAGCAGAGGTTCCATCATCTTCCATGACCTAGCCTCAGAGGTCGTGCAGTATCACTTCCGCTTTCCATTGCATGCTGTTCGTTAGAACTGCCTCACTACACCAGACCATATTCCAGAGGAGAGGAATTCGTCTACCTTTTGATGGGAGGAGGATTGAAGAGTTTGCAAATACGTTTTAAAACCACCCCATAGGGTAAGAAGTTGAGAGAAGAAAGCCAAGAGCATTCCAGAAGGAGGGAACGGGTTGAAGCAAAAAGTAGAAGTTGTATTCAATAACAGTGCTGCCAACGGAATTAGTGCATGGAGAGTCACAAGTAGTGGGAAATGCAGGTTGAAAGAAAGTTTGGGACCAAATTATGGTACAGCCTACATTTCTGGAAATCCATTGTGTTAAATCCTGAAACAAATTGTCAGAGAAGAATACAAGTTCGTGTTTATAAAGATCAAAAGTAGAGGTAACAGTTCAGTGGCTGACTGGCGTAGGTTACGAATAATTATACTTGATGATAAAATGATTCATGCCAATTAGTTCTAGTCTACAAATTTTGGATCCTGTGTCTCCAAAGTTAAACTGCTTACATCTTCAAATCTTTTTATTTGGGCTTCGTTGTTTGCCTTATGCCAGTTGGAAATGCGAGTCAAACAAAAGCACGGCTGGGGGTTTTATTAGGAGGTGTTTCTCCTTCATCCTTTAGTGGATTCGCTGCAGGAATCTTGGTCTTTCTGTTCCTGGTTGTGGCTTCAAATTTCTCCATGTCACTATCGGACTACCCCAAAAGGCGTGGATCAGGATGGGTAAAATGGGTTGAATCATGTCCCCCCCAAATTCATTTCTACACAGAACATCCACTGAGGATATCACCTTATTTGGAAATAGGATCTTTGTTGATGTAATTAGTTCAGGACCTCAAGGTGAAATCATCATGGGTTTAAAGTGGGCCCTAAGTCCAATGACTGCTGTCCCTCTATGAAGAAGAGAGCACCCAGAGACAGAGGGAAGAAGGCCATGTGAAGATGGAGAGGCAGAGGTGTGAGTTATACTTCTGTAAACCAAGGGTTACCAGCAGCCACCAGACGCTAGAGGAGACAAGGAAGGATTCTCCTCTCAGGCCTATGAATAGCTTGACTTCAGACTTCTGACTTCCAGAACTGAGAGAATCAACTGGGGGGGGGGGGGGGGTGTTGGTGGGGCTTGTGTGTGTGTGTGTGTGTGTGTGTGTGTAGTTTTTGGTTTGCTTTTTTCTTTTTCTTTCTTTTTTCCCCCTTTTTTCTTTTTGTTTTTATTTGTGGGTATGGGTATTTTCTTTTTCTTTTCTTTCTTCCTTCCTTTCTTTTCTTTTCTCTTCTTTTCTTTTCTTTTTTTTGCATTTTCATTTTCTCTTTCTCTTTTTCTTCAGCCACCCAGTTTGTGTGGCAATTTGTAACGGCAGCACTAGGAAACCAACATAAGGCGTTTGAGCTGGGCATAAAAAATATGGGTGTTGGTTTGCCAGATGCCCAACAGAAACAGTTTTGAGTGTGTTGATACTTGGGTATTATTTTTATCGTGTCTACCCTCAGGAAATCAGAGAGTCTAGCACATTTCTTTTCTTAATGTAATGGGTAAGTGTATCAGACTGGGAAAGGGGTAAGAGGAATAAGTAATGGGCTCCACCGACGGGTGCGCACGTGACTCCGGGCTGGCGCGTGCTCTGCCCTGGTGATGGTCACAACAAAGGGAAATGGAGAATGAACACTCGGTTGTGTAACCTGATGGCTAAGGGGGCTCATTCAAGGCCAGAGGTGTCGCTGCTGTGTGCCTAAGGAGGGAGCCTGCTTCCTTATCTCTATTATGGTAAATAGGGAAGAAAGCAAGCCTTCCTATGGCAACAGGGGATTTTTAATGAAGTAAAGGAGACAGAAGAAATGTCCCAATGGAGAATGAAGTGTGTCAAAAACAGATTGTGCACGTAATTACTTTCTCAGACCTTCCTGACATTATCAGCAGGACTGGTGTTTTGATGAAAAAAACTTAATTAAAATTTAATTTTTTTTAAGTGGAAAATATTCAGCATGGTTACAGGAGGATTGAAATCAGGGCACTGTGTAATTTTAATTGCCTTCAAGAGATGCGCTCCACGGAGACTAGCATGGGGGAAAAAGCCACGGGGGCAAAATCAGAAGTGAGTGGCCATGTTGAATCTCCAACATTGGCAGGATAGGTGGGGACTGTGTGCTTGGGTGGGGTTTTTCCCACTCTCACGGGTGATAGGATGTGAACTCAGTTTCCATTGTCGGGCACAACAGCCCAGAGTAAGAAAGGTAGTGGATCGATTTTGGACACACTTGAATAACACATTGTAATCACATGTTGATTTGTAAAAAATTAAGTTTCTTCTCCCAAAAAGGGAAACCAGAAGTTGAGGAGGTTAAATATTACACAAGGCAGAGGTTTTTAAATGCTGATTTCTGAATTCATTCTATCAGAATCATCTAGTTCTGGCTCATTACATCTTTTAGAATCTCTGTGTTTCTATTTTTTTTAAAAAAAGAAGCCTTCCCAGGGTGCTCTGGGGGTCAGGTGTGGGAACCGCAGGTTTGTAGTAAAAGGAGCGTGGCCTTGAAAACAAGTCAATACGGGCTCTGCCCTTTACTCTTGTGTAGATTGGAGCTGACCACTTAGCTTCTTCCATCACATTGGCATAATAAGCTTACCTGATGGGGTTTTGTGATGATCAAAGATCACATCAGGAAAGTGACTGAGACACAGTAAGCGATCTGAAAATGATAAGACTGTCTGAGAAGAGTTGAATCAGGCTGCTTGCTAAATCGGGAGAGATACGGCAGCTTTCTTCAAATATTTAAAGGGCAGCTGTGGGGAAGAGGTAACAAATTCACATTTTGTGGCCTTTCGAGGTCAGACTCAGACCCAGCAGGCAGAAGTCACAGAGAGATGAATTTCAATGCAATATTCAGTGGAACTTCCTTATGAATGGTCTGGGGCTGACATCGCTCATTCCTGAGGGCAGTACATTCCAAAGCACTGGAACGATTGCAGCCGCTGCCATATTGGGGCAGCTGCCGGTGACCACCTGGAATCAGCTCTCTGAGGGGTTTCTGGCTTCCTGTGGAGCGGTGGCCGGCATGCAATCATTTTGTAAACCACCCACACTTGTTTGAAGGAAGCTTTAGCAGAAAGCATAGACAGGTAAGACCTCTAAGAGCAGGGATGTCCTTTCAGGGGTTCTCTATGAGGGACTGGTCACCCTTTCCCCAGGCCTTTCAGAAAAGAATGGGGCATAGTTAGGTATCTCTACTATAACTGGGGAGCTCTACGGGCATTTTAGGGGTGAGGGCTAGAGCTGTAAAATATGCTGACCTGATCAGGACAGTCCCAGATGGTGAGAAATTACCCCAGCCCACCGCCAATAGCGCTCTGTTGAGAAACCTTGAATCTTGTTGAAGGTCAGATGGTCCTCCTGAATCAGCCCCCCGAGGGTTCTTTTTGCAGCCTAGTGGGGAGACCTCAGGTGTGGGATGGGTTACAGGGCTGCTTGGCCTTCCCTCCTGGCCTCTCTGATGACCACGAATTCAAAGCAGAGCCTCAGGAGGGAGGTGGCCTGGGCCAGTCGCGGAAGGCAGAGTGTAAAGACAGGGGCAGAAAGGGAGGAAGTTTCCCTTGTTTTCACAGGGGATCATATTTGGATGACTGCTGACTCAATTTTGAGAAGCATAGTTTACCGTTTTCCCGTTCTACCCATCTTGTTATCAATGGGACTTCGGAGGACCTCCTGATGGGGGTTAGGGGAAGAGTTTGTGTTCACAGAGTTTGATCTCCCTGCATGGTGCTAACCAGGCTGTATGGGGATGAGATGTCTGACTTTGGCCTTGGCATCGGGCTCCAGCCAACTGACACAAAAGTGATTTTTAATTAATTTACTGTTAGTCCCAGCTAATTCAAGTTTCCAGACTTTCCCTTTCTAAATAGGGAAATGATACTAAGTGTTCCTTCTGACTACTCTCTCTCTCTCTCTCTTTTTATTTGTAAGTGCCTCTCTCCAACTGTTACATTGTTTGCTCTGATTTCCTAGTGAGTGGGAAGATCCCACATCCCTTATCTGTGGCTGTTCCCCAGGGAGGCTGGCTGTCACAGGACACCTTGATGAGTTACAAGGCCATGACCATGTTACCAAGCAGCATGTGAAGAAAAACACTTCTTGGCGCTCTGCAAGCCTAGGAGAGGCAATGTACCATCAGGGAGTGGGAAATAACAAAAGCTCTGAGAATGAGGCCCTCTCTATGAAGGTGACCAGAGCGAAGTAACTATTTCTAGTGCTACATGGTTCACTCTTCAGGTTTCATTGTTGGCTTTCTGGGAAGCCAGTAAACAAGGCAGAGAAACGAATTATTCCCTCCAGAGTGCAGGGGCCCCTCTAACCCACACAGTCCTCCTGGCTGTCACTTTGAGTCACACCCCCGGCTTTCTGGAACTGAAATGATTGTCTCTCGTTAGCTCAGGTCTTGCAGCAATGACAAATCCAACCTCTGACATTGTCTGACCAGCAGGACATTCTTTTCCTCCCAGCTTGGTTTAGCTCTGAGGAGCAGATCAGTGGCCCAGGCAAGCAACAGGTCACTTCCTCCCTACCCTTCTCTAGAACCCTCAGGGCTTGTCACCTGGAATCAAAGACTTGCCAGCAGGAAAGAGGATCTTAAAGGTCAGCTAATTCAGCCTCCCACCCAGGATATGCCTTCCAGAACAAACCACCCACGTTGCTGATTAATAATATTCTATGTGGTTACTCAATGCCGCTGTGTCATTTCAGGAGAAAGGGCCCATCCACAGGGGGTCAGGAAACCCGTGGCAGTGGGCCGGGCTCTGGTTACCACCCTGAATTCTTAGTGGTTTGGATTCCTTACATTTATATTTTTAAAGATTTTATTTATTTGAGAGAGAGAATGAGTGACAGAGTACAAGCATAGGGGAAGGGGCAGAGGGAGAAGAAGAAGCAGGCTCCCCGCTGAGCAGGGAGCCTGATGTGGGGCTTGATTCCAGGACCCTGGGATCATGACCTGAGCCAAAGGAGATGCTTAACTGGCTGAGCCACCCACGTGCCCCTGGATGCCTTAAATTTATGATGGGCTTTTTGGTTACCAATTATGATTCACTACAGGCCATTTTTTTGATTGTAACGTGAAGCTCTGACCCATTTTCTACAGCGCAGTGGCAAATGCCTAACAATTGGCCATATCCCCTTCTAGTATCAGCTGTTTGAATCATCCCATCTACTGAGCTGGCTGAAGACCCCTTTGTCTTCATTCTGTCAGTTGGGCACTATGTTGTGGGGCTTTCGTTACCTATTCAGGGGCAGCCCCTGCTCTGTGCCTGTGAGGAAGTGAGATTCAACCAGGGAAGGGGCTGAGGGTAGTTGTTCTCAGACTTGACTGCACAGAGAATCACCTGGGGCCTTTAAAAAATCCTGACGCTTGGATCCCATTTCTGGAAGTTCTGATGTAATTGGTCTGGGATGCAGCCTGGGCTTCCGGAGTTTTATAATCCCCACGATTAATCCCAGTGTGCGGGCAGGGCTGTGAACCAGCGGCTGGGGGGACTGAGCATCAAGAAGAGCGTCCAAAGTGTGGCAGCCATGACAGGGTTAGAAAAGGAGTTGTGATAAGTGATGGCACTTTAAGCCTCAAGATCTAACTTGACCGTAGCAGGAACTTCAGCGGGAATGTTTATTCATTAGGTCGAGGAGTATGCAGGCACAGGATGTGGCTGCACGAACTGGACGGGTGGCAAGGACTGCGCAGATGGACAGTTCCCTAGCAGATAAGATGGGACCTACAGTTCCAGCAGGAGGGAGTCAAATAAGGAATCGGATAAAGGGCCGGCAGTCTGGGCTGTGTCCACAAGCTGTGGTTCAAAGAAAAGGCGGCAGCCAATTGTCATGCTCACACTGGGCTTGCCACTCGCAGCGACAGCAGGACAGCAAGGCTGACTACAGAGCTTGCCTCCTGGCTGGGTGATGGGGCTCCTCATTTATCTCCAGGCTCAAGGCTGAGCATGCAGGAAAACAAAGGCTGGAGTTCTTACGTCAAGAGGCCGTCGGAGGCTGACGGACTCAAACGGGAGGTTCGGATAGAAAGGCTGGCTCTGAGTCTGTTGTAATTACCAGAGCAGTCATTAGGACTGACTGGAAAAGTAAAGATACTCTGCCGTGTCTTCTCGTGAAAAGTAACTTCATCTCCCAACCCACGCTGATAACACCTGTCTCCAAAGATCTCTCTGGGTTCCTCAGAAAGAAAGACCATTTGGGCACTGTGCGCAGGTGGGCAGAAAGGGCAGGTGGACTAAACATTGCACTAGGACATTCAGGATTCACCTCCAAGTGGGCTCCGGGCAGCTGGAGGCAAAGGAGTTGATGTGGGAGAGCTGAGTATCTGGCCACTGGAAATATGCAGCTCAGGACTGGCAGGGCTAGAAGTTCAAGAATGTTTGGATTCCCAGCTACATATGTCTGTTACTCACTTGAAACTGGAGGAAGTCTCTCCTGTAGGAAATCTGGCTTCTTGTCCCTTCGTAGCCCAGGTGGTACGTGTAGGTGCAGACTGTCCCGCTTGCGCTGGGAGGGGAGTCCCAGCTTTCTCTTACCACCGTGCTGTGGATGCATGCTTCTGCACGGGGGTGTTTTCTGTCCTACGGCTTATACATGACAGATATTTCTAGGACTGCTGCGGAAGGATTTGAACTTTCCCCTTGAGGCACCGGGGAGCTACTGGACATGTGTGGACAGGTGGGCAAGATGCTGCAAAGGCTTTAGGAATGTAACTTGGCTGTCGCATGTAGGTGGGGGATAATAATACTTCACTGCTGGCTTGTTGTGAAGAGTAAACGAAACAGGTAAGTGAATGTGAAGATGCCGGACCACCATGCCTTCATCCATTCTCGTGCTTCCTCTGACACCTTGTGCCCCCAAGGACACACTTTTTCCTTGACCGGTGCATTAGTTTCCTAGAGCTGCCATAGCAAAGCACCAAAGACTGGGTGTCTTAAACGACAGAAATTTATCTTCTCACGGTTCTGGAGGCTAGGAGTCCGGATCAAGGAGTTGGCAGTGCTGGTTTCTTCTGAGGGCCATGAGGGAGGATCTGTTCCAGATCTTTCTCCTTGGCATGTGGATGGCTGTCTTTTCATTGTCTTCCCTCTGTGTGTTTCTGTGTCCAAATTTCCTCTTGCTATAAGGACATCAGTCCTATTAGGTTGAGGTCCATCCTAATGACCTCTTTTTAATTTAATTACCTCTATAAATCCCTTATCTCCAAATATGGTCACATCTCGAGGCTCTGGGGATTAGAACCTCAACATATGAATTTCGGAGGAACATGATTCACCCTATAACAACCAGTCTTCTGGGAGGCTTTCTCTTTTAGGGCCTTACACATAGGTAATTACAGGCTATTTTAAGGGGTAATTAAAGACCCAATAACTCTCCCCCCTCAACCTACCATCTGCCCAAAATTATGTTCATTATCTCTTGGTGTTTTGCATGCCATCACTTGAATTGCTCGATTGAATAAAGAAGTTTGCTAAGATAATGTCTGTATGCATACACTCCTTTTGTGTAAGAGTAGTAATATCAGCCAATTTACTGGATGAATTTGTTTACCAAATCGTGGACAAATGCTGATGTCTGAGCACTAGTTAGGGAGTCTAAGAGCCTGCAGTACAGACTACGTAGTCTATCCCTACAGCACTGTGGGACATAGCAAGGACTCAGGACCCGTCTGCCTGGGTCTGAATCCCAGCTCTGCCATTTTCTCTGTGCAACGTTAGGCAAATTATTATTCTCTCTGTGACTTTTGTCTTCATCTGAGCCATGGGCATAATAGTAGCACCAGCCTCATATGGTTGTTTAGAAGAAACGAACAATATATATAAAGCACCTTGTCTCTAGTCAGCTCTTAATTAAAGTTAGCTGCTAGTATGATTGTTGTTGTTGTTATAATGTTTTATGCATTATGAAGCACAGCCCTCTCTGTTTTCTTCTTTGCTCTTGAAACAACGCTGTGGAGTAAGAGTTATTAGTCCCACTTTACAGATGAAGAGACTGAGGCTGTAAGCCATCAAGTGAGCCATCCCAGGGCAGATGGCAGTGTTTCCAAATTCTATCCCACCATTCATGATGCCTTTTGGAAAAGAAGTAGAACTCCAAAATGACAAGCTTTTTCCCAGGAAGGTGAGGCCAGAGTGTGGGCTCCTGCAGGACAATCTTGGGGCAGAGCAGGGGTGTAAGCTCCTCGGGGAGAGACCTCATGAGGAGAAAAGGGATGGAAGGAGCAAACGTCAGGTGAGAAAGAACTCACTTCCCAAGAACCTTGCCTCTTGGCCAGTGCCTCACCGGCTGTGACGCTGGGCAGGTGGTCGTGCTTTGAATCCTTCTTGCCTGTTCGCTGCTAAAGGCAACCTCTGGATGTGATGGTTTCCTTTCTCAGATTTGTGGAACTCAGTGGCCTCAGATTTCCCAGTCCTGTGCCTCTCTGCTAGGTGACGCCCCTGTGTGACTTTTATCGTGCTTCTAAGTGCTCAGCGTACGGCCTGTGATTTTCCCCCCAGGACTCCCAGTGGCATACTCGGTTCCCTGAGCCAAAAAAAGTTCCTCCCTATTCTCTGAAGTGTGGTCCTCACCAGGGTCCATTGCATCCTCAAGCATGGGTACCAGAAATTAATGGGGAGAAGTCACTATTCTCTTGGAGGAGGACACCATTAACATGTCTATGTATTGCCAACTTGAAACTTTGCAGACATTTGCAAAGTTGACCAATCTAATTTAAAAATTTTTAAATTGACATAAAGTGTTCTATGAAATTATTTTTTTTAACGCATTGTAGCTCTTTATGCATGTGTCTTTTATCCTTTAGGTGATGAGCCAACTCATGGGTGAGCGCTAGGACCTAATTAACTTTGCACCAGAGAGCTCAGTAATGCCTGGGAAATAGTACGTTTCAGTAAATGATAAATGTTGTCCAAAGCTTAGAGATCATCTAAACCACCTCCCTGGGCAATGGCAATGTGTATATTGTGCGTTGAAGCACATTGAATTCAGGTGCAAAAATATAAGTGATTTTAACAAACCCAGTGTGCTTTGATAAAGGCAGAATTATCGCTATTTCTTTTTCCCCTCACCATCGAAGCAACATATAAAATTGGAAGCTAATAAATATATAAAACAGTGATCAAATGCCATAGGAGTGAACTACTGTTTGGTTTGCAGATGACTCCTCTTGTTGGATTGCACGTGGCAGGAAGTGGACAGACAGAGGGGGTGTCACGTAGAGAGAGACTCCATTCTGTTGATGAATGATTTACCTAGACCACTATTATGAGCTGGTTTGTGTTCCCCTCCAAATTCATATGTTGAAGCCCTAACTGCCTCCCCCTTAGTACCTTAGAATGTGACTGTATTTGGAGATAGGGCCTTTAAAGAGCTGATTAAATTAGGTTGGGCCCTAATCCAATCTGACTGGTATCCCTCTAAGAGGAAATTTGAGCACATGGAATGACACCAGAGATGTGTGCCCACCAAGGTGAGGCCAAGTGAAGACACAGGGAGAAGGGAGCCATCTGTAAGCCAAGCAGAGGCCTTGGCTTCAAAAGAAACCAAACCTGCCAATGCTCTGATCTTGGATTTCCAGCCTCCAGAACTGAGAAATAAATGTTTATTGTTGAAGCCAGCCAGTCTGTGTAAATTGTCATAGCCGCCCTAGCAAACTAATACAACCACCTACTTTTCAGCATCTGAAGGATCCAAGGAGTAGGGAACGTCAACAATGAAAGGGGAGGTGGTAGGAATGGACACAGACCCTTTCTTGTTTCATGGAATTATTATCTCCGAGCAGACTATGAAAGAATCCACGAGTCTTACAGCTTCTCTCCTTGGCTTACACATGGCTCCCTTCTCACTGTGTCCTCACGTGGCCTTACCTTTGTGCACACACATCCCTAGTGTCATTCTGTGTGCCCAGATTTGCTTGTACCTCTCAATTCTGACACCAGAGCCAGTCTTGGAGGAGGCCAAGTGGGATCTTCCATACAGGTGCTATGATTTAGGGGGTTCAACACGGGCACTATGGTGAAGTCATTAGTGAAACAGTCTATGTCCCCGAAGTTTCTGAACATCTCTGAACATGGGTGCTTCTCCTTCAACCTCAGCAATTAACAAAACTATAGGAATGCCCAGTAATGGTGCCTTCGATGTAGAATTTTGTTTATGGCCAGACGTGCTTGAATTAAACTATTTGACCATATCTACCAACTAGAGTGTTGGATAATAAATGAGAAAATCAAAATGTGAGTCCTTCCTTATACTGTATGATGGTGCTTCTGCTTTCTTTGTTTTCCTCCTGTTCTTTAAGTTCCGTGGGAAACCCATGGGAAGGGAGAGATGCTAGTCAGGGTGTTTGACTTCAAATCCCTTCATCTCCTTTGTTCTTTCTCTCATCTATTCCACTGTGTTTTTATAATATACTCAAGGGCAAGATTAATAGCAGAGCAGAATGCTCCTATGAAAATTTGAGTGACGTGAATTCTTTATCAAGATTTCAAGAATCAAAACTTTGAAAGAGTCCATAATTGGCACTTGCACATACTTGACATTGTTAATGTACATTAACTAGCATAAAATGCCTAATGAGTAGTGGAAAGGGGGGGAACTGCTATATGGGAAAAAAGAAATGATTTCTGTTTCCCATTCGAGGGAATGGTTGGATTTATTCTCAACTCTTTACAGAGGAAAATACCTTTGATGGTCTTTTCAGAGCGGGAGAGCAGTGGAGCCCAGCCTGCCTCCGTTTCCCACAGAACTGTCTGGAGGGAACGCTTCTGAGTAGAGATGATGCAGAATTACTCCCCAAAGTGTAATTGGGGGAAGTTTATGAGTTGTGGGGAGTGGAGAGAAGAGGGGTGAGGTGTGATGGGAATGAGGGTCTGGAGAGGGGGTTACTGAGGAGCTCAGCCCAGCCGGGAGACGGTCACCAAGGTGGGGGCCGGGGCAGCGGGGACTGTGGGACTTGGCTAGGGTGTGACCTCTGCCCGTCAAGGTCCCCAAAACCTTCATAAAAGACTGCTGTGTGACTAGAGACTCATCCCTGGGAAGTGGAAACTCTTATCAGAGTTAGTACGAGGGCAAAAGAGCATCACGACAGGCGGTATAATGCAAACGACACTCAGTGGGGCCAGCAGAGCAAAGTCAACGGGTGACAGAGACTGTACGCCCTCCGGGAGCATACAGAAATTTCGAGGAGGGCATTGGACTCCCAAAAGAACGTGTAATTAGTGAGGGTTTGCTTTGAACCATTATAAATAAATACCTTCGGAGTAACACCTAGAAAGCTGGAGATCTTGGGAGAAGGCTAGGCCCCAGAAGTTGGGTTCTGCCGTTGTAGAAGCTTTGTGATCTCTACGGGAGAGAATGTTTCTGTTCAAATGCCTTTGGATGCAGGGACTCTTCGCCTTTCCCAAGGTGGGGACAGGAGGCAGGTGGGTAACGGGGGAGGTGAATAAGATGGAAATGTCCCATGTGGTGATTCATCACCTAAGAAGGTTTTGGGAAAGAAAAAAAAATGACCTATTCTAGGCAGCACACTGTTCAACTCCTCCTCTCCCAGGGTCCACCACCCGCCCTGTCTACAGCCTGCCTTTCAGTTTGTAGTGTTTTGTATTTTTTTATGCAAGGAGATTTTCTGAGGCAAGTAAACGAGAGCCCAGGAGGGGGATGGGGGGAAGGCGGTGTCCGGTGATCTGTCTTCAGGGCACAGGGTTTCGGAGCCGTGCTGCTCTGGGGAAGTGAAAAGAAACCGGTGTCTGATCTGCAGCTGGCTGGCTTTGCTCTCTGTACCAGGACCACTCAGAGGGACTGTTGCATCTGGCTGCTCCGTGAGGGCGCTCCCGCCCCTGCCTGACCTGCGCGGGGCGGGGGTGCGGGGACCCTGGCACGCGGGGCTGGAGAGCATCTCGGTGTCAGCTACCTCAGGTGGATCCTCTTCCCCAGTCCTCAGCACAAGCCTTTGATACGGGGATGATTTTGTATTTTAGAGATGAGGGGACCGAACCGCAGAAAGCCTGAGCAAGTAGCTCGTGGTTATGTACACGGTGACGTGGTGCAGTGACGTGCTGGGCATCCTTTCCTCAAGACTTAGCCCTCCCTTCCCTCCCCTCCTTTTTGTCTATCTTTTTTTTTTTTTTTTTTAAAGATTTTATTTATTTATTTGACAGAGAGAGACACAGCCAGCAAGAGAGGGAACACAAGCAGGGGGAGTGGGAGAGGAAGAAGCAGGCTCCCAGCGGAGGAGCCTGATGCCGGGATCAATCCCAGAACGCCGGGATCACGCCCTGAGCCGGAGGCAGATGCTTAACGACTGAGCCCCCCAGGCACCCCTCTTTTTTGTCTATCCTGAGATGAAGGGTGATAAATCTTGAGTAGTGCAGGTACATTTTGAATAAATAATGACACATTTTTTTAAAGATTTTATTTATATATTTGAGAGACAGAGAGAGGGCGTGCATAAAAGCACAAGCGGCGGGGGGGGGGGGGGAACAGGCAGAGGGAGAGGGAGAAGCAGGCTCCTCGCTGAGCAGGGAGCCGGATGTGGGGCTTGATCCCAGGACCCTGGGATCACAACCTGAGCCGAAGGCAGACACTTAACCGACTGAGCCACCCAGGCTCCCCATGACACTTAAATTTGTAACCATATTTTATTCTACAATTTTAACAGAGGTAACATGTTTCAGGTTATTTTTCAACAGGCCCGACAAGGTGGTGTTTGACTGTGACTGTTGTCATTTATTTTCTGCTCCGAAATTCCGGGTCAATTTGCAAACCTCTAATCATGACATGGCACCAGCAACCAACTAGGGCTGGGGTGGGACCGGGAAGCGGGGGTACGTTTTAGGTCCATGTCTTTTGTCCAAGGGGCGCTGCTTCAGTGGTCACTCGACTACGACTTTGTGAGTTCCAACAGGGAGCCAAGAACTGTGCCAGGGATAGAAAAGCCAAGAAGCCAGGGCTCAATTTGGGTTGTTCACCAAGCCTAGAGCATGAGTCAGACCCAGGCAAGGAATCACAGCGTGTACGTGTGTCAGCCGGGAGATGTAAGGAAGACTTTCTGGGGGGCGTGGACCAGCAGGTGGATTCACTTGTGGGCAAGGGAGTGTGAAGGAGGACTAAAGCAGTCCGGTGGCTTTGTCATCAGGAGGAAAGGCGGTGGGTGGCAGCAGGGGGTTAATCCCGCCTTACCTGGCATGAGCGGTGTGGTCCCCACCACCCCAGCTGCAGGTAGCTATGCTTTCCATCCGATAGCTTCGCTCAGCTCAAATGTAAAAAAGTACGGCTGGGCTTCCTTTGGGGCCCTGCTTTTGTTTGTTGTGGTCTGGCAAAATGTGCCGCACGGGCTTTTACAGCTTGCTTGGTGCACGGGCATCTTTCCACCCAAGCAGCATGTTTACAAATGCCAGCCCTTCGTTTCTGAAAATACCGCTGAGAAGAGCAACTGTGCTGGGATGTGCCGTGAGCGTGAGGAGACCGGGCAGCCAGCCGCTCCTGGTGAGGTTTTCACTCAGACTCTCTCTTTACAGGGCCTGTGCGCTGTGTGGTTCCCCAGCACCAGCCCAAACAGGGCCTGTTCTCTGTGGACATGCTGTTAGTTTGGAAGTCAAAACCCTTCCGGGAAATCCCTGCTATGCTTCGTGTAAGAATGCACTGATAAAAATTTGTCACAAGTTCTAGAAAACCCCTTTTTATAAAATCCCTGTATTACTGAATATAGCAAAACTATATAGGGAACGTACGTGAAGAGACCCTAGGGTTTCTTTGCAATAACTAATCTGAATGTTGGAAAATTTGCCTTCCCTCTGCAAGTCCCTTTCAACCGCCCCTCCTTTTATCCGCATTTGTGAAAGAGAGAGGGACAGATGGAGAAAGACAGGGACAGACCCCACCATACCTTACTGGTTTTTAACTGATTCATTAGGTAAGTCCCTCTTCTCTGCCACTTGCATTCTCTTCCTGCCATCAAAGTCAGCCCTTCTGTTGTAATTCTGTGTTTCTTTTACTATGTTTCTTACTTTCAAAGATGTGCAGGGAAGTGGAAATTAAAGGGCATTTGTTATATTTGCAAACTTCTCTCTCTATGTACTTATTTTCCCACTGGTAATCCTGAATACAGACCAGCAGATTTTTAGTGTAAGAACAGGGGGTTACGCTGCTT
This sequence comes from Ursus arctos, assembly GCF_023065955.2. NCBI lineage: Eukaryota > Metazoa > Chordata > Mammalia > Carnivora > Ursidae > Ursus > Ursus arctos. Next base: position 28,526,256 of record NW_026622930.1, on the reverse strand, counting down.
CACGCACTCAGGAATTTCCCATGGGAGGACTTTCCGGGGTGGGAAAGAGCTCATGTCATGGTGACGCTAGCTAGCCGGGTGTCTCCCTGGAGCCCGTCTGTGATAGGTCCCAGAAACAGACCAAAGTTGGAGGGAGGTTTGAAAAACCTAAGGAAGGAAGCAGGGGAGCCATTCTTAAGGCTCGAGGTAAAAAATGATCTGTAAGAGGGGTTCCATCTCATGACTAGAAAAGCTACAGGGCAAGAGTGCTCTTCCTTACAGACCCACTGATTTCGGCGGACAGAGCACAGTGGGGCGAGGGCGGCGGTCATGCCCCAAGCTCCACTTTTCTATTTTCTTCCTTCGCAGATGTTTTCAATTTATTCTGAATGTTTTCTCTACCTAATGTTTGGTGGCAATCTTTGAGGGATGATAGCTGGACTCATTTAATTCTTTTTTTTTTTTTAAAGATTTTATTTATTTGACAGAGAGACAGCCAGCGAGAGAGGGAACACAAGCAGGGGGAGTGGGAGAGGAAGAAGCAGGCTCATAGCGGAGGAGCCTGATGTGGGGCTCGATCCCACAACGCCGGGATCACGCCCTGAGCCGAAGGTAGACGCTTAACCGCTGAGCCACCCAGGCGCCCCGAGTAAGTCATTTTTAAAGGGAGAATATTTTGAAGGGAGGTTTGCTATTTTCTGTTTGTTTGCTTTGTTTTGTTTTTAGTGAGCTCTACGCCCAGTGTAGGGCTTGAACTCAAGATCAAGAGTCACATGCTCTCCAGATGGAGCCAGCCAGGCACCTCCCACCCCTTTTTTATCTTTTTAAAGGGAGAGTTTGTTTATTGGGTATAGTGGCCTAAAGGAGAAGACAGCAATGGACCTACCTGCCCCACTTCGAGTTCCCAGTCCTCAGCTGTCTGCATCCAGCCAGGTGGGCTGGTGACAGGTGCCGTGTCGGTGCCGCCTCTCGGTCTAAGGCTTGATCTGGGGGCACCCAGTTTCTGCTCCTTGTTCTTAAAGGGGAAGTTCAGACGGAGGGGTCAAGTGGGATTAAAAGCATCCTCTGAAAAAGCAAGAGGTGAACCACAGCACCCCTCTCCCCAACACAGTTTGAGATCTTCAATAAGGCACACCCCTGCCCTGCACACCTGAGGTCCCACCTGTGAGGTCAGCAAGGCAAGCCCTTTGACGGTCCCTGTCTTGCAAAGCTAGTGCATCAGAACTAGTGGGCTCATGGTTTATTGACTGAATAATCTTATTCTAGGTAGAAATACAAGATTGAAGTTCTAAAAATAAAAATATTTTCTTGGATAGATTTTTATTATTTGAAACAAAAGGGTTTCAAATCTATTGTACATTTAAGCTAGATTTTTTAAAAATTTATAAACATGTGAACACAGCGACAAAACTAAAATAATACAAAAGGTTATACAAGGAAAGTAAAATCTTCCTTCTGTCCCCTGAATCTGAGTGTAACTGAGCAGGTAACACCGGTTAAGGGTTTATTAGTCCAAGAATTTTGTATTTGTGCACAAATTTATACGTGTATGTATGTGTATATGTGCATATTTGTACATTTCAACCCAAACACATTTGCCAGCTGTGTTAACGATCTATTTCTGTGTAATAAGTAATAAATTACCACAAACATAGATGCTTAACACAACGCATACATGTTATCTGACAGTAGAGGGAGGTCAGGAATCTGGGCCCTGCTTCACTGGATCTTCTGCCTTAGGGGCTCTAATGAGGTAGTTGCAGGACTGGGTCCTATCTGTAAGTTCACTAAGGAAGGGTCCATACTGAAGCTCATTTATGTAGCTGTTAGCAGGATCCTGTTCCCACTGGGCTGTAGGACTGAGGTCCCTCAGGTCCCACCTGGCTGCAGGCCAGAGACCCCCTCAGTTCCTTGCCAAGTGTGCCTCGCCATCACGGCAGCTTGCTTTGTCAAAGCCAGCGAGGAAGGGAGTTTGCCAGCAAGATGGGAGTTACAGTTCTGCATAAAGTAATCACAGAGTGACATTCCCATCACCTTTGTCATGTTCCATTGGCTAGAAGCCAATCACAGGTCCTACCTACACACAAGGGGAGGGGATTACACAAGCACATGAATATTAAGATGTGGGGACCATCAGGGGCCATCCTAGACTCTGTCCTCTACACTATTTGAACAGTGAATATTAATATTGTCTGTACTCCTGCATCACAGTACTCTCCAGAGGAAAATTCACTGTATACCAGATGATAACTTTGATCTTCTTGCTTTAACTCCTTACCTCATCCATGATTATCACTAACGAAACTTTAGGGCATATCAGTGGTAAAACAGAATCCTTATTCTAGAAATTTCATTAATAGCCAACATGAGATAGGACCATTTGTGTATTGTAGGTAAACCAACACGTTATCACCAGGAGAAATGGGTCAGAAGCTAATATTAACCCACTAGGGGTGGTAGCGTAATGAACAGCTCATACAGGGAGGGTGTTGATCAGTGACTCTGACCCTGTTGGAACCCTGCTTGGAAGATCCTGGCTGTGCCTGGTATTAAGCCATCAGCTGCTCAATAGTAGGGAGATATCTGGTGGGAATTCTGGGAAGGAGTCTGAGTGGTAGAGATAGAAGACTCTGGGGGAGCTCAGGGTAATTACATTTACTAACCATTAGAGACATATTTTAATAATAATTGGTGTAACTGCAAGCAATACTGTCTGAATATCAGCTCTTATTAATAGCTAATATATAGTATTGGTAATACATAGAGAAAGAATGCAACCAATATTGCCTATGCCACTGTCTAAGCTCTATCAGAGGGACTAGCAGTCTATGTGATTTGATCTATAGCTTTTCATAGAAAGGCCCAAGTCGAAAGGACAATTTATTCAAAAAAAGTTCACTGAGCACCTGCTATGTGCCAGGTCCTGTTCTAGTTTCTGGGGATGTAGGAGTAAACAAAACAAGGGAAGAAAGGCGTAGTTTGAATTGCAGTGCTTTATTTCCATAATACAAACATGCCCAGCAATCTTCAGGCCTAAACACGGACTCGTCTGAAACCTCAGGGCGTTTACCCGTTGGGGCCTATTACAAACAGTAAAGCACAGGGGCCCGGTTCCGACCGGGACAGTAGGGAGCTGTCCGTCATCACACAGGGATCTAGCTCTCCGGAGCTTCGCAGATCGTCTTAGGGTATCTACTGCCTTGTTCTGAAATTAGAGTAGGAGGTTCTCTTCCTCTGCCCTGGGTGATGGCAGATTTTGTTAGTAGTCCAAGCTGCTACTTCTCCTGTTTTATCAGATTTATAAAAAAATATTTTATTTATTTATTTGAGAGAGAGAGACAGAGATAGAGATAGAGCATGAGTAGGGAGGAGAGGGAGAAGCAGACTCTCCACTGAGCAGGGAGCCCGACGTGGGGCTCGATCCAAGGACCCTGGGACCATGATATGAGCTGAAGGCAGATGCTTAAACAACTGAGCCACCCAGGCGCCCCAAGTTTTATCAATTTTTAAAGCAACTCCTGCTCCCTTAATATTTTGGGGCTGGATCAAAATACAAACAGATGAGCAAATACCAAATGGCTCCGTATTTAAAAGATATAAATCAAGCCAACAAAATAAATGTTTTCTATCTTCCACCCTTGACAAATGTGCCTTTATACGGATCTGCAGGCCAGTTTTGAATTTAGAATTCTTGGACACTTTCAGGGCTTGTGCCCCCCCGCATGGTGGGGTCGGGGGAGAGCAGGCTTCTGACCTGCGTGCTGCTCCCTTCCATTTTCCATCCCTGCCATATCCTTCATTGTGCAGTGCCCAACATACACTCAGGGGACCCAGTGTGTCTGGCGAGGTTCCACCCACATGCCCCTCAAACAGCTGCTCTTTGGTTCCCCTCATCCCCTGGAGCATGGGGCTCAGCCGAGGCTTTCGCAGGCCCTGGGAGTGGACATAGGATCCTGCTGGCAGGGAATTCCAGGATCAGGAGCCCAGAGCATGGTCTAGAACTGTGCTCTGAGACACAGCAGCCACTTTGTGGCCACCGAACACTGGTTGAGATGTGCCGTAGGTGTAAAGCATGTGCTGGACTTTGAAGACTTAATATGAAAGGGGAAGTGAATATTTTATATTCATGATTATATATTGAAATGCTAACATTTTGGATATATTGAGTTAAATAAAATATAGTATTAAAATCAATTTCACTGGTCTCCTTTTTACTTTCTAATGGGACTACTAACAACTTTAAAATTACGTATGGAGCTCCCATTTGTGGCTCCGCTAATATTTCTCTTGGGCTTTGCTGGTCTAGGAGGAGGAAATAGGGGTCTGCGAGGGCACATCCGCTTGGCACCTTGGGCTTCTTGCTTGTGAAGAGGAAGAGCCTCAGCAGAGCCCTCTAAAGCATGGGGTCCCAGGCAGAAGCCCCCTGTGGTTTTGCTTTAAGCTGATGTTCAAAATGAATTTGCTTTTCCATCTCTCCTGGCTAAATGATCTCCAAATCCCGCTTCCCTTTGCTCACAGGTGGTTTTACCTGAGGTGAAAAGATCATCTTCACACCCCCACTCCCCCATCACAACTACTTCTGAATAACCTGTACCAGGCACTGGAAGTAAAATTGTTGTATTTTGACAGTGATCTTTGAGAAGCTGTCATTCTTTGGATAAGACAGGATTCAATCACTGAACAATTTTTTCTGTAGTCCCAGAGCTTCCTCCCTCCCTCCCTTTTTAGTCTGGAGAACACATTTATCTTTCTGAATTGATTCTTCTAGTAGAATGATGACATAAGGATCAGGAATACCTTTTTGGATTCAAGAGGCAAACATTTTACTGTATTTTAGGAGTTAACATAAACTGTTAAATTACAACACAGATACTGTCTAAGAAGAAAATTTACTTATCTAATCTCTAGAGAAAGAAAACTGTAGCTAGTCCCTTATGACTTGCTTAAGAAATTCAAGCTTATGGTATATTGCTTTATGACAGCTTTAAGAATTTACAATGAAGGGGTGCCCGGGTGGCTCAGTGGTTAAGCGCCTGCCTTCGGCTCAGGTCATGATCCCAGCGTTTTGGGATCGAGCCCCGCATTGGGCTCCCTGCTCAGCGGGAAGCCTGCTTCTCCCTCTCCCACTCCCCCTGCTTGTGTTCCCTCTCTCACTGCCTCTGTCAAATAAATAAATAAAATCTTAAAAAAAAAAAAAAGAATTTACAATGAATGCTCTAGACTATGGCTTTAGGGTTTCAACAGAAGCAATGGCTTAGTTAGGAGGGTTGTGCCTTCTGTTCCTGAATAAATCTGATTCAAGTTCACAAGTAGGAAGGATTAATAATTTAGATGTTTGAAATCTCTTTAGTTCATTACCTCTTTTCTTATTGTGGCAGCGGGTGACTAACTCTTAATAAAACTGTTTTTTCCTCCTGAACACATAGCTGGAGCACACTACCCAGCCTCCCTTGCAATTAGGTGTGGCCCTGCAACTGAGACCAGCTCTGAGATGTTAGCCCATGTGATGTATTCCTGCCCACATTGTCACGGACTCTATCCTTTTCTTCCTCTGCGTTCTGGATGCTGGATGCCCAGTATTCAGGGGAGAGATTCAGAATCTGCATTTTAACAAGATCTTCTGGCCAATACCTATGCACATTAACATTTGAAAAACACCGCCCTAGGAGATCACAGAACCACCTACATGGAGAAAGCAAAGGTCCCTTCCTTGTGGTGGAAAGTAGAGCCGCCCAGGAGAGCTGCCCCTCCACATGCTAGAAATAAAAGTTTATTCGTAGTGAGTCGCTGCGATTTGAGGTTAGTTTGTTAACAACAGTTAGCCTTCCCCAGCTAATAAAATCACAAAGTATTTGAAGAACTGTGCACCTGTAACGTATTCCTTTCTTACCAGTACGCTCTGCCCACCAGAATGATCTTATTGTATACCTCCATTATCCAAATTATTTAATAAAGATGAAAGTAGACGTTGTAAGTGATGTTTGTGAAACCTGGTAGATAATTTTTAGAAATCACCAAAATTACAAAACGTTGGCGAATTTGCATTTGCCCTATATATATTTTATAAATTCCCCTCTATCCCCCATCTTTCCACCCTTTTATTTTTTCAGCTGCTTCCTTCACTTCCCAGTAGCACCAAAGGGGTGAAAATTGTCTTTGCTTCCATGATGGGCGAGGAGATCACTCATTTACAAAATCCCCATGGAAGCTCGAGTATAGGGAGATGCGGAGGCAAGCGTATAAATTTTCATTTCTCTTATTTTCACTTGACTATCTTTAATTTCCTTAGGCCACGTTGATTTCTATAACTTCATTATACAAGTTGAAATAAGGTCAATCTTTATTATCACAAGGGATACAATTATTTGTATATTCATCTGTTCATTCGTTCTAGGTATAGAGAATCATCCAATCAAAGATAATCTGTTATACCTATGTCAGGCATAGGACAGCCCTCAAAAATCCGCCTGTAAGGCGTTAATAAGACTTACTGATTTTTTTTCCCCCGTAGATTTGGAGATGCAAGGTATTCACAAGATGGACGAGTTCCTTGGATGTGTATGTGTGTGTCTGGATGACTCCGAGCAGCTGTCTGTGTTGGATTAGGCAGAAACCATATTTTAAAACCTTCTCCCCTGGGGCGCCTGGGTGGCACAGCGGTTAAGCGTCTGCCTTTGGCTCAGGGCGTGATCCCGGCGTTATGGGATCGAGCCCCACATCGGGCTCCTCCGCTAGGAGCCTGCTTCTTCCTCTCCCACTCCCCCTGCTTGTGTTCCCTCTCTCACTGGCTGTCTCTCTCTGTCGAATAAATAAATAAAATCTTTAAAATAAAATAAAACCTTCTCCCTATAGTTATACATCTTAAATTAAGAAATCCAGGTAATTTTTCCTTACTGGCTTACATTATACGTATAACTAAATTATTAAAGCACCAGCATGTCTACATCTCATCATTTTCCTTAGACACATATATGCACGCTGCACTTACATGCATGTATACATGAACACACAGTCCCATGCACACGCACACACCTGCTAAAAAGGAAAGAAAAAGGAGAAGCTGTAAGGATGTGTACACACACGCAGGCACACGGGCTCAAGCACACGTGCCTGCACAAATCCCTTCAGCCTCTCCTTTTTTTGCCAGTCATTGTAGGGAGGAAGAACCACTTCCATTTATTGCAAAAATTCAAGCAGAAAGGTGTAATAATACACAAGAACCAGCAGCCTAGCCGTAGAGAAAAGATTCCTTGAAGCTTTTTGCAACTGGGCTCTACCTGCAGTAGGCACATGTTTCCCAAGACGGGAGCCATCAAGGTGTTGAAGAGATTAAGTGCCACTGCGGTGGGGTTTTACCAAATTTTAGCCTTCCGTCACTTCTCACCTAAAATATTGTGGGGGTTATATGTGCTGAGGTGTTTTTGTGAGTTTTTTTTTTTTTTCTTAAAGATTTATTTATTTATTTAAGAGAGTGAGAGAAAGAGAATGTGAGCAGGGGGAGGAGGTGAGGGGAGAATCTCAAGCAGATTCCCCACAGAGCGCAGAGCCAGATGCGGGGCTGATCCCAGGACCCTGAGATCATGACCTGAGCCAAAATCAAGAGTTGGCTGCCCAACTGACCAAGCCACCCAGATGCCTCCCACCCTTTTTTAAAAGAGGAAGCTGGTTTTTTTGTTTTGTTTTGTTTTGTTTTGTTTTCTGAAGCAGGAGGAGGAAACAACACACGTCCTCTGGTTTATAAGACTTCACAGCCTGATTGTTACTAGTCTTCATGGGCTGATTGTTACTATCCTGATTGGCAAAGAGGGAAACGGTAGCAATCACAAAATGTGAGCCCAATTAGCCTGACTTTTCATACTGAAATCTGAATTATTAACAAGTGCTTTGTGGGCCTTTTTTCATGTAATCCTTACAACAGCCCCGTGAGATCGGTACTGTTTTTCATGTAATCCTTACAACAGCCCCATGAGATGAGTCATATGCTGCAGAGGAGGAAATAGAAACAAGGGAGTTAAGTTACCTGCCCAGCGTCTCCTAGGCTTCCAACCCAGGTCATCCGGCTCCAGGGGCGGGCTTCTTAATCAGCCTTCCGATGCTGTGCAGTCGACCTGCTTGCCCACGCCTCGAGGTCATTCCCTGAGGCTTTGCACCCTGTGATTCTGGCTAACTCACTTAAACTTGGGAGTTTCACAAAGATTCAGATTGCTCAGGGATATGAAAATGGCTCATGGGCAGGGTGGGGCTTCCAAGGAAATCCATTTCATTCCCTTCTTAATGGGCTCTGCTAGTTTGCAAAAATCAAGAACTGTGATGATTTAAGATGTGTTTGAACTCTTTCAGATTTCCATAGAACCTCGCTCAGCAGTCCTTTTGAGATGATGTCATAGTTCTTCTGTGTAAGCCAGCATTGCCTTCCAGGGGAGGAAGCCAATGTATTTCACAAATGTTATCTTATCCTTACAGCACCCTGGAGGCTCAGTGAGTGGTATTTAGTTACCGTTTAGGGGACTATAAAAATTAGTGGTTTTTAAAGTTTATTTTTATACAACTGAGAACTCATACACTTATATGTATAGGCTGTCTATATAATATTGTATATCCTGTATCACATATTATGTATCTACACACGCATATATCTAAAAGTTTCATGAAACACTCTTAGTATATGTGATATGTCTTGATGTGTTGCATTCTGTTCCTTTCTTCTCCACTGAGAATGCTGCTTGTGACCCGCAAAGCTGACTGTATTACCTACAAGTGGGGTCTAACCTACTGTCTGAAAAGCATGGACTCCCCAGCATTTGTGGACATAACTCAGGCAGTGCCCCGCCCACCCCCTTCGGGTATTTTGTAACGACCACCAATTGTGACTTTAAAACTTGAGTTTCAAGTACATGGAAGGTTAGCCGTTTGGTGTTGGAGTAGCACCATGTCCCACAATCCCTTCTACGTGCTCGCTGGATACTTATGAGGGCCACCTGCGGGGTAGGCCCTGGCATGACAGCAGGGACTCACGCTGAGTCAGTCCACTTGAGGACCTGGCCATCTCGTAGGGGGAGCCAGAGAGAAAATAAATGTGTCCTCTATCCGGTGGCAGGAAGTGCTTCTGAAGAACGATGAAATCAGCTAAACCACAGCAACGTTTGGGCAGAGGGCTACTTCCCTTGCTTTTCCCGGATCTCACTTCATCTGAGGCTTTTCTTGCTGTCAAGCACTGGCTCCCAACCAGGGGCAATGTGGGCCTCCGAGAGGCATTTGGCCATTTGTGTTGTCACATCTGGGGGAGGCAGTGCTGCTGATTTCTAGTGGGTAGGGACTGAACATTCTGCTAACATCCTACAATGGGTGCAACAGCCCGTCCCCCAACAAAGAATTATTGACCTCAGAACGTCACTGGTGCCAGAGCAGAGAAATCTTGCTCGAGAATCGCACTCAGGGGTCCAACAGCCTTCCTGCAGTAGGCATGGAAAGGTAAATCCTTTTGTCGGGGATCCCTTTTCCTGGCCCAGGAGAGCCTATGCCAGAGCCTGTCTCGGGGGGCGGAACTGTTTTCTGTTGAGCCCCAGAGTGACTGGTACCAGGATGTGGCCATCATGCTTACACTTGCCAAGAGTATATCCTGATAAAATGCACGTTCAGGAAGAGAGCCATCATGATGAGACGCCTTGCTCTGTTCTTCTCCAGGAAACTCCCACCTCAACCGGGTGCTGGAGGTTCCAGCAGGAGCTGGCCATCAGGGCTTTGGGCCTGTCTCGTGGATTTTATTTAAAAATACTCCATGAACCCAGGTTCTTGGGATTAAAATAACTGAATGGCACCCTCCTGCCCCTTCCCCTCAATAGACAAGTTAGACAGAAGTGTCCGCTTTGTTATGGCTGTGGTTCCAAAGGAAGATGAGAGAGTCACTTCCTTTTCAAAAACATGTCAGACTGCTGTCTTTCGTGTCCTCTTGATCACGGGCCCTCAGCTGCTGGGATTCCCCATCCACGAAGTAGTTTGAGAGGATGCTCAGGCCCCCTGTGCGAGAGACACCCTTCCAGACTTCTAGGGCCGCAGCCTCCTGCTCTGGGTGGAGAACACAGCAGGTGCGTGTCCCGCCTGGGTGTGCAGGAGAGAGGCCCGCACGGTGGCTTCTCCCTGGAGACCGGCTTCAGCCCCGGGCGCCCCTGGCGGAGGCAGCACGTGCAGGACTGCTGAGCCACCCCGTCCGGAGCTGGGTGCCCGGGTCTCCCGTGATGCCTGGGAACAGTGTTTTGAGCCTCCCAGCCACAGGGCCTGGAAATTCCAGGCTGGTTTTAGGAGTAAGCTTGAGAAGAGGGGAGCTCAGAAAAAAACTCCCTAGAAAACCCTTATCATCCAGCTCTTGGGGGTCCCGGGAAATACCACTTTTGGACTCAATATGTGGCCAAGCCTTAAGTGGACTTGGTCGGGGTATACGGACTGCTTGCTAATTACCCTTACGTCTGGGTCCTCACCCCTTCTGAGGGCCAGGAGCCTCTCTGTTTACCCCCAGGTCAGGAGGGACTTGGTGCCCTGTTCTATCTTTGGATAACCCACTGGTGCATGAGAACTGATCAAACACGCAGTGGCACGGCTGTGAGTTTGAGGGTCACAATCATGTCGGGAGGCGGCAGTTTGGGTGGCTGGTAGCCCACACTGAGGTCCTCGTGCAGAATGAACCCATCAAGCATTTTCCTCCCTGGTTATACAATAGAAAAGGAAGCAGGACATACGGTTGTCGCATGGAAAGGAAAGGAGTCAGGTTGGTTTTCTGGGCCTTCAGAGCCCAGGCATGTCTGTTGTCTGGGGCATCCATTAACAGATTGATTGGCCTTGCTTGGGAGCTGTTCCACACGCAGGAGAGGCACTATGCTGTGTGTCATGGAATGGCCATTCGGGAAGCAGGACCTTCTTGTTACTGGAGGCTGGTGTGTACAATTATTCAGTGGTTTTCTGGCAACTTCTCTGTTTTGACCAGGAGTCTTCCCCACCTCAAATCACCTTCTCTACCCTCTCAGAAGCCTGGATGATTCTCTCATTCTCTTTACCATTTTCATACCATGCACCTGGAACTCATATTCTGGTTAAATATTCTAGCACAAGAAAGAGGAAGCAAGAGAAAACAGGAGAGGGTGTGTCTAAACACACTATTACTGCTAGAATTTTCAGTTAGTCATGCCTCATGACCTCTGTGCCATTAATCAACACTCTTTTCCCACTAGAGGCCAAATAGCGTGGTCATAACATCCCGTCTGTATAGTGACTTGCTTCGTTCATGCATACGTGTATTCATTCATTCAACTAAACTTTACCGAGTACATATGGTCTAGGCATGGAGCTGGGCTGGTCCTGGGGGAAATGCAAAGATGAAGACACATTCCCTCTCTCAAGCAAGTTTGAGTGGCATGGAGAAGACTAGATACTGGCTTAGCAAACTGTAAATTCTCCTGGATGACAGTGGTTTGGGATGAAACAGGGCACCGCACGAATGTCAGATGAGTGCACCAGTCAGTAAGGCCGGGTCACAGGTTCCTCAAGGGTGGGGACTGTGCTGAAGGGTCACTGGTTGCCACTGCAGTGCCTGGCGGGTGTGTGCTTCTTATGCATCAACTGAACTGCTGTGGTAGTGCCAAGGGGGAAGCAGAGGAGATGCTTTCTGGAATGATCCATGAAAGATAAGGAGTTGAGGCGACTGGCCTGGAATATGGGCAATGCTGGTCCCCACTCTTCCTTAATCTTGTCATGAATGAGCTCTCAGTGCATGAGGTTTGGATGAATGTGTCTTTATCTCGCTGCCATGAAGCGTCACTAAGAAATGCCCTTCTTTGCTCCCAGGTTACCACTAAGGTGGGTCCTCTTCCCCACCTCAGGAGTAATTGGAAGGATGTGGAATCCTGTGGAGGGAGCTTTCAGTTGCCAACAAAGGCAGTAAATTCCAAGGGACAAATCTCATGTCGAGCCCAAAGTCACCAGGCAGATTCTTCCAGTCCACACCTTAGTTAGAACAAGGTAGAGTTTGTTTGGTCTCACGTATCAGCAAGATAAGTCAGTTGTTTTCAAGCAATTTGGTTTCAAGCAATTTAGAGTGAGGAAACATGCATTATGGAGAACCATAACTGCATAACCCAAGAATGAGATGCACTGTCCCTTCTCCTTGCCCTCACTCCCCCCATGGGGAGAGATGACTTAGGGCATGCCTCCCCATGCACTTTGGATGATTCTGGAAGAAGGGGAGAATGGCCTTCTGCTCCTACACTTAGGTCTGCTGAGGATAGGGCCTGCAGACCTGCTCTTGTGCCCTCAGAGCAAGGGAGGAGAGACCACAGAAACAGATGCCACCAGGAGGGTTGAGGATTCTAGTCAGCACACAGAGCTGGTCGAGGAAGTGGCCGGGAACCAGCTGCTCTGTGTCCTGTTTCCACTGACGTGCCTTTACCCACATAGCAGCCTCTTCTCAGTCTTTGGTGCCAAGGAAGAGCAAAGAGCAAGCCTGAAGCTTTCTGGGAAAGCAGGTGCTAGGAAGTAGGGGAGGAGGCTGGGGAAGAGCCATCTTAGGGCTGTGAACGGTGATGAGTTCAACTGTTTGAATCTGCCTAAAACTTTACTAAGAAAGGGTGTTTTAAAGAGGCTGAAAATATAAGGTGCATTAATTTTATCTGTCTCCATGAACTATGTATATAACCTTCACTTGGGTCAAATATAGAGCATTCCACTGCCCCGGATGGACCTCTGTGCTCCTTTGCAGTCACTGTCTCCCCAGGATAACCATTATTCTAACTTCTATCACCAGTGCTTAATTTTACCTGTTCTTATTTTTTAACTCCACATAAATGAAGTCATATAATACGCCCTCTTGTGTGTCTGGCTTCTTTCCTTCAACATAGTGTTTATGAGATTTTTCCATGTTGTACCTATCGGTAACTTTTTTCCTCATTTTTAAATACCGTGTATCATTTCATAGTATAAATTAACCACATTTTTTTTATTCATTCACTTGTTGGAAATTTGAATTGTTTCTAATTTGGGGTACTTTTCAACGAAACTGCCATGAGCCTGCCTGTATGCACGCCTTTTGGTGGACAAAGGCACTCATTCTCTTAGACACATGTTTGAGATTGGAATTTTGTGTTGCCAGGTAGCTCTAGGGGAAGCTTTACACCTGGTTTGTTCAATTCTTCTGCCCGGGACAAAGGTAGCAAACAGGGTGTCTGAAAGCAGGGAGGTTGAAAAGGCTCTTGGGAGCAGGGTACAGGGATGGCTTGTGTGGGCCGGGGAGCAGGTAGTGGGAAGACCCTAGAGGAAGACTGAGGCCAGTCCAGCCAGAGACTCAGGAAGATCCATTAGGAATCACTTTTCACTATGTCTGGGTTCAGGGAAATCTGAGTAAAGGGCCAGAGGGGTAGATTTAAGAAACGGGAGATTTTTCGTCTTTCTAGCTTTGTCTACTAGCACAACGTAAAGTAATTGACCTGGGACATACCACAGGATCTTTCAGTTCTACTTTCTCATTTATAAAATAAAAAGGCTGTTCAGGGTGATTCCTAAATGATCATTGAGGTCTTGTCATCTCATTTTTTTTTTTTTTAAAGTATTTACTTATTTATTTGAGAGAGAGAGAGAAGAGAGAGAGCACACAAGCAGGGGGAGTAGCAAAGGGAGAAGGAGAAGCAAGCTCCCTGCTGGGCAAGGAGCCAGATTCAGGGCTCGATGCCAGGACCCTGGGATCATGACCTGAGCTGAAGGCAGACGCTTCACCGACTGAGCCACCCAGGTGCCCCTCATCATCTCATTATATGAATAGTAGCTTTGTTATGAATTATCAATTCAAGTATAAGAGAACAATCACATGGAGATTACTAAGAAAAGCCTGAAGTTGCTTCCTTCTGTTGTCTTAACATCCACCACTGGATGGTAAAAGAACATGAGAATCTGTCCTTCCTAGGGTTAGATCAGTCCAGCTGTGTGCCCTTGGTCCTTCACAGGCAGTGCCCGGGCCTCTTCTCGCCCCCCGCCCCACGACTCCATGCCTCGCATCTCACCAGGCAGCACTGTACCCCACAGGGGCCAGTCGTTTCCTCCCCATCTCACATGATTCAGCCACTGCTCCTGGCTAGAGGCTGGCTGTTCTGATGCGCTCACTAAAAACCACGTGTGAGGGTGGACACAGGTAGGCGGACCATTTTCTTTCCACTCATTTATCCATTCGTGAAGTAACTCCAGTTAGGGCCGCTGTAGCCATTTCCGAGCCACGCTGAGCTATGATACCTTTCTTAACATTTGTCTATGGCTATGGCTGCCAGCGCTGGCCTACCCCCAGACATGGCCTAGACCTCACTCTCCTTTCTTTCTACATATATATATATATATAGAGAGAGAGAGAGAGAGAGAGAGGGAGAAATATATATATATTACTCTCCTTTCTATATATAGATATATATGTTATTATATATTATATATATATTATATATTATAATATATATTATTATTGTTATGTTACTCACCACACAGCACATCATTAGTTCTTCGTGTAGTGTTCCACGATTCATTGTTTGGCCATAACACCCAGTGCTCCATTCACTCACCGTTCTTGACTTGGGCCAAATCACCCCCAAAATCAGCAGTCCCCAGAGGATACTTCTGATTCCTACTGCTTCTCCCCCAGCCTTCCAGCTCAGGAACTGGAAAAAACAGTTCAGTCCCTGCTCATCAGGGGCTGTGAAATGACCCTCCCACCAAGACGGGAGGGGGCCCTGGAGAAATAAGATGGGGCTCTTGGGGGCTGCTAATTCACAGCCTACCCACACTGTGATATCTCAGGATGCTTCCACCTAAAGAGCCCAACCTCCTGCAGGAGGGAAACCCCTTTTCTTCTAAAACCACCCTGGTCCTTGGAATGGATGTATCACCGGAGACAATTTATTCCCCTCCCACCCGAGAAGTTCTAGACCTCATCAAGTTCTAGTTTCTTCTTTAAGAGCTGCATTAAAATATCTTTACAACTTGTGTTTATTGTTTGCTGAAGTTTAGCTATTTTTTAAAAAAATAATTATATTTATAGTAAAGTAAGGGCCATATCAATCCATCTTTCCTATTATTGGTTCCTAGTTTGATATCCAGTATATATATACAAACTCTTCACACGGAATGAAGTTTTGTCAAGAGTCCGCCTCAAGGCTGAGAGGGGCTGATGTGTTACTGCCACCTGGTGGCATATTACCTAAATTGCAGGAATATGCAACGAGACAGGACATTGATCATGAACATCTCAGGTAATACCACAGAATATTTTGAAGGGGAAAGGTCTTCATAATTACTATAAATAGTTCCACATGTAAGACTTAGAATATTCTGCACTTGTGGCAGTGCTGTGATAGCTCAAGAAAGAATTGATATCATCTGATCCGGGTGAAAGTCTCTCTCTTAAGTGTAAATATCAGTAAGCATAGTCTCTGAACATTCATAGAGGACATTTTGTCATGTGGAATCCAGCACGTAGTTCTGATCTGGTGAAAGCTCAGGGAAGCTCAGTCATAAAAATAATTAGAAAATTATAAAATAGAAATCTGGCTCAAGACGGTTTCTTGGAAAAATAAGATACTGCTTTGAGAAATGAAAAAAAGACAAATGAGTCCTAGCATTGGAACAGATTTTTCCAAAAACTGCAGGCAAAGATCTTTTTCCCCTGTGATGCAAGTTATCTGCTTTGCAATTCTCCAAGGGCTAAAATATATGCTTAACCGGCATCTGAGGCACATGGTGGGTCCAGTGCTGATTAAACTAGTAGATATTCCCACCGGTATAGGCCGCAGCGCTGGCAATTAGCTGTAACATAGTGCCCTGGAGGGGACAGGAAAGGCAAGCCTTCTCTGAGCCCCTGCTGCACACAAAGCATGTCTCTGGTCATAAAAGGAGCGATTATTCCACCAAGTTATTTGCACCGGCCCCTGCCAGCACCAACTCTGCATGACCTAGATGTCCCCTTCCTCCACTGTTCTGTTAACTGCATCCTTGAAGAGGCTGTTCTTTGTGAATGGAATCCTCTAGTATAACAGCGATTCTTAAAGTTTGGTCCCTGAGCCAGAAGGATGACATCACCTGGGAATTTGTTAGAAATGCAAATTCTCAGGCCCCACCCCAGACGTACTGAATCAAAAATTCTCAGGTCCCACCCCAGACGAACTGAATCAAAAGAGGCAGGCATAGGTGGCAGCCTTTAAGAGGCCCACTATCATTAAAGTTCACGAACCACTGCTATCTAAGGGTGGGTACCAATCCAGCATCATGGTCAGAAGAACACAACTATTTACCTGTTTGTTCTGGTGGGTCAAGAGTTCTCTATGTTGGTACAGCAGATCATCTCTTAATAATTCCTTGGATTTTCAGAGGTGGGAAATGAATGGGAGGTTAAGAAGGAAGTTTAAGCTTTTACTGGTGGGAGAACTGTAAGACAAGTTCATTTCTTCTCCATTATTTATGTGATGACTTAACGTGGCAAGAACTGCTGGAGTCTGTTGAAACCTCAGTGCATTGTACCTATGTGTTACATTTGAGCCACCATGTTGGTTGTAGCTCTGAAGTAACACATGTGTCCCCCAGAATCTTAGCACCAAAACTCTTGAGTTGGACTAGACAAAGGGACTTCCCATATGGCAGCTCTTCTAATGACTGAGTGTGAAAGACGCTCAATGCTTAATTGCATAGAGTGGATGCAGTTGTTGACTGGCTCTCTCCAACCTTTACAAAAGACAGCAGCAACTCAATCTCAGCCTTTATGATACATAACTTCTTCTCTTAAGACAATCTCAACCTTCGGTCATTATGGACTCAGTTGGCTCTCATGGGTGACTGTCTGAGAAATGCCCCAAAGTCTGTTCTTCTGAGGCACATTGAGGTTCATCATCAATTTTAAGAATTGAAAATTCACCCCATGTGTCTTGACAGCCAGACTGTCTTATAATTCTCTACATGTATTTGTATTCAGATGCTCTCCTGATCCTGGAAAGTCTGGTCGGGGGATGGAAACTTGACATTGTAATGCATGTCTTTGGTGTCTCTACAGTGTTGATAGTAAAAATACTCTGCTTTATTTGTCTCCATTTAATAATAATTCACATATTAAAAAGTCATTGTTGGACATTTTGGTTAGTTCAGAAAATGGGGAGTGGGATTTCCCATCCTTGACCTTCGTGACTAGGTGATTCGCAGATGAAGTAACTTGCTTTGCTGGGTAGTTGTTATGCCATCGGGATAGGTAAGACTCTGTTACGAGGCGTTTTGATCCAGGCCTTTGTAATTGCTGTACAGACAGTGTTCAAAGCCAGGTCTCTAACGACCATAAGGTGCTGACAGGACACTCATTTTTGCCATCATTCAGAGCTTTGCGAGAGAGCAAATTGCTTGTTACTTAAATGTGTCTGCCTTTGAAGAATAAAAGCTGAATTGACACCACTGGGATTTGAGCCTCCCCGGTGTAGGAATTCAGGAAATATGCCACAGAACGTGGCTTAGCAGGAGGACCAAGCAGGTTCCCTCAGCGTAATATACTATATACAGTCCGCATTGCGTGGAGGAAGACCTCTTCAACCAGATTTGGAAGATGGGTATTTGCTTGGATATATCTCAACAATGTGGTAAAAGCATCAGGTTCTTGCTAACCTTGAATACAAGAAAGCTGCGTCTTTGATAGTCCTACCAACAGTATGAGGCTCTTTTTTTCTAACCGGCAGTTGAGTGCCTTTTGTGTACCTAATACAAGGTGCAAGAGTAGCTCACGTTACAATTAATTTGAGTTACCAACAATTTGTCTTTATTATGCAAATATTCAGTGACAGCAATAGGAATGATTGTTACTGATGAATGTGTATATACCGGCAGATTACTAAGTGACCAATTTACTACAAAAAAGGGAAAGGAAAATTACTGAGATTTGCTGCTTTCTGCTCCTTGTTTTGCATTATGGTTCAGTTTGGATTTTTGCAACAATTCAGAAATGAAAATTGTTCTTTCCATAATGTTATCAGGGTTGATTTTTTTCCTAATTTTTTTTCTTTTGAAAATGTACAGCTTAATAACTGAAAAAAAAAACAAAAAAAAAACCCCAAGTTTTAAAATGCAAGGTCGGTGCTAGGGGTGCAACCCAGCAGCACTGTGGGCTTTTTAATTCAGTGAGCGAGAGATGGTGGGTGGGCTATTCTGGGAAAATGCTGACAGGAACATCCATCCACACTGAAAGTCGAGTGGAAACCTGGTCCAGATGAGAGCAAATTAAAATATGGATGATGTTTTCAAAGAAGCAGAGAATAAATCGCGGAAGTGCACACACTGTTTTAGATAAGGTCAGCAGCAATTTTGGAGTGTGCAAGAAGGAAAATCCATCCTGGGGAAATCTGCCAATGACTGTTCTTAGTTAAATGTTGGAATGGACAATATTGAGCGGTACTTTACAAAATGCATTCTGAAGCTCTTAGAAAGACATCTAGTGTTGTTGTCATGGATGACTTCCTTTTCATACTGTCTCTTGTATATGGTATATGTGAGAGAAAGAAAGAATAATGTGGGTCGGTCCACTTCCCGTGGCCCACCCTAAGCTAGTACTTTCTTGGACCACATAATAGAGTCCCTACAACATTTGATGGAGACCACGTCGGGCAAAGGTAGACGCTTCTGTGGCTGTGGTTTTGGAAATGTGCTCTTCCTAGCCTTCAGATATGCTATTAATTACAAGTTTAAAAATCCTCTTCTATTTGATCTGATAGGCTAGCCTTACTTTATGTTACTTTAAAATGAGAAGCTAAGTACTACAGGATACCAAATATTCAGTGGCAGTGCTCCGTTTCTGCTGGGACAAAGCAAGCCTGGCTTAGGTAATTGTGCTGTAACGTTTAAACCTGGGTGAATCGCTTCTGTCCCCGCAAACTGCTCTCGTACATTCCACATTCACAACGATCCATCTCTGTTGCAAGTACACCCAAAACCCAGCGTAGCCTCTGGTATAACTTGTGTGATTAATGGACTCTGGGTCCAGCCAATTCCTTATATTGTAGGTC
Organism: Ursus arctos; assembly: GCF_023065955.2. Classification (NCBI taxonomy): domain Eukaryota; kingdom Metazoa; phylum Chordata; class Mammalia; order Carnivora; family Ursidae; genus Ursus; species Ursus arctos. The sequence goes on along the minus strand of NW_026622930.1, from coordinate 28,507,231 downwards.
TATGAATTACTGTAATAATATAGGCATAATTGCAGGTACATTTTTACATCTGCCTGGTTCTAAAGCAGTTTGATCATTCATTCACTGAGAACAATTATTAACCTTCAACCCGAAAGCAGTTCCAATTTGGTACATAAATAGTATGTCAATTTACAATAGGGTGAGGGGTGGGGAGACAGTGTAGTTTAAAGGACATAAATAACACACTAACCTAGAAACAGGGAGGGGGGCCTGCAGCAAGAAGAAAAAGAGATTGCAGAAAAGTTTGAAAACAAAGAAGAGAAGAAATACCAGAGCAAAAGTGCTCACATCTCAAATTAGATGTGGAGAGTGCTTTCTCCTTCCTCTGTGAAACTGAGCTGCCTCTGTGTGACCGAGTCTACCTTGGAGACCGGGGGTCTGGGAAGTGTCGGGAGTGAGGGTCTTCATCTCGGAAGGTGTATTTACTTGCGCTGGCTCAGCTCTGGGTAAGCATTGTAGATGAGCAATGTACCAAAACCCAGGAACGTACCGTTTAGGGGACTGTTCATTAGCAGTCCACACAGTTAAAGAATTTCCTGCCAGTTGATACCCTCTGTAGTTTCTGTAACATTAGAGTCAGAGGTTTGCTTCTGATAGGAATTTTCTAATTAAAAGCAAATTTATCGTCCCTACATCTTGTCTCTGTGTATCCCCATCTCACACATTCTTTGAGTCACTGGTCAGATGTTGTTTCATTCTCAAGAAGCTTTCCTTATGGGCAGGAATTAGACCTCACCGATCTTTTTTTTTTTTTTAAAAGATTTTATTTATTTATTTGACAGAGATAGAGACAGCCAGCGAGAGAGGGAACACAATCAGGGGGAGCGGGAGAGGAAGAAGCAGGCTCATAGCAGAGGAGCCTGATGTGGGGCTCGATCCCATAACGCCGGGATCACGCCCTGAGCCGAAGGCAGACGCTTAACTGCTGTGCCACCCAGGCGCCCCTGATCTTTTTATTTATTTATTTTTTAAAGATTTATTTATTTATTTATTTGACAGAGAGACAGCCAGCGAGAGAGGGAACACAAGCAGGGGGAGCGGGAGAGGAAGAAGCAGGCTCATAGCGGAGGAGCCTGATGCGGGGCTCGATCCCACAATGCCGGGATCACGCCCTGAGCCGAAGGCAGATGCTTAACTGCTGTGCCACCCAGGCGCCCCTGATCTTTTTATTCTTTACAGTGCTCTCCACAAATATTTACTGACTAAATAAATGATATAATTTACAAGAAGAGTCTGGGAGGCTTATAAACACCTTTCTTTAATATATTCAAGAAAGCAATAAAAAATACTGGCATTTAGCAATGACCTGTTCATACAACAAAAGTATTTTATATGCATACAAATAGAACAGCCAATCCAACAAACCATTTAAGGGAAACCATTAAAATGGTATCATTGTTGCTAGTTACTGAGTTTATAGTTCATTTATGCTTTCCCTGAATATATTTTGTACACATTATGTAATAGCTTCAAACAAAATCTGACCGTTTCCATGGCTGTCACGCATAGTCCAGGCCCAGAAGTGCTTAGTTTGAAACAGCAGGCAGGAGAGGAGAACTTGCATACATTCCTTTACATGGTTAGTCTTGGAGTGGATGCAAAAATGTCCAATTTGTTTTTCTGTCACTTGGCAAAGCTTATCATTTGCCTAAGCGCAAGAAGATACATACTTCTCTCCTACTGGCACAAAGTATTGTTTGCACAAATGTAAATTTTCTTAAACGTATATATTCCTTTCTGAGTGTTTCTGTAAATGACATGCTTCATTCTGGGCCAGGTCCAATCTTATTAAAATACCCCCATAGAAAATTCTTGATGACCATGATGATTACACCCAAGTCCTCTCAATCACATATTTATTTCAGTCCGTATTTGATGCCACAAAATGACAGTACTACACATAAGGGACAGGACGTAGCTAACTGGCGTACAGTGTGAGTTATTTGGGTGGGATTATAGAGTAGAGATAAATGCTTTATATGAGAGAGATTGCGGTAATTAAAAATCGTGAAAATTAGCATCTGTACCCAATGTTCTGATGTACTGATTACGTTCCAAACATTATGCGGTTGAGCTTCAAAACAATCCTGTCAGTGTCGTTATTATGTCTTCTATCCATGGCAAAAATGAGTCTCTAAGAGGGGACTGGCCTTTAGGCAGCTGGTTAGGTGGGGCCTCATCTGGTGATCTGAGTCTGGTGCTTTGGCCTCCAGAGCCTGTGGCTGGAGATGTTGACCAACCCCCCTGCCCTGTTCTTTCATGGACCAAAGCAGATGCCACTGTCTGATCCCATTTCTCTCTTGCTGAGCCACATGAAGCCCAAGAATTGGCGATTCTGTCCGCTGTCCTGCCCTGTGTTCCCCCAGAGTGCATTTTGCTGGGTGTTCGTGCAGATGAAACACAGCCAGAGTTTGCACAAGAACCATGTGGCACGTCACCAGCGCCTTGATGTGAGCCCGCACATCGCCTGGGTTGAAGGAGGTAGATTGCCTGGAACAGATGTTCATTGGTTTATCTTCTCCAGGACTTTGGCCTCCTTTGGGAGGGTGAGAGGTCTTCCCCTAAACGTCTACTCCCCTTAGGTCTTACTTCCCAAGAACTTTAACTGGGCAGCTTTGCATGTGCTAAGGTGACCTGTTTCTGTCCGGGATAACAAAAACATTCCAGATGACTGACGCCTTTTACTGGGGACAGTTTGACCTGAATCTAACCCTCCTGCTTTACTTGCCAAGGCAGATGATCACTGCTAGGCCTTAGCGCCGACCTCTTTTATTTCTACACTGTTTTTCTATTTTCTTGCAAAAATAGCAAACTTGTCCAAGTGCCTAGCTACTATGGCAATAAGTAATATTTAAATAGACGCTGAATACGTGTGTCCCAGCTTCAGTGAGTCAGTGGAAGCAGTTGTGGGACCTGATTGCATAAATGCATGGGAATAATGTTTGTCTCTAGGGCAACAGAATTCCTTTGAGCCCTAGAGAGGACTGTGTTCAGATGCAGAAAGGCTGATGTAATGATCATACACGTTTCAGGTGGAAGGGTCAGTTTCTCCCTGAATGGAAAATGTCAAGAAATGGCCATTTGGATTTTTCTGCTTTGTAACCACAGCAAATGCCTCAAATAAAAAGAAAATGAATAGAAAAGCCCTCAAAAAGCTCTTAATGGGCCTGGAAAATATAAAGCCATCATGATTGGTTGATGGTCTTTATGTGTCTAAGCAAATGTCCTGGCTTAGTCAAATATGTTGATTTTTTTTTTTTTAACTGTGCGATTGATATTAAGAAACTTGGTCCTAGATAAATGAACTTTGCCTGGCAGAATACTGCTGGACATATCTTGAATACTTTGGGAAACCCTACCACTGCACACCCTTAAGAACACAAACCTTGGGGGGCGCCTGGGTGACACAGCGGTTAAGCGTCTGCCTTCAGCTCAGGGCATGATCCCGGCGTTATGGGATCGAGCCCCACATCAGGCTCCTCTGCTATGAGCCTGTTTCTTCCTCTCCCACTCCCCCTGCTTGTGTTCCCTCTCTCGCTGGCTGTCTCTATCTCTGTCGAATAAATAAAAAATAAAATCTTTAAAAAAAAAAAAACACAAACCTTGGTGGACACAATGATGACATTTCTCAGAGATGTCTCTGTCATTGTGGCTACAAGTGTGTTGTGCTGAGTCTGCCACCCTAAAAAGCTTAGGGCACATGGGTGGTCTATTAGTGCCGGTTCATTATTAATTCTGCCATAAAAATCTAGCTTGGTTCCTTAGACCAGATTCCTTCAAAACTGGCAGTGGACTTGCGAGCCTGTATATGCACAGAGATTAGCAGCCTTTTTCTGTCTTGACAGTAGGCAAAACAAGGAACAGGTTTGAAATTTCAAAGACAAGTTCAATATTAGAAAGGCCTTCCTGATTTTAAACACCCATTAATGTTCCCTCAAAAAAAAAATGGGAATCTTACAAGCCTTCCTTCTCCTTTGCTCCCCTCCCCCACCATCTACTCCTGCTAGCTTTCCTTTCTTTTCTTTCTTCAGAGAGTTCCCATCTATAAGATGGAGAAAATAATAATACATTTGAACCAAATCCTCAGGCTCCTTGCTTCACCCCTTATGCTGTAAACAAGTGTCCTCTTCTCCCTCTATTTGGTGCCACATTTTTTGCATTCTTTGTGCTTTTTGTCAGTGATTTCACTGTTCAAGGTGGCCCCCAATCACAGAGCTGATGTGCTCTCTCTTGCGTTCCTAAGTGCAAGAAGACTGTGACATGACTCAGAGAGAAAACGTGTATGTTAGGTAAACTTTGTCAAGGCACGAGTTACCGTGCTGCTGCCTGCGAGTTCAATGTTAGCAAATCAACAAAATATATTAAATAAGGTGTCCTGAAATAGAACCACGCAAGCCAACTTTTTGGGTTGATTCATTGATGAAAATGTGGCAGGAACCTGTGTTTCTCCTAGGAGCAGTGGTTCAGTATTAACAGGTACTTTGTAGAAAATAATTATCACAAGTAACAAAAGTAGACTGTAGCCTTGCTCTGGGGTTGCTGTGAGGACCATATGAGGTAATGCCTGTCGTTGGCAGGGTGCCTGGCATGGCGGCCATTGGCATCATCGTCCGTGGAGGCTAACGCATGGGAAAAGGAAAAGAAAATGACTGATAATTCCATTATTTTATCCCAACACCTGGTTGCATTTCGAGTCTTTCTTTCAGTCTCTGCTTCTCTGTATTCACATTTTTACACAACTCATTACAATGCATACAATTTCAAATAATTCTTTTAACTTACTGTCCTGTCATGTCTTTTAACTTACTGCCTTCATTTCCCTGGTCTTATTGAAAACGTGGTTCCGGGTTGACTCCAGAGCAGTCTTTTTCTGGTTTGAGGCTGATTAATCCCTCACAATCCCAACAAACCTTAAAATTCTGTTACTAATTATTAAAAAAAAAAAAAAAAAAGAGGTCAGCAATAGAGAGAAGACTCTTACTGAGCAGAGAAATTTACTATGCAATCTTTTTTTTAAAATTTATTTATTTTAGAGAAAAAGAGAGTGAGCACAAATGGGGGGAAGGGCAGAGGGAGGGAATCTCCAGCGACTCCCTGCTGAGTGTGGAGCCAATGTAGGGCTTGATCCCACAACCCTGTGAATCTCCAAGAGTAGGACGCTCAACCGACTGAGCCACCCAGGTGCCCCAACTATGCAATCTTTTTACCTCTAGTGAAAAACTATTTTTTAAGCCCAAGGATCTGGGGCATTATTCAGTAGAAAAAAAGGTGCTGGGAGTTCAAAGGAAGAGTAATTGTAACCTTAGTGAAAGCCATGGTGTAATACAGGGGGTGGCAGACTTTTTCTGTAAATGACCAGATAGTAACCACATCAGATGTTGTGGGCCATATGGTCTCTGTCACAACTATTCAACTCTGCACTGTGGCTAGAAAATAGCTGTGGATGATGCCTCAACAGAAGAGGGTGGCTGCATTCCAACAAAACTCCATTTACAATTAAGGTACAACAGAATGTCTGAAGGCTCAAGCGGGCAGTGCTTTTGTTTCTCTATTACACGCACTTCTAGTATGTGTCAGACCTCACACTGGCTGGCAGAACACCAGCAAGAGTAGCAGAACACGATTGTCCATGTCTTGTGAAGTGTACAGTCTAGAGGGGAAGAGAGAGATCTTAATGAAAAATCATACAAATTAATGTTTAATTACTTATGCTGATGAATGCCGTGAAGGACAGGTTAGTGGCGGTTAGTGGCAGTAAGACGATCGATAAGAGATTCGGGCATTAAGAGAAGGAGCTACACTTTGAGGGTCCCAGCAGAAGCTCACTGAGAAGGTAGGGCTTTGATTATCGTGGAATAAGTGGTTTTCATTACCAAGCACTTGATGTGTGGGCCCAGCAGTAAGGAGTAAGCTCTTCGTCGATGTACAATGCTCAGTTGGTCATTGAACAGGGCAAAATAGGAACTTTCTACCTTGAACTGATAATCCCTCTGATGACCCCTCGACTTTTACCCGTGGTTATAACAACCATGCCATTTGGATTCTTATTCTAAAACGCGGATTTTTTTTTTTGCCCTTTTTATAGAACATCCTTTTTTTCTTATGGTTTTTCTTGCCAGCTCCCCATTTGCTGACCTAGGGCTGGATTTATTAGTGTTGACCACTCCCTTAGTAGTATTTTATGTACGTATATACGTATTATTGTCTTTTCTAGGAAGGAATGAATAGTGTATGGTTGGGACACGCACAAGATTCAGAGTTATCTTTAGCCTTGGTCAACTTTCAGTTAAGTCACACCTCTGTCCCCCTTAGCTAACCAACCTGTGTCTCCTTTCCCTGGTGGCGGGGCACCCAGGAGTCCCTGCGTCTGCCCCTGCCCTCCCATCACCTGGAGTCTATCGAGGCTGCCTGAGCCTAGTAGCCTTGTGGCTCCTCATTGATTGTCTGTCCCAGGGGAGAGCAGCGCATGGAACTCTCTGGGCAGAGCAGTTGTTCTCTCACTCTGGTAAATAAGATACTCTACTCCATTACCCCCTACTGACAATTTCAGTGTTCAATCCCTCTTATTTCTATGTGGGAAAGGACCATCTTTCCATGGTTTGATTCAAGTGGGGAATAAGGAGAGAGACATCTTGGAACTCGTATGTGTGGCCGAGAGCGGGAGACAGCTGTTGCTTGGGCATTACAGCCGCTCACAGGGTTATCCGGGGTGACGGTGGCAGGGGAAGAGGCCCCCAGAACAATTGCTCAACAGCTGCTCAGCCACTAATGCTTCAGGAGCAGTGGAGAGTGACTGGGCTCACGCTCCAGAACCCAACTCTCCACTGGCTGCACTGCGGCAGCGTCCGGGCACCCATAAGGGGTGTCCTGGGATGAGATGTGTTGGTGCGCATACATGGGAAAAACCCAGAGACTTCTAGAAGTATGTGGAGCAGATTCTAGGGGATGAAGTGTGGTCAGCTGAGAATTTGAATTAAACAGTTTTACTGTTTTAAGTTTTTATTCTAGTTTATTCCTGTTAATGTGATCCCAGCTTTCCACCGGGCTATGCAGCCCAGCAAAGCATGGATTACATTGTTAATGAGCAGGAACTCCTGATCGTGTCTGTCTTTTAGCTGTTCAATCCTAAGATTAGTCCTTTTGAAATCTCTGTAAGTCCCTGAGATTAGAAGTGTAGGTTGTCCCAGGCAGTGAACTTGTCGAAGCACTACTGGGTATCAGGTAGAAAGAGATTTCTCCCTCCTCCTTAGCAATATGTTTATTTTCATAATGGGTTTGTTATCCTTTGTTCATTTTCCATGGAAAGGCTTCTTGCTACTCTACTTTTTTTTTTTTTTTTAAGTAGGCTCCAAGCCTAGCTTAGAGCCCAATGCGGGGCTTGACTTGTGACCCTGAGATCAAGACGTGAGCTGAGATTGAGTTGGACACCTAACCAACTGAGCCACCCAGGCACCCCCTTGCTACTCTATTTTATTGTGTTTTATTTTTATTTTTTAAAAAGATTTATTAGAGAGAACACACGCGTGTGTGCGTGAGAGTGGGGAGGGGCAGAGAGAGAGAGGAAGAAAATCCTCAAGCAGACTCCTTGCTGAGCATGGAACCAGACACAGGCTCAGTCCCATGACCCTGAGATCATGACCTAAACCAAAACCATGAGTCCAATGCTTAACCGACTGAGCCACCCAGGTGCTCCTGCTACTCTATTTAAGAAATTATCTCATCACTATTATTCTAAGTGAATTCTGCAGTATCTTTTAAAGGGGGAAGCTAATCATGTGACTCCTTTTCTTAAAACCCTTCATGGTTCTCCAAGGTTGTTAGGGTTAAGGGATGGAGACATGTTGCAAATGAAAGGGAGTGCCAAAGTCAGTAATCAAGATAAAAAATATTTAATGTACTATTTTCTAAAAATCTAATAAGCAAACTATGGCCCACATCTGTATTTATAAGTGAGGTCTTGACCCACACTCTTCATGTCTTTGGACGGCCACCATAAGCCTCATCACACCTCTCTACCTCTCGTGTTAAACTCCATCCACACTGACCTCTGTGGCCACTTTCCTTTCTGGAACCCATAGTGCTTCCTCCTCTCTAACCGCTTGCGTGAGTTGTTCCCTTTCTGCGTCCCTGCCTGGGATGGCCCCTGCTCATCCTTTAGAACTCACTCAGTGTCCCTTCTCAGGGTCAGGTGCCTCTAGTCTATGTCCTCATGGAGGTGAGCGCCCTTCCTTGAGAGCATTGGGGAGGTAGACATGCACTGGGGCATTTTGCTTCTTGACATCTAACTCCTCCGGCTGACCATAAGTCCTCTGAGAGTAAAACTGATTCCTTTCTCCCTCTCTTAGCACAGCAGCTCCCACCTCGACGATTAATAAACAATTCATGGGTGTTTGTCTAATGCGCTTCTGGTGTATCCCCCATGATATCAGATCTGGAGACTTCAAGTGGTTGTTTTCCTGTAGTCGGAGTAACAGCACACTTGTCCACGATTCGTGGAGTTGTTTCTCATCTTCACAGCTGGTGGCAGGTAGGTTAGGAGCCACCCTTATCTCTGCTTATCTCTGTCTCAACTCCTTAGGAGGAGGGAGTCCAATGGTAAAAAGAAGTATGAAGCCATCACTCTATGGATGAGGAGAGTGAATCTCAGAGAAGTTAATCGACTTGCCCGGGAGTTGGTAGTGCAGCCCAGACCTCGCACCTGGGTGTTACGACCCTGGGTGTCCATCCTCGTTCTGCTCTCCTCTGCTTGCTCTGTCAAGAGAAGGTCCTGAAGGAGACTGTCCTTTCACTTTCCAGCAAAAGGACAAAGGAGATTAGGAACATTTTCTTACCATTAATGCCTTACCAATTTCTAGACCTCCTTTTCCTGTTAATCCCTTAAAACATCTAATTTGCACATCTCTGTGCTTAGAGGCTGAGTGTTTGGTATAAGCTCCAGAGCAAATAAAAGGCAATAAAACAAATACATAAAAAGCAATGAAAGATGTCTCCTGGTAGAAGATAATTTGCTTTCTCTTGTCCACTCTCTCAGGTTGGCTTTATCCTCTTCACCGTGAGGGACTTAATTGGATCTGTCTCTCTTATTAGCCCTCAGGTTAAATTGGCTTCCAGAGAGATACTGTCTCCTATTAGACTTGTAAACTTGACAAACCTTCACGGACTGAAGTATTCATCAGTGTAGGGACAGAACACTAGTTCTGAATGGCTCCTTGTGGTCATGGCAGAAGCCATTGGCTGCTGTTTGCACTTCGGCCTGAACCCCACTGCAGTGAAGGGTCAGGCCTGGGACATACTCCGTCAATAGCGACTGCTCCCTCTAACGTGAGGCCACATCCTTTCCCCCATAAACAGTGCACGTCTCAGCGGGGATTGGGTGCTACCTCATGGTTTTCTATTCACTCATTCAGCAAATATTTACAAAGCCTCTGCTATGTACTAGGCATTTCTAGGCTCTGGGCATATGCAGTGAACAACTTAAAGCCCCTGTCCTCTTGACATTCTCATGAAGGAAACAGTCAACGGACAAGTAATCAAATAAGTTTTATTTCCAGTACAAGTGCTATGGAGAAAATTTGATTAGGGATAATAGGGGTAATGTTTGATGATGCTGGAAGGTGGCAGATGGGGTGGTCAAGGAAGGCCTCCCCTGAGAGGGAACATTTGAACAGAAGCCTGAGTCATGGGAAAAAGGAGCCATGTGAAGGTCTGGGCAAAGTTTACCAGGCAAGGTGAGTCCAGAGTAAGGTCGATTGTCCAACAATGGGCAAAAGACCACTGTGGCTGGAGAGCGTGGAGAGAGGGGCAGAGTGGCAGGAAGCAAGACCAGAGATGTGGGCAGGGCCAAAGCAGGAGGAACTTCACGCAGATCGCAATCTGTAATGGAAGGCACGTGATCTCATATATGCTTTAAAGAGACCATTCTGGATGCTCTGTGCACTGAAGAATGGACTCTAGTTGGGCAAGGAGATCCAGTGAGAGTCTACTGGAACAATCCAAGTAAAAGAAGAAGGGGACTTGGAGTGGAGTGTTAGTGGAGGTGGTGAGAAGAGCTCAGGGGCTGGTATGTTTTGAAGGTGGTGCTCATTCACCATTGGAGCTGGACCAGAGGTGGGCTATGAAGGAAAGAGATGAGTCCAGCATCACTCAAGAGTTCATTTGTGTATATTTATTGAACATCTATTATGGACCCTCCGTTGTTCTAGGTGTTTGGATATACCAGTGAGTGAAATAGTCAAAGATTCCTGCCCTTATAGAACCTGCCTTCTAGCAGGAGAAAGCCAGAAACAGCAAATAAAGTAAAAAACACTACATTGTATTGCATATTCAGAAGATGATATATGTTGTGGCAAAAAGAAAAAATAGAGCAGAGGAAGGACACTTGGGAGAAGGATCGTTAAAATTTTTGTTAGAGTGATCCGAGCAGGTCTGCTTAAGAAGTCACCCAAATGTTCGGTCTGAGTAGTTAAATCGATAATGCTGCTCCCTAATGAGGTGTCTAAAAAGATAAGATAAAACTGGAGGAAGGAACAGATTGAAAGGGTGGTGAACAAGCTAGTTAAGTAGTGAGCTTCCTCTTAGTGAAGATATTAAGTAGGTAATTGGATATTCAAGTCTGGGCCTTAGGAAGAGGTCAGAGCTACACATTTCAGTCATCAGAGTCTAGAAGGTCTTTTAAAATGCTACAGCACCAGGGGCGCCTGGCTGGCACCGTTGGTTGAGCATCTGACTCTTGGTTTCAGCTCAGGTCATGATCTCAGCGTGGTGAGGTTGAGCCCCGCATTGGGCTCCATGCTCAGTGTGGAGTCTGCTTAAAGTTCTCTCTCCCTTTACCCCTCCCATTTGTACGCACTCCCTCAATCTCGCTCCCTCTCTGAAATAAATAAATAAATTTTTAAAAAGAAAAAAAAGCTACAGCACTGGATGACATCTCCAAGGGCATGAGTGTAGAGACTGAAAAGAGGGCCAAGGGCTCTTGGGTCCTCCAAGGGGAGGAAAGAAAAGAGGAATTAGCAAAGGAAACCCAGAAGGAGCAGTCAGGAAGGCAGGGGCAAGACAGGGAGCATGGAAGAAGAGAAGTGGAAGGTGGGGTGAAGAGGGAGAGAACAATCAACTACGTCCAAAGCATCGCCAATAAGATGGCGATGAGTCGGGGAAATGAACAAGATCTTTCTTACAGGCTCCTTCTTGGGTGGTGAGTAATCACGTTACCCCACGGTCACCATTTCACTGCAGTGTGTAGAGTCACAGAAGGGTGTGCACTCACTGTGCGCCCACCAGGGCTGAGCCCTTTGTGTCGGCCAGTGTTGATGTGGTTCACTTCAGAGTAAGTGCTTGTTCTCCAAGGCAGCACCACGGGGTTCAGATCACGGAAGACTGAATGCCACACACAAGATCGTGGACTTAATTTTATAGGTAGTGGGGGGGTTAGGCTAAGGTTTTTAAGCAGGGAAGTGACATGTCTTAGCCTGTGTCATGTGGATCTTTTGGGGAACGGAAGGGAGGATGGGGTGGAGTGGGGAGTGGTGGGGGCTAGGAAGGGAGACTTGTTTTCATTGGTGGAGGCAAGAGATGGGAGGTCCCATGCCAGAGGAGAAGCAGGGACAATGCAAAGGGGTGGAGAGGCGAGAGACTTCGAGAAGGCAGATTTGACAGCATTTGGTGGGTGATAGGGGTGAATATTGAGAGAGGGAAGACTGAAGACAACTCTTGGGTTTCTTTCTTGTGTGACTCAGGGATAGGGCCTACTGTGGATTTCTGCCAGGAGATCAAGGGAAGGGGCTGCCAGATTAACCAGTTTATGGATTAATTATTAAGACACAGCAGGGACCTGGGAGCTCCTCTCCTCACGAATTAGTTAGCTGGTAATTAGGCTGTGGCTGATTAATGCTATCGCCTGCCCCCTGTGGGGTGGGAGGAGAGGCTCTGAGCCACCCCCAGAGTTGCTGTGGTGCTGGAAGGAGGGGGACCCAGAGTCCCCACCATTACATGACAGCTCCTCCTCTCCTCCCAGAAACCCAGCTCTGAAGGGGCATCCTGGACATCAGATTCTGTCTCCCCATAATTCTTCACATGTTCTTTGCCTAAAGGCAAAAACAAAACAAAACAAAACACCAGGGAAAGGGGACAATATGTATGCCACGGAATTATTTTTCTCAGTAGCAATGTTTTACAAAAACACCATGGCAACTTTCCTTCTCAAATAATTGGGGTCCGACCTTCACGCATTTGTCAAGTGCATATCAAAGTTCATTTTTCCACTTTGGAACTACGACCTGGGTCCCTCCCCGCTCCGCGGCCCTGCCCCCCACCGGGCTCTGTCCTCCTGAAAACTGCCTATTCTCATATGAAATGAAAATCCCCCAAGGTTGACGCAGCAGCTCAACACTGAGCGTTGGGGAGGAACCCGGAGGTGAATTCAGTAAATGATTTTGAAATTCATAAATTCCCCCAGAGACCTAAGTTGCTTTAATTCATGAAGTTAAGTACATTCCGACCTCCTGTTGGAGCCGCGTGAGAACTAAAGAAAGGGTGGTTGAATTGGAAGGAATGTTCAGGATCCCTCCTCTCTAGTCCTCTAAATTCCAAACATTCTCTAATGGCTGAGTGCAAATACCATGCCAGAGTGCCTACCTCAGACCTCATTAAAGGTATCGAACCCAGGCAAGAGTCTTGCGTCTGCCAGTTTCCCCATCCTGCAATGGATACAGGCACAGAACACTGCAAATGCAGAAGAGCTTAGCAGAACGGTGGGCAAAGAGCAGGAAGTACAGGGGGCAGCGGAAGGGCTGGGCGAGGGCTTTCTTTAACAGTATTTTTTAAAATTAACATTAAGTGCCAAATTTTTTAAATTGGTAATTTTTATTTAACCCAAATAATCCTGCTTCTCTTAAAAAAGTCAGAAGATATGGCACATAAGGGCCCCAATTTCCACTCTGGTTGTAATTTTCTGTACTTGTGTTTTCTTCAAATGAACAGGCATTCATGAGATTCCTTCTACAAGGAAAGTATTCTGTTTGTCTCTTGAGTAAGATGCTCTTCTTTGATTTAGTTCTCTCCCTTTTAGCTCATAGCAGTAGAAGATGTGAGGGATGGAAAGGACCGTAGGGTGTAGCCCCCTACTCCACAGATGGGAAAGCGAGGCTTGGGGAAGAGAAGTGACTTTCTTGAAGTCGTGGAGTCATAACTCAGGTTAGAACCTGAGCTTCCAGAAAATAATAGTCCACCTGCCTAAGGCTCTCGTCTGAAGCAGCCAGTGATCAATGCAGAAGGAAAGAACGAAGTAAATGCCCGGTGGCTCCTGAATGGTAAAAATAGTAAACACTAGAGGGGTTTATAGGAGGACAGAAATGCCTTCTGACACATGACTAGGCTTCAGTAACCCGGTGTCCATAGCAATTGGCTTCAAACTGGGGTGTTCGGGTGCATTCTCAGGGGACTTGGGGTTCCCTGTGAACATGGTGAGTATGGGTATATTTGGATCACCGGCTGCTGAATTTCAGGGCTTTGTTTGTTTCTCTGAGAGGATATGGCACTGTCCTGGCCACGGAGGGGGAGAAGGAGGGAAATGGGTGTAAATGCTGGCATGCGCTAAGTGAAGGCCCAGCGATGGCATATGGTGCTGTTTCACCTGGTGGTTCGGGACGGTCGTGGTTAGTGACGCTTCCTTCTGCAAGCAACAGTTTCATTGCTGCAGGACACCCTTGTCCATTGCATTATTTCAATGTCATTGACCATTACTAGCTTTGTATTTCATTTTTGTATTTGTTTTGGTTTTGGAATTACATGAGAACGACACGCAAAAGCACTTTTGTGTCGAGTTGTGTTAGTTTTATACATATTTAAGCAAGGTTGCCATGAAAGTAATCTAAAACAATGCTGAAGGTAGGGGAGATTTTATCTTGCCTTTAAAAGGAGTCTATACATTATTCAAAGTTGTTGCATACACTGACTTCCTGTCACATTTGTATTGAAGTTATGAGAAACTGTTGGCATGAGAGAGAATTCCAGTGGCATGAGCTCTTCTGCTGTCAGAGTGAATTACTGAGAAGGAACTTGGTGTGGGAGACCTGATAGGCTCTTCCCTCAGTAGGTGGCTGTTCCCACAGGGGATTCTAAAATCTAAGAGGTAATTCTGACTATTGTTTTGCTAGCTTTAGAACCTAATCCATTGTAAGATGTTATATACAAGGTCTGAGTGGTGAAAAGGTGTACCTGCCATTGAACGCGATGTAATGTTTAGCATGAGGTCAGCAGACTGTGTAGCCTGTGGACCAAATTTGGCTCCCAGACTATTTTTGTCAATAACGTTTTATTGAAACTTAACCACACCCATTGTTTACAGATTGCCTGTGGCTGCGTTCGCACTATAATAACACAGTCTGTTAGTTGCGATGGAGACTGATGGTCCCCCAAAGCCTAAACCTTTCTATCTGGCAGAGCCCTGGCATATGCATTCTAGACACAATCATTTCCGCACTGTGCTTTCCGCTTACATACATCTCAGTTGTTTGATTCTCTGAAGGATCTACTCTGTTCGAACAATTAGGAGATTCTAGCTTTGCGTAAGATTCTTTGATTTTTCTATGAGGGAATCTAGTCTGTTCTCAACCTCGATTGTTACTGTCTTAAAATAGTTAGGAAATTGGAGGCTGGTGCAATGCTGCTGTGATCCTGGACCCCTACCTCGTAGAGCTAGCCTGAGCTGAGCTGTGAGTAAGATGCTTGTGTTTTCATCTGTCCGCCCTCCCCCTCCCACCCGTACCCTGACTCTCTCTCACCACCTCTGGGACACAGGGTTCTGACTCCTTCTTGTCTTTCAGCCACATCACTGAAGGCTCTGCTCCCTCATTCCCGGCTCCATTCAAATTCATTTTGTCCACTTCTCATTTCCTCTGAGGGTATTTGCACTTGAAGCTTTTACCCCTACTGGGGAGTAAGCGGCTTTGTCCTCTCTTAATGATTTGACCAACCCAGAGGTGTTGGGGGAGATTGGTAGGATGGGAGTGGCCCAAGGAGAAAGGATGGGGGAGGGATGTCCCTGGGAATGGCACGAGTCCCCCTCCGTGGCTGTGTGGTTCAGTGTG
This sequence comes from Ursus arctos, assembly GCF_023065955.2. Lineage (NCBI taxonomy): Eukaryota > Metazoa > Chordata > Mammalia > Carnivora > Ursidae > Ursus > Ursus arctos. The sequence continues at coordinate 28,492,127 of NW_026622930.1, read as the reverse complement.
CCTAATCCTGAGTTGTTGGGAACATCACGTCTGTGCCTCTCTTACCTCAAAAGCCCCAAATCCTCAGGAGGATACAAGACTGAAAAAAAATTCCCTCAATGAGGTTGGCATTTTTGTAGAATCACTTAAGGCTAACACAAAAAGCCGAAGACTCTAATGCTATTTGGAACACTTGACTGGGGATGACTTCCTACTTGGACGTGGCTAGAGAAATCTTCAAAGGACTAGCGGAGTATGGTATCGCGTAGGGACAGTTCCTAAAAGGAGATATTTACTGCTAAATTTACACTGCTTAAAAAAATAAACTTTTGTGGGAGTAACCAAAATAATGTAAGACACCAGAGCTATCTTAGCCAAATCGGGTCATTCCTGATCCCACTGGCGTTGCTCGCCCTCTGAGGATTAGGTCAGCTATAGTGAACACCCCTGACTGGTAAGCATCTTAGGAACTGGCACGTTGGTACATTTGAACACTGGTTACAAATCTAGGCAGATTTGGGTTTAAATCAAAATCAAATGTCCACTTCTTCTATGGCAAGCGTTAACACGGATAGCTCCAAGGACCGCTGAGCACATACTTACTCAAGTCTCTATTGTTTCCATGCGTGTGTCTCTTTGTATAAATTAGGGACTACTCCATACTTTATGAAACAAGCCATCTTCACCAGCTGGAGAATACTACCCAAATCTGGTGATGAGCTGAGGAGAGAGACCAGGCAGCGCCCCCACCACACAATTAGAGGAAAAGCCAAATCACTGAGCTGCGGGTACAAAATCTCTTTGGGAAGAGCTGTCTCAGCAGAGTAAGAGCCCATGTAGCCTGTTTCAGCAAAGTTTCCCTTGCCCTCCAGACTCTCCAGCAGGCCTGCACAGAGTCCATCCTGCACGAGGGCCTCTCTCTAGATCTGAGAAGTTCAAGTCTTACCCATTCTACAGTCCTTTATTTCAGAGGCTTTGGGAAGAACTCACACAACGAGTCTGGGCCCTGCTTTTCACAGAACATTTTAATACAATGGACTCTTCCAATTTGTAGCCAAACTCAGGAGGAGCAAGTCTCCTCCCCTGGGAGCAGAAGCAAGACCAGTGCCCAGGTCCCTGCACAGTGTCTTTGCCTCCAGGTTTGCTGCAGGCTGGAGATGCCCGTTCTCCACAGGAACTAGAGAGGCAGAGCCCCGGAAGGAAGGAAGGAAGGAAGGAAGGAAGGAAGGAAGGAAGGGAGGAAGGAATGAGAGAGGGAGGGAGGGAGGGAGGGAGGGGAGCTGGCATGGGGTAACAGGGGTGGTAGATGGAAACAGGCATGGCTGCAACTGCCCACCTCTACTTAGCTGGCAAGTTGGTCCCATGACATGCCGTCAGAGCTTATGCAGAATGGATCCTGTTTGTTTAGAAAAAGTAGACTCTTAGTGCATTACTCCAGGTATTTATTGTCTCTTGCATGGCAGATACCAGGTACATAAGGCACACAAACATATTTGAGTGAATGCGTACATTAATGAATTAATTAAGATCTCAGACTGTGGAGGCAGGCAGAATTGGGTGGAAATGCAGCTTTGTCTGTTCATAGCTGTTAGTTCTCTATGGCCACATAACAAATTACCTTCAAATTGAGCAGCTTCAGTTCTCTCACAGTTTCTGTGGGCAAGCAAGCTGGTAATGGCTTTGCTGGGTCCCTCTGCTTCAGGTCTCTCCCAAGGCCACAGTCATCTAAGGCTTGACTGAAGGAGGACCCATTTCCATCTTGACTTACATGGCTGTTGGCAGGCCTCAGATCCTTAATGGCTGTTGGCCAGAGGCATCCCTCCCTTGCCACCTGGGCCTCTCCAAAGGGCTGCTCACAACATGGCAGCCAGTTCCCCCCAGAGAGACGAATCTCAGAGGGAGTCCTGAAGAGAAGCTATGTGTTTCTGTTTTGTTTTATTTTTTGAAAAGTCGTTTATTGTGGCTACACACACATATTGGACATAAAATTTTCTATTGTAGCCATTTTTAAACATACAATTCAGCAGCACTTAGTACATTCACAATGCTGTGCTGTCACCACCACTAGTTCCAAAACTTTTCCTTCACCCCAAGCAGAATTTGAAGCTGCAGTGTTTTTACAACCTAATCTCTAAAGTGACATACTGGCACTTCTGTTCTCTTTCTTGGAGGCAACGCACTAAATCCAGCCCATACTCATGGGAAGAGGATTGCACAGGGTGAGAATACCAGGGGGTGGGCGTCCTGGAGGTGACTACCATAGAAGCCAGGTGATCTCAGGTGGGTAACTTACCTCGCTGAGCCTCGGTTACATCCTTCGTAAAACAGGAGTGGTATCTACCTGCAGAGCTATGCTCATATCCAAGCGGAGCACCACCTGACCTTCTGCTCACCAGCAGGAGATAAAAGGCATGGTCCTGAGCTGCGAGGGTCAAGCACCTTGGACCCTAGACCATATCTTCCTGCACAGCCTCTTGGGTTCTCCATGATGGTTCAGTAACCATCACATCTTTGGAGCCCCTGACAGCATGAACGGATAGGGCAGAAGAAGAGGCAGAACCACGCAGATCCAGACTACAATCCCTAAATACTCACTGTGTCATCTTTATATGAAGCGGAGTTCCCTCTAACAAAGAAGCCCGTATTGGACGATGCTTAGCTCCTATGGTCTCATCATACCACCTCTAGGGATCCATCTCCAACCCCTCCCTCAGTTGCTCATACTCACCACCACGGTGCCATTCTCGTTCCATCATGGTTTACTCTCTTCTTCCATGAGAATTTCCAAACATTGCTTTAATGCATCTCCTCTCTTCCCTGACGAGCTGTCCTATGCAATGAATAAGAAACAGTTCCCCGGGAGCTCTGTACATGGGATTATGTAAGGAACAAGCAGACTGCTTTTAAAACCATTCTTTAAAAATTTCCGAAATGGCAATACATGTATCTGTTCTTGTCCCGTCTCACAGGTCAGTCCTACCCAGGTCAGGGTTTCTTTCCAAACCCAAGCATACAGATGTGTTCCGGGGTCCCCAAACATTCCAGCCGTGTCTTTATACTTCCCCTTCCATAGTCCTATAAGGGACTACCAGTTTGGATCCATAACTAATCAGCTGAAAATTAATTCAGACTTTAAGTCAAAGAAGTGAATTAATATTCTGTACAAACGTTGCCAGTGATGAGTATTTTGGAAAGATTATTGATGACATTTGAAATAAAAATAGTTTCCTGGCTAATGCTCAAAAACCAAAAATAATTACTGAACAGTGTTTCCCGAAGTGTTTCTGTGGAATGAAATGCTATTTGTTTGCCCACTGACCAAACTGAAATTGGTAATCTCTAGGGTTGATGAGAATATGGTGAAACGGTCATAGATGGTTTGCTGCTGGGGGTATAAATTGGACTCTTCTCTGGGGAGGAAACCTGTAATTTCAGGATTTAAAATATATGTACTCTTAGAACCACAAATTCTACTTTTAGAAATTAAATCATCCTTGCACACCTACAAAAAGGGACATACACAAGGAGTTTCACTGCAGTATTGTTTATGATAAGAAAAAATTAGAAACAACTCAAATGGTCATCAGTAATAGACTAGGTAATCAGTCCCGTGTGCCTCTCTGTTTTGGAGCACCATGCAACAGTTAAGGTAGTGAGGCAGATTGATATGCCCGCACCTGGGAAGAAGGGCATAGTATTTTGTTACGTGGATGAAGCAAGTTATAGAATGGTATTTCAGTATGACCCCTTCTGTAAGAAATTTTATGCATACATATAATATATATGAAATATATACAATATTAATTATATATATCTCATATGTTTTTATATATATGTATAATATTACATGTACACTCACATAGATTTATTTGGAAGGATACACACCAAACTGTTGATAGTGGTTACTCTTCTTCTTGGGAAAAGAATAGAATTTTCTAAGGGATGGAGTGTTGCTTTCCACTCTATTACACTTGCATAGCATTTGAATTGTTTACAATTACATACATTGCCTTTTAAACTAACTGTGGAAGTAACATGTGTTTATTTTTAAGCAATGGAAGCAAAAAACCCTACAATCCTTCACTCAGATGCAATTATCATAAATTAATCATCCATACCTTTTTCTACACATGAATTGTTTTTTAATGTAATTATTTCATATAGACTATTTTTAAGCTATTTATTTTTAGTTTAAAAATATATGATAGAAAATGTGATAAATGCAATTATTCCCTAAAGAGTTACATAATAAATATATTTATATGTTAGTGGGTACTCAGTTATGTCTAATGGTTATTATATTGTGGTTTTTAGGTACATGAGATTGCTGGAAACTTGGAATTAGAAATGGGGCAAGGTAAACTTTTAATGCAAAAGCCTGTTACCTGGTTCCTTGCAGTCAGTCTTGTCCATCCCTAAGTCCACACTGTCCAACCTCAGCTCTGTCAGTGTCTTAACTAAAGTCCTCCATGGCCACCGATCACCCTTGAGATCAAATTCTACCTTCCTCATATGGATTACAAGGTCTATCATTTTCTGGCTCATGTTTATGCTCCAGCATATCTCCGGTCAACACCTTTATCTCCAATTCCTGTCGACCTCCCACCTCACCCTGGCTTCCTCTCACTTCTTCATGCTTCTGCTTCCTTTCCTCTGTTGCAGATTCAACCGCTTCTCTGACTCCCAGAGTATCCTGGAGCTTTACCCTGAGCCCTGGGTGGCTCTTACTTTTCCAACTCAACAGGCACTCTGCCTTTTCCTGACAAAATCGTTCATTGTGTGTAGAGACCCAGAGCAAGGTTATTAAGCAGTCTCTGCTTCAAGCTCATCTGTGAACAGGATGATAATAGTATCACCTCCTGAGATTGCGGATTGGACCAAGTGAATGAGTGCATCTTGGTAGCTTGAAAGTGCCGGTGCATAGTAAGTGTTCTGCATGCTTGTGGCTGCAGTGGCTATTTTACTTATTTGGTTTGGTTGAGATTGATTTTGCCTTCTGCTCTAGAGGTAGTCTATGGATTAGCTAAAGTGATCAGTTCATCTCCTTTTACATTGTACGATTGGTCCAGAAAAGAACATGCAACCCAATCTGAGCCCATGAGAGTCACTATGAAAACTTTGAATTTCGAGGGAGAGAAACTCTCTTCTTTCTCTAGACTTGAGCAGAAGTATGCCAGGCTCATTGCTGCTACAGCCAAGAAACTACAAGCAGGAGCCCCTCTGAGCATGGGGCCAACCCAGAAGCAAATGGAGCAGACCAAAGAGAAGGAAAGAATGTCCTGGTGACTCTGTGTGGGGCCTTTTCATGAAGCTGTGCTTGACCAGCTCTTCCCTCCACTCTTCATTCATTCGAGCCAGAATGTTCCTTTTTTTGCTAAATCACTTAGGATTGTGTTTTCTATCACTTGTGAACCAGAGTTTCAAGACATGTATCCCATGTCTAACCAACATCGTCCCTTAGTTTAATACTCTGTCTTTTGGTCTTTCCTCCTCATTGGGTTTAAGCTCTGTGAGGAAAGGACCTGGGTCATTATTACCTTTGTACCTCCAGTTCCCAAGACAGTACTAGAGCATATTAGATGCTATTTCTTCAGTGAATAAAATACACTAGAGGCTATTTCAACACATCGTTTGAGTGTTTCAACATAGCCTGTTCAGAGCTGCTGATTTATCCAGGCCTGAAATTCCACTGGAAGACATAATAGGATAGGGGGAAGGAATTAACATTATTGAATGCCGGTTAGGAGCTAGGTAATGTATACAGTGGTCCCCTCTTATCCATGGGGGATACCTTCTAAGACCCTTAGTGGATGCCTGAAACCACAGATAGTACTGAACAACCCTATACAGACTATGATTTTTCTTATATATAAATACTTATGATAAAGTTTAATTTATAAATTAGGCACAGTAAGAGATTAGCAACAATAACATAAAATAGAAGAATTATAACAATATACTGTAATAGAAGTTACATGAAGTAGTCTCTCTCTCTCAAAATATCTTACTGTACTATACTTACCCTACTTCTTCTCGTGATGATGTGAGATGATAGATGCCTCCGTGATGAAGAGAGGGGACGGGAATGACACAGCCTTAGACTACTATTCCCTTCTGACAGTACATCAGAAGGAGGATCATCTGCTTCTGGACCATAGTTGACCACGGGTAAGCGAAGCCACAGAAAGTGGAACTGGGGGTACGGGGAGAGTATTGTATAATACTTTATATTACATTATATCATTTAGCCAAGAAGCCGAATTGCTCTTCTTCCCTACCTGCTCTCCCGTGATAGGAGAGTGATTTTATTTATCAATGAAATAATATGAAATAATAAACTAAGCACTGTGCAAGTGAATGATGAAATTAGAACAAAATAGGAGCTATCTTCAGGCATCTAACGAGAAAAATGAAAAGCAGATAAAAAAGCCCCCAAGTGCAGTACTTTAAAAGGAAGCAATCATTTGAGTCTTTTGAGTTTAAGATGCTAAGTTTTATAAATTATTACCATTGTTTTTGAAAGGAGTAATTTCATTAAAGTGTGTCGTTTCAATTATGAAACATTTCAATTCAGAAGTCCCTTAAGATACAGAAAATGAGGGGCTTGTACTCAACTCCTTAATTAGCTAAGGGATGTGATGTGGTTGCCTACGTACAGGTGCCTAATTTGCAAGTTACAGGAAACCCTCTTCCCTCTCCATGCTGCCAGTTTGTTGTCCTCTACTTGGTGACATTCAGTTTGGGGACAGGTGACCAGGAGAGAAATACTGAACAGCATCACGCCAGGTTTTTTTGTGTTGACTTTGTCCCTAATGTCTTCTGTTCAAGGAGCAGGCAGTAATAAGAACACCTAAATTATAATGCTTGTCTTCCATCTATAGGCCACGTGTGTGTATTGGCATACAATATCCTGTTGGTTTCAGGTGTACATCGTAGTGATCCGATATTTTTTTACATTATGAAATGATCCCCATGATAAAAATAGTTACCATCTGTAATCATATGAAGTTATTACAATATTATTGACTATATTCCTTATGCTGTACATTATATATTGTTTTGGGTTAGTTTTTCAGAGTATAAGAAAGAAGATTGTAGTATGGCCCAGCTCTTTCTTGTGTATTTACTCTTTATAAAGCAATCTATAGAAGTATATTGATGAAGTAAATAGAGTTATTAGTCATCCAGTTATCTGTAAAATGTTACTTAAGATTATTGCTGTATTTATTCAGTAAATGACTTACAGAGCATCCCTCTGTGGACCAGATTCTGTGGAATGCAATGACACCTAGGATACAGTGGGTCTCTTATCTACAAGGAGCTGATCATCAGGCTGAGCTGTCCTTGAATCACTTTATTTGCTTTGTGATGCGAATTTTGTGGATGGAGAAATTCATTTAGAAAAGTGTTGAAGAATGTGGTTGGCCTGCATGAGGGTTAAAGGATTTCTATGTTAGTGAGACCCATAGGCAGACCAAGCACACTGTTCTTAGGCCAAAAGAAGCAACTTATTCAGAAAAGAATGGGAAAAGGCAAACAGCATCTAGTGCCTTTTTGCTCATTGTCAGAAAGGTGAGAGTCTAGAGTCTAGATCAGGTTGCTGTACCTTTCTCACATAGTTTTGGGTCCCACAAATCTTCATTTTATCCTCAAATTTGTCCTAAGTTTAATATCTATTTGTGCCTAATCAGGGAAGAACATGATACCATGTTATGTGTACTTTGACGTGGAAAATCTTTGAGGAAATAATTTTTATGTCATTAGAAGGAAAGAAGAATTTGAGTTTTGTGTCCTTGACAATTCAGGTCTTTGTCCTAAGAATAGATTCAATGTTATTTAAACTCTGCCTCAGTGAGAATAATCTTGGGGGGAAAAGCACTTTCAAGTCATTGCATCCTATAGTCTAGAAAATGCTGCTGACATTAGCAGTAAAATACCCCTTTAGGATTGATCTACTTGGTCGTCTTCTTTTTCCTTTCTCCATCTTGTCTTGAATCCCCAAGTACCCCATCTTAGAACTTTCCTAAAGCTGCTGACTCGCCTTCCCTACTGTCCTTTCCCTGACAGTTTGTTTTATAATTTTTCACCATCTTATAAAAGGATAGCTTCCAAACAAGTCTTTAAGTGAGTGATAAAGGATAAAGAATAATAAACCTTTATGTGTATGTATTCATATTACCAATCAATGTTTTTAATAACAAAATACCAATCAAAAAGTGACCAATGTCACATTTTTCATCCTTGGTCAAAATCAGAGCTCTATCTTTTATTTTTTGCTTTTGAATATGGGAGAGCCTAAATTCCTAAGAAAATGCCTAACATAGCCAAGAAATTGAAATAGCTGGATGTGAGCAGAGGAGGCCACTGACACTAATCTTGGCCACAGCCTGGAGTTATTCAGAGAGGATATCAAGAGACAAATCTTGCAGGTTTTCAAGGGCTAGAAAGATAAGAGGAAACCCTGGATTGAGATGCCACAAAAGCTAAGGGTAGTGTTTCAAGGAGGAAGAAATGGACAAAAATGTCAAGTGCTACTAAAATATCAAGAATAAAAAGGACGGAAAAGTATAGTTTGGATTTATGACTTGAACATTATTAGTGACCTTTATAAGCATTGTTTTAGAGAAGTTCTGGGTCTTGAAGTCAAATTGGAAGGTGGAGAGGTGAGTGGAAGAGAAGGAAATTCGGATGTAAATATAGACACATCGTTCAAATGAACTGTGAAGGGAGTAATAAAACAGTAGCTAGAGGAATACGGAGATATGAGAACTAGAAAGTATTTATTTTAGATGGGAGGTATTTGAACAGGTTAAAAGCTGATGGGAAGAATTCAGCTAAAAGGGAGAGGCTGAATAGCCAAGAGAGATAATACGGTATAATAGATGATGTTAAGTTCCTGAGATCCACAATGACCCTGATCCCAAGAATCATCTTAGAATAGACTTGATATACCAGGTTAACCTGGAAAAGACCCTATTTGAAGATGGCCTCTGGATTTAGAAAACCCAAGGTTCACCAAATTAGCCTGAGTTTGAAAGGAAGAGAGGGGTGAGTTTCCATTTGCTCCTTCTTTAAGGAATTCAAAGTTATATTAGACATTTCATCAAGCCTTGACAAATAAGGAAAGGGGCAGGTGGTGAGGATGTCTAAGACTAAAATGAAAAACTAGACATGGCCACGAAATTTGTTACTGGTGAATCTAGCTAGCTTTGCCATAAGTTGAGAGAGGTGAGTGGTCAGGCAGCTAGGTTCTACTTCAAGCTGGACTCTCAAACATTGAAAGCTGTCACCAACAAAATTAATATAGAACACGTTAGCTGGGGAAGAATACCTAGAGCCATAGATCTTGGTGTGCCTGGAAAAAGCCAGAATTTTAATAATAAAATAAAAATAGCTGTGACCAATGAACAGCACCTTCCTGACACCTCAAGTGCACACCCCTCCTTTTATGTCCATTTTGAGGGCTCTCCACCAAGACGTCTAAGACATGACTCCCTGGGCAATGCTTTGGGAAGATGACGAGGCTAATTATGCCGAGTACCCATGATTAGCTGTCTGGTCTGATTCATATCAATAACTTAATCAAAGACTCAGTTCAGCCAAGCTGACCTCACTGATGGCATGTGTTGGCTGCCAACAATTTCATCAGCCAGGAGGGAAATGGGGAAACGGGAGGCAGATTGTGTTGTGATTTATATGGAGCCGTGAAGGTAGTGTTTTTGTCAGTGGGAGCTGTGAATAGATGCTGTGGGTAGCTGGATATGGTTGAGATTTTTCAAAAATTGGCAGGCACGTTACATTTGGAAATTCTCCAGGGAAACATCGGAGATTTAATAAATTATTACAGTTTTGTGTTCTTGCTTTCTGCGACATCTCTTCTCTTTATGCTTTATCAATGTTTGTTTCTCAGTATGTGTTTGTCACTGTTCTTAATTTTGGGAAAGACAAGAAAAACCTCCAAATTAGTACATGGCATCTACAAGTGATTCTCTAGTCCTTTTGTTGGACACAAACCCACAGTATAACCCCTTTGTAGGCTTGTGCAAAGGTACTCGTGCATCATAGGTACTTGACCATTTATTTCTTTTGAAAGCCCCCCCCCAAGTCAGGTGTATAACTTCATTGTATTCCATTACCTGGGTAAAGGAGTAAAGTGGGTGGCGGTGGACAGGAAGCCAGAGCTAGTGAGACCAGGATTCGCCTGGGTTATTTTAAAATTTCTTGTGTTAACATTAAGGACTTACTTGTTAGCTCTGTAGTTAAGTAGGCTTCTTCCTAGGGGAGGAATAGTCTTACAGGCATCTTTCCCTATTCTTACCACTACTCCTGTATATCTTCCTTTGGAAGTTATGAAATAGGCAGGATGGCTACTTGAGACTTTCTGTGAGGGCCTCTTTGAGGTTACTCCCAGGAGCTTCTGGAATAGGTCAAGAGGGGTGCCCTAAAAAGCCACACTATTCGTGAGAGTAAGTCACATACTCTTCTCTCTCCCATCTCAGATTTGCGCTCTGTTGTGCCATCCACCCAAGCTGGCTGGAGGGTCCTGTGAGACCCCCCAGGAAACAGCACCATCTAAGGGAAACGTACGCTCTTCTTCCCAAAGACATTTGCATCATCATCAAATTCTCACTAACAGCATCTTGAGTCACAGTGTGTGAGGGCAGACTTGAGATTAGTATCAGAACCATAATACCTTGGCAGCCGCCATTGTCTCGAATATAGAAAGCAAATGGTTCCAGGTTAAACATTAGCAATTTGGGGGTTAAATGGAAATTTTTCTTTAACGATTGACAGTGTTGAATTTCACCTGAGTCCTATGCTTCTGGAAAACAGCGATGATTAAGAAATGTCCTACATCCATTTGTGTACCAGGAAACAGCCTATTGCAGAGTCACCTCCCCCGTTTGACTCATGTAAGACTCATGAATGACCTCGGTGTTTACCTACGACAAGGTCAGATGCAGACACTCCAAAATCCCCTTCTTTGTCTCATAAATGATGAGTGAATGTGCCCCACTGATCAGTCTGGACAAAATGCCTGCTAATTTGACTTGAGCAATTTTAATTAAGCCCAGAGGCCTCTGCTCATCCCTGAGAGTCAGCAAGCATTGGCATAAGGAACAATCCCTTCTTAATGGTGCTTCCTGAGAATCTGCTGGCTGCAAAGAAAACCTTTGCTGCTCAACTGTTAGGTCATGCCCCTGCTTACCCCCCTACACCCGCTCCTCCTAGCCTTATTTATTCCTCCCTATTAGAAGAGAAGCCCTTTCTGCCTCACCTTTGATGAGGCAGAGGCCTAGAGATCTTATGATCAGAGCATTGCCCCTATTGCACTAATGCCCCTCCCCTTCTGAAATAATCTTTTTAAATAAAGTCTGAGACTGGAATGATTAACTCGGCAGGCATGTGAGCAATATTGCTCCCTCTGGTTCAGAGGCTAGCTGAGTGGTGGGGAGACCCCGAAGAAGCAAGATAGAGCTTGGCCAGCAAGGAGCTCCGCCTGGACTTACCACCAGCAGTGAGGGAACCACATGCCGAACCCTCGTCACAACGGCACAGGCTCCCCCATGCAGCAGCTGGGCCCATCTCGGGCGGAACACTGGACCAGTGCCACCTGGGTGGGGATCCTGGTCACCAGCCCCTGGAGCAGCACCACCTGTAGGGAAGGTGCCTTCCTGACCACACTGGCTCCGGCCCAGCAGCTGGGATGACTTTGCACTGTTTGCTGCAGTCACTACCTCCATGAATTTCTTCACTATTCAAAAGTCACACAGCCAAACCACAGCTAGGCCACGCAGAAATGCAATTATGGGAGGCAAAAAGTACTCAACTCCAGCAACACATCTATAAAACTCTACCTTAAAATATCTGTATATGAAACTACCAAGGACAGTTAAGCTTTCAAAGGGAGAAGATCAAAGTGCTGCCATCTTGTAATTCAATCCTTTCGTTGCATCAATGGTCTTAAGAGGGACGAGAAAGATCAAGATAAAAATGGAAACAAACTATAAAAAATAAAGTCTCTCCTTATCTAAGTCTGAATTTGTTTTAATTTGACACTATTTTATTATTTAACACTGAGGATATTGAACATGACTTTTTACTGGTGACTTGGCTTCCTCCTTGAGACTGTAAGTCATGGTGTTGTGCTTAAGAGGTGGCTGCTGATGGTAAAGTGAATTCTGGGTGGAATATTGGCTCATCTGGCACTAATACTGGAGCCAGTTTATTGGGGGGGATGGAGCAGCTACTTTCCTTTCATGTGTTTTTGAGTTAACACTGAGGTCCTTTGGGTAGGGTATAAGGGAGACCTTTCACTTAGCTGGAAACAAAACAAAACACTGTTTAAAAAACAATCATAGAGGGGCACCTGGGTGGCTCAGTTGGTTGAGCGTCTGCCTTCGGCTCGGGTCATGATCCCGGGGCATAGGATCAAGCCGCGTGTAGGGCTCCTTGCTCAGCGGGAGCTCTCCCTCTGCCATTCCCCTCCTTGGGCTCTCTGGCTCTCTCTATCACTCTGTCAAATTAATAAATAAATAAAATTCTTTAAAAAAATGATAAGAGTTCACATATACATATACACGTATATATCTATATCTATCTTGTGGCTACTTTCTAAATAGGTGTTTGTATTTTATATATACACACACCTATAAATAAATATGTGTATGTGTTTATATATATTATATACATATATCAAACTGTTATATTTAGAAATTAGCCATAAGAATCAGATGTGAGCTAACTTTCTAAAAGGCTGCTGAGATATAACACAGGCATCTGGCTGCCATCTCATTATTACGCCTGACACATGCAAATGTTAGCAGAAAAAAAAAATTAAGTAGCAACTGATAGCATAATCATTTAATTATACCTATAGTATCCAGAAACCATGTAGGTGCGGTCCTTTTTCAGAAAGCAGGTAGGGAAAGAAACAGGTAAGGGTAGAAGGAAACCATCCTGCTGTGAGGCATGAAGAGCATATGATCATGTGATATCAAAATTATTCCCATTTTACAGAAAGGAAAAAATGAGGTTTGAGAAATGATGATTTGCGAGGTGTCACCTGACTCGTAAGAGGTAGAGCCACAACTGAGCTAAGTTATTCTATCTTCTAGTCTGGGGCTCTCACCACTAGACCATGAAGCCCTCCCTCTAATGAGTTCCAGGTCACAATGACCAGAGGAGAGTTCCAGGTTTACTCTTTGTTACTTATTTCACCGTCAGACTCTCTGTAACTTGTCACCTCCATTGCTGCTCTTAGCTCCAGAGGCCGCTAAACTTCTCTTCTTCCTTCTCTAACCAGCCTTCTTATTCAAGCTGTATGAGCGTGTTCCTGACATGCAGCCAATCAGAGGCATCGTCTCTGTTCTGTCCATTGTCTCTTTGGGGTACTTCTGAGTACCTGAGGGGCTACCGCTTCCCTGACAGAAATGGGGATAGAAAGAGCGGGAATGCTGTGTTCCTCTCTCAACTTCCGAGCTCTTCTGGAGTTCTTCCTTAGCTTCTGAAGGTCAGAAAGCATCTTAGATATTGAAATAGTATTGTATTCCACTCACTATCCATTCTATCTTCAAAAGATCTTATGATAAACAGTGTGGATAAGCATGCATTTTACCTTATGCAGTGTAGCCAAATTCTCTTTTGAGAATTACATGGACTACAAATCTGGTGTGTTCCGTGGAGGTGGCATTTTCATTTCAGAGAGATTGAGCGATGACCTCAGAGCCTCACTTGGTAAGGCGCATGCCTGACTCAGAGCAAACCACGTTTAGTTTAGCTAACCTCGCTGGGTGCTGTCCAGTATTTTAGTTGTCAGATCATGCTCTCTGTAAATGCAAAGATGTCATGTATATTGTGAGGAGACCACAGATGTATTCAAAGCATGCAGGCTTTGCCATTTATCCTAACTCCTCCTAATAGCTACTGCGGGGACAACAAAACAAATGCAAGACATAGCCCCAACACAAGGAGTTATCAATCTCGTCATTGAGGGGAGAGCAGAATTCTTCCATATAGGGTAAATTTCTTCCCAAGCTCTTTAAATGTGAAATGTAATAAGATATTTAAAGATCATTTCACTAACACATAAAGGAAAATACGAACACATGCACATTAAATTGCAGGTCTCACAATTTTGTACTCAGGAAACAGTAATTAAAGTAAGTTCAAAATGATACTTGCTGACTGGGAACAGATGAATTGAAACAGTGAACTTGTAAAAATAATATTGAAGAGCTAATCAGCCTTAAACACCCCCTCCTCTCTCTCCCTTTCTGGTTGTTGCTCATCTCTTGCTGTTTCTCTTTACTTCCTTCTTTCCATGCCTTTCATGAAACACACAATTTTTATATTGGGCAACAAGGTCACAATTCCCTTTAGTAATTACACAGACTGAGAATATATTTGTTTTTGGAGGGAAGAAACATTCACTTGGCAAATGTAGAAAAGAAAGAAAGAACTTTGACTTTGTGGCAAAGATAGCCAAGTCCTTCCTTCAGCAAAGGAAAATAGGCACACAGGGGATATGGGTTTCACTGTATAGAGATGGCTTCTCCTAATAAGGATCTTGTGAGAAAAATGACAAAGTTATTGGTTCAGGGGCTGGTAGCAGACCCCTCCCCTAACATCTTGAAGATAAGGAAAATCAGGGTGCTCCTTGAGGGTTAAATGAGGTAAGCGTACACCCAACAGATGCCTTTAGCCATCTGTGGTGGGAAAGAAACAGAGTTTCCGGCAATGCGTGGTTGAAGAGCTTGAGAACACACAAAGCCCCCATCAAGGTGGTGTGGCAGCTACCTCACGAAATGGGATGGTGCTTGTAACAAACTCATCAGTGGTCTTCCCTTGGGAAGACTGGATGGAAAGGGCAGAGTTAGCCAGAGCTGGGTTTCTCAGTGTGGCAAGAAGACCACCAGCCCATCTAGGAATCTTCTGAGGTGCCTGTGAAAACGCAGATTCTGGAGCTTCATTGCACAAACACTGGAAATTTGGGGGCAGGGTCAAAGAATCTGCACTTTGTTTATTCATACCCAAGTGAATTTTTTTTTATATTTTCTCTTCAGATTTTTTAAAAATAAAAATGTGTGGGGCACCTAGGTGGCTCGGTTGGTTGAGTATCCAACTCTTGGTTTCAGCTCAGGTCATGATCTGAGGGTCAAGGGGGTATCGAGCCCCAGGTCAGGCTTTGCACTTAGTGGGGAGTCTGCTTGGGGATTCTCTCTCTCCCTTTCTCTCTGCCCTTCCCCCCACTCACGGACATGTATGCCCTCTCTCTCTCTCAAGTAAATAAATAAATTCTAAAAAATGTGTTAATTATAACCAAGAATGCAAATATGATTGAAAAAAGTAAACCTTACCTGACTCCTCTGTTTCTTCTGCCCTGAGGTAACAATGTTAGTTGCTGGGCGAGCACCCTTCTACCCCATTCTCCACATTACCCATTGAAACATATATATAGTCATTAGAGGGTTTTTATTTTTGCTTCTGTTGTTTATTTTTATGAACTGGGTCCTATTACACATATTGTTTTGAAATTTATATTTCTCAAGTCATAATAGAAAACTCTCCAGGTTTTAAAAAAAGTATGTATCTATATGTTTGTATGTCTACACACACACATAGACACAAATATATATGCGTCAGTTTGCTTGAAAATGCAGCTCAATGCAGCTCAAATGCAGCTCCATCTAAGGCCAAATACTGCTACAATAGTTAATCAGTACCATAAGGAAAGTAGAAAAAAAAAAACTCTGAAGATAGATATAGACACAGATATAGATATAGATTTATAGATTTTTTAAAAACATTGTTTTTATTTTGGGGGAATAGATTTGCAGAATTGGTATTTCTGGGTCAAAAGCTATATTCATCATTAATATTATTAGTATTATAATATTAATTTCTTAAAACTTGAGGCAAATTACAGTTGATTAGGATTCCACTTAATTATATCCTATAAAGTCATCGTGAACACTACAGTAGTGAACGCTAAATCATTAGAGGAAATACAAGGTTAGGTTCCTGTGAGCTTCTGGTTCCAACCTTTTTATCAACCAATCAATACATAACCTTGTTTTATGTGTGTTTCTGTTTAAAGACAGCATATTTTTTATATGTTATCCATTCATTGACATTGAACTCACAACCAACAGCACTCTAATTCAAGCCTGGACAAAGTTTATCTAACAAACATTTTTTCCCTGAAAGCACATCACATCCTTCTTGTGCTTAAGAACATTGGACAACACTTCAGCATAATGCTTGGAGGCCATTTAAAACAAATAAATCACTAAAAAAAAATGCAGAAAACATGCACTAAATAGATGGCGAAAAGGACACTTGTTTACGGTATGAGAGCTGAAACGAGAAAGTGGAAGATTACCTTGTTTGACCTCAGCTGGAAATGTGCACAGCGAATGACTCAAATTTTTCACCATTCTGCGCATATCCATGAATGACCACAAATGACTGAAAAATCACTGCAAGTATTGATTTTGAGGTTACAAATAAACTTCAGGGAGTAGGTGAATTTGTAAATACAAAATCCACAAATAATGATTGACTGTATTCCCACCAGTAGTGTGTTTGGCTTGCTCATTATCTTTCATCTTCACTGAATATTCTCATTTTTTAAATATTTGTGAAATTTTGGTGAAAAATAATTTCTTGTTGCTAACTGCTAGTGAGGTTGAGAGTGTTCTCTTGCATTTATGGTACATTTGAGTGCAGTCTTTGACATGTACTTTGCCTTTTTTACTAGTAAGCAGCTTATTTATTTTATTTTAATCAGTTTGTAGAAACATTGCATCTTAGGGATGTCAACCCTTTGTCATATGTTATGCAGATGTTTTTTCACTCTATTGCTTGTCTTATTTTTGGTTTGAGGATCTTTGTCATGCTTTAATAACCAAGTATGTCTCTCCGTGTTGCGATTTAAGGTCTTTTATCTTCTTATATTTCCAAGATCATCTAGACTTCAAATTTTCATTTCATATTTTTAGGATATAATTTATATTTAAATCTGGAATTAACATTGCATCATTGAGATCAGCCAGCCCATGGAAGAGAAAATAGAAACCTGGTAAGCTACAAGTTAGAAGTGTCCATTCAATCACTAAGCAGGAAAAAGAACACCCTAGCTCAAAGACATGCTCTTTGTCTCTGCATGGTAAGCGTACCTCTTAAATCAATTAGGACCCCATGTTAGACAGCCAAGTTAAAATGGCATAACTAATAACAAATCCACTCACTCACCTCCCTGGAAAATCCAAGGGTTTTCAGGTTTCTTTGATCTAATAGCTCCATGATATTTCAAAGACCCAATTTCTTTCTGTTTGTCCTCAGCCTTCTTCAGTATCAGCTTTAACCTAACGTTGGCTTTTTTCATGTTCAGAAGGTGTTTACCAACAGCAATAATGAGGGCTATATGTTCTTTCTCATGCATCGTGGCTAGGGTGGACATACTTCTACATGGGTATGACTCTTCTATGGTGGTTGACAGAGTTCCGAGGATCTAGAACCAAGTCGTGTTTAATGAGGATTATTGTCAGTCTGTGATGTGGTCAAGTGTTTTTTCCTAGCTGGGATGTTTCTGGATCTGCAGCATTCAAGCCTAATTCCAGGCTCTCAAGCAATTCTGTGAGCTACTATATCTTTTATTAATTTCTTTCTACTTCACTTGGTTACAGTAGATTCTGTTTTTGCAACTAAGTGTAGTAATTGCTGCCTGAAATGTTTTCATATAACAGACTGTCAAGGAAATAGGAATCTGGGATTACTTATTTAATCTAGTTGGGTCTGAAGGCACAGGCAGTAAAATATTTTCTTAAACATTGGCTATGGTTAACTGAAGTGAAGTGCCTTTCGAAGGCAAGACTGGTGGGCTCAAGTGGCTGCTTCTATATAATATTTCAAAGAAATGTGGTTGCACTAGCTATGTGTAATTGTGCTAGGAACTTAAAGAAATAAAAAGAAAACAGGCTCAAGGTTTTCAATTCTTGCTTCAATGTAGCTTCAGAAGACAAGGGAATTTTTTTTTTCTTTTTTAAAGATTTTATTTATTTTTTTATTTGAGAGAGAGAGAGAGAGCATGAGCAGGGTGGGGGGCAGAGGGAGAGGGAGAAACAGACTCCCTGCTGAGCAGGGATCCCGATGTGGGACTTGATCCCCGGACCCTGGGATCATGACCTAAGCCGAAGGCAGACACTTAACTGACTGAGCCACCGAGGTGCCCAATAAGGGAATTTGTTATGCCTGGCCTAAAAGAATATCATCTCTTATAAGCACAGAATTGATGAAGCTTAGCATTAAACATGTGTTCTGATCCTATGCCTTGTTGAGTTACAGTATAGGATGAATTCACAGACTTGCTAGGTCCCATGAGTGAAAGTTAGGGCATTGAGAGGAGAAGATGGAAACTTGAGAATTGAAATGGAGACATTTGGGAGGATTCAGATGACTCATAGCTCACTCATACCTGAAGATCTTGTAAGAGGATGCTGATTCTTCATTACGCACTCCTATGACCCCCCACATTGCTTCCATTCCTCTATCTGAAATCAGATCCCAGTGTATCACACAAAGCTAATCATAATGTCTTATTGGAAGAAAAATATTTCTTCTATTATTATTCCTATTGTAATTTTTTACATGTCAAAAGAATTTACAAGATTTTTCAATCTTTATTCACAAAGATATGCATGATGTTATCCATTACACCCTTTAATTAACTTCCTAACATGAACATCTGTTTTTGCAATGACTCAACTACAATCCTACATTTTCCAAACTTCATAGCGTCTATGGATGGCTATGTGACATAGCCAATGAGACACAAGTGTAAATCTACTGATTATTTCTTTAAAAGTTTTGCTGCTTTCCAAAGTGCTGTTCTTCCTTCTTTTACCTTCTTCCATCCTACTGAGAATGGTCATAATTTCTAAAACTATAGAAGTCATCTTGTGCTCATAAGGAAAGACCAGGACAACTGATAAGACCTTAGTTCTGACTTTTTTAAGACTCTGAACAAATGACAGTGGTTATCTACTACTACTTTTCTTTTTATTACTTAATGGAGGGACAAAGACAGGAAGAAGAAACCTTATTTATCTAAATCATTGTTTAGTTGAATTTACTTTTATATTCAACCACACACCATCATGAACAGGTGACATGGCAGATGGAGAGCATCTATTTCCCCCATAAAAAAGTAAAAAATTCCTGAGCTTCACTGATTGGGTCAGTTTTGATTCCATACCAAACTCATGTCCAATTACATTAGCAAGAGGAATGCTGTCTGCTAATTGGTTTAAGCCAGTAAGAACCCTCCCTTGGAGCTGGGGTCAGTCCCATTAAACATATTTGTGTGCAGCTCCACAGGGTAGAAGTGCTGACAAGAAGAAGAGAGGGAGGTTGAATGTGAAGTAGGCAGGTAGCATGTCCACTCCATCTCTATTGTGGACATGCCATTAAAGTGTATTGCTAATTACTCTTACTCTGCTTTCATGATCACTGAGCAATGTGCTGGTTAGATTTGACTCCCATAGAATTTATAATAGAGTGATAGGCACTACTGATACAAGC
Organism: Ursus arctos; assembly: GCF_023065955.2. Classification (NCBI taxonomy): domain Eukaryota; kingdom Metazoa; phylum Chordata; class Mammalia; order Carnivora; family Ursidae; genus Ursus; species Ursus arctos. Next base: position 28,472,564 of record NW_026622930.1, on the reverse strand, counting down.
CTTGTAGTCTGATTGCCATTTCAGTTAAAATATTTATACACAAGATTTCATGACTCAGCAGCTCTGAACTTAGTTAATAGAAGTCCTTTATCCCCACCTTCAAGATATGGATCTGGTCAGCCTGTAATAAACCAGGTTTTGAGTCTGGGTGGCTGAGGACCACATTCCAGACCAGGGAATACTCCAGATAAATGGCACCTTATGAGCCATCCTGGCATCCAGCCCACTTGCCTTCTGGGGAATGCCCTTTGCTACACTTCTTTTTTTTTTTTTTTTTTTTTTTTAAGATTTTATTTATTTATGTGACAGAGAGACAGCCAGCGAGAGAGGGAAAACAGCAGGGGAGTGGGAGAGGAAGAAGCAGGCTCCCAGCGGAGGAGCCCAATGTGGGACTCGATCCTGGAACGCCGGGATCACGCCCTGAGCCGAAGGCAGACGCTTAACGACTGCGCTACCCAGGTGCCCCCCTCTGCTACACTTCTTTTTTTTTTTTTTTTTAGCATTGTAATTTGTGATTTTATTTTTTATTTTTTTGTTGTTATGTTAGTCACTCTACAGAACATCATTAGTTTTTGATGTAGTGTTCCATGGTTCATTATTTGCATATAACACCCAGTGCTCATCACAACACGTGTCTTCCTTAATACCCACCACTGGGCTAACCCATCCCCCCACCCCCCTCCCCTCTGAAATCCTCAGTTTGTTTCCAGGAGTCCATAGTCTCTCGTGGTTCGTCTCCCTCTCTGATCCCCCCCTTCAGTTTTCCCTTCCTTCCCCTAATGTCCTCTGTGCTGTTCCTCTGGGGCACTTCTTCGCATCTCCTTGAACCCTTGAAACTGTCGTGAGTGCCACGAGTGTTACATTTTCCTTATGAAAGACTTCAGCAGTAACATTTACAGAAGAACCCAAGATACGGTGCAGGGTGTGACACATCCAATTCTTATCTTCATAGAGTCAGCATGATTCAAGAACCTTCACTACTATAAAATGGAACTGCTTTGATGAGCTGCAGCTAAGTTGAGGGTTGTATGATCAACGAGACCAGGATTATTTCCTGTATTGTAGACAGGGAGGAGGAATGTGCAAAAAAGAAAAGTCAGATTGATTCTGTCACCCTTAGGCCACCAGTTACTCCAGGAAAGAAATCTGGGTTCTAGGTAATCTGGCTAATATTTATTCAGTATAACAAGATATACATCTAATAGAAATATTATCAATAATAATCACGAAGATGACGAGACTGCTGGGCTGCAAGAGAGGAGCCCTAAGTGCTGATTTTGTTTTCTGTGGGTGCAACTGAGAATCAGTCACCTCGGTTGGAGGATCTTCAAGTTTTCTCTCAGCTCCAAAACAGTAATCGTGCTGATTAAATGTTTCCTGAGCAGTTATATTTATCTCACTAATTTACTTAAAAAGGCCTCTCTTCATATCACAAAGACCAACTTTATTGTGGGTTTTTTGAACAAATTATAACAAATGTTGTGTTTGTGGAATCCAAATTAATGAGGTTTAACTGCATGCTAATTAAAACTCCTTAGAATTCTATACAGACTTTCCCTTCAAGAGTTCATATTTGTTGATGACATTTTCTCATTAGTCTTCACTGTGGGCCTGGGAAACAAATGATCAGACTATCAACCACAGAAAGAAACATTCTGAGCTATTCTTCCCAGTTTTCACTAGGGAAGGCAGTAATAGAACAAGAGAGAAACCTAACCTTCTGGTTTTTACATCTTACACATAACTCACTCTCTTCAGGAGATTCTTGTAATGATTTAAAACCAAACTGAAATGTAGCAGTGAAGCTCCAGGCGTAGATTCATTAGTCGGGTCTTGATCACGCCTCTGATCGTCACCTCTATTAGACTGAATTAAAGTGTTCGTTAGAGTCATCAGTCCCTGTCCCTGATAAGAAGAAATCTGTGTTCAACTTCTAATGAGTGTGTGAAGTAACGTCTCGGATGAGAGCACATATTGGCTGTGGTTCAGGTGGTGTAGCCCGTTGAAAAATCGTTTGCGCGGATACAGCCTGCGAAGTCTAGAATGTCTGGGACAGGTGACAGCACCCAGTCTAGTAATGGAAAAGGACAGTTTAGAAGGCCAAACCTTCCAGAGTCAGGGTGGAAGGTGGTTTACACCTGAGGGAAAGGGTAATTGCTTCAGCCCATCCAGAAGGAACTTTTGCAGTGGAAGGAAGGTTTTCATTAGGCGGGTTCTATGCCACCTACGGTGGGAAGACCTCCTGCATCAGAATCATTTAGGAAGCTTGTAACAACAACAACAACAACAACAACAAAATGTCACTCCTTGGGCCACACTCCAGACCTCTGTGAGGATAGGGCCCAGGAATCTGTGTGGTTAATAAGCCTTGTAGATTATTCTGGGCAAACTAAAGTTTGAGAAATACCCCAGAATATGTCTGCAAGAAGAGATGGAAAAGCAAATTAGCTGTGGCAGAGACATCAGAGCACTTTGTAACAAAGTTTTGAGGAGCTGTTCGACTTGTCTTTATTATTGAGAGTTTTGCCCTGAACAACTGAGGTAAGTTACTGAGAGGGCAGGTGTCCAATTTGCAATAGATAGCAAGAGAATGGATTTTTTGTCCTTTAAAGATTTTGGTTTTTCTTTTCCTGTTCTATGTTCTCTTGTTTAGTTATGTGTGTTTGACTTGGTGACATAAGATAATTTTTGTGTTTCTTATTATTCATATCAGAAACATGGATGTGCTGAAACTTTGTTTTCCTGCTTGTGAAAAGTTGCACATCCGTAATTCATGATACTTTTTAAGGTACTTTATACTTCAGGAATGTGATGAAGAACATGGATTCTGATTTCTACAAATCATAAGTGTATATAGATGTATAAAGTTGTATATTTAATTTCTGATGCAATTCATAGACCCCCCCCCCACACCTGATCCATGGAGCCCAGATTAAGAACCTCTGACCTATAAATCACCCATCAGCTGCTCTATAAACCCCGGTAATCACACCTAACACACCACTAGCGTTAGGAGGAAAAGAGTGTGGTTTGTGTGGAACAAATGGGTGATAGCAAGCCTGAGGAATTCAGTATCCCTTGACCCAGACCTTCAAATCTGTCAGAATTGTCACAAAAGTATTTGCTTCCCCATAACATTAGAGGTTTGCCTAGCTCAGGTGGCAAGTCTCAGATTTCCCCCTACTTGCTCATGAGGACCTGACAAGAATCATAATTAAAGACAGGTTCAATATTGGGGTGTCTGAGTGGCTCAGTCGGTTAAGCAACCAGCTCTTGATTTTGGCTCAGGTCATGATCTCAGGGTCCTGGGATTGAGCCCCGCATCTGGCTCCCTGCTCATCAGGAAGTCTGCTTGAGGATTCCCTCTCTCCCTCTGCCCTGCCCCCCCAAATAAATAAATAAAATCTTTGAAAATTTTTATTTAAATTCAATTAATTAACGTCTAGTGTATTATTAATTGCAGAGGTAGAGTTCAGTGAATCATCAGTCGTACACCCAGTGCTGGTTACATCCCGTGCCCTCCTTAATGCCCATCACCCAGTTACCATCTCCCCAGCCACCTCCCCTCCAGCAACCCTCAGTTTGTTTCCTATAGTTAAGAGTCTTTTATGGTTTGTCTCCCTCTCTGATTTTGTCTTATTTTATTTTTCCCTCCCTTCCCCATGATCCTCTATTTTGTTTCTTAAATTCCACATATGAGTGAAATCATATGATAATTGTATTTCTCTGATGGACTTATTTCACTTAGCATAATACCCTCTAGTATTGCAAATGGTAAGATTTCAATTTTTGATTGCTGAGTAATATTTCATTGTATATATATATATACCACACCTTCTTTATCCATTCATCATGTGTTGATGGACATCTGGGCTCTTTCCATATTTGGGCTATTGTGGACATTGCTGCTATAAACATTGGGGTGCAGGTGCCCCTTAGAATCACTGTTTGTATCCTTTGGGTAAATAATTAATAGTGCAATTGCTAAGTTGTAGGGTGGCTCTATTTTTAATTTTTTGAGGAACCCCCCCCATACTGTTTTCCAGAGCGGCTGCACCAGCTTGCATTCCCACCAACAGCGTAAGAAGGTTCCCCTTTCTCCACGTCCTCGCCAACATGTGTTGTTTCCTGAGCTGTTGATTTCAGCCAGTCTGACTGGTGGGAGGTGGTGTCTCATTGTGGTTTTGATCTGTATTCCCTGATGCCGAGTGATGTCGAGCGTTTACTACTCTCCACTAACACATTGAACCCCTGGTCAGCTTTAGGGTCTATATTTATATTTTTCCACAATAAACAAAGATGCTGTTTTCTAGCATCTGAACTTTGCATTCTTGTTTGGTCTAGGGATATGTGAAAGTAGGCTCATTATAAATTAGATTTTTTTTTAAAAAACCTGTTGACTTTGGAAAAAAGAAACATATTCTATAATACCATTACCAAAAATACCTAATATCATAATTTAGGGTGTTACTCTAGCATACATTTTATACTTTTTCCCAGAAATAGGATCATAGTAAATGTAATCAAATCTGATTTCTTCATTTAATATATCTTCAATATCTATATCAGTAAATACATCTAGTTGTCATATTTACTGGTGGCTGGTATGTGTTTACTTTATTGAACTAAGTGCCCATGAATGGATGCTTAGGCTCCTTCGTAACTTTGATTTTCTAATATCTTTCTGTGCTTGCAGCCGTTAACATTTCGGATTCTTGCCGCTGTTAGGACTAATGTTAAAGTCTCTGAAAAAAACAAGTGCTTTGTAGAGTTCCGCTTTCTTGATTAAAAGCAAATTCCTCAGAGTCAAGGGTGTTTAGATGTAATTTTCACTTCATTCTGGAAAACTCAGAATAAATAAAAATCCAAATCTATAGCTGATGCCCACCCACCTCGAGAAAGTAATCAACCTCAGTCTCTGAAATTTCAAAGAGAAACAGCTGAAAATGCCACTCAAATCATTGTTAATTAGGCATTTAGCAGTTCCTAAAGCAAGTTATAAGCTGGCCTTCAGAACCAGTATTTTTTTTAATAATAACTTTTTATTATGTTAGTCACCATAAAGTACATCCTTAGTTTTTGATGTAAAGTTCCATGATTCATTATTTGCGTATAACACACAGTGCACCATGCAATACATGCCCTCCTTACTACCCATCACCGGCCCAGCCCAATCCCCCACCCCACTCCCCTCTGAAGCCCTCAGTTTGTTTCCCAGAGTCCATAGTCTCTCGTGGTTCATTCCCCCTTCTGTTTACCCCCCCTTCATTCTTCCCTTCCTTCTCCTACTGATCTCCCTGCTATTTCTTATGTTCCATAAATGAGTGAAACCATATGATAATTGTCTTTCTCTGTTTGACTTATTTCACTTAGCATAATCTCTTCCAGTCCCATCCATGTTGCTGCAAATGTTGGGTAATCGTTCTTTCTGATGGCTGAGTATATTCCACTGTATATATGGACCACATCTTCTTAATCCATTCATCTGTTGAAGGGCATCTTGACTCCTTCCACAATTAAGCTATTGTGGACAATGCTGCTATGAACATTGGGTGCATATGGCCCTTCTCTTCACTATGTCTATATCTTTGGGGTAAATACCCAGTAGTGCAATTGCTGGGTCATAGTGTAGCTCTATTTTTAACTTTTTAAGGGACCTCCACACTTTTTTCCAAAGTGGCTGTACCAACTTGCATTCCCACCAATGGTGTAAGAGGGATCCCCTTTGTCCACATCCTCTCCAACATTTGTTGTTTCTTGCCTTGTCCATTTTTGCCATTCTAACTGGTGTAAGGTGGTATCTCAGTGTGGTTTTGATTTGGATTTCCTGATGGCTAATGATTTTGAACATTTTTTCATGTGTCTGTTAGCCATTTGTATGTTTTCATTGGAAAAATGTCTGTTCGTATCTTCTGCCCATTTTTTGATTTGATTATTTGTTTCTCGTGTATTGAGTTTGAGAAGTTCTTTGTAGATCTTGGATACTAGTCTTTTATCTGTAGTGTCATTTGAAAATATCTTCTTCCATTCTGTGGGCTGCTTCTTAGTTTTTTTGACTGTTTCCTTGGTTGTGCAGAAGCTTTTTATCTTGTTGAAGTCCCACAAGTTCATTTTTTCTTTTGTTTCTCTTGCCTTTGGAGATGTGTCATGAAAAAAGTTGCTGTGGCTGATGTCAAAGAGGTTACAGCCTATGTTCTCCTCTATGATTTTGATGGATTCCTGTCTCACATCGAGGTCTTTCATCCATTTGGAGTTTATCTTTGTGTATGATGTGAGAGAGTGGTCAAGTTTCATTCTTTTGCATGTAGCTGTCCAATTTTCCCAGCACCATTTATTGAAGAGACTTTTTTCCACCAGATGTTTTTTCCTGCTTTGTCAAAGATTAGTTGCCCAAAGAGCTGAGGGTCCATTTCTGCATTCTCTATTCTGTTCCATTGGTCTATGTGTCTGTTTTTGTGCCAGTACCATGCTGTCTTTGTGATCACAGCTTTGTAGTACAGCTTAAAATCAGGCAACGTGATGCCCCCAGCTTTGTTTTTCCTTTTCAACAATTCCTTGACGATTTGGCGCCTTTTCTGGTTCCACACAAATTTAAGGGCTGTTTGTTCCAGCTCTTTGAAAAATATCATTGGTATTTTGATCGGGATGGCATTGAAAGTGTAGATTGCTCTGGGCAGCATAGACATTTTAACTATGTTTATTCTTCCGATCCATGAGCATGGAATGTTTTTCCATCTTTTTGTGTCTTTTTCAGTGTCTTTCAAGAGTGATTTGTAGTTTCTAGAATATAGATCCTTTACCTCTCTGGTTAAGTTAATTCCGAGATAACGTTTGATTTTTGGTGCTATTGTAAATGGAATGGATTCCCTAATTTCTCTTTTTTCAGTCTTATTGTTCGTGTATAGAAATGCAACTGATTTCTGAGCATTGATTTTGTATCCCACCACATTACTGAATTGCTCTATAAGTTCTAGTAATTTGGGGGTGGAGTCTATATGGGTTTTCCATATAGAGTATCATGTCGTCTGAGAAGAGAGACAGTTTGACTTCTTCTTTGCAGAACCAGTATTTTTAAAGAAAGGGCCCTTTTAATTGGTATATTCTTGTTTAGCATTTTATATCAGCTGCTGAAGTTTTAGAATTTAGAGCATATCAAAGTGTACCAGACTAAGAATATGATCTCTTCTGTCTTCTAACTAGCTAAATGATGGCATATAACTGGATATAGCTGTGTGGGTCTCTGGGCGAACAGAGAAACTTTTCTACGAGCTATGGCTTGATATCATGTATGGGGGTCCTGGAGCTGCCACTTTTATCATTTATGCCCCTGTAAAGCTTCACTACTCACAAGCATGGTTCATGGGCCCATGGTATCTGCATCACTTGGGAGCTGGTTAGATGAGTAGAACCATGGGGTTCTACCCCATACCTCCTGAATCAGAATCATCCTATTAGCAAGATTTCCTAGTTAATTTTTATACACTTTAATGTTTGAGAAGCACTGCTGGACAGGACACCCAATAAATCAGACCAACTAAATATATACGCACCCTCCATCACTCTCCATCTATGGCTCCCCACTAGATGCACAGCATTTCTTTTAAAGGAATTGACTCTTGCAGTAGTGTTTATAAAGGGACTTAAAGTATGAAGATGTTGCCTGTGCCTTAATGTTAAAATGCATGTGTTCAATCAAATCGACATAAAAGAAAATTTATAAATAGTGAATCTTATTTCTCATTTTTTATAATAAAATTAAATGCTTGAAGATTAGAAAGCTATCCCAGTGTGTAATATTAGAATTTAAAAACAAAACAAAACAAAACAAAACAAAAAAACAAGTGAAGGTGCTCAGCAAACCCTTGGTATTTTGGTTGGCGCTTCTTCCCAACACCAGCCATTCAACAAACTATTCATGAGCACCTTCTGTGTTCCAGGTACTTCACTGGGGACAGGGGGGAAAGCAATTCATGCACCAATAATCATAAAAACATAAGCGTCCAGACATTAGTGAGGTCAACTAATTTTGCGTGAGGGTGCCAGGAAGGCTTAACAGTGCGAGGGGTGTTTAAACTGACTCTTGCTGGATAATCTTTCCCAGGAGGAAAGAACACATCAAACACCAGTAAGAATAAACATAAATATACAAAGCTAGGCTGCCGTGTTAGTAAATGTGTTGGTCATCTTGGTAGTAGAGAGCCACTATTGCAACAATGTGAATGGTAGAAGATGAGCTTGAAGGAAGGCGATGAATGCGGCAGTAGCGGCCAGAGGACTGAGTTCGGAGAGATGTTAGAAGTGGAATTGACAGGATAAGGGACAGACTGAAGATTCTAACTAACTGTGCCATTAAATGAAGATAGAAATAGAAGATGTTTTCCTGCTTTTCCACTACTGTTCTATTATAATTAGTTCTTGTTTGTATGTCCCCTTCTACGTGAGATCATCGTAGATACATTGCTAGGAAATAATATAGAGATCTATATACTCCTAACCTGATATCCCCCAGTGATAACATCTTGCAAAACTATAGTAAAACATACTTTTCTAAAAATTGTATGATCTGGGGGTGCCTGGGTGGCTCAGTCCAGTAGGCATCTGACTCTTGGTTTCAGCTCAGGTCCTGATCTCATTGGTCACTCGCGCGCTCTCTCTCTCTCTCAAATAAATAAGTAAATCTTTAAAAAATAAACAAAAATAAGAATTGTATGATCTATCAACAATTTTGAGTTAAAATATCCATATACTTTAAGGCTGATTTTTATTTTTTATTTTATTTTTTTAATATTTTATTTATTTAGAGAGAGCATGTGTACACATGCCCAAGTGAGTCAGGGGGGAGCTGGGCAGAGGGGGAGAGAGAATCTCAAGCAGGCTCCATGACTGGCATGGAGCCCAACGCAGGGCTCAATCCCATGACCCTGAGATCATGACCTGAGCCAAAATCAAGAGTCCGATGCTTAACTGACTGAGCCACCCAGCTGCCCCAAATGCTGATTTTTAAATAATTAGTTCCCTGATCCATCACTCCCATTCCCATCCCATCCAATGGCCCTAAGTAGCATCTCCTGTTCTCTTTCTCCCCTGGTAGCGCAAATCTTGACTTTGGTGTGGAAAATCATGTCCCTGGTGGTCAGTAGATACCTGGTGTCCATCTGACCCCCTCAGAGCTGGAGTTGTTCACTGCGTGCTGGTGGTCCCACAGAGCCAGCCTCCAGGGTCTGCTTATAGGGACTGCAGACTCAGCAAGTGCTCTTTACCATAAACATGTGACGTGTCATTGATTCTGGCTCCAGCTCTCCCCAGATGACTGAGAGAGTCTTTCAGGGTTCTTGTTCCACATTTCTGAAAAGTCTGTTCCTATAGTATTCAAGACTTTGGTATGCAAGCGACAGATGCACAGATTAAATTAAGAATCGTAAGTGTATTGGCTCACTGAACTGGGAAGCCCAGGGATAGAGCTCCCCTTAGGGATTTCTGAGACTCAGCCAATATGGTCAAGACTCTCTTTCCTTCCTCCCTTTTGCCCATCTGTTTACCTTATGCTCTTCATGGTGTGGTTTGTATAGCCACTGGTAGATCTAAACTCATGTCCTTAGAGCTCAGAGTGATGCCCGAGGAATGAGACTTGCGGCCCCTCCACCGTTCAGTATAAAAGCCTACTGAGAAGGGCTCTGTTTGGCCCAGTTTACATCCTATACCAATGTCATAGACCACTCACTTGCTCGGGGGCATGTAGTCCATTATGAAGGACTCAACCTGAGCTGCTTTTCATCTGATGGTCCTGGGATTGAGGTTATCAAGTTAGCAACCGCGACAGACCCAAATAGAAAGGGAGAAGCGATTCTTCCAGAGGAGGGAAAATGCTGTGCTGGGAAAAACAACTCACGTCTAGTTTAGTTTCACTTGGATTGGGCATTCCTTCCCGTGGGGAGGAGAGAAGTAATGTCACACAGGACCTGTGGATGTGCCTTCTGGGAACTATGGTCAGTGTTGGGAGAAAAAGGCAAGGGTAACCAGAGGTGAGACTTTTATAAGTGTGCGGTTGGAATTTGAAGTTCAGACCTCATAGCCTTCATTGTCTTCACAAAGTAAAAAATAAAGTGGCCTGCTAAAAAAGAGTAGGGCAGAGTGGGGAGCTTGAGGAAATAGTTGAGGGTTTGAAGAATGAGAGGTGTAGGTGACTAGGGATGATAAAAAGAACTGCTAAAAGATATTGGAGGCCCAACTAAGATTGGAAACTCTATCAGCCAGGGTTCTCCGGAGAAACAGAACCAATAGGGTGGATGTGTGCGTGTGTGTGTGTGTGTGTGTGTGTGTATGTGTGTATATGTACACACACGGATTTAGTTCAAGGAGCTGGCTTACGCAGCTGTGGAGAGGGGCACGTCTGAAATCTGGAGGGTGGGCCTGTGGAAGGAAAACTCTCAGACAGGAATAGATGCTATCTTGAGGCGGAATTTCTTCTTCCTCAGGGAAACCTCAGTTTTGCTTTTAAAGCCTTCCCCCTGTTTGGATGAGGCTCACCCACATTACTGATAAAAACCTCCTTTACTTAAAGTCAACTGATTACAGATGTTAAACACGTCTGCAAAATACCTTTATAGCTACACCTAGGTTAGTATTCGATTACGTACCTAGTTACCTGTAGCCTAACCAAGCCGCCACGTAAAATTATATGTCACACAGAGAACATAAGCTCTAGGGACCAATCTGCGTTTTTCTCCCCTCTTCAGCTTAGCAGAGCTCAGTAGACAAATGAGCTGTTAAACTGGTACAAGATTGAGGCAATGTTCAGGGTGGGGACCCTGGAGGCTGAGGGAAATGATAGGAAGTCGCTGCTAAAGAATGGGTAAGTGTAGGGGCGCATGGGTGGTACAGTCGGTCAAGCATCAGACTCTTGGTTTCAGCTCAGGTCCTGATCTCAGAGTCGTGGGATCGAGCCCCACATCAGGCTCTGTGCTCAGGGTGGAGTCTGCCTAGGGACTCTCTCTCTTTCTCCATCTGCCCTTCCCCCCCGACTCTCCCTCACGAGTGTGCTCTCTCTCCCTTTCTTTCTCTCAAATAAATAAATCTTTTTTTTTTAAGATTTTATTTATTTATTTGACAGAGAGAGAGAGAGACAGCCAGCGAGAGAGGGAACACAAGCAGGGGGAGTGGGAGAGGAAGAAGCAGGCTCCCAGCGGAGGAGCCTGATGTGGGGCTCGATCCCAGAACGCCGGGATCACACCCTGAGCCGAAGGCAGAGGCTTAATGACTGAGCCTCCCAGGCACCCCAATAAATAAATCTTAAAAAAAAAAAAAAAGAAAAGAATAGGTAAGTATTGTCCCTCAGGTGGAGACTGGACTGAGAAGCTAATTCCCAAACTGTACAGTGGAAGTAATGAGAATATCAACCACATAGGTTGAAATAAATAATGCATGAAGAAGACTTCTGTTGAGCACCGAACTAAGCACCACATTAATTTTCCCTTGTTATCATTGTTGTGGTTTCATTTAACTTCCAAGGAAGGGACACTGCCCATAAAGCCAAAGAGTAGGTTTAGTGGAAGTAAGAGTAGGAGGCAGGTGTGGTACATTGGAGTTTATTTACTTCTCCAACAATTCGTGAGGGAGTGTTGTTCATGAGCCAGGCACTGTCTGAGGTGCTATTGATGGAGCGGTGGATAGAACAGAAGTCCGTGCCCTCATGTGGCTTATGTTCTATTGGTGGCAGGAGGCATCAGCTAACGAGCAAGTAACTTCAACAAACCAGGCAACAATCGATCCCATGGTAAAAGTACTGGGAAGAAAACTAAAGTTGAGTTAAGCAATAAAGATGATGTGGCCAGGGGGTCTGGGGCAGGATGATAGAGTTGCAAGAAAAACCTTCCTGACAAAGTGGCATTTACATAGGAACCTGAAAGAATGAAGGGAGAGAGTGTTCCAGGGAAAGAGAGTGGTACATGCAAAGGGCCTGAGGCAGGAGCCTGTTCCTTCCTGTAAGGAGGGGAGAGGTAGGAGGTGAACTCAGGTTGGCAGCAAGAGGCCAGATGAGGTTGGGTGTGATCAGTCATTATAAATTCTCCGGAGTTTATTCTCAGCAATCCAATGAAGAGTTTTGAGCAGAGTAGTGACACAATCTGAGTTACTTCTCATAAGAGTCATTTTGGAGGCTGTGTAAGGAATGCATAAAAGGAGGACAAGAGTAGAAAAAGAAGATCAGTTAGAAAGATCCTCCCATAATCTAGTCAAGAATTTGTGATTTGAAAGCTTTACTAGGCATTAACAAGGCCAGGATATGGCCAGGGGAATGCATCACTAGAGTGGCCTGTTGACAAAGATCAAGGTGGTCCAGGACCTACGAACAGCATTTCTGAAGACATCTTCTGCATTGCCATAGAACCTGTTCAAGATGGGGCAGGACAGGTAGGGCTAGAAAGATGGACGGTGATCTAGGCTCTGACGTCCTTCATGAGTGAGGGGATGTGACTAAGAAGGTGGTGCAGACAGCTGTAAAAGGGTATAAAAAGGATTTAGATTGATGTCAGGCTCCTGCCTCAGGTCCTTTGCACTCACTGCAATCTTTCCCTGGGAAAGGAACATTCTCTTCCTTTCTCAATTCAGATTTCTATCTAAATAGACTGGAAGACTGCTGGTCAGGAAGTAGTAGACTAAGAATTAAGACAAGAACTAAGAACTAAGGCTCTGCCCCTACATCACCTGGAATGCAAGAGAATGGTCAGCTCCCACCTGACAGGTCTGATGTGGAAGTGGTGTCCACAGGGAAGAGGCAGGTCTGGGCTGAGGGCCGAAGGTGGATGGACTGTTCTGTGAAAAGGGTAAGAATGCCGGGGACTTGACTGACCATGAACCCAGAGTCTGGGCAGGCACAGTGGGATTAATTGTGTCTGAGGGAGGTCAGGAGAGGAGGAGAGAACCAAATGGGGAGGAAGTGCTGAGAGGCCTGGAGGGAACGAGAGTGGAGATGACCAGACAGTGGTAAGTGAAGTTAGGAGGTCCTGGCAAGCCTAAAGCCAGACACTTCCTGGGGCACCGAACAGAGCATAAGTATCCACGACGTGTGAGTGGCTGGTGTGAGGAAGAACTGGGTAGCTCGCACAATGCTTAACTCTGGAATGGGCTGTAGCCTGGAAGGGGGTGAAAGTTCGAATCCAAACCAGATAGAACAGGCAGAGAGAGATCATCTCGAAGAGATCTCTGTCCACAGATGTCAAATTCTTCAGACCGTCACACTTTGGGGGCCAGACCGCTCCACTTTCAATGTAGGCATCTTTGCCCTGGTTTTGTACAGGGATGAGTTCCCTCTCATTGACGATGTCTAAGCAATCCCACGGACAACTACTTGGAAGAAATGTAGGGAATGGGGGCTCCAGCATTTCTTGGGGGCTTAACTGGATAACCTTTATTTTCCACTTGACCTTGAGCATATGGGATTCTCTGGCTCTCAAATGCCACCTTGGTATGTTCTTCCTATGGAATAGAGCATGATCATTTCACAGGTGGGTACATTGTTTATGGAGTGCTGGGCTTGTAAGCCTTTCACACCTGTTTATAAACGTGGAAACTATTAAAAATAAATTGAGATCAGCAACGTTCACAACTTCTGCATATGACACATCATTTAAATTTACACCCACATCAAAGGATCCAAGTTGACTCTTGTGCACTTGCAATGAGCACAATGCTTCTAAGACCATTTTCTGTAAGTCGGCTTTTTTCTAGTGCGTGTTTGGCAGAGCTGGTTATATGTGAACCTTCAGCGGAAGTGGAGGAACAGCATGGCGTCTGCCTCTGTGGTTTCAGTTAGCTAAGAGTAGAAGGTTTGCATGAGACAGACCAGAGCTAAAGGCATAGACATCCAAGCGGTGGGGCTGAGTCCTTGTAGTGCTAAATGGCTTGTGTCTTTTATCGAGGATCTACTGTGCTCCATATTCTGATAAGCACCCAGCACACCTTGCCTTTAGTTTTGCCAGTCATTCCCTTCCAGTCCTTCCACTTTAAGGAAGGCAAACAGTTGAGACAGGCTGGCTCCCGACAAGACCCCACACAGTGATTGGATTTCAGAAGCGTAACCATTTTCCAAGGTCTGGATCTCAGCTGTATAGATTCAAATTCTGATTTGTATAACCAGGATGAATGGGTGCTTAGGAGACACACTATCCTGACTCACAAGGGACCGATGTATAAAAACAGGAATGCCAGCTGTTATTTTGCAGTTATCATCCTGTGGACCAGATACATGTGTTCTTCGATCAGGGCACTCTTTTTGAGCGCACGTTCATATGAGAAGATACTTTAGGACCCTCAGTTTACTTATGTGTTGAAGCAGAGCAGGCTGGATCGGTCACGGATCCTACTGGCTGGGTCACAGGCCTGAGAGAGTCTAGCCTGCAGTGGCCCTGCCTGCCGCAAGCCTGGATGCCACAGGCAGAGAGACACCATCCATCCCCGCCTCTCTCTGTCTCTGCTTGCAGTGACTCCAGCACTGACAGTCACCTGATTGGGCTGATATGTTCTTTCTTTAGAGGTTTTAATGCTAGGCCTTCAGTGAAGTTGTAGTCTTACTTTGAGAGTAAGCTTCCTCTTTGTAGGGTTTTTGCATATCACTGTTTCAATCCATGATTTCCGTCTTATGGCTGTAAGTCTTCAGGGAAATCTTATCATTCCATTTCCAAATTTGGGGAGAAGGGTAGGAAAAGATGGGAAAAGTGGGGAGACGCTGTATTGTCAACCCCATCTCCCAGCAAGGGAGGATATTAATGTCCCCATTTTACAGATGAGTAAATAAGGTTACACTGCTGTTTTTTGTTTTGTTTTACTTGCTTTTTCCGAGCTCCCATTGCCACCCAGCACAGTAGTCACTTAGGTGTTTGTTGTTGACTTCTCCATTAGGATGTCAGCTTTGGGAGAGCAGGGTCTTTATTTTATTCACTACCATATCCCCAGGCCCTGGACCAGTACGTGGCACCACGTAGGAGCAGGAAGAATGTATATACATCTGGTGGACGGGTGATCAGACACTAGGTCTGTCTGGCTGTAAAGACGCTATGCCACACCCCAGACTCAGTTTGGTGAGGCAAGAGAAGGACCAGAACTCTGACAGCATCTGAGCCTGCATGAAAATCAAGTGAAGATCCAGGGCGTGTTCTGGGGAGACTTGCATCCCTCCCTCTTCCTTTTTTTTTTTAATAAAATTTTTTTATTATGTTATGTTAGTCACCATACAGTACATCCTAAGTTTTTGATGTAAAGTTCCATGATTCATTACTTGTGTATAACACCCAGTGCACCATGCAATACGTGCCCTCCTTAATACCCATCACCAGCCTATCCCATCCCCCCACTCCCCTCCCCTCTGAAGCCCTCAGTTTGTTTCCCAGAGTCCATAGTCTCTCATGGTTCATTCCCCCTTCTGTTTACACCGCCCCCTTTCTTCTTCCCTTTCTTCTCCTACCGATCTTCCTACTTCTTATGTTCCATAAATGAGTGAAACGATATGATAGTTGTCTTTCTCTGCTTGACTTATTTCGCTTAGCATAATCTCCTCCAGTCCCTTCCATGTTGCCTGGCCTAGTCGGGGGACCGGAGCTGGTGACGTAGTGACACAAGAATGTCAAAGGCCTTTCTCCCCCTAATTGAAATAATCTTGATGCTAAAGAAGGAAGCAATTTGTCCTGCTTTTAATATTTTTATAAATGGTACCTGAATCCAGATGAATCATCTATAATTTTTCCTTTATCAATTTTATTTCATATATTTTTATCTATTGTGTCACGGCCAAAGGAGACACTGTTTACCTGGTAGCAGCCTCCAGCATGTCAGACATTAATATCTAAGACAAAATGAATTGGCTTGGCGTTGCCTTTTTGCAACCCCAAACCCAAAATGTGATTATATGGCCCCACTATAGTCTGCTGATTTCTTCACGGTTAATAGATGGTTGATGGATACGCATATTATTCCGCATATTTTAATCTGTAAATAACCAACAAATTTTAACTTATGTGTCCAGTATTGCATATCAGATGCACCTTTGGTACAGAGATACATAAATTCTAGAAACTGTCCTATATTTATCGTGTTAGAAAGTGGAGTTTATTTCTCTGAGTTTTCTAAAAGGCCATTAAAAAAATATCTTGTTCCAAATCAAATGGAGCTACTTATGTGAGAGAGTTCTGTACCTTCTTCAATAATTAAAGAAAGCAAGCAAGATTTATTGACAATGCAATTTACATGATGCATTGAAAAATGTGTTCTCACAGCAACTGTGTTTATCACACACTTTCATTTTCTTAATATCTTAAAATTACATGGCAAAATGAAAGGGAGGGGAGAGTGGTCAGGGGACTTTCCAACATTTTATTAGTATAATTTTCAAACAAATAGAAAATCTGAAGGAATGATACAGGAGGTACCCACATCCCTGCCAACTATACCTTACAATTAACATTTTGCTATATTTACTTTATCACTGTCTATATATCTATCCCTCTCTCCATCTTATTTTTGATGCTTTTTTTTAAAGATGTTATTTATTTTTAGAGAGAGAGAGAATGCAAGCAGGGGTGGAGCAGAGGGGGTGAGTGAGGGAAGGGAAAGACTCTCGGGCAAACTCTGAGCTGAGCACAGAGCCTGACACAGGGCTCAATCTCACGACCCTGAGATCATGACCTGAGCCGAAACCAAGAATTGGACGTTTAACCAACTGAGCCGCCCAGGTGCCCCTGTTTTTGTTGTCCTTAAAAGTAAGTTGCAGAAATCAGTACACTTTACCACTAAATAATAAATACCACTAAATACTAAATACAATACTGCTTATGGGCTTTTCAAGATAAAATTTTTTTTAATTTTATTTCATTAGTTTATAAAATTTATTTGGTGACATACACAAAGTTTAAATTTTCTATTCAGTGAGTTTTGACAAGTGCATATAGCTATGTAATGCCAATTGCACAGAGGTAACCACTGTTTTGATTTTTCTCTTCTAGATTAAGTTAGCCTCTTCTAGAACTTCATACAGTTCTAGAATTCTGTAGTACATATTACTGTTTGGGGTAAGTAGATACATAGATACTATTTTGCATAAGCTTTTCATTCAGCCTATTTTTGAGATTCATCTTTTTTTTTTTTCCAATATATCAGTAATCAGTGCCTTTTTCAGTACTGACTGGTATTCCTTTGCATGGACATGGCAAAATCTGTTTATCCATTTCCCGGTTGAAGTTCCCCTAGGCTGTTTCTAGTTTGGGGGCTATTATGAACAAAGTTGCTATGAACATTCTTATCCAGGTCTTTTTGTAGGTATATGACTTTTGTTTACTTTTGAAACCCTGGACGCTGTTAGCTTGGCACAGGATCTATACACAGTTGATAATTAATTAACATTTATTGACCTGGCACAAAACTTACATGACATATTGGGTTTTACAGTGTAACCAAAATTTTCTTCCTCTTCTGTTCTCGTATAAGTTTCCCAACTACCTGGTAAAGAGGCAAAGGAGGTCCACAAAAAGGCGTCTGAGAAGTTAAGGTGCTTGCTAACTGTCATGGTAACCTAGAACCAAGATTCCTGACTCCTAATCCAGTGCTTTTTGACAACTATCATGGTGCCAAATTGGAGGTGTTCCCACCTCACATCCTACCCTTCCTTCTCCGAAGCATTTGCCGCACCATGGTTACAACCTTAAACAGTTCTGGTTTATACTTTGGCAAAACAGAAGATTAATGGCTATTGCCACTTAAGCTTCTGCTCACCAGAATTTATGGAATTTTTTCTCTTCTCCATCATCTTGTTTACCTACTGCTAGGTCTTCACTATGCGAGGAGGGCGGGCGTTGCTGTGGAGGCAGGGTGTGGAGAAGTGGCCTAAGCCAGTCTGGTGGCTCACGTTGGGGACGGTCAGTTACCTCCAGTGAGAGAATTCAGCCGCGAGTACCCAGTCTCTCTCTACCATCTCTCTGTGACCACGAAAACCAGCCTCAGACCTGATTCGACAAAACACAGCAAACATTTATTAGCAAGCAGATTCAAAAGCGCTCATACACCCTGTTCTGGAACCTCAAGGATTCTTCCATCTGTCCTTTTAGGCACCCCCGTGAGCATCTCTCTCGGGCAATGATCCGACTGCGGGGTCAGGCAGCTTCTTATTCAGGACAGAGGACCGGCTGTACTTCTAGTCTGCCCTCCTCTGAAAGCGGGAGGTTGTGAGGGTAGCCAGGCTTGACACCCTCTTCATGCAAACCTCGAAGTTTCTAGCCAATTCACACATCACTCATATCCCTCATTGGAACTTTCTGGTGCAGCATCAGAGGGGTGTTGGAAGCTTTTGTGAAAGCTGCCTCGAGGGGCATGAACTCCAGCTGGGATCTTTCTAACACTTGCTAACACCACTGTCTGTCTATTCCTACTTAGGATACTTCACATGTTCACTAATAAACTCTCAGGCGTGGCTTAAACATGAATCCTCACACACAAAGCTCAATATTGATGTTAAAGTATTTCAATACAAAATACAGATCATGCTGGGAGATCTGAGAGTCCATGCATACCCCCTAACCCTCGACCTCTCTCTCCTCCAACCTCACTGGACACCTGTAATACCAGTGTTTCTGTAGGATCTTGATTTTTTTTTTTTTTCCATTTGAAGTGTTGAAAAATAAAATTCAACTGTGTAAATTAAAAAAAAAACTTCTTGGCTTTATTCAGTGATTCATAAACAGGGCAGCATCCTGTCTAGCAGATAGAAAGGAGCTGTATAAAATGGAAGACTTTCATAGACAGAAGGCAGCAGGACAGGGAAGTTATCAGCAAAAAGTGAATTGCTCAGGCAAGGGAATGACAGGGGGTCTACCAGGCAAATAACCTCTCTAGTGCTGACCAGGTAATTCCAGACTAACTAGTTAAGATTACATCCCTGGAAGAGGCTGAAACTGCAATTAGGTTAGGTAGTAAATCTCAGGTTTGGTGACATAGGCTTAGCACAGGTGACTCCATTTTGGGTCTGTTGTCTTCTTTTCAAACAGAGGGAATCCTTCATATTAGCATGAGTTTCTGCCTCTAGACTTATTGTGATTTTAGAGCTCCAGCCCTGAGGCCGACTCCCTCATCCCCTCCCACCCCCATTGACGGCAAACCCGTGTGAGTTAAGGATTTACTGAAATTCATTCCTGGGGGATTTTTAGATGCAAGTCTAATGTTTAAATGCAGCTCTGATTATGGCTCTTGGCTATCGGAAGTGACTTTCATTTGGATAGAGAGCTGTTTCACTCAGGGCAAACGGCACAGAAACCGAGCAGCAGAGCAATGCTTTCAAGTCACTCTTCAGGCTATTACAGTACCCACGTTTGGTAACTATTGCTGTTAATTAAATTTACAGCCTCGTTATTAGTTCCTGGCTCTGCTATTGTTATTAATTATGTCACTATCAATTTATAGTGGAAGGCATTTCCTCAGGGGATTTTTTTTAAGTTGTAGGTTAATATTAAAAATAAATATGTAAGTTTCCTTATCAAGATATTAAGAGTTTGGGGATTTTATTTCCAGAACTTTCTACATTTGAGAGATTGTGGGATGGCCTGAGAGTTATGTTTTGAATGTTATCTTTGTGGTTTGTAGCAGAAATTTCTACAACATTTAACTGTGTGATTTAGCATTGCAGTGCTCACCCATTCAATGATACCTTGTAGCTAATTCCAACAATTAAAATTATGCCTTTTTAAGGAAGGAAAAGAAAGCGTCTGGTATGGGATTTTGTGTACTGTAGGAACTCAAATCAGGTTGGACAAATGGAAACAAGTCTGTGTGTATGTTGACAAGGACCACCCTCCTCCCTTTAGTTAACAGTACTATGTGCAATTATTGTTTTATTTTTGAAAGCTTTAATCCTTCCCTCTCCCTTGATCCAACTCTCCAGACCCGTAGGTAATCATGGTCCATATTGGTTCCTTTACCTACAGCTTGGTTTTGATTTTTGTTTTTTGCTCTTATATCAAGAAAAAAAAATCACACATAGTTCTCTAGATAATAGAAAACAACTATTGGCGTTTTGATCTATTTCCTTCTAAGATATCTTTCTAAGCATATTCACCAAGCGTACTTTAGATCACACAGTTTTATGACTTTATCTTACCCCCTTTGTTTAACTGTTCTTTGTTACTGAGCATTTAAGTTGTTTGTAATTTTTGCTCTTAGGAAAATAAATATATATTATGTTGAGCAGCCCTTTAAATAGATATTTGAGAGAATCTCCAATTATTTCCTTAGATGCCTAGAAATGAAATTTTTTCCTAAAGATATGAGCATTAATGATACATATTTATATTTTTTTAAAGATTTTGTTTATTTATTTGAGAGACAGAGAGTGAGCGAGTGAGAGAGCATGAGGAAGCCGACTCCCTGTTGAGTAGGGAGCCCGATGCAGGGCTCGATCCAGGGACTCCACCATCATGACCTGAGCCAGGGACTCCATGATCATGACCTGAGCCAAAGGTAGATGCTTAACCAACTGAGCCACCCAGGTGCCCCTAACGATACATATTTAAAAATTGCTTTCCAAGGAACTATACCAATTTCAAGTCCACTAGAAGCATTTCAGAGTGCCTGGCCCACTGTAGCCATGCCACTTACTATATCTAAAAAGCTAATAATAATATTCACTTGCTCATTTAATAATTTTTGATTTTAGAAACTTGATGAAGGAAATATGCTGGAATATCAAATAATGACCTGTTTCTTTTCAAAGCTTCATTTTGTTATTGTTGGGGAAAAAGAAAATCTTTTCTTTTTCAAATTGAATCCGTTGGCTGGCATCCTGCAAATTAACAATACAAAGATTGACAAGAGAAAATACAAAGATTATTTCCACAAGCATGTGAGAACTGCTCAGTAATTAGTTACTTTAGCCAGAGGTAAAGTTGTATATATCAATTTAACTACGGGCAGGGGAGTGGGGGTGGCGGGTGTTAGGGCTTCCTGGGAAAATATGGAAGATTCTGTCGGTGTTTTGATGCTAATGGCAGTGGACAGTCAGTCTCCATAAGAATTGAATTTACAGCGAACCTTGGAGGGAGGTCAATGGCAGTTCTATGTTTGGAAGGCTCTGCTTTAGTCAGATAAAGGAAGTTCAGATAAGATTTCTTTCTGTATCTCTGTACCTCAAAAGTTTTCACTTCAAAATAATCTTTATACCAACACTGAGGGGTCTGAGTGAATCCCTACACTCCATTTTTTTTAATATCATAAATAAACGTGCTGAATGATAAATACATTTTCTATCATGAATTATGCTGAGGATTAGTAGTAATGGTGTTTTCTGCCATTTTTAACTGGTAAAAATTGCCAGTGAGGGATGATACAGGAGAATAAAAGAGGACAAGAAAGAGGTTCCAAGGATAGTTGTCATCACAGATATGAAGATATTTGCTTGGAACTGACCATTACTTTTAGAAGAAAATCAGGCAGAAATTGACTTTAGTGTGTTGGAGGAGGGGAAGAGATAGTAGTTGTGGCTTTCAAAGAATTTTTAACATACTCTTTGATATAGTGTTATCTGGAGTTCATTTATTTTAGGTTATAGTCATGGGATATGTTTAAAACTTCTGAACTATCCTCTGGCATAGTCACAAATATCAGAAATGGAAAATTAGATTAATTTCTCCTCGTGTTGCTATTCCCTTAGGAAATAGTTTGTTCTACAGATATTGTTCAAGCAAATCTCAGTTCCTTGAATCTTGACTTTCGCAGCCACCGTTGATTTGAATATCCCCTAGCAGCTTTGTGGATAATGCAGTGTGAGAGACATAATTAAAAGGCATGAGAAGTAACAAAATGGGTTATATACACCTCAAAACAAAGGCTCATTATACACGACAATGCGATTCATTTCGGACTCCCCATTGCATACTTGTCATCTCTATTCATTGCCTTCCAATTCTTCCCAGATCCTTTGGCACATCCTACAAGGCATAAATCACATGAGTTGAAGCATGTTTCCATTCCAACCAGATAGACCCCTTCCCCTTCTTTTAGATTTAATATGAAAGTTAAATGTGTTGTTTACACTGAACCACCTTGCTTCCTTTGATTTTTTCTGGGGAGGGGGCATTTAAACATTTCCTCTAGGAAATGTACAATTTTTTCTCTACCTTCATAACCCTGGCATCTGGTGTGACTGACTCAGCTCTTCAGTCTGGGACAAAGAGACTTTTAAGTTTCTAGAGCTATGGGGAAGCTATAAAAGGAATGCAATTCACTCTGTTAGAGAAATAACAGCCTGGGAGTTCAGGGACTGGAAATGTGGCTCTCCAAAGGTTTGTTAGAGCTTTACTTTGAATTTTATTCCTCAATATTTTTTTTGGCCTGAATCAGGGACTCTAATTATATATAGAAGATAGAAATAGCAGATATATTTAGCAAGTTGGAAAAGTCCCTGCAGTCTACCCTAGGAGCAGCTAAACATATGGAGCCAACCTGAGACTCTGAAGACCTTGTGTATTCCCTAAGAGAGATTGATGACTTAACAGCCAGAGCCCAGAGAGCACAGCAGAGCTAGAACACTGGGCAGGGAAGGTTATCAGTAAGACCTCCCGGAGAATTCTCAGTCCCCACTCCATGCTTTTGTTTACTATTTGTCTAAATTTTTTTTAATTTTGGAGATTTTCTTTTTCAGACTTTTATTACTTTCCTCAAGTGTCAATCCTACCTACCTCTCTCTAAGCAAACAACCCACACTTACTACTTCACTGAGAAAACTGCTACCAGGGGGATAATAGCTCCTACTGCTTTGGGGTCCTGTCTGTTCTTTAGCCTGTGCTTCCACATTTCCCTTTCTCCCAGGGAGAAGTGACTGGCTCTATGTGATCTCATAGTGTCATCCCTTGAACCTCCACCGGGAAGTTGCTCCAAGAATAGTCAAACTCCCTCCACCAGCCACTGGCTCCCTCTGAAGGGAAAAAAAAATGATGTCTACCCAGGCCCATGGGTGCCAGAGCACCTGGCTCTGAGGTCCCAAACACATCAGGCTTGGCCACTCGCCCTTGACAAAATCCAAAGGCAGAGAGATGAGTGGTGGTAAAAGAAGACAGGGATTTTTTTTTTTCAGTGAGGTTGACACAGGGAAGATGGCGGACTAGCATCTCAAAGATGGTCCCCGAAGTGCTGAAGATGCTTCTGGGTTTATAGAAGGAAAATGTGGGACAAAGGATGATGGGTACGTCCAGATGGGCAGTAAAGGTCAGGTCAGTCATTGTCTTGGAGTCAGTTATACAGGATCTTGCTGGTGTCAGGGCAGTCCTTATTACTCAAGGGAGTAGTTTTGATTCCCATCATAGGGTGCTTTGCCCACCAGATCTTTTGCCTGAGTTAAAAACGTAAGCTGGGAAGAACTTAATCAGCATGAAAGTATAGACTGAGGTCAAAATGGAGGTAGATGAAGTCCTGTGTTCAGATGGAGGGAGAGTTAGTGTGGAGCCTAAAGCAAGCTCCCCCATCCCTGCCTCCCACACTGCTACACCACCCTCCCCTGCCCAGGGTGAACCAAGGCGAGGCCATGAGTGCCATCAGCCCCAGGTACAGGCAATAAGGGGTGCGTTGTCTGTGGAAAATGCTCAAACAATACTAAAACGGACTAAAAGTAGGTCTGCTTTTTATTATTACTAGGTTCTAGCAATTCTACATTATGTCAGTGATACAGTAGTCCTCCCCAGAAGATTCTTTTGTTGGTCTAAGTTCTAAACAATTGGTACAATGATTGTTTAGTCTTAATAATAATAATAATAATAATAATGTATCAATGTATGCTAACTGGAATTTAAATGAAAAGTTAAAAGAAAAAAGAAAAAATAACCAAGAAGCATCTTTGTAATTTATTCTTTAAGAAATATTGTATTCTATTTGGAAGTTAATTTAGAGAACTCTTAGATATGCATTTTGACTTCCTATACACATGGACTTAGTTACACACAATCAAATGTGTGATGGTTAGTTTTATGAGGCAACTTGACTGGCCATGGGGTGCCCAGTTTAAACATTATTTCTGAAAAATAAAATTAAAAAAAAATAAAACAAATATTATTTCTGGGTATACCTGTGTGTGTGTTTCCAGGTATGAGTAGCATTTGAATCAGTAGACTCAATAAAGGAGTTTGCCCTTCCAAAATGTGGGTAGGCATCATCCAGTTCATTGAGGGCCTGAATAGAAAAAGAGGCAGAGGAAGAAGGAATTCACTCTTTTTCCTGCCTTGCTGCCCTAGCTGGGACATCTCATCTCATCCCCTGCCCTCAGATTGGCATTTACATCACTGGCTCCCCTATTTCTCAGGCCTTCAGACTTGGACTCAACTACACCTCTGGTTTTTCTGGGCCTCCAGCTTATAGATGGCAGATCAGAGGACTTCTTAGCCCCTGTAATTCCTCTATCTATCCATCAACCCATCCATCCTTCCATCCATCCATCAATCCATCCATCATGTCTCCAATTGGCTCTGTTTCTCTAGAGAACCCTGATTAATACAAAGTGTAAATTCATGAGGAATTATTTGAGGTTGCTTCCAGCACGGTTTCTGTCTCTAAGCCTTGGGATACTATATATTCCTGCGTTTAAAAGTAGATTCAAAATAAACACTGACAGCACAAGGATTGTAAGGCTAAAAAAGCAAGGCTTGTCTGACGGCAGTGTTATGTATACATCTTTCTCTGAACCTTACCAAGTTGACTCCTTTGGAAGTGCTTCTTTTATGTGCCTTCAAAAAATACGTCATTAGAATTAAAAATTATTAATCCATTACTTTCCCCCTCTTTTTTGTATTACAATCATTAATTACTGGCCTAATTATATATACACAAAATTTAATAGAAGACAATTTTTTTGTATTTTCTTTTCTGCCTTTATTATTATTTGTTTTACTTTAAGATCATTTCTGAAGACAATTTTGTTGTACAGAGGAGGAAGGTCTTTAATGAACCACTCTGCTCTCCCACTCTTTGCTTCCCCATTCCTGTGCCTCTGGAAACACCTAGAAGAACTTTACTTCTGTATAGACTTGTCCTGATTAATCCACCTCCTTCCTTTCTTCTCTGAATTTCTCTAACATGTTATAGTATCCCACAGGATGTCGCATGTGGCTGTATGCTAGCTTAGATTTCTTTCTAATATATTCTTTTCTGAAATAGAATGTGAGCTGCCTGAAAGCCTGGGTTATGCCTGAGGTCTACTCGTTTGTGTCCCCCAAGCACACTTACTAGAAGTATTTGATTGATGGAGATATGCACTCTGTAGCCCCAACAGATCCTTCCAGAGTAACTCCTCCATCCTTGAGAACGTCATTGTAAGAGCTCTTACAACTTTATATGATCATTGTCTGTCATCTTTTTCTGAAACTTTGATCTGGGCAACCAAAGGCAACTGCTTATCTTCAAGGAAACAGAGCTTGCTTCAGACATTCGTTCTAAAGTCACGTGCCCCAGAAAGGGGAATCAATAGCGGGAGTTAATTTCTGGCTTTACCCCCCAAGTAGGTACTTCTACAGCACTGAAGGGGAACTGATTGAAGAGATGCTAGCAGGCTCTCAGCTAGGTCAATGAAAACCATCTTATTTGCATCCCCTATCTTGGGCCAGCAGTTCTCAAAGTATGATCCAGGGATCCTAGGAGTCCCAGAGACCTTTACAGGGGTTGCATGAGGTCAAATGCTTTTCAGAACATCACCTGGACATCATTTGCCTCTTTCATTCCCTGCCCACAAGGACATACTGGAGTTTTCCAGATGCCCCATGACATACAATAGCTTAATAGATTCAGTGTGGAAGCAGATATGAAAATCTAGTGTGGTCCATTAAAGCAGGTAGTAAAGAGATTTGCAAAGAAGTAAAACAGTGCCAGTCTTCTCACTAAATTGTTTGGGGAAACATTATTCATGAAAATATTCTACTTGTTAATATCTAATGGTTTGTTGTTAACTTTTTAGTATACTTTTAAGTAAGTATACTTTTAATTCTTTGAATTGAATCTAGCAAGTAGCACTAAATGTAACCCACACAAACAAAAGCAATTTGGGGTCCTCAATAAGAATATGAAGACCAAAAAGCTTGAGAATTGCTGTTTTAGGCCAGCTGTGCTCAACTATGCCTTCCTGAACTTGCGAGGCCCTTCTTCTACCTTCTACCCATCATGCTGATCAATCTCTCTTTCTTTCCCTCCTAAGCCAGGTTTTCAGCTCTAACTTGGAAATTTTATCCTCATAAAACTTATCTCCTAATGAAACCTGATGAGGGGCTGACCTGTCTGACATTTATATTCACTCCGCAACATGAATGGAACGAAGGATCAGTTTGCAGTTGCTTTTGATGGCCTTTTGGATTTATGGAGCACGGAAGGCTGGGGCTCTCATGTTACATCAAGTGCAAGGGATAAGCAACTGCCAAAAACAACTGTGTTTTCTTGTTTCAACATCCTTGCAACTTCTCCCATAAATTCTCCTTGTGGATATTCTCCTGGAATCCCCCTACCCTGAATTTATAGGGAAGTGGACTTTGTAAATTGGGTGACCAAAAAATCCCAAGCAATATGAAAACATTGACAAGATTCTCCAAAGAAAAAATAGCCTCATTTGTCTGATGTAACTATGATAATAAGAGAAATTCCCAGGGTCTAAGAAGGTACGGGAAAATATTCTGGCACTCAAAATTAAGCTCATTTCTTTAATCTTGGTGAAGTAATAATTGTGTATGTAAGGTTTTGAACACGGACACACATTAGAATCACCTACTAGCTTGTGAAACAAAATGTTCATGTCTGGTCAGTTGAATCAGAATTTTGTAGGGGTCAGGTACCTCTCCTATATTTTTAAAATTTTGATGAGGTGATTCTGATGCATAAGGAGGATTAAGAATTGATGACACAGCCCAATGTGTCAGCAGACACCAAACAAAGACCATAATTTTCCAGTGCGTGGATTCAATCATTCATTCATTTAACCTTTATTTAGGGCTAGGACGTACCTGGAAATTTGAACTGAAGTCCTGTTTAACATGTATTTTCTGACCTCATAGGCCCATTGTTAGCCCCAATGGGAAACGTGTTGAGGGTAGAGAGAATTTGGCTCAATGAGTCCATTGTAGTTTACACCCTGGCTAAGCCATGCCATTGGAATGAAGACCCTGAATTAAACTGGAACGAATGTGTTAGGCTAGTTTTTACACTACAGGATGAACTTACCTGTGTTTCTTTGGTCCAGTGATCCCGGCTCATGGGGCAGAGACCCCTGGAGGGCTAAGGAGGTATTGCAAGGAATGCAAATCTAAATAAACATCAAGCATTATCTGTAAACTAAACATGGACTATGATTTATTCGCACATATGTCAGACATTCTTTTCCTAATGGATGCATGCGCTTGAGTGACAGAAAGGATAAAAATTATTAGAAAGCATATGGAACACATGCTTCTTTTTATCAATTAGTTCAAAAATACTTAAAGAGTACAACTATGTACTAGGTCCCGGGTTTTGAACAAGATAGCCCCAAGCCCCAGAGACCCACAGATTAAGCGATAATTGTCATCTAGTGAATTGAGTACCAGTCCTATTGTATTTATCCATGGGATAAATTTAGGTGTCTGTAATTCTAGAATAATTGCCTTTAAAGCCAGCATGTCTGCTGTCATCTCCCTGTTAGCCTGTACAGATCCACTCAAGTGGTAATTAGCCATCCAGGAGAGAAGTACTGTCATTCACAATTGTCTCAACGTTACCTTTAGATATAGTAAGCAATGGTGGTGATTGATGAATATGATGGCTTTAGCCAAATTCATTTTCTCAGTCTATAGTTACTCAAAGTAGAGCAATAGTCATGCGGAGTGGGGGGAGGGGGTGTGCCCGGGGTTGATCCTCAAAATGTGTTGACATGAAAAGGTTTGAAGACGCCGATGCCCTCTGATCACCTCCTTTTACAGAGGAGGACTCTGAGGTTCAGAGAAAGACAATGACTTATTCTAGATAAACAGCTCATTAATCTTGGTCCTGGGTTTGTTCACAGTACTGAGCTGACTGTAGCACACCAGGGTGACTCCTTACTGTCTTGTGCCAGCTGTTGCTGCTTTCTCCCCAAACTCTCACCCGTAGGGATGGTCAATTGTGTTATTACTCCTAATTATCGTTCCTTCTTTGTTAGTACTACATACCCCTGTAAGTCGTCAGGTAACTGACAGTGCCTCCTTGTGGTGAGTACACTTCTCCGTCCAGTGAAGTCAGGCTGTATCATGTGACTTTCTTTGGCCAATAAAATGTGAGCCAAACTGATACACCATGCACATTGCGCTTAAGCTTTAAGTGCCATCGTGGGATTAAGCCATGCTGTTTTATCTCTGTCATGAAAATGGCATATTGTAGTAGGGAATACTCTACCAGCTTGTGAGGAAGACCCAGATCAGAGCCACAGCCTGCCCATAACTGACATGTAATGTGAATGACAGATAAATCTTTGTTTTGGTAAAGCCCTGTGATTGGTTTGTAGTTTGTTACTATAACATAACCTAGTGAAAGCTAACTACTACAGTGGGCCAAAGAGCCACAACTTTGTTCTGAAAGGACCAGATAGTAACTATTTTAGGCTGTGGAGCACATCCAGTTTCTGTCATAGCTACTTAACTCTATGGCAAAAGTAGCCATAGACATATGTAAACAAATGGGTGTGGCTGTGTTCTAATAAAACTTTATTTACAAACATGGGTGGCTATAGTTTCCCTGCCTCCTTGAAGTTGGATATGGCCAGTGGAGTTGGATGCGACACTGGCTTTGGCTAGTAGAACAAAAGCCATTTTAAGAACTACCGCAAGTGGTCGCTTCTCTGTCAGCCTGAATCTTGAGAAAGAATATTAGAAAGCTGAGCGCCAGCCAACCCAGGGTAGATACATAGCATGACTAAGAAACAAACCTCATTGTTTTAAACCACTAAGATTTGTGGGCTGTTTGTTACCACAGCATAACCTAGCCTGTATTTACAGATATAGGTCTATCTGACATTATGTTTTAGAGGACCTCTGCTAGTCCCATCCCAGTGGATCCTATGTGGCATTCTACGTTACTGACTTCTTTATAGTGTTTGGGTTGTTGATCATAATGACAGAATTTACTTAGATGATGTTTCAATTGTGGTAGCACTGTGTGGGGAGGATTGTTCTATTGAACCAACACAACCACACATATTTTACTAATAGTCCAACGGCCTTAATGAGCTCTTGAATTTTTTTAAAGTATGAATTCATCTGAAATAATTTTTAAGTCGTATTTGCGGTAGATAAAATCTGCCAGCAGTTTGATTCACAAGGCTGGTCTGTGGAAAACACAAATCAGAGACTGTCAAATTAGCCATATTTTCCCTGGCGTGTAAAGGTTAATTATCAAACTTGGTGCTTGGTGACAAAAACATGAGTTCACAGAAGTCATCACATTATATAACCAGAAGCATCTTCCTTCAACACTGTCAAGTCTAGGCTGGTTGTGTGATGGTCTGCTCGGACCCGTGGCTTCCTTTGTATTATGCCTTCCCTTGTAGAGCTGTGTCTGCTTCTTGGCGGTGAATAGAGGACAGCTGTCCTTTCCACAGTCTCCCAGGTCTGGTTCATTGCTTCTCTGTGTAACATGTCAACCAGCAGCCTTAAATTGTTACCCAATTTGAGCTTGCCAGAAACCCCTTTGCACCTACGCTGTGATCTCCACTGTTACTTCTGGAAAACTCCCGATTCACAAGGGGCTCTTTGCTTCCCTTCATTATGCCTAGGGGAGAACAAATCAGAGAGAAGCAGCCAATCTCTGTGTGTCTCAAACTGCAAGCCCTGGATGGAGGAACAGAATGGAAGGTAGAATCCCTTTGTTGCCCAGAGAACACTCAGTCCCTGTGCAGCACTCACTCCCAGTGGGTGTGGGCTCGTGGGCACCATGGCAGTGGTTCATGCTTTTCAGACATTCCCGATGGCGTCACCTACAATTAGTCTTAGAGTTTTTGCTTTTAGTGAAAGGTGACAGTGTTTTAATCATGTTAACTTGGGTGAGGTATGATGAGGCCAGATGCAGGTCAAGAGAGAGAAACAGGAGATTTACAGTTTTGTTACAGCTCCCTGGGGAGAACACAGTGTGCCACACAGGGCCACTCAGGGGAAGCTCCGGGGTCCGTTGCCAAGCACAGTGGGGTGGGGAAGAGTGGGCAGGTGTGTTTCCTGTGGTTTCCACAGGAAGGAAAGGATGAAGCAGAGCAAACAGGTTTAGGATACGCCAATTTAAATAATTTCAGCAGACTCTGGGACACAGGGGCTAGTCCTGTTGTCTGGTACCTGGCCCAGGGTGATTAGGGTGGGTGCACAGTGGCCCATGGTATGAGAGCCCCATAGAAGAAGTGACTGGGGGTGTGAACTTCATTGGCCGCTCAAGAAGGGGAACTGACTGGTTGTTAGCTAGGGCCTCCAAACTGGGTCAAATCAGCACACACACAAAAACTAATACAAGTAGGAGAGACACCATAATGCTGGGGTCCTGGTACCTGCCAGTTATTCTATAAACTGTGTTTTGTTGTGTCCAGGAAGAGAGCCATTAGTGGCTGTTGGACTGAAGTCTGTGTTTGCTTAGATAGAGGTTCTGAACTGATTTCCTCATTGGTTCCCGGAGATGGACCAAGACATGTGGACACCTTAGCAGGTGAGGAAGGGGGCACTCATGTTCTTTATCGAGCTGATAATTTTTGGGGAAGCCTCGAAGAAGCTGATTTGCTATCACTTAAAATTCCATACTTCTTTCTTTATGTTCAGAATAACTATTTACCATATCCACTATATAAAAAAGAGAATTTTTGCTTATTTGTAAAACTTTTATTCCCATTTCACATTTTCTGCCATTCCTTATTAAATAGAATTAGTTGCTCACATTTACTAGGGATAGAAATAAGTAATCATTTACAAGGAGCATCTCACTCAAACATGTATCTTCATTCCTGGTTTTTATGTCAGTAAAATGTTTCCCCTTTTTGGTAGCTTTTCTCTGCAATTTCTTTTATGATTTTGGAAACATACATCTTTTGACCCATATTAAATGTTCTCAAATTTAAATAGTAAGCCACTTGTTCGTTGTAAACAATGTTATACTATGCTTTGTTCAGTTTTAGAATCTCATTTGAACATCACTAATAACTCCAGGAAGCCATCAACTTACTTGTCTTGGGATTGGGCGAGGTCTGTAATAATACTCTGTAATATAAACGTGCACCCCCAAAACATGTCATAGAGATGAGTTGACACCAGCAGAGAGGAGGACTTTTTAAAAATGTTCATAGGATGATTCTTCCTATTTCAGTGGGAGTTTTGCCAGTGTTGTTAGAAGTTGCTGTGGAAACCAGAATTCGCTGGCACCATATTTTTGATTTGTTCTAGTGATGTCGTCGTGCCCCTCGTGGATTATCACCCAGGCAATTGCTAGATTGACAATATGTCCTGAAAAGGTGTGGTTTTCGAACTAGGTTCTGTGGAGCCCTAGGATTTTTCGAAATTACTTTAGAGGTTCCACTAAGCATCTGGATCACATTAAAGCAGGCTCATTAATAAGACTATAGCTCAGGAACCCTGAGGGTGGGCCACCCTGGAGGAGAGAGTGGAGAGGTCAGGCTGTCCTTACAACAGCTCTGGTCCAAAAAGGGCAGCCCACCCAGGGCCAGCCCACAAGCCTCGCTCCCAGTAATCATGCAGCTGCAATGTATTAGAGGTGCATGGGGGTATTTGGAAAAAAGAGGTTTGCTGCTTAAGAGGTTGAAAAACCACTGCTCCCGCATTGTTTATGAGGAAAGAAACAAGAGTAAGAACAATACTGAATTTGAACAACTAATGTCTTAAGACCTGGGAACATCCTGTGCTCTTATATAGTTATAATTTAATCGAAATACATTGGAACCACACTATAATTCAATTCTAGGCAAAGAACAAAGTTTTGTACACAGCTGATTCATTTTGGAACACACTCTGGGGATTTGGTTACGGAGGACTGCAAAGGACTCCTTTGTGTGCTTTCACCCATAAAGCTGCCCCATGGCCCCGATTTTAGAGGCAGCCTTGCCCCAAGGGCACTGGGTGGACATGCCACTTTATTTCCACAAGGCTATTTGAGCGATGTATCCACATGTTATATTTGGCCAGATTCTACAGCCTGGTTCTCAAACTGGGGTTCCATATCAGCTCATTAATTTAGTGTGGTCATTAGCACAGTGGGTTTTAACGCCTTCCAAAGGGGCCTGCTGCATACACTGTGCAACTTCAGAGAGCACCATTGGTATCGTGATCACATGGTGTTCTAGGGAACTGTTTCCCTTCACGATGTAGTGGCTCTGGGCGAGGCCTTCTCCAGCTCCCACGGTATCCAAGTGTGGGTTCCATCTGAGTTTGAGCCCCTTCCTATGTGACTACCTTGTTTTGAATAGTCGTTTGACCCGGAGCCAGAACAGATGGGTGGGGTCTTCACGCTTCACACTTCCTGACTGAAGGGTCGATGATCAAGTCAGTTAACCTTGGGCAGGCTCAGTTTACGCACTTGTCAAATGGGACCGGTGATGTCTATTTCACAGAAATAATGTCTATTTCATTGAATGTCTATTTCAATGTTGTGAAGTTCATTTATACCCTGCTTTGTTCCAAAGAGGATTTAAAATAGACCTACACATTTTATATGAAATACAGCAAGGTGACAAATTAAAATAGATGAGGAAGAAAAGGGGGGGAAAGTGTGTAAAATGGGGCCAAGGCGTTCTACCTTCTGTCTGGATCTATACGCTTGCTAGGATTGGGCCACAAATTTGCTTCTGTGCTCTCTGGCAGTCAAGGAGAAAGTGGGAGCTTGGTCATTTTCTTTCATCACAGTGTCCACAAGATCCACAACAAACTAGGAACTTAGGAGAAATAGTCCTCTTCCAAATACCTTAACTGAAGGAGACTGGTCTCAAGGATCTGCATTGAGAAGATACTCCCTAATGGAACCGACAATATTCGCTACAAAGAAAGGTCACAAACTAGCAACCTGCAGATATCAGCACTTGTGGAGTTTTGTTTTGTTTTGGCTTGATATTTAAAAATTTTGATTCAGTATCAGTTTGATTCAATAAAATATCAGTAGATTTCACAACTCACATTTTAAATTGTCTCTAAAAAAAAAAATTAAACAATCATATAACATCTGAACTGCACATCCAAGTTCCTTGGCCCTGAATAGCAGCTACTTATTTTTATAAAGATTTTATGTATGTATGTATGTATGTATGTATGTATGTATGTATGTATTTAGAGATCAGGGGGAGGTGCAGAGGCAGAGGGAGAGACAGAATCTCAAGAAGACTCCATGCTGAGTGTGGAGCCCTATTCGGGGCTTGATCTCACGACCCTGAGATCATGACATTAGCCAAAATCAAGAGTTGGACGCTCAACCGACTGAGCCACCCAGGTGCCCCTAGAAGCTATGATTTCAAGTTTGCCACAGTCCCCACTCTTCCCTACTCTTGCTTTCTGCTTTATATTATCTGTTTGGTAACTTAGGCATCTGATTTAGGGACTCTTATTTTATAATGTCTTTATTGTAGGTGCAGCAGTTATGTTTTATCCCTGAGAGGACTGGTTAAGAAAAGATATGGGGAGATGCCGCATACCGTGCGACACTGTGCTACCATACAAGTGTACTCTATTGTCATTGTTGTCCTCTGAGATCAGGCCACTGAGGGCTAAAGAAAAACACCTAGTGAACAAGAATTTGAAATACCTAATTAAAACAACTTCAACAAAGTCATAAATTCCCCCAAAGTACTTTGCTTCTAGCAAGGAGCTCACGCCGGGCATCTGCTCCATTTGTTTTCAAACAAAAATGTAAGACTATTTCATTTAAATATTTCCATAGCTGTATATTTTAATCAGAAAACAGTATTATAGCAAAGGCATGGTTTATGTAGGCCTCCACACGTATGCAGTATGATTATTGTGCTCTATTACATGGTTATAATGGTCCTCTCTGTTAGAGCGGAATCCCGGTGAGGTTGGTGTTTCTGTCAAGGTGCGCTTCTGGCTCACTGAATTTGGTAAGATGTTTTCAGCACTGATTTGCTAATTTTCCAGCAACATAATTTGAAGTGAGGATGTTGAATGGGGCATATTTAATTATCAGAAGGAATTAATACTCCAAAGTTGAAAATGAGTGATAATTATCTCATGTTCTAAAATGGGGTGCCAGACATGGCTATGGAGTGTTTAATAAAAGATGTCAAAACCAGTCTAGTGACCACCAGCCCCATCACAGCTCTAGCCTACATTAGAGATGACTAGTGACTCATAAGGAGATTGGAGGCAGTCATCTCTGTAAGGAGCTGTGGAGTCCCTAAAGAGGGCTGGGGCACTTCCCTCCCAATGCCGTGGAAAGAGGAGTGGAGTGCTAGGGGGAGGTTCTCTAATCTGAAGACTAGGACGACAGTTCTACTCCCCAGGCAGCTGCAGGCTGAGCTGCCTCCAGCCAGTCAGAGTGGACACAGTGAAGACACAGTGGCCGGGGAGGGGGGGTTGTAAAAATATAGGCAAGTGTCTGTTGTGGCAAGCTCAGCTTCTACCATTTGGCGCAGAAAAATGTATACGTTCTCCTTGAGTTAAGCAACACTGGAAAGGTAGAGAGATTGAGCAGTTATTGCTAGTTCCTAGGCAGGGAGGTAGAACTTTTGGGGTGAGTTAGCCCAGGCAGTGACCCAGACTGTAATGTGCATGCTGAGGTAGGAGAGGGTGTGTGTGTGTGTGTGTGTGTGTGTGTGTGCACGCCCGCACGCGCACTCGAGTGCGTGTATGCTTGTGCACAAACAGGGGTGGGGAGGTGGATCATAGAAGACGAGTCAAATGGTTGTTCAACCACAACGGGGAACTAGCCATGGGCAGTTCCATATGGGGCCCTGAAGAACCTACAAATGAAAGTTTCCCAGGAAAGTTCCAACATGTGACTGCTTGCTTCACACAGCTGACTTTAATAGCCAAGAGAGAATTGCCAGCAGCACAAACTGATGATGTACAGAGACAGTCGGGCCCCACTCCACCCATGTCTCTCTTCTTGTGTTGACCCTAGAGGAGCTACAAGCAGCCAGGTGATGGTGGGGAGCAGTGAGCAAAAGGAAAGGTCACTGCAGGGTCACAGAAGATGGGGTGGGAGGAGAGAAACATTGCATTGGCTGAGATGGAAGTTTTGATATGAGACCACTAGAACTTTAACAAATGAATGAATCTCAGTTTCCACAAATAAGACTGTTCCTACAAGGGAAAGTGATTCAAAATCTGTAAGGTCTTTCTGAGATGCTGTCTGGCCACAGACAAGGGAGAGCCAACAAAATATGCCACAGGTAGTGATGAGAGAAAAATGAAACCATACCCTCAACTCCCTACCATTCAATAAACCAGCTACCAACCCCCTAGAACCCTGACGAGAACACCCCATAGAAAACTTGATGACATTCTAATATGAATCTTTCCAAATAAGGGGGCCTCTTCTCTTACCATCTTATATATCTTGTAACAAGTTTTGGGGGAATTCTCTTGTCTAAAACTCAAGTCTTCTAGCCAAAAAAATCAAAATCATCCTCTTCTAAGCGTTACTTGAAAATATTTTCTCTTACAGTTGAATTAGAGCAAATTATCTTCATTAATTAGTGTCAAAGGTGAATTTATTCTAGAGATTTTTTTGAGTCATGATACATAATAAATG
Organism: Ursus arctos; assembly: GCF_023065955.2. NCBI lineage: Eukaryota > Metazoa > Chordata > Mammalia > Carnivora > Ursidae > Ursus > Ursus arctos. The sequence continues at coordinate 28,436,822 of NW_026622930.1, read as the reverse complement.
TAAAACAATATTTTGATTTCGATCTTCAGTCATGGTGATTTCAAGTGAGATTATTAAATTACTGTAACTTTTGAAGAAAATATGAAAAAATTAACCCAAAGCCTCTTGGATTTCTTCCTTTATTATGTTAGAGTCACTAGTGCCTTCTAGCATTTCCAAATTTTGGAAGGCAGGTTCTAGTTTCCTGCTTATCCTCAACATGACTTTTCCTTTTGAGGGGTGTTGGTGGCGGAGAACGTGGGACTGAGGGTGACCCTCACAATGGGACAAGCTGTCAGTTGCCTCCCTCGGAAACTTCACAGGGAGTGTGTAGCAGGGAGCCTGCTCAGGTGGCCGTAACAAAATACCACGGACCAGATGGCTTGAACAACAGACATTTGTTTTCTCACAGTTCTGCAGGCTGCAAGTCCAAGATCAAGGTGTCATCAGGGTTGGTGTCTGGTGAGGTATCCCTTCTTGGCTTGTGTATGGCCACCTTCTTGCTGTGTCCTCACATGGCCTCTTATCTGTGCAAGGAGAGAGTGAGAGTGCATGAGAGCTCTGGTCTCTCTTCCTCTTCTTCTAAGGACACAGGTATTACTGGACCAGGGCTCCACCCTGTGACCTCAAATAACCTTCATTACCTCCCTAAAGGACCTGTCACCAAATACAGTCACATTGAGGATTAGGACTTCAACATATGAATTTGGGGGAAGATATAATTCATCCCTAAAGGGGAGGAAGAAAGAAATTCTTTTAAAGTTTTCTCAAAGTCGACACTTCTGAAAAAAAAAATATATTTAATCTCCAAATTTAGAAGACTTTTAGAGCCAATTGCTTGTGGAATTTTCTTCACAAGTGACTGAAACCCAGCTCGAATTAGCCGAAGCAAAACTGGACATTTTTTGGCTCACATAGCAGATGGCAGAGGGTCCAATATGTTAGCCACAGCTGGATCCGGGGGTTCAGGTCATCAGGGCTCTGTCCACTCCCCCAACCCTATTTTCCACAGTGTTGGCTTCTTCTTCAGGTGGGTCCTCTCCCACGGTGGCGTTGATGACTTGGGGCTCTAGGTTGGCCCAGTCCTTAGCATTTACAACTCTAACAGGAGAGACACTCTCTCCCAAGGGTCAACTAACTCTGACTGCCCCTGCGTGGGATGGGATACTTGCTGGCAGCCTGGACCCCTGCAATTATGAGCTGGCAGACTCAGCAGGTGGGAAAGGACCAGCTCTCATACAGAGAAGATTCTGAGCAGATTAAACTATAAAATATGCCATAATCTTACTCTTCCTGAGATAAGACTATTGATTTGTACTTTGTAACTTCTATAATTTTATAATTAATAGTTCAGAGAAGGTTCAAGTTCATCTTTATCCTACTCTAAGAGATTCCATTTTAAGGTCATTAGACTCTTTTGGAAAGCCAATTGGTATCATGTTGACCTTGGCAAGTGTCTCTCCCTGTAGAACCCTCAGACTGCCTAGCTTTGTCAGCGTTGGCAGATTTGGCTTTGGCTTCTTTGCTATTTGTGGGCTCTCTACAGACAGCCTTCATCTCTGGCCTGCTCCTTAACCTTTCCTCTCTCTGCAGCCTTCCACATACCCAGTTAACCCCTCTCATGTGGGTTCAGGTGTCTGATGCCTTGCCTGAAATTCTTGGACTGAGATATATTTCTAATTTTAGAAAGGTCACACTGTACATATACTGTATACTGACACCCCTAGCAGGGTCTGGGGCAGCAGCCAGTAATCCAGCTCATTAACACTTCCACAGGCAACATACGAACGTTTACACTCGCTGGGAACAAAGGAAGGCTATCGTAGCCTTACATCATTCAGTTCAGGTCAGGCATGGCCACCAAAAACGTTATAAGAGATTTGTTTTTAGGGCTCTTTGTGTTTCAGATTTGTAAACAAGGGACCCCGGACCTGTATTTGCTCGCCGATGGTAGCTGCTCATGAATGCTTTGTCGGAGTCTTACTCACTCTGACTAGTATCTGTCAGATTTAAAACTTAAGAAACGTTTTAACTTAAAGCACTCAAAGCAGCATTTTCCAGCGTTTAAAGTCTGTAAGTGTATCTGTGTGGGTAGAGAAGTATAAAGAAGAACAGACTTTATGCCAGGGTCTTCACTTTGAGAGGTTCCTGGTGGGCAAAGAGTTAGAAAGCCACAAAACCTGCAATTAAAAGTTTTTACTTATTCATTTCTTTAAAGTTCAGCCTGCTATCCAGAAGAGAGGAAAGCACTCTCACCAAAAATGTTATTACCAAGTGAAATGAGGTCAACATGAAATGAGTTCCTAACTCTCTCTTTCAACCCTTCTGGGGTTTTCACAAAAAGATTTTCCAAATCTTTTGTCTTGGAGCAGAGAAATTAGAGAGCACTCTTACCAAGAGTGAAAGCAATTCAAGCATCCAAAAATAAATTAGTTTACCACTTAGAACCATGAAGTTCAAGAGAATTTTCAAGTTTACAACATTTGGTCTCTACCAGGGAGATGCAAAGGGCAGAATCAATTCTACTTTTGCTAGTGTTCCTGCCAGCTTGTGTCAACCATTTACCATCACGATATCTCAGTTGTCCCATCTGTCAGCGCAAAGAGCCTTCGATGTATTTCAACATATCATGTTTTTAAGAACTCTCTACACTACATTCTGGTTCTTGGCAACTGTCATGGATGGATTTGACGCACCTCTCCTTGATGCCTGCCAGGAGGGAGCTGGAGGAAGGGCTTAGAGAATCTTCTCATAAATCTGCATAATGATCACATACATGTTGCCATCAATGTGGGAGAATGGAATTAGGGGTGGCTGTCTTACTAGAATTGTGGGAATTTACTTTTCAAGTACTCCATGTGAGGACTTTGGGGTTGGCCAAGAGCATGTGAAATGTCCTTATCTGGAAAACACTCTGGGGTTGGTAAAATTGGTGGTGTTTTAAAAACATGCCTGGTTAGGATGGTGATGTAAGAGTTGGCATCCTTGCATAAATGAGGGCATCATCAGAAACCTGGCAAGCCAAGGAACTCTCAGTGGAGCAGCATTTCTGGTCCGAGTGCACTGGCCCTGTGTCTTGGTCCCCACTTCATGGGGAACCTGCCCCCTGGTTCAGCCACAGGCCTGGTGGTACAAATGAAGCATTGCCAGCTGGGTGCTGGTCCGGCACTAGTGGGCAGAGAAGACCTCTTGGGAATTACCTGCCTATACAAAGCCTCTCTTTTCCGTTTGATCCAGCCTCCAGTTTCTTTCCTTCCTATACCTATCCTTAATGAGTCAAGCCTACATTGACCTTTTGCTTAACTGAATTTTAGTCATACTGCTTTTTTGGGGGTTGAGAGGAGTACATCTCTTATACTTACCCTTCTGCTTATCTATGCTATGCAACAAACTAGCCCCACATTTAATGGCTCGAAACAGTTAACATTTCATCATATCCTATCTCATGGTTTTGTGGATGAGGGATTCTTGCAGAGCGCATCTAGAAGATTGTTTTGTACCTTGTGGCAGCAATTGAGGTCAATCAGTGGTTTCAGTTGGCAGTGGGTGATCTGAAGTGTTCTAAACAACTTCACACATATGCCTCGTGCCCTGGTGGGGGTGGCTGGAAGGTGAGCTCAGGAGGAATATCCATTCGAACAACTACACCTACACTTGCCAGTCTCAGACTATTTGCATGGCAACTGGCTTTCCCAAGAGTGACCATTTCAAGAGAAAGGAAGTGGACATTACAGGTCTCCTAAGCCTAGGCCCAGAGTCGCTACTGCCATATTCTAATGGTCAAGCAGTTACAACGTCCTCCAGTTATAAGAGAAGAGCACCTAGACCCCACCTCTTACTGGCGGATATAGCAGAGGTGGCCGCCATCTTTAATCTACCACACTTGCCTTCCATGTTATCCAACCTGCTTCAGTATTATGCTGCTTTCTCCAAATCAGATTGCCTCATAAGCTTTTGGTATGTAGGGCAGGACTCAAGAAATATTAATTGAAATGAAAAGAGTTAGAGGAGAGAAAACTTCTGCCTCTAACCACTTTCTCAAAGAGATATCAGGGCTTTTTGGAGCAATTTAAGCATACTTCTTTTAATCTCATAGCTTAGGGCTCAGAACAAAGCTGACAGTCACTTCTGGATTTCTTCCCAGGTATAGCCGGTTGGGGATATGAAGCATTACTCTTTCTACCCAAGACTTAACCACGTCCAGGCTGAGCCAGAGTGCAGTTCTCACTGTCTGGCTGCATGAAGGCTCATTTACCACCACCTCCACCACGTCCACCTCCCGTCCATCACAGTACTTTCGATCAGGGGCCAGCAACCTGTGGCCCACAGGCCAGATCCAGTGTGCTTCCTATTTTTAGGAATAGGAATAGTCAGCCCACCCATGAGCTGACTAGGTGATGATGTGACAAGGGAGAAAGATGCAAACTGTGGTGACAAATATATTTTTTGTCATTCTAACTGCCTGGTAAAATGATGAACTAAAAGTCAGAGAAGAAACTAATTACTTGGACTGGGAGAAGAATGGAAGCCTTCTGTTGTTAGAATATTCCTAACACTTGAATCTCTTCTTTCAGCCCACTTAGATTAGTGATTCTTAATATAAGGGAAAAAAAAGTGTTTTTCTCCCCATAGCCAATTAATTTCTACCCTGAAGCATAGAATATGATTATTTCTGTCGTTGTCTTAGTTTCCAGAGCCACTGATGATTCAGTGACATACATGTCCACACGCTCACATACACACACACAACCATTTATCAGAAGGATCTGACTTAACTTTCAGGGGTGATAATTTCCCCCTGATTATTTTACAGATGGTTATTAAAGCATTTATGTGGTATATACTGAAAGTTGCTAGCATTTAGGCTTGCCTTGTAGACTGTTTTTCTTGGACCCAAGACATCGAGACACTCACCGGAAATTGCCCACCCCAGTTCCCAGTGAGCACACCTTTCTGGAACTCTACCAGTCCCTAGGGAGGCCCTCTCTTGCTAACACAAGAATGACAAGCTGGTACCTGAAAGTGAGTTTTTTTCCAAAGGTATGGTATTGGGAGTTCTCTGTGCTCCTCTTTCCTTTTATATGCTATTTTTTTTCTTTTAAATTCCATAGCAATCTTTAACAACCTCCCCGCCGGTTTGATAGGCAATGAGCTTTCTCTCATGGGTGGTTTCCACCTGAGGGAAATGGGATAGCATCCCCCATGATATTGTTCTTACTTCCTCCCACTCTCCATTACAAATCAAGGAGAACGAGGCTGCATCCGCGTGCTCAGCGCGGGCTCTGCAGCACATGATTTTTCAGTCACCCTCACCTGAAATAGGATTTCATTCACCAGTTCCTGTAAGTTACTTGCGACTTCTAATAGACTTTGCAACAGTTATTCGTTTACCCTTGGCTCAGAAAGAGAAAGATTTGGGGTGAGGAAAGATGGTAGGGGGAGGGGCGACGGGGAGGCAGCACAGCTGTGGTAAAATCCCTCCCCACAGGCTGTAACTGCCTTTGGTGTTACATGCTTTATGCCAAGAAAGATGGCACCTTGCATGTTTCCTGGTGGACTCTTACAATTCTGAAAAGTAAATGGACATTACTGAATACAGAGGGGAAATTGAGGTTCAGAGAGGTTAAGTGACTTGCCCGGTGATATTCAGCTGGGAAGTAGACCAGTCTTCCTGCCAAAATAGGCTTCTTCAGAGCCTTCTCCTTTTCAGTGAATGGCAGTGCCATCTTTCCAGATGCTCACGTTAAACACCTTGCTGTGATTCTGTCCTGTATTTCTCTTGCATCCTTCTTTTCGTGCAGTACTGAATCTCTGTGGACCCAGCATCTATCACCTCTGCCGGGCCTGCCCTCTTCTAAGCCACTGAGACCAATGCCTTTCCATCTGGTCTCCCTGCTTCTGCCTGGGCTTCCCTAGAGTCAGTTCCCAACACACAGGCAGATAAATCAGACCGAACTCTTAACTGGAAATTCCATTTCATTCCTAATAAAAGCAGAAGTGTGTACAGGGGCTACAAGCTGGCCCTAACCCCCATTATTCCTCTGGCCTTCTCTGCCGTTATTGCCCACACTTGCTCCCTCTGCTTCAGTTACACTGGTTTCCTTGCTGTCTCTTGAATAGTCAGGGCCTTTGCACTTGCTATGCCCTCGGCCTGGAACACTCTTATCCTGGGGAACTGCATGATTTATTCTCTAACCTTCTTTGTGTCCTTGCTGAAATGATACCGTTTCAAAGCCTATCCCATGAAAAACCTTTCCCACTTCCTCCCCACACAGGATTCCTGGTTTCTGTACCTGCTTGCATTTTCTTCATAGCACTATTCACAATCTGACATGCTGCATATTTTACTCATGTATTTGTTTATTGTCTGTCTCCTACTAGAATGTAAGCTGCATGAGGATATGACTTCTGTCTGTGTCATTCAGTACTGGGTCCCTAGTAACTCTCCCAGCACCTGCCACATAGTAGATGGTCAATAAACCTCAGTGAGTGAATGAAGGGATTATTCAGTCTTAGGACTTGAAATCCACGCACGTCTGCTCTTTCCAGAGGCCCACCATGCTGCCGGTTAATATGTCTATGATTATATTGATAGAAAACACCTCACTTCAGGAAATAGCTGAAGAATGCATGTACAGGAGAGGACATTGGCCCTGATTTCTGAAATCCACTGGATTTGGATAGCCTATGATGACAAAGCTAATTTTGTGATATAAAATTTTATCTGAATTCTAGAGGATGGGTTTCCCAGACATAGGGTGTCCTTGGGCTCTGGATGGCATATCTTTGGTCCTCAGCTTTCCTGTCTATAAAACATGCGAGTTGAGTAGACAATCATTACTCCTTTCACATCAAAAATGATATCCTTTGATCCGTTGAGTTAAATAAAACAACCTGATGCTTGTTTGTGTTGCCTGTTTCTGAATGTGTACCAAAGGCTCAAACTCTAGTAACCAGAACTAAGTTTTCTTTCTCTGGATTTTTTTATTTCCTCATATTCCTAGAAGTCATGTCCTGTACTCAGTTGCATTCAATATCCTTTGTTGACACAACTGAAGACAAAACTGCACTGAGTGCTAAGCTCTCCCTCAGTTTGAGTTCTGTTGTTTGATAAATTAGTTCTAAGAGAATAGTCCCTGTTGCCAATATTGGAGGTCACTACGCTTCTGTGCACAGATGGTCACATCCACAGTCACCCTAACCAACAGACATTCCTGTTTGGCCGAGTTAATTTCACACAGAGGTCAATATTACAGGCTATCGAGAAATATCAGAAATCTACTGAAAATCTTCAGGCCGGAAATCTTAGGATCTGTGGGTTGCGTGAGGTTCTAAGTTCAAAACTACCTGAAATGAAGGGATGAGTGTTAAGATACCAGTGTGGCTTGATCAACATTGGTGGGCTATTGCTTGTGATAGGAGATCAGAGGAAAGTGTATATGGGAAAAGAAATAGCTTTCAGCGTCCCACGTCTGCAGCCGCAAAGAGATTAAGGTATTTGAAATACTGAAAAATGTTTTAAATCTTGATGGACCTCTAATGGCTGTGATCCTGCTGCTTAAGATTTTTAATGATAAGAAACTCAGGTGTGTTTTAATGTCACAGTCACCACATTTTAGTAAGAACTGGTTGATTTCCCTTTATGTATGAGATGTGAAATTACTGTATGTTATTTTAATATGATTTTATAGATGGTCTTATAGGATAGGACAGAATACCGAGAAGAGCTTATGCTTGAGCACCAACTCTCTTTCCCTCTCCACCCCCCCCAACATTTTATCTCAATGAAGTGCTACATACTTTTCATTTTATGCATTGATATGGGCTTAGTCTCTACTGAGTAAACTATCCTATAGGGATAGTAAAGGGTAAAAAAATGAAACACATATATGTCCTGTCCTCAGGAAGTTTACATTTTGTAGGCAGGAGAAAACAAAAAGCTAGAATTTATAGCAGCATGACACATATGCCAAAAACGTTGCAAGGGAGGTGCTGTGCACGGGGAACATTCTGGAGAGATTTCCTGGAGGAGGGGCTAGAAGAGGAGACAGAGGAATGCAGACGATTTAGATCAGGTCCCCTTATGCTGCGTGCTCCTCATTCCAAATGCACTTATGTGCAAGATGTCAGCTCACATGCAACTTTTCTGCACTCAGCCATCCTCTGTAACCAGGTTCATGCCCACAGTGTTAGTCCGTGGAAAAGAATGAGACTGGGTGACAGCCAGAACAAATGGAATCCTCTCGGGCAGGAAGCAAAATAGAGAGAGGAAATGAAGTGGCATAATCCCAGGAACTGCCAATGGGAAGGGGTGGGAGAGGACAACTGGCAGAGACGATGACGCGGTGTTCATTGTCAACTGGCCAGCCTTTCAGATGTCACCAGAGGACACCGCCACAATTAGCATGCAGCCAGACGCGCAGAGTGACTACACATTTTGGCTTGGTTGGCGGCAATAGTTGAGGCTTCAACAAAAGCAGTTTCAGTTGCAGATCTTGTGCCAGGCTTTCAGAGAAAGAATAAATTAGGCTGCTGTGACAAGCTGTTCCACTGCAGCGACAATAGTTTGGACTTCCAACACTGCCTGTCAACCAGGCCTCGAAATACATCTTCATTTGTTGCCGGGCAGTTGGGGAAGATGAGTCATTCCAGAACTTTATGACAGAGCAGAGGCCATGATTTTCGCCTTTCATGCAGGCACACCTGACCCCCAGCCCGCGTGCACCACAAGAAACTATTAGGTTACCTAAGGTGTGGTAGAATCCTTTCGTTCATGTGCTGTGTGCATATTGTTTTGAGAACTGCAAAAAGACACAGGGCGTCCCCTTCAGACACGCATGTCCGTCCTACAAGTGTTTACCGACCACCTCCTGGATGCCACACATTATGCCAGGTGATGGCTGAAAATGAGTGGCCAGGAGACCTGTGACTTTCATTCGGGTTGTTAACAGTGCAAGAGAAGGAGCATCAGCGATGCGTTCAGAAGGTCAGGAAAAGGAGGGGTGGTGCTTCTGAGAGAGTGAGAAACTACTGTGCCCATCCCCCTTGTTTCCATTGTAGGCACCGCCAGGTTCACAGCTGGTCAACAGTCAAGGAGCTGGTGGGAGACAGACGCCACTCCTTCCACATAAGAGCACAGCATTTTACCAGGTGATGGATTTGGGTGGTGTCATTCCAGCTTTGTACTGGGTTTTCAGGGCGGCTATAACCAATTACCACATCAGCTGTCTGGCGCGGGTCTCATTGGGTTAAGATCCACGTGTTGCTGACAAGGTGTGTTCCTTCTGGAGGCTCTCGGGGGAATCTGTTTTCTTGCCTTTTCCAGATTCTAGAGGCTGCCCACATTCCTTGCTTCATGGTCCCCTTCCCTCTTCAAAGCCGAGAGCAGCGAGTTGAGTTCTCATCACATGACATCACTCTGACCTTTTTCTGCCTCCTTCCACGTTTAAGGACTCTTGTAATTGCACTGGGCTCACCTGGATAATCCAGGCTAATCTTCCTAATTTAAAGACAGCTGATTAGCAATCTTAATTCCATCTGCAACCTTAATTCCCTTTTGCCATGTGACCTAACATAGTCACAGGTTCTAGAGATTAGGATGTGGACCTTTGGCAGGCGTGGGGCATTATTCTGTCTACCACAAAAAAACTCATTCAGCTTCCAAAACCAATTGTGATCAGTTGGATAACAGCTAGGCATATGCACTCTGGGCTCAGGAGAGAGGAGAGTTAGCTGGTCTTTGCCAAGAGTGGCCTCATCTCACCATACCCAATGCATTTGAGGTTATTCCTTCAAGGAAAAAAGGATGAACAGCACGTTATAAGGGAGCAGTGCTTGCCTTATCATCAAAAGACTTGGAATTTGGTTTCTCTTCTGAAAACAAACTGCCTAGTCCTGTAGGCAAGTCATTGGACTTCTCTGGGCTTCCATTTTGTCCTCTATAAAACGAAGGTAGTGGATCAGCTGTTCTCAAGTCCTCTTTCAGTTTCTCACTCTCCATAGCTCTTCATTAGGAAATGTCCTGAAAACGAGAAAGGCTGGCCTGTTGGAAATGCCCTGCCATCATGACAGCATCAAAATGCTAGAACAGTGTGCAAAAGGTTGTCTATATGGAACCCGGTGTCCGTACCCCTCCTGGGCCCAGCCCATCATCCTGCCCCTGATGACTGTAATGCATGGTAGCCACCCACAGTCTTTTTTCCCTAAACTGGGAATTATGCCGAAAGAGTAATGCCAGCAAATTAGGTGAGTTAGAGATAAAATCATGGCTCTACAGTTGAGACACGGCATTAAGAAAATCGACTTGGAGATATATGAGGTCACATATAATTGAAAGTGAGCATTCTAGAGTGACTTGAGAAGGTTGAGTCAGCCTTTCAAAGTCTGTATTATGGGCAAGAAACCTGAGCCTAAAGAAATAATATGTATGTGGGTCATTAGACAGCCTCCTCCCTCAGACAAACTCCTCCCTCACTACCTTTTTTCCTTTAATCAAAGAGCCATGCATATGCAAGTAACCAGATCACCTCTTCTTCTCTCCTTTTTTCCCTTTAATCACAACAGAGAGGAAAGTTTCCAGCCTAGCATTAAATTAGGTCAACAGCTAACACAGCATGAGAAGAGACAGCAAGGACAGCAAGGGGTCTAGACACAGGAAGTAAACGACCCTGTGCAGGCAGCATCGATAAGCTGTTGAAGAGTGCACGGGCCCTATTAGGATTTAAAGTAATAAAAGACGAGAGGAACTACGGTTACCAGCAACTGATCCACATTCCTGCCTTAGAAAGGCGTTCGCTTCATTACTGGCTTCTAGTGCCTCGGTTGCTAGTGCCTCAAGTGAAATCCCTCGCGGTGACCTTTATCCCCCAGGGCTGCCCTAAAGAACACCTAGAATGTCACCTCTGTAGTTGCTCAAAGAGTACCTGTGGGTGGCCGCAGGCAGACCTGAGAGCATCACGTGTGACAGGTGCACGCAGCTGCATCCATTTGTGGAAAGCTATCGTTGATTCAGCTTGCAGAGAACCTTGAAAGGATTTTAGAAAAGGATCCTAGGAGAGCTGCCTTGGCCCCGGTATGTGCAGATAGATGTGGGATTTCATCAGGAGGGTGTATGGAAATGTGCCTGGCTGCAAAAGTGCAGGCATTCTCTGCTCAAGTATGGAGACGATTTGGAAACATTTACTGCTGCCGAACAGTGGCGTTTCCTCAGAATGAAACAGTGCTAATACTGGACTCGGACCATCCACATAGTTGCTGGCAATGTCTGGATTGTTCCTGGACATCTGGGGGAGGGGGTCATGGCTTCCCATGCCACACCCAGTTAGGAGTGTATCATAGAGTCATTTCCCTCAGGCAAACCTGCAGTAGTCAAGACGATGGGGTAGGAGTGGTTCCAGCACCAGTCCACGCTGGGTCCAGAAACATCTTTACCCATTGACCTAGGAAGTAGGATCATGCTCTGCTTGAGTCTATTAGTCTCACTTATCTCACCACCCACCAGTGTGATTGGAACTCAGGTGGGTGTCCGTGAACCCTCAAACCAAGACCTCCTCAGTGTTGCATTCAATGCTTGGGGGTTCTGCTCCCTGCATTGGTGACCATGTGATTAGGGCAGCTCAGCCTCCACCACTGGTACCACTCCACACTTCCACTGCCTCCAAGACTGAACCCAAAGGCCACCATCTGGTCTCTTCAGGCCCGAGGCTTACCTGATGTGATGGGCAAAATAATGGTCCTCCACCATGTCCGTGTCTGAATGCCCAGAACCTGTGTATATGTTACCTTACATGGCAAAAAGGCCCTTGCACATGTAAGTTCAGCTCTTCAGGTAGGAAAATTACCCCAGATATCTGCCTGGGCCTCATGTCATCAATGGGGGGATAACAGGGGGTCAGAGGTCAGAGCAATGCTACCGCTGGCTTTGAAGAAGGAAGGAAGGAGTCACAAGCCAAGGAATGCAGACAGCCTTTAGAAGCTTAGAGAAGGAAGGAAATGAATTTTTGTCTAGAACCTCCAGAACGGACACAGTCTTGCCACCCATGTTAGACTTCTGACCTCCAGACCTGAACGAGAATAAACTTAGGCAACTTGAAGCCACTGAGTTTGTGCGGATTTATTACAGCAGCAAGAGAAGACTGTCTGCCTTGTTCTCTGTCTCAGAATTAACCACTTTATGGGTTCATTAAGGGAGCACATTCATTTCCTTCAGCAGAAGACTTACCCTCACCCACCACCATGGTTCCAACCATGGGCAGGTCAGCTTCTCTGCTATAGTATTTTGCTTTCATAATACAATTAACAAAATGTTTGTTTCTCTTGTGTGATGGTCAGATTTAGAGGGTCAGATTACTATTTCTACTATTCTAATTTTCTAAGTGTGTCTGTAGTGAGCATACATTTAATTTTCTGATGAAATGATGTAAAATTAAAAATGCTGAAGGAAAAGAGAAAGCCTTCCTTTCTATAGTGCCTTCATCTGTGTTACCTCATCACGAATGAGAATGTGAGAGTCATCTGCCCAGATAGAAGGTAGAAGAAGGATGGGAGATCAATCTTCTAAGTGAAAGCAGTTAATTACCTCCTAGACCAGGAACAATGCACAAGAGGGAGTGTAGCCTGTAGATGTCCAGATTCTTATGAGTTTAATAAGGGCCCTGTGGTCGGCAGAATTCTAAGGGGCCCCCAAGGGCGTACCTGCCCTGCATAATCTCTGGGTCTATGAATATGATGGGTTGTACTTCTAAGATTAAGTATGTCATATGGCACAGACTTTATGACGGGGAGATTCCCTGGGTGGGCCTGATTTAATCACACGGAGCTTTAAAGGAGGAGAGTTTTCTCTGGCTAATAGCAAAAGAGGAAATCAGCCTAGAAGCACGAGGAAGAATTTTACTCCCATTGATGGATACATAGCGTATATTCGTGAAGTGCTGCTTCACTTCTTCTCTCTAAATTCCACACATGAAGGTCTCTTGTACGTGTGTGTGTGTGTGTGTGTGTGTGTGTGTGTAGACAGAGTGAGAATGAGAGGCAGAGAGAGAGGGAGGGAGAGGTTATAAGGAATTGGCTCATGCAGTTACGGAGTCTGACAGGGCCCAAGATCTGCAGTATGAGTCAGCAAGCAAGAGACTCAGGAGAGCCAATGGTGTAGTTTCAGGCCAATGACTGGCAGGCCTAGGACCCAGGAAGAGCCAATGTTTCAGTTCAAGTCTGAAGGCAGGAAAAAAAAAAAAGAAAAAAAGAAAGAAAAAAAATGTCCTATTTCAAAGGCAGTCAGGCAGGAGGAACTACTTCTCATTTAGGGGACCATCGGCCTTTTTGTGCTAGTCAAGCCTTCAACTGTTTAAACAAGGCCCACCCACATTAGAGAGAGTGAAGGACTCTACTAGATCTGGCAATTTAAATATTAATCTCATCCAAAAATACCCTCACAGAAATACCCAAGTAACGTTTGACCAAACGTCTGGGTACCCCATAGCCCAGTCAACTTGATCCATAGAATAAACTGTCACGTCACGGTACCAAGAATGTGCACATGGGAGTCAAGTCTCAGCTTTGCCACACAGGCCAGCCATTTGTAACCTCAGGCTTCCCACATGTGAAGTGGGGATGATATATTTATCTCCCAGGACAGTTGTGAAAGCCAGCCGCTAATGCGGTTACTCCACAGATGCAGTGAGCACCAGCTTTAGGCCAGGTGCCGTTCCCCACACTGCAGTCAGAGTAATGGAGAGAGAGACCATGGCCTTGTGCTCATGGAGCTCACAGTGTAGTGAGAAGAGACAGATAAAAGCAAATCAATAATAATTGATTTAATCACTCAATGCCCATTATCAGATTATACATTCACTTGCATCCTGGGAAGGAGTTCTTATTTTCCTTTTAGAGATGCTGACACAGAAGTCACTTGCCTGAGACTTCTCTAGGACCAGGTGAGACTCAGCCCAGGTCTTCCGACTCTACGTCCTGTGCTCTTCATATAGTCAAATCCCCCCTCCGACAGAAAGCATAAGCCTGCAGTTCTCACATGCTTGCAAAACTCAAGTCAAGTACGTTATCTCGTGTGGACAAACAGTTATGGCTTTATATACTAAGAGTGTCTACTTGGGCAGATGTTTAGTTGATGACAATAAGTATGAGCATGACCCTAGTGGATTTGCTGAAAGTGATTGGTTACTATGAATACAGAGATAGTCCATTGGTGTATTAATGCAGAGAGTAAGTTATAGGTAGCAAGCTAGAAGTGGGAAGTTAAACAGGAGTCTTAGGACAAGAGAAACCACTGGGAACTAGTCACATTTCTTTTATGAGTTCCAATGATATTGAGATTCTACAACTAGAGTGATCAATGCAATAAAGAAAATAAGAGGAAGAGGTAGGATCAAGTGACTGAGGGAGGGGGCCTCTTTGTACAGGTTGGTCAGGCAGAGCTCCTGCCAAGAGGCAGATATGCACAAATCCGCAGGAAGCCCGTTGTAGGAGAGAGAATGCGAGGGGGGGGGGGGGGGGGCGAAGGCCCTGAGGCGGAGAGTGGGCTTGGTGTGCTTGAGAAACAGGATGAAGAAGGCCTGGAGGCTGACGAGCAAGAGGACCGTGGTAACCCATGTGTCTAGAAAGGTAGAGAAGAGCCAGATCCTGCAGGGCCTTGTAGCCCACACTGAAGGACTTGAATTTTATGCGGAGCATGGGGGAGGCCATTGGAAAAAAATTTTTTTTATTATGATATGTTAGTCACCATATAATATATCATTAGCTTTTGAAAATTTTAAGCAGGACTGAAATGATCTCGTTTGTGTGGTTTGGATTTTTTTTTTTTTTAATCACTGTGGCTGCTATAAAGGTATCATGACTATAGGGCACTTCTAGACCTTGAACTCTTCAGACATTACTGTGTGCGGGTTCATTCACGTATTCCAGACTTGAGATGGACAAGGAAGGGAACATCAGTAAGAGGAAAAAACTTCTAGGATCCTGGCTACAGTGTAGATCTTTGTGTTGTGGCATCCACAGAGGAGACTGTGATGACAGTACAGTCCCCTGATTGTCACTTCTCCCTGTCAAGCATATTTGACCTTCATATGACCCTTTCCACCGCTTGATGACAGGGTAGCAGTAGGTTGGCACTGATTACTTTTCAGGTCACTGTGACAGATAGTCAATGTGCTACCCTTTTCAGGTAACAGGGTTCCTTAAACCATTGGAAATGCCCAAATTTCCAAAAAGCCCTTAATATGTGGGATTTCTAAGTCTGCAGCACATTTCTAGGAGAAGAGGCTGGAAGACAGGATGGTAAAAATGGGCCTTGATGGCTACCTGCTCTGCAAGTGCCTCTGCTCCCCTCGGTTTAAGACATGAGCCAAAATCCCCCTTTAGCTTGTAGAATAACAGGTATATTATATATGTGTAATTTTATAAGTCAAAAATTGTCCTTCAAAAGACACTAGAGGACTCAGTTCTTGCAAGACTCTTCTTTTATTCTCGTGTCTTTGCTTCTTAAGTTTGCCATATACTGAGAGTTATTCTATAATACTACGGGACGAAAGGAATCTACTGCCAAAAATAGACTTTATAGTCACCCAGGTGCAGCCTCTAATACTAGGAGAAGTTGGCGAGGGGGCTGCCTCCCCCCCCCGGGGGTGATAAGCAGGGAAGAAGGTCGTAGTGGTCTGGTTGGCGTGGAAGTGGAATCACCCCAGAGGTCTGCCAGAGTCTGCCAAGTCAACGCACATAGGTGACATTGCAAGCTGGGGAGACGTCAGAGTCATAATCCGGGGAGACTGGCTCGTGTGGGGAGCTGAAGGCACAAGGCCAGTATGTAATGGTGGATGGCGGTAGGGTTGCTGGCCGAGGAGATTTCGAGAATGGAGTGAGGCTTGAGGGAAAGAAGTCCAGGCACTCTTGAAGGCTGGGGGTTTGAAGAAGTGTGGGCAAGAGAGTTTGGCAGGAGGACAGCTCCTTGAAGGGGCTGCATCAGTCATAGTGTCTGACCCTGCCAACAATGTCTGGAGAAGACAGCATTTTAAAGGGAGATGGTTTCCCTGGTTTTTCTTACTCTGGGCACCTGAATCTTGATTCTAAAACTAAGCTAAGGTCCAGTTGGCCTAAGTATTTATAAATGCCAATATCTAGGGGAGCCCTTGAAATGGCAATTACTATGAAGATGGCAAAGGGCTTGGATGAGCCACTGAACCCACGTTTGACACGAGGATTATAACCAATGTATACACAACAAATTAGAAAGGATTATACAGCGGGGTTTTCTGATATCAGTCTTTAAACTCTCCCTACCAGGGAATTGGTATGGTACCGCATAACCCTCAATCAGCAGCTCTGGGAATCAAGTGTGGATCTCCATGTTTGTCTCTCCTTCACTGTCTGGTGATTGCTTTCCACCGGCTTGATCTGGAAAGTGATGGCTGATTCCAGATCTCTTAACCTGTATGCTCTCCCTCTGTATTTTCTTTGGCTCCCACATTCTCCCTGTGGGCTTAGCATTTTTCTGTTTTGTCGCTGTGGTGTTGAAAGGCTGTTGTCAGGAGGAGTGCTTTCCTGCTTAGGACCCAATCTGTTGATGAACTGCCCATTTCACAGAAGCATGAATGCTGTGCGGCTTCCCGGGCAACCCAGCTAAGTAGTATCCCCGTCCCCCCGCTGCCTTCCCCCTCTTGGCAAAAACTCCTCAGGACACCATGGTTTAATTGCTCAGTGCCCAATACATAGAAGTTATACACTTACTTGCAACCTGGGAAGTAGTTACTACTCCCCTTTTACAAATGCTAAAGCAGAGGTCACTTGCCCGAGACCTCGCTGCTACTAAGGGTCAAAGGTGAGACTCAGTCCAGGTGGTCTGACTCCATGTCCAGCATCCTTCATGCAGCCAGGGCCCCCTCCCGACAGAAGACATAAGCCCGCCGTTGTCACATACTTACAAAACTGAAGGAGAGTGCACTCTCTCCCGTGGACAGATGGCTGTGACTTTATATACTAAGCAAACCTATTCAGGCAGATGTTTAGGTGATGACAGGAAGTGTAAACATGACCCTCATTAATGGATCTGCTGAAAGTTTTTGGTTACTCCTTGTCAGAACTGTTGTTTTGCCTGTCACTCCTCAGATTGGAGACAAAAAGAGAAAAATAAGCATGAAGAAAACTGGCGTTTAAAATGTGTTCGTTCTTCACCATTCAGCCCAATGGAAACTTTTCATTCAAAAAAGAACGAACTTTTCATTTTGGTGTGGGGAACCACGAATAAGGAAGAAGGAATAGAGACATGCGAGGAAGGTCAAGCTCTCGTGAAAGCAAAAGGACAAAGAGGAAGTGACTCCTTGCTAGGACTTGGGCTGCCGTGTGAAGGCTGCTTGGACTGACCTCGGGGTAGTCACACCCAGTCTGCCAGAGGCACCCCCCCTCCCCTGTTTGGGCTCGTTCTCACAAAGACAGCATCACCGCCCCCCCCCCCCATGCACCCACAAGGGGTTCAGGCCGCTCTCAGGCTGCCCTCTGCCTTCCCAGAGCCTCCCTGTGCCTTTCTTCCTGCCAGGGCGGCTGGTGGTCAGGTTTCCTTCCGACCTTCCGCAGACCGGCTTCCTCCCCAGCTCCAGGCCTTTCTACAGCTTCCGTGTGAGGTGTTTCAGAAGCCCCTTTAAACTGATCCTTGATCAAGTCTCAGACTTCAAAAAGTTCTAGGACTGGCAGGACCCCCTCTTCTAGCTGGCAGCTGGATGGGGGTTGATTTGCAGATTGCCACATCAGTGTCGCTTATGTAGCTGCCGGAGCCAGGGGGACACCAGGCGGGTAGTGGGAGAAAATCTGCCTGGTTAGAAACGGGGCTTCATCGGGGTCTCACGGGAACCTTCAGTTTGCCCCGATCTCAGCAGGTCCTCCCACTAGTTAATGAAAGCAACTACTCCCACCAGCGAAACCTTCAGGGCTGGGTTCAACCATTGGCAGCTGCCAAAGGGGAGGAAGGTTTAAATCTGGGTTCTTTCAAATTCAGACTCTGGGGAGCAGGCACCCTCAAGGCGGAAGACAGAGAAAAGCAGTTGGGGTGAATTTTGCTCCCTATTTTTCCTCTCCCCGGATGGCCACCACCCTGCCTGTCGGCTCTACCCCTCTGCTCTCCTGCGGGCGCTCCAGCTCTCACTCTCCCTGTCCTGGTCTGCCCTGGCCAGGCTGCAGCCAGATCCTTCTCACTCATCTCCCAGCCTCCAATTTTCAATTCCTCATTCCCTGCATCCCTAAATCCAAGCCCTTTGCGTGGTGCTCTCCCTGACCCCTCGGTGTCACTCTCCACTCTGTGTCCTTCCACGAGCCTGGTAGGTGAGCCACAGCGGACAGATGCCTGTCTCTCATGTACTCTGTCAACTTGGCTCAAGTCCGCCTCCGACAGGCCTTGGTAAGAGTTCATTGTTCTCTTCCAATGCCACTGAAGCACTGTATGGCTTTTCTTTCCGCCCGATTTAAAGTTCTTAAGATCTGCATTGTGTCCTAGCTCCTCTCTGAAACCTCACAGTACCTGACGGAATTCTCGGAATACACTGAGAAAAGTGTTTGTTGAATTGAGAACGGCAGAGCAACCTTCCTGATGAGCTAGAGAGAGAGAGCTAGAAAGGAGGAGCAGATGCTCTGTCCTACAGATGTGACGGGCAAGGCTGACCGAAACCCTGCTGTAAGCAATACCCTTTTAGGACTCATCCCTTCTGCGTGGCAGGTGTGTGGCCGAGGGGAGTCCTCGCCGAGTCCTCGCTGAGTTCATCAGCAGTACTGACTGAGTGCCGTGTGTAGGGGCCGGGCATGCGCACCATAGAAAGCTGCCAAAGGAAGAGTAGGTGCTTTTTGTTTATTTAACCCTCGGAGCTGGTCCTTTTTTCAATGATTTTCATCTAAGGCCCCAAAGTGCCTTCTATTGTTAACTCTGAACTAGTTGTACATGAATGTCCAGCCGTGTAACACACACACACACACACACACACACACGCTGGTATATGTGCATATATGTATGCATGTGTGTGCACATATTATGCCCCAGTGTGTGTTTCGAAATCCAGCGCAAAGTAGTGCATTCCAGAGGAAGCCGGGTCTAAGAGACGTGAGCACAGGAACGTGATCGAACCCACTGCTTCGGAGCAGCAGGAGTCAGTCTTGGGCCAAAGAGGCGATGGCTGGAGATCCTCCCACCCGATGTGGGGCCTGCTCTCCCCAGTTTATTGGTTCTTCCTGACAGTGTGGAATAAAGTTAATCCCTACCAGGGCCTCAAGCGTTGGAGTTAGTGAATTTATATTCGAGTCGCAAGCACAGATTTGACCTCTGCTCCTCCCTCTTCTGGCACAGTGGCTGCAACCTGCATCTCAGCTGTCACCTCGGCTGTCACAACACTTCACTTTCCCTGACCACAGGCACAGAGGAGGAGGGACACCTGCATCGTCCGCAGCCAGGGAAAGGGGAGAAGTGGAGACTCTAGGCCCACAGAAGGAAGGCTGACACAGGGCAAGTAGGACGGTGGAATTAAAAATGACTGAGGAATCCCATGTACTTAGAATTATCCATATCTATGGACCAGACAGGAAGGAGCTGGCCCTGGTCATGGAACAAACCGTTCTTTTCCTGTGTTGGGTTTACTTACATTTCCTATCAGACTGTTTTAACAGTGCCCTCTACAGGCTATTTCTAAAACTACAGTGCCCTGCTGGCCTGCCTTCCCTCCATCCTCCCCTTGTTTAGGATTTCCCGGGCAGGATGGGCAATATGTTACGGATTTGTAGCTTCTTAAAAGCTTAGGAGTGAGCCCTCCCATTCCACTGGACGGAGGGACTATCACCCTCACAAGAGATATCTTTGTAAAGATCTCACTTCAAATCCTGACTTGGGAAGAGAGGCCCAGACCTGTCCTGGAAGACATCATTCAGGAACCTTGACATGGGCTGTTGAACTGAGAACAGTGTAGCGTTTTCTGAACACGTTCTTTTGCTGACAGCTTTCAGTCTTCTATGAAATGCTCTCTCTCGTATCCTTAGAGCACACTGGTTTTTCTCCGGTGATATTTTTATTGTGGTTATTCTGCATCTGTCAGAATTTCATCCCTTTTAAACTCATCTTTTGCAGAAGAAAAAAAAAATCATTCTGGGCTTGTGAGTTTCTTTTACTCCTCTTAAAGGGACCCTAAACAAAGACCTGCATAGAGTTACACTAAACAGGTGTTTTCTTACTAGATATTTCCATCAGAACCCCCATCCTCCCATTCATCTATTTTGGTTCATTCTGAGCCACGATCATGTAACAAGTTTGAGAAAATTGTGTTTTTACCCCCTATTATTATTCCCGATCCCTCTGCATGTTGCAGATTACTGAGGCAGCACAGAAAAGCAGTCAAGCGACAGATGAGGCCTATTTACAGAAACTCTGGAGCTGGTGTATGCGTTCCTCACATTGTGATTGGGGGAAGGCTTTGAACGTTTCTTCTGATGGGCTAGAGTTTGGCTTTTATTCTCTCTCCCTGCCCCTTCCATAGAAACAGAATCACATGGATTCTCGTAATCAACAGACCTGATTTACCCTGCCAGAGAACGCACTGCTCAATCTTTTGGGGTGTAAATGAACTCCTCGGGGATCCCAGCATTGCGCTGCGTGGATAAGCCAATGTGAACCAAGTGGTCCAAGTCCTCATTCAATTCCAACAGTTGAGGTGTATATGCTGTACCCAGTAGTGGGTTCATTTCATTATTTGGGAGTACAGACCCAAAGAAAATGAAGATCAGACACGCACTAATTAGCCAAGGGTCTGTGAACTTCTTCTGTAAAGGGCCAGGCAAGGATTTTCAGCTCGTGACCCATATGCCGTCTCTGCCGCAACCACTCAGCTCTGGTGTTGTGCGGCAAAAGCAGCCACAGACAATAGCAAACACATGGGCACGGCTGAATGCCACTAAACCTACTGGTGAAAACAGGGGGCAGCCTGGATTTGACCTGGAAGCCCTTGTTTGCCAGCCACCTGCTCAGCAGGGCCCCTAGTGGCAGATAGGCAGGGGGGCCCCCCAGCGTGACAGTGCCCGGCTGAGGGAGCCAGTGGGACCTGAAATCCAACCCAAGCCCTGCCTCTCCCTACCTCCTACCGCAAGGGGCACTTGTAATTCGCACGACGGTCCTGTCTGCTTCTAGGCTGCGTCCAACCAGGAGCACCTTCCCTAATGTATTAGTCAGGACTACAGAAAAACAAAACTGATAAAACGTGTATACGCAGAAAGAGATCTACTGTAAGGAATTGGCTTGCACAATTATAGAGGTAGGCAAGTCCCAGGATCTGCAATGTGAGGCAGCAAGCTAGAGACCCAGGATAGTTGATGTGTAGCTCCCATCCAAGTCCAAAAGCCCAAGAACCAGGAGAGCTGATGTTTCCATTCCAGTCTGAAGGCTGGCAGACTTGAGACCCAGGAGGAGCCGGTGTTTTGTTTTGAGTTTGAAAGGAGGAAAAATCCCCTCTTACTCGCAGGGGTAATTCTCGTAATCAACAGACCTGATTTACCCTGCCAGAGAACGCACTGCTCAATCTTTTGGGGTGTAAATGAACTCCTCTGGGATATCAGTCTTTCTGTTCTATCAGGCCTTCAGCCGATTGGAAGAGGCCCACCTACCTTGGGGAGGGCAATCTGCTTTGCTCAATTTACTGAGTCAAGTGTTAATCTCATCCAGAAACACCCTCCCAGAATAACGTTTCTCCAGATTTCTAGGCACTTCAGGGCCTTGTCAAGTTGACCCATAAAATTACCCATCATACCTAATTAGCAAAAAAGATGCCAAAGGCACTAACAGTGGTGCTGAGTACTTTGCATTCTTTGGCGGGCTTTATTCTCAGAAGTAGGATCTTACTACATCTGTTTTAGTATCCACGTTACTCTTTGTAGACACAAATACTGTCCAAAGAGTAAAGGAACAGGTGCCATTGTTAAACCCATTCATTCCCTCACCCTGATGGAGGGTCTAAAGAGAATGGAGGGACAGAAGATTAAGCACAGCAGACTCTGGGCTCAGGAAGCAGGAGCTGTTCCCTCTCATAGTACCACACATGGTCCCCCTTATCCTTGCCTCTGTTTCTTCATTTTCTCACCCATTTCTTTTCTTTTTTTTTTAAGATTTTATTTATTTGTCAGAGAGAGCGAGAGGGTGCAGAAGCAGAGGGAGCGGCAGGCAGAGCAAGAAGCAGGCTCCCTGCTGAGCTCAGGGAGCCCGATGCGGGGATTGATCCCAGGACCCCAGGATCATGACCCGAGCCAAAGGCAGACGCTGAACCAACTGAGACACCCAAGCTCCCCTTATCACCCATTTCTGTGTAGACACGGTCTGTCTCAGCCCTGGTTCCATGGTTCCTTTCATTTTAGGCATTTGCATTGTGCCTCCAGCCATCCAACTGGTCTCTTGCCTGTTGTCCCAACCCCAGACTGGAGGGAGAGGACTTCATTCTCCTGGATTAGGATTGGAGTCAACCTTTGATCTAGTTGACCTACTGAAATGAACAGAGTCATGTGGTTCAAACATGGCTTCCTTGGCCCAGACCTCAGGCCTGGCAGGAGGTGATGTGAGTAATTCCAAAGGAGCTGCAGACTGGGCAGGTTCCCCAGGCAAGGGAAACTCAGATGGTGATTCATTTGGTTAGGGAGTGCTATGATCTGAATATTTGTCTCCCCCCCTCTCCAGATTTGTATGTTGAAACCTTAGGGGGTGGACCCTTTGGGAGATGATTAGGTCAGGAGAGTGGATCCCTCATCAGTGGGACTAGCTCCCTCGCCCGTTCTGCCACGTGAGATCATAGTGAAAAGATGGCCATCAGTGAACCAGGAAGTGAGCTCTTACCTGACACCAAGTCTGCCAGCACCTCGATCCTGGACTTCCAGCCTCTAGAATGGTGCAAAATAAATGTCTCCTGTTTATGAGCCACCCAGTTTATGGCATTTGGTTATGGCAGCCTGAACGGACGAAGACAGGGATCTTGTAAAGGGGGCATGGTCAAAAACACAGTCCCTTTAAAAAGTTTGTTCTTGTTCAAAAATGATGTTCCAGGCCACCAATCTCCATCTTAGAATAGTAGAATTTTTAAAGTAGGAGAAAACAAGGCAGGGTTTTTTGAATTTTAGTGCCAGAATTCTTTTCTCAAATAAGCTATCTCTTTTATGGAACTCTAGTACACACGACTGAGAAGGGAGAGAGCGAGAGCCTCGGTGCAATTGGAGAAGAAAGACAAACAGCCCCTCGCTGTTCATTTCCCTGCTCGGCCTCCTGCCTGCCCCGGGGCAGCTGCTGAAGCTCGTCCAGTGTGCAAGCTGCTGCTGTCACAAAGAAACGAAATAATTTGGGTTAAAAACGTGTTCTCCCAGCTTCTATTTGTAGAAAACACCTTTTCCTTTCAGACTCCCCCTCTGTAAACTTCTGTGTTGCATAGATATTTAGAATATTTTATGGAGATTCATATATAATTGTAGGGCTTAATACTGGCATTTGACATTCTGTTGGGTCTGAGCAGCCACTGAGGAGGGAGTTAGTAAAAGTAACTGCCTTACTGTTAGAAACTGCCGTCAGTGTTAGTTCACACGTGAATGGAACCGTGCATCAGCTGTGCGTATAAACATCTGGAGAGAAATGTTTTCAGTTATTTGTATTGAAGTATATTTACATACAGTGAAATGCGTAGCTTTCAAGTGCGTGGTTCGAGCTGTGGCGACAAATGCATATACTGGGGTAACCCACAGCTCTGTCAAAATCTACAAAATGTCTATCACCCAAGAAAGTTCTCTCATCCGCTTCCCCCTCCCCAAATCCCTCCCCACTTAGAAGCAACCACAAATGTGATTTCTATCATTATAATCCATTTTTCTATTCTAGAACTTCATGTAAATGAAATCACACTGTATGTTCTCTTTTGTGTCTGGCTTCTTTCTCTTAGCATAACATTTTTGAGATTTGGGGCACCTGGCAGGCTCAGTCAGTAGAGCATGCGACTCTTGATCTCGGGGTCGTGAGTTCAAGCCCCATATTGGGTGTAGAGATTTCTTTAAAATAAAATCTTTGAAAGAAAACATTTTTGAGTCATTCATGTTGTGGAATATGTCCATATTCATTCCTTTTTATATTGGAGCAGTGTTCCATCTTATGATTGAATATGCCATAGTTTATCCGTTCTCCTGTTGATGGATGCCTGGAATGTTCCTGGTATTTGGTTAGTACGCAAAAGCTACTGTAAAAATTCTTGTTCAAGGCCTTTTGCAGGCATATGTTTTCATTTCTGTTGGATAATACCTAGGAGTAGAATTGCTGAGTCACAAAAGAAATGTATGTTCTCTTTTGTAAAAAACTGTCCAAGAAGATGGTAGCTACACTCACAGTGAGCATAGCGTGACCTACAGAGAAGGTGAAGTCAGCTACGCGGTACACCTGAAGCTGAGGTAACACTGTGTGTCAACTATACTCAAATTGAAAAAATTAATTAAAAAATCGAAATAAAAACCTAACAGTTTTCCAAAATGGTTGTCTATTTTACACACTCCGTGGCAATATGTGGGTACTCGGATTGCTACACATCCTTGTCCATGCTTGATACTATCTGCCTTTTCAATTGTAGCCATTTTAATGGGTAGATAGTAGTTGCTCATTATACTTTTCATTTGTATTTCTCTGTAACTCATGATGTTGATTGCCTTTTCAAGTATATTGATTGGCTATTTATTTGTCTTTTGTGAAATTCCTGTCCAATTTCTTGGTCTTCAAAAAATTGTGTTGTCTTTTTATTATTAAACTGTAGGGATTCTGGATACAAGTTCTTTGTCAGATGTATATGTGGCAAATATTTCTCCCAATCTGTGGTTTGCCTATTTTATTGAGGGTGCCTTTTGGTGAGCAGTTTTACATTTTGAAGTTCAGTTTATAAATATTTTTTCTTTTATGGTTATTGCTCTCTCTGTGTTTTAAGAAATCTTGCCTTTCCCAAAGTCACAAAGATATTCTCTCATATCTTCCTCTAGAAGATTTACAGTTTTAACTTACACGCTTAGGTCTATAATCCATCTTGAGTTAATTTTTATGTATGATATGAGGTAAGATTCAAAGGTCTTTATTTTGCTTTCCTTACGCCAGTTTCTTTCTTTTTTTTTTTTAAGATTTTATTTCTTTATTAGAGAGAGAGGTAAGCGTGTGTGCGCACATGAGTGGGGGAAGGGGCAGAGGGAGAGAGAGGAGCAGACTCCCTGCTGAGCAGGGAGCCCAATGCGGGACTCGAGCCCAGAACCCTATGATCATGACCTGAGCCAAAGGCAGGCACTTAACCAACTGAGCCACCCAGGTGTCCCTCCTTATACCAGTTTCATACTCTTGATTTCTGTAGCTTTCATAGTAAATTTTGGAATCCAGTAGAGTAAGTCCTCCATTTCTACAATGTTTTGTCTATTCTGGGTCCTTTTCTGTATAAGTTCCAGAATAAGCTTATCAAGCCAATCACATCCTTCCCCTAGAAACAAGAGGATACCTCATCCTTTTGCTACTACAGAGTCTGTCTCCTATAGCCTACTGGTTCACTCCACTCTACAGTGTGGCCCCTATGTGGCCCAGCGTGACATGCAGTATCTTCCTCCCCCAGGCTGAGAGTATATATGACTAATAAATTGCCATCTATCTCATTTGTCTGGTGTCAGGCATTGTGTCTTTCAGCCATCTCCTACCATTTAGGCCAGGAGATCCCTCCCTCACCGACTGGGTGAATAAGAGACAATTAGAACAATCCCATATTAGCATGCATAGCAGTAACTTATTCTTTTGGACAGCTGTAAAGAATTTCCAGTACAAATACAAACTAATTTACTGATGCTGTTCTCTACTGGTGGACATTTAGTTTCCACTCTCTGGTCTCACAGCAATACTATAGTAAATTTTCTTAAACGAAGGTCATCTCACATCTAAAGGAGTAAATTCTAAGAAGTTGAAGTATGGATCAAAGACTATGCATATTTAAATTTTTTATAAACATTGCCAAATTGCTGTCCATAGAATATATACTGATTTAGACTCCCATAGGCCATGTCTGAGAACCTAGTCCCCACAACCTTGTCAACCTGGGGGGTTAAACTTGCTGATCTTGGCCAAGGTCACCCATCAAGATGATGGGTGAAAAATGTCAAGTCTCTGTGCTTTAGTTACCTTCTCCTATTAGAAGTGAGGGTGTCTTTTCATGTATTAAAGAGTCATTTGTATTTCTGGTCTTTTTCTTATTGACTTGAGGAAGTTTTCCTATTTAAGTAATTAAGAGTAGAAAACTTGTCATTTATCATTTGACTTAATTTATAGTAGGTTTTGCTGTGCAGATTTTTATTTCATTTTACATTGTCAACATTATCTTCTTTTGTGGATTCTGGTTTTGGGGTCATACACATAGAAGTTTTCCGATTCTGTAGTTATATAAGAAATTCTCTGGATATTTTTGTCTGGATTGTAATGGTTTGGTGATTACATTTAAATCTTTGATTCATCTAGAATCTATACTGATGTAAGGTGTAAGATAAAGATCCAAAACTCCTCTTTTTTCAGTTGACTACCTATTTGAGAATAATTTGTCTTTTCTCCACTAACATGCAATGTCACCTTTATCAAATAATAAGAGATTGCTTTTGGTATGTGATCTGTTCCATGGATCTATTTCTTCCTATAATAATAGAAGAAAGTTTTAATTATTATGTATCTAAAATATATTTTAATATCTGTTATAATTTGCATTTTCCTTCTTTTTCTTATTCTTAATTTTGTTTTCCATATGAACTTTAGAATCATCTTGTCTACAACTCCATAAAAAATTCTGTTGCTATTTTTGTTGGGATTATTTGAAATTTATATACTAAATTAAAGAGAATTAAATCTTTAAGTTGTTGAGTGTTCCAGCCAAAAGATGTGATATGCCTTTTATTTCTTTAATGGTCTTTATGTCCCTGAACAGTGTTTTAAAAGTTTATACAGATCTTGCCCATTTCTCATACATTTATTTCTAGGTATTTATATAGTAGTCTTTACTTCCTTTGAGATTTTCTTTTTTTTTTTTAAGATTTTATTTATTTATTTGACAGAGATAGAGCCAGCCAGCAAGAGAGGGAACACAAGCAGGGGGAGTGGGAGAGGAAGAAGCAGGCTCATAGCAGAGGAGCCTGATGTGGGGCTCGATCCTGTAACGCCGGGATCACGCCCTGAGCCAAAGGCAGACGCTTAACCGCTGTGCCACCCAGGCGCCCCCCTTTGAGATTTTCTAAGTAGTTACAATTTATAAATATTAAGGCTGCTGACTTCTAGATATAAACCTCCCCCATCTAATTGAATTTTTTAGTATTTATAATAGTTTATAATAGTCATATCTCTAAACAGTTTAGTTTAAATAGTTTAAATAATTTAAAATAGTCATATCTCTAAACAATAATGATTTTAGTTCTTCATGCTGTTTTTATAGTTCTTATTTCTTTCTCTTGTCTGCTTTGGGTTGGCCTTCAGAACAGCACTGAATAAAAGAAAAAGGGTGTCTTTATCTTATTTTTGTCTTCAACTTCTGTGGTTTTTCCCGCAGCAGATATGAGCCAAGTACCCTCTATAGTCCAGACCCCAGGACGTAGCGAATCCAGCTGTCATTCAAGACTCAACTCAAACCCTCCTTCTTCCAAAGCCCCTGCCGATCAATTCAAGCAGAAATTGTCTTTTCCTCCTCTAAACTTCCTCTTTTCCTCCCTCGTGGCCTTCCTACTTTTTATCCGGTTTTAGAGTTTCTTGTGTCTTTGTTATTTTAGTCCCCTAAAATTCCATACGCTCAGGGAAGGCAGGGTCTTTGACGGACCATCCAGTCGCGCCCAGAATTCTGCCTTGCATACAGCAAATGTTCAACGCCATGCTGCTCAGTTAATTCTTAACTCATTAGTGCGACGCTCCAGTACACTTTAGGTAAACATCTGCTCAAATTAAATGCAGGATTCTCATACAGAGCACTTAGCCATGAGTAAGAAATAGCAAGCCAGCTGACAAAATACACACATATGCACATTCATAGTCAGCACTAGCTAAAAAGGGGGTACAATATTTCCCTTTCAATTGTTAGAGAGGGAACAGAACAGAAAGAACTAGAACTAGCCGCTTGCAGCCAGAACGCTTGGAACCTTTGGACGTTGGTCAGTTTTCTAAATCTAGACAAAATGATACAAATCATCGAGTTACTTCATGCCTTTTAGGTTTATCCTCAGAATCTTTTCCTCTAAAAGCCTCTCTCGATAGGGATGATAGAGTGAGTGACCTTGCTATCAGTGCCTGGATGTTCTGTGATGTGCAGTTGGTTTTATCTGGTATGGAATGTCCTCTGGATTTTAAATTCCTATTTTTAGCTTCTCCATATATTACGTTGTGTTCACTTCCCTGTTTCTCTCACACCAGTGATCTACCCACACAGCCCTTGCAAGTCTACGTAAAAACCTTTAATGCAGAGCCGAAACTGTTTTTGGGGGGACCTGTTACCAGCCCACTGGCACCTCCCTACCAATGTGCTCAGAGGCCTGAGGGAGGGGGAGCCCAGGGAAGTGGCTGTGGGAGCCCGAATTTCCTGACTCCTCAGGCTAGAACCCATAATAGGAAGAAAGTGTATGTCATCTAAGAACCTGTGATTAGGCCCTAAAGTCTAGCATACTGCTGGCACACAGCAGCTCAATGTCTGTTCCATGAATGACTGGCGGAACGGGTAAGTGAATGTGTGAACACACTTGAGTCTGCACAGGAGCTAGACCGTGGACTGACTTTCACTAGACGCTCTTCTGATTTTCCAGTATGGTCGAAGCCGGCAGCTGGTATGTTCGCACTTGGTTTAGAAGAGTTCCTGTATACTGGTCCTCACGCGTTACTGTGAAGTTCAGGTTGCTTACTTGATAAATACGGTTTTATTATTAATTCATGCATTGAAAGAACACATGCCTTGAAAGCAGCAGCACATCTTCCTAAGCTCTGTGCTCTGTGGAAGAGGTTCTTCTTTTCAAGCTCAGGGGAAAGCACCGTGGTAGCGGCGACCTGCCCGGTCCGCCCGTCTGGGCAGAGCCCGCGGAGGAGAGCGCCCACAGCTACGCGCCGCCCGCATCGTCATTTCTGCGCCTGACCGAATTGCATGATCAGGATTTAATTCAAAGAATGGCTTGTGATTGGAGACATGTTTTGGGTCCTGTGACCTGTAGTTGGTTCCAACCTTTATTCTAAGGACTCTCATCATTTCTTTCTCCCCCTCCCACCATTGGTAGAAACTGAGTTTTGGGGGTGCACACTGCCTGTGTGGGTGCTTTCAGAAGACAGCTTCTCTCCTGCTTCTGCCTCCCCATCCTTCCCTCTCCGCCAACTCTTCCCGGCACGGCGGCCATGCATTATTGATGACCTTCGGCCCCTTCTCCTCCCCAGTGTTCCCGAAGCCCTTGTGCACCGCTGAGTGGAGGCAGGTGCAAGCCCTATGGGGGGCCAGGCCTGCTGCTCCAAGGCTGCTGGGGCTCTTTTCTCTTCCTGGCCTCCGGAGCGGACCCCTGGCCCTGGAGACAGGGCAGCGGCCAGGGCCCAGCCAGTATTAGGGAGGGTTTGTTTCTCTCCCCTGTTCTCTAGGAAGTAAAAGGCTAAACTCATTTTAAGAGACCCCCCGGTATAAAGTACTGACCTTTGTCTTTCTGGAATGGGCTGATTCCTAGCCTCTTGACCTTTACTCCAACACATCAGCTGCCCATTCCTTATAGTGGTTCTTTTACTTCCGGTTTGGTCAAGACGAAGGAGGCTAGTGTGTGTCGTTAGCTTAGTTACCGGGGACAAGCACTGCAGGAAAGGAAACATTCTCTTTGCTCCCCACTTCCTAGTCAACCAAGTTTTGACAAGAGACACCTGGGTGAATAATTTCCACAGAGTGCCCTTTCTGAAGATTCTGCTTGAGGGTTCGGCACAGGAACCTGGAGCCCCACCGCTGGGACCTGTCCTCCTTCACATATGCACGCATAATTTACACACACTGAGCTCCGTCCACAGGTCCACAGCCAGCCGCTCCCGAGGCTTCACCTGACACAGGCTACGGCTTCAGGGAATATTAGCAAGCCAGACCCTTCCAGGGACTCCTCTGACTTTGGCTTTTTCCATGATGGTCAGATTTCATATTTGAGCATTCAGAATTCACAGGGACCAGGGGAATGTTGGCCAGAGACAGTCAGAGGTCTACTTCCCAGTTCCAAAAAGTTAAACCAAGTATTCTTCTTGAGAGAAGCTCTGCTTTGTCCCAGGCACTGGGCAACCTTATTTTAGGATTATTCTAGAAAGTAAGGGAGTGATTTGTGTGATCACTCTAGCTAAGGAGTGAGGAGAGAAGGGGAGACCATCTTTTGAGTCTTAAACTCCTACAAGGGACAATGGACATAAAGCTTTCCGAGCCTTGCTCAGAAAAAGAACAGTCCTTTGCTCCATGAAATATTTTAATGAAAGCCAAACAGAGATTAAGAGCCTCATGTATTACTCATCCTGCCTAGTTCACATCTTCAAAGGCCTTTAATAATCTCCATTATGTGGCTATGTGATTTTTATCACACAACCTCGACTCTTACAATTTTTAAATAATTCACCACCAAGAACCAATGTCAGAACTAAATGCTAATAAGATTTGGTCTGGAAGACTAGCATGGTGAGATCATTAATGTTTAATGCACTCACATCAAAGTGGGATAATCCTGCTACTGAAGGTCAAGAAAGCCTTTAAAAAAAAAATAGAAGGGGCGCCTGGGTGGCACAGCGGTTAAGCGTCTGCCTTCGGCTCAGGGCGTGATCCCAGCGTTGTGGGATCGAGCCCCACATCAGGCTCCTCCGCTATGAGCCTGCTTCTTCCTCTCCCACTCCCCCTGCTTGTGTTCCCTCTCTCGCTGGCTGTCTCTATCTCTGTCAAATAAATAAATAAAATCTTTTAAAAAAAAATAGAAGAGAAAACACTGTAGATGTTCCTTTTATTTCCCTACCCAAATGAATGTGGCATAAACTTATTACAGCCAAACCCAGAATAGACATTTCCTGGGGAACTGGCAATTCCCCTTGTATCGTTCATGTGGTCTGTCTCTTTCCTCTTCCTCTTTGTTTCTAATGATGATGATGAAAAGCATCTCTGGGATATACCACATCTTCCAAGTGCTCTGTCATTGTCCCTCCGAAAGACCGCTGTTGAGTTTTATAACAATCACTGATATACGCAGCCAATTTGCATACCGAACTGTGGTTTGGTTTTAGAGCCGTGGTAATAGACGTTATCACTTCTGACGGGAAAGGGAAGAATGACCTTCAGCAATGCAGTAGGAATTGCAAAGAGTTGTGCTCCCAGTTCCCTTGCTAAATCAAAAGATTACAAGGGTCAAGATCAATTTCTTCATTTTCTTCAGGCAGAATTCTGAAGAGGCCCCAACAGAAAACTCCAGCCCTAGGATTTCTGGTAGTTGAAAAAAGAAGCAACTGTTCTTGGGTACCATGTGATGCCCGTAAAAGGGCCCCAGCTGCTGGGGGCAGCCTGGAGTTTTGGGTTCGGTTGGCTCGTGCTGTGCAAGGATGGCCCCTGCGACTCTGCAGGCGGTGTGTGCTCCAGTGTTCATTACTAAGCGTTTACACAAGCTTATGGAGTTGCCTAGTTGCCTGGCGGGTTGGTTTTTTGTTGTTTTTGTTGTTGTTTTTGTACCCACCCTCAATTTTCCTTGGCAAATTGTTCCACAGCTTTGAGATCAATACACCCATTGAAAACTCTGGAATAAATTTCTCTGTGGTTCTACTATCACTCATCATTTTGCCAAGAAACATTAGGGAAGAAAGCTTTGAAGTGGCCAATGGAGTTTTTGTGGGTTTCGTTTGCTTTCCGTTGTTCCTGCCTTTTCATCTTACTGTGTTTTAGTAGGAAAAGAATCCATCAGAGATGAGAGGGGCAGGTTCAGTTCTGCCCACCGACAATGTGTTTCTTCATTCAAAGGTCTGAATCTTCCCAGGAATTGATTTCTTTATTTGTCAAGTGATGCTAATAATACTTGTCCCAGCCATCCTATACCATGATGGTAAGGGTAAAGTGAAATCACAGATGGGAAAGTGTTTGCAAAATTCTAAAATGTTTAGATAGTGTTTCCTCGTGTGTCAAGGGAGTAATGAATTACACCCCTGCTGCAAAAAAGCAGTTAGGATTGAGCGTCAAAGGGCTTAGCAGAGACCCTGGCACATAAATAGCGCCCTATAGATGGCAGCTGAGGACCAAGCAGCGGGGAGTTACCCGCAAATCTCTTCTGTAACCCTTCTCCCATATGAAGCAAAGGAACTAACTACCCCCAAAGGCCACTTCAGTGCTAATATTTTTTGGCTTTGGAGACTCTGCTCTTCTGGAGGCTCACATTCCTGCTTCCCAGACATTTGCAGAGTTTAGCTGTTCTTTGGAAGGGAATGAGGCATTGAAAAGGAATGACCTTGGAGCTGGAATGACCTTGGAGCGATAGCAACTTGAGTTAGAGTTCTAGCTCTGCTTCTTGCTTGCTGGGTGTAATTTGTGCTTCTCTTTCTTTATCTGGGGAGGGTGCTATCCTGTCTACCTCCCAGGGAAGCTATGAGTTAAAATGACACAGTACCAGAGTCAGGAGACACCACTTTTCTTGCAGGGTGCAGTACAAAATGAAAATGCAGGGTTCCTTGTTCAAACATTATTAAGAATGTCAAGGTGGCAACAGCAGAGCATTAAAACCAGCACAAGGCCCTTCCAAGGTCAAGGTCCTGGGCAAGTGTGCAGGGCGCACCATGAAGCCAGACGTGGCCACCGTTCCTGCCACCTACTAGGCACTCTGTAAAGACTGGCTGCTTTTCTTTCTTTTCCTCTCTCTTTTTCTCGCTTTTCTTTCCTTCATAGCTTTATATCCCTAGTTTATATCCTACTGTAGCTTCTCTTACAAGTCTCTTAGGATGAGGCTCTCTCTGATAATTAAACTGCTTCTTCCCTTTTGCCCTGAAATCAGGGAGCCACATGGTAAGATCAAGAGAGGACAGTTTATCTCTAGAACCCTCCCATCTCTGTGTCTATATTTCCCAAGCTCCTTCAAAGACAGTCCAAGAAAACGAGGAACTAACAGCATCATGATGCAGAACATGGTGTTCTTTAAAGATTTTTTTATTTATTTATTTATTCAACAGAAATAGAGACAGCCAGCGAGAGAGGGAACAGAAGCAGGGGGAGCGGGAGAGGAAGAAGCAGGCTCATAGCAGAGGAGCCTGATGTGGGGCTCGATCCCATGACGCCGGGATCACGCCCTGAGCCAAAGGCAGACGCTTAACCACTGTGCCACCCAGGCGCCCCAGAACATGGTGTTCTTTTTTTTTTTTTTTTTTTTTTTATTCGACAGAGATAGAGACAGCCAGCGAGAGAGGGAACACAAGCAGGGGGAGTGGGAGAGGAAGAAGCAGGCTCATAGCGGAAGAGCCTGATGTGGGGCTCGATCCCGGATCGCCGGGATCACGCCCTGAGCCGAAGGCAGACGCTTAACCGCTGTGCCACCCAGGCGCCCCAGAACATGGTGTTCTTAACTCTAGAAAAAAGGGCAGATTGCTGGAGGGGCGGTGGGTGGGGGAGGGGCGAGATGGGTGATGGGCACTAAGGAGGGCACTTGTGATGATCCCTGGTGTATGATGCACAGGTGATGAATCCCTAATTTCTACTCCTGCAACCAATATTACATTGTATGTTAACGAACTAAAACAACAAAAAAACCAAAGAACGGGCTAGACTGTATGTATATGGGACAGGGGGAGGGGAGAAAGGATGGAGAAGGCAAACTAAGGCAAGGAAAACAGAACACAGAAAAATGAAGGTCTTAGAAGAAGGTAAAACCTGCATTTACCAAGGGATATCTCATTTTGCTACCATACATCCAAACACAACTAAGGCCGATTATACAATAGCCTTCTATGCTTTCTTCCCCAGCTCTCAGCCATTCCATTAAGTCAAAACAACCAAACATTTTCTGAGGTCTTGGCACTCTTGTCTCTGAACTTGATCATTACAGTATTTTGTTAGGCATTACTCTACAGAATTCACAGTACCTGTGAGTTTGGGTGTGCTACTTGTATCTTCATGTTATAGAAGAAGAGAGAAAGTAACTTTCCATAGTTACTGTGTCTGTTGGGAATGCTTGGCTCCAAGTAGCAGAAAACCTGAATTACTGTGTCTGTGTTTGGGGAGGAGAGGTCCTCCTAAAAAAGAGGCTTGGAGGCAAGCTGCTGCCTCAGGGGTGGAGCAGCACACAGACATCATGGTTCCTTTCTGCTGTTCTCTTGACCTTTCCTTCAAGGTCACAAGATGGCTGCTTTGGCTCCTGGCATCACGTCACAAACCTGGTCAAGAGAAGATATGTGAGAAGGAGTACTATCAGCCACACTGATGTCTTTCTCATGAACGTTAAACTTTCTTGGGCAACCCCTGGCTTGCAGACTTTGCTCAGGTCTCATTGGCCAGAACCATGTCCCATGGAAGTCTTGGCTGCATAAAAAGCCTGAGAGAGTGTTTAGCTTTTGCAGCTTTTATACTGATGGTGAAGAAAAGGGTGTTGAGACACCTCTTGGGTGAAGCACACAACAGCGTAGGCCACAGTGACACAGATCCTGTGTGTCAGGAACAGGGACTGAACCCAAATTCTCCATCCCTGAGTTTCGTGATTTTACCATTGCCACATGGCTCTTCTTTTGAAAATGTATTCAGCACCATCCAGCTTGGCCACTTCCTGCTGAGATAAGCAGACAGAAGTCACTCCCTCCACATTATGGAAATTTGAAAACAGGGAATACATTTACTATGCCCTGCCTTAAGGCTCCTCAGAGAACGTCTTCCAAATTATGTAAAAGTGAGAGATAGATGGTTTATAGAGAATTTTTTCCTTACGTGAGAAATTCTGTACATTTGAAGTTTCACAAAACTAGTTGTAGTATATTTGGAACACATAACAGAAATCGTGTGAAACGTTACTTTAGGCTCTGTGCCCTGGAATTCCCAGGCTTAAGCTGCCCCTCCTCCCACTGTGCTTCAAATCACAACTAACTTGTTTTTTGGTAGGAACTATTTACATATGAAGATGATATTTAGATGCCCTTGGTAAATTGTTAGACTCACTTTCCTAAACAAGACCAGAGTCATGAACATACATAAATTTCAGCTTGAGAGATTAGAAACAAGAGCCAAGATGGAATTTCTCCGCTGTCATCACCACATGCAGTTACCACAGCAGAAAAGCTGAGCTGAGTGATTCAGTCCAAGGTAGAGAAATAACAGAGTCTGGAGATGTAAATATGTTCCTGTTGGAGATATTTGAAATAGCATTATCAACAGCTTCTTCCTTTCTGGCTGGGGAATGTTGTTTGAGGGATTTTTGTTGTGTTTTCTTTAAATGCTTCCAGCAGTAAATTGGAAATATAGCACCTGCTAAATGTTTAGCTGTCGCTGAAGCATTGAATAAACCGTGAAATCTGTGTAGGGTGAACTGAATGATAGCTGCCCTGGAGAGAACTGTAATTCAATGTTGACAAAATAAATCACCTTGTATTTTCCAGAGAATCTTTTCCTTTTAGCAAGAGTGTTTGATACTCCTAAGTTAATGAAGAGTTTTGACAGATTAGAATGTTTCAGACCTAGCGGTAATGTTTAAAAACTACCATTTATGTGCTAGGCACCAGGTCAGGCAGTTTTATAAGCGTTAGGTCATTATATTCTCACCCAGCCCTGTCCAGTTCTTAGCCATGTTTTTCCAGATGAACAAGGAAGACTCTGAGAGGCCATGTATGTAGTCCAAGACCGCAGCTAGGAAGGAGTCAAGTTCTTCCACCACTGATTCATAAAAGTAAGTTTTTCCCGGGCAGTGTAGCAGACCCAACAGACTGGCCTGTTTAACCCTTGTTACAACTCCTTCTATCTTGTCTACTTCTGCCACCGAGGTGAGAAGCCTCAAACTCTCAGCCTTCCTATGGCTTGGCTTGGGGTAGTCAGTAGACGTAATTCTGTCCGATGATGTGCAAGCAGAATGCCCTGGGGGAAAGCATTCCTTCGCTCAGATTGATAAAGTTTCTTTCAGCCGCTCCTGACCATGAGAAGGAAAGTTGCACAGTTAAGGTTAGCATAGCAGGAAGTCCAGTTCCTTGATGGTACTGACCAGTTGCACTAGCCCTAGGCTGCCTGATAGAAGATTCCTCGCTAAACAAGAAAAGCAATAATCTTGTATTCAAGAGGCCATGTATTGGTATTCTGTCTCCCTGCTTGCCTCCTCATTCCCCTTAGCCAGATCAGTCAACCTGCTTCCTCCAAGTGGCCATCTGGTAGCTCCTAGTATATAAGTTATTCCCTAGGTATTGATAATTGAGATATGTGATTACACACACACACATACACACACACACACATACACACACACACAAAAAATGTTGCTCTAAGAATTCGAATGCAATTCCATTAAAATGATAGTATGAATTAGATGACTGATGACTTATGCCGTTTCGAGTAAAAGATGTAATAGCACTTACTGATTATGTGGTCTTGAGCTAGTTAGTTAAGCTTGTCAGTCCCTGTTGTCTCATGAATGATTGGGGCTAATAGTAGTTCTGCCTCATAGGGATTTGGGGGGCATTTGACACTGTAATAAGCACTTAGTAGGTGGTATTATTGTTACTATTATTACTACTAGAATTATTCAAGACTTGCAGATTGAGGGGCGCCTGGGTGGCACAGCGGTTAAGCATCTGCCTTCGGCTCAGGGCGTGATCCCGGCGTTCTGGGATCGAGCCCCACATCAGGCTCTTACGCTATGAGCCTGCTTCTTCCTCTCCCACTCCCCCTGCTTGTGTTCCCTCTCTCGCTGGCTGTCTCTATCTCTGTTGAATAAATAAATAAAATCTTAAAAAAAAAAAAAGACTTGCAGATTGAGGGAACATTTATAACATATACAATCAAAGTAAAACTGCTCTAATTCTCTCTCTCTCTGGATTCATCTGTATGGTTCCTTTTTAAATTAATCTAACATTGCTATCCTTCTAGAATTAAATCAATTATTTCTTAAAGGTCAATGATTTCTCATCCTAGAGAAGCTTCT
Source organism: Ursus arctos (assembly GCF_023065955.2). NCBI lineage: Eukaryota > Metazoa > Chordata > Mammalia > Carnivora > Ursidae > Ursus > Ursus arctos. Next base: position 28,399,715 of record NW_026622930.1, on the reverse strand, counting down.
TTGAGGCCTTTTGAATGGTGATAATGTGTGCGTTTGCCCCTTCTCTCTATTTCCATTGTCATAGGCCATAGTTGCTTTACCTAATTATCCTAGCCAACTGCTTCCTGACACACCTAGGGCCTCAAGGTTCAATAATTGATTTGGTTTCTTTTGACTGCAGTGACCTGTGTTGTGTTGATTTGTAACACGCTATTGTAAACGCTAACCTGAAAAGAAGACCTATATGAGTCTGCTATAAACTTTGGAGTAGTAAAAACAGCATGGTAACACTTTAAATTTTAATGTGTCGTTAGAAGGAAAGCTCTTCCCATTTTCCTATTGAAAATCATAAAACAGAAAAACAAGATGGGGCGCCTGGGTGGCTCAGTCGGTTAAGCATCTGCCTTCAGCTCAGGTCATGATCCTAGGGTCCTGGGATTGAGCCCTGCATTGAGCTCCCTACTCAGCGGGGAGTCTGCTGCTTCCTCTCCCTGCTGCCCCTCCCCCTGATTCGTATTCTCTCTCTCTCCCTCCCTCTCAAACAAATAAATAAAATCTTTAAAAAGAAAAAGAAAAACAAGAGTGAAAAGTGTAAATTCCATTTTCAAAAAAGCTGGGAGATTCCGTACCCATGAAACACAATATATGACATGGGCTTAGCCAAATGCAGTGGAACAGAAATTCAGGAAGAGCTAAGAGATGACTGTGACCAGGCTGTAGCTTTTGACAAACCAAACAGAAAATACATCCCCGAAACTGGCACTCCAGAGTAGACATAGCCTAAATAATCAAACCAGCAACCTTTTGACAAATGGCAAGAGTATTACAAACCTGGAAGCACAAGCATTTTTGGACTTTACCTGCCACCATGTGGGAGCCAACGAAGCTGAAAAGGGAAATGCAGTTATGCTATGTATCGAGAAAAGAGTCTGTTGGTAAGGCATTGCTGCACCCTGTTGGCTGAGAAGAAGCAATGGCAAAAATAACTCATACACAAGTGTTTGTAATAAGATTTAATAGTGAATCAAGGCAAATTTTTACCAACTCACAACATCCTGCCTCCGCCTCACATTAACTTTTTCCAAATATCTGGATCAAGAAGAATTCTCTACATTCAAGGCAATAAAAAAACAAACTGTAACATCCTACATGCTGATACAAAGATACTGCAATAGAAGAGGAGAAAAAGAAGGGGAAAACAAATGGTAGCTACAGAACGCTCTGTAGTGATTCTAACAGCCAAATGAAAAAAATAAGATGACCATGAGCTTAAAAATTTGAAGAAACCATCAAAGAGCTCAAAACAGAGATGAAGTGGTCAGCAATGATACAGCGAAATGAAAGGAAAAGAAGCATAAATGATACAGCTCACCAAAGAAGCGAAGATGATTTTAAAGCCGCAGAAAGTAAAATAGACACTACTGAAAATAGAATAGGGGATCTGAAGGATGGCATTTTCAAAGCAAATAAAATAAAAGGGAAATAACAGATTAACAAAGGGGGTTAGAGATAAAATGGTAGATCTGGGTGACACAGACGACCCCACAGAGACATAGTGAAATATCTCTGAGGAAGAGGACGAAACAAATAGAACACAAACAATCAGATATAATGTGACCCAACTGTCAAAAAATAAAAGACGATTTGAATTTATAGATTGAAAGGATCTACCATGTTCCAGAAAATTTTGCCAAAGAGCCATTAACACTGTGCTATATTTTAGATTTAGGAGCATTAATAAACTTTAGAGATGAGGCGCCTGGGTGGCACAGCGGTTGGGCATCTGCCTTCGGCTCAGGGCGTGATCCCGGCGTTCTGGGATTGAGCCCCACATCAGGCTCTTCCGCTATGAGCCTGCTTCTTCCTCTCCCACTCCCCCTGCTTGTGTTCCCTCTCTCGCTGGCTGTCTCTCTCTCTGTCGAATAAATAAATAAAATAAAAAAAATTATAAAAAAATAAACTTTAGAGATAAGAATAATCATTTAGTCAACCCGGCAGAAATATCAAGGAGCCTATATAAAACCACAAATTTTTAAAAGTCAGTTTAGCCCAAGGGTTCCTTATAGAAACATCAACAGATAACAGAGATAATACCTATGAAGCCCTCAATGAAAGGGGAAAAAATAGCACGTAGCCTAATAAGAGTTCCATGCACAGCCAAACTGTCATTAAAAATAAAGGCAACAGATAAAACTTGTCCAACATTTAAGAGCCCAGAGTAGATAGCTCCCATTGAATCATGCTTTAAAAAACTATGAAAAGGAAGCTATTAAAGGAAAGACTTCAACCAAGAGATGACTGGAGACTTCCTGGCAAAAGAACTGGTGAACACTGAACCCATTTAGCATTTAGACTCAGTAAAAAATAAATATGGAAATTTTTTTTACAGAAAAAAGTATAAGCTCTGAATGCATATAAATATTAGGACTAATGTAATATTAAGAATAGGGCAGAAGATAGTGTATATTAATTTTTTTCATCGTTTTTAGCCAAAGATCAAAGGATCTCATTTAAATGTGATAAATCAAGGACTTGGTATGTAAGTAGAGTTAAATATACAAAGGTAAAAATTGTAAGAGTATATATGTACATTAGTTTCATGTGTATATATAATTACACATGCACTACATATTTATGTTTTTAAATGAAATTCAGGTGATCGAAGGAAGAGAAAATGCAGAACAGTTTTTATTATTCATAGCGAATGTCATCAGTGTTTCAAGAAATAGAGGATTTAAATAAAGTTTAGTTATAAAAGAAAATCAGTGAAAGAATTACTCACAATACAAACCTTCCCAAATAGTACAAGGACCACTCGCAAAAACAAAGAAACTATAGACCGAAGAGTATAAGATTTAAAAAAATAAAGCAATAGAAATGTGAAACATGACAAAATATTGTGAATTAAGAACAAACATGTCTGTCATAGCAATAAATATAAGTAGACTAAACCCCCATATTAGAAGGAAAAGATTCTAAAATTGAGTAATAAAGTAAAACTTAATGCTGTGCTATATTCCAGATATAAACCTAAAGCCAAGTGACTCAGAAACTTGAAGCCAGAGGATTAACAAAGGAATAACACAAATGCCAACAAAAAGAAAAGCAGAGGCCATGATCTTAAGTATAAAACAAGATTGAATTTAGAGCAAAAAGCATTAAGCAAGAAAAACAAAGACACTTTGTATGATGAAGTGTGTCTTCCACAGCGATCTAATAATTTTTTTAAAGATTTTATTTATTCATTTGAGAGAGAGAGAGAGAGCACAAGCAGGGGGGGAGGCAGAGGGAGAGGGAGAAGCAGGCTCCCTGCTGAGCTGGGAGCCCAACACGGGGCTCAATCCCAGGACCTGGAGATCATAACCTAAGCAAAAGGAAGACACGTAATCATCTGAGCCACCCAGGCACCCCCACAATAATCTAATAGTTATAGGTGTTTCTGTACTGTACCAACTAATATAGCGTGAAAAGCCATTAAGCAAGAACGATAGAAAATACAAGGAGAAATAGAAATACTTTAGTTATAGGAGGCTTAACGGATAAAGTGGACCAGAGAATGTAATGATATTGATAGCCTAAATAACATAGTGAAGCCATATATATAGAGAGATATATATAACTTTGATATATATGTATATATCAAACTCTATCCCTAAAAACTGAGAGTAGATCTTTTTTTTTAGGTGTCCATAACACATTTCCAAAACTGACTGTACTTTTAGACCACACAGAAAACCCAAATGAACTTTCCAAATAAGAAGTGGTAGAGATATTATCCTTTAATCACTATGAGTCAAAAAGAATCAATCTGAAATTACATACTGTTTAAAATGACTAATAGTAGACTGGGTATTTACCCAAAGACAATGAAAACACTCACTTGAAAAGGTGTATGCACCCCTATGTTGATTGCAGCCTCAGTTACAGTAGCCAAGGTATGGAAGCAGCCTAAGTGTTCATTGACAGATGAATGTGTAAAGAAGATGTGGTATATAGCTACAGTGGAATATTACTCAGCCATACAAAAGAAAGAGATTTTTACTATTTGCAAAAGCATGGATGGACCTAGAAGGTATTATACTAAGTGAAATAAGTCAAAAAGAAAGACAAATACCATATGATTGCACTTATATGTGAAATCTAAAAAAACAAAACAAATGAACAAAAACTTAAAAAAAAAAAAAAGCAGAAACAGACCCATAAATACAGAGAACAAACTGATGAGGGGGCAGGGAGGATGCATAAAATAGGCGATGAGGAGTGGGACGTACAGGCTTCCAGTCAGGGAATGACTAATTCGCATGGATGAAAGGTACAGCATAGGGAATGCAGTCAGTGGTATTGTAATAGTGTTGTATGATGACAGGTGGTAGCTGCAATTCTGGTAAGCACAGCATAGTGTATAGGCTTGTCAAATCACAATGCTGGGGATGCCTGGATGGCTCAGTCAGTTAAGCATCTGCCTTCAGCTCAGGTCATGATCCCAGGGTCCTGGGGTCGAGTCCCGCATCAGGCTCCTTGCTCAGCGGGGAGCCTGCTTCTCCCTCCACCGGCCACTCTCCCTGCTTGTGCTCTCTCTCTCTCTCTGATGAATAAATAAATAAAATCTTTTAAAAAATCACAATGCTGTATACCTGAAACTAATGTAAACATTATGTGTCAACTACACTCCAACTAAAAAAAGGACTGGATAATGGTTATAACCACATTGCGTATCCTCTGGGATTAGCTAAAGCAGTTGCTCAAAGAAAAATTCATAGACAGAAGTACTTAAATTAATGAACAAAAAGGAAGGGAAGTGAATGCATTGTCTTATATTCATGAAGCTAAAAATAAGAAAAAATTAAACTAAGAAAAATATAAAGAAAGATAGTAATATTAATAAAGTCAGAAAACAGTAACAGTAAAAAAAGAACAAATAACTGGTTGGTTTATTAATCAACAAGTAAGTGGGTTCTTTAGGAAAAAAAACGATCATTAGTAGGGGCACCTGGGTGGCACAGCGGTTAAGCGTCTGCCTTCGGCTCAGGGCATGATCCCAGCGTTCTGGGATCGAGCCCCACATCAGGCTCCTCTGCTATGAGCCTGCTTCTTCCTCTCCCACTCCCCCTGCTTGTGTTCCCTCTCTCGCTGGCTGTCTCTCTCTCTGTCGAATAAATAAATAAAATCTTAAAAAAAAAAAAAAACAATCATTAGTAAACTAACCAAGATGGATACAAGTAAATCATTTACTAGGAAAATATAAATACCAACCATGACCCCAAAAGAAAAAAAAAAACCTAAACTAATTAACATAGAAAAAACACAAAACATGGACAAAAAACAAAAACAAACCTCTCCAAAGAAAGCACTAGGCCCAGAATGTTTCACAGGTTAGTTCTACCAAACTTCTAAGGAAAAGGTAGGCCCAAAATTAAACTCTTTCAGAGCACATAGAAAAATAAGACTTTTTTCTTTTTTCTAAAGCTAGCAAATATCAACCACATCCTGATAAAAAGAGTACAAAAAAGCAAAATAAAAAACCAATATTGTTTATGAATATGAATGTAAGAAGTCCTAATTAAAATATTACCAAATAAATCCAAGCATTCACAAAGACAGAATTCACTACAACCAAGTGGATTTATTCTTTTAAAGTGTAAGAATGTTTCAAAATCCAGAACCATATTAATTTAATTCATATCATATGTCAAAATTAAGAATCATTTTTATCATCTCTATAGATAACTGAAGAGGCATTTGATAAAATTTATGCTTCATTCTTGATGAAAAACTCATAATAAAATACTTCATTACACACACACACACACACACGCACGCACACACACACACACACACACACACACACGCACTTAGTAGCATATGTTCCCCAGAGCTACTCATATACTTACAGGAGAAAGAGTAGAAGCAATTCTGTTAATGTCAGCTACAAGAACGTATACCTTAGTTAACAGTATTTGTTAACGTTACTCCAGAGATCCTAGCCAGCCCAAGTAGAAGAAAAATAGAAATAAGCACAGATATTAGAACGAATAATTAAATTATTGTGATATGCAGGTTATATTATTATATGTTGTAAAGCACAAAAAAATCAAATGGAAATAGATAGATATACAGACATAGATATGTAGATAATAGATACATAGATAGAGAGATACACGATACCTTATCTGAACAGCCAGGAAGCTCAATGGAAGAGTGTTTAGAAGTAGACTAGACTACGTATGATAAATATAGTGTTACGTATCAGTGGGAAAAAGGTGTATTCAAAATGCTATTGAAATAATTGGATACGTCTTTGGGAAGAAAAAGGATTCCATCCTCAAAAGAACCCTGGATTTCATCCTCAAAACTTACACCAAAATAAATGCCACTCAAAGATTTAAATACAAAAAATAAAACCACAAAGGCGCTGGGGGAAAAAAATGGAAAATTTTTATGAGCCTGATGTGAGGAAGACCTTTCTATTTTTTATTCAAAATGCAAAAACTATAAATTAAAATAGTAACAAATTCCATTTGCTATAAATAATACATCTACATTGCAAAAAAGCACCATAAACAAAATAAAAAGAAAAATAACATGCTGATTAAAATAATTTGCAAACAAAGGACTTCTTAGCATATTCAAAATGATAGTTAACTATTCAGTATTATAGGCTTAAACACTTGTAAAGAGATCTCACATTAGGGGCTCCTGGCTGGCTCAGTTGGTAGAGCATGTAACTCTGAATCTCTGGTTTATGAGATTGAGCCCCACATTGGGCGCGAGATTACCTAAATAAATAAATATCTTTTAAAAACAAGATCTCACATTAAAGTGTTCTTACAACACACACACACAAAAGACAAAGTGGAGCAGGAGGAAAATTTTGGATGTTTTACCTTGATTATGATCATGATGATGATTTCACGGATGTATGCATATCTCCAAAATCCACCAAGTTGTATACGTTAAATATGTCTAGTTTTTTGTATGTCCATTATACCTCAATAAAACTGCTTTTTAAAAATAATGGAAATTAAAAAGGACAATGAACGCAAGTAGGTAGTTCCTGAAAGAAATACTCATGATGTAAACAATGGGAAAAATGCCTATTCTCACTCAAAATGAGAATTGTACATTAAGACTACTGAGAATTACTGATTTTCAAAAACTTACCAGATTTCACATTGAAGGGATCAAAAAGTTTATTTATGGCTGGCAACATTTTAGGGAGATCAAGCATTCTCATAGGTTTTTGGTGAGACCATGAATTTTTACAATATTTATTCAGAACAAATAGCCAATATTTATCAAAATATAACTTGCTGAGTCTTCTGACTCAGAAATACTGTAGAAATTTATCCTACATTGTGTTTGTGTGCAATTGTGTGGATGTGCAATTGTGTGAAATAATGTATGTATAGGCATATTCGTTGCCACGTCGTTTGTAAGAACAAAAGATTATAAACTGAATGGTGGTCCATATAGACTCATAATTGCAAAAGATCTGGTCAATTTATATGAAGGAATACTGTGTCCTTTAAAGATATGACCTCTGAGAAAACAAAGTGCTGAGAGTACTGTAGGGTATGCTACCATAACTGTAAAGTGATGGTGACTGTAATCATGACTGTTATATGTAAAGTGCATGCTTACATGAATAGAATATCACTGACAGTATACTCACGAACTGATAACAGCAGATGCCTCTTGAGAGGGGAGTCAAGAGCCTGGGGTGAGCATTGAGAGGTAGACCTACTTTCAATGAGCCCCTTTACTAGCTGTTAAATTTTTTATCATGTGTATGTGTTACCCAAGCAAAAATTTAATCAGTCTTAAATTAATTTAGATCCCAGTTCAAATCCTACATCTGCTCTTTCCAGCTTTGTGACCTTGAGCAAACTGCACCCCCGTCTCCCTCCCTGTGAAACGGGGACGATCATAATGGCCCCTCACAGGCTGTGATCAGGGCTACAGGAGGTAATCACGAAAAAGCACCCTGCCCAGCACCCAGCGGTGACATGTAATTGCTTAGTAAATGCCATCCACCTCTTTTACCCAAGAATTAAATAAGTTTCATCTAACTATCACAGCTTAGTAAGGTGCATAATTGTGCTTTGCTGTGTTTTTAATTTTCTTTGTGATACACGAATGACTTAAACATCTGGCTTCCTTAGGCATAATTAAGCAAGAGCGGGAGCAGTCTACATCATCAGTCAGCCATACCTCTTTCCCCGGTGGAAAATAGCACTTTTTATTTCAAGAGCCAGATCTAGGTGTTAACTAGTCCTTGGCACAACTAGAATAAGATGAAAAGGACTAAAGCTGCCAAAGCAGTATTATGTCCTGGCCTTGGATCTCAGATACCTGGGTTCAAACCCGGCTTCCGTCACTCCTGACTGCCACTCAACGGTCCCGTGTTGTACTTCTCTGCCCTCCCGTAGCATCACTTTAAAAGAGAAGACCCTACAGAGGTGCTATCCGGCTTAAATAAAGTCAGTGTAGACAAGCATGCAATCCATGCCAGGCACTCCACACGTATTTTTGGAAGAGTATTCCACATTTACTTGTGCAAGGAGCAAGAGACGGTCCCTACGTTCAAAGTCCTTACGAATTGATAGATGAAACACTGACTGATAACTCAGGCAGAAGCCCCTTAGTGGTAGGAAGTGAAACGAGGAAGGTAAGCATGATTAATACGGAGTAATCACCAGTGAACGGGTAGCTACGCTGACTGCCTGTGGCCGGAATACCAAAGAGGAGAAAAAGCAGCCTTGTTAGGGCCATTCCCCTGCACTTCAAACCAGCGGAGTGCTCAGGAAGGCTGAGAGGCTGCTGGGAGCAAGACAATGGGTGAGATGTAAGAAGTCACAAAACGCAGAGACACTTGAAACTTTTCTACTTGCCCGCAACACATGAAAATCTGACTTGACAGAGGAAAATGTGAGCTATCCACCCCACTCACCCACAAACACGTCTTCGTTATTTTAGGTGTCAGAAGGCTTTAGTGAAAATTCTCTTGCTCACTCACTCTCTTATATACACACACAGGTGTGCACAGGCATGCACAAACACATACAGTCACATGGGCACGTGCACGCACGCACACACACTGCAAGGTGCTTCCTACCACTCGTGGGAATTTGGTGAGGAGTAGTAAGCCAGGTGAGACCTGCAACCCCTCCCCCACGCCCGTGTCCCGAGGCTGTGGCCGTGGCACTGCAGATACTCAAGGCCATACGCCCGCGGACACAGCACTGCCTGCTCAGAGGAAGTGTTTGTGGGCACACGGGACCAAGCCCCAAGCAGATGCTCTCCTGAGTAGGCTTAAACGGGTGTTAGAAAGTTCTCGTTGGAATCCTTTTATAAGGAAGGCAAATATCCGCTAATTAGCAACACACGATTTTTTCCATTTAAGGACAAAGAAGGCAGTCCTGGAATTATGAAGCCAGGACAGGTTCATTTAAATGTCACTAGCAGGTTGGCAAAATCTGTGGGGTGCAAGTGCCTTTTTGGAAAGTGGAGGCCAAGTGGGGCATCTGAGTGAGGAATCTTATGGGGCAGGTAGGGACGACCGTGAGGGGGAGGGGCACCTGTAGTACAAAGGAGGAGGGAACTTGCCAAGCTGAGGAGGAAGGGGCATGCAGGACCGTCCTTGAAATGGGGTCTTAAGAACTGTTCTGGGAGGACACCACGGGGCAGCCTTTCTCCTCACCACTTCTGACCACAACTTACTGCCCATCTCTATGTGATGAATTTTGAGGTCAGATGTCACCACTTGAAACTTCTAAGTGAAGTAAAGTCTCCCGTGTGGGGGCACCTGGGTGGCTCAGTCGGTTAAGCAGCGGCCTTTAGCTCAGGGTCCTGGCACCCAGCCCCGTGTCCGCCAGGCTCTCGTGGGCTCAGCAGAGGGTCTGCCTCTCCCTTTGCCCTTCCCCCTGCTCCTGCTGTCTATCTCTCAAATAAATAAAATCTTAAAAAAAAAAAAAAAAGACTCCCACGTGGTGAACTATGAACTCCTCGACGGTGCGTGCACATTTTGTGTTCTCCGTGGTGCTGGGCTCAGCAGGTGCGGTGTCAGTGAGGGACTGACGTTGTAGGTACAAATGTTTCTTCAACATCAGGAGCCTTGCTAGGATCTGCTACTAGAACTCCAGCCTGGGATGATGGCTTTAAACTTTCCGTCCACTTCTCCCCCTACTTACGGGGCTTTGTCCATGACAATGAATACATTACACGCATGTATTAAAACCCACCATGTGTGTGTGACACACAGCCAGTGGGTGTTAGGGAGGCCCCAGGGAAGGAGCAACACTTCTACAAAGGAGATTTTCCTGGCTCTTGCTGTCTTTCATTGGCATGTCTGTGATTTGGGTGGACCCGGCTGCACCCCTCCGCTGTGGAGGGTGGACTGTCACTAAGGGAGGAGTGCTTGAGAACCTGCGTGAGTGCCTTAGGGCCGCAGCACCCTGAACACTCACGAATGGGGGAAATGGGGCGCTCAACAAGGATGAATGTCCCCTCTGTGTGTTCTCCCCCACCCATGCCAAGGGAGGTTGTTGGCAGGTTGAAAAATCAAGGCTCTTGCCTTGTCTGTCCCTGAGTTTGACTCATCTGCAAGGGCAATACCTTTCCCATATCTCTGCTAAGCAGGATTTTTCTGTGCTAGTGAATGTCTATTTCATTTCAAATCCACTGGGCCCACATCTAAGCTTAATATTGCATGCTCGTCAGAACGAATTCCAAACCCTCTCGCGACAGCCTTGTGTGGGACCTAGAGACTCCTGGCCAGATGGAGGTGACATTTGAAAAGTTTTTGGTGTGTCCCATCTTCCCAGACAAGATGTGAGCCTCTGTCAGTCTGCCGTCTTTCCAGAGCCCAGTGGTCTGCAGGGTGCCTTGGAGCAGAGATCCGCCTGCCCCCAATTAATCCGTTTATCAGAGATGATGCAGACAGTGCCGCCAGCCCAGGCAAGCAAGGGCTTTCAACAGAGCCCATCTGGAGGGGTCAGTCTGCAGAGAGACGTGATCAAGGCAAGCGGCAGGCCTGGGATTGTGCTAGGCACAGAAGGCTCCCTGGCTGGAAGCCGTGGTCAGGAAGACTCAGGAAGCTTCTCCCACGGCACCTGCACTGGCTCACTGCCGTGAAGCACTCCCACACCTAAAATCGCCCTGTTGTTCAGGAAGATGGAGCTGTTTGCCCACAGAGTTTGAAAACTTTCCTTCCCATGGGTAGCAGTTTGTCAGAGAGGTGGCCAGGCATTCTGATTATATTTGCAATCTGGGAATCGATATGAGGCTGTATGTTCTTGCCAGATTTGTGCACGTGTTCTGCTCTGCAAGAGGGGACTGCCCAGCTAACTTGTCATTTTAGAGGGTTGACTAGGATGAAATATTGTTGGAGATGATTGTCCAGAGCTGCATTTCCACTTGGTGTCAGGCAAGGGCTGCCTGGCTTAGGGCTGCAGTGTTCCTTTAGACCAAAGCTCCAAGGTCAAGGATGTATTGCCTTTTTCTCTTGTTCCTATTCTTTCTCTGTCTCTGTCTCTCTCTCTCTCTTTCTGTCTCTCTCTCTGTCTTGCTCTTCCCCCCTCCCCCACTACCCTTCCCTCCCTCCCTCTCTCCTTCTCTCTTTTCCACTCTCTCTTTTCTTTCACTGCACTTTCTTTAGAACCAAGCGCAAGCAGTATCTCCCTCTGCCCTTGAGAACCTCTCTTCCAGACTCCTCTTGATAGAGGAGAGAAAGGGGTTTGTCCAATTTATTATTGTAACAAACACCCAATTTTGTTTTTCTCCATGGCTTCTCCAGATGGATGCTTCTTTCACAGTTCATGTTTGCAGTATTTTGTCCCTTGGAGAAAAAAGCTGTTTACAAAGGTGAAATTATTCCGGTGATCTAATCTGTTGCATTCCTCTGCAATGCAAAGAGCTAAATGATGCATGAAATCACCTGTCGGCCCACATTAGACAGGGCTGTGGTTACAGACCCAGGGGTGGCTTGTGAATTATTTAACCAAGAGGACTCCTGGCTCAGTGTCCGGCTAGACACGGTTCAGCCCCGAGTTACTTTGGAGGTGCCGTTTGCAGTGCCTGAGCTTCCACTTGGCTGCGGAAACTGTCTGCCAGACACCGTGGGCCCTTGCCAACACCAGGTCTCCTTGAGAACAACTTGAACTTAGCTCCTACAGGCTCCAGATGGCTCATAAACTAGAGTGGAGTTTTGCAAAACCCTTAAAAGCTTTGCCAAAAAAGAGAGAGTCGGCAGTGTTTCCACCCCGGTGGTAGGTTTGCCCTCACACTGTGAACCTGAGGGTTATTGCTGGGGTGTGGAGAATCCGTTTAATAACACCCCCCCCTCCCCAGCCCCATCCAAGTTTGGATGCAATGAGAGCGAGGGAAGAATGGGGCATAGGAAGATCAAAATATCACCTTTACTACTGATTGGTCTACTGGAGAACGTGGGGGGTGTCCTGATTTGGGATCCCGAATGGAGGCATGCTTCCTCGCCCAGTGCTGGAAACCAGCCTCTCCTGTGGAGGAAGGGGAGAGGCTGCCGCAAGAGCCAGGGGGAGAGGGGGTCAGGGGCCTTCCTCAGGGAAAGCAGCATCTCCTGTCTGTCCTGAGAAGCCACGGGGAGTTATATCTCCAGCTGACAGAATCGCAGACAGAGCTGGTGCAGATTTTAGGGGCCACTGAAACCCTTCTGTTTGCTAACGGAAACTGAGGCACAGAGGTTGGGGAATCGCCCATAGTAATGCGGCTTGTTAGAGGCAAGGCCGAGCTCTGTGTGCCTCTTGGTCCACAGCGGGCACCACCCCATTGCGGGTCTCAGGCTCCAGTCCAACCCCCACCTCCTCTGTCCCCTTTGGGAACGGGACAAGCTTAGAGGACACACAGGAATCTGACTGCTGTTTGCAGCAAATGGTAATTTAGGAAAAAAATGACTATTATGAAATCAAGTCAAGTCAAGGTCTTTGTTGACGTTTTGTCTGAGCTTTTTCAACTCTGAACACGCACTTGGGAATGCAGTCAGCTCCTGCCTGAGCCATAGGGCAGGACAGCCCGCGTGGGGAGAGACAAGGGAGGGGAGGGGACCGAATTGGTATGTCACTGGGAGGATGCTGTTGCCTGCCGGTCAGATGGTGATCACTGTCACGCCTGCTTCTGCAAATGCTCAGAACCCTAGGCAGCTTCTTGGCTTCTTTCTGTCCTTTGGACACAGTCCCCACTGCTGTATTTTGGCCTGTCCACAATTTACACTGTCAAAATCCTGTTTCTCCCAGAAACTCACCATGGTGCTAGATTTGTGCAGTATTTCCAGCAGCTGGTGTTTGGGGCTCAAACCCCAAGTGCTTTGGTCTGGGCCCCAGTGGAGCACCGACCCTGGGAAAGGGCCCTTCCCGACGCACCCAGAGATGTGGGGAAGGCGTGCACCTTAGCCACTGCCTTCCCCAAGGGCTCTCCTTCCCTCACTGCCTGCAGAGCCACTGGACCCTAAATGCCCACTGGCTAAGTTTTATTTCCAGCCCTGCAAGGTAACAAGTTCACACACACACTCACGTGTACGTGCGCGCGCGCGCACACACACACACACACACACACACACACACATCAAATTTCTATTCCCATCAAATCTCTGCATCCCAAAATGACCTACATGTTGGCAAAGGCTTTTTATTTGTCAGAAGTTATTATCCAATGGAAGTTTCCTCTCTCCATGACACACACATTATCGCAAATGCAGGTTGTGCTGTTTCCCTCCATCTCACCAATCCCCCCGCCACCCCGTCCTGAACCCTCTGCCTCCCAACTCCCCAGGCTCCTGAACACCAAGGAGAATGTCTGAGCCAGCAAGTAATTGGTCCGAAAGGAGGCCCCTTGGGGACAAAAAGGACATTTTGAGGGAGCCCACTTAAATTTTGGATGGTGCTGTCCTTCCCCCTAAGGCTCAGTGCTGGAAAGCCCCCAACTATACCAGAGCCCAACCCCCACTCCCTCCATTCCCCCCTCCACACCCCCACCCCACTCCAGGCTCCTGCCAAGCCCCACCTCTCTCCAGGGGCAGTTGGGCCTGGGGGTGGGCCAAGTGGGCCCCCCCCCCAGCTCCTGAAGGAGCTTCCATGTGTATCTCATTTGAACCCTACACTGACCTGGGGAAGAGGCAGGGCAGGTGGCTCAGAGGTTAAGTCCCCAGGGTAGGCAAGTCAGGGAGCACTTCTTTTTCACTTCTCCATCATTACCTTGAAGGCTGGAGGGTCTAGGCAAGTTGGTCTGGATGGGCCTGGAAATACAGAAACCCAAATAACACCCACACCGGCACTGGGATTTCAGGGAAATGAGGGAACTTATCTGTCTTAAAACATTTTCTACAAAAACGTGTTCCATGATGCCACTGGTCCAGTTCATTCACGAGGAGACTGAGACCCTCAGAGGGGAAGTGATTCCCTCGTGACAAAGCAAGGGTAAGGCCCACATGCAGAAAAGCCACTCTGAGGGTTTATGGAGATGAGACTCACCCCATTCAGCATCTCCCCTCCCCCCAGGACATTTTGCCCATCTCCCCACCACCAATCAGGGCTCTAGAAGGCCCTTCTGTCCCACCTCTTCCCACACCCCTTCTGCCTGCAGCCCTTCACCTGGGCCTTCCCCACCTTAGAATTCAAGTCTCAGACTCCCCTCTCCTCCCACCTTCCCACTTCCCACTGTCCCCTGCCTCTCCCTGGTCCTCTTCTCTGAGCTCCCTGGTGAGCGTTAGCTCATTGGACGGACTGACTCACCCCAGGGAGGACTGAGCTAGTGGGCTAGCAAGTTTCTCATCCAAGCTGACTAGGTGCATTTTAAGTTGCAAAAGTGACTCCTCGGGGCCAGGTCTTGGTTCAAGAAGTGCTTCGAGAGCTGGGCAGTGGCAGGTCCGGAGTCTCTACATAGAAGGGGCTTCGGTTCTTGCTTGGAAGCTGCATTTGCAGAGCAAGCACACGTTTTATTTGGACTACGGTTTTATCTACGTTGATAAATATTTGGGATAAGGGAGGAACCGCTGCCCTGACAACTGCTCTCCCTGCCGTTGAGTGTTTCATGAAGATCTAGTCACTTGCCTTTATGTTCACTGCAGCTCATGGCTGTCCTCTTAAGTCGGGGCCGGAAGGGAACTCGGCATTTTGAAGTGTAGCCTCATCAGTGCGGACGAGGGCCCCATCGCCCTCCTCGTTAAGGGCAGTATGTCTCTGTGCGTGCATCCTAAGATCCAATTAACCTTTTGGCTTCTGTTTGTTTGTTTGCTGCCACATTGTATTTTAAGTTTTCGGTCGATTCAGTGGCAGAATATCTCCCACTTGGGCTGCTAAGTCATGTATCTCTCATACTGTTTGTGTGGTGTTTTATCTATCAGTGTCCTAAGTGTAGAAGTTTCTATATATTCCTTATCATGGATAGTTTTAGAACAAACCAAAGACCGACTCTAATCATGATACTTCTCACTCCTGACTCTGGGAAAGTGTCTTCCTGACCTCCTAGTTGTGAATCTGGTCTGTGAATCTGGCATTCATTCCCAGCCCGAACGTTAGACGTAGTCTTGCCTTTCAGAAACCAGTGCTTCCAAGTAGTATGCCGTGGGGCTTCCTGAGGACCAGACAATGCACGAGATGTCAAATTAGTTAACTTCGCACATGGAGCAGTGGCTAATCTGAAAATAATTAATCACCATCTCCTGGGAGAATGTGTGTGTGTGTGTGTCTGTGTTTGGTAAGGGGAGCCTGGGAAGGGAAGGGAGGGGAGAGGAAAAGAGCATTAGAGGAAATCATTTTCATTGCATGCTGAACAGAAATAGCTGGAAAACACTAAGGTCTGTGGTCTGTAGGCAGGAGGAGTGTATCCGTTTGCTGGGGTCGCTGTAACCAAGTATTGCAGGCTGAGCGGCCTAAACTACATGGATCGTTGTTTTGTTTTGTTTTTTTTTTAATCTCCACGTCTGGGAATAAGGTGCCTGACAGGACCGGTTCCTTCCAAGGGCTGTGAGGGACGGATGTGTCCCAGGGCTCTCCTCGGCTTGCGGATGCTGTCTTCTCCCTGTGTCTTCACATCTTGCCTTTGCAAGATCTCGGGGTCCAAATATCCCCTTTTTATAAGTCATATTGGATTAGGACCCAGCTTAATGACCTCATTTTAATGTGATTAGCTCTACAAAGACCCTATCGCCAAACAAGGTCCCATTCCGAGGCACTGGGGGACTCCGTGAACCTGGGGCAGACACCATTCAGCCATAACCAGGGGTCCACAATGAGGCGTACTAGGAATGTCACCGACGCAGCAGGGAGCTCCTGCGAAGTAAGATCCATCCTGTGGAAATCACACCTGAGACTTGGTCTTTCTGCTCTCAGTCTGCGCTGACATTGGCCCCTCCCCCACCGGCCCTTTACCTAGTCGACACCCCTCCGCAGGTATTTTTTCTTAAAGATTTTATTTATTTATTTGACAGAGAGAGAGGGAGAAAGCACAAGCATCGGGCTCCCTGCTCAGAGGGGAGCCTGCTTCTCCCTCTCCCTCTGCCGCCTGCTCCCCTGCAGGGATTTTAGTCCCTATGAAAGCCCTCCTCCTCAGGTGGGGGACAAAACCCACTGCATCCCAAATTGTTGTGGGCAATGTGTCAAATCCAGTAGTTTCTTGATAGGTGTTCCTCCTCTCCACCTCTCGGATCCCCACACCTCCTTAACCCAAGAGTACAGGAAGGAGTTCCTTTTCATTCTACGTATGATCTTTTTCTCCACCGTCCCTCATGGTGACTGTGAGGGGGAGGCGGGGTGGCCTAATGACGGGCAAGCAGCAGGACCACGTTCACCCCAGCCCGCCTGTCTCCCCCATAGGAGGGGGCTGGGCACCCAGGGCTCCTAGGGCCTGCCTCCAGCTGACACCTGCCCTCCTGTTGCAGAAGAGATGCAGGGAGACTGAAAAAAAAAAAAAGTGACTGTGAAAGCCACTTCATCTGGGCGTTGAACAGAAGTCACTGGCAAAGGACCCTGCCATTCTCCCAAGGGGGCTTGCCCAGTTTATTTTCAGATATGGGTATTTGTCTCCAGGTTTTCAGTGTGCAGCTAACCGTCCATCAGCTGCTTCCCAAAGTTGCTCCGGCTCCTGAGAATAAAATCACAATTAAATCAGAGAGATACATACTGTCTTAAATCTCCTTTTCTTGGAGATGAAAAAAAGTTTTCCTTTCGGTCTGTGCTTTCAGGAGCAGTAGGCAAAGGACTTGGAAATTAAAAAGAACACCCTCTCCTGGGTTTGCAAAGCTTGTCCTTCCTCTAGGCGGGTGTGGGCCTCCCTTGCGTAAGTTCTGCTGTTCATCTTGCCTTGTGGTGGGACTTAGGAACTGAGGCCAAGATAAGGCTGCCCTGGCGAGCTCGGGCTAACGCAGAGTTGGGTGATGAAATCGTGATTTTCTCTGGAGTTGGAAACCTGTGCACAGTGGGTCCCATTCAGTGAGAAGTGACTTCGGTGACACCTGTTTGGAAAGCGTGGCTCTCTGGGAGCAACTGCCGGCCTCGGAGGCAACAACACAAAAGAGGGGCCCGTCCCTTGCACTCTGAAGGGAGCAGCAGAATCTTCTGTGGTTACTCCCTTGCCTCCGATGAAAGAAGAAATTAAAATCTGTTATGAAGGGGAACTGATGGACATTTCTCGGGAGCAGCTCTCTGTGTGCCCGGCGCTGTGCTGGGAGCTTTTGCCGGCATACGCAGCTACATTTTAGAAATAAATTGCTGTTCTTTGAAATAAAGTTAATTCCTGGATTTTAAAGAAAGTTGGGGAAATAATCAAGCCTAAGAAGGAGATAAAATGACCCATCATTCCTGATCTATTCTGTTTCATCCCTTGGTAGCTGGAATGAAAGGGAGAGACCAGCCAGTTCAGAAAGACCAGGGGCGCCGCGTTCTGCCTCTGTGTAAGGAGTGGGAAGAGGCGGGACATTCTGTGGCACAGGAATGTGATGAGGGAAAAGACCCAAACTCTGCAAGGGGGACCACACCTTTTGGGCCGTCAGTTACAGCCCAGGAAGGGGAGTCCGGCATCACTATGTATGTGTTCCAGAAAACATCAGTCCCCCAGGGCTGCATGTTCAGAAATAGCATTCAATAGCAGCAGGAGAGGCTGGAGACATGAAACCCCAAATGGAAGCCTTGCCACTGTCCCACCGGCGACACCAGTCAGGCTTGTCCAGGGCCCGGCCCCACAGCAGCCCGACAAGACTCCAGGGTGACACGCGCATTGGCTCAGGGGCTTCCTCGGCCAAAGAGGCGGGAATCGCCTGAAGGCAGTGGTGTCACTGCACCGTCTTCTTCTGCACGGCCCCCTGCAGGACTGTACCCCTTCTTCCTGAGGCTCATGAAACATTCCAGAGGGGCTACCGCCCTAAAAGGTGAGCCAAAGGAAGGACCTGCCTGTCTGGTTTCCCAGTGAGTGTTCAAATATATTTGGAACAAGGAATGATTGACCTCCTGTTTCTCCTTTAGGACTGCTTTGCCTGATTTCGCCCCTATGGAAGGGAGGGTCCCCCACACTGTAATTTGTCTCAGTCTCCTCCCTCAGGGGTGACTCTTGCACTCACTGGAGCAGTTCAGGGCATCAGACATGAAGAATGGTGTAATCAAAGAAAATGCCCTGGGAAGGGAAAATGACACAATTGGGTGCAATGGGGCTGTGATCTGGGGAAATGAAGAGCCAGCCCCTCGGGACAGGTCGGGGTGGTGTGGGGGGATACAGATGAAACCACAACACAAAATCACAGTCACTGAGCTGAGGAGAGGTGGGCAGGACCAGCCCCCAAAGGCCAGGGTGGTACCATGGCCAACTTCCATGAGATGTTTAGCGCCAAGAAGTGGTGTCCCCTCGGGTTCTTCTGAGCATGAGCAACAGATGGTCCTGAGCTAAGCAGACAGGCTCTGGTTCTTGCTTCACATCCTTGGAATAGAAAAAGGGAGCAAAAAATATGCACAATTTATAATACGTATGTGTGCCTGGACTGGCAATGTCAGGGCCATTTCCTGGAGGAGGGGCTTTTGAGCAGGGCCTGGAAGCACGACTGGCGTCCAGGGGGCTTGCAGGGAGTGGATGAAGCATGGTGTGAGCCAGGAGAGAGTGCTGGGAGTTGTTTGCCGATGGGTGTGTCCAGAAACAATAAGCATTCTGGGAGCTGGTGCTGGAAAGGTCACTGGACACTACATACTAGAGGACCCTGAACTCCCCAGTAGGAAACCAGCATTTATTCTGTAGCAGGAGGGAGGCAAAACAGGTTTTTGAGGAGGGGGATAATTTGCATAAATTATTTCAAGCCCTAAAATTTGCTCGAGTTACCATTTCAGTTGTTCAGTTTGGAGAAGGGCAGAGTGCTGAGGTAGAATCAGAAAGGAAGTGAGCCAGAAAGAACGAGTGGTTTCAGAGTCCAGGATGTCCTTGGGGTCAGAGGGATGGGTCTTAGGTTCCTTGCTTCTTTCCAGGAAGAAAAAAATTGTAGCAATGTTCCAGGACACCGGATGGACTGGTTTTTCTTTGGAAACAAAGATATTGTTAGGCTCTCTCAAGCAGTGAAGGGAAGGTGATATACATGTTAAAACTAGAATTTTCCAACTTAGTATGAAAAGATGCATATTCAAACTTAGAGCATTTTATCCTGCTTACCTAATTATTTGGGCTGTGTTGTCATGTGAGCCAGTTCTCCCTTGGTAGGCCAGGTTGAAGAATGTGGCAAGATAAAATTTGAGATGGAAATAAAAAAGGATATTTGTTTTTCCATGTATAGAATGTGGTGTTGGCATTAATTAATGGGCTACTGTGACCCACTTAAGAGGCCCTTGGAAGTAACCTCTGAGCCACCCACCTAATTGGTCCCAGGTAGACCAGAAACTGAAGCGTTTAAAATGTCATGGAAGCAATTACTTCAAGTTATAGACAGATGTTTTCACTGTCCTCAGTCCTGACATCTTCCCCCAAGCAGACTACCACAATTCCTTGGTTTGACTGTGAAGCCGTTCAAGAGGAACAGAGAGCAGTGGAATGTGGGGAAATTCAACCACTTCCCCTCCAGGAGGACAAAATTCTAACCCGGTTTGGAAACAATGCAGAATACTGATTTTCCAAACATTTATTCAGGAGTAAGGGTCACTGTATGTATTAGTCTTCTATTGCTGCTGTAACAAATTACCCCAAGTTTAATGGTTTAACACAAGATAAATTTGGTATTGCACAGTTCTGATTGTCGGAAGTCTGAAATGGGTGTCTCTGGGCGAAAATCAAGATTTTGGCGGGACTGCACACCTTTGGAAGGCTCTAGGGGACAATCTGTTTCCTTGCTTTTTCTAGCTTCTAGAGGTCACTGTATTCCTTACCTTGTAGTCACTCCCTTCATCTTTAAGGTCAGCAGAGTCTCATCTCTCTGACATTTTTTCTATGGTCACGCCTCTCTCTAAGTGACTATAGCTGGGAAGAGTCCTCATCTTTCAAGGACACGTGTCATTAGACTGGGCCCACCTTCATAACCCAGGAAAATCATGCACCCATTTCAAGGTCCTTAACTTGAATCACACCTGCAAAGTCTCTTTTGCCATAAAGTAACAGATTCATAGGTTTCCAGCAAGTAGGATGTGGACAACTTTTGAGGGGATCATTTCTTCTGCCTTCCACACTGTGTACTAAACTTTCAAGCTTAGAATGTGGCCCCATCTTCTGCCTTTTCTTCCACTCTGCTAAAGCCTTAGGTGAACTGGGTTCTGCTCGGGAGCTGCCCTGGCAGCTGGTATAGGGATCCAGAGAGCCAGATCTGGGGCAAGACTGCCTAGGTTCGGTACCAGTAATCTCATTATTCAACAGCCTTATTTGGCCTTGGACAAGTTCCTTGCCCTAAGTATCAGTGTGTTTCTCTATAAAGGGAGGAGAATAAGAAGCAGATGGCACATAAATTTGGGCAATTTGAGATTATAATAGAGATTTTAGGTCCTCTCACATTGCTAGAATGTTTTATTGATCAGTGTCCATTTTCCTCATTTTCATTGTAGCTGGCCTTCTGCAGTCTGAGATTCCTTATTCCATTGCTCACCCAAAGGACCTGCTCCACTCATATTTCCAAGCAAGCAATAGATTCTTATACAAGAGACACTATGCCTTCTAAAGCTTTGCTGTTCCAGCCAAGCTGAGGGGAAAGTCATTTGCCTTAAAATATCATCAACAAGCCATTTGTTCACTGACCTAGAACGTCGTTCTTGTCTGTCTATCTCTTCAATTAAGTGGGGGGGAATGTTTTCCATAAAAGTAATTTATGAAGCACTACATATAGTAATATTAAGACCATAAAACTGAGCCTCCAGGAGACAAAACAAGTAACACTACTTTACCCTTCTACCCTGGCATTGCCCCTGGGTGACGTCAGGCATGGTACACTGGGGAGCTGCTCTAAGCTTACCTGATTCTTGGGTCCCAATGGAGCAATTCTTTGAACATTGTTGCTAAGGTTCATGGAATCTCAAGATTTCTGTTTATTTAATCCATTTCCAAAGCAGAATGATCTTTAAAAATGTAAATACCAAGTCCACTTTAAAGTGCAGCTATCATCACCCCTAAGACCCTAATATATTAAGCATCCCATTTATTCTGGACTCCAAGATAAAGTTCTTTAAGAATATAATACTCATGAGGGTGCCTGGGTGGCTCAGTCATTAAGTGTCCGACTCTTGATTTCAGCTCAAGTCATGATCTCAGGGTCCTGAGATCAAGTCCCACATCAGGCTCTGCGCTGGGCATGAAAGCTGCTTAAGATTGTCTTTCTCCCTCTCCCTCTGCCCCTCCCCCATACCCTCTCTCTCTAAAAAAAAAAAAAAATAGTACTCATGATATGTAAGCAATTTCAATGTCCATCAAGAGGTGAATGGATAAAGATGAGATCTATATCTATATATATCTGTATATATCACAATGGAATATTACTCAGCCATAAAAACAGAATGAAATCTTGCCATCTGCAACAACATGGGTAGACCTTGAGGCTATTGTGAAGTGAAATAAGACAGAGAAAGACATATGACTTCACTTATATGTGGAAAACAAAGCCAATGAACAAACAAGACAAATGGAAACAAACTCATTGATACAGAGAACAAACTGGAGGTTGCCAGAGGGGAGGGAGGGAGGGGAATGAGCAAAATAGATGAAGGGAATTAAGAGGTACAATCTTCCAGTTAAAAAATAAATAAAACAAGGGGATATAGTGTACAGCATAGGGAATATAGTCAATAATATTTTAACAACTTGGTCAGGTGACAGATGGTAGCTAGGCTTACACTGGTGACCATTTTGTAATGTATATAAATATTGAATCACTATGTTGTACACCTGAAACTAGTGTAATATTGTATGTCGATTATTCTTCAATTAAAAAAGAATATAGCACTCATGTCATTCATTCAATTATTCATCAATAAATATTTACTGGTCACCTAATATTAAGATTAATAAAATGATGAGAAAAATAATCTAATGGGAAATGCAAGTATAAGTTAAAGTAATAATTGATATAGAGAAAAGATAGAGGGTCCTATTAGAGCTTATAACAGAATAAACACTGAGAACCACAGACAGATTTTAAGCAGGGGAATTAAATGATGAATTTTTTCCTTCAAGGGTATCATACAGGTTGTCGATCAGAAAGGAATCAGGTCTGCCCAACCATCTTTTCTGACTGTTCTTTCCTACAGGATGTAGTAATGTTATTTGGTTAACACAACCCCATTTCCAGTCCCCTCTTTCCAAGCTTCCACGTGGTATGGAGGTTGATAAGCAGACTACCCTTTGCCCATCCCCCTTTCCCACGTGAGCCCGCTCTGGCCAATGCGACTAGAGCAGCGATCTGTTGGCATCTTCTGGGAAGGCATGTGCTTTCTGGATAAAAGGAACAAGTATGAGTGTACCAACACTCGCCCTTCCTCCCGCCTTCTTCGTACTGTTTCATGTAGGTGTGATGCCTAGAGCTGGGGCCGCTGTCTGGCAAGCGTGAGGGAAAGGCCACGACGGTGATTCACATAGAACTGTCTAACTGCAGTAATGCTATCAGTCACCCAGGTACACATGGCTTGTTATGTAGGAAAAATAACCCCCCATGTTTAGAGGTTGATTTTTTTTTTCTTTTCTTTTTTTTTCTTACTTTCTATCAAAAGCATTTCAGACTGATACAATGATTCAAAAGTAAGTTTAACTGAAAACAAATGAACAAGCATTTCAATCATTGTCATAGCTGGCACAAGGACTCTCAGAATTCCCCTCCTGCCTTTGAAATAATCGTCTTTTGAACGGAATGGTGAAAAAGAGAGGGGGGGTTCCCCTTGTGATGACCCCTGAAAGCAGTGTTCCTTAGTGTTTCACTGTCAAGCTTCTTTAGAGCCCTTACTTGGCTCTGCTGCCACGTCCTCAACTTTGAGCCTCAATGCCTGAGTCTTTCTGAAATGTATTAGTCCGTGATGAAAGGAAACAGACTGTCTTTTACCCACTTCTGTAAGAGTAGAAACTAAAACTATGCCTGGCACTTCATAGGCGCTCAATAAATGTCCACTAACCCAGTAAGTGAAGATGAGTACATTTATAAGTTGAGAATAGCAGTGTGCTATGTTTTTAAAACTAGAAATGAGAAATAGCCTGATCTTACGGAACACATATGGGACAGAGCATGCTCAGTGAGGCGTACACATTTTGGATTAAGAAATATGATTATCATTTGCCAACTCTGATTCCTGCCTCTGGGCTGATAAGATGTGTCCAAAGAGTCATTTTCACTCATTCACAGACACCAAAACAGAAGGGGTCTTTAATGAAATGCAGGAGCTGGGGTGACAGGCATTAGTAGCGAGAAATAGGCAATTGATTGCAAAGTCAAGATGAAACGCTTCAATAAAAAAGACCTTCATGCCTGAGGCATACTTTTCTCCCTAATGTGGGGGTGGATATATATATATTTTTTAATAATGGCAATATAGTTTGCCTATTCTTGAAGTTTTTTCATCTTCCACTGAGGAAAAATTGGACAAGCTAAATAAATTAGTTCACTGGATAATTAATTTACGCAAACAAAACTAATATTGGCCCTTTGTCATTTCTGTTAGGAGTGCCATCTGTATCCGCAGAGATGAGTAGGCATGGACTGGTCAATAAGGAACAGTGTCAGGGCCTCTTTGGATCATGTCTCTGTCTGGCTTCTAAGGCCATTCGTCCAAAATGATTTCTGAAAACATCCGAACCCCTCGGTCCTGCTCAACACACCACCTTGCACCTCGGCCCAGGGAAGGGTTCTGCGTGGAGCCACCTGGCAGATGGGCAGTGTGGAGAATGAGACCCAAAGAACTGATTGCCTGTCCTGTCCTTTCCTTGCAGACACGGCTTTGCATTAGTCAAGTCAGAGAAGCCTCTCATGTTCTAGAACTAGAAATCTTAGTTTAGCGACAGGCCTCTCACTCTAGAGATGAGGGCAGTAAAGTCTGGGGAGGTGAATTCACTTGTCCAGGGTCGACACAGCAAATCAGGGAAGCTGAGACTAGCATTTCTCCTGGGCCTCAGACCAGTGTTCTTCCTGCGGTCCTGCTGCGGCCTCACTTTGTGGAGAGAGGGTTGCTTCTCCTCGCTCCTCTCTTACACCCCACAGCTATATCAATGAATTCGGTCTACTGTCCCATGACATTCCTCAGTTCAGAGGAAACCCACCCTATGGTGTAATGGTTTCCATTTTTTCTGCTGTTTGGAAGAATGTGCTACCTGCATGTCAGTGCTGAGTTTTGAGCTCCTTTGTAGGAAGGTGTCCTGGTTGTTGGAAGCAGGCAGAACCTTCTGAGCTGGCCAAGGAGGTTTTCTGCATCACTCACTGTCAAATAAGGGCCACCTCCTATTGACTGGCCCAGGGAAACTTAGGTCCAACATTCTCCCTAACAACACAGAGCTTCATATTAGAGGGTGTCGGGGAATTGATGTTGCTCTTCTCCAGAAACAAAAGGCGTCAGAAGTTGGATGGGACTGAATAGCCAAGAAAATATAAGTAGAGACCTTCCCATCTCCCCAGCCCCCACCCAGGAGCTATGACCTACCAGTAGAAGATAAATCTCGCCAAGTCTCCAGGACAAAGGGAGAAAAAACACAGAGCAGCTAGGCATCAGTAGTCATCGGACCAAAATAAATCCTGAGATGGTTGATTATCTGATTATTTGGATCGATTTCTCGGTTTCCCTCTCCACCCCCGTAGGACTGAGCTGAACTTCCGCTTCAGTGCAAACGGTATTAAGTGCCTTATATCTGCAGAGCACGTCAGCGGACACTGGTTGAAAATAAGGTGAATCTTGTGTTTGGTGGAGCCTGGGCGTTAGAGTCAGGAAGACCTGGACAAGAATTTGGGCTTTGCCTTTTATGAGCCGTTTGTCCGTGGATAAATCTAACCTTTCGCAGCCTAAATGTCAATATCTTCACTAAGTAACTTTTAAGACTGAGAAATAAATTAGATCAATTATTTAAAACAATACTAAGGACAGCATTGATTATAGGTAAGTGTTCTGAAAATGTTTGCCATTATAATTTATATAAGCCCCTAGGAGCCCACGTTGGATTTTTTGGTAGGTCTGGACTCTTAGCATTTCACCAGAAACCATGACCAAAAAAAAATCCAGAAGTAGTATTAGCTGATGTCGCAGAGGACCATGCTCCAGAATCGAACTCGGCTATCACAAATTTTCCTAACATGACAACAGAATGGGCTGCAGAAGAGTATAGGTCCTAAGAATTTTTAAGTGAATGGTGGGTGATATAATTGCAATTTCTGTATTCTTAAAAAGCATTGGATTTTAGGATGCCCCACCTCTAGGACTAATTGATTCTTATTACTAAGAATTTGTGTGGCTTCAGCAATTTCTAATAGGTGCATTTATTTTAGAGCCCTGTTGTATCAGTAAGCTATAACCACAGTTTTTCTGCATAGCAAACCACCCAAACTCAGGGGCATACAATAATAAGCTCCTGAGTGTGCAGGTCAACTGAGGTTTGACCTATCTAGCTGCAGGTTGGGCCCCTTCTGCTCCAGATGTCTCTCACCCTCCTTGGAACAACAACTATCTGATACAGGAGGGCAAGAGAAGGGGGTGAGCATGACCATGCAGGTACATTGAAAGCCTCTGCTCGCGTCATGGTCAGTACCCTCCCATTACCCAGGCAGGTCACAAGGCCACGCCCAAAAGTCAAGGGGCAGACTCTCTGCCCACCGTGAGGCCAGGGCATGGAATTGGGTAAATATTAATACTATGGAGGAGTCAAGAGCTGGGGACCAATGAACATTCTTCAACACCTCTGGCGTTGTAAACTATTGCTGCAATGTAATTCCCTTTCTGGTAAGGGGGTTGTCCTTCTGATCTGGCTATAACCTCTGATTAATAAAATACCTCTTGGCACATTGTGACCCCACATGAGAAAATAGGTCTTCCTTAATAAATATGTCCTTATAAGATTCAGTGGTGTGATGAAATGACTACACAGATCATGGAAGGAAAGAACTGTGGAACATTCCTCTGCACAGCCAGTCCTTAAATCCAGCCCACATCAGCAGAGACTGGAAATTATTATCATCTAATGGCAAGTCAGGAGTCTAACAGAATTGAAATTGGCTTCCCTCCAATTCCCAGTGGTTTTTAGTCCATTCTATAAAAAGCATCAATGTAATTGATATATGTGGTTTCAGATAGCACACCAGATCAAAAGTATAGATTACTTTGAATATATGACCATTTTTTCTAGGAATAACTCTCCTTGACTATCAGAAAGGAATACTTGCGCTACTCCGAATCATTGGGTTAAGTTTAGGGGCAGTAGGCAGGCCACTAGCTGAGACAACTAACATGAATGTGGATGAAAAGTCTTCTTATCCTGTCTTTTAACGGAATGCAGGTCTTTGGAGAATAACCTTTATTCTTAGCATGATATATTCATCCACTCCCTAAAGGGCCAGGAACTTAAGATTCTTTCTCATTATCACTACTTCTCAGGAAAACCTAGAAATAACCAGAGGAAAGTGGTCTTCCTGCTTGGCTGCTTCTCTGGGAATCTTATTGAGTGGTAGGACAGCCCAGCGGTTAGAAACCTGAGCTCTGAGGTCTGTGACTGTGTTTAAACTCAACTGGGTAACTGTGTGACTATGAGAAGGTTATTTAACTTCTGTGGTGGTCATTGGTGCTGCTCACAGATGGTCAGTTCCCCTTTCCTCCTGGCATCCAGAAGACTGGACCCCCAGCTCCTTTGTGGTTGGGTGGTGCCATGTAACTAGTTCTGGCTAAAGAATTGTGAGCAAAGGTGTTATGTATAACTTCTTGGCTATAACATTTAATAATCAATGCAAGATTCTCCAGAATTCTCCATTGTTCCTCTAGCACAATGATGAGCAACATTCAAGATGGTGGCTGTTCCCAGAGTAACTGCAATGAGCAGAGTCCCCCCTGGTATGACTTGGAGCATGAGAGAGAAATAAACTTGGTTGTACTCAGCCATTGTGATTTTGAGGGTTATTTGTTAGAATAACTTGACCTGATCTATCCTGGTCTGATATCTGAAAAATGAGGATAACAATGGAATCTAGCTCATGAAGTAATCACGAAGATTAAATAGGGTAATATGTGTATATACTATAATAATACCTAGCACATAGTAAATTCTTAATATATTTTAGCTATTGTATCTTATTATTAAGTTATTCTTTCTCCTAACCTAGTCTCTCTCGAGTTATTCATATCTATCAAACAGGTTGCCATGCGACTTTGAGAAATTCAACTTCAAATTGCAATACTAATATGTTAGACTAGATGGGCTAGAGTTTTAAATCTCTAGACTTAAAGGTTTGTGCATCTTTTATGGAAGTACTCGGAGGATCATCCTGGTGTTTCACAGATATTCTGTTGCTTAGGGGGACAAGATGTGTGATAAAACCAAACATCATCTTCTCCCCTTTTCCAGTTGCTCCCTACACCCAACTCCCCAAACAACAAGATCTATGTCCTTTTCACAGATTGTTCTATATCCTATTCTGAAGCTTTCTGCCCAGGACGTTACATCTGGCTTGTAAATTCTGAGCTACACATTGGTTTCCCAATTTATGCACCCACGTCTTTAGTAGTCCATCTTCTCTCTTAGTTCTGTGTTCACCATATATACAAAATGTCTTGTTTTATTAATAAAATCTCACTGGCTTCAAGCCACAGCCCACCATGGTCTTTCTTTTAGCAGTGTGGTCTTCTTTAGTCCAAAAGGAGAAGATTCTGTCCTTGTTCCACTTTAATCCTGGCGTAAGGTGACCACCCGCACATCACCACAACCAACCACTGAAATCTGTCTTCCAATTTCTCTGGATCAGAACTTTCCATGTCTTAATTTACAGTATTTATTTTTCTCCTGTGTGACTCTGCCTGGATCCTGCACTGGTCCCAAAGGCCAGATGGTTCCTATTGTTCAGTCTAGATATAAACCAAATTTGGGGAAAAAGAGGAATTTCATTGCATACATGTTGAATTACAAGTTGGATTTCATTAGGAATCCTAATATTTCTCCCTCCTTATCTTCTTGATCTAGGAGTCTGTTCTTATAGACTATGTTTTATGCTCTTGTTTATAACCTCATGGCCTCCCCATCCACCCCCAGTGCTTGGTTTATTGCAGATCCTGCTGCTATGTTTATTGGCTCTCTAGTTAGAGGCTTTTTTTTATATCTATTGTTCATACATGTTCATTTTGGCTATTAATAAACTATTACTTTATGGAAGGAAGTGACACGTCTTTATCCTCTTTCAGATTGAAGACATCATTACAAAGATGCAAGATGACAAGACAGGTGGTGTGCCCATCAGAACAGTCAAGAGCTTTCTCTCCAAAATTCCCAGTGTTGTCACAGGTAAACATTCTCCTTACAACTGTTGGTGGCAAGAGGAAAAGGCTGCTGAAGAGTTGTATAGCCTTGATTGTGCCTTGGGGGTGTATCTAAGACTTTGTGAAGAGTAAAGATGATACATTCAATGTGCTTCTTAAACAAAGTCGAGTTCTGTTCATGGTTTCCGGAAGCTACCCTTTGCCAGTGATTCAGAATTGTCTTACTGTGACCAGCCCTTCTATATGCAGGTTGAGGTTTCTGGAAAGAAACAAGCTCATTAATGAACTGGATAGCCCATCAGCATTTGGCCTATGAGATGTACACAAGCACAGATATATTAAAGAAAGAATTTCAGTTTTAAAACAAGCTTTAAGAAAGTCTTATGTTCAGGGGCACCTGGGTGGCGCAGTCGTTAAAGCGTCTGCCTTCGGCTCAGGGCGTGAACCCGGCGTGCCGGGATCGAGTCCCACATCGGGCTCCTCCGCTGGGAGCCTGCTTCTTCCTCTCCCACTTCCCCTGCTGTGTTCCCTCTCTCGCTGGCTGTCTCTCTGTCACATAAATAAATAAATAAAATCTTTAAAAAAAAAAAAAAAAGAAAGAAAGTCTTATGTTCAAGTTCTACAAAATGCTTTCAAGTTTTTAACTCACTGTACTTGAACTCTTGAAAGAAGTGGTTTTAGAATATTTTTCTGCATTACTTTGAGGATTTTATGTGTTTCATATGCTCAGACATTTTTTAAAAAATTAATTATGGGGCGCCTGGGTGGCACAGCGGTTAAGCGTCTGCCTCCGGCTCAGGGCGTGATCCCGGCGTTCTGGGATCGAGCCCCACATCAGGCTCCTCCACTATGAGCCTGCTTCTTCCTCTCCCACTCCCCCTGCTTGTGTTCCCTCTCTCGCTGGCTGTCTCTATCTCTGTCGAATACATAAATAAAATCTTTAAAAAAAATTAAAAAATTAATTATGAAGTGTATCAAACACATAGGCATAGTTTCAGATATAATACTAAAACAAACCACCCATGCCCACTGCCCTGCTTCCTAAATAACACGTCATCAGTATCTTAGAGCCCGTTGTGAGCCTAATGGATATCATCTGCCTCTCTTTCCCCCACAAGTAACCACTATCTACTTTTATCCTAATCAGTATGTTGCTTTTTGTCATGAGTTTACCACATAGGCATGTGTCCCTTATATCTAAACAAATAATGAAATGAAGATAAAATTTAGGTAGTTCTGTCATTATCAAAATATAGCCATTTGCTTTCCAAATTATAGGTAATAAAAATAAAAATAAAAAAAGATAAAATAAAAAATACTGACAATACCAAGTGCTGGTGATTCTATGGAGCAACTGGAACTCTCATACTCTGCTGGTGGGAAGGTAAAAATGCAGCTACTCTGGAACGTTTCATATAACGTTAGACAAATGCTTACCATATAACCCAGAAATCCCACCCCTTGGTATTTACCCAAGAGACATGAAACTGTGCATTCAGACAAAAACTTGTGAGTATTTATAACAACTTTATTTATAATCTCAAATCCTGTACGCAACCCCAGTGCCCTTCAGTGGGTGAATGAATAAACGAACTGTGGTAGACGCATACTCATCAATCAAAAGGAGTGAACTACTGATACGAGTACCAACTTAGAGGAACCTCAAAGTTATTTTTCTGAGTGAAAGAAGCCAGTTTCAAAAGATTGCATGCTATGTGATTCCATTTATATGACATTCTAAGCAAACCCAATACTATAGTGATGGAGAACTGATCGGTGTTTGCCAAAGATTGAGAGCTGGGGGGGCGTATGACTATAAAGGGATCACACGGAGGAATTTTATAAGGTTACAGTGGAACTATTCTGTATCCTGATTGTGGTGGTGGTGGTGACATTAATCTACACGTAGGGCAAAATTCATAGAAAAGCACACACACACACACACACACACACACACACACACACAAAAGAGTCAATATTAGTATGTCACATTAAAAAATAAATACATTCAACTGAGTATCCTAACTCATTATTTAGACTGTCACTGTTTGAACTCAGATACCAAATAGATCTGGATAATGAAGGATGATTGTATTGTTAGTATGCTCTAATTTTGAAATTTATATAAATGGAATTATAATATTGGCTATGCTATATTTTTCTTACATTTCTGGATGTTGCTTGCTAAAATGTTGTTTAGGATTTTTAAATCTATTTTCGTGGGAAGATTAGTTTGTTGTTTCTCGTACTTATCCTCCTTGCTGGTTTGGGTATCAAATTTATGCAAGACTTCTAAGGTGAATCGTGGAGTATATTTCTTTTGTTGATATTGTGTTGTTCTCTGAAAAATGTTTTTCTCTTTAATCTAGATTCTAGGTATTTCGTTTCAATTGTTATATTTTTTTTAATTCTAGAAGGTCCATCTGGTCTTTTTCCAGTATACTTGGTCATCCATTCAACACATATTTATTGGGTGTTTACTATTTTCTAAACATTGCTGGGCAGTGGGGATTCAGAAATGAATGAAACAAATCAAAATTTCTGTTCATGGAATTTTAGATTCTAATGGAGGAGACAACAAAATAAACAAGGAAAAATTGCATAATTTGTGGTAGTGATAAAAGCCAAAGAGAAAAATAAAGTGTGAAAGGGGGATAGTAGTGTTGCAACTTTGGAATGGGTGGCCAAAAAATTCTCTGAGAAGGTCATTTGAGTAAAGATGGAAGGGAGATAAAAGATTGAGTCATGTGGATATTGAGGGAAAGAGCATTCCAGAAAGCAAGTGCTAAGTCTCCAAGGCAGGCGTGTTCTGGCGAACAAAAGTCAGCAAAAGAAACAGAAGGAGCTGCTGGAGATGAAGAGGAAAATCAGGAGAACATGGTTTCTTGGAAGCCAAATTCTCTAGAAAGGGTTTCAAGGAAGAATGGAGTAATTTACTGTGTCAAAAGCTGCTGATAATCAAGTGGAATAAGCACTGAGCATCAGCCATTGAACTTAGCAACAATTGAACTCAGCTGCTGACCTTGATAAGTGCACATTTCATGTAGCATTTGGGAAAAGGAATGGCAAAATCCTTATTGGAGTGGGTTCAAGTCAGAATGGGAGGAGAGTGATTCGAGGTAGTGAGTATAATTAATCTTTGAAGGAATTTTCCTTAAAAGGAAGAAATGCAGTAGAATCTAGAGGGGTATATGGAGTCAGGACATGTAGGTTTCTAAGTAATATGAAAGTGACAATATGCTTGTATGATGATGGCAATGACTCACTAGGGAGGGGGAAATGCTGCAGGAGGAAAAATTTAAGAAGTGGTATCAATGAGTAGGTAAGAGATCGAATCTAATGCATATGAGTTGGGTGGTTCTAGCTAGAAACATGTACAGTTGATTCATAGGAAGAGGAGTAGAGGCACAGCAGATGCACACCATTGCAAATAAGCATGGTGGGGTGGTAGGAACTTGTAAGGGTCTCCTAATTGTTTATGTTTTCTTAGTAATATGGAATGGAAAGAAGGTGGAAATGTTAGGCTTGAGAAGAGATTAGAAGCTGTGAAATAGTCATCTAGGGGTGTAAAGAGGTTGTCTGGACTAAGGAAATAGAGTTTGACTGTGAGGTAGCATTAAGGACCCTCTTGAGATTATTAATATTTATGAATTTAAAGAGAAGCAATTCTTTCTCCAGCCACATTTAGCTCTCTGGATTTGGACATGTATCAGGTAGAGAGCCGGACTTAATTAAGGCTATAGCAAGTTTGAGAGCATAATAAATCAAGAGAGAGGCGAGAGAGTAACTGAAATGATTGACCATTAAATTTTAACTGAGTAAGGATGGAAGTAAAACATGAGATGGGTGAGAAATCGTGAAGAGTAGTGATGACCATAAACTTTACCATCTGGTGGAAAAGAAGTTTTGGAGTTGGAGGCCAAAGTAAGAGCTAGAAATGTAGGGAGTGGTGATTGGATCGTGGAATATTTGAAATTGGGATTATGGAGGGATTGCAATGTATTGGTGGTCACAAGATATGAGGTATGACCATGGGAATAAATGACTGAGATAGGATGGAGGGCAAGACCATTAGAAGAGAGGAGCTAAGGGGTCATGATTTGGGAAGACTGAGCTATGTGGATGTTGAAATCACTACTGGGGGATAGTTAGAGAGGGTGATTTTGAGTCTGTGGTTAAAATCTTCGGGGAATGAGAGACAGAGGCCTAGGCATCAGTAGGTGACTTTCACAACAAGAGGTATAGGTGCTTTAATCTGATGTTATGAAAGTCAGAGCTAATTGTTTTTGGGAGAAGAGGCAGGGAATGAAGACAGTCTAAAAGAAGACATGAGGATCTAGGGTGTCACTTCAAACCTATGGTGTGTAAGGCATGGGAGGGAGAATAGGCATCGCCTCAGAGAGCTGCCGGAAACCACTGAGGAAGAACTAGAAGATGAAGGGAATATTAACTGAAAAGGATGAGGATATGAACAATCTTACTTAC
The DNA here is from genome assembly GCF_023065955.2 of Ursus arctos. NCBI lineage: Eukaryota > Metazoa > Chordata > Mammalia > Carnivora > Ursidae > Ursus > Ursus arctos. The sequence goes on along the minus strand of NW_026622930.1, from coordinate 28,366,359 downwards.
GATTGAGCATGAGTTCCAGAAGGCAAGTGAAAGTATTTCAGAAAATGGTGTGTATAGAACCTGGGTAATAAATGTCCATGGCCGTTATGTACCGGTCACTTGAGTAGTCACAGGTGATGTAAAGATAAATAAAAACCTGATCCCTGCTTTTAAAAAACTGTTAATCTAATGACAGAAACAGGCACAGGTAGACCAATAATTATATGAGCTATGTGTTATGATAGAAAAAATGAACAAAGCCCAGAAAAAAGAATCCTGAGTATTTCTTGAGTAGATCTAGAACATTTCTCTGAGGTTGTGTATCAGTTTTCTATTGCTGCATACCCAGCCACCATAAATCATAACGATTTTTGATTTCTCGTGATCATGATTCCCTGAATTGGTAATCCAGGCAGTTCTTCTATTGGCCTTATCCCTGAGGCCCTAGTCATCTGATGGTTCAGTGGAGACTAGAGGTCTATGATGGCCCTACTCATTTGATTGGCAATGATGCTTAATCTTAGTTGGAGCTTCAGTTCTCCTCCGTGTCACCTTGTATCACCCAGCATGTTAGACTGGGCTTCCTCACAGCCTGATGATCTCAGAGTTCTAAGGGGGAAAGAGAGAAACCTGCAAGGCTTCTCAAGGCCTAACCTACAGAACTCATGCAGTGTTAAGTACATGCAGTCTGTTCTTCAAAGCAAATCCCAGGACCAGCCTAGATTGAAGAGGATGGAGAAACTAACTCTACCTTCTGATGTACGAATAGAATGTCACATTGACATGGGGAGACATGATTCTTTAGAGGCCATTATTACAATGATCTACCCACATGAAATAATTTTAGAACTGGATCCTAAACATAAGTTGAAAACTGGTGAAGGTCATTCCAGGCAGAGAAAATAGAATTTTCATGGGTCCAAATGCATGAAAAGTATGACAAGTTGCAGCAGAGGTGAGCTCGTTTATATGGTTATAATTTAAACACCTGTATGTGTGTATGTATTTGAAAAGAGGAGCACATTGGCAGAACACCCAGAGGAATTAAAAGGCTATGAGTCTTAACCTTAATAACAGATTATAGGGGCACCTGGGTGGCTCAGTCAGTTAAGCAACTGCCTTCTGCTCAGGTCATGATCTTAGAGTCCTGGGATTGAGCCCCGCATCAGGCTCCCTGTTCAGTGAGGAGCCTGCTTCTCCCTCTCCCTCTGCTGCTCCTTCTGCTTGTGCTCCCTCATGCTCTCTCTGTCAAATAATAAACAAAATAAATAAAATCTTTTTAAAAATAGCAGATTATACAGGAACTTGACTTACAGACTTTATCCCAAAGGTAATGGTTTTAAATAGGAGGGACATCATATCCATGTGTTAGAAGCACCCCAATGTTCATAGCAGCAATGTCCACAATAGCCGAACTGTGGAAGGAGCTGAGATGCCCTTCAACAGATGAGTGAACAAAGAAGATGTGGTTTATATATGCAGTGGAATATTACTCAGCCATCAGAAAGGATGAATACCTACCATTTACATTGACATGGATGGAACTGGAGGGTATGACGCTAAGTGAAACAAGTCAGTCAGAGAAAGACAATTATCATATGGTTTCACTCATATGTGGACTATAAGAAATAGTGCAGAGGATCATGGGGAAGGGAGCGAAAATTGAATGGGAAGTCATCAGAGAGGGAGACAAACCATGAGAGACTCTTGACTCTGGGAAACAAGATGAGGATTGCTGAAGGGGAGGTGGGTGGGGGACGGGGTAACAGGGTGATGCATATTAAGGAGGGCACATGCTGTGATGAGCACTGGGTGTTATACACAACTGATGAATCATTGAACACTAAATCTGAAACTAATGATGTACTATATGTTGTCTAATTGAATTTAAATTGTTTTAAAAAGTAGCAGGAAGAGACAGGGAGCATGAAAACTGGTTAAGAAATCTTTAGATGAGGACGTCTAAGCAGGAAATAAGGAGTCATGGTATCAACAGGACCCACAGTTTTAGAGCGGTTCCTCATTTAATCTTCACAAAAATCCTGTAAGGTAAGACGTGTTCTTATCTCCATTGTACAGGTGAGGAACCCACTAATTCAAGAGCATAAGTTACTTTTCCAAGGTCACAGAGTTAGTCAATCCCAGGACCTCTGCCTCCAGTGCCCCCGCCCCGTGAAAGAATAGTGACTGTAAGATTTGGAGGGCAAGATAGAATAAAAGATAAAATAAAAGATAGGACTTGGTGACTAGCTGTGGGGCTAAGGGGGAGTCATTCAAAATAGGATCCCAGTTAACATAATGGATTGAATACGTTCATCTTTTTCTCTTTTGACACCCCACAAAAATGATAATAAGGGATTTTTTAAAGATGTAATCCCAAAGTTGGAGGCCATTACTATAACAATACAATGTAAAAAGTAAACATCCTTAGATTAAATATCCTTGAAAAGATAGTCCAATACAAAAGACAATCAACGCCTCACTCTCACGATGTGCAGATATGTAAGATACTCACGCAGAAATATTTCCCAACACAGGAGACAGTAACAACAAAATTTAGAGATCCAAAAAGCAAATGGACACATGGTAACTGGCACAGTTCTCAGGCAACCTAACCATCACTAGTCAGTGGAAAAGGTAAAAAACAACTCTATCTTATATGATAGTCCTCAAAAGGCTCAGATAGCAGCAGTTCTATCTAGTTAGAATGCATTTTGCCAACATTCTCACCATCTACTTAACCACCACTGCATGGACCGATCACTAACTCAGTGTCTACGGTTGAGTGCTGTCAGGTCCCACACTGCCAGCACAGCTCAGGCTGGAGTTGAGATTGCCCCTAACACCAATCAACAAAAGATAAATCTCATGCTCAACCTGTTCAAGGGAGGCAGCAAACATGACCTTCAGCCAGAACCTGCTGTGACACAGGGAAGAGTTAGCAATTGGAATACAGGAACCTCACTTGGCTATGCCAACAAGCACAGAAGGACTGAAGTCTGCACCAGTGGGTACTCAGCAGCCACAGACTGAAACAGAATTTAGCTGTAATGTTGTTGGATGGAGCCACAGTTGTAGCCAATCCCATGAGCATTATGTTTAAACCTATAGCCAGAATACTAGCACCAACCCAGCAGCCCCAAGCTCTTCACCTCCACCAACCTCCTCTAGAGAAAAATCTGGGGTGATATTTCAGGAAAACATTATACCTCTTCAATCTCCTAAAGTTGCTGATACGAGAGTAGAGAGCTAGAGCCAGGGAAAATCTAGATCGCTGAGACCTTCTGATACCACACCCTAGGTGGAAATCCATGAATATATGGCCACTCTGTTACTGTGCCAATGGAGATTGTGTGTACAGAATGGTCATCAGCCCACATTGAAGCCTTTTCTCCCACTCAGCGCCTCCATCCATCTTTCTAACCTTTCGTGAAAAGGCCAATCACCCATCACAAACCAGCAGATACCCTCTCACACATTTTGGGAGTCTTGTCACCAATATTGGAGTTTCCCCTCCATGGACAACAGCTAGGAGTAGCTTTCTCTTTTCTGTATCAGGACTCCATTTCCTCAGTAAAGATTAAAAGGTAAAGATTAAAAATAATGGGTGAAACGAGGCTGGTGTGACCAACACAGTGTTTCTATTGCTTGTATTGGTGGATAACAAACTGTCCATACCTACATGTGACAGACCACCTGAATAAAACAGAAAGTGACTTCCATGGTAAAAGGGGATGGAGACAGCACAATGAGTGTCTTGTGGTGAAAGCTGAGAAGTATGAGATTCTTCCCAAAGATCGTATTGATGAGGGCCATGTAAGGTGTGTCCCAGTGCATCCAAGACACCATCACTAAGATATGCTCTAGAAAGTTACTGATCACCACTTTTTCAGAATGGTAAAAACCAAAGATGAGAATAACATTAATCTGAATGTATCCCTGCTGGAATGCCCATCTGTGTGCTGTCCAGCAACTACCCTGAGTTGAGAATCTTACCAATTTATCCAAATCATCCCAAATATAAAGAAGAAACAGCTGTTAGTGACCTACACCAAATAAATAAACTAATACATGGGAATATGCAGATCTATATGTTTTTAATAGATTGAATGAGTGTGTCTGGGTCAGAGACTCCAAAGTGAAGGTTCTAATGTATAAGGAAAAGGTCCCATACAAAGAACACATTTGCAAAAAAAAAAAAAAAAAAAATCAACATTGAAATAAAGAAAAATATATAGATCTAGTAAATAGACTGAAAAAAAAAAGAATTTGTGAGGAATAAGGGTATAGGTGACGGGAAGAGCTGAACATTGAAATAAAGAAAGCTTTCTAGAATTCACAGGTGACATTAAAAGGATCTATGACACCCAGTGACACAAAAAGATCATAGTTGAGTGGATGTTATTTCTTTCAGATGAGTCCCTTTGAAGCAGGCTTTATGGTACATTTGTTTATAACTTTACTAATGTTTTGGTGCCTATCAGTTGGAATTAATGACACAAGAGGTGGTAGGCATTTCTTGGCCTTCCATCTCACAAATTAAATTTATCTTGTTAATTCATGCAGGACCCATAGAGAGCCTGGACAGAAAGTACCTTTATGCTGAAAATAAAACTTTTTCCTATCATGTTATTCTGTCCTTTTTCTTCTGGCCTTTAAATATCTGACCTAACCTTATTGGTCAGATCTTTATTAATAATAATTATTTAATAAAAATAAATATAATAATTTTTAAAATTTAATTCCAATACAGTTAACATACTGTGTTATATTAATTTCAGGTATACAACAGTGATTCAACAACTCTATGCATTAAGATAAGTGTACTCTTAATCCCCTTCATCTATTTCACCCATTCTCCTCCCTCCTCCCCCTGGTAATCATCTGTTTGTCCTCTACAGTTAAGAGTCTGTTTTGGGGTTTGTCTCTTTTTTTTCCCTTGTTCATTTGTTTCTTAAATTCCACGTGTGAGTGAAATCATATGGGATTTGTCTTACTCTGACTTATTTTGCTTAGCATTATACTCTTTAGATCTGCATCCATGTCATTGCAAATGGCAAGGTTTCATTCTCTTTTATGGCTGAGTAACATTCCATTATGTATGTATGTACGCGTGTGTATACACACACATATATATTTATATACATACCACCTCTTCTTTACCCATTTATCTATCAATGAGCTACTTCTTTAATTTGGCTATTGTAAATAATGTTGCAATAAACATGGGACTGCATATATCCTTTTAAATTAGTGTTTTTGTATTCTTTGGGTAAATACCCAGTAGTGTGATTACTGGATCATATTTTAATTCTATTTTTAATTTTTTGAGGAACTTCCATGCTGTTTTCCACAGTGGCTGTACTAGTTTTCATTCCCACCAAGAGTGCAAGAGGGTTCTTTTTTCTCCACATCCTTGCCAGCATTGGTTGTTTCTCGTGTATTTTTATTTTAACCATCCTGACAAGAGTGAGGTGCTGTCTCATTGTGGTTTTAATTTGCATCTCGATGATTAATGATGTTAAGCATCTTTTCATGTGTCATGTCTTCTTTGGGGAAATGTCTGTTCACATCTTCTGCCTACTTTTAATTGGATTATTTGTTGTTTTGGTGTTGAGTCGTATCAGTTCTTGGTGTACTTTGGATATTAACCCTTTATTGGATATGTCATTTGCAAATATCTCCTCCCTTTCAGTAGGTTGTCTTTTAGTTTTGTTGATTTTTTTTCTGTGAAGAAGCTTTTTATTTTGATGTAGTCCCAATAGTTTATTTTTGCTTTTGTTTCCCTCACCTCAGGAGACCTATCTAGAAAAATGTTGTTATGGCTGATGTCAAAGACCTTACTGCCTGTGCTCTCTTCTAGGATTTTTACAGTTTTGGGTTCACATTTAGGTCTTTAATCCATTCTGAGTTTATTTTTATGTATGGTGTAAGAAAGTGGTCCAGTTTCATTCTTTTGCTGTCCACAGTTTTCCCAATACCATTTGTTGAAGGGACTGTCTTTCTCCCATTGCATATTCTTGCCTCCTTTATTGAAGATTAATTGACCATATAATTGTGGGTTTATTTCTGGGCTCTCTATTCTGTTCTATTTATCTATGAGTCTATTGTTGTGCCAGTACCATACTGTTTTTATTACTACAGCTTTGTAGTATAACTTGAAATCTGGTATTGTTCTACCTCCAGCTTTTTCTTTTTCTTTTCCCTTTTTTTGAAAGATTTTATTTATTTATTTGACAGAGAGAAAGACAGCCAGCGAGAGAGGGAACACAGCAGGGGGAGTGGGAGAGGAAGAAGCAGGCTCCCAGCGGAGGAGCCTGATGTGGGGCTCGATCCCAGGACTCTGGGATCACGCCCTGAGCCGAAGGCAGACACTTAACGACTGAGCCACCCAGGCGCCCCATCCAGCTTTTTCTTTTTCAAGATTGCTTTGACTATTCAGGGTCTCTTGTGCTTCCATAGGCATTTTAGGATTGTTTGTTCCAGTTCTGTGAAAAATGCTGTTGGTATTTTGATAGTGATTGCATTAAATCTGTAGATTGCTATGGGTAGTATGGACATTTTAACAATATTTGTTCTTCCAATCCATGAGCATGGAATATCTTTCCATTTGTTTGTGTCATCTTCACTTCTTTCATCAATGTTTTATAGTTTTCAGAGTACAGGTTTTTCACCTCCTTGATTAACTTTATTTCTAGGTATTTTATTATTTTTGGTGCAATTGTAAGTGGGATTGTTTTTCTTAATCACTCTTTCTGCTGCTTCATTATTAGTGTATAGAAATGCAAAGGACTTCTGTATATTGATTTTGTATCCTGAGACCTTACATAATTCATTTATCCGTTCTAATAGTTTTTTGGCAGAGCCTTTAGGGTTCTCTATATGCAGTATCATGTCATCTGCAAATAGTGAAAGTTTTACTTCTTCCTTATATTTGGATGCCTTTTATTCCTTTTTCTTGTCCAATTGCTGTGGCGAGGACTTCCAGTACTATGTTGAATAAAAATGTTGAGAGTGGACATCCTTGCTTTGTTCCTGCTCTTAGGGGAAAAGCTCTCAGTTTTTCACCATTGAGCATGATGTTAGCTATGGGTTTTCCATTTATGGCTTTTATTATGTTGAGATGTGCTCCCTCTAAAATAAATAAATTTAATAAAAATAAAAGACTTTTATTGCTCTAACCCTATTAGACTTTACCCAGTATAAAGACTTGAGGAGGTTTCGGGTTTGGAAGAGAAGACACAGGATCAGTCTTAGTCATGTTGAGTTAGAAGTTTTGAAGGGATATTTAGGTGGTGTTATCCAGGAGAGAGTTGGAAATGAGGAACTGAGGTTCTGGGGAACATTATTTATAAGAGATATGGATTTAGAAATCATCAGATCCTAAGTGGCAGGGGATTTTAGGGACATGATGGGGCCCTAAAATTTGTATATCTTCATGTATAAGCTATATACCAGTCTATCCCCTATCTAGCCTGAGATAACCCACCACCATATTCTATGATTTTGAGTTTGAAATTTTCCTGCTGATGTGAGAAAATTATCTTCACCTCTCAGATAAAAACTCATGGGCAAATTCATAGATGTTGCTAGGATGAAGAGAGTGAAGGGATGACCATTGGTTCACCTGTGGATTAGACATCTTTTTTTTTTTTTTAAGAGAAAGAGAGTGTGAGCATGGAAGGGCAGAGGGAGAGAGAGAATCTTAAGCAGCCTCCACGCCCAGTGCACAGAGCACGATGTGGGCTTGATCTCACTACCCCAAGATCATGACCTGAGCTGAAATCAAGAGTTGGACGCTTAACCAACTGAGTTACCCAGGTGCCTCTGTGAGTTAGATATCTTGGGTTTGGGACAGTCAGCCCAGAGAGTAAATGTCCTGAGAAAGGGAATGAATATGTTTAGGAGCAAAAGAGTAAGCATAAGATATAGCCATTAGAATACAACCCCCCACAAAGTGAAAAAATGAAGAGCTATAAGAGATGAGCCTTAGAAATAAATGACCCTCAGGGAACACAGATAGAGAAGTAGTGAAGAAAGGAGAAAAGAGAACTGAAGATCAAAAGCCAAGGCTCGTTGGCTTTTGGGGGCTAGGTTCATTCATAAGAAACGAAAATCAATGCCAACCTATCTCACCTTCCAGGGCTTGGTATTTCTAAGTAAGGTGCACACAGAAAGGGCACCTCGTGGTCAGTTTAACCACTCCCTCTTCAGGACAGCAGATCAGCCTCCTTGGGTCCTCCTTTTTGAATAATAAGTGGGTAATAAAGATGGTTGGAGCTAACATGGTAAGGTTTCTGAGTTTCCAACTTCTAGCCTGCCAGTCCTATCTATTCCCCACTTGCCCTGCATGTGACAGACACATCCTGGGCCGAATGCCTGCCAACTCCAGGAAACCAGCCAGATTGCACGGCCTTGCCCAGCTGTCATAGACAGTCATTCCAGGATAATTCTCTGTCACCTAAATGTCATGAGGAATTTTCCAGGGACTTTGAAGATTAGTTTCTCCTAGTCCACCCTCAGAAACACAATTTCCTAGCATGTAAGAGCCATAAGATTCATCTAATCTCACTTATTCTTGCAGACAGGAAAATTGAGTCCCAGAGACATGATGTAATGTGCCCAGAAATCACATAGCTTGTTAGGGACTGAACCAAGATAGGACCTGGATTTCATGCTACCTTTGCGATGCTGTTTCCATTACTTCCTGCAAAAAATTATAGACTCTTGAATTGGAATAGTTCGGATGAATGATGCATTCCCCCTGAATATGAGAATCACTTGGGTAACTTATTAAAAATAACATATCCCAGGGCTCCCCAGGGGCCTGGGGTCTATTTTTACCATCTGCCCAGATTATCTAATACAACCTGTCCGAATTTGGAAATCAGTACAACCACCGCATTCCTACCAAGTGCTCTCCAGCCTCTGCTTTAATAACTGCCAGTGATGAATGTTATCATCTCTCATTCCATCTTTGGACAACTTCGACCTTTAGAAACTTCTTTCTTATAATGGATGGAAACTTACCCACTTCCCTATAGCTTCAATCCATTAGCCCTAATTTTTACCCCTTTATCACAATCAAAGAATAGAGGGATAAATTTGATTAAAAGTACGTCCACCTAGCTCTTCCTTATGAATTTTCATTACACAAATAATTTTCAGATTATATGCTAGGTATATACATGTAATTTTATTCTGCTTATCTCAACACATTTCTTCATGTGTACCTTTCTGTCTCTTTTTGTAGTCCACAAATTTGTTTTTAATGTCTTAATGTTGACATAAACATTTTAAAGTGTTTTTCTTATGGCTTCTTGGCAGTACAGTTTGTGAAGGATGAAAGAGTGTGGGGCTATAAACTGCTTCAGTGACTTCAGCTGGTAAATGTGTGACCTTTGACCCTCTTCGGGGCTCAGTTTCCTCATCTGTTAATTGATAAATTTGGATTAAGCAGCATCTGTGGTCCATGTTGGCTCTACCCTTCTGTGATTCTTCACTGGATGCATATGAAGGCCTGTCTGAAGTTACTGCTTTCCACTTAGTGCTTTTGATGTTCTGACTGAGTCTACCCCTGGGTTAATCTAGGCCATCAGTTTTCTTTTAAACTGATACTTCCAGATGAGAAAGTAAGAGAATCTGGTTAGGAAGCCTGAGAGTTACTCCAAAATTAATCAACATTCCTGGTCTTTGTTACTGTCCTTCTGCTCCTATATCATTGAGAGGAAGAGGGACTAAAAAAATGACTCAAGATAGAGATAATTTGTTGGGTGCCCTAGCAGGCTGAATAGTAGCTTCCAAAGATATCAGGCCCTACCTAATTCTTGAAACCTGTAAATGTTATCTTATGATGATAAAGAGTCTTTACATATGTGATTACGGTAAGGACCCTGAGATGGGGAGATTATCTCAGATTATGTGCGTGAGCCCTGAATACACTCAGAGGTATCCTTGCAGAAGAGTCAGAGAAAGACTTGACAAAGACAAAAAAGAAGGTCACATGACCACAGAGTCAGAGGTAGGAGTGATGTGACCACAAGCCAAGGAATGAGCCAGTCACCAGAAGCCCCCCTAGAGCCTCCAGAGGTGGTGTGACTCTACCAACGGTGGTTTTGGCCCAGTAAAACTAGTTTCACACTTTTGACCTCCAGATGTGATAGAATACATCTGGGCAGAATTGGTGGTGAGTTGTTACAGCAGCCATAAAAACTAACACAGTGCCAACATTGCACTAACACACTGTAGCATGAAGGAAGTGACAGAGTAGGTGATGTCTTAGAAGACTAGGATGTTATTAACTGGAAAAAAGTCACAAGTTTATAAATAATTTTCTTTATATAAATTAGTACAGTTTGTGAAAGATGAAAGAGTGTGGGGCTATAAACTGCTTCAGTGACTTCAGCTGGTAAATGTGTGACCTTTGACCCTCTTCGGGGCTCAGTTTCCTCATCTGTTAATTGATAAATTTGGATTAAGCAGCATCTGTGGTCCGTGTTGGCTCTACCCTTCTGTGATTCTTCACTGGATGCATATGAAGGCCTGTCTGAAGTATAAATTATAATATTAATCCTGAAAGCAAATTGCACTGACATGTACATATATTGTATAATAACTCAATAAGTAGTTAGCTTAAATTACTTCATAATGTTATAATACAAATTTTGTTTGCTCAAGTCTCAATCTAGATACCTTTTATATATCCTAAGTATTCCTATTATTCCTGCATTTGTGATTAATTGTATTAAATCAATTAGTAGTATATACATATAATTTACTTTTAATTAACATGCCAGAATTTATACATATGCATGTATTATTCCCTTTAAATCGTCATCTTGAGAAGTGGCATACTTATTTTAAGAATGCTGCCATTGCTTTATTTCCAGAATTTCTTTCTGATAAGAGGTTTTAAAGCTTCTAGAATTTGTTGAAATCTCCTCAACAGAAGCAAAGCCATAAATCCATATCCATATACATACGAACACATGTACATATATATTTTCAAAATAGATTTTCAGTTTTCTGCTTTGGGGAATGGGGAACTAGTCTACTCAGACCAACTGGCTGAGAGCAACTCTAAAATCTGAGGGAAAAAAATAAACTTGATGTTATTAGAAAGTTAATGAGAGAATGAAAAAATTACTGGGCCAAGATTCATGATAATATGAAAATATGTAGATGTAATCCTGGCTTGGGGGACTATTTTTGCCAGGGGAAATTTGACAATCCAAAGAGGCAATGGCAAAGCTGAGCAGTGCTTTTAAGAATGTAATGGGATGAAGATAACTAAAATTAGAGCCTAAAGACCACTGAAGATGGGCATCCCGGTAAATTCACCACTCTTTGGATCGAGACTCTGGAAGGCTAAAAGTGTATTCACTCTCCACACAGACCCAAGGCCAGCTCCCAGTAATTGACACAGACCACAAAAATCTAACCTCTTGATGAAAAGTGGTTCCAGGTTGTTTGTGCCCCTTGGCACTTGGAAGAAGCAGATAACTTTATTCTAGTCCTCCAATTATTTCTACCAGTGACTTTCCAAATATAAAGTTGGTATGCAATCAAAGATAACCAGGCACATAAGGAGACAAGTTAACATGAATGAGAGCTAGTAGAAACAACAGATGACGGAAACAAACTCGAAGGAGCTCCAGACTGAAATTATCAGGCACTAACTTTAAAATAATTGTCATGACTATGTTCAAGGAGATGGAGAGCAAAAAGGAAAATTTCAGCAAAGAACTGCAAACCATGAAAAACAAACAAAAAAATTCATAGAACATTTTTTAACGGAAATTCTAGGACTAGATAAACTTCATAACCAGGATTAAGAATAGAATGTGTGGGTTTAGTAGCCTATTAAATGTGGCTGAAAAGAGAATCATTGGACTAGAAAGTCATTCAGAAAGAAGAAGAAGAAGGAGATAGAGGAGAAGGAGGAGGAGGAGAGGAAGGAGAAGAATGAGAAGAAGGAGAAGAAGGAGAAGAAGGCGACAACAGAACGTGAACAGGATTAAAAATTGAGAAGAAAAATGATTATCTTCACTCTAACTCAATTTACTCTTTACTTGAAATGCATTGTTGTATTCATACCTACACCATCTTACTATATATATCCATTTGCAATAAAAAACAATTTATTAAAAATTCCACTGTGAACATAAAAAACACCTAGCACATATCAAATCAAGAATCAAAATGCTGATGGTCAGTAGTAAGAATCATTTTTCCATTGTGATTTAAAACTCCTAGTCTTCTGGAACTTGTCCAGATAGGAATATTTTTAAATGGCTTTTTTTTTTTTTCATTTTTCATTTTCATATATTCTCCTTATCTTACTTACAGTGAGGACCAAAACCAAAGCTTTTATTAACCATAAGGTAACTGTATTTTCCATCACCTTGTCATGGGATTATATTTTAGTTTTGTAATTGTATTATTTAAGTTTAGTCCATTTTAGTGAGAATATTGTTGTCTAAGAGAGGAAGCTCATAAAGATCTATGTATGGCAATTTCTCTGACGTTTGCCATCTAAAGCAGAAGTTGGTGAACTTTGGGGCGCCTGGGTGGCGCAGTCGTTAAGCGTCTGCCTTCGGCTCAGGGCGCCATCCCAGCATTCTGGGATCGAGCCCCACATCAGGCTCCTCCGCTAAGAGCCTGCTTCTTCCTCTCCCACTCCCCCTGCTTGTGTTCCCTCTCTCGCTGGCTGTCTCTCTCTGTCAAATAAATAAATAAAATCTTTAAAAAAAAATTGAGAAGAAAGGGTAAAAGGTATAAAATATGTGAGAAAGTGAAACATGTTTAATGAAGTCTTATGTATAGAAGAGGGAATGAGGCAGAAGCAATATTTGAAGAGAAATTAACTGAGAATCTTTCCAAAACTAAAAAAAAATAAAATAAAAACCAGTCCACAAATTCAGAAAGCCAAATAATCCTAAAAAAATAAATAACTAAAATCTAGACCTAGATAAATTATAGGAAAATTACAGAAAACCAAAGACAAAGATACAAATTGTAAAGACAGCAAGAGGAAAAAAAAGACATGTCTAACTTCAAAAAAGCAACAATTGGAACAACAGCTAGTTTTTCTTGAGAAATAGTAGATGCTGAAAGACAATAAACTGAAAGCAAATAATTGTCAATCTAAAATGCTGTATATAGCAAAATTACCTTTATGCCAACAAATTTAACAGCTTAGAAAAAAGGTAAAAATTCCTTGACACACAAATTACCAAAACTGACAAATGGAGAATCTTAAAATTGTATAGACCATTACCCGTTTAGAGGAATTGAATTCATAGTTGAAAATGTCCCCACAAACAAAACTATCAGGCTAATTGACTTCCTAGGGAAATTGAATTAAAGATTTAAAGGAAGAAATGCCAATTCTACATTGAGAAGGTGAGAGCACTTCCCAGCTCATTTCCTGAAGCCAAGATTATCCTGGTACCAAAAATAGACCAAGACATTGCAAGAAAACTACAGTCCAATGTCTCTCATGAAAATAAATGCAAGATCTTAAAACAAAATATTAGCAAATTTGAATCAAGCAAAATATCTAAGTCAGGGGTTGGCAAACTTTTCCTGTAAATACCAGGTGGCAAATACTTCAGGCTTTGTGAGCCATACAGTCTTTGTTGAAATTATTCCACTCTGCCATTGTGATGCAAAAGCAGCCATAGATAATATGCAAATTAGTAGGCATGACTGAATTCCTATGCAACTGTATTTACAAAAATAGATGGCAGGCTACAGTTTGCCTATGCTTGCCTTAGGTGTATCTCATAAGCAAGATATTGAGCGAAAGAAGGCAGTTGCAAAAGGATATATGCTGTACAATTTCACTCACATAAAATTTAAGAAACAAATCATGGAATGATAGTATTGAGGGATATAGAATAGGTAGTAAAAGTGCCAAGAAAAGTATGGAAGTGACCACCATTTACCTCGAAGGGGAAGGGAATGTATTGTGATTGAGACAATACATCTGGAGTGTTAGAAATTTTTTTAAACCTCTGTTATGATAACAGGAATGTTTTCTTTACATGTAAACTGCTGTGTGTGTGTAGCGTTTCACAATAAAAAAATAGTTTCTTTTTTCTTTTTTTTATTATAAGAAGTAATTTGAAGTCAGTTTGGTGACGAAGGTCTGGGAAATTCTAATTGCCAATGTAATTTTGGCTTAAATAAGGTGTGACTCTGAATAAATGAAGCCGGTTTTCTTGTTGTCCTTATAAACTTGTTCATGAGTTTATTTCCAAAGGGGATTTCAAAAAACATTTGTAGCACAGTCAATACTGATTGAAATAAGGGTGTAGCCTCTGAGGGGCCAACTCTGAAAAGGACAATGCTTAATTAAATATTGACTAGGCTGTGTTTGCCTTAACAAATATAACTCTACTAACACATTTTCTTTAAATGTGTGCATTTTAACTTTCTTCTGATGAAGTTCATTTTAGTAACAACATCCTGAAATCCTGTCAAGTTATAATTGCGAAAGCAAAAGGCATAACTCTGGTATTCTTGGCTTTTGTGCCATTAAAATCTTACTCTAAATGTCACATTAATTCATCTTTTTCACATTTTTCCTTGTTTGATTTTTTTTCCTTTGAGAAGAAATGCTAAGTGAAATGAAAGCAGAAAAAGACAGCTCATTTATTAGAAGTGAAACTATACCACACAACCCTCTAATTTGTTCACGAAAAAGATTTTTTAAACACTTCTATTAAAAAGTCTATTTCAGAATGAGATAGAACTCAAGAAGAGAATAAGTCCAGATTTATTGTAACTGATCCAGGATCACTGGTTTCTTTTTTAAAGAAAGAATCGTGAAGACTGTGCCAAGTAACTAAGGGTGTTAGGTTAGCTACAACGACTGTTGATTTCATTGAATCAACTGTCCTAGCACAGAATTCTAGACACTGAGCTGGCTAGATGTGTTGCTGGTAGGAAGAGTAGCAAAATCATGTTACTGGTAAGACATCTATGCAAAGATGATGAACGTGGAAACCATTAGTTTTCAGCTTAGCAACTTATGTAATTGATTTTGTCATTCTGTTCTATGGAGAATAATGGCAGCAAATAAAGCTTTAATTTATGGACACACAGAACATTTTTAAAGGCATATTAAAATAATTATGGCATGTGTTATATATAAAAAATTTTAAAGCCAAATTTAGAAGTTGTCATTGTGTCATCTATGAAGGCTATTTTCCCGCCTTAACCATATTGACTTTAATATGTTCTGCACAGATAAAGTCTAATTCTTCCCTCCGTTGCAGCCAGAGGAAATTTGAAGTTATTTTTATATAAAATTGGATTATAATACTTTACCTAGTTTATGGTTCAAAGACATCATTTTCTAGATCTAAGAACAGTATCATTGGCTCAGAATCTTCTACAGAGTTCTACCTTATATATTCTTCAGGTAATATGCCACTAGAGCATTATTTTCCTGAGAATTAATAATGACAGCAATATTTATTGAGCTCACCATAGCTAACTAACATTGTTGACTATCAGTATTGTCTAAAACACTCCCACCTTTATCCTGATACATATGAGTAAACTGCTGTGGTGGAGGGTGAGTTGAGAAGTCTCAAGAGGGGACTCTCCAGAGTCACCATTTATAGATTTTTCCTAAACAACACTTCCTAAATCCATGTATCCAAGAATTCAACACTTCTCTAAATCAAGAGAGGAGACCTCCAAAAAAATCACTGGTGATGTTAAGAGGCACCACAAGAAGGGACACATTGAATTCTCTCCCTAACTAGATTCTTGCTGAGCTGTTCAACCCCTAGTTCTTTCCTGCTTCTGCCACCAAGAAGAAAAATATGGAAAACTTCATGGCTTTGTGGCTGTATGTGAACCAAGAGTGTCTGCTTCTTGAAGCTGAGAGGCTGCCTGGGGCAGCCCATCACACCAATAGGCAAGTGAGGACCGTAGTGTGGTATGATGCTCAAGGAGAAAAATATGGAACTCTGACCTCCAGGATCCCTGTGACCCTTGGAGCCTCAAGGAAGGATCTCCATGGAAACTGAAGAAGGATAAAGAGAGAAGAAACAGAGGAGCAGAACTTACCCTGTTTCACTACAAGACCCTCTGGGTGGGGCTTGTAGAAAAGAAAGAAGTGAGAGTCAGTTGGGATTTAAATTTTAAATAGAACTGATTGCAAGTAGCCAGAAAGCTAAAAACTCGACCAAGAAGTTATTAAACAAAAGCAGTGGAGATTTAACTTTTCATGTTCCGGGACAGTGATCAGGGAAAAGCAAAATCATTTCATGTTTGTACCTCATTTAGTTCATATTGTTCAATAAACTGGATATATAATACTAGTGACAAAAGGAATCTGGAACTTCTGTCTCTGGTCATACAGCCAATCCGATGTCAGAAGAATACTCTTTGGTGCAGAACACAGACCTGGTAAGAACATAAAGGAAATCTTTAAAGACCATAAACTAGAAAGTGGGAATCCAGACAAGTTAATGAGTATTAGATTAGCCTTTTCTTTAGAGGACATCTGTTAATACCAGGTAGTCCAGAGCCTAGATTTTAAGAGCCATGCTTGTGAGTGTCAAGAAGCAAAACTGAGTAGGGAGACAGGCTCTTCATAGATTCCTGAGGGGCCATGCTATCATTGGGTGAACCAGGAGGAAAAGAGCTTCAGAAAGGGACATGATGGGAATAATCATTTTAGCCTGAGTTATTATTAGAGTGAAAGAAGGGGGAAAAATATCTTCCTAGATAATTCCTAATTCCAGATTCTAAGTTTCCTCTTGCTGGTGTGTTTCACCAAACTCCATGTGACCAAAAAGAGCCAAGCAAAAAATATGCAGTTTCTCCTTTTCGGTACTTCCCCCAGTCACTGGGCAAACACATCTCCTCTCTGGAGGAACATACTTCAAATATGGACCTCAAAAATTCCCTGGGGGTTGGGGGCACAGAAACCCACAAAGATCACTAGAAATATGAGAAAACAAACCAACATGAGTGAAGGTCAGCAGAAAAGACCAAGCAGCAGAATAAATATCATGGTTGCTGGAATTATTATATACAAATATAGAATAATTTTTAGGTCAGACCACATGAAATTGCCATTTTTGTAGCTCGAAACTGGTTGATATCTGCAATCTCATATGTTTAACCTAATATTTTTAAAGAAATAAGATGGTATTGGAAGTATTTTGAAGGACCGAGGATCATGTACTCTCAAAAAATACTAGAAGCTTTGATAAAGAGCCAAGTAGAATCTCTAGAAACAAAATATTTAATAGTTGAAATTAGTAACTTAATAGAAGTGTTAAGCAGCAGATTTCACAAGGCTAAAAAGAAAAATGGCAAGCTAGAAGGTAGAGCGAGCGGATGGAGGTGTTCAGAACGCAGTACAGGAAGACAAAAACATAAATAATATGAAAGAGAAGTTTGAAGACTTATCAAAAAGAGTGAGAAATTCTAACATATCAAATTTTGAGCAGGAAATAATAGAGCAACTGGAAAGAGTAATTCATCCCCGTTTTCTTTATTACTTCCTTTTTCATTTAAAGGTATAATGGCTAACAGTTTACCAGAGTTGATTAAAAGCATCAGCCCTCAGATTCCAAAAGTCAAACAAATTCCAAGCAAAATAAATGAAAACAAATCTGTATCAAGCTACATTGACATCAAGTTGCAGAAACACACACCAAAAAAACGGATCTTCAAAACAACTAGAGAGAAAGGACAGATTGCTTTATCTAAAAGATGACTTCTCATACAGTGACTTCTCATGTGTCAAAATAGGAACTTCAGGGCAATGAAAGAAAAATCTTCAAAATGCTTAGGGAAAGTAATAGTCAACTTAAAGTTCTGCATGCAGTAAAACTATTTTTCAATAAGAACAGAACTAACATATAAAACTAAAGGGAATGTATTATTAACATACATTTACCAAAGGAATTTCTATAGAACATATCTCAGGAAGAAGGAAAATTACCCCAAGGAAAGTCTGAGGATGGTAAGGAACATGATATGTATGGGTTAATCTAAGCTAACATGGACTACATAAAGCAAAACCAATAATCTCTAGTGTAAAGAGTGAATAAAAAATACTTCTAAATACTGAAAAATAAAAGCACGCAAATTGGGAAGGAGTTGATCAGGTAACATGTACAACGGTCCTGTATTGCTTGGGAGCAGGATAAAGATACTTAGTAGTTCTAGACTGGCACTGTCCAGTGTGTTAGCCACGAGCCACATCGGTCTTTTCAAATCAAAATTAAAGTTAAACAAAATATAAAAATTCAGTTCCTTAGTTGTACTAGTTTCATTCTAAGGACTCAATAGCCACCTGTGGCCAGTGGCTACCATATTGGTTAGGACAAAAATAGAACATTCCCATAATTGCAGAAATGTCTATTAGATAGCTCTGCTCTAGACTTTAAGATTTATGTATGTATGTATTAGTTTCCGATTGCTGCTATAACAGATTATCTACCACTAAGAGTGGCTAACCAACACAAATTTATTATCTTGCAGTTCCAAGTGTCAGAAGTCTGAAATGGGTCTTATGGGGCTAAAATTAAGATATTGGCGTGGCTGTGTTCCTTCTAGAGGCTCTAAGGGAGAATGTGTTTCTTGTCTTTTCCAGCTTCTAGAGACTGCCCACATTCCTTGCCTCATGACCAACACTGCCTAGCTGAGCCTTTCTTAGGCTGTATGTCTCTAGCACTGAGTCTTCTGCCTTTCTCCTATACATTAAAGAACCCCTGTTCTTTAATTACGTTGGGCCCACCCAGATAATCCAAGATAATCTCACCCATCTCAAGCTCCCTAATTACATGTACCAAGTCACTTTTGTCACATAAAGTAATATATTCACAGTTTCCAGGAAAAGTATGTAGATATCTTCGGGGGCCATTATTCTACCTAGCACAACGTGTACTAAAATTTCTAGGGACTATAAAGCCACTCTCAACAAATTTTAAAGATTTGGTGTCATATAGACCATATTCTCTTACAGCAATGCAATTAACCTGGTAATAATAATAATAATAATAATAATAATAGAGTAATAATAATATAAGTAACAAATAAGACTAGAAAGTTAAAGCATACTTCTCAGTGCTTCAGATCAGAGAAAATTATGATAGAACTAAAGAAAGACTCAAAACTAAACAAAAATGAAAACACTTCATTTCAAAACTTGTAGAATCTGGATAAAGTGGTACTTAGAGGGAAATTAATTGCTGAAAACAAAGGAAATATGATTCTAATTTCAGAAGTATAAAAACAAGAGAAAAAACCATAGAAAATAGACACAGAAATTAAATATAATACATTGGTAGAACAGAAAAATCTATCTAAAAGGCCCAAATCATCTTTGAACAGATTGACCAAGTTGACAAACTTTAGGCAAGATCAATCTGAGAAAGACAGAAAGATGTATATCAAAACAAATAAATATCAGAATGAAAAGCACATATAACCACAGATATAAAAGATATCAAAAGATGTTCAGAGTATATATTAAACAACTTTATGCCCCAAACTGAGAATTTACGTGAAATGGGCAAATTTTTAGAAAAATATAAATTACCATTTTTTGAAACAGCTTCAGGAGAATAGGTATTATTTCTTCTTTGAATGTTTGGTAGAATTCCCTGGGGAATCCATCAGGCCCTGGACTCTTGTATTTTAGGAGGTTTTTGATCACTGCTTCAATCTCTTCATAATTAATCGGTCTCTTTAAAAAAATCAATTTCTTCCTGTTTCCGTCTTGGTAGTTTATAGGTTTTCAGGAAGGCATCCATTTCTTCCAGGTTGTTTAATTTATTGGCATATAGTTGTTGATAAAAGTTTCTAATTATCCTTCCTATTTCATTGGTGTTGGTTGTGACCTCTCCCTTTTCATTCATAATTTTCTTAATTTGGGTCCTTCCTCTATTCTTTTGAATAAGTCTTGCCAGTGGCTTATCGATCTTATTTATTCTTTCAAAGAACCAGCTTCTAGTTCTGTTGATCTGCTCTGCTGTGCTCCTGGTTTCTAATTCATTGATCTCTGCTCTAATCTTGATCAACTGCTTTCTCGTGCGTGGGTTAGGCCTGTTCTTCTTTTCCAGCTCCAGCTTCTTGAGGTGAGAATATAAAAACTGCATTTTAGATTTTTCTATTCTTTTGAGTGAGGCTTGGATGGCTATGTATTTTCCGCTTAGGACCACCTTTGCAGTGTCCCATAGGTTTTGGACCGATGTGTTTTCATTCTCATTGGTCTCCATAAATTGTTTAAATTGATTTTTAATTTCCTGGTTTATCTAATCATTCTTGAGCAGGATGGTTCTTAGTTTCCAAGTGTTTGAGTTTCTTCCAAATTATTCCTTGTGACTGAGTTCCAATTTCAAAGCATTGTGGTCTGAGAATATGCAGGGAATAATTTAAGTCTTTTGGTATCGGTTGAGACCTGTTTTGTGACCCAGTATATGGTCTATTCTGGAGAAGGTTCCCTGTGCATTCAAAAAGAATGAGTATTCTGTTGTTCTGGGGTGTAGTGTTCTATATATATCTATGAGGTCCATCTGGTCTAGTATATCATTCAAAGCTCTTGTTTCTTTGTTGATTTTCTACTTAGGTGATCTGTCTATTGCTGATAGTGGAGTGTTAAGATCCCCTACTATTAACATATTTTTATCTATATGTCTCTTTATTCTGGTTAAGAGTTGGCTTGTGTATCTTGCTGCTCCCCCGTTGGGGGCATAGATATTTATAATTGTCATATCCACTTGTTGGATACATCCTTTAAGAATAATATAGTGTCCTTCTGTATCTCTAACTACAGTCTTTAGTTTAAAATCTAACCTGTCTGATATGATAATTGCTACCCCAGCTTTCTTTTGAGGTCCATTGGCATGAAAAATGGTTTTCCATCCTTTTACTTTCAGTCTGGATGTATCTTTAGTTTCGAGATGAGTCTCTTTTAGACAAAAATGACTCAAAGATTTTTTATGATTATTTCTATAGTTTTTAAGGAATGTTTTAAAATATCCCTACAAATATAATACTAGTTCTTACATATAGGTTCTGCAGACATTCAAGAAACACGTAAGTTCAATCATACACAGCTCATAGAAACAATAGAAAAAAGATAGATCATTCCTCACCTCGTTATATAACATTATTCAACCTTGATATCCAAACTAGACAGGGCCAGTATAGGAAAGGGAAATTACAACCCAATTTCTTTCATGAACATAGAGGGGGAAAATCATAAATAAAATAATAGACACTAAATCTAGAAAACTGAAAAAGGAAAAAGTGATTCTAGCTTTTGTGCAGTAAAGAAAATAGAACTCGAAGAGAGAGAGAGTAGCTCTTGTAGAAAGCGTGAAATACTGGGGATGGAGGTACGTGGGATCACAAAGGGACTGCTTGCTTTTACTGGGTTGTGGGTACATAAGTGGTTGTTTTATTATCATCATGTATTTAACCCCAGCATTGTTTAGAATTGAATGGTGAAATCTGTAATTATATCTATACTTTATACCGTGTGTGTGTGTGTGTGTGTGTGTGTGCATGAGTTGTGATATATAACATTATATTAGTTTCAGGTGGACAACATAATGATTTGATTTTTGCACATATTGTGAAATGATCACCACAATAAGTCTAGTTAATATCTATTGCCACACATCATTACAAATGCTTTTTTTCTTGTGATGAGAGCTTTGAAGACCTATTCTCTCAACAACTTTTCAAATATATAATGCAGTATTATTAATTATAATCACTTTGCTATACATGATATCCCATGACTTATTTATTTATGACTGGAAATTTGTACCTTTTGACCCCCTTCACCCATTTTCCCAACCCCCTACCCACCACCTCTGGCAACCATACCAATCAGTTGTCTGCATCTATGAGTTCAGTTTTGTTTGTTTTTTTTATTGTTTGCTTTTCAGAATCCACCTGTAAGAGAGATCGTATGGTATTTGTCATCTCTGTTTTACTTTTTGACTTAGTATAATGCCTTGTAGGCCCACCCATGTGGTTACAAATGACAAGATTTCCTTCTTTTTTATGGCCAAATAATATTCCATTGTGTATATCTACCGTATCTTTATTCATTTTATCCACCAATTGACACTCCCTTTATGTATATATTGGTGATGTATTTTTCAGGAGTTTACAACTGTTTATATGTATACACTACAATTACAACCATGTAAAAATCATGTATACATATGCACTGGTATGTGTGGATGGGTGAGAAAGAGAGATTGAGGTTGAGATTTTAAAGAAATATAAAATAAAAGCATATCATAAGATGGAAATAAACCAACACATTAGCTTTTAGAAGATGAACTTGACCCTGTGTGCTTTGGATTATATCCAGCCTCATAATCTAACTTCGGGCTGTTAGCAGACAGGAAACCATTGAAAACCATTCAAGCTTGCGTATATTCAAACAGGCTGTTTTACTTTGGGTGTTGTATGTTTAACCCACACTGTCAAGTTTCTGTAAACAAGTCTGCAACATGATCCATCTGACTGCTCCCTGGTTATTATCCAATTATCACCTATTCTGCTCATTAACAGCCTTAAGCAGGCGATATTCCTACATGAAACTGACACCCTCCCTTGATGGGTCACATGCCCAGCTCTATTCAAAATTGTGAAGGGAAAAAGCAGAGAACTTCATCTTCAGTACAGAGTTCTGTCTCCTAATTCCTTCTGGTTTACCCTTTCCCAAGGATGGTCACCTGTCCTCCAGGGCAGAACCCAGAGCAGGGCTGTGAGGGCCTCCACTCCAAATGCAGACATTAAGGACTAGGAGTAGGGGAGACATTATCTGTAGAGAATTTTAAAATAATAATTAAAGGGAATGAAAGTCATTCTTTATGTTATCACCATACGAGTCTAAATAATGTTGGTATTAAAATATTCCTCTCCCTGGGACACCTGGGTGGCTCAGTTGGGTGAGTGTCTAACTCTTGGTTTCAGCTCAGGTGGTGATCTCAGGGTCATGAGATCAAGCCCCATGTCAGGCTCTATGCTAAGTGTAGAGTCTGCTTCAAATTCTCTCTCCCTCTCCCTCTCCCCCCACTTGCACTCTCTCTCTAAAATAAATAAATAAATAAATAAATAAATAAATAAATAAATAAAATCTTTTAAAAAATACTCCTCCCCCTAAAATTATTTTGTTGGTCTAAGAGTTCTTAATTGCTGCAGTTACTATTGAGATGTAATGTTATATATGTATGCTTCAAATTAGCCCAGTGTAATTACCTGTCCTTAATAACCTCCTATTCTACACGGAAGCTAACTCAGAGAACCAATAGGTATCGGGGACTCCCAATGCAATTAGCAGGGCATGCACTCATTTTGAGACCAAGTGCATAACAATTTGGCATTAGGCACAGTTCATGTCTCAAACCTCGATGGCACTATTTAAATAGTCTTAATTGATTAAAATAAACACCGATAGCACAATGAAACAGATATGAGCTATTTCGATTCTGTCATTCTGTGTGACTACTTGGAGTTTATACTTGACTTTAAATTTTGTATTTGAAATTGAAAACAGTGAAAAATGCAAGGGGTAATATTTTTGTTTGGTAAACATGAGTTTCGGTGTGCATGAAACATTTAGTGAATTTTAGAAATAGCTTTAAAAGTGAAACTTATTCTTTTTAGTCATTTTGGGGATTTAAAAGTAAAAAAAAGTCAAGAAGGTGACATATTATGTTAATGAGTGGTATGGTTTAGTAGCTACCGAAATTGTGCTTTTTGCAAATATTTCTGTTTTATTAAAACTCACTTGTTGGTTATTGTCAGTAAGGAGAGGGTGTCCCAGGTGTCAGACACATAGGTGCACCCTGGAATCCTCTTTTCCTTTTAGTTCCCTAGAGTGTCAGTGGGAAATCTAGAGCTAAGGGCAAGTGGAAGAGGAGTCTTCTAACTGGAGGGGACACGGTTTGGATGTTTCTAAGGGAATCTTCCACTTCCACATATTTTCCTGAACTTGGTCTGCCCAAGAACAAGCCAGGCTTGCCATTTTGGTTATATGGGAGTCCTTTCTCATAAACTGAATGATTCGAGTCTCTGAGGTTTTGTCAAAAATATATTTAGAGCTTGGGTGTCATGGACATTGCACCTGAAATTACATCCTTGCAGCCATTTTAACATCCTTTTAAGTGTTTAGACGTTATGTTAAAATATGTAAGAGGGTTCCTAGTTTTTCAGTATTCTTTTGGGGATAACATGAGGAAGAAAAGTGTCTGAGGACTGCGATTGTACAATAGTGTTAGCAGGCAGTTAGCTCATGTAGGGGGATTTCAACAGCCAGCAGCCAAGGGTCCTCAGTGTTGCTTCCAGAGAATTCTTAAGACAGAAGGTTCAGGCAATTGGGATGTATTCCTTAAGTCACGTAGCAAGGAGCTGTGCTATTGGACGTTTGTTTGCTACTGGTTAACCAGTATTTAAGATATGTTTTCTTATTAAATACTCCAAACAATGAAGTGAGGCACCGCTACATAGGGCTCTTGTGATGAATGTGAAGCTGACTCACCCTGCTGGGGGACCCTGGGGTTGGTTAGCAATGGGGCTGGGATTTTCACCCAGCTCACCATGGGCGTCCCCCCACCTTCTCTGTCTTGTGTTTAGAGCTGGCTTTGATCTTCAGTGTAATGCCGAACTAAGAATTCCAAAGGGACAAGTGGGGAAGGTGGCATGTTTCCTGAGCTGTGCTTTAATTGGTAAACATGGCCAAAATCTGTTTTCAGTCTGGAACACTTTTAGTCATGAATGAGGGTAGAGAAAAGCTCTCCCACGTTGACTTTTCATTTTGCCTCTGAGGAGCTCCCCTTGAATGTTGTCAGAGAGAATTCGCTCTTGCCGGGGGCCTTGGCAAAGCTGAGGAACTTCATGCTGTTGGGTTGGCATTTCTCCTTCTCAGAGAGTGGCCTGGGGCTTTCTTACTCAGGCAAGTGCAGGATGTGGACCAAAGGGAGAGGACTGGCATCTTGGGCAGCACAGCTTTCCTGCCTTCTCTCCCTAGTCCTGGCACTTACGGCATCCCTCATCTTTTTTCTCCCACTTCTTCCCATCTAAATATGCTTGCAGAATCCTATCTGATGGTAGCCTACCTTTATCGTAAGTAGTATCTGGGGGATTTTCTCAGAGTGTTGGGAAGCATTTGTACCTGAGTGAAATCAGTGAGCAGAGAGCCGACACCGTATAAATCAGAACAGGAGCTCAGATTCCAGCTGCACTGATGCAGTTCTGCCTGCCATTGACTATCTCACTACGTGCCCTATTTCCTCTCCCGCAAAAGGGAGGCAGGGGAACCTACTGTGTAGTATTGTTACAAAGAGTGAATGAGAAAATGTCCACAGGTGTTTACTGAGGGCTGCTTCCTTGGTCATTGACATCAAGATCACCATCATTATGGGGGCACCTGGGTGGCTCAGTCGGATAAGTGTCTGCCTTCTGCTCAGGTCATGATCTCGGGGTCCTGGGATTGAGCCCCACATTGGGCTCCCTGCTCCGTGGCGAGCCTGCTTCTCCCTCTCCTCCCTGCTTGTGCTCTCTATCTCTGTCTTTGTCTCTTGCTCTCAAATAAATAAATAAAATTAAAAAAAAAAAGATCGCCGTCATTATGAAAGGAGCTGGAGCCAATTTCTCTTTACAGGAAATGGAATGACCCCCACCAGGGTCTACCTCTAGGACAGAGTCATGAGAAGCCGCCCTCACAGCCCAGAAACCCAACATCTGGGTCACTCCTGACCCAAACTAAGACATTTTTCCAACACTGAGCTCTTCCCCTGCTGCCCCCCTCCCCCTAAAGTGTCTAATGAGAAAAAAAAAAAAAACCTTCATTTTTGTCTCATAATTGGCCGACTTTAAAATCCTAAACTGTAGAGCAACTCTTCATTTGTGACATCACTTTCGAATCCCAGTATGTCCTGGCCTCTCGAGGCCATGTCTTTGTGAACAGCAAAAACTAGGCACCGTTCGCGACGTCCAACAAAGTCAGAGGAAAAGGAACCGGTTTCAGTCCCTGGGGCATCATGAATGTGAAGAGGAGCGACCTACCGTTTACTGAGCCAACTGCGGATGCACGTCAAGTAGTACCTACTCCCGGGGGGCGGGGGGAGGATTACATGAGCTCATACATAAAAATATTAAAATACTCTCTGCCCTACAGCAAGAGCTATAGTCCATGTAGGTTTCTCAATATCATAAAAGCCAGCTACGAAAAGCCCACAATGAATATCATTCTCAATGGGGAGAAACTGAGAGCTTTTCCCTTAAGGTCAGGAACACAACAGGGATGCCCACTCTCACCACTGTTGTTCAACATGGTACTAGAAGTCCTAGCCTCAGCAAACAAACAACAAAAAGAAATCAAAGGCACTCAGACTGGCAAAGAAGAAGTCAAACTCTCTTCGCAGATACTTTATGTGAAAAACCCAAAAGACTCCATCCCCAAATTACTAGAACTCATACAGCAATTCAGCAACATGGCAGGATACAAAAATCAACGCACAGAAATCATTGCATTTCTATAAACTGACAATGTAACTGAAGAAAGAAATTAAGGAATCGATTCCATTTACAATAGCACCAAAACCCCTAAGATACCTAGGAGTAAACCTAACCAAAGAGGTAATATAACTCTAAAAACTACAGAACACTTATGAAAGAAATCGAGGAAGACACAAAGAGATGGAAAACATTCCGTGCTCATGGATTAGAAGAATAAACATTGTTAAAATGTCTATGCTGCCAGAGAAATCTACACTTTTGATGCCATCCCGATCAAAATACCAATGGCGTTTTTTACAGAGCTGGAACAAACAATCCTAAAATTTGTATGGATCCAGAAAAGACCCCGAATCACCAGGAGAATGTTGAAAAAGAAAACCAAAGCTGGAGGCATCATGATGTCTCACTTCAAGCCATATCACAAAGCTGTGATCATCAAGACAGCATGGTACTGGCACAAAAACAGACACATAGATCAATGGAACAGAATGGAGACCCCAGAAATGGACCCTCAATTCTATGGTCAACCAATCTTTGACAAAGCAGGAAAAAATATCCAATGGAAAAAAGACAGTCTCTTCCATAAATGGTGCTGGGAAAACTGGACAGCTACATACAGAAGAATGAAACTGGACCACTCTCTTACACCATATACAAAGATAAACTCAAAATGGATGAAAGACCTAAATGTGAGACAGGAATCCATCAATATCCTCTAGGAGAACATAGGCAGTAACCTCTTCAACGTTGGTCACAGCAATTTATTTCAAGACACGTCTTGAAGGGAAACAAAAGCAAAAATGAACTTTTGGGACTTCATCAAGATAAAAAGCTTCTGCACAGCAACAAAACTAAGATGCGATCCAGAGAATGGGAGAAGATATTTGCAATGACGTTACAGGTAAAGGGCTGGCATGTTTCTTATTAGTAGTATTAGTTGTAGTTTCTTCTCTTTCATGTGCTTCATCAGTGCTTTTTTTGGAAGCACATAAAATACTCAACTTACCCCTCTTAGCTGTGGGAAATTCTGCTGGGCATCTCAGGCCCATCTGCTAGACACGTTATTTCTGCTCCTACATCATACTGGGAATATCAGGTACCAAATGTGGGGCTGACGTGCAGAGATGTAGGACCTTGCAAACTCCCTCTATTTCCCTTGGGAAATGGAGGGGTGCAGATCGTCTGTATCCCAGGTGCCCAAATCTTTGTTCTATCAACTGTGCGACTGAGTAGCCAGGCCCCTCAGGGGTGCCTAGCCCCTGAACTTCCTTTCCTTCTCTCCTTTGCCACATTCAACCCATAGACTGCTTTTTCTGGAAGGCCCTAAAAGCTTAGGTGGGCTTTCTGGACTCAGATACAGAGGACTGACTCCTGGTCTGCCTGGTCACTCCCTCCCAAGACAGGGAGATCTCCCTGGCTGCTGCCTAGGACAAAAAGCAGGACACAAGTGGCTGATGAAAGTGTGGTGGAGGGAAATCATTTGAATTAACTTATTGAAGTATACCCCAACAATGCCAGAGAAACTTTAGAAAGGCCCCTCCAACATCCAAGAGTGAGACTATGTCACCCGTTTCATCACTGGTCCCCAGGACCTGACGCATGGTCTAGGAAATATTTGGAAACTAATTGTCATGAGAAAGAACATCCTCAGTAGTATAATTATTTACTTCCCAAAATCCACCAATAATTATGGCTGGTTAGTTTGTTTTTTCATCATTTAGACACAAGCTGTTTTTGAAAACTCAGAGGAAGAAAAAAATCACACAATAAAATTGTTGGGATAGCTTATATTCAAGTTTGAATACTTTGTGTAAATTAACAAAGTTGAAGTCTATCCTATGTGAATAAATATCTTGGAATCACATTAATTAAATGAGTCTATTGAATTAATTTTCATAGATTTTTCTGATTCCATTGCACATCCTCAAATTAGCAATAAAAGTCAAACTAGAATTTAAAGTTGAGGTCCAAGGAGAGCACATGTTAAATAAACAGACTTGTATAGTTAAAGATTCAACAACAGATGGTAGGAACAGCAAAGTGGAGGAAAACTGCAAAAAAAAATCTTCAAAAAAATAAATGGGTCCTTAAAATAGATGAATGCCAAATAAAACAGAAGGGTGTAAAGAGCCATGGTTTTAGTTGAAAGTGAAGCCTTTCACATCAGCTATTGTGGTGGCCTGGAAAATTCCTAAGTATGGATGCTAGAGAAGGTCTAATGGGGGGGGGGGGGGAGGAAAACATTGGGACAGTTATGCAAGATTTTAATTATAAACCGTAATTTTCATGTGAAATAAAATTATGGGATACTTTTCATGCAAAAAAAATGTTATACTTAGATTTAAAATGTTTATGTGAGAAGCATTCAGAGGTAAAATGTTTTAACAGAAAAACAGAGCAAAGTTTGTGGTTAAGTAATTTCATAAATTTAGCCAGTACACCGTCTCCCCAAAAGTCATTGTACCTGTCTAATAAGAGCCATTTACCATGATTGCTGCCAGAAAGGGTAAACCTTAGAATTATAATATACCAGAGTTTAAAGGTCCTTTGTGATCCTCTGGTCCGACTACTCATTTTACAGGCAAGGAAGTAGAGAGTCAGAGATGCTGTTAAATGAGCTCTCTCATGGCTAGTTAGTGGTGGAATCAAAAACTAAAACCAGGTTTCCTGACTGTTATTCCAGGTCTGAGATCTAGAGACATGACCCTCCCAGATTGCTGGCTACTTCCTTTTGGGGCCACAGATAAGCACCGATCTTCTAGAACCTTCCATTCAGACTTCATGCTCCAGGGTTGTGTCCAGAGTTAAGGAGGATGTTGTGCTTGGCTGGAAGCAGAAATTGTGAAATTCAAACATGTTGGCAAGTGCAAGCATGTGGCTAAATCCACTGAAATCGGGGCAGAAAGCTTTTCTTATATAAATTACTGTTGGAAAGAATGGTAAAAACTTACCCATAATCCATGAGTGTGTTAATTGTTTTCTTTCTTCCGCAGACACTCACTAATTTATTCTGAAGGGAATGATACATTTCCAAATTCTACTTTTACTTTAAAGAAATTCAAACTTCAAGAAAAAAAAGAGTTGAACACTGTATTGTGATTGCTTCAATAGTTAAGAATATCAGCTGTCATGACTTTGAAAAATCATTAGCAAAAATTGGCCATGGAAAAGGGTAATCTGTCTAGTTCACAACAAGCATTCATCTTATACGAGTAAGTAATTCCTAATCTCTTGTTGGAGAGAAACGCAGCACTTAACTGTGGGCTGTCAGGATCGGCTCCCCCCAACCCCCCCAGTGGCTGGCCCCGACAGACCCCCAAGCCTGGCTGGGCTCCAAGCCTTGGCTGCCTTCACACCTCATTCCCTTGGTGTTTTCCTTCTGCTCCTCCTCCGTCTCCTTCATCTGTCTAGCATCTTTTATTTATTCATTTATTCCACTGATACTTCTTGTGCCAAGAAGAAAAGCTAATTGTGTGCCAAGCAAGGTACTGGGTATGTAGGGAAAATACAATGGAAGGCAAAAATAGCCAGCCCTCTCTGCCCTCCCGGAGCTTAGAAACCAAGGGAGGACAGAAACGTTAGGCAAGACATCCCTAGAATAAATGAACAAGCATAAGTGAGGACCCTCAGAGGAGAGGTACACAGCAACGTAGGAGATGGGCACAGAATTTGAGGAGGCTGATGTCAAGCTGCAGTATGACAGATAGGTTGGTGTGAGCCAGGTAGAGATGGCTAGAAAGAGAGCAGTGGGCAGAGGCAACAGTGTGTGCAAAGCCCCTGTCATGGTGAGAGCACATCAAGTGCAGGAAAGACGATCAGGTGGCAGGAGCACAGAGAGGGCCGAGGGGCATGGCGCGGAGTGAGGCTGGAAGGCCAGACAGGGACTTGGTCTCCAGAGCAGTGGGAGCCTCTAAAGGTTTCAAATAGAGGTAGCATTGGCTATGAAGACTGAGAAGGTCACTTGGTTCAATCAGAGAAGCAGAACCACTAAGAAAAAGTAGCACTGAATGTCATTACAAGGATAGATATGAATGCATGTATTTGTTACAGCGGTTGGACGTTATACAGTTGTGGTTGTTTGTACAGTCTCTGTAAGGCTGCTGTCTTCACCTCGGGTCCACTGATGTTGGAGCTCAGAGTCCAAAGGACAGGCAGTCAGCAAGGGAAGATGGATGTAAAGCAGGGACCCATACTGGCACACATAAAGACTGAGACCCATGTCGGTTCTCATTGCCTCCCTTGATGACGTCGTTGTCCTGCAACACATGCTGGCTCCCGGCATCACAGAGATAAACAGGCACCTGGCCCAGGAGTCAGAGAAGCTAAAGGAAAAATCCAGGGGAAGGCAGGGCAGTTGCAGGGCTGGCTGCTGCCCCACCCCAAGGAGGTGAGCCCGCTGATAAGGGACAAGGTGTGAGTTGTGCTCCCTTCCGCTCTCCATTCCCACAAGAAATGTCCCTTGTGGCCCACCCTAACTGGAAACACTGGGGAAAGAGAACCTGGGGAAGGTGGTTGCGCCTAGCCGAGTTGATGCTTTACAAAGCTACCCAGGCAGCCTGGACACAATGGGCGTGCAAACCCTTCCACATTCCTCTCTGGCCGCTCCCACCCTGGTCTCCTGGGTCAATGTGCGTGTTCAGGGACATAGCCACTCCACTCTGCAGGAAGTCGTACTGGGGAAAGATTTGGAATTCCCGGATGAGCCACCAACAGACGAAGGTAGGGAAGCAGCAGCTAATCACAGTATACGTCCACTCGGCAGTGATGCAAACCTCCACCCTCCCAAGCAGGATGAGTCGAGGGAAAAGAGGCTCTCTTAATGGCCAAATCAAACAGAGAGTGGCAGGCTTCTGGAGATAATGCTGAACCCTGCATGATGTGTCAGTGGAACGAAGTGTCTGATGTCATTACATCTTTGGTATGTCTACTTAGACTGAGGGTGTTTTTCTGTCTCCTCCTACCTGAGGATCTCTAAGCCATACACAAGAGGGTCCGATACAATTTGGCCACCACTTTTCTCCGCGTTGGGGAACCAGAACCATGCCTGTAATAAGACATTCTGTGATGTAAGATCAGATTTGAGAAAAAGGGTATTTGGTGCTCAGTAGTCCTTCAGATTGGCCGTACCTTAGAATCACCTGCAGAACTTTATAGTCTGTCCAAATCCAAGTCCCCCACAGCTTGGGGTGAGGATGAGGCATCACTAGTTCCTAAAGGTCCCAAGGTGACTCTGATGCGGAGCCAGTGTTGAGAACCAGGGATCCCGTCTAAGCGTCTTGTTTCTAGGTAATGAAGCTAAGCCATAGAGAAGTTAGGTGTGTTGCCCAGCAGTGCCTACAAGGAATGGGATCCCAGTGTCCTCACTCTTAAACTGGGGCACTTTCCCCTGTGTATCCTACAATATCCCCTGTTGAAACGAAGAAACATAAATTAAAACTGCATTCTCTACTGTGTTCTGAGTAGAAAATATGTTATTTATAGAAGACAGCAAGGCTGACAACTCGGTCATTCACTCAAACTCCTGAAGCCCGTAGACAAACACATGCGACCCTACAGTTTTCACGCTTCCCAGCAGTCTGCCGTAGGTTACCTTGTCCATAGCATGAGAAAGAGAAAGGAAAGTAGGTGAGTCTAGGAATGTATTGTTCCATGGAATACATTTTAGAATGAAATGACGGGAGAGCTTAATAGCCAATAACTAGGTCTCCTAAAAATGGAACCCCTCTTAGCTAGCATCCAGTCACATGCTCAGTCTAGAATAGAGCCAGGAGCCTCTGAGACAGTCTGCTTTAAAAAGAAAAACAATAGAGAGAAGGAAATGGTGAATTGGATTAAAAAAACTTTTGTAAATAAGTAAAGCAACATTCAACCTATAGTCTGTCCTCAAAATTACCATTAATTATTTTTTAATAGAAACAAAATTGAATGATCAGACATTTTCAATCTGGTGATCACATAACATACCAATATCTACTTTTGCTATCTTCTTCCTTTATTTTTTTAAGTATATTTTTAAGTATCAATTACATTTTAATGTCATAGCAAAATATCTAGTGGTAGGGAATATTTATGACATTCACATTTATGATGTAAATATCTGCAGGGTTTTTTTGATTCAAGTATAATTGACATGCCATTGTTGTATCAGTTTCAGGTGTACAACATGGTGATTTGACAAGTCTATATATTACTCAGTGCTCACCACCAGATGTTTATGGTGACAGATGGTGACTTTTTATAAAATTATAAACACAAAATTGCAACATTATTTCTATTAAAATCATACATTCTCATTTCAAAGAACTCAAGAGTTGAGGACAAGTGCAAAGAAAAAAAAGGAAAATAATCTTCCAGATTGCACCATCCAAAATAACAATGTTGACTATCAGGTAGACATCAGTTTAGATTCTTTCAAAGAATATGTGTCTGAGAGAGAGTCTGGCTGGCTAGATAGACCAACTGTAAAATGGGGATCATACCCCAATGCCTTTTTTTTTTTATTAAAACACGTATATTTAGGTCAGTTTTACTTATATACAGAAGTAAGAGAAATTGAGGTAACAGTGGAGGAATTCTGAACCTCATGTAAATGTTTCCTGTGCGACATATTGTTTCTTTAAAGATGCCTCAACAGTTTAGAAAGAGATTGGAAAAGGGATTGGAGTCGTAATATTTGTGTTGACCACGTGGTTCAGTTTTGTGTCCTACCAATCCACTCCCTGCTGTGAAAAACACGTATTAAAACTTCTTCCCATTGCTCTTTTCTCCACCTCCCCATGTTAGCAGTTCATTCTGATTCTTTCCCTCAACAAGTGTTAACTGAAGGTCAGCTTTGTGCAAAGCACGTTCAGGGTGCCGGGCCCACTGCTACGGGCTGTAGACAGAGCACAAAGTTCTCACCTGTCATGGGTCTTGCATTTTAACAGAGAGGAAACGTAAACGACAACATGGCCATTGTGCTGATTCTGTTCACTAAGGCTGACAACTCCTCAGTGTTGTCTTTTAATTAAATTCGTTCCGTGCATATATCGAAGTCGAGGTCTAGGCAGACTAGAGAGAGAGCCAGACACCCTTTATGAAAACAGGAGGATGCTTGAAATTCCCCTCCATCATTGAAAGTCAGCCCGTCCTTGACTTACCTTCTTACCTTCCTTTGTCCCCACACCCCT
The DNA here is from genome assembly GCF_023065955.2 of Ursus arctos. Classification (NCBI taxonomy): domain Eukaryota; kingdom Metazoa; phylum Chordata; class Mammalia; order Carnivora; family Ursidae; genus Ursus; species Ursus arctos. Next base: position 28,332,685 of record NW_026622930.1, on the reverse strand, counting down.
CGCCATTCTGCCTCTTTAAAAGAAGGGAAAGCTCTCTCCTGCCAGACTCACAGGCCAAGTTTCCCTATCCTGCTTCCTCCTGTGTTTGCTTTTGAGGAGCAAGGACCAGGACGAGGGCTGCAGTTACAGGCTGAGCCTTTCTCCCCTGCTTCTCTGCAGAATTTCTGTGACTACAGCTTTGCACATGAGTGGTGTTAGGTTATGAGGTCTCTCTCCCTTTTTGGTTGCTGCTCATAATATTTTGATTTGGTTTTCACTATTTTGATGTTGTCATTGTTCATTTGATTATGTATCGCTAAGTTAGAAAAATGTTACGATCAGAATTTGCTATCTTATTTTCTTTTTGAAAATACCATTATGAACACGAATCCCTGATAGAAAATCAAGCCATCATGTGCTCCCTGGAGTAGGGGGTAGAGATGTATGTGAACTAGATTTTCCTTGTCTGCCTCCTTGTATGGGATCGTTTTCTAAAGAATAATGTCTACTCTGTCTCTTTTAAGCCTTCCCAGCCCTGGCTTGTTCTCCTAAAGGGCTTCAAAGCTGATGGGAGAATCTTTGATAATTGGCTGGGTTCACAAGACTCATTGTTGCAACACATTCCATCACTTGTGAGGGTACCACAACTATGTTGTTACTGGAAATAAAGAGCAAAATTCACAAATGATTTTATATCTATGAGATGTTGCTCAAGTGAGGGGATGCTCGATGGGTAGAGTTGGACGACATGACCTCCCGGGTCCCTTGCAACCTGGCAATGCTGTGGCAGTTTGGGATTTCCAAGTGATTCCAATGAGAAAGAAAAGGGAATTGTCTAAATAAATTTTAAAAAGCTACATGGGAAAGCTTTCTGTAGGGCTTAAATTATAAAAGGTTGCATGTGACAAAGCAAGGAAACTAAGTAGAAAAACATAAAGTATCCAAAGCTGAAAGAATAATATTCGGATAGGCTAACAGGGAGAAAGGTCGGAGTCTTGTGAAAGATCTGGAAGTCAACAACAACAACAAGACAGATTTGGAGACACAAGAAGGATGAGGGGAGATCTCAGAGGAAATAGATGGCTCAGTGATCATATTTGAGGGTATTTTAATAAAAAGACTTTGAAAGGTATGGGTAGAGTACAGAAAGTAACAAGAGATGAAGCAAATCAGACGCTGAGGAGAGTAATTATTTGGGAAGGCTGACAAGACAGAAGCAGTGGCTCTCAGTGATGGACCCCAGCCAACCCAAGAAATCACACAGGAGTGAACTGACCCCACTGTCTTTCTCTTCTCCCCTGCCTGCTGCTACCTTCCATTGACTGAACCCAACAGAAACCAGAGGGCAAGGGGAGCCATCTATATGGTCCATCCAGGGCCCAGAGCACAATGGAGAAAGGTGGTGTTTCTTAAGGGACAAACAGGACATGTCCAGCAAGAAGGACAAAGAGGGGCCAGAACTACTTAGTATTTAAAGAGGTTGAGTTGTTACAGTACTTGACGATTAGAAAGCAGATGAATTCAGTATCAACTCCATGTTTATCCTTCCTATCAAAAGTTGTGAGGGAAATAAGCAAACAGGATTGGAGTCCAAATAGTCCGGACCGTAAACCAATACTTAATGACTTTAAACCAGTTCAGTCTGTGGGCCTATATGACTCTTATCTGAGAGTGCTGAAAAAAAATAATGTTCAAGTTCCAGAAAGGGTCAAAATAGTACATTATTGAATCTGTAATAAAACTACTGAAATTAAAAGGAATGGGAAAGGTCTCAGGTATCTTAACGTCAGGAAGATAGTGATGGCACCCCTCACAGTTGGGGATATTGCTGGAGCAATGCTGGTATAGAATAAGGTTGCCTTTACCCCAGCCAAGCAGTTCCACACAGTGAGGGTTAATCAGCAGTGACGCTTCCATGGCATGGAGGAGAGAGAGCACAGGACCCTCTGTGACCCACTCCTGTTCAAGTTTTTGTGAAGGACTTGAATGGAGACAGGAGGTATATTCATATCAAAGTTATGACTGATTCAAACCTGGGAAGGAAAAGCTATTCTGAGGCACTCTCTCAAGACGCCTCAGGGCACAAGGCCACGGGAGGGGTGGAAATTCCAGAGGACTGGAATCGTAGGGACGGAAGGTGGAGCGGAGGTGTTTGAGGAAGTCTGTCTGATAGGCTCTGGATGGAACCAGAGCTGGGTGGTCCATCTATCTTGGACTAGCGCTGCCTCTGAACTTCAGACTTCAGCTCCTACGAATGCCCCTCACCCCTCAAGGAAACCGCTGTCGCCAGCCCCCTGCTGCCAACCAGCATGCTGTGTGAGCTGTCCCCAGGCACACGGAGACACCGCATGCCTCAGGACGCTGTGTGGCCCCATGGAGCCAGCATGACCAATAGGCTAAACAACAGTGTTTTAAAAGATCTCAACTGATGGACCAAATGAAATGAAATGTTATGTAAGGGGGGAAAAATTCCTTGACAATTAGAAGTGTTTCAAACAGAATCAGCCACATTTTGAGAAGTGGTCCCTGGAGCAAGAATGTGAGGAGAGGGCTTGGGAGGCACCTGTCAGAGAGGCTGGACTTTATCCCGGCAAGCTCTTTCCTGCCATCCCAATCTCTCGTTCATGAGACTGAACGTCAGGCAGGACGGTGGAAGGCAGCGTGGAAAGGAGGGGGAAGAGGACCTTTTCACAATATTTTGTATGGAGGCTGAGTGACAGGACCACCACAGCAGTCATTGCCACAGCTGGAATTGTAGGGTCTGAATTAGGAGACGTGACACAGCGAGAGCACATCGGAGGTGCTATCTACACAGTGAAACACGCATTTTAAGAGAACGATGACAAATCTCAGCTTCTCATTAGGAGAGCGACCCGCACGGTGTTGTGGCTGGGAAATTCATCAGCAGGAAGGACGGTGCAAGTGGGGATCCTGGAGAACCGAAACACACAAAGGGATTCACAAGAAGTTGAAGAAGACAATCTCTCCCCCTTGCTCTCTCTGACAAAGAAATAAATAAAATCTTAAAAAAAGAGTCAACACCTATTTTGTACGTCATATGTATCACACACTGTGTGCTTACAATAAAGTAAGCTAGAGAAAAGAAGATGTTGAGAAAATACCTGTACAATACTGAATTGTGTTTATTGAAAAAAATCTGCATATAGGTGGACCAGTGCAGTACAGACCCGTGTTATTCAAGGGCCAACTGTACGATTTTCCTTAGTTACCTTGACACTGTTACATACCATTCATAATTAATTATATTGACTTGTATTGTATCATGTCATATTGGTTTTTTTTTTTTTTAAAGATTTTTATTTATTTATTTGACAGAGATAGAGACAGCCAGCGAGAGAGGGAACACAAGTAGGGGGAGTGGGAGAGGAAGAAGCAGGCTCATAGAGGAGGAGCCTGACGTGGGGCTCGATCCCGGAACGCCGGGATCACGCCCTGAGCCGAAGGCAGACGCTTTAACCGCTGTGCCACCCAGGCGCCCCATGTCATATTGGTTTTTTAAAAGATTTTATTTGTTTGTCAGAGAGAGAGAGAGAACAAGCAGGGGAAGCAGCAGGCAGAGGGAGAAGCAGGCTTCCAGCTGAGCAAGGAGCCTGTTAAGGGACTCGATCCCAGGACCCTGAGATCATGACCTGAGCTGAAGGCAGACGCTTACCTGACTGAGCCACCAGGCGCCCCTGTATCATGTCATACTGTATTGTATGATCTAATACCAAGTCCCAAGGTCGTCTTCTTTTAAAAACTGCTAACTATCATGGGGCACCTGGCTGGCTCAGTTGGTAGAGCATGTGACCCTCGATCTCTGGTTTGTGAGTTCAAGCCCCACCTTGGGTGTAGAGATTACTTAAAAATAAAGTCTTAAAAAAAAAAAAAACTGGTAACCATCCATAACCCCTGTGGCAGAGCATAGATCATTCTGGAAGGCTCTGGGTTCTCTCCTGTATATCCCATGCAGCATCACCCCAAGCTTCCTGTGTTGGGGTGTCTACTTTTTTTTCCTTCAAAACCCTTAGTCTTTGCTTGTGTGCTTGTTCAGAGAACCATCTTGCAGTAATGAGTCTGTACTGGCTAATTCCACGGAAAGCTTTGCTTCCCTCCAGGACTCTGGTACTGCTCTTCCCTGTCCCTCAGATACGTGCTGTCCTCCTTCGCTGTCACTTTCACCCCGGCAAGGTCAGTGTTAGTCCAGGCAGTGAGCTGGAACAGCCCCCTTTTAAAGCCCCTTGGTCAGGAAACATTTCCTCCTTCTGGAATCCAACCTTGGATGAAACACAGATGCCATGACCTTTCCGATGCATTGACATTAAAACCCCTCCTCCTCCCATCATGGAAGCTCTGGGGAAATGGCTCATTGCTGTGATGGAGGGACCATCCCATGGCCCCCCAACAGATCAAGAGCCACCATCACCATCTTGTTTTCTTAACTCATGCTTTATTCTTTTTTTTTTTAAGATTTCATTTATTTATTTATTTAGAGAGCTAGCACGGGAGCAAGCAGAGGGAGGGGCAGAGGGAGAGGGAGAATTTGGGGGAGACTCCCTGCTGAGCACCAGCAAGACAGGGGCCTGGATCCCATGACCCTGAGCTTATGACCTGAGCTGAAACCAAGAGTCGGGCACTTAACCAACTGAGCCACCCAGGCGCCCCTCGTGCTCTACTTTTATCACTTTTGTTGTGATCTGCGTGACATGGGGAAGGTGACCAGCGTAGTAGGAGAAGCAGCCCTACACTTGAAACAGCGCGGCCAGAGATTAAACCTCAGGGTTTGCTTTGCCTTCTGTTCGCAGGCAGTCTTCCTCTCTACTCCGCTGGAGTGGAGTCACTGGAATACTTGGCTCCTGCTTTCTGCCTAAGATGCGCTCCCCAAAAAGTTGTATTTCAATCAAGTTGCATACTAAAGCTGACTCTGCTCATTAATGCACGGATGACTCTTACTCTTTAAAGGAAATGTTGAGGGTCCTTCTCGTTGTGCAAGACAGACTTGCACCAAGATCTGTACTCCTAATGAATCTCAGATGACTTGAGGATTTGCAAATTCTGACATTATCTATAATTTTGTCATTTGATTTTTAAATGATCATTGCTTTCAATGTTTATGGTAATCTTTTCAATGCTGATGATAGTTATTACGTATATACCATGTAAACAATCACCTTATGACTAAACACTGCCAAGAGGTATCAGTGCCTATCACCTGGGCATTATCTCAAATAACATCATTTAACTTTAAATGTTTGCAAAGCATAGCTGGCTGTCATTTGGTTGACAACATCTGTCTTGTACTCATTTTGTCCTGTGTTGAAATCTATCACCAGGTGCAAAATCAAAACTTCTCTTTTGCCATGAGAGTTCACAGTGGAATGACATTTTTCTAGACCGGGAATTTAGTTTCTTGGAGTAGTTAATAAATCAACCTGGCATCATACAATTGGCATAGTACGTCAAAGGCACACACTACTTGAAGTGTCACGGTCTAATGATAAAGGACAGAAAAGGGCATATTAGGTAGTTGATATGTTTCTGCTAAATGAAGTTGTGGCCGTCTGTACAAACTGAAGTTTCACAGTAATTTGGAAAAATTAAAATGATGGAGGAATAGATCATCACAGGGGGCCTGCCCCGTTGCACCATACCTGGTTTACTGTGGTAGCAGATTATTCTTTGTGTTCCATTTTGTTATAAGCAACTCAGCGGAAAATATAAAATGACTCTTATTTTGATGAAACAAAGTGTTTTTATTATTTTTTAAGTTTTTAAGTCATGTATCTCAAGGTACAGTTGGATTGGTTCTGTAAAAGCAAGTACAGTATTTTAAAAATAGTGATGATAACAAGAATAATAATAGAGACTCCAGTGAGGGGGTCCACTTTGTTCATTGTCCAAGGCTGAAGTTAACAAAACACGCAACATGTAAATTACTCTTTTTGCCGCCGGTATTCCCAGCCTACAGCAATGGCAAGTGCATATTATTTGCCCTAAGAAGCACAAGAGTGGTAATTTAGGGTCAGTAAAGCGACATCCATCACAAGGATTAACGCTTCTGAATTAATGCTTCTGTCCCTCTATATTTATTTGTGCATTCATTGGCCGTATGACTTATGTAAGAACTAAAAGCATAAAAAGTTTATTCCTCGTTTTATGTTTATAACACTGAAATCAAAAGAATGTAAATACTGGAGCACCACGAAAACGTGCTCTTTACAGAGCTCTGTATCATCACTCACTTTTGAGAAACGTTGATCTGAATATTCCTACCCCTGGCAGACGCCAAGCCCTGGCCACAAACGTTCAGGCTGATTTTCTTTTCTTTTTTTTTCTTTTTTTTTTTTAATGATTTTTTATTATATTATGTTAGTCACCATACAGTACATCCCCGGTTTCCGATGTAAGGCTCGATGATTCATTAGTTGTGTATAACACCCAGTGCACCATGCAATACGTGCCCTCCTTACTACCCATCACCGGTCTATCCCATTCCCCCACCCCCCTCCCCTCTGAAGTCCTCAGTTTGTTTCTCATAGTCCATAGTCTCCCATGGTTCATTCCCCCTTCTGATTACCCCCCCTTTCTTTATCCCTTTCTTCCCCTACCGATCATCCTAGTTCTTATGTTCCATAGATGAGAGAAATCATATGATAGTTGTCTTTCTCTGCTTGACTTATGTCACTTAGCATTATCTCCTCCAGTGCCGTCCATGTTGTAGCAAATGTTGAGAACTCGTTCTTTCTGATAGCTGAGTAATATTCCATTGTATATATGGACCACAACTTCTTAATCCAGTCATCTGTTGAAGGGCATCTCGGCTCCTTCCACGATTTAGCTATTGTGGACATTGCTGCTATGAACATTGGGGTGCATATGGCCCTTCTTTTCACTACGTCTGTATCTTTGGGGTAAACACCCAGTAGTGCAATGGCTGGATCATAGGGTAGCTCAATTTTTAACTTTTTAAGGGACCTCCACACTGTTTTCCAGAGTGGCTGTACCAACTTGCATTCCCACCAACAATGTAGGAGGGATCCCCTTTCTCCACATCCTCTCCAACAATTGTTGTTTCTTGCCTTGTCTATTTTTGCTATTCTAACTGGCGTAAGGTGGTATCTCAGTGTGGTTTTGATTTGAATTTCCTTGATGGCTAATGATTTTGAACATTTTTTCATGTGTCTGTTAGCCATTTGTATGTCTTCATTGGAAAAGTGTCTGTTCATATCTTCTGCCCATTTTTTGATTTGTTTATTTGTTTCTCGTGTATTGAGTTTGAGACGTTCTTTGTAGATCTTGGATACCAGTCCTTTATCTGTAGTGTCATTTGCAAATATCTTCTCCCATTCCGTGGGCTGCCTCTTAGTTTTTCTGACTGTTTCCTTGGATGTGCAGAAACTTTTAATCTTGATGAAGTCCCATAAATTCATTTTATCTTTTGTTTCTCTTGCCTTTGGGGATGTGTCATGAAAAAGGTTGCTTTGGCCGATGTCGTAGAGGTTGTTCAGGCTGATTTTCTTTTCTTTTTGTTACCCACTCTGAGCTCTGAATGGGAATATTTTGCAAATATTCCAGAACTGCCTATTAAGCCTCAAATTCATAAAGTACCATATTTATAACTGAGGTTGATTTTCTTAATTTAAATTCCTCAACGTGTTTCCAGTTCAAGTTAGCCCCGATACATAAAGGGACAACCCCCCCCCCCCAAAAAAAAAAAGTCAAGCGAAGTCATTCTGTTTAGGCCTTTTAGTGGACCTCCGTGAGTGCTGGAAGGAAGTAGCATTTGACGCCTGACCTTCGGCTCTGCGCCAACATAACCAGAGTCAGTAGCTGCCCACCACTCACAGGGAGCTGATCCTCCCGAATCAGGCTCAGGATGAAGCAAGCATTTCTCTCCTTGAGCTTTCTGAGCCAGCGAGAGAGTATGGTTTGACAGCGGACTGCCTGGATTCACATCCCACCTCTTTCACCAGCTCTGTGGATGTTTAATTTCTCAGTGCTTCCACCACAAAATGGGTCTGATACTAGTGTCAGGACCCCCGTGGTGGTGGTGTGAGGGTCAGACAGCTGAAAGGGTACATAGGAAATGCCTAGAACAGTGCCTGGCCCATGGTAAGCATGTAATGAATGTTAGCCGCCAGCATCATTCCTTTTACAGTTACTGTTGTTACTACTGCGGCCGCCTGGGAGGGCCCAGGGACCTTACCCTTGAGGGATGACAGTGTTGCACCCTGATTGCGACATCTGCATAAAGACAAGACACAGACTGTGGGCAGCCAGTGTTCTGGTCTCAGGAATGCTCCTGGCCAGCCGAACTGCAGGATCAGCACCAGGCTCCGAAAGAACTGGAAACATCTACTGAGAGGCTGATGATGTCGTTGTCAAACATTCGCAGTCTCCTGGGAGGGTTTGGTGCTTCATTTATCCTCTCTCATCCATGCCTTCCCCTGGCCAGCAGTTGACAGGAGCTGACACACTGGGGAAAAGGTGGCAGGGGCGCCTGGGTGGCACAGCGGTTAAGCGTCTGCCTTCGGCTCAGGGAGTGATCCCGGCGTTATGGGATCGAGCCCCACGTCAGGGTCCTCCGCTAGGAGCCTGCTTCTTCCTCTCCCACTCCCCCTGCTTGTGTTCCGTCTCTTGCTGGCTGTCTCTCTCTCTGTCAAATAAATAAATTAAATCTTTAAAAAAAAAAAAAAAAGAAAAGAAAAGGTGGCAGCTAAGTGGAAAAGGTGCTTTGGCAGTAAGCCGGCAAGGGGCAGAAAGCCAGGCTGAAGATCTTGGGTGTGGTGGTGTGGTTTCTTCCCCAGACAATAGGGAACCTGGATGTGGAGACAAGAAGTGCTTCTAGACCCTGTGGCACTCTACATGGGCAATGATAACTATTAATCTGTAAATCACAATGATCCTGCTGGGGAGGCGGGATCATTGGACACGTGAAGAACATGGACGTTGGGGCTGGTCCTGGGTGTGATCTCGGTGCTGTCATGCACTGGCTGGATGATCTTGGATAAATTACTTAGCAAATCTGTACCTCCGTTTGCTCACCCACAAAACAGACATGAAATACACATAAAACAGTAAACCGCAGAGAGGCAAAGCACTTGGAACAGCCCCTGGCACATCCTCAGACCAAATGCGTGCTCATCATTGCTTCCTGCCTCTTTGGGCCGTAGTTTCTGCATCTGAGACAAGAAGCAATTGGACCGCATGACATCACATCCCTCCCTCCATACTCAGGGTTTTGATGGGCAGGTCGAGGGCTGTGCTTTTGGCCTCGCGTGGCAGTGGTTTATAGTGTAGCGCAGGGGACGTGCGGGATCTTGGAGACGGGAAGACAGGTTAGGCTATGCCTGTTTCCACTAACCTCCCTCCTTCCCTCCCCCCTCCACGCCCCACCCCAGCCGCACATTCAAGCAGGAGCCACGGCCCTAGTTCACTGAGTCCAGGCAGTGTGAGAGAAGTCAAGGGAGCAGCTATAACCTCGTCTTTTGCTGCCAGGGTCTACATTCAAAATAATCTTCTTTGCCAGGAAATGGAATTGGAAGTAGGTAGAAAAAAATTAGAACAGTATCAGGAAGATAGGAAAATGTGTTTGGGTCTTTTCAGATGTTGTTGTTGTTGTTGTTGTTTCAGTCTTTGGTTTTTGCTTTTGTCTTTCTCTGAAATCATGGTGCAGCCGGGATATAGACCGAGCGGGCCCACAGATAGGAAGGCACACCCATGGCTGAGTTCTAAGCCCAAGAGAATGTTCCAGACCTCCCTTCATGGAAGGTGACTCGAAGCACACGTATTCTGCTGGGTTGTCCTTTCTCACCTCTCTTATCCCCTTTCCTGTCTTCCTCTATCCTCGAATCCCAGCAGATAAAAGCTCAATTCTGCTGAGAGGATGCAAGTCACAAGTGGTCAGGTGAATTACAACCAGAGCACCGCGGAGATAAGAAACAAGACTGGCGCCCGGGCAGGCCTGGGAGGGGGACGCGGGACACTCACCATTATCAAATTGTGCAATTTAGCAAGTGGCCGGTGGTAGGCTGGGATGATAGCCAGTTAATCTGTTTTGCATGCACTCTGAAGATGTGAAGCTGGAGCCCACCCAGGGAGCAGACTGTCTTAGATGGCTTTTCCCAGCTCGCTGCAGAGGACACCAGTAAAATTAACCAGAGACGTGAGCGGGCATCAGGATAAACACAAGAACCTGGGGGGGCGGGGGGCTGTAAACCATGAAAGAAAGTACTGCTAACTGGCAAGAAGTCCTAGATGTTAGTATTATAATCAGTAATAATAAAAACCTAGCATTTATGGAGAGCTTGCTTTGGGTACTTTTTCAAGTGCACTTTTTTTCCCTCCTTGCTGCCCAGGTAGGTGACCCTGGTAGGGACAAGGGGATCAGCCAGTTTTGGTTACTGGGTGAGGGATAGGGTGGGAGGCCAGGGCTGGGGGTCACTAAAGTGTTATCTTGCAAAGGGCAGCCCATGAACTGTAACTAGGGGCTCCGTTATCTGGTGGGTTTGGGAAGCTGGAAATGAGGTTCCCACACGTTAAATACCTTCTCACATTAGAACACAGAAGTGTGCCATGGATTTTCCCTGACCTGGATTTAAGTCACTCTGAAAGGCATTTTTATCCTCCCAGCACCCATGGGAAGTGGCTGCTCTCGTGACCTTCACTGTCTAGGTGAGGCAGCAGAGGCACAGAGAAACTCCAGAGCTTGCCCCTGTTGACCCAGTCTGCAAGTGGCAGAGCCAGGCTAGGGACTTGGGCGGTCTGGCTCCGGAGTCCCAGCACGGACCTCCTCCAAGCTGCCTATGCTGCAGGAGTGAGACAGTGTGAGGACACCAGGGACCGCATCCCGTCAGGTGAACATCAGAGTGTTTAAGTCAAACTCAGATCCATTACCCAAAATACCGTGTGTGTGCACGTGACTGTTAATTCCTTCAGCCATCCCCGAGGTCCCCGTGTGTGCCAGCCCCTGGGCTGGATCCTGTGGGGTAGACGAATCATGCAAAATACGGCACTCAACCCCCAGTGGGTACAAAAAGTTTCCAGAAAGCATTATAACACAAGAGGAAAATGGTAGATGCTAAAAGCGAAGTATGGACAAAGTGCAGCAAATTCATAAAGGACAGGGATACTCTCTGTACCTGTGGAGTCCAGGAAGACTTCTCAGAGGAGGTGGCCTTTGTGCTAGGACTTGAAATAGGAGTAAAACTTGAGAATGGAGCAGAGGGTAGGAAGGACAAATAGGTAAGGGGGGTTGGTTCGGGGTACGGTAAAAGGGGCGATTTGGCCACCTGAAGGTATGAGAGAGAGAGAGATGGCCTGAAGGACCAGGAGGGCTGTCACCGGTGAGCAGGGTCGGGGAGAAGTCAGAACAGACTCAGAAGGCAGCTCGGCCAACCCCCTCAATTTACAGATGACAGACCCAAAACTTAGGATTAAGTGGCTGGCACAGGGCAATCATTAGTTCATGGCAACAGCATGTCTCAGACCTGGGCTTTCCCCCAGTTTCCGTGGTACTCCTCCCCAGGTGCAAACAGGTGAGTGTCAAGGATGTCAAAATGCCAGGAAAGCTTCACTTTTTAGCCTGCATGTAGAGTTAGTATCAGCTCAAGACTGCCCCTGTCTGCGGGCAAGGCTAAGCACCCTCTGTATGCCAGGAGAAACTGAGGATTTGAGGAATCAAAGCGGCAGCAGACACTTGGGAGAAGAGAGGCCTCCAATTCACCATCTCCTAAATTCTGGAACTGCTGGCTTAATGACACTTCTGTCCTAAGCAGCCATCCCTGCAGCATAATTTACAAGGCTAACTCCACGCCACTCTGCTTCCCCCCTACCATCCTTAGATTAATCTAAAACTCTTCTTGCCCCACCTACTCATTTGTTCCCCTTGTTATCTCTTGGACCGCAGCAATTCACAAGGTCATCTGATCCGTACAACCCGAGGGTCCGGAACACTTTTCAAACTCGTAAACAACCTTCAAAGTAACTTCAGCTAGAAGCACGTTTCCCCTGGCCTTCATTATTTGCCTCTGGAAAACGCTGCGGCATCACAGACTTCACATACCACCTCTAGAACTAAGAAATTAAGCAATCATTCCGAGTACCCATGATTATCAATTTAGAAGAAATAAGAAATCAATATCGCGATCATGGATCCTGGCATTTTTTCCCCTAACCGGAGACGCTGCCGGTGGAAGCGTCGCGGCTTTCAAGAGCAACAGCGCTCCCGTGTGGTGATCATGCGCATTGCACCGCTGGAAGGAATCCCGGCCTCCGGCAAGGACATCTATTCACCCCAAAATAATATCCGTCTTAAACCGACAGGCTGTCTCTGCCAAAAAAAGGAGCACAGTTACGTTTTATTGTACTGATTTCTGTCTTATAATTTAGCGAGGATCTCTTTTTCCCTGTGAAACGAGGAAAAGGGCAGCAAGCAGCATGGGTTGGTTGAATCATTTCCAGGGTTTGCAAGTGTGGGGTGAGTGGAAGGCATGGCATTGGAGAGATGGAGAGAATATCAGGCGCGAGGAAGAGTGGCAGAATGGCTGGGAGCCAGGGAGTAGAGGGAAGTGGGCTAAGACTTGTCTGGTAATAAAAATGATGGCAAATGTAATAGCTTGTATTTTCAGCGAAACCAAAGGCTGCATAGAAGGGTCTTGCATACAGAACAGAGAAGTAAATTGGTGTCACCAAAATTCAGAATTTCTAGCTATGATATCATGCCTTCAGTGGTTGCCTCCTACCTCAAGCTGACCCTCCATGCTCTCTTGAGAAAGAGGAATCTAGTTTCTCCTGTGAGCCAAGTGTCTGGGATACTCCCTCTCCAGGAGCCTCGGAAACCACCACGCCCTGACCTCTGAAGAGCCATGCTAGAGGGCAAGCACTGGACTCAAAACCCCGAGACTGGATTCTTTTCCCAGCGTCAGGGGCTGCTGGGGTGGGACGGTATTCATCACTGATGCCTTGATTGTTCTTAAGTTCTCTGTGGACTCCCCACCCCTGACACCCACACCCTGCCTGCAGCTCCCACCTCCTCCTCTCTTGGAGGCCGCTGCACCCTTGACCTGTGGTGTGCGGCCCGCGCTCCCAGTGTCCTCATCTGAGAAGTGGGAATAATGCCACCTGCCGACCTCACAGACTTGTCTCAGGGGTTAAACTGGATTTGAGGATGGAATTCTTGAATCATCATAACTATAACGTGCAGCTTTATATCTGCAATATAATATAAATCAATATATAATAACATATGTAAATTTACATAGTATCTTTATTATTTATTATAATAAAGGGGTGGGATAACCTAGTAATTCTTGTTAGTGTCTACATCCTTGGGGAAACCAAATCTAGAACGATGAGATGGAGAGGTGGCCCTGGCTGGAATTGAATGGAAGGAGAAAGGAGTCTTCTCAGTGAGCCAGCCCAAGAGACAGGGAGTGGGTGCCCGTATAGGGTGGGGCGGGGTCAAATCTGAGGAGTATCAAAGGAACAAGTACACTGGTGTCACAGGTGGAGGGAATCGCCAGGTAAGCAGATATAGGACTGACACGCCTACCAGCCAAGGGAAGCCAGGAACCACCAGAAGCTGGGAGAGAGGTACCAAGCAGTTTCTCCCTCGAAGCCTCCAGGAAGAACCATCTCTGCTGACACGTTGATTTTGAATTTCTGGCCCTCAGAAGATGGTCCTTCAGCAATGTTTTGAATGAGGAACACAACTTTGGGTAGATTCATTTAGGAATCATCAGTGTCAGAGCTGGCTTTAGACAAGATCATGAAATAGCCAGAAAGGGTCTGATAGGGCCCTTTCTTCTCCCACCCATATTTCCTCCATGTAATCTCCATCTGTCCCTCCTGCATGTGCTGGACGGCCTCAGGCTGGCTTTCTCCCCTCAAAGCCAAACGGCTGGTGCCTAATTCCAAGATATAAGATGAGATAGAAATAACTATTAGCAATGTACTCATTACAAAATCATTTATCACAATCAAGTCATAAGTCAGGGCACCCGCCCACCCTCCCATCATTCCTTCAGTGCTGGGTTAGAGTTATGATCAACAAAAGCAGACTTATTCCTCTCCTCATGTGGCTTCCAGTCTCCTGGGGACATTTACTCAGGTGGTGAAGCCGTACAGGTGGCATTTCGGGCCTGAGTTGGTTCCAGTAAATGTAGGGGGCAGGGTCTCCTAGGGCGGCCACCAGCTTGGGGGTTTTCTTGGTAAGGCCTGGTGCTCTGCCTAGACCTAGACAAACCCACGTCTCCTCTCCCAGGGTAAGGAGAACTGGCCAAGTAGCCTGTCCTGTTCCAGTCTTTGCTAGAATGTCCTCTGTGTTATGGCCTGAGCCTTTGTGCCTCTTGCAGAACACTTCATTTGAGGGTGAGTTTTCTGGGGATTTATTGTTTCACCTCAAAAGAAAAATGTGGGATAAAAAGTGTAACAAATGAATAAGCAGGGGTTTGTTCAGGTTGGGGTTGGCAACCTGAGGACATTGTGACTTCCCCTGAGTTGACGAGGTCCAGCCAAGGGACAGTAACCCCGAGATGCTCTTTCCTCGCTCACTGGGCCTTTCTCAGTGAAAACCCACAAAGGCGAGGTAGTTCTTCCCTTACTGGAATTCTGTGATTCAGGAAGATTCTAAAAGGAGTCTTGGGGGATGGATAATATCTGCATTTAGCTAATGAAATGAAACATGTCATTGATGACAGTTCCTTTGGGGCTGATGTGGAACAAAGTCTATTCAACTTCTTTCTCCAGCATCATTTCAGGCCTTCCCATCCATGGCCGTTCTGCCGCCCTTTCCTGAGCATCATCATGACCATATAGATTTTAGTCATTGTAAAATGCCCCGAGAGCCCAGAACTCACTATAATGTCCACAAGGGGCCGAAGGCTTCTGTGCAGCTGGTCCCTCAATAGACTGGAATGTTTGGGGGTTTGTGCTCATTTCAGTTTTGTTTTGTTTTTAAGATTTTATTTATTTATTCGACAGAGAGAGAGAGACAGCCAGCAAGAGAGGGAACACAAGCAGGGGGAGTGGGAGAGGAAGAAGCAGGCTCATAGCGGAGGAGCCCGATGCGGGGCTCGATCCCATAACGCCGGGATCACGCCCTGAGCCGAAGGCAGACGCCCAACCGCTGTGCCACCCAGGCGCCCCTCATTTCAGTTTTTAAACCCTTCAGGGATAAATGTTCTCATTCTGAGCTCAGCTCTATGCTTTAGATAATACCCCAGTGCTAAGAATAGGACCCGGCACACAGGAAGCGGGCAGTAAGTATTTGTCGAATGAATGAATACATGAATTCAACAAAAACTCGTAAGAGCCTGTCCCTTAAAGAGCCTTGACAATATTGCAGGCACAGCGACAAAGGCAGAAGCCATAGAAGAAAGAGTTGGATTAGAACATAAAATATTTAAAAACTCTACCTCTGACGGCATCTTCCGTGTGAATCACAAATTGAAAGGGGGACCTTCTTTAGCACAAATTTCAGACGAAGGGTTATACCCTTAATCTTCGTAAGTCCCTATTAGCCAGTATACAAAGATGGATACTCCAGTAGAAGTAAATACAAATATGCAATAAATGTATCAGAAACACTGACATCTCCCTGATGAAAACAGAGTTCTTTTCCGAAGTGGCTGCCATTTTCTCCCGGTCGAATTGACAAGATAAGCAAGGTATCCAGCGCCGTATCGGACGCAGGGAGACAAGCGTGAGCCTGCACTTCCGGACGAAGGAGAATTTGGTGTAGCGGGTTCTGAAGCCTTGAAAGTCAGCCAGGAATTTCACTTACAGAGACTTATCTTAAGGAAATCAGAAGAGATACAAAAAAAGTGTCGATTGCTGTGGTATCCTTGCAAACACAAAGTGGAAAACTGCTTTTTAACCACAGGGAGCTACATATAAAAATATAAACATTTGTGTTTATTAAAAGAGGAGAAAGAGAGAGGGAGAATCTCAGGGGGAAATTATGTGTTTTTTTTAAAATTCAAGTTAGGTAACATATAGTGTATTATTAGTTTCAGAGCTAGAATTTAGTGATTCATCCGCTGCATACAACACCCAGTGCTCATTCCATCAAGTGCCCTCCTCACTGCCCACCACCCACTTCCCCCATCTCCCCACCCACCTCCCCTCCAGCAACCCTGTTTGTTTCCTAGAGTTAAAAATCTCTTATAGTTTGCTTCCCTCTGTTTTCATCTTATTTTATTTTTCCTTCCCTTCCCCTATGTTCATCTGTTTTGTTTCTTAAATTCCACATATGAATGAAATTATATGATATTTGTCTTTCTCTGACTGACTTATTTTGCTTAGCCTAATACCCTCTAGTTCCATCCATGTTGTTGAAAATGGCAAGATTTTATTCTTTTGATGGCTGAGTAATATTCCATCGTGTGTGTGTGTGTGTCTGTGTGTGTGTGTGTGTGTGTCTGTGTGTCTGTGTGTGTGTATGCCACATCTTCTTTATCCATTCATCTGTCGATGAAAGTTTGGGCTCTTTCCATAGTTTGGCTATTGTGGACATTGCTGGACAATAAACATTGGGGGGGCAGGTGCCCCTTCGGATCACTATTTTTGTATCCTTAGATAAATACCTAGTAGTGCAATTGCTGGGTCATAGGGTAGTTCTACTTTTAGCTTTTTGAGGACCTTCCATACTGTTTTCAGAGTGGCTACACCAGACGTGATTTTTAATGTCTTCTTTTCGCTTTGCTGTATTTTCTCAAGTTTGTATGAAAATAAAAAATTTGGTATTGACAAAAAATTAATTCTTCAGGAATAGAAAATCATGGGTGCTGAGGTAATAATATAATTATTATCAAGTGACCTATCCCATATTATTAAGTCTTTACTATATGCCTCTGAGTTCATCTATATTAAATCCTCACCGTAATTCTGAGTTAAGCAGGGAGGTGGCATTCTCCCTCCACGTCGTGACAAAACTGAAGCTCAGAGAACGTGATGACTTGTTCGGTATCTCACAGTTAATCGCTAGCAAGCCTGGTCATAAAGTCGGGGGCACCGCCCCCGCGGCTCAGGAGCTGCTCCTTCTCCTGTGGCCTGCTGCTTCAGAATAATACTCCTAATGCCTGTTAGACCATGACTGGCCTGCAAAGGTATAGAGCAAACTGCTCTGTGGTTTGGGGAACGCTTACCCAGGCATAATCCTATTAGACTATTAGTGTCAAGCAGGCAAGAGAACTTTATTATTCCCATTTTACAGGCGGGGAAGCTGAGGCTCAGAGACGTTAAGTGACTTTTTCAAGGTTGTACACAGTAAGTGAAGTTGGGGTTTGTTTAAACACACTGCTTCTCCCTCTGCCTGCTGCTCCCCTGCTTGTGCGCTCTCTCTCTCTGACAAATAAATAATCTTAAAAAATAAGGTGTCTAGTATGTGAAAGGAGATAAGTGCCTTTGAAATTTTAACAAGTAGAACAGGGAAAGGAGTCGGGAGCGCAGTGTGGGGCAGTTTGCTGGGCTGCTGGTGGGGTCAGAGCAGCCCCTGCGAGGGGGTGACTGGGAATTTGCCCTGTGGGCTCTGGGGAAGAAGCTGAGTGGGGCGTGTGCTCGGAGGCTGGAGAAGCTGGGGGACTTGTGAGGCCTTGGGGCACTTCGGGGTTCTGAGCAGATCTGACCCGACTGGCACGTGTAGCGGCTCTTTCTGCCACGTGGGGAGGCAGCCACGGGAAGGAAGGGCGGCTGCAGGGAGACCCGTGAGAGACCCAGGCAGAGGACAGTGGTTGGTCCTGGACAGAACGTGGTCAGAAGCACTGTGTTCTGAGACACACTCCACGTTTGGCAGGTGAAGCCGAACGGATTCCGTGAGACATTGGCTATGAGGTGTGGGAGAAAGAGAGGACTCTGGGGTCACGGTGCAGGGTGGGGCTGAGCTGCCATCAGCCTCGATGAGGAGGACAGGAGCGGGGTGGCTGCTGTCGGGCAGTTGGACTCATGGGTTGTAAAGGACCATTGTTCCACAGGAACAAGTGAGTGGCTATTGAATAGTGGGCATGGGCCCGTCTCTAAATCCTCTAAATGGGGACTTAGAGACGGAGGAGATGCCATGCGTTTCTGCAGGTGGCTTACATACAGTGAGAGGAACAGATCCCTGGACCCCAGCAACGCAGTGTGGCCGGCAGTTTGATGGAAATGCGTGGGTGTGGGCTGTGGGAGCCCACGGAGTATGGAGTGGGGGAGGCCGCAGCCTCTGAGTGGGGCCCCGAAGAGGACCTGGTGATAGGCCAGGTGTGGTGAGCAAAGGAACATACAAAAGACCCCGGAGTGCGCAGGGAGAGGCTGGGGGATGGGCTCAATTGGCCTTTTATACGTCCTGCTGAGAGGCCTGAACTTTACCATTCAAAATAGGACTCGGCTGGAGAGCTGCAATGTGTTTGGAGAACTGAAACGTTTAAGTATTTGCATAACCTTTGAAAATCATCCTGTGGTGCTTTCTAAATTCTGGTGCCCTGGAGCAGAGCCCTGGTCACTCTTACTGAGCCCTGACTCCAGAATCTCACAGGGTTTATAGACAGGGAGAGGGATACGGTTTGAATTTGAAGGTCATTGGAGTGAAGAGCAGGGAACTGCGAAGCCAACATAGTAAATGGGTCCCCCACGTGCATAACGTGATCACCGAGGATAACAGCAGGATTTGGGGTGGAGAATAAAATCGTGTCACGGTCTTTCACGAATGAGGAGGAATGACCAAAAATAGAGATGACAGGCTAGAGGAGGAGTTGAGAGGGACCCCGTGGCATTTATGCAAGCCTCAAATCATCAGGAATTTTTACACAAGAAAGAGAAGAAATGTCATAAAGGGCATCAGAGAGCAAGGAAGATGCCTACTTTCCCTCCTCACCCCAAATGAGGTGGTGGGGCGGGGGAAGGGGGCCCAAGAACGAAGACACTGAAGGGGCGCTTGGGGGGCTCAGTCAGTGAAGCATTAAGCCTCTGACTCCTGGTTTCAGCTCAGGTCATGATCTCAGGGTGGTGGGATCGAGCCCTGTGTCAGGCTCCGAACTCAGCGGGGAATCTGCCTGAGATTCTCTCCTTCTCCCCCTCCCCCTCCCCACTGTTCTCTCTCTCTCTTTCCCTCCAAGAAAAGAAAGAAAGAAGAAAGAAAAAAAGAAAGAAAGAAAGAAAAGGAAAGGAAGGAAGAAGGGAGGGAGGGAGGGAGGAAGGAAGAAGAGAAGGAGAGAAGGAAAAGAACAAAGGCCCTGAAAACAACTGCAGGGGAGTGAGCCTTGAAGACTAGGGGGTCGGGGGTCCTTCTGTGCTAGGTGAAGGCTTTGCCGCCAATGGAGCTAGAGAACAGAGGTTCCAGATGTGTGCATGGGGGAGGGGGAGCAGCTGATTCAGGGAAGAAGAAGCTCAAAGCAGTAAGAAATGAGACAGAAATAATGCGGCACCAGAGGCGCTTGGGTTTTCCTCACTGACTAAGGATGAGGGAGAATAAACTGGTCCCAACATTTCTTCTAGCTCAGGTTACAGGTCATCTAATACGTATCTGAGGGTTATTTGGATAAAAGGATGGATGGATGGATGGATGGATGGATGGATGGATGGATGGACGGACAGATGGGAGGATTTACTTCTCTCTGGAAGATTCAGCCTCTGTTGGAGTGGTGCTGTTTCTGAGAGAACCCTAGCAGGATTTGTGAGCTCCCAGCCCTCACCTCATGTTGAAAGCAACGGATGGCAAAGGGGAGGCCCCCTAAGCATTCTTGGCTCTCTCTGGACCAGTCTCTTACTGAAGCCTGCAGGCATTCCCTGCAGAATTCCCTCTGTCACTGGCCAGATACCTCCCATTGCCCACCTGCGATGGCTCCTGGAGCCACTTATTAAAAGCCATGTGACAGTTGAAGAGCCCTCTTGCTGCAGCAAGATCTCATCTCCGACTCAAAAGTGGAAAACCCAGTGGGCACAACATGTATCACTTTCAACCCTTTAGAAATAGGATAGTCATGGTGTTGGTAAAAAGAGTCCACTCTTTTTACTCTTGCCAAACTTCTTCCAAGATCAGTGGTTGTCAGCTTACTGAGGGCTTATTCAAATACACATGGTTGGAGTTCGTGACTCCATGAGACAGCTGTGGTCCCAAGAATATGCATGTCTAGCAAACTCCCAGGCAAGACTCATTCTGGGACCACATGTTGAGAAACACCGTCCATGGTTAGGTCGAAGGTGTGATTCCTGTGTGTGCAGGGCGACACTGAATGGGGCCGGGTAAGGGGACGTAGAAGGTGCCAGATGTATGCTTGGGAAACCAAAGGGAGTCAGTGATGACTTAACCAATCCCTGCCTTCTGTGGCGGCTGTTGTCTGGCTTTGGAGAGCCAGGCTATTCGCCAGCTGGGGGGTTTGGAGAAGTCTATGAAGGAGAGCACTGGAAAGACTTGGGTCGACAGGTTGAAGCTGGCCCTGAAAGAGAAATTGGGGGATGGGCAGGGATGGGAGTTGGAGGGGAAACATCGCCAATCACACATCAGAACTTAGGTATGTGTTTTTAGGGAAGGCAGGACAATGCGCTCGTCTGGCCCCAGGCGTGCACCAGGGCACAAGGCAGAGGTAGCCCCGGGGGACGCCCTGTCACATTAGGCTAACACAACCCGTGATACAAAATAAAAAAGATCAGAGCAGTGTTGAAAGGCAATCATCGACGTAACCTAAAGGAAATGCAAAGCACGGGTCATTCCCAAACTTCGTGAAGGCGATCCATGGACCCAGACAACATCTCTCAGAGCCCTTTCTTTTCTCCCTTTGCTTCTCTCACCCGAGGGAGCCTTTCCAAGCTCTCTCTTCTCCATCACCTCCACCCTAAACAGAGCCAAACAGGAAAGCCTTCCAGTAGGTACTTAACCTGGCCTCCTTGTGTTTCCCTCCCACTTTCCTCCCCCTGCATAGTGGCCAAAGCCCACCTTTTCAAGGACCCTCCTCTGAGGGTCAAGGTCGGGGGGAAGGACAGAGGGGCCAAGCTGGAATCCTCCTCGGCAGGCAGGCTAGGCAGAGACAGGAAAGGCACACTCTCACTTGGGTTTTCGGCACAGATCTTGGCTTGTGCCCCCCCCCCCCCCCAAAACCAAGATCTCCAGCTGAGATGCCCTCAACCTTACTCAGCAAAATTGCCACCTTCTCTGAATCACTTGGTCCTCTCTGAGAGCCCCAGCCTGTGTCTGGCACCTGCAAAACCTCCCTCACTACTTTCTCAAATTACTCTGAAGGCTAGCAGCTTTTTTTTTTTTTTCTTTCCCGGACCAGGGATCGGCGTGCAGTTAGGCATATTATATATAGTCACTTACTTTGTGGTCTTGTTGTTGTTGTTGTTGTTATTCATTTTTTAAATTATAATAATATTTTTTTATTATATTATGTTAGTCACCATACAGTACTTCCCTGGTTTTTGATGTAAAGTTCAATGATTCATTAGTTGCGTATAACACCCAGTGCACCATGCAACACGTGCCCTCCTTACTATCCATCACGGGCCTATCCCATTCCCCCACCCCCCTCCCCTCTGAAGCCCGCAGTTTGTTTCCCAGAGTCCATAGTCTCTCGTGCTTCATTCCCCCTTCTGTGTACCCCTCCGCCCGCTTTCTTCTTCCCTTTCTTCTCCTACTGATCTTCCTACTTCTTATGTTCCATAAATGAGTGAAACCATATGATAATTGTCTTTCTCTGCTTGACTTATTTCACTTAGCATTATCTCCTCCAGTGCCGTCCATGTTGCAGCAAATGTTGAGAAATCGTTCTTTCTGATAGCTGAGTAATATTCCATTGTATATATGGACCACAGCTTCTTAATCCAGTCACCTGTTGAAGGGCATCTCGGCTCCTTCCACGATTTAGCTATTGTGGACAATGCTGCTATGAACACTGGGGTGCATATGGCCCTTCTCTTCACTACGTCTGTATCTTTGGGGTAAATACCCAGTAGTGCAATGGCTGGATCATAGTGTAACTCAATTTTTAACTTTTTAAGGGACCTCCACACTGTTTTCCAGAGTGGCTGTATCAACTTGCATTCCCACCAACAATGTAGGAGGGATCCCCTTTCTCCACATCCGCTCCAACAATTGTTTCTTGCCTTGTCAATTTTTGCCATTCTAACTGGCATAAGGTGGTATCTTAGTGTGGTTTTGATTTGAATTTCCCTGATGGCTAATGATGTTGAACATTTTTTCATGTGTCTGTTAGCCATTTGTATGTCTTCATTGGAAAAGTGTCTGTTCATATCTTCTGCCCATTTTATGATTTATTTGTTTCTTGTGTATTGAGTTTGAGAAGTTCTTTGTAGATCTTGGATACCAGTCTTTTATCTGTAGTGTCATTTGCAAATATATTCTCCCATTCCGTGGGCTGCCTCTTAGTTTTTTAGACTGTTTCCTTGGCTGTGCAGAAGCTTTTTATCTTGATGAAGCCCACAAGTTCATTTTATCTTTTGTTTCTCTTGCCTTTGGAGATGTGTCATGAAAAAGGTTGCTGTGGCCGATGTAGAGGTTGCTGCCTATGCTCTCCTCTAGGATTTTGATGGATTCCTGTCTCACATCGAGGTCTTTCATCCATTTAGAGTCTATCTTTGTGTATGGTGTGAGAGAGTGGTCAAGTTTCATTCTTTTGCATGTAGCTGACCAATTTTCCCAGCACCATTTATTGAAGAGACTGTCTTTTTTCCACTGGATA
Source organism: Ursus arctos (assembly GCF_023065955.2). Taxonomy (NCBI): domain Eukaryota; kingdom Metazoa; phylum Chordata; class Mammalia; order Carnivora; family Ursidae; genus Ursus; species Ursus arctos. Next base: position 28,310,036 of record NW_026622930.1, on the reverse strand, counting down.
TTTTTTCCTGCTTTATCAAAGATTAGTTGCCCAAAGAGCCGAGGGTCCGTTTCTGGGTTCTCTATTCTGTTCCATTGGTCTTATGTGTCTGTTTTCGTGCCAGTACCATGCTGTCTTTGTGATCACAGCTTTGTAGTACAGCTTGAAATCCGTCATTGTGATGCCCCCAACTTTGTTTTTCCTTTCCAACAGTTCCTTGGCGATTCGGGGCCTTTTCTGGTTCCACACAAATTTAAGGGATGTTTGTTCTGGTTCTTTGAAAAATGTTATTGGTATTTTGATCGGGATGGCATTGAAAGTATAGATTGCTCTGGGTAGCATGGACATTTTAACTATGTTAATTCTTCCGATCCATGAGCATGGAATATTTTTCCATCTTTTTGTGTCTTCTTCAATGTCTTTCAAGGGTGATTTGTAGTTTCTAGAATATAGATCCTTTACGTCTCTGGTTAAGTTAATTCCAAGGTAACGTATGGTTTTTGGTGCTATTGTAAATGGGATGGATTCCTTAATTTCTCTTTCTTCAGTCTCATTGTTCGTGTGTAGAAATGCAACTGATTTCTGAGCATTGAGTTTGCATCCCGCCACATTACTGAATTGCTCTATAACTTCTAGTAATTTGGGAGTGGATTCTTTTGGATTTTCCATATAGAGTATCATGTCATCTGCGAAGAGAGACAGTTTGACTTCTTCTTTGCCGATTTGAATACCTTTTATTCCTTTTTGTTGTCTGATTGCTGTTGCAAGGACTTCTAGTACTATGTTGAATAATAGTGGCGAGAGTGGGCATCCTTGTCGTGTTCCTGATCTTAAGGGAAAGGCTTCCAGCTTTTCCCCATTGAGAATGATATTTGCTGTAGGCTTTTCATAGATGGTTTTTATGAGATTGAGGAATGTACCCTCTTTTAATCACTGTTTCAATCTCTTCATAATTAATTGGTCTGTTTAAAAAATCAATTTCTTCCTGTTTCAGTCTTGGTAGTTTATAGGTTTCCAGGAAGGCCTCCATGTCTTCCAGGTTGCTTAATTTATTGGCATAAAGCTGTTGATCAAAGTTTCTAATAATCCTTCCTATTTCATTGGTGTTGGTTGTGACCTCTCCCTTTTCATTCATAATTTTCTTAATTTGGGTCCTTTCTCTATTCTTTTGGATAAGTCTTGCCAGTGGTTTGTCTATTTTATTTATTCTTTCAAAGAACCATCTTCTGTTCTGTCGATATGCTCTACTGTGCTCCTGGTTTCTAATTCATTGATCTCTGCTCTAATCTTGATCAACTGCTTTCTTGTGCATGGATTAGGCCTGTTCTTCTGTTGCTATTCTAGCTTCTTGAGGTGAGAATATAAAAACTGCATTTTAGATTTTTCTTTTTTTTTTTTAAAGAATTTATTTATTTATTTGACAGAGAGAGAGAGACAGCCAGCGAGAGAGGGAACACAAGCAGGGGGAGTGGGAGAGGAAGAAGCAGGCTCATAGTGGAGGAGCCTGATGTGGGGCTCGATCCCATAACGCCAGGATCACGCCCTGAGCTGAAGGCAGAAGCTTAACCACTGTGCCACCCAGGCGCCCCTGCATTTTAGATTTTTCTATTATTTTGAGTGAGGCTTGGATGGCTATGTATTTTCCCCTTAGGACTGCCTTTGCTGTGTCCCATAGGTTTTGGACCGTTGTGTTTTCATTCTCGTTGGTCTCCATAAATTGTTTAAATTGATTTTTGATTCTTCTGCATCTTTCGTTTTGTCTCCCCAGGTGCTGGTTACCCCTGGGTATGCTTCTTAAGGGAACCATGGCTTTAGGGGCACCTGGGTGGCTCAGTCGTTAAGCGTCTGCCTTCGGCTCAGGGCGTTCTGGGATCGAGCCCCACATCAGGCTCCTCCACTGGGAGCCTGCTTCTTCCTCTCCCACTCCCCCTGCCTGTGTTCCCTCTCTCACTGGCTGTCTCTCTCTCTCTGTCAAATGAATAAATAAATTCTTTTAAAAAAAAGGGGGGGGAAACCATGGCTTTAAACCCCTACAACACTTAGTGTCAGTGGTCTGCAGTTCCCAGAAAATAGTATTTAATCAAAAGACACATTCCTTTGTACTGCTCCACTTAATTCTTGCCCTGCTGGCTGTCCTGTTTCATCTGATTGGAGGCGAGATGTTCAGAAGGCCCGGTAACAGCCTGAGTGATGTATATGCAAGTGTTGCATCATGCGTGCAGCAAACATTTATTAAGCACTTACACGATACATTGCTCCTGGGTACTGTAGACGGGAATTAGAGGGAAAAGTCCCTATGTGTTAGGATCTTGCAATCTAGTTGGAAAACATGGAAACAAGGATCTTTCATGTAGAGAAGTTGCCTGATTTTTTCAACAGCCAGAGTCCTCAGAGTGGACCCTCTGTTCCCCAATCACCTCAGGGAATTTTTAAAATGCAGATTTCAGGGTTCACCACATGCTTTTTTGGGGATAGGCCCCCCCAAATCTGCAATGTTAATAATCGCCCAGTTGTTTCTGCTCTTTATAAGCGAGGCTATTGCTTCTCTAGTGGGAGAGGGGGTACAGGGAGGGGGTAGGCTTGGAAGGATTCTTGTTGCCGTGCTTCTGAATTTTTAATTCACATCTTCAGCACCCTCTGCTGTGTCTCTGGCATCTCTGCTCCCCTGAATCCTTGCTGGACTTCCCGCTGTATCTGGGCCCCCCATTTCTCTGTGATCCTTGACTCCCTAATGCTGGCTTGTCTACAACATCCACTTGGTTTTTATCACTGTTTTCTGTGTTTCCCCATTTGCTATGGTTTCACATTATCTGTTCTTTCTGCCTCTGGTTCGCTCTTGAACTTGGCCTTGGTAATCCTGGTGGACGTTATCCACTGGCCTTGTCTCAAGTCTGGTTTCCTAGTTCATCAATGGCAGGTTCTGTTCTGGCAACTACATGGTCCAAGGGAGTGACAGGTGTCATTTCAAGAGAGAAGGAGAGCCTCTGCCCTCATCTCTCACCTTCTGGGGGTAAAGACATGTCATAAGCAATGGGCCCTGTGAGCTGGCTTCCTGGCTACAACATAGAAGAGAAAAGGTCATGAGGAAGGTAAGACATCCAAGAGTAAAGATCCTGGGAGAGACCTGGCATCATTGCCTTAACCAGATCTATTTATAATCTCCAGTCTGCATCAGAAAACACCATTCCTCCCTCAAGACTGTAGCCTCAGCACACATCCCTGAGGATCCCACCTGGTCCTTGCTCCTGTCCACCCCTCCTTCTCTAGGTGGGCAGAACAGAAGAATTCATCTCACCCTGGTTAAAGTAAAGGGATAAAGAAAGGGGGGGGTAATCAGAAGGGGGAATGAAGCATGAGAGACTATGGACTCTGAGAAACAAACTGAGGGCTTCAGAGGGGAGGGGGGTGGGGGAATGGGATAGGCTGGTGATGGGTAGTAAGGAGGGCACGTATTGCATGGTGCACTGGGTGTTACACACAACTAACGAATCATCGAACTTTACATCAGAAACCAGGGATGTACTGTATGGTGACTAACATAATATAATAAAAAAAATTTTTTTTAATAAAAAAAAATAAAGTACTTCTGCTTCTGAAGTAGGATTTAGAAGGAGCTCATCCTTAATGGTGTCTGTAGCTTTCTGAGGTCTGGGTTTGCTTGCTTCCTTATTCACACCCTCCACTACTCTTCGACCCTTCTCTGGAGCCATACAAATGATTGACTTGAGCATGGGTCCTAGAGCCAACGTGCCTAGATTCAAATCCCAACTTCACAGACCATGTGACCTCAGGCAAGGTACCTAACCTCTCTGCCTCACTTTCTCCACCTGTAAAATGGGAATAATGACAGGACCTGCTTCATCAGGTTTCTGTGCATATAAATGAGTTAATTTGTGTAGTGTTTGGAACAGGGCCTGACATAGAGTAAGCACTTTATCAGTGTTTGCTGATTCTGCGGCTTTGCACACGTTGCTCTCTCTGCTGGAATGCCATCCCCCTACTAGCTAATTCCAATTTGTCCTTTAAGATTCAACTCAAGCATCACCTCCTCCAGCAAAGTGCTCCTGGCAACTAGGGCTGATGTAGGTGTCCTTTCCATGTTCTTAGTGTCCTGCAAATAGAGCTATCAACGCATTCAATGCATTGAAGAACAATCATCTGTTTACTTGCCCATCATCCTCCTGGAATTATGAGCCCCTGAGCATAGGAACAGCATCTTATCAGGCTTTGAACCCAGCAGTTCACTTAATCCTAAGACATAGGAGGCTCTCCTGTTGACTGAGAGGATGAAACCATCCTGAAATCCATTAAGTGTATATGTTTGTTCACCTGCTCACCTACTCCTTCATCCATTCAAGAAAGAAATCTACTGAGCATCTGTGATGTACCAACTATATTTTCCATGTACTTTTTGCTGACCTACCTATAATTTTTGTGTCAGCCCTTGCAACTAGCTGGAACAAGAGAGAAAGTAGATTTCGAGCTATAGTTACTCATGGCCTGACTTTAACAAGAGAAATTTTGGAGACCAAAAGTCTTACTGATAACCGAATGAGCTATTTCTCTCAAATTCAAAGCCCAGTTGTCGGCTACAGACTTCGCAGCTGGGCTCAGACAATCCTATAGGCCACGGTGTATCTGATTATTTCAGCTAAAATAGGCATGATAGAAAATATTCTGCCAAAAGAATTACTTAAAACCCTTTTTTAAGTCAGTTGCCACAATACTTCTCAAGTTTTTATGCTACCTTTTTAGGTATATTTCCTCACTATAGATTCAAAGTGTGGCCAGTTCTGTTTTGAGAAGAATGCTTTTCTTCCTTCCTAAATATAGAGACCCTTCTGTTTGCGTAACAGCCCCACCTGGAAGTCTGACCCCAGCACTTATTTCTCCTTCCCTCTTTGGTAAGAAAGCCCCATTTTTGGCTGAGCACAGTGTTGCCCAGAGTAAAAGACTATTTCCCGGCTTCCCTTAAAGGGAGATGTGGTCAGTAACTGAGTTCTGGCCAAAGACGTGTATGGTTTGCTATCGCAGCTGCAACAAATTACAGCAAATTCAGGGGCTTAATACAATACATATGTATTATCTTGCCGTCCTGGAGGTTAGAAGTCTGACATGGGTCTTCGAGGGCTAAAACCTAGCTGTTGGCAGAACAACGTTCCTTCTGGAAGTTCTGGGGGTAAGTGTGTTTCCTTGCCTTTCCCAGCTTCCAGGGGCTGCCTGCATTCCTTCATCCATAGGCTTCCGCTATCCTCAAAGCCGGCAGCTAGCTAGCATTTCTCTCTCTCCCTCTCTCTCTCTCTCTCTCTCTTTCTCTCTTTCTCTCTCTCGCTCTCTCATGCACACCCCCCCCCCGGCTCTGTCATCATATATCCTCTCTCTGACACCCCTACCTCTCTTATAAAGATCCTTGTGATTACATTGGTCCCACCTGGAGAGTCCAGGAATCTCTCCATCTTGAGTGCCTTAATCATATCTGCAAAGTCCTTTTTGCCATGTAAGGTAGATAGTCACAAGGATTAGGACATGGGCATCTTTGGGGAGCCATTGTTCTGTGTTTCACAATGCGTAAATAGAGTAAGGGACTCTAGGAAAATGTGCTTGCAGGGAGGTATGTTCACTGGGAAAGGCACTCTGTAGCTCTTGTGCCTTTCCTTCTTCCTCCTGCCTGAAGCTGGGAGGTGATGCCTGGTGCTTTGGCAGACTTTCTGAACCATCAAGTGACCTTGGGGATGGACGCCAAGCACCAGGAGGGTAGAAGAGAAACATCAAGGCATAGATTCCTGAGGACCTATGGAACCACCACCTCTAGACTTCTTTTACCAAATACAGTTCTGTCTTGGTTAAGTCACTGTCATTTTGTTTGGTTGGTTTTTTGCTTGTTTGTTTGTTTGTTTTTTGTTCTTCTGGAATGTGCAGCTGAACCTAGTCTCAATCCCTCAAAATGATACACAATCCTCTACTTAATAAACCCCAAGTCTGGCTCTCTCAGTTCATGACCGTCCCATCAGCATGGGTATGACCACCGCTGAGAAAATGTAGAAAAATGGACAGGGTTTTTATCACATATTGATCAGACACCAGCCTTTAGTTCTGCCCATAGGCTGAGCTGCACAACCTCAGTATTAATCTCGGCTTTAACAATTCTTTCAGAGCTTCGACCATATTTTACTCTAATAGCACCAGGAGAATTCAGGGTGGGCAAGAATGGGCTAGTCCTAAATAACTGAAAAATAAGACCTTGGGCTGGCCCCTCATCTTTAACACACACACAAATCATCTGCAATAGTAAACAGCAAAGTGTAACTTTCCATACGAAGATCTATCTGGCCTGCCTTACTATCGAGATGCAGTAGTGGCCCTAAGAAGTAACCAACCATATCAAAACCAACATCTGGAAGAAAAAATGGCGTCGTTATTAGCTACACCACAAGCAAATCATCGATTTTGGGCAACACTCTGTAATATATTCATCAGATATCTATTGAAAACCTATGATGTGCTCTGTGCAATGAGTCAGGGAGGCAGGGCTGGGGAGACAGGGATCTCTCTCCTTTGGGATTGTCATATGCCCCAATGGAGAAGACAGACCAAGAAATGAGTGCGTTGACTTTATCATTTTCTTATTTCCAGGAATCATAAACTAAATTCTTTGATCATTTATAGCAGCTCTCCTTGGCTCGGGTTCCTCATGCAGATCTCCCTGTTCACCCTGTTGTATTCTCTTTATTAATTCTAGCAATATCTTTAATTATTGACCACCTCAAACCTATTCCATTTTGGCAATATCCAGCATGTGGGGCAGGGGCGGTGATGAGTCAATGGGGCCAGAAAGAAGAAACTCATGTTGGGTTTTATACTTATTCTTTCCTAGTTATCGCAGGGTTTCTTCATTTGGGAATTTTCTCAGCATCTTCCCTAGACAAAAGCCAGCTTCTGTCTGGAGTTGATTGGTATGAAATGAAGCTTCACATCAGAAAGACACCTGGCTCTTGACCCCTTTCCACCCCAAAGTCTTCTAATATGGGTGGGATCTGGACCTTGAAGTCACCTCCCAGGCTGAGTGACTGTGGCCGCTCAGAAGCAGCGTTCACACAGCAGTGCTTGGCCACAGGCCGCCTCCAGAGTCAGATGCTTTCAGGGAGTCAGCTATAATTTAGTGTTAGAAAAGCCAGAAAACATGGTTCAACTTGTCATAAATCAGAGGAGAACACCCGAATCCTAACTGTCTCTTTGGCTTGGTCACTGGACAGAGCTGTCAGGGGCCGTAAATGGGGGTAGTATGGATTCCCTCCGGATGGAGACCTGGGCAGGAGTTCTAACACCTCTCACGGCAGGTTCCGGTGGAGCCCGGCAGAGAGGATCCAGTGTGGGAGCTCCTTTTCCTGCTGTCTCCCGAGGAAGGCAGTGAAGTGCCATGATCACAGGAGAAGTCGCAGAAGAGAGAGGCCCGGGCATTCAGAGTAATGGAAGGCATTTCAGATTGAGGAAGGACAGCCTTGTGTCCCCTGTCGGCTGCACCATTTACGAGCCAAGGGCTTCACTCCAATGTGCTTCTCTTCTCGTCTACATTTTCTCCATGGTTGACCTTATCCAGCACCCCTGCTAGAGGTGCATTCCTACACACCAATCACTCCTAAATGGCATCCCCAGCCTGTTCTCCCCCCTAAAAAATCCAGACTCATTTGTCCAATGGCCAACATGACATCTCCACGCAGATGGCCACTCTGTATCAATCTCAGACAAGACATGGCCAACAAAGGATCAGTCAGGCTTCCTCCCCAGCCTGCTGCTGTATCTCAGGCAGTCTGAGTTCCACTGGGCATGCAATTAGTTAAGCTAGAAACCTGGGAGTCAATCTTGACTCCTCTTGTTCTGAGACTCCATGTTCCATCCATTAGAGAGGACCAGGAGCCCTGCCTCCAAGGTAGACTGGACTCCACTTGCTTCTCTCAACCCACTGCCACCACGGAGCCCAGCCAGCACCAGATTCCCCCAGCCCGCTGAAAACGACTGCTAGCCCATCTCCCAGCTTCTGCTCCTGTCCTTTTATTATAATCCCTCCTCCCAGCAGCCAAAACCATCTTTGAAAAACATGCCCCATGGCAAGAGCTCATCCCTTTTTACAGCTGTGTAACAGTCCGTTGTGTAGACATACCACATCTTCCTTACCTGTTTGTTTATGGACAGGCACCTCCATATCTTGGCTGTTGTAAATAACACTGCAGGAAACATAGGGGTGCAGATAACTTTTCAAATTAATGTTTTCATTTTCTTTGGGTAAATACCCAGTAGTAGAATTATCGGATCATATGGTATTTCTATTTTTAATTTTTTGAGGAAGCTCCGTCCTGTTCGTGGGAGATGCAGGCTTATGGTTATGGATGAGGAGGTCACAGGGACATAGGGCACAGCTCAGGGAATGTAGTCGATGGTATTGTCACAGTGCTGTATGACGGCAGCAGCTGTCACGCTTGTCATGAGCACAGCGTCAAGATAGACTTGTGGAATCACCACGTTATACACCTGCAACTAATGTAACATGCTGTAGCAACTTCACTCAAATAAAAAACTTTAAAATTAATACATAAATACCTAAAAGAAATGAAAACCCACCTCAGATCCCTCCCCTTCTCAGAGCCCTCCAGAGGCTTCCCTGGGTGCTGTGGCCCATCCCTCTTCGGTCTCAGCTCCAGCCTGCCCTCTGCTCCGTCCCACTCGGGGGCTTGGCATCCCTGCTGCTCCTCCAAACACTCACACCACCCGTCCTTCCTGCTGCTCAGGCCCGCGGGCAAACGGCATCCGCTCACCTCCCAGCCTCCACAGCCCACAGTCTGCCTCTCTCCCGTCACCCGCTTTCGTCTTCACTATTGCACTGGTTGGTAGTGGTTGCTGTCTTTGCCTGGCTTGCTCCTTAACTGTCTGACTTCTCCGTGAAGGTGTGAGCTTGGAGAGGCAGTCACACCGCCAGATGAGAACAGCAGGGGGCAGAGCAGGAGCTCAACAGAATGAAAAAACAAAGAAGCCATGAGGCTCTGAGCCTCCATTTCCCCAGCTGTAAAATGGGAGCATCTGAGTGAAGGCTCAGGTGTCTTGTGGCGGTGACTTAGGGCTGGTGTGTGTGCAGCCCCTTTGTGCCTTCTGGCTACGACGGATTCAACCCCTGGGTGGCACCCACGGGACATCAGTGTAGGGAAGGAGAGGTCACAGCATGTGTTCCTCGTAGACCTCGGTCCAATCTTGACTGTGTTCTCCCAGACGCCGCGGCTCCCGTCCAGCCACCCTCTCCTACAGTAGCCTCTCGTCCGGGTTTCCATAACTGCTCTATCTTCCTGTCCTGCTGGACCTAGTGGTAGAAACTTCTCCAGCTGACGCTCTGGCTCCAGACTGCTTCACCATCCCTTAACCTGACCACCCCTTTGTCTACAGCGCCGTCGTTGCATGCTCCCCAACTCTGGTGTTTACGAGGGTCCCCCGCTCCCGTCCAGGACCTCACTGACACAGCGTCCGCATGACCATACTTTCTACTCTCAGCCTGCCTGCTTGCGGTCGTGGCTCTTATGCTTTTCTTTCTGGCCTTCCTTTTCCCATCTAATACCCCAACCCCTGCCCCCAGCGCCAAGACCACCCCTTAACCAAAATCATCTAGAAGCTTAAAAGAGAAAATGTGTTCGACATCTTGGAGAGGAATGCAGTGATTTCTCCCTTCTGCAGGCTGGGTTCGGCCCCTCTGTTTTCCTCTGCAGCCGCTGCACGGGGACAGTCAGGATGACTCCCAGCAAGGGGGCTCACGGCACCTGTGACCATATGAGGCCTACTGACCTTGGCCTATACTCCGTATTACTTAGGTTTCTATAGATAAAAACTGCTCTTTCTTCAAAATTTGTTCTGAACCTAAACTTCTTTTTGTCATTTGTCAGGATTTTAGGGATGGGGACGTATTACAGGAGCAATGAGAGGACTATGAAATATGAGAGTGTGTGTGTGAGCATGTGAGCGTGTGTGAGCGTGTGTGAGTGTGTGAGCATGTGAGTGTATGAGCGTGTGTGTGACAGTGTGTGACCATGTGTGAGTGTGTGAGCATGTGAGTCTATGAGCGTATGTGTGACAGTGCGTGAGCGTGTGTGAGCGTGTGTGAGTGTGTGAGCATGTGAGTGTATGAGCGTGTGTGTGACAGTGTGTGACCATGTGTGAGTGTGTGAGCATGTGAGTCTATGAGCGTATGTGTGACAGTGCGTGAGCGTGTGTGAACGTGTGTGAGTGTGTGAGCATGTGAGTGTATGAGCATGAGTGTGTGTGACGGTGTGTGACCATGTGTGAGTGTGTGAGATGTGAATGTATGAGCATGAGTGTGTGACAGTGTATGAGCGTGTGAGTGTGTGTGAGCATGAGGGCATGTGTGACTGAGTGCGTGTCAGCTCTGTGAGTGGGGACAGTGTGGGTGGGTGTGCATGGGCGTGCACGTACAGCGTAAGTGCTAATGGGGCATGTGCAATCACTGGGAGGGGATGGGGGCAGGGAAAGCTGGAATGGGACTCTGACGGAGCCCTGCAAGCCTCAGGGACCTCCGTCCCCTCCCTCGGTGTCCTTCCCTGTCCCCACATGTGGGTGTGTGACTGATCTAAGAACCCGGCCTGCTGAAACCAGAAAAGGCGGGGAAGACATGTCTGAATGATAGACTTTCAAAACTCCCCTTCATTCAGTGGCCACTTCACTTTTCCCTCAAATCCTCCAAAGCCAGGCCCAGCCCCTTGCGTCTCTGGCTGAAGAAGAACAGGAGTGAGGGATGTCAGGAGCCAGAGTGGGGTGGCAAAGGCGGGGGGTGTGGCTTGGCTGCTGCCTGCTCCCCTCGGGGCCCAGCCATTGTGTCTTACTAATGACCACGCGGAGAGTGCCATCCCGCCTCCTGGTTACCCAGGGCCCAGGCCTGTCCCCAGCAAGGGCAGGACACACAGGCCTGACCAGCTCCTGTCGCTCCGGCCCCTGCTTGTGTTTGGTACCAACACCTCCCCACCGTCAGATAGCCCAGCTCTCTGCCTTCGGCACTCAAGGCCATCAGTCTTGGTGGAGTCGAGGGAGAGGGCTCCTGGGGAGGCAAGATGGCAGCAGACCCCAGAGAAGCCAGAGCCTCCCGCCCCCCCTGAAAGGTGGGGAGGCAGGGAAACAATGGGGGGTGCCGCTCTCCTTCTGGGTTCCGGGGGGCCTCTCTGGCAGCGGAGGTATAGGGGCTGTGGGCTGGCCCAGCAGGGCTCACGGCAATGCTGGCAGAGGCCATGAGGCTCAGGTTGAGAGCAGAACGGAGGGCAAGGCCAGCATCCTTATGCTGGGAAAACATGAGCTCATTCCTCAACAACTCTGAGATCATTTCCCTTTAGCTCTTAAGCCTGCTGCTTGCTCGTATCCACACTTGACTGTCAGCCTTTGGTGTCGAGCTACAGTGCTCTGCGCGCGAGTGAGACCAGCACATGCTGCTGCCTCCTGGCCCTCCTGGGACTCTTCCCTTTCGCGGAGACTTGCTGTTAATCCACCTTGACCTCGATATAAATGTTAGGTGTCCCAGATGGCATCCGTGTGCTTGCTTCAGGCTGCTCGCATAGAGCCCTTGGCTCCGCGTCCTCCACTCCCCCTCAGCCAGTCTTTTCTCAGCATTTCCCACTGATCCCAAGCACCTGCTTCCTGACACTGGGTCCGCTGGACCGACACGCTCCCTGCCTGTGGCCCCAGAGCACCCCACAGACACTCCAGGCAGAGTCTCTGCGGCCCACTGTGCACCTTTGTTTAAGGACAGCAATGTAATATTCATCACTGCAGGTGGACGAATGGAACGTGCCCGTCGAAGCAACAGCAACAACAATCATAAAGTCGGCACGTACGCATCATTTGCTGTGTACTGAAGGACACATCGGCGCATGTCTACCCTCTTAGACTGTGCTTTTTTCATATCTTATAGGAACTGAAGCTTTCAAAGGGCAAGACACATCCCCAAGGTCACAGAGCAGATGGAAGGGGGCACCTGGATTCGCACCCCGACCACTGGCCTCCGAGCCGCTCCTGTGGGAGAAGCCAGTCTAGGGCTGGGCTGTAGCTGGGGTAGGGGTCTTGGAGGGCTTCTCCTGGTGTTTTGCCTCAAGAACTGGAAGTGGATCTGGGAGTAAATCTCTCGCTGATAGAGAAGACCCCAGACCAAGTTTGAAAGGATGGGCTCGGGGCGCCTGGGTGGCTCAGTCGGTTAAGCATCTTGCCTTCAGTTCGGGTCATGATCCCAGGGTCCTGGGATCGAGTCAGCTCATCCCTCTCCCTCTGCCTCTCCTCCCTTCCCCTGCTGTGCTCTCCCGCTCTCATGCTCTCTCTATCTCAAATAAATAAATAAATAATATTAAAAATAAAAAACAAAGGCGGGCTCATCCATCTGAATGAAAGGAGACAGAGAAGCTCAGAAGAGCCACATTAGAACCAGTGGCGAGCTCCCCGGAGGGCCTGTAACATGGGCCTGGGGAGAAGCGGTGAAAGAGGCTTGATTCCAGATTGGGGATCTTTCCCTGGGAGATCAGCTCCAGATTCCAGTCTGCGCAGATGGAGGGGTCCACACTGGTTGTAGGTGAAAAGTAGACTTGGGTCGTATCTGTTCTATTACCTCATTTTAAGAGCCATAACAGAATGTGAGGTCAGTTCTGTGGTTGACCCCATTTTGCAGGTGGGTAAACTGGGGCTCCGTATGGTAGGGTAACTCATCCAAGGTGATGCTCTAAAAAGGGGCGGAGCCAGGCCTTGAACCCAGGTCTGTCTGATTGCAAAAATTTGCTCCACTACACGGGAGCTGTTCTCTGACAAAGCTCAGGAGCCAGCTCCCGGGGACTGGGGTAGAATTAGTGCAAAACCGATAAAATCTTTGCTCACGAGCCTGTGTGTCCCAGACTCTGCTTGAAGTCAGGCTTGCTCACACGCCCTGCTGTGCACACCTCGCCAATCCCACGGTGGTGGCAGATGTCCAGTGCACTTTGCAGACTTGAAACTTCAAAGCCTGCAGTGGAACTGGATCAGGGTAATTGCTGAAATAATGCAGACGGCTGGCTCACATTCTGGAGAAGTGACAGCAGCCTGCAGACCTGGGCATCATAAAGGCTCTTCCTTCCTGCTCCCCTCAAGAGAGACTTAGCCCCACAGATCAGCTTAAATATAAATTCATGTGTTCATGAACCACATTTCAGATCCAGAATTTGCACAAAGGAGACAACCATTACACAATGCTGGGAAGCCATGCAGCCTGCCAGTCCCCTCCGGCCCTCCCCGGATCCTCCCCGCAACACTCGGCCGCCCTCGGAACATTCGTAATGCTCTCTGATGGGTGCTGCTGGAGGGCCTGGCATTAGCTCACGGCTCCCCAGGAGCCCCCAGTCTGCTTGCCCATCACTCCTGCCTTTGGATTGAGCGGAAGGCGGGCCTCCGCGGCCACCACCCTCAGGGAACAGAGCCTACAACTCCCAGTGGCCGGGTCCTCCCTCTCCCCGCACTGAGGCCCAATCAGTGTAACTATGTTCAGCCTTCTCTTTAATAAGCTGATTGTGAAGCTAAATCCTGAGTGCTCCCCAACCTCCCCTGGATGCTTTTGATTGACAAAACTAATCTCTCCTCCACCCCCACGCCTGCCTCCACCGCTTCCTCTTGCAAATCATGTACTCGGCTGCTGACAATTAGAAATAAGGCCTGGGATTGGGACGCAGGAGGGTTATGAGGTTATGAATCAATCGTGGGGGCTTGGGTGAGATAACAAACCGGGGGGCCCATCTCAGACACCTCGCCACAACCCTCAGAGCCTCCTGGTTGATTTATGAGTTGGTAATAACCTCGCCTGGTCTCCTGCCCCCTATTATTTTTCATAATGCACAGGGAAGCTTTAAATTTCAGAGAACGGGGAAACACAGAATCTGAGCAGGGAGGCTGGGCTTGGGGGGAGACTCACCAGGGGGTTCCCAGCTGCTGGTCCTCCCTCCTGCTGTGTGGGCCCTGGGTCACTGAGGGGTGCAGTGGCCACACGCCCAATGAGGTCAGCAAGCTGATTGGCCTGGCCTGGAAGAAAACCTCAGGGAGGTGGCCCTGCCAGGCCCTGGTTTAGGAGTGGATACGGTGGCAATGCATGGGTCCCACTGGGTTCAAAATTATATTTGGCGTGTCTGGATTTCATTCCTCCAACCTGTTCAAAACCAAGTCAGTCTCTGCGGAAGCCTGTGAAGAAGGGAGAAACACGCAGTGGATCAAAGCCAGTCAAAGGCAGTTTGAACTCTGGGGTGGGGAAGCCAGTGGAGTGAGCAGAGGGACAGGCAGAGAGCTGGGAGGGGGACGGTGGCCGTCAGTCCCAAGGTAGAGAGTCAAAGACTGCCTTTCCTGTGCTCACCGTCCTCCTCAGCTGACAGCCAGGGTTGCATAAAGAAAAGAAGGAGGCCTGGATTGCTGCCTAATATTTTTTCAAGCGTTCATTTGTTAAGCTTTCTTTATACAAGGAAAGAGGTGACTTTTGAAACAGAACCCTATCAATGGGTGAGAACCCCCGACACTGTCCTTGAAAGCAGTGGTTGCAAAATGCCCGCCCACATCGGTGCTGGTTTGTGATGAGGTTTTCGGGGGTCACAAAAATTGAGAGGAATTGTTTAAATATAGTGAATATGTGCATATGGATGGATACATGTTATATGATGTCTATTTGAATATAACTGCTGCTCAGTGAGCATTTATGAAACCCCAACTCCATGCCCGCTTTTCGCACGGTGCCAGAGAGAGGACAGTGTGACAGAGTCCTGCTGTCCCAGAGTGATAGTTCAGCGAGTGCTGGCATTGAATTATGTCTTCCCAAAAGTTCATATGTTGAAGTCCTAACCTCCAATATCTCAGAGTGTGACCTCGTTTGCACAGAGGTGATGAGTTAATATGAACTAGTGAGGGTGGGCCCTGATCCCTTACTCTGGTGCCCCCCTGAAAAGGACAAGTTGGACGCCGAGGCACCCGTGCAGGGAGAGGGCCATGCGAAGATGAAGGGAGAGATCAGGTGATGCGTGTGCAAGGCAGCAAACGCCAAGGCTGCCGGCAACCTGCAGAAGCAAGGAGAGAGGCCTGGAACAGGATAGATTCTCCCTCCCCGCCCTCAGATGAACCAACCCAGCCAACACCCTGATTGCAGGGGCTGGCCTCCAGAGCGGTGAACCAATCCATTTCTGCCCTTTGAGCCCCTCCCTTGGTGGTACTTTGTTACAGAAGCCCCAGGAAGCTAGTACAGAGGGGAAGGCAGACGTTGATCAAATACTCACATTGCCGATGTCAAATTCCAGATGGAGAAGGAACCCCATTCTCTGCGAGTGAAAGCCAAAGGACTGGACCTGGTTTGGAGAGTGAAGGCTTTCCTCAGGCAGTCAGGGCCAAAGGACATGCAGGAGTCAGCTCGAGGCAGAAGTGGAGAAAGGGAAGAGTGTCACTGGCCCAGGGAATCGCTGATGCAAAGGCCCTGCAGCTGGATGGACCGTGGTGCCTTCTGGGAGTGGAAAGGTGGTCCATGAGGCAGAAAAGGAGAGAAGGGAGAGGAAGCGGGTGTGGGGATGTCTGGGACCAGCACACACAGAACAAGAATGAGGTTCAGTACATTATATTGGACTGAATTGCAGCGGGGTGAGGGCACCTGCCCCGCCTTCTGCCCTCAGAAGTTCCTAGTTGCTGCTGCTTCCTGGGGGCCTGCAGATGACTTGATTAGACACTTGGCTCCAATACGAGGTCCCTAACACACAGCTGCTCCCCGTAGCGAACGTGTGCTAACCCTCCGTCCCCGGCGCTGCGCTGGCATGGCACATAGGGCACTTCCTTGGATATGCAATCTTACTTTACCCCCTGAGTAGCCAGTATTTCCCCCATCGACCCACGAAGGAATGCAGGTTGGGGTGGAGGGTGGTTCAGAGACCTGCCCAGGGTCACACAGTTTGTGACACAGCATGAATTGAACTCCAGTCTGCCTTTATAAACACTGTGCTTTCCTGCTTCGTATGCTTGGTAAACAAGCATGTATCTGTGAAATTTGTCGTGCTTTTCCTTGGAAAAACTCAAGCCCCTTGACCAAATACTAGTCTTCAAAATGCCACTAGACTTGTCAGGGCACACAGTTCTGCCTCCTGACTCTCCCGTCTCCCTGCCAGATATTCACTGTGCCCACCCTCCCAAGTCCTAAAGTTTAACATCTCTTAAGTAAGTTCAACTTTCCCTGCTAGCTAATTGTTGCATTGTGTGTGTGTGTGTGTGTATGTGTGTGTGTGTGTGTGTGTTAAAGATTTGTTTATTTATTTGAGGGGGGAGGGACAGAGGGAGAGGGAAAGGGAGATTCTCAAGCAGACTCCCTGCTGAGCATGGAGCCCGACATGAGGCTCGATCCCAGGAACCTGAGATCGTGACCTGAGCTGAAATCAAGAGTCGGACTCTTAACTGACTGAGCCACCCAGGCGCCCCTGTGTGTGTGTGTTTTAACTAAGGTATAAAAAGAAAGGTCTAAAACTATAAAGGCTGCCTTACTTAGAGTGTGCTTCCACTCATCTGCAAAATGGAGATGGTAATAATCTATTTACACCATGCGATTATTATAGTAAGGTCATGCCAAAGCCTGGAATATAGAAAGTGCTCAATGAATTATTAGCTCAATAGCTAACATTAGTAGTAATCATTATTACCCCTAAATGAATGTCTCTGCTTCAGGAAAGAAAATGAGTACAGAGTATCCCTTTTCCAGTTACTCTTCTGAGTACTGTTTGGAAAGTTATTCAGAAGTAAGAGAGGCAGAATGTGTAGCGGACATGGTATCTGACATGAGTGTTTCCTGGATTCCAGACTTGACTCTTATAGGTATGTGGCCTTGGACCTCTCTGGGCCTCGTCTGTGAAATGGGTACGGTAGTTATTCTATTTTGCACAATTATTGTCCAGATGATATGTGATTACAGCGTCAGGTGCCCGGCTCTGGCCTGGAACACAATGGGCACTCGGGAATGTCTCCTTCCTTTGTGAGTGTTGGCCTGCACGTGGCACTTACACAATAAGGTGGCACAAAGCTGCCCTCTTCACTCACAGGTACAGCAGAGATCTTGACCAGTATGTGAGAATCCCAGGGTGAACTGACTCATAACCTTGACTGAGAAGTACTGGGAGGTCACTCACGGCAGGACCTTATTATCTTCAGTTGGCCTCCAGAAAGTTTACTCAAGTGAAGGTGTCTTTCCCCAATGATGAGAATTGATAAGTAAGTTCTTGATTGCTTCAGTTATCAGGACTATGATTTATAAGCTACCAAGATTCAGATGACTTGACATTTGCAGGTGCCTGGAACCAGTCTTTTCTCAAGCTTGCAGAATCGAATCTGGGCTCCGGTTGATACAATACTTTGGGGAGAATGGGGGAAGTGTTCAGAGGTTTTGACTTATTCGGGAGGCAGTTCCAGGTATCCCTTAATCTTTGGGGGTGCTTAAAACACCTGAGGACAAAGTTCAGTGAAGAACCTTTTTATAGTAAGGATCTCCACCAAACCAGAAAGAGAACTCCCTAAAATATTGGAAGATCTTACCGGCTTACTCAAATCCAGTTTATATTGAGGGGTACAGACGGTCACCCTTAGTCCAGGACTACAGTGAGCAGCCCCTTTAGCGTCTACACGAGGCTCCGGAGTTGGCCTAATGGCCAGAGAGCGTGACAACTTGAGGGTTAGGAGTGAGCCTCCCATTCTCTACTCCTCAGGCAAAAGACAGCTTTGCGAGTCACGCCTTCGTTCCTCTCTGCCCTATCCCCGGGGAGCAGGACATGCTCAGGGCCCACGGGCAACAGCTCAGAGTTCCCCTCACCCTCTCCACATTGTGTCTGCAGCCTGATTCCCACAGCCTGTCCACGGCGGTGTCAGAGGCCGGCACCTCCCTCTCTGCTCTTGAGAGTGGAAAGTATTTTTCTTGGTGTGCAAGCAATATGAGCTCCAAATAAAAAGGACATGTGAAGCATAGAAATTTCCCATAATTTGACCCTCCCCTCTCTCCAGGATCACCTAAACACTTTAAATATTCTTCCAGACCTTTTCCTCTCAGTACCTGTATATATCTATACATACGTAATTAATAGGTCACAAATGTAAATATGTATTTTCTGTCGTAAAAATGTCATTTAAAAAAATTTTAAATGTCATCTTACCATACGCACTGTTCTTGATCTGCTCTTTCATTTAATACAACAGGTGTTCAATAAATATGTATTGTACGGATGAGCCATAATTTATTATTCAATCTCTTACTTGAGAACTTTTGAGTTGTGTCCAAACACCCTTCCAATACACATATGTAAAAGACATAATTGAGATACGTACATACAACACATATAGAGACAGGAAGCGTACCTGCATATCAATGTACACTTAAATGTACTAACAAACCATATTAGCCTCAAAAAGAAAACTTTCAGCCAAGTGTTTTAGAACCTTCGTGGATAAAGGGTAGCTATTCTGCATTTGTCCCTAATGTTTCTATAGTGGTTTTAAGTCTTTGATAGGACAGCTTGACTAAGATAGGAACCCAAGCCAACAGCGGTAACAAAGGGCAACAATTCATTTGAGAGAGAATAGAAAAATAATCTGCTTCAAATTGTTTTTAGAATAGGAGGGAAAGAATGATTGGGGGCCAGAGGGAAAAAAAGAAAGGAAAGAGAAAAAAGAAGAAAAATGCTTTCTCCTGACGGTTGTTTGCACTATTCTCGTCAGATTCTGCAGGGTAATAATTGTAGGTCTTTTAAAGGACATAATATTATGACAGATTTCCCTCCCTTACTTGTTCCCCGGGGCTGAACACGCAACATTTACTTCCTGCCATGAGGCCGGAGGCTGGCCCCTCCTGGGTTAGTCCGAGAAAGCCTAACACACCTCACACCCAAGAGAACGACAATGTCCCCCACTCGAGGCATTGCTGTGTTCGCTGAAGTCCACCGCGCAGGCCGGCAGTGGGTGAGGGACAGCGGGGAGGTGGCTCCTGCTGCAGACTGGGGGCAGGGACCCAGGACAGCCAGGGGGCCCAGCTCACCCCTCACTAGGGCTCGAGACATTCACACCAGTCCCCAGATGAAGACCCTGACTGTTACGGTGGCCGCATCAGGGACAAGAGATCCAGGTCTGTGGTCCCCACATGGCTAGGTTAAAAGGAGAGAGGCTTTTGTGACTTTCCCTTCTTGACCAAAAAAAAAAAAAAAAAAAGGGCTTAAATGTGATCCTTCAGCTCTGTGAATGCAAACCAGGGCCTGGTGGACTGGGGAGCACAATTAGGCCAGACACGGAGTGCAGAAAACCAAAAAGGGGTAGAAATCTAGACAATGGTGCTGAAGTCTCGGGTGGGGTGGAGGGGGGAACGGATATGATAGCAAGGAAGGAGTTTCAATGTGAATGAATACTAATTAGTGACATGGATATTAATGATGACAGTAATTAACAGGGGAAAGGAAGGGCTGTCATTGTCCCAGGGTGAGTAATCAATCTTGGCAGGTGATAAATAATGGTTCAGCAAGCTCAGCAGAAAGATAATCCGGCTGCCCGGGGGAGAGCTGTTGCTGATGCTGGAAACCTATCCGTTTCCAGGCAACCCACAAAAAAGAACTATTTTTCTTTTGAGGAAAAAACAGGTTAGAGTCTCTCCCCCACCCCCAACTTGGGATTACAGTTCTTATTTGATTTCTGCTTTGTTCTTCATTTCCTAGGACAAATGTTGAACTTGTATAATTTGGAGGAGATGCACACACACACACACACACACACACACACACACACAAGCACACATAGACATACTCTCCTTTCGCTCAAAGAATGTGAATGAACAGGAGGGGTTTTGATCCAAAGTTTAGCTCATACATGCCATCCGGGAGCGAGAGTGGGGGAAAGCTTAGAAGTTCCGCTTTGGAGGTTGACATGGGGGGAACTTGCAGGGCTGTGTCAATGGAGGCTGGGCCTGGGGGAGCACAGAAATAGTAGGATGGGGCCCTGGTTGTCTACTACACAGGGTTCATTCTCCCTCCAGAGAGCCAGACAGAAACGGGCCTGTGCTGCTCTCACCTCTGGACACCAGTCATATGTCTGGGAAACTTTATTTTGGGGAAAAGGACAATGCTCGCTAAAGACTTCTGCTAGCTCTTCCAGTTTTCAGCTAGGACTCTGTTCCAGGAGAGCTATGGGCAGATCCTCTCTCTCACACCAAGCCTCAGACCCACGCATGACAGGACTCAGACATCTAGAAATGTTGCCCTTTTCAGGCTGCTTTCCATCAAACATCCCATCCTGAGGTGACAAAGCCACCTTTGAAGATCTGCATTGGTTTCAAGTGACGTGGTTGAGGGACAAAGGTGAATTGACAGGAAGTTCAGAACCTTCCAGAAATTTGGACTCCTCTACTCCTACATTGGCTCTAGGTGCGACGTCTTCAAAGGGAGGCAAAAAAAAAGGAAACATATTCAGAGAATTGTGACCAAAATAGAAAAGAGCTCTAGGTCATGTCATGGGAGGAAATAGCTGAGGGAAGCAGGTATGTTTCACCTTGAGGGGAGAAAACTCAGGAAGAATGTTGATAGTATATCAGACAGACTCTCTCCAGAGCAAGAAGGTCTGGGTTTGTTTTTCTATCAACAGAGGGCGAAATTAAGTCCAAAGACAGGAATTTAGAAGGGGTCAAATTTCTGTTCAGAGAAATCAAAGATGATTTCACTAGGACAGGCTGCCTAGGGGGGAATCTGTGATTCCCAGGTACTAGGGTTTTTCCCAGTGGAGATTATGGCACCTCCTGTCCAAGGTATTATAGATGCGGGTCCTATATTGGCTAGGGTTGGAGTAGAAAAGCCTTAAAAGTCCCTCTGACTCTTACAATTTTATATTAGTTAAGGTAGTACTCAATGTCAAAACAGATAAATCCCAACTTCTGGGACTTAACACAACAAAGTTTATTTTTTAATCAAGTCAGAGCCCAAGATGGGCATCAATTTTTATGGTTGTTCAGGAGCCCAGGCTCCTTCCACATTGTGGCTCTGTCCTCCCTGGGTTCTTGGGGTTCTCTCCATTCAGCCAGCAGATAGGGAATGAAGGGTGTGTAGGGTCACATGGGAGTTTTTATGGTCCAGGCCTAGAAGTGGTATATGTCATTTCCAGCCATATTCCATTGTAAGAACTCAATCTATACCCAACTGCAGAAGAGTCTAGAAATATAATCTAGTGACCCAAGGAATGGAGGAAAGAGGTTCTGGTAAACACATAGAAGTTTCTCCCCAGAAACAGGGGTATTTTCATTTAAAATAGGTCCATACCAGAAAAAATTGGAGTTTTTTTTTTTTTTTTAAGGTTTTGTTGGTTGTTGTTGTTGTTGTTGTTGTTTAGGGAACTTAAGGTTACCTGTGTTGGTCAGGCCTTGTCAGTTACGGTAGGGAGCTAAAGAGGCCTCCTCCCTCAGGAAATATCCTGGGGGCCAGGTGTGGTAAAATTTCACCTAGCCTGTTTTGGGGAAGTCATCAAAATCTGTATTTGCAGGGAGTCTCCTGTAGATACTCCCTAGAGGTGTGGACGCAAGATCATCCTGAGTCATCAGAAGTGGGTTTTTTGGAAACAAATAGAACCATGACTACAGAAGTGTCCCAATGGATAGATGTGGTTAGTTAGGATGGAAAATCGTCAATATTACCCAGCTCTCTGGGCATATGCTAGTTGGAATTAGGACTTTCTTAAGTAAACATGTTTCTTCTGCCACAGGGTAAGCATCCATGACGTCTTCAGTTTAACTGGCTTTATCATTTCAGGTACTGACATTGTGCAGTGGCTTATGAAGAACCTTTCCATCGAGGACCCAGGTACTTGACCCTGACTTTATCCTCCATGGTATTGAGAAACATCCCATAAACAAGTTCCAGACTAGATTCTCCTATTCTCCTGAGAACTGGACTTATAAATGTGAATCCCAGGATGTGGAATCGCTCTATTTACAAATAAAATTAATTTATTTTCTCGACTGAATATCTATCTTTAAGTCTAAATCACCCTTTGAGGAAATGAGCAATTATTTAGAGTGCCAAAGAGCCCGATACAATAACGTGTGAAATGAGGTGAATTCTTGTTAGCCACAGCAATTAAAGATAAGTTGTAGAACTATCATGGAACAGCCTTCTAGAGCCAGCTCTTAAAATTAGATTGCCTGATCCACAATTAAGATGTTTAATTATTTGCTAAGACTCCTTCTGTTTTCTGCTTCTGCAAGAAGTGAATGATTTTTTTTTCCAACCTTAATTGTGCATTCCAATTAGGAAAACCTTACCAGAAAAACAACAACAAAACTCTGGCCAATAAAACAGTTTCCAAATCTGTCCTCCCACCAGAAAATAAGTAGTAAAATTTATTTTCACAGCATAATTTGAAAATGAGGAGTTTCAGAAAAATAAAAATTGCAGCTAAGTAAAGCTTACTATTATGTGTTAGTTAATACTTTTCAGGGTTTCTTATATACTTCCTGTTTTAACTGAGTATCTCGATGCCTGAAGGTCATATTTATAAATATCCATTAATGTGGATATTTATGTCCTTGGGGATTAGACCTATCTGCCCCAAATTAAATGGCTTCCAATGGCTGCTTTCTAAAGATTTTTTTAAAATTCCCTTTCTAGGTGTCTGTGATTCCTTGCTGGGGGTCACTATGGCAGCTCAGGAATTCCTCCATTTTAATCTGATGCTCCCAATATGCTATTGACTATGAAACAGTACAATTTACATGGCATTCAATGAAATATAGTTGCCAGAAATCTGAATGCCACAAAAGCAGGGCATTCGTGGAAGTGACACTAGCCTTGTTCACCATCATGATTAATGGCCACTTCCATGACTAGTGAAAATTCTTAATTCTAGTCAAGCTCTTCTTAATCCACAGGGGGAAACTGTGAATTCACATCCTCTTAAGGAAAGAATCCAAATTAACCACGCCGCATGTTTCCCTCATGCAGCCTGGACTTGCCATTGTCCACTTGTAAAAACGGGACCGAATACATTTCTACCGGTTTAGTTCCATGTATTTAAAGTCAATGTTCCTTTGGTTACAATGCTACGCCTAAGGAGTACCTTTCTTCATGGCGGTCTTTTCTCTTCCAGTAGCACTATGTTCTTTGCCCTTCTACAATAATCCTTGTATTTCTGTCACACATTTATTACGGTCGTTAGTCGCACGAGCAGTATTGTGAGAGCCCTGAGCCAGCCGGTGGCAGGGGAAGAGGCTTCAGGAAGCCTCCGACCCTCATGTGAGAAGTTTCCCTGAAAGGTCATATCTATGAAGGTCTCTTAGACTCGAATGGCCTTGGGAGGACATCCAAGTATTGGGAACTGTTTGGGCTTCCGAGAAATGGATGAGGAGGAGTTTAGAACAGTTCGCCAGCTGGGGCTAGAAGGGTGGAAATGAGGCACATCAAGGCCCCAGGAAGCCAGGCTCTTCCAGCGTCTGCCACTCCCTCCCACCTCACCCCCCATCTGCCTACAGCTAAGCAAAACCACAGAGGGTGAAGTGAGAGTTCTAGCTCCTACGTGGGTGACGTGAAAGTCACCTTCTTACTGGATGTTGTTCATTCACTCTTCCCTGGGGAAGGAGAAGCTGCCAGTGATGAAACTCTTCTTTTTTTTTGCTGGACCCATGATTCTTGAAGCATATAGACACGGATCATCACTAAGTAAATAAGCTACAACTTCATTCATTCTGATTGCACCGGTTATTCCCGAAGGATAGGTGATTCTAAATAAGCAAAATGCTTGGATTATATACGACCTCTTGAGAAGTTTGCAAGTAAAGACAAAGCAAGTTGCTTTAAAAAAGTCAGAGCTTATGAAATTAATAATTCCTGGAGACTCCTTAAGCATATCAATAATTTCCGCATCCCAAAATTCATTTTTTACCAGTAAGAGTACTTTCATATTTGTGAAAGATTATCATGCATGGTAGAACCATGTAGATTTGTTCCTTTTTTTCTTAGCTCTGCTCAGAATAAATATAAATTCTTAACTACATGAATCTATTTATGGCTGGTACTAAGTCACAAAACAATGGGTTGAGTGTGGCAAAAATGTACATATTTCTGTCAGGCCGGTCTCCCTTTGCCACTCCCCACTGCAGTGCCCTTCCTCCAATTTTGTAAGAAAGGGAGGTTTTACTCTGTGTGCGTAAGAGAAGGGAAATGCTCTCCTCATCTCCGGTGGGACTGTCATATAGGGGAATGCCATGGGAGTCCAGAGCCTCTCTGGGCAGTGAAGCTGCATGCTCATTGCTGGGGATGATAAATGGGTGAAACTAGCAACATGAATCAGGGCTGCCCGCACCTACTGAGCACCGGCACTGTAAGCACTTACATGAAACATCCAACTTGATTCGGTACAGGTGGGTATGTGCCAGAGCCCTTGCTCTTAACCATGAAGCCACTTTCTTCTGGAAGTCTTGGGGAAGTTAAGCAATGTCACGCTCTCAGAGCTGGGGCCCTGGTGAGTCCCAGACACATGCTGGCCCTTCCCAACCCCTGACACCTGCCCCCTCCAGCCCAGTGCATTGATATCAAAGGGTATCAATCAATCAGTCAATCAATCATGCAGTTATCTGAGAGTGAGGACAATCGGCTTCTGGATGCCTTTCTGCCCTTCTGCCTTACAGGTAAGGAGCCCTGCACTCTGACAGCCTGCTAAATACTCCTCTCTCTCTCCTGCCCTGTCCATGCAGTTGAAGCAATACACTTGGGAAGCCTTATAGCTGCCCAGGGCTACATCTTTCCCATCTCAGACCACGTTCTCACCATGAAGGATGATGGCACCTTTTACCGTTTCCAGGTAGGCCCGCCAGCTCCTCCCCCTGAAGAACCTTCTCTTATCATCTGATCGCAGATTGGAACTTCCTACAAAACCGAGGGTATTTAAGGAGCAACACTTACCTCTCACCAGCCCTGGGAAGGCTAAACAAGCTTTTATTTGGGCCATTTATTGTTGGGGGCAGAGGGGGGATTTTCCACGTATTTCCTCATTCATTCTGAAGAACAAACTTTTGGGAGATAACTATCACCCATTTGACAGATGAGAACACTGAGGTGCTCTGAGCATAGGTGAGCCCAATGGCAAAGTCCTTGATCTTTCTTCCTCTATCATGCTGCCTTCCTGGTGTGAAGTTTCTATCCACTGCCTCACCCCTCCCACCCATTGTCCTCTCCTTTTCACAGATCCTGTCCTAGGGGGAAATGGGGCAGAGGATAAGGGGCTGTGCCAAAGTCAACACCAAGGGATTTGGAGTGGAGTTTTTCAGACAGTGTCAAAGGGTATCTCAGTCTGTTCTGGCTACCATAGCAAAATACCACAGACTGAGGGGCTTAAACCACAGACATTTATTTCTCACCGTTCCGCAGGCTAGAAGTCCAGGATCCAGGTTCCAGTGGGTTAGGTTTCTGGTGAGAGCTCTCATCTGGGCTTCCCGACAGCCACTTCTCACTGTATCCTCCTCATATGCAGAGACAGAGATAAAGCGAGCTCTCTGGCGGCTCCTCTTCTAAGGACACTAATCCTATGGGCTCAGGGCCCCACCCTTGTGACCTCATTTAACCTTAACTACTCCCTTACTCTAACGACAGCCAGACTGCAGGCTAGGGCTTCCATGAGTCAGTTTTAGGGGGACACAGTTCAAAGGGAGAAAAGGGATTTGGAGCTTGTGTGCCCAGTACATTGTGCCAGTCTGAATTCTATTGTCTTGGGATAAGAAATGTTTGCCCTATAAACTGAGTTTCTCATTTTTGCATTTATTTTGCTCACCTTGGATTTCATTTCTCAATACCTAGGTTAAACTGTTGACAGCTTCAGCTGCATTAAGGATGGGAGAAGGTTGGGGGGGAGTGTCAGCACGAAAGAGACGGGACAGAGCCTCCCGTCACCAGGAGGGGTCCTCACTGGGTGCTGGAGAGGGTGGACCCTGGCTCCGGGCAGAGGGGGGCAGGTGCCGGCCTTCCTCTGAGTCCTGACACCTGTGCTCTTTTGCAGGCCCCATACTTTTGGCCTTCGAACTGCTGGGAGCCTGAAAACACCGATTACGGTGAGCAGTGAAGAAGTGTCACTCCCGGGAGTGGGGAAGACAGATGCCAGTGTCTGGGTGACTGCCGCGCAGGGAGGAGGGGTCGTTCTCCTGCTTAATGCTTCTCATTCTGTTGACATGTAATAAGCTCCCTGTTCCACATAATGAAGAAAGGCAGAGCACACTGAAAGATGCAGCCTTTGGAAGGGACTGGGGGAAGGGAAGAAGGCTCCATCAAGCTGGCCAATGTGCTCATTCCGTGGAGCCATGGAGAGCCAAGACAGTGGTTGCTGACCAGTCCTTTCTGGGGCAGGGTTTCGGGGAGGGCCAGATCCAGGGGCCACCTCCCCCTAGTTCTTTCTATTCTCACAGCCTTGTTAAGACTTATTAATAATTCATTGGTGGTTTTGATAGTTAGAAGTTAGGGGGGAAGGGAGACAGACCAGGGAGGAGTGTACAGAAGTTACCCTGGAGGAGGAAAATTAAGAGTGGGTGAAGTTGGGGGCTTGGCAAAAAGGGAGTTAGCTCTGTCCAGGCAGGGATCTATTAGACTCTGGCCATATACCCTCCATGACACCGTTCAATACTTCCACGTGCCAATCCTCTAGAGAAGTTATATGGTCCCCATACTCCAGATAAAGAAGCTGAGGCTCAGAGAGGCCACATCCTCACACTTCTCACCTTGCTTTCTGTGTATCTGGATGCCCAGGCAGTCGCAGGTTCCAGGAGGGCCGGGACTGGTCCTACCTGCTCACTCTCGTGTTCCCCAGTGCACTGTGCACGGCCCAGGCACAGCTGGCACGCAGTAAATAGTTACTGACAGTTCTGATTTTTTATTAAAGGTGATTAACAGACACTCAGTAGAAACATCAGAATTGGAACTCAGATCTAAGTGCCTTCCAGGCCCATGCTTCTTTCACGGTCTGGCCCTTTGCATAGCATCCTTGTCACTGACTTGGCTGCTAAGGCAGTCCACAGTGGCTCTCCTTGGGACTGGGGCGCTCGGGGAGACCCACAGCTTCTCCCTAGGCTCTTTGCAGGATTGCTGCTCAGGGAGGCAGAGGCAGCTGCAGAGAATGGAGGGAGAAGTGCAGCCGGGTAGCGTTCAGGGAAGCCTGTCCTGCAGACCTTGCGATGAGCTAGCTTGGCTCACTCCCAGAGCCAGCAGGTGGGAGCGATGCCGAGAGTGGGGCGCGGACAAGCCATTGCCTACTAAGGCTACAGTTGTTCTGTTTTCGGGTCTGAAGACGGCCCTTAGGCAAGGGGCAGGCCTTCTGATGGTCTCCGCAGCTGTCTGCAGGCATCACGGGGGGTCCCTCTGGAGCTGGGCTGTGCTCTACACGGTGTGATAAGTGGATAAGCAGGCTTCCAACTCAAAATCAGAGCTACATTGGCCGTTCTCAAAACAAGTTCTTCTGGGGCTGAAATACTGCTCACGAAAGCCCAACTGGAAATTTGAGTAATTGTAGCTCGGATCCATGTAGCAGCCATGTGCCCTTGTGAGTGTGAAAACTGATATTCTTACAGGCAGCGAAGGGGCGGGGGCGGGGGTGGCAGGGCCAGGTAACTAGACCCTCGTCAGATGAAAATACCTACCTGACTATGAACCCATAAAGCTTCCGCAGTCGGGCACTGTGTACACCAGAGCCTTAGTTCCCTTTCTCTGCAGAGCAACTCCACATCGTGATTTTACGTGCAGCGTGAACAAGGACAGAAGTAACTATTTATAT
Source organism: Ursus arctos (assembly GCF_023065955.2). Lineage (NCBI taxonomy): Eukaryota > Metazoa > Chordata > Mammalia > Carnivora > Ursidae > Ursus > Ursus arctos. The sequence continues at coordinate 28,282,244 of NW_026622930.1, read as the reverse complement.
CAGGCTCTCGTTAAAACAAGATTATTTTCGAATTCCTGTGCCACGACTTTGGCAAATCAGGTGGCAAAGTCAAGGTATGGGACGCAGAAGTACTCACCAGCATTTACAAAGCAGTTCAGCTGAAAAATCAAAGTATTTACCGAGAGAGAATTTAGCACAGCAGCTCCAAGATCAACGGGCTCCACGGGCTGTGTGATCTTGGCAAGCTGTTTAGCCTCTCTGTGCCTCAGAAACTTCATGTGCAAATTAGAACAATAGTAGTACTCCTATTAGTGTTGCTGTGTTAGATGAAATGCAGTGGCTGTAAGGCTTGGTGTGTGACCCATAGTAAGGATTCAGTAGAAACCGTGGTGGTGGTTAGTCTTAGTACGACTAAGGTAATGTTGGACAGTATTAGGGCTGTGGTGGCCCTCTTACAGACAGGATGTGAAAGCAAAGCTAGGAACTCAGAATAGGTATGATTTGGAATGATGAAGAACCAAAAACTTTCATTCATTCATTCAACAAACCTGTACTGATCACCTACTCTGTGTCAGTTGCTAGGGCACAGCTTTAAATAAATCACAGTCTTACCATCCAAGCATTCCAGGCCGGGGGAGGCAGCGTGATGGGGAGCAAGAGGGTGGTGAGGGGTCTGATCTGAGTATTCAGAGGTTTCATGTTGATGAAGAATGACTGAGAAGGTTGAATCGTTTGGGAGGGACAGGTTTATCAAAAAGCCATCGGAGTCAAGGAGAGACATTTAGAAAGGATGGAGCAGCTGTAGGGCATCTCAACAATGGGAATGACCTGAAAAAGTTTCCTCACCTGTAAAATGAGGATAATCACAGAACCCACCTCAGAGGGTTACTGTGCGGATGGAGTAGGTGAAATCTGGAAAGTCTCTAGAATGGTGCCTGACAGTCAATGAGCTTCGTGCAAGGGGTAGGGGCTGTTATGGTGATGCCTCAACACGCAAAAAGTGCTTGGCACAGAAGAGGCCCTCAGTAAATGTTTAAATGGATGAACGAATGAATAAATGAAAGAGTATATGGGGCAGAGGATGTCATTATGGAAAAAGCTCTGAACTAGGTACCCATTCTAAGTCCACCTCCACCACTAACGGGCCTGTGGGTAAATCACTTCACCTCCCTGGGCCTTTGTTTTTGCCATCTGGCAATGAGGGGCCTGAGCTTGATGGTGACCAAGGTTACTTCCAATGCTAAAATCCCATTATACTAAAACATAATTCGAAGGTATGAGGAGGACAGAGAAATACACATTATACAGGTTCCCTGGTTTAGGAGATTGAGGTGAATGATGTCACTCATGAAGACAAAGTTTGAGAAGGGAGTCAGTCCTTTCAGTACATCGAAATAAGACGGGGTCAGTATTTTCTTTTTTTTTTTTTTAAGATTTTATTTGTTTATTTGAGAGAGAGAGAGAGCACAAGCCAAGGGGGAGGGAGAAGCAGACTCCCCACCGAGCAGGGAGCCCAATGTGGGACACGATCCCAGGACCCTGGGATCATGACCTGAGCTGAAGGCAGATGCTTAACTGACTGAGCCACCCAGGCGCCCCTCAATATTTTCTTATTGTTTAATTGCACATGTAATATATGAATCCATTCATTTCATAAAATTGTGAATGTTTTCTATTTTTATCACAGTAAGATGCAGTGAGCTTGAGATGCCAGGAGGTAGGATTGCCAGGCGTGAGGGTGAGGAGACAAAGATTTTCCAATGAGAAATAAAATATCTAAGAAAAACTAGCATCTGAGCTTAAAGCAGGTGCCCCAGATGCCCTGTAATAGGACTGGCTGTCACTGCCAATGGTCACTTGATTGGTTAGCACTGGTGAAGGCTACAGTAGAACAGACGAGCCCCAAGTTCCATACCAAGGAAAGGTCGGCTCAGCAGCTACATCCTACCTCCCTAGTAGTGGCGAACAGACTCCCTAACATGGGACCTTCGCCACAGGGGAAGCAAGCTGAAAGCACGTGACCATGAAGCTCACGGTCGTCAGGAATGGTACCAGCTTTGCTTTACAACCCAGCTGGCCCATTCTGACCCAGATGGGTTAGAAATTTCTCAGGATGATTCTACTTAAATAAAGCCCACAGCCCAACCTGGGTTGGACTTTCCTGCATCCTGTGTTTATCCAGTACAAAACACTGCTTGGGATAGCATTGTCAAAGCAGCTTTCACCTCCACTGAGCTGCTCGGCCCCTGGGTCAACGAGACGAGCGTGGTGGGGCTGGTGACAGCTTCCTCTTTAGGTAGCTCCCAATTCCACAGGCTGCCAAGACAGTGGTCCAAGAGAGTGAAGGACGTACCTTGTAATAGAGCAGATGCCCCTTTGTCAGACGTTATGGAGAGCTATGGCTGCCTGGTTCTCTGGAAAAGCTGGTAGGTGGAGGATTATGAAAAAAAGATGCATACATACCGTCATCACTTCATATCAACATAAACTATACAAAGAAACAATCGTTTGACAGCTTTTTGAGATAGGACCAAAGACTCTCTTTGATTATGGGCCCCAATAATTTGACTTTCTTTCTTAACTAAACCACACTCAAGATAAACCATCCAGTTTTGGCATCATTAAAGTGCATTAAGAATTTAAAAACAGGGAGCCTGGGTGGCTCGGTTGGTTAGGCATCTGCCTTCAGCTCAGGTCATGATCCCGGGGTCCTGGGATCAAGTCCCACATCGGGCTCCCTGCTCGGCGGGGAGTCTTCTTCCCCCTCTGCCTCTGCTGCTTCCCCTGCTTGTGCTCTCTCACTCTCTTTCTCTCTCTGTCAAATAAATAAATAAAATCTTTTTTAAAAAGAGAATTTAAAAACACTTCATTTTTAGGGGCGCCTGGGTGGCTCAGTCATTAAGTGTCTGCCTTCGGCTCAGGGCCTGATCCCAGGGTCCTGGGATCAAGCCCTGCATCAGGCTCCCTGCTCTGCTGGGAGCCTGCTTCTTCCTCTCCCACTCCCTCTGCTTGTGTTCCCTCTCTCGCTGGCTGTCTCTCTCTCTGTCAAATAAATAAATAAATAAAATCTAAAAACAAAACAAAACAAAAAAAACCTTCATTTTTTTTAAAGATTTTATTTATTTATTTGACAGAAAGAGGCAGCGAGAGAGGGAACACAAGCAAGGGGAGTATGAGAAGGAGAAGCAGACTTCCTGCTGAGCAAGGAGCCCGATGTGGGGCTCGATCCCAGGACCCTGGGATCATGACCTGAGCTGAAGGCAGACGCTTAATGGCTGAGACACCCAGGCACCCCATAAAAACACTTTAGAAACAACCTGTATGTGGACCCCTTTCAGATATTTGTTATTTTTTTCCTCCATTTTCAGTTATTTCACCTCTACCAAACTCATGAGCAATTGTCTTAGCCAACTCTTCTATCAAGTTGTTCTGAACCATTCACCTGGGTCTTCATAGAAACAACAATTCTCTCTTTTCACATTAATTTCATTTGTGAAATGCAATATTTAGGGAACATACATTATTAAAATACGAGGTATGAGGGACATAAACAGATTTGAGAACAAACACAACTGACTCTGACTCTCACGTATGACTTGACGGGCATGAGCGGAAGCGTGAGCACACCAGAGCAGGCTGCCCGCCACGAGGTTGCAGCATACTGTAAGCTGCCAGGAGCACATCGTTCAGACCACATGGAGGAGCTTGATTGATCCAGCAAGGAGATGACTAGATCTCCTAGTATAACTAAGTCGTCAAACCACGGGTCAGCCACAGGTCCTCTCTGCCCTTCTCTCCTGGTCATCCTATTGGTCATTCATACAGCTCATCTGTTGTCTTCCCTGGATCGTTCTTCTTGGCACTGGAGAAGGAGGGAGATACTGAAGAAGCAGAAGTAGGGAGAGGAAGTGATGAAGGCAGGTCTCAGAAAGAATCCTCTGGCAACAGAGGGCCAAGAACTCTTCTTTAGCTTGGGAGGAGGGACCCAAATTGTCCACGCTTTCTTTCCACTGTCCATACACTCCACCTGGCAGGCTGGCACTGGTGGGAGGTGCAGGAATTCAAGCTGAGTAGGACGCAGCCTCTGTCCTTGAAGAGCCCTCAGCCTAGAGCAAGTAAACCTATGATTACAGTGCACTGGAATTAAGTTTCTTGGGTTCGGCAGATGCTCTGGAACACAGAGCTGGGTCTTCCAAGATTAGGAGGAGGTTGCCAGAGAGAGGAAAAGAAGAGGGAAATGGAAAGACCTTCCGTACGGGCAGAAGCATGGAACTGAGAAGGATTTGGTAGCCTGACATGCCCGAGGGAGACTAAGAAGGAAGAGGTTGACAAGGTAAGCAGACTGGATCTTAAAGAACCAAGTATTCCACCTTAAAGAGCCCAACCATTCTTCTGAGGTCGCTGAGGAAGCAGCGCAGGGGGTGTAGGCAGGAAGGTAACATGATCATACTTGTAAAAGCTGCCCCTGGTGGGGGATGCTTGGGGTGAAACAGAGTGAGGAGGATGAAAGGGAGCAGTCAAGACTTGGGAGATGAAGTCCTCATCCGATTCTGACCTTCAGGAAGATTCCGGCAGGTTAGGTGCCATGGCTTCCACACAGAAGCATATTCTGCACAGCGCAGGGCTGGGCATGCAGGGAAGGCTGGATGGATGGCTGGACAAGTGCATGGACAGACAGATGGATGGATTTGTGACACCACCACACTGCTGGTTTTGCACATGTCATTTCTCTTCTTCCCCCAGCCATCTATCTCTGTAAGAGGACAATGCAGAATAAAGCAAGGCTGGAACTGGCGGATTATGAAGCAGTAAGTACGGTTATTTTTCAGCTCAGGTGTGGGAGGAGAGTTGAACTGTGACTGCGGCTCTGTTTCTCCTTCTATTTTCCCTTTTTTCTCTCCCTAGTCCCTTTCAGACAATGGAAAAGAAGTCCCTTGTATTTCCCCTCCTTTGTTCTCACCTCTTCTTACCATCCAATAAAATTACATCTTTATACAAAGAGCTCTCAAAACTCAGCAATAAGAAAACAAACAGCTCAAAAATGGCCAAAAGACTTGAACAGATACTTCACCAAAGAGGACATTAAGGACGACAAATAAACACCTTAAGAGATGTTCAACATCAGCAGCCGTTAGGGGAGTAAAGATTATATGCATGTGGAGATGCCACTACAGACCTGTTAGAGTGGCCAAAATAAAAAGTCCTGGGAGTGCCAAGTGGGAGCGCAAAATGGCACAGCCAGTCCGGAAACTGGTTTGGCAGCTTCTTATGAAGTTAAGCATACACTTCCTATATAACCAAGCAGTCCCGCTCCTAGGCACATACCCCAGAGAAATCAGAACTTCTGTTCACACAAAAACCTGGGTATAGCAGCTCTGTTTGTGATAAACAGAAGCTGAAAGCAACCCAAATGTGCTTTAGGAGGTAAAGGGTGAAATGAACGTTGGTATGTCCATTCAGAGGAATACTCCTCTGTGGTGAAAAGGAGTAAACTATTGGTCCACACGACCCCTTGGATGAGTATTCAAGACATTATGTGGAATGAAAGAAGCCAGTCTCAGAAGATTACAAACTGTCTGATTCCATTTATATGACATCCTTGTAAATACAGAACTATCATGAGGGAGAACAGATCCCTGGTTGCTGGGAGTTACAGATGGGGGTATAATGTGGCTATAAAGAGACAGCACGGGGCATTTTTTGGAGGTGATGGAACTATTCTGTATCCTGATTGTGGTGTATGTATGTATGGATGGATTCATACATGTGTTAAAATGCATACAGGGGGCAATATGAGAATTTTTAAAACTTAATATTTGATCATTTTTAACGGCATCTTTAAATCCAACTCCCCCATTCTTGGCAGTAGGTTCTAAGGACCAAATCCAATCCAGAAGATCAGATATGTGTCAGACAAAGTATATACATTCCCAGTTCTGCTCCTGCACCACCTTCTTTCACAAAATGTGATTCCTGCAAAAATCGGAGGCCCGGCCACACTCACACTCATTCCCATTTAACAGAACCAAGGCACAGAGGATTTGAAGACTCAGATCATTTTTTAAATATTTCAAATTTATGGTTGCAAACTCTTTCCCCCAAACCAAACTTTATATGGGTCACAGAGAATCTGGGAAACTGACCCGATTTTCTCGTACCCTCCAGAAGGCACGGAAGCTGCTGAGCCATGAAATGACTGAAGAGCTGGCAGTGAGGGGGAGGGGCGGCTCTGGGCGCAGTGAGGAGTCCTTCCCCGGTAATCCAACATTCACAGGACTTACAGCTCCTTCCTTCCAGACATCCCTCTCGTGCTGCCTCAGTTTCCCACGATAAGTGTGAGGCCCACTGCATCAGACTTTGTCGTTCTCGGGGACCTGTCACAAGCTAGTGGGGAAACGTGGTGCAGTTGACCCAGGGCCTCAGGACCTGGCCGAAGTGTGCTTATCAGTGCGAGCCATTACATATAAAGATGTTGGAACATGATGACCTTCCCAAGCAAACCCTAGCATGGTCGTTCTGTGGACCTGAGCATCCTGGGCACCCAGTTCCTATCCCCATCAGCCCTCCTGTGCCAGCTGTCACCGCTCCTTCAGAATCCACTCTCCTACTTCTGCACACCCAGTGCGAGGTGCCACATCCCCTCCTAACGTGACCTGTCAGAAAGACCCGGCCTGCAGAAGCATGTGCCCATCCCCGCTGTGTCTCTCTTCCCCATATTTTCCATGTTTTCGAAAAGGTCCTAAACAGAAACAAGATAGCATCAACTCCAGATATATTTTATTCAGTTGTCTCCTCTCTTGCCATATAATGTTCTGCTTTGGTATTTGTAAAGAATATGGCATTAAGATGTTCTTTCAGGTTGAAGTTCTGCCTAAAAGTGGGTTAGAAAATGTAAAAAGTATTTTGTTTTCAAAATTCAGTAATTTTATTAATTTTTTTCTGATGACATAGTCTCTTTGTAAAACCAAAAATTCAAACAGCAAAGAAAGAACCTGCAATCCTTCTCCCCTACCCTTTCTTCTGTACATACATTTTTTCCTCTGCAAAAAGAGAAAAAAAAAAAAACCTTGACTCATACCCGGAACATTATTCTGTAAGCTGCTTCTTTCCCCAGTCTTATGCTGTAAGTATATTGAGAATCTTTCCACATCAATAATAATAATCTACATTATTGGTTTTGATGGCTGCCTAGTATTCCATGGTATGACTGTTCATAATTTATATAACTGCCCCCTAATTGACTGATGTGTAGGCATCACTGGCTTTGCTTCCTATGAACAGTGGAAGAATCGAAAGAACAGGGTTTTTTTGAGGTGCTCGTACACTGAGCCTTGGTAATGACTGAGTTTACGTGGGTTGATCTTGAACTGAAGCTCCTTTTATATTAATAACCCACTAATGAGAGTAATCAATTAGTGTTGGCATGAGCTCTATGAAAATCCATAGCATAATGTGGGATCTGTGCTTGCATTCCATCAGAATTAGGTGGATCATTAGGGGACCTGTCAAACACCCCCCTCACTGTCCTATCATGCCACCAGGGAAGCCTACAGACTTAGAGAAAAGGCATCTCCCCTCTTCCTCTAAATACAGCCCTGGACACCTTTTCTTTCTTTCTGTTTTTGGGTTTCCCTTTTCATGAACATCACAAATATAGACACTCCTTTTTCTCCTGCTTTTGAATCCAAACTTTCAAAGGCATGGTTGCCAGGTCATCAGCATTTCCCTTTCCTGCCACCTTCCTGGGTCCCTGCTTGCTGGAAGATGAGTCTTGAGAAATCCCTTCTTGCTTTTGCTCTCGGAGATGTCTGATAGACTTCAAAGAGCCCCCTCGTCCCTTCCCCAAATCCGGCATGAATAGCCACAAACCCTTCTCCCAATCTTCGGTGGCGGTGATGACAAGGGCTATGTGAGTTGTGTTTGTACAAAACACACAAGAGAAGAGGAATCAGGTGAACCACAAAGACTTCCGATTTAATGGGTGTGTAAATGAATATTAATCGTTCTACTCTGTATAGCAGGGTCTGGTGCAGAATCACATTGGGTTCACATACAGTGGATTTAAAGTGGGGCGCTGCTATTCTGTGGGGAGTAACCAAAATAGATGACTGCCTTGTAATAAAGCATAGGTGTCGATGTGCAAACTTACAAAGATTAATGTCTTCTCGTTGGTTTTCATTTCTCATTAGGAAAACTTAGCAAGACTCCAGAGGGCCTTTGCAAGGAAGTGGGAGTTCATCTTTATGCAAGCAGAAGCACAAGTGAAGTAGGTGAACTTAACGGAGACCCTGGAAAAGAGAGAAAGACTCTCTGGAATGTGGAGGTGGTGTGAGAGTGGTTTCCTTCCACAGCCGGCCAGCCATAGATGGTCAAATGCTATCATCTTGCATGAGAGCCGCAGAGTAGAAATCAAGGTCAAGATGGAGAAGTTTCATCTTTGTAATCAGTGGCACTCTGAAATAACTTCAAAACATGGGTTCTAGCAGGAAATGGGCTTGTTCCCCAATGTAGAAATCTGGTTAGAAGATGTTCCTATTTCCTAAAGAGATTTCCAAGAATTCTTCAGTGCTTGGGGGCTGAAAAACATCAGACCCACTTTTCTGGAGAGTCTCTCTTCATAGGAAAACATGTTGGGGCTTTCGGGAAGCCAGCCCTTCTCCCTTTCCCCCCAGGGTAGGGGTTCAGAACCAATCAAAAATAAGGCACAGAAGTCAGACGTTGGAGTCCAGTGTGTTAAGATTATTACTGATAAAAGCCAAGTTCTAGGTCATGACTTTGGATCTGTGACCACAGATCCTTACCCTGGAATTCAACTCGCCCATGCTGAGCAGAGCCCCTCACCCCAGGGCAGAGTTGACCCCTGTGAGTTCACTGCATGAAGACGACAGGCATCCTGAGAACAGGCTGGCCCACACGGGGCCCAGAGAGCGCCGACCTGAGCTTTCTCAATTTCATCTTTCAGATCCACCAACAAAGTGAAGGCCCTCTTTCTCCCCTGGATACAGTAGACGAAAGACTAGCTGGAGTGTTTCTCCCATACTTTTCCCTCCCAGGGAGTAGAGTGGAAATTCCTACCTCCCTAAGGAAACATGAGAAGTGGCCAATACATAGCCCCCCACCCACAAGCATGGTTGTCAACGAGGTCCTTTCAATTCTGGGAAATGAACTTGCTTGGGTTGGGTTCTGTCTTGCCCTCTCCAGCAAGGATCTCTGATTTAGCTGGGAGTGTTAATAGAAAAAGTGGGATAGAGGAAGGAATGAGAAAGGGACGCTGAGCTAGGCAAAGGCAAGAACCTTTTCTCTGGACACCACTTGTCCCTGAGCCGTGCCCCTCTGCACTCCGTGGGCAGCATTGCAGCCCATCACCCAGGGCTGGGTCTCAGGCTGTGTGCTGAGCATCGATCACAGGTGTGGTCGTAGTTGGAAATGACCCAAGGACTTTGGGTACGGTGGCTGGCATGGTGCCATGGCTCTCCCCCTCCCTCTGCAGTCTCTGCCTTTCCCCCTCTGCCCACAATTCCACATGCCTGCAGACCACCCCCAGTGCTGCCAGCAGCCCGGGAGGGAGGTGGGCACTGGGCACTGGATGCTGAGCTGAGCTGGAGGAGCCATGGCCCCTGAGGAGAGAGAAAGTGGGAGGGGGGCTGAGAGGAGAGAAGGAGGCAGAATGGAGCCTGTGTACTCAGAGGCCACTGCGAAGCAAAGAGGAGAGATAATTTGCACTTCCAGGATCTCCCAGCATCGCACGTTGAAAAAGGAGGGGAAATTGTCACTTTGTACATATATGGTATTTCTCGATTAACTTTTATGATTAACTCCGTGATTACATTATAATTGTGGGCCGTTGAAGTACACAGTAATTATCACAAAAATCACAGGATGATTATGTTTTATTTCAGGCCAGTAAACTAAAGTGTTCCCAAGAGAGCCAAGAACCAGAAGTTACACAATTACTCTGTTACTTTTTACTTAGGTAATATGAAGTAATACAGGCTTTAAAAAAAAAACAAAAAACAAAAAACCAACAACCTCTTATCTATTTACTGATCAGAACATGAAGAATTTGTCTTTGTCACCTGTAATTTCCCTCCTGCAATTTGTGCCTTCCCCAGCTGAGGCCAGTAATATTTGCCTTCTGGATCTTGTCCATGCTAGGGCTGTTTCTCTGCGTTTAGAAAGCCAGATGCTTTAAGTGACTTTTAGATGCAATTGCAGTATTTTGAAGACATTTCTGTGGATTCTGAATCTAAAGCAAACTTTCGAATTGGAGGCTGAAACACTGCAAGCCTATGGTTATTTTCTTTCCTATAATTTGAATACGTAGAATCCACTTTGATGGGGGGCGCGCCCATGGATAATTCAGTTCTGAATAATCTCAATCGTAATTGTTCACATGGACAGTTGGATTCTGGTTCTCTCCTTAGGCCCACCACGTTCAGTCCACATCTCTGATGACTTGCAGTCCAGCCTAAACCAAGAACTCTTCCCACATGTGGACTTGCTGAGATTTCCCTGGGGGAATGGCCCGCCCCTGTGTTACAGCTCTGCAGAGAGCAGGGACCACACAGCTGCCAATAGCCCTGTGTGCTCTAAGCTCCTAGGAGGAGGGGCCTCTCATTTCCCTTTTTTGCTCTTTCAGGATAGATCGGAAGAAGGACAAGACAGAAAGGAAAATTTTGGATAGTCAAGAACGGGCCTTTTGGGATGTGCACAGGCCAGTGGTGAGAAAGCACTGCTTGCTTCTCTGTGTTTTTGTTTTGTTTTTTCTTTCCCTCTTGCTTCACTTGAAAGAAAAGACTATCTTTAGCCACCAGGTGTCTCATTCTTAAAATTAAAGAGCATTGCTAAACTTTGTGAAATCGGTTTTGCTGTCCCAGATTGTCTGGAATGTATGTCAGTTTCAGCGTTTAAGAATTATTCATCCATGAAAATATGGACTTGGAAAAGGAGAACCGTGGGAATTCCCCCTGGGATCTCTGGGCCCTGGAAGTTTACAGCCCCCAAATAAGCAGTTTCTGGGTTTTCTTTTGTTTTGTTTTTTTAATATATTTGGATGTTCCCAAATTGGGTGCATGAATATTTACAGTTGTTAGAACTGCTTGTTGGATTGTCCCCTTTATTATGACATAGTGCCCTTCTTCACCTCTCGTTTGTCTTTGGTTTTAAGTCTAGTTGTCTGATAGAAGTATGGCTAACTCCAGCTTTCTTTTGACATCCATTTGCATGATAGATGTTTCTCCATCCCCTCACTTTCAATAAGCAATTTCCGTTTATACCATCATTTGACTCTAAATCGTAGAATAATCTTCCTCAAATGCGGCCCGTTGTCAGTATCCACAGTAGTTATTCTGCAAAGTAGCCATGCACACGGAATTAGCCAATGCTGAGCCATTATCCTGGGGACATACAGGGTTAGGTTCCCGTGAGCCCCTGGTCACAATCTTTTCTTCATCTGATCGATAGGTAACCATGTCTAAAGCCTGTTTCTGTTTAAAGACATCTTATTTAAAGTATGCTGTTGATTCATGGCCACCATGCCTGACACACCTGTGTTCTCTGTCACGCGCCCCACGGCCCTCTTGCACGTAGGAACACTGGACGGCACATCACACTATGCTTGGGGGCCATGTTAAACAGCAAAAGCACAACAAAAAGCACAGAAATGTGGAAACGGTGGTCCTAAATAGACCGTCACAAGGATGTTTGTTTACAGTACGAGATGAAACAAGAAGGCAGAGCCTCGACTTAGTCAGCCTCCCTGGGAACACACACATCAGGCCGCTCATAGTCTTTGCTGCTCTGCACGCGTCCACGAATGATCACGAATGCACCACTAATAGGGACTTGGAGGTTATGAATAAAGTTTAGCTCGTAGGTGAATTCACAAATACAAACCCATGCATAATGACGTTCGACTGTATTTCTAATTTCCTATGTGTAAAACAAATCTTGCCTTTTCCTCATGGAATGGAACTAGAATGAGGAAACTGTCAGCCCTTCCTAAAAGCTGGTTAAAAGCAAAACCCAAAAACTAATTCCCCATCATAATATTGGATTGTTGTTAGATGGTCAGATAATGTGTAGTAACAAAGGCTGGGGCTGAACCTATCTGGCCATTCTGAATAAGAAGTTTACTCTAGGGGCGCCTGGGTGGCTCAGTCAGTTAAGCGTCTGCCTTTGGCTCAGGTCGTGATCCTAGGGTCCTGGGATCGAGTCCCACATTGTGGTCTTTGCTTAGCACGGATCCTGCTTCTCCTTCTGCTCCTTCCCCCCACTTGTGCTCACTCTCTCACTCTCTCTCTCTGACAAATAAATAAAAATCTTAAAAAAAAAAAAAGAAGCTTGCCTTATAAACTGTACACTCTACCCTCTACATGTCACCCCTGGATAGTGGGAGGTAGGCTTTGATATTTCATGTGGGGACTCTATGCAGGAACACATACTGAAGACGAAACTCTTTGTAAAAGGAATTGTAAATGGCCAAGTGGAGATAATCATGTAATATCTGTAATGGGAAAGACAAAGACTGGGTCTGATGGTGTCACTTGGGTTACAGTCGAAGGTGTGATTTTCATTTAGTAATTTATATGATGATTTTTTTTTTTCTCAGCCAGGCTGTGTGAACACAACAGAAATGGATATCAGAAAATGCCGGCGCCTGAAGAACCCACAAAAGGTTAAAAAGGTTCGCTAGTTTAGCTGAATTAAAAATTCTTGATGCAAATAGCCCTTCTGTTTCTGGTACTGTTCAAACAGTCATTTGCTATTTGTTAATTCTACCCCGTTTTGTCCTTTGAAACCATTTCATTCATTCATTCTACAAATATTTGTGGAGGGGCTGATGTGTACTTGGCACCGTTCTTGCTGCTGAAATACAGTGAGGAGTCATCACAAAGCCCACAGGTTGAGGGGGCGGTGGAGGGGTTGAACCCCCAGGCAGTCAGGAGGGCTGTGTCAGGAAAGTGCTGGATGGTACTGGGGGGGGGGGCAAGGGACCCCGGACGGGGGCTTCCTGAGAGCTTCCAAAGCAGGCTCAGGTGTGCTGAGGTGTGCGGGGTAGGTAGCAGTTGGCTCTGGGGAGGAAAAGAAACTAAAAGAACAAAAACTTTCCAGGTCCCACAGGGGAAGGTGAGCTTAGTACTTTGAAAGTCTTTTATGTAGCTAGATCATCCAAATTCGAATCACCACGGTACCCAGCTGTCAGTGGGCCAACAATCATTGATTTGTGTTTCACTCTCTTGCAAGGGGCCATGGTCATGGCATACTCAAGGGTGCCACACTCAGCCTGCCCCACGGCTGGTATATCCCAACTTCACCGCGGCACCAAGGACCATATTGTGGGAGAATACGTCTGTCCCCATAATATTAATTTCAAAAGGTTAGAGATGTGCCCCCCCCAGACATTCCTATTTCTTGTAATGACCAATGCTCTCATTTTCTCAAACACACACACACATACACACACACAATATGACATAAATATCAACTTCTTGAATCTTATTCTTTACTGAGATAGCTATGCCCTAGTGGGTATTAGCCTTTATGACGTTAGTCTTAAAACATCCTCATTTAATCTTTAAGGGCCCCCTAATTCTAATACTCCAGAATTTCGTGGACCTCACACCCACTCTATCTGAGCTCTTCTTGATTTTATAGATCTCAGCTACACATTGCATAGTTGTCAGGGTTTCATTTCATTCCCAAAGCAAAGATTGTCTTTCATCTGTCTCCAGCACAAGGGAATGCTTAAGAAGCAGCCATAACATGGGGAGAAACTGAGGCCAGAAAGCTGTTTGGCTGAAAAAGAAAGAATCCGAAACCCTGCCATCTCAAATCTGTACCAGATGAGCATGTCATCTGCCAGGGAACAGAAAATCTAGAGAGGATCTTTCATGCATAACTTTTAACAGTTGTTCTTGAACTTTCTTGTGCCTCAGAATCACCTGGGCCATTTGATAAAAGTACGGGTCCCCAAGCCCCACCCACAAAGACTCTGATTCGGTAGGTCCGAGGTGGGGCTCAGCAATGTGCACCTTTACCGAGTACCCCCAGATGATTCTTTGCAGATGGTCTATGGACCATATTTGGAGACACACTGATATTCAAGGGACTGTTGCTGCTTAGTGAGAGGAAAGATCTTCTAACAGTGGTGGCCCAAAGACGGGCCAAGCTGCCTCGAGAGGAAGAGGTCCCCTCACTGTAGAAGTTTGCACAGAGGCTGATCCTTTATTGTCAGGATGTCACAGAGGGGACTGGAAGCATCAAAAGAGCTCTTGCAGTACCTGCCCCTAAGGCTCCCTGCAACTCTGAGGGTGCGTGATTCTATCTTCTTGCTTCTCCTCTAGTCAGTGTATGGCGTGACTGAAGAGTCCCAGTCGCAAAGCCCCGTGCACATACCCAGTCAGCCAATCAGGAAAACTACAAAAGAGGACATCCGGAAACAGGTGAATGAATTGACTACTACACTCCTGGGAGGAGACATGACCAGTTTGAAAACCCTTTGAATGCTCACCTCTGAAGGCTGAGTGAGCTTTGAGTTCCTGGAAACCACAGTGGAACCCAGCTGTGGATGACTTGAACCTCTGAGTGCTGTGTGCGAACAACCCACGGAAGCTTGAGAGGAAAAAATCTCCACCGAGTTCCCCCCGCAGTTAGTAGAGAAGGACGTAAAGGAGTTATCCCAATGGCTCGGGGTGCCCACAGAATGCTGTGGGGGCTGAAGGGGGGAGGGACAGATGTCATGGAGTCCTTAAAATTGTAATGCACTTACAGAGTAAGCCAGCCCAGAACCAACGACTTTATTGCTGTGATTCAAAAGGCAAGTTTACAAATAAAGAAAGCCCCACTCTCAGTGCCACGTCAGCATTATCTGGTTCAATGTTGTCTTCCTTCATGATGAGAAGCTAACTGGTCAACCCAGGTCAGCAGACAATGGCGAATTACATTACTCCTTTCTAGGGTTCACTGGCAATGAAGTAACTTTAGGGTCTTTCCATTATGTTTCACTGGCTTCTAGAGGGAAACCCAAAGGTGCCTGCCCTTGACACGTTTATTTGGGGCGGGGAAGAGGAAAGAAATGTATGTGAAGTCGCTATTTGAGGATCTAGTTGCGTCCACCAAGCGCATGGTGGGTGAGACGTAGGTGTGCAGCGGGAAATCACTGGAAATTAGTACAACCAGTTATTTACGGTGCCTGTAAAGTGTTGCTAGTCTTTGTAGGATATACACCACTGCCTTTAAGTTTGCAATCACTTTTGGGAGTCGAGACTCGGGCTACAGCACAGTACAGGAGAATATTAGCACAGGCTAAATTGTGGAGTGTGATTCCTGAGTGTGGTGGGAATTTCCAAAAGGGCCAGTGATTGTTGGAATGCAAAGCTGGAGGGTTGGCAAAGCCTGGCCAGAGATGCTGTTTGAATATTGATGGAAATACAAGGTTTGGGTTCATGGGGTAAAAGGGGGGGGGGGAGTCAAGTTTGGTCTTAACACTTCTGTTCTCTCTTTCCCCAGATAACATTTTTGAATGCACAGATTGACAGACATTGTTTAAAAATGTCCAAAGTGGCTGAAAGGTATGTTTCCCCCTCAATAATATTGCTGCTTTCTTCTAATTGAACGGAGGAGAAATGTTACGGGGTCATGGCTAACAAGTACGCACCCCACCGAGAGGCAGACCAGAGTCATTTCTTAAACTGATGAGTGAAAAAACCACAGGCCCCATGTGAGTACAGCTAAGACAGCAGACCTCCCTTGAGTGATGTCAAGAAATGTTTTGCTGCTGAAGGTTTTCAGGGGGTGGCCACGGGGCCTTGTCAATCCAGGAAGAATGTCCTTAAAAGCTACATAATGCACTTTTGCCTTCAGCCTCTTGATTAATTCAAATGGAATTGCTCCCTTTTCAGCTATAAAACGCCCAGATTCACTTTATAGGGGGGTGGAAATGATGTGTGCCCTTCGAGGTGCTGGCCGCACACATAGGAGGGGGCCGGGCCATCAGGAGGCATTCCACCTCCACACGCCATCAACCACAGAACTGCAGCAAATCAACTGTAAAGAAAATATTTGGCACCTCCAGTCTGGCTTCCTCGGGAGCGTTTGTGCGACAGTCTGCACCCGTAGCTGCTTCCCTCCCACCCCGTTAATGCAGGGGAAACTCCATTTTGTCAACTAAATGGTCTGCTTTTTGAATCCTCAGTGAAAGGAAGAGACCACCTGGGGAATCCGTGATGGAATACATCTGATCGGACAGTCCCACGCTGAACGTTTGTTCATCCATATGCTACTGTTTAAGCGACG
Organism: Ursus arctos; assembly: GCF_023065955.2. Lineage (NCBI taxonomy): Eukaryota > Metazoa > Chordata > Mammalia > Carnivora > Ursidae > Ursus > Ursus arctos. Next base: position 28,265,987 of record NW_026622930.1, on the reverse strand, counting down.
ACCAATATCGGAGGGATCAAGGGCTTAAGCTGGGTCTTAGCATCTGCTGGATATCAGTGTAAAGTGGGTCCTTTAAACCCAGCTCACACAGAGGGCCTTTCCCTGCCGGCCCCCAGGTTGATCTGTAAACTCTTTCTAGATAAATAACAACAAATCGAGGCAAAGAAAATCCCACTCCCAAACCCAAAGTCCTAAATGAACACCCTGTGTTCAGGGGGGCCAAGGACAGCCCTGGATGTGGGCTGGCATCTCTGTCTATTCCGGGACTCGCTGGTAATGTCCCTATTGACATTCTGGGCAGTCCTGTGCATTTTAGCAGCATTCCCGACTTCTACCTACCAGATGCCAAAACTCACCTCACAATCATGACAGTCAAAAATGTCTTCAGACATCATCAAACATTTCCGGGCAGGGCCATGAGGGAGGCAAAATCGCCCCAAGTAAGAATCACCGAGATTCCCATTTTCCCCAACACCAGCGCTCCGGAAGGTGGCCGGTGGCTGGAGCTCAGCTCACACTTTGACACAAATTACTGTGGAGTCGGGGCCACCGCTCACTCTGCCAGCCCCGGGGCTGCCTCCCCCGACTGTCATGATGTGGGGCTTCCCAAGTACCAGGCTCTAAAGTTGCTTTTCCGATCTCGCTGTGGTTGCCTTTGTCCCAGAGAATGCCCATAAGTGAGGTAGCAGGATGACCTTGCCTGCGTTGGTACCGTAGCCTGTAAGGGACTCCGGGCTTCTTTGTCTGCGCAAGGGGGCCAGGAATGGCTGTCCTCGTGTGCTGGGAGAATCAGTGCTCGTGACACCTTGCCTTCGAAGGGCACGTGAGAGTTTGCAGTCCTAGGAGAGCATGTGGGGGGAGAGGGGAGAGGGACGGGAGCATCTTTCCTTGGGTCAAGTCGTTCAGGTCCAGTGGTTTTGAGCAGACAGTCCAGGCAGGGATGGCTTCAGAGTGGGGTTTCCCAAACCCTAGCTCTGGGGGTTTGGATCCGGTGACTCCACATGATCCAGAGGAGCCGGCATTTTGCAAGTGGACTGAGCAGGGCTCCGAGGATTCGGGGAAACCACTGACCTGAGAGCTCACAGGAGAAGGGGCACCCAGCTTGGTCTGACCTCTGCGGCTATGGGGCAAGAGCCTGAACCAGTCAGCCCAAGGAAGCCCACTGACCCCTGGCTGGTGTGCTGGGGCCTGAGGCCAGGCAGGGAGACAGTCCAGTGGGGTGGGGAGCCTGGCAGGGCCTGGTGTGTGTTTGTTTGTTTTCCGCTGTCAGGGAGGGTCCCCCCCCCCCCCCCCCCCCGGCACCATCTCATTATGCCCGAGAGGCTGCTCCACTGGCACCGGAGGGACTATTCCAGCCCGCCACTCCTCACTCCCAGCTCGAAGCTTCGGGAGTCTCCGCCCAGCAGAGACTGGATTTTATTCCCAGCAGCAGTAACTGGCAACTTTTCAATGTGACACAAGGGTTTTTCATTAGAAGCGCAAGGAAACTCCCAGATAGAGAGCAGGAGGGAGAGGAGACGGGTGTGAGCTGGAGATAAAGCCGCCTGGAGCCTCTGCCTGTCAGCGGCTCGGCGTGGGCGGGGACGGGGAGGTGGTGCTGGCAGCCGGCCTTGGGTGCACTGCTCTGCTCACCGGAGCTGAAAGCTGCGCTGTCTCAGGTGGGCGCACACACCCCCGTGCCGGGGCTGCTGTCCCTGGGCCCGCGGCAGGTGACGGGTGTAATTAGCCGTCAGATGAAGGACCTCATCCCCCTGAGAACAGGCACCTGTCATTCAGTTCCCCACGAGCTGATGCTGGGAAGAGGCGTCAGGACTGGTGATGGGCTCAGGGTTGTGGTCAAAGGTTGTGGCCACACCCAGCCAGCAAGGGAATAAGGACACTTGCCTACGGAAGGAGCAGAGCAGAACGATTTAGGGGATGGGTGTGGAGCCATCCCTCCGGGCTGGGATCCTGCCTCTGCTATTGTCTAACTGTGTGACCTTGGGCAGGTAGCTTTATCTCTCTGTGCCTCTGTTCTACTCCTTTAAAGGAGAGAGTGCAGTACAGTTAATGAGTTCATCCAGGACCCGAGCTTCACCCAGTCCTTGGCACTTACTACATATGCAGTGAATATGAACCATTATTTTTATCACTTTCCCCTGTGGTGCTTAATGGTGTCTTGGAAAGGAGCAGACTTCAGGTACATGGAACAGAATGAACGGGATGTACGGTGTTCAGAGGAAGCAGCAAAGGGCAAGCCTAGGAGTGAAGCTGGTCCTGAAGAAGGCAGCTTTGTGCGGTTGCAGTTCCCCCGCCCTGTCTCTTTTCAGTCCGCTGCAGAGAGCCCTGCGGGCCACCCACGAAGGCTGGCCCTGCCGTCCACGTCTGTGTGTCTGCCCCTGGCTGCCTCCCGTGGCACCACTAGTCTGGCACCTCTGAGGAAGGAAGGGCCAGATGGGAAGAGTTTGGTTATTCTGTGCAGATCTTCTCCGGTCATCCCGGTTTCAATCTCACTGTCCCATTGTCACCATGAGTGGCTGAAGGCCAACATCATGGCCACAAAACTCCATTTCCCAGCATACGCTGCCTTTTGGCCCTGGAAGAGTCCTATCAAAGATGTTGCCCGATTTTTGCTTCAGATAGTGGGGTCCCTGCACACACAAGTGAATTTCCCAGATAAATAACGTTTCACACCTTAAGCTTTTTATGTTAACTATTTTAAATAAGAATATTTTTCTTTTTTTTTTTTTAAGGTTGATTTATTTAGTAGAGAGAGACAGAAAGGGGGGTAGTGAGAAAGGGGGAGAGAAACTCCAAGCAGACTCTGTGCTAAGCACGGAGCCTGACGCAGGGCTCGATCCCATGACCCTGAGATCATGACCTGAGCCAAAACCAAGAATCACGTGCCCAAGTGACTGCACCACCCAGGTGTCCCCAAACGAGAATCTTTCTTAAGTACGGCTCATGCGCTTGCCTTCTTAAAGAAAGGACACTGTTTATTTCAGTTAATTATACTGCGCTTCGAAACCACCAGTGATCAGGGTCTTACGAAGGCCACAGACTGCTTCCCTTTCCCCAAACAGCCCCAGACCATTCCAACCTTGGAGTCTCTGTTTCTGCGTTTTTCGTTGTTTGGTTGGTGGCTTGTTTTCTTGTTCCCCGTCAACAAGCTGTAGCAGACCAGGTGTTTCAGTTAGATATCGCTGAGTAATAACCGACCTCAAAACCTAGTGGCTTCCAACAGTGGGCCTTTGCTCACGATTGGGTGCCAACCGGCTCCGCTGGGCTCGGGCTTGTGTCTGTGTGCAGCCAGGGACTGGGGAGGCAGCTCTGTGACCTTGGCCGGGCTCTCTCACACGCTTGGCTCCAGCCGGGGTCCGGTGCTCTCCCTCACACAGTCTCTCTTCCTCCGGCGTGTTTGACCTCGCTCACGTGGGAATCGCAGAATTCCAGGAGAGAGAGTAGAAGCAGGCAAAGCCTCTTAAGGACTTGGAACGGACTCTCTGTCACTTCTGCTGTATTTTATTGGCTAACACATGTACAAGCCCAGACCATATTCAAGGGCTGGAGAAATAGACTCGTTTCTAAATTGATCTACCATACCAGGAGATCAAATGACCAAGTCCCTTAGCCTTGGTCCTAAAGCAAGAGTCAAGAGTCTTTTCCAAGGGGTGTGCTCTTCTGAATGCCTCAAGGCAGAGGGTTTATGTCATCGTAGCCTCGGCTCAGAGGCCCTTTAAGTCATATATCTCACCTGTGTTCCCGCAATAGTGGAGATTGCCAAATAATTGAGGTCTTACCGTCCTTGGCCAGGGTCCTCAACAGAGCCCCTTTTTTATTCACTCAAGCCGTACAGCACTTGACAAACCAATTTGGGAATGCAAAACTGTATACATTTTAGTTCCAAGTGGTCTGAAAAGTCTCTACGTTTTGCAGGGTTTCTGCAGAGATTTCCCCCCACTCCCAGTGCACTGAGCTATGCCCAGTCACTGCAGGAGTCACACCGCACTGCCCCACCCAGAGAGATCGAGTTGTCTCAGTCCCTATCCGCCTGTGTACTTGGCTGTCCTTACCCTCTCCCTGGGAGCCATTTGTGCCTCACAGCTGACTGCTGAATTGATTTTTTACGTCGTCTGGCTTGCCCATCTCGGGATCACGGCTGCTCTCTGAAATTGGATGCTGGTTCCTTCTCTGCCTCCCAACCCTGCATGATGGTGAAATGTAATTAACGAAATGAGATAAGACAGCAAGGGGCTGGATACCCTAAGGGTTATTAAAAACCTGCAAGGGTGATGGAAGTCCATGAACTTAATGTTTAATGATAGTTTCAGGGAAGGAAAAAAGGGGCCAAAGAGATCATTACAATTTTGCTTTTACACCGTGGGATCCTTGCTTCTTTCTCCCGGCCTACCTTAGATGCCAGAGAAGGAAAGATCAGAGGCAATGGGACAGCCAGGGCGATTGTATCCAGACCCAAACCTAGAAGGGCTGAGATACCTGGCCTGTCATATACTCTTCTTTCAGAGGGGGCTAAATTCACCCTCACATCCCTTCACTCATCCCGCGTTTCTCCATGGAATGTATTTTCTCTTGGTGACCCACAGTTTAGGAGTTCTTTATATTCTCTTTTCCTCACCTTCTCCAACGTGAAAAAATTGGATCAATGAATGAACAAACAAACGAACGAATGGGAGCCAAAAGTTCCTCTTCCCTCCCCGCAGTCTGCTTGCTTTTCCTTTCCCTCTCTCACCAGAGCCTCTTCCTGTCCTGGTTCCCTTTAGGCATCGATTCTAGAAAACCACACCTACAGAGAAAGGGGCTGCAAATACACTCTCCTAGTAACCTTTCCCACACTCCGTTTCCAGGTTCCCTCCCCATTCAAAGGCCCCGATTTCCTGAGCGCTGTAGCGCATTTGCATTCTATCTCTAAAGTGGGAATGACGGTCACTGTCACACTTTACACTCCATGCTTTGCTGTCCCACAGCTGTGAGCCATCCCTCACTGTCCATCTCCCTGGACTCTGTGTCTCCATCTTCTCCCACACCTGCTCTGTGGACCACACTCCATATGTGTGTGTCGCTCTAGGGGTCCCCTCCAGGACCCCTTGACCCATCACTTTTTCCTCCAACGCACCTGTCTTGCTTTTTTTTGTCATATTCTGTACAATTTATAGGAAAACTGTGTCTTTATTTTTTGTTAAGGGAGAGGGGATGAATTCTAAAACTTTTCTCTCAGATTTTTTTAAGTGCTTGGACTAAAAGTTTTCTAAATTCACTTTTTTTTTATTACGTTATGTTAATCACCATACAGTAATTCGTTAGTTTTTGATGTAGTGTTCCACGATTCATTATTTGCATATAATACCCAGTGCTCATTGCTATTAATACGTGCCCTCCTTCATACCCATTACCAGGCTAACGCATCCCGCCCTCCCCTCTGAAACCCTCAGTTTGTTTTCTGGAGTTGATGGTTTCTCATGGTTCGTCTCCTCCTCTGATTCCCCCGCCATTATTTTCCCTTCCTTCTCCTAATGTCCTCCATGCTATTCCTTATGTTCCACATATGAGTGAAACCATATGGTAATTGTCTTTCTCTGCTCGACTTACTTCACTTAGCATAATTCCCTCCAGTTCTGTCCATGTTGATTCACATGGTGGGTATTCATCTTTCTGATGGCTGAGTAATATTCCATTGTATATATGGACCACATCTTCTTTATCCATTCATCTGTTGAAGGGCATCTGGCTCCTTCCGTAGTTTGGCTATTGTGGACAATGCTGCTATGAACACTGGGGTACATGTGCCCCTTCTTTTCACTACATCTGTATCTTTGGGGTAAATACCCAGTAGTGCAATTGCTGGGTCATAGGGTAACTCTATTTTTAATGTTTTAAGGAACCTTATACCAGTTAGAATGGCAAAAATTAACAAGGCAGGAAACAACAAATGTTGGAGAGGATGTGGAGAAAGGGGATCCCTCTTACACTGTTGGTGGGAATGCAAGTTGGTAAATACACTTTTGTTATTTCTCTCCTCTCTAGGTTTATCAAAGGTAGAACCTAATTAACAATCTATATTAATAACCCCCTATTATATATATCCAGTTAGTTGACCCTTGAACAACATGAGTTTGAACTCCATTATACACGGATTTTTTTCAATAAATATAATATAGTACTACAAGTGTTTTTTCTCTTATGATTTTCTTAATAACATTTTCTTTTCTCTGCTTACCTTATTGTAAGAATACAACACATCAGACATATAACATACAAAATATGCATTGTTTATATTATCAGTAAGGCTTTGGTCAACAGTAGGCTATTGGCAGTTAAGTTTTGGGGGAGTCAAAAATTGCACGGATTTTTGACTGCACGGGGGTTCAGTGCCCCAACCCCCATGTTGTTTGTGTTGTTCAAGGGTCAACTGTAATATATATAACATATATATGTCATATATATGAGCTTCCATATATAAAATGTGTGTGTGTGCGTGTGTGTGAGTGAGTGTGTGTGTATAATAACTCACGACTACTGGTCGAAGTTGTCAGAAGCCCTGGCTTTGCTATTACCTCCATGTGAGCCTCGTCTGGTGATCCAGAGAGCTGTTCACTATTTCATGGCACAAGTAGGTACTGAATAATGTTGACTGAATGACTGACCATGGGCTCTACCCTTGGCAGCCAGGTGGTGAATTTCTGCCCCTTTCTGCAAGGAAATGCAAAGGACTATGGGGATAGATTGGCCAGCTCCATACTCACCCAAGAACCAGCTCAAAGCACCTGATGATGGTGGGTAGAGCATTTGTTAATGGTTGGTGTGTCAACATCTTCTAATGATGTGAGAATTTGGCCTTTGATAATAACAACACCATATACTAATCAGAAGGAGGCAGAGATAAGGGAACAAGGAATGTTCAATCTGCTCAATGAGAGATCATGCTCCTAATGGACTTCCTCCAGATTTCCTGTATTTATTTTATCTTTTCCACTTCCTCCTGTGTTAGTCAGCTCAGGTGGTCGTAACAAAATACCACAGACTGGGTGACCTAAACAACAGACATTTATTTTCTCACAGTTCCCGAGGTTGGAAGTCTATGATTGAAGTGCCGGCAGGGCTGGTTTCTGGTGGGGCCTCTCTTCCTGGCTTGCAGATGACCTCCTGCTTGCTGTGTCCTCACATGGCCTTTCCCCTGTGCACACGCGCACACACACACACACACACACACACACACACACACACACACAGATCTGGTGTCTCTTCCTCTCTTTATGACTGAAGTCCTATCCAATCAGAGCCCCATCCCATGACCTCGCTTAACCTTAAGGACCTCCTTAAAGGCCCTATTTTCAAAACAGTCACATTGCAAGGTTAGAGCTTCAACATATGAAATTGGGGGGGGGCACAATTCAGTCTGTCACACCTCCCAACTCTGCTTTGGTGCCACCCACACCCAGCGATCTGTGGACATTGTTGCTTGTGTGCTGTTATGTGCCATCTGTCTGCAAAGCTCTTGCCATGCCTCTCTGCCTCTCTGTTTTCTCTGTGCTTTTCCTGTCCTCTCTCAAGTCTTCCTGCAGTCATTGATGTTGACTTTGGACTCCAGCGGTACTGCTACCTCCCTCATTGCCTGCTGGCCCGTTTCTTTGTCTTTGTATGTCTCCAGGAGACTCTGATATCTTGTCTGTGCACTGCAAGGAAGTGCATGCTCTGGGGGAGAGGAAACCTCTCTGGCTAGTGCTACAAAGGGCTGCCTCCATGAAATCCCCTTCACATTCCCACCACTGTCATTCTTTTTTCAATTCTATTGCTTTGTGGCCAGGCAATAGAACCCCAGTTTGAACCTAGTTCTGCAAAAAGGGGCATCTGCAGACCCACAGAATGCAAGGAGAAGCTGCAGAGTTAAGCTCAGGGAAGGCCAGCAATACCACTAGGCTCAAGAACAGCTGAAGCCAGGGGGGTGCCTGGGTGGCTCAGTCGGTTGAGTGTCCATCTGACTCTTGATCTGGGCTCGGGTCTTGATCTCAGAGTCATGAGTTTGAGCCCCACATTGGGCTCCGCACTGGGTATGGAGCCTACTTAAAAAAAAAAAAATCGCTGGAGCCAGGGCCCCAAACACTTCCGAGGCTCCTTCTTCACCTCTTGTCCTGCTCCACTTTCCACATTGGCCTCATCCTCTTTCATCACAAACAGATGTTAGGAAACAGGACTGCCTCCAGCCCCTGAACTCTGTAACCGCAGTTTCTACACTTGAAGCTAGAGAAAAAGGGTAGTAACCCAGCTTGGGTCAGTAAGGTATCTGTTCCTGGACAGATCAACTGTGGCCAGGTGCAGGGCTTATAAGCACTTGGCCACCCTTAAAGTAGCCCTGGGTACATGTTGGGGTGCAATTTCCAGGAGACGGGTAAGATTGAGCAAGAGCCAGAGACATCTTCTGGGCTAGTTCACCCATTCTGGAGGGCTTCTCCCCACCCAAGAACCTAGCTGCTTCACTCGGACCCCAAGAGACACAGCACGAAGGTCAACCCAACCAAGTACACTCACTGTATTCATCAATGACATTTCTGTCTCCATTTGTACCTCTTTTCACACGTAAGAAATGGCATTGCACAGCCCAGATTCAGACCCAAAGGCCTTGTACTCTCTCTGCATGAAGCTTAGGTCTTATCCCAGGTAACCAACCCTGTGTTCCTTTCCTCTATATGGGGAAGTGTTTGCAAGTGTTAGCTCCTAAGCATAAGACACCTTCAGCCCAGATGAGCAGGGGCAAGGTGAGCCATGCTTGCTCTCACTCCATGCCTTGTGCTGTTTCTGGCCAGGCGCATGGTGTTGAGAAGATTAGGGAAGAGGAGATCTTCTTCCATCTCTTCCTGGGGTGGGGTCTTCTTTCACCTTCTCTCAGTCCTCTGCCACCCCAACTATGGAGTTAACCTTCTCTGCCCTCTCTCTGAGAAGGATCAACCCCGCAAAGCTAGGACAGGATTAAGGCAACAGACTACTAAGAGCCAAAGCCACTCATAGGAAGCTCCAGAAGAAGGCACTTTGCTGTTCCCTGTCTTTTCCATGCAGTGATGGCAAACAGGACACAGGCGAGCATAGCTTCACGAGCACTGAGTTTATTTGATAGGTTGTAACAATGACAATGCAATAAAACATGTTGGTGCCATTCTCAAAAGTCCACGCAGGCCTGGTATAGACATTTTACCTACCACCACACCCTCCGGCAAGTGACTTCACTCCCTACCTTCTGCACAAATGCCTCTCAAATTACCTGTGGAAGACAGAATCATAGTCGCTCAAAGCCCAGATCCTAATCCCCACAATCTGTAAATGTGTTAGGCATTTGGGGGGATTAGGCAAAGGGGGGTTTGCAGATGGAACTAAGGTTGCTAGTTAGTTAACCTAACATAGGGGATTACCCTGGATTATCCAGTGGGCCCAGTGTAACCAGGAGAGTCCTTGTGTAGACAAGGGAGGCAGAAGGATCAGTGTCAGAGTGACGCAGTGTAGGCCAGCCTTGGCCAGGCATTGCTGGATTTGAAGAGGGAAGAGGGCCAGGAGCCAAGGAATGTGGGACACCACTACCAGGGGGAAAAGGCAAGGAAATGGATTCTCCTCTTGAGCCTCCAGAAGGAACTCGGTCCTGCTGACACCTTGATTTTAGCCCCACAAGGTCCATTTCAGACTTCTGACCCTTAGAACTATAAGGTCATACATTTAACACTTTTTTAAGCCACTAAGTATGTAGCAGTTAGTTATAGCGGCTGTAAAAAACTAATACACCATTCAATCTCTCTCTTCCTCTTGGAAACTCAAGATCTTCCTTTCTAAATTACCTTTAAAATTTTCCCAGTTTCAGGGCCTCTGGGTGGCTCAGTTGGTTAAGCATCCAACTCTTGATTTCGGCTCAGGTCATGATCTCAGGGTCGTGAGATCGAGCCCTCCATCGGGCTCTTTGCTCAGTGGGGAGTCTGCTTGAGATTCTCTCTCTCCCTTCCCCTCTGCACCTGCCTCCCTCCCTGTCTTAAAAAAAAAATTCCAAGTCTCTTGCTTGATCAGAAGGTCCTGGTGTAAGCCCTGTCTAATTCTGATGGTTCAGTCAGTACATCCCACTTCTACCACTAAAATATTACATTCACAATGCACATGCCCATACAATTTTACTGTTTTCTTTACAAAGCCTCTAACCAACTTGATTTATGTAGCTGTACCTCTTCCAATACAACAAATTCCCCTGCTGACCAAGGCTGCCCATCACTGGCGCTGGGTGACTGATTAGTGATCATTCTGATTTGAGCTCTGTTGCTTCGGTACAGATTGTCGTGCATTTCTGTAGGGAGTTCTTGCCCCTCTCTTCACATGTTCTTCCACGCATATCTAGGGTTCTGTCTGAACGCTGCACTGAGAAGGCATGATGTGGGGCGAAGCCATAGCAACAACTTCAGTCACACTTAATGCCGGTTGCATAGTCCTATCTTGGGCTCTTAACTTCAATGGTTACAAAATCTGTCCTTGGGCTCTCGACCACTTCTCTTGAACCAACATTACCGTTAATCTCACCACCTCTCCTCCACCCTCTGAAGGCATCCCCAAATTTCTCTAAAAGAGACCTGGCTGTGAGCCCGTGTTTCATTACAGCTTACATCCTCCTAGCTGCTCCCTGGCCCTGTAAGGTGCTGCTGCCTCGGGCTGGTCAGCACGGCCGCTATCTTCACTGGCAATGAATAACAGGCCACCAACCGGCAGGCTCCCCGAGTGCCCAAGTACTCAGAATTCTCACCCAGCCTTTCCTGAGCCTCCCCTGCCTCCTCTCATCCCAGGCACTCCTGATGGGCTCCATCCAGGAACCTAGGTGTGGCATGGCCGGTCAGACCTGCCTTCACCAGATAAGGTGTGGCCACGTGGCAGATCTCATAAAACAACCTGGGGAGGCAGCTGGTAAAACCTCCAGCCTGTCTCGTGGAAATCTGAGGAGGGGTAAGGAAGGCAGGGGAGGAAGTTTTGTTTTTCCATCCCTATGTATTATTTGTGGGAAATCCATTTCTGGTTGAAAAAAAAAATCCCCCATAGCTTGAAATTAACTAGTTAGAAGACCACCCCCCTCACAGACACACACACCCTTTGCCTGGGGCTGCTCCGGTAGAAGTCTTTGATTGGAGATTGGGGCCACTGGAGGCTGAGGTCATTGGAATGGCCAGGGGCAGACATTCTGGGAGACAAAGGTGTCACCGCTAAGGAGAGCCCCATGGACTACACCCACCATCTGAAATTCTGAGAATTACGTGGATGCCCAAGTACAGCATAATCAGGAAAGCCCCAGCACCTCATCAGGACTCAGACACCTCGCACGTGGCCCATCGTCCCGGAAACAGGATTGAGGTTACCAGTGGCTGGTTAGTTTTTGTGCCGATCTGAGTGAAGGAGTCCGGGGGTCAAGTGTGCCCTCTCCGGCCTCATGCCTGGATTGTTCCACATTTCCTATAGGGGGTTGAATAGTGGCCCCCAAAAGGGTATGTGCAAGTCCTAATCCACGGGACCCACGAATGTGACTTTATCTGGGAAAAGAGTCTTTGCAAATGTAAATTCGAACAGTAAAAATGAACTCATCCTGGATTATCCCAGTGGACCCTAAATCCAATAACAAGCAAGAGAGAGATGGGAAGAAGGCCCAGATCCAGAGGAGAAGTCCTGTGAGGACAGAGGCGGAGACTGGAGTTACACATCCACGAGCCAAGGACCTCCTGGAGCCACGAGAAGCTGGAGAAGGTGAGGAGGGATTCTTCCCCTCAAGTCCCCAGAGGGAGCAGAGGCCTGCTGACACCTTGATTTCAGAAATTCTAGCCTTCAGAAGTAAGAGAGAGTAGACTTCCGTCATTTAAAGTCACCAAATTAGTGGTCATGTGTTACAGCAGCCCTGAGAAACTATTACGTACCTTAATGCACGACCCATTTCCTTCAGAAAGAATGGAAGTATCCCAAGCGGCAAAGGCACAGCTCCCTGTGGCGCTGTCACAGCGCCCTTCTTGCCATGGTGCTGCCCCAGAGCCTGAAGAGGTTCCAAAGCTCTTAGGGACAAAGGCCCATCTGGGCACACTGCCTGCCTTGTGCTCCTACAAGGACAACGTGCCTCCACTACACGTGGTGGTTGCAATCGCATATCTTGCATGTATAGAAGATTTGGAAGATTCTTCCAAAATACTTTTCCATTTTTTCACAAATGGTCCCGAGTGGTCAACGAGGCCATTATGTAACATGGCGAACTTGACAAAGATCACTTAAATGGTTCACCCAAGAACAAGAACCAAGGTTTTCCAACTTGGGCCAGTGCTCCTTCTACACTCCCTCTGGGCAACAGCCCACACCCGGGACAGCGAGGAGGCTGTGAGGGGTTGGGAAGTCTGCAGCCATGTTGAAAACTGAAAGTATCCCAGGCTCCTTCATTTTGATTGTGTGTCCTGAGCCCCTCAGAAACTCGAAGAAGAAGATGCGGTGCTTCTCAAACTTCGCTGTGCCTATGAGTCCCCTGGGGAATCTGGTTGAAATGCAGTTCTGAGCCTGGAGGTCTGGGGTGGGACTGGGCTTCTGCATTTCTTAGCAGTGCTCAGGTGCTGACTGCGCTGCGGGTTTGTGGACCACACTTCTGGAGTGGCAGCGAGGTGTAGCTGCTGGCTAACTTCTTCACACTTTCAGCAGTAGTTGACCATGCTTGCCCTCTGCAATTCAGTAGTAAGAACTGTGGCTCTGGATTTCTCATTTCAGGAGAGACTGGTGACAGTCAAGTTGGCCGCGCTTAGAGAAAAGTTTTATTGTGGATCAATAAGCATACAAATATTCATACCTTTTGGCCCAATAATTCCACATTGGGTGTTAATTCTAAATAAATAACCCGAAAGATGGAAAAACCTATGTGAACAACAGTGTTCTACAGCACTATGTATACTAAAAAATGTGAAATCTGTATCTACTACAAAGGAAATGATGACATTAATCATAATAAATTCACTCATGATAGTATTGTGGACTGACGCATATCTTCTCTCCCACCTCAAAAGCCACATGTAAGTAAAGGAATAAAAATGATATGAATGACACGGTCAACAAATTAATGGTTTAACAGTTTCAACAAAGTTCTCCAAGATTGAGAGTCTATGGAATTAGGGCATAACCGTGGGCCCTTGTCTCTACTGTATTTTTTTAAATTGGGTGGTGAGTACAAAGGTGATGTCCTTACAATTCTTATGCCTTTCTGTATTCCTGAAATATTTCAAAATTTAATTAAAAAAGAAAAAGACAAGATGGTTGGGGACAGAATGAAGAACTTTATAACCTACATGTTCAGAGTGTCAGTATTCTAACAAAGTGAGCCAGATTGCCCCAAAATTTGGTCTTGGCTCTTGAAGGTACCAGAGACCATGGAGAGCAAGAATAAAGTGTGGGGCCAACTCAGAGGAATGGGTAAAGTCTGTCTCTGGATCTTTGGATCCCTAGATACCTGCCCCACTAGGAAACTATCTCTCCCCAGTTTCTACCACCATAGAAGATGGGCAGTTTATTCTCCAGAGAAATTGAGTCACATCAGTTCAGAATTCGGGCACCTCACATCATAAACGGCCAGGTAAAAACAGCGAACTAATGGAAGATCTACATACTGAACCGTGGGACCCTCCATCCCGTCTCTGCCTGGCTCTCAGCCCTCCAGGAGCTAGTTGTACATGCCCACGGGCAAGACACTAGGAAACTACAACCTGTGGGCCAAGTCTACTCCACCCTATTTGTTTTTGCAAATAAAGTTTTATTGGAACCCAGTCACACACATTCATTCATGAATTATCTATGACTGCTTTTTGCTGCAACAGAAGAGCCGAGTAGTTGCAGCAGACAGCATCTGGCCTGTAAACCCTGAAATATTTACTGAGTCTTGCAGAAAATGTTTACTTACACTTGCTCTAGAGAAAAACAAATGTCCCATGAGGAAAGTCCCCAGATCCTTCATTTGGAGCTCTAGTGAAAATCTGGTGAGCTATCCCTGACCTGACAACGAAGCACTGTCCACATACACACTGAGTCTCCAAGCAGGTTTTAGTATTTTACTCTTAGGCACAAGTGGATGTCCAGAGATTTTCCAGACACTCAAGGGAAACCCCAATGTGATGGAGTATGATGCAAACAAGAGCAAAAGGGACTTGGAGGAACCAAAACCTATTAAAAAAAAACAGAAAATAGAAATATGGAATTAATATCCTCAGAAATATTAATTTCAGGGGTACCTGGGTGGTTCAGCCTGTTGAGTGTCCAACTCTTGATTTCAACTCAGGTCATGATCTCAGGGTCGTGGGACTGAGCCCCACCTTGGGCTCTGTCCTCAACAAGGAGTCTGCTTGAGATTCTCTCTCCCTCTCCCTCTGCCCCTCCCCCTCCCCTCGCACTCTCTGTCTCCAAAATAAATAAATAAATAAATCTTTTTTTAAAAAAGAAGAAATATAATATCAGGTGTCAGAAGATATTTCATCCATGCATCAGGAACTAGATCCTATGATAAGCAAGAGTGAGCGCTGGAAACTTAAGAAAGTGATAGCCCAAATTTTAAAAAAAAAGAAAGAAAAATAACAAGATGGAAAGGACTGTCAAGCAAAAAGACAAAAAGATGAAAAATGGCAGAGCGAATTTGAGAAAATTAGATTACCATTCCAGAATGTCCAACGTTCAACTAGAAAGAATTATAGCAAGAGAACACCAAGGAAACGAAGGGTATGAAATGAGCAAAGAAATAATACTTCTGGGAAATTTTTTTTTTAATCTCTTGCACCTTATACCCAGCACAGTAAATAGAAACAACCAGCAAGGGCCAGCGTGAAATCTCAGGGCACTGCAACAATAAAGAGAAGGCTCTGTTTCCAGAGAGGAAAGACACCAAGGAAAAGAACAAGAATCAAACTGGATCCAGACTTCTCAGCAGTAACTGGATGCTAAAAAGCACAGCAGAACGTCGCCCTCAGAACTCTGAAGGTTTTTTAACCTGGGGTTCTGTGTCCAGCACTGTCAGCCAAGTATAAAGATAAAATAACAACATGTTGAGACCCGCAAGGACTTGAAATAGTTAGCCTTTATGCTTCCTTTCTTAGGGAACTACTCAAGGAGTATTTCAACACAACCAGGGAGTAAAACCAGTAAACAGACTCAAAGTCCAGAAAAGCCAGGGCTCCACACGGAAGGGAAGGACGTCCCATTGCGGGGATTTTACATCAAGCGTGTAGAGCCAATAGTCCAGACCGAAGCAAGAGGACTCAAGACTTTGAGGAGAGGGTCTCTGGGAGACAGGGAGACAGAACTGACCAACGATTATGTAATGTGTTTAAGATGTGGAAAAATTATTGCTAGATGCTTTACAGATTTGTTAGAACAAAGAGGCTAGTGTGCTACTTAGCGCAGCAGAAAGCAATTTGAAATCAACTTGTATCTAGTTTAATAATGTGGACAATAATACTGATTGAACAAAAATTTTTATATGTCTCTTAGGAGGATCGTGGGAGGAGGTGGGGGGTGGGGGAGTTGGGGACCGGTGAAGGGAAAGTTAAATCCTCATCTAAAATTGATAATCAACAACTAAAAAACCAAAATTTAGAAATACACAGGTAAGTGGTAAAGGAAGCAGACAGGTAGAAAGTATAAGTCTGTGAAAAGGGAT
The DNA here is from genome assembly GCF_023065955.2 of Ursus arctos. Lineage (NCBI taxonomy): Eukaryota > Metazoa > Chordata > Mammalia > Carnivora > Ursidae > Ursus > Ursus arctos. The sequence continues at coordinate 28,250,323 of NW_026622930.1, read as the reverse complement.
AAGAGAAAAAAAATCCGTATTTTTTTTTCTAAAATTGCTCTTTTTGTGTGTGTGAAATCATTTAGTACTATTTTATTGTTTTAAAAAGATTATGTGGCCGTTTAAATTATAACTGGAAAAATTAAGTCGTTCTGTGGAATAATGCTTATAATACATTACCTCCCTTTGTTCTATCAGGATTTTAGTCTTTGTAATAAGGAAGTCTCCCAGCTGGGAACACTTGGCTGGCCGCCTGGTGTGACCCAGATGCCCTGAGACCCGCAGTCTCTGTGAGAGAGTGGTACACAAGCAGGTTTGGACCTGTGTATCAGTCAGGCTAGTGCAGCCAGGGAGGGATGCACCAGGGTCCAGGTAAAGAGTCAAGTGCGGAAAAGATGTAAAACACCTACGTACGCTATGACTGCATCCTGCAAAGATGATACATTCAGCATGAGAAGGGAACAAAGACAAATGGAAACAGTTCGATTTGTCAGAAGTAGGAGTAAAGGTGTTTCCCTTTAACTTAGAATTACACAAAGACAGTTACAATGTTTGTGTAAAAGAGAATACGGTTTTTTACAGGAAATCAGTGGCCTTCTTTGCTTCCCTCCTGCAGCTTAATTGCTTACACGGAACAGTACGTGGAGTATGATCCTTTGATCATGCCGGCTGAGCCGTCCAACCCCTGGATCAGCGACGATATCACTTTATGGGACATAGAGATGAGGTAAAAAAGAAAAAAAAAAGTTTTAATGTTTGGGAGGAAAGAGAGGTGGGGAAAAAATCATGAGATAGTGAGATTATATTATTTCCTATCTTGATTTGACTATTTTTATGGCTAGAACAGAAACCCCTCATGTTACCTCCTAACTAAGTTCTGCTCACACGTGGTCTACCTCCCCATAGCTTCGGTTTGTACATGGATCCTTAGTGGCTTCCTCTGACCCCTTGATATCGTGACAATAGGGACAGTCCTTCACATTTCCTAGTTCTTTTTTTTTTTTAAGATTTTATTTATTTATTTTGGGGGGCGGTGCAGAAGCAGAGGGACAGAATCAGACTTTTTGCTGACTGCAGAGCCTGACAGATGCGGGGCTCTATCCCACGACCCTGAGATCGGGACCCCAGCCGAAACTAAGAGTCGTGCGCTCAGCCGACCACCACCCAGGCGCCCCCACACCTCCCCGTTCTGACTGCTGGAGGGAGCAAAATCTGTAGGCCAATTGGTTTGTGTGTAACAGCACAGACTTGGCACCAGCCACATGGTATAAGTGTCTTGCCTCGAGTCCCCACGACAGGTAAACCGTGTTCTCGTCATTGAACCAATGAGGAAACTGAGGCACAGAGGAGTTCATGAACTTCTGCGAGGTCACACAGTGAGTGGGTAGCAGAGTTAGGGTCAGAACCCAGACGGCAGGCTCCCGAGCTGCGGTTCTCATCAATCTGCTGATGGAGAGTAACTGCCACTGGCTCTTTGCCTGTGAGGGAAGGTAATGCGTTCACTTATCAGCCGAGGAGCCAAAGCCCAGAGGGACGTGGGCCAGAGTCACAGTCACAGAGGGAAGCCCACAGATACAGCTGATGTGGTGTGTCTTGGGACCCTCGGCCCCGCGGCTAGAAGACTTTTTATTTCATTTTTCATTTCTTTATATCTCCCTCGTTCACTTTCACTCTTGCTCTTTTTCTGCTTTCTTTTCTGGAAATGAAGAAAACCTTATAAAAACTAATAAAAGCCTGGAGCGCCTGGGTGGCTCAGTCAGTTAAGCATCTGCCTTTGGCTCAGGTCATGATCCCAGGGTCCTGGGATGGAGCCTCGGGAGTCAGGAGCAGGGAGCCTGCTTCTCCCTCTTCCTCTGCCCCTCTCCCCCACTTGTACTCTTGCATGCTCTCTCTCTCTCCCACCCTCAAATAAATAAATTGAATCTTTAAAAAAAATTAAAAATCTTTGTAAAAAAGTAATGAAAGTCTTTTATTACTTTTATATTTTGCTTATTATAAAGTTCAAACTATTCAGACGTGCGTACCAAAGAAAAGTCTCTCTCCCTCCCATCCAATCTCACTTTCCAGAAAGGATCTTTGTTTATAGTCAAATGCCGTGGTCCCCACCCTGAGCCCGGGCACCCTGGGCCGCTGCAGGGAAGTCACAGTGTCACCCCAGGATATCCCGCATCCTTGAGGGAAGCACCGCGACATCTGACGTGTGACCAATACTGCATAAAGTACGAGCTTAACGTACTTCCCCACGTTCAGTGTTTCACATTATATTCGTTTCTTTGCAAATCTGGGTTTTCAGGGCAGTTGCTATGATAAAAGGCAGTATTGTGCAAAAATCAAAATGGAATGGAAAATGAGTATGTTGGGGTCCAGTCCGATTCCAAAGTTTGGGAAGATGTAGAGTGCTCGGCAGGCACACACTGTGGTTATTTAGGAATGCAGTAAACATTGTTTTTTCTTTCAGTTTATATGTACTTTATAGCTACTAAGTTTTTAGGGCATAGATATATATTAAGTCCTTTGGACCTGACTATTTAAAAAACAAAGCCGTTACGTGGTTTCTTTGGCCCAGGGGCACCATGAAAAAGTTACTGAGACGCTAAGGGTGCCGTGAACTCAGGAAGTTTGGGAACCTTTGATTTTTATGTATATACAGTATCATATTCTTTTGCATAAATGGTTTCATTATATATACATGGTCCCATAATTTTTTAATTAACATATCATGGGAATCTTTGTCTGTAAACACATATAAATCCACCTAATCTTTTCCAATAACTACGTAGTGTCCCCTTGCATGAGGGTAGTATAATGTATTTAACCAGTCCCCAGCTCATCAATATTGAAGTTATATCCTTTTTTTTTTTTTTTTTTTTGCTAGTATAAACAATGATGCAAAGAACATCCTTATACACAAGTCCAGTTATCACTTTAGGATAAACTTCCGGGAGTGGAATTGCAAGGACTGGCATGTTTATTCCGATTTTAGTTCATATGGCCGGATTCCTGTTAAGCAAAATTATGTATTTTTTTCATGCCTACAACTTAAAAGTGTCCATTTCCGCACATTCCTCACCAACTCAAGCATTATCCTCAAGCGTTACCAACCTTTGTCGTCTTTGCGTGTGTGATAAGTTAAAATAAAAAATCTCATTTTTTTCACTTTGTTAAAAGACTTGAGGATCTTTTCTCATGGTTGGCATTCACTTTTCTCTTGTGACCGTCACTGTTTTGTGTTCTTCACACACTTTTCTAGTGGCGTGTTTTGCTTTGGACATTGGGATAGAAGACAGTTACATCTGCTTGGGTTATATGTTTTATCTTTTTCCTGATATTTCATGTTTTCCAGATCTTGTTCTTTTTGTTTCTTTTCCTCTTTCCTGATTTTTGCTTTATTAATCAAGTTTTGTTTTGGCTTTCCTTACTCTAGTTTCTATTCTAGTCATATTTACTATTAAATGTTTTAATTTTTAATTCATGTCATCAATTCATACAGATAATAATAAAGTATGTAAAATAAAAAATAGAAATTTCCCTTTGCCTCCTCCAAATCCCGTTTTTCTTGATAGGTATGTTAACCTGATATATTTTAAACCAACATTTTGGGACTTAAACTTCTCCGTCAACATTAAAAGAAAAATTGTTTGTAGATGAGTGTCTTCTTTCTAATAGTTCTGACGTGCCCTACATCAGCCCTTCTAATCTGATCCAAGAATGTAAATCTTTCGTTAGCTCAAGGTATTTTCTCTCTCTCTCTTTTTTTAACCACTAATACTCTTTTCTGTTTTATCCTCTCTTTTCAGGAAATCCTTTTGTAGAAACCACGGGCCTCTGGGATGGAGCAGCCATATCTCTTTACCTTTTCTCTTTTATAATTCCCATCTCTTAGTCTTTTTATTCCATATTCAAGGATAGAATTCCTCGAATTACTCTTCAGAGCCTCCGGCTTGGTGTTCAGTAACGCCCATTCTGTGATTTTATACTTTATGAGTTTTCCTTTTCCTACCGAGTTTTGGGAGGGCTGGTTGACAATTATGCTTTTCATTTCTGAGAATTCTTAATATTTCTTGGACTCCTTTTTCTTAGTAGCCTGCTCCGTTCTTTTGTTATTTATCCTCTTAATCCCCCTGAGGGTGTGATTCAGTTTTTGTTTTGTTTTGTCTTCATACTCCCCTCTATTTCTGACATAGTCTGTTTCATTGGCGGTCATCTATCACAGACTCTATCACTGTGACTAATCACCATTCGGAGCAGATCAGTCCATCTTTTCGGATACCCAGCAATTTGAGGGACTGTTGGTTTTCGTAAGTGAAGCTCTTGGCTATCAACTCCGGCCATATATTAGAACCCTCTAGAGAGTTTATTAAAAAACAAACAACAACAACAAAACCAATGCCCAGTCCCCTCCCTAGGTTAATTAAATCAGAATTTCTGGCAGTGGGATATTGGTCTGTCTGTTTGTCTGTTTTTCATCTGTCCAGGTGATTCTAAAGGGCAGCCCTGATCCAGACAGACTAGATTGTAGCTGGTGAGGACTCGCTCGGTAACTGGGGGGGTCCGTGATTCTCAAAGCACAGGGTGTATCAGAATCACCTGGGATGCGCATTAGGAAGAGAGATGCCCCAGGGTGGTTCTGGGTGGCTGTATTTTAGCAAGAGTTCTACGTGAGTCTGAAGCACGGCAGTATGAGAAGTCCTTGTGTGGTTCTCAGACGCCCCACCATCCACGCCAACGCAAGCTCTCCTCTGAGCAGTCCACGTGGCTGTAGGGCCTCACCTGGGAGTGTTATGGGGAGCCATAGGTCAGTCAGCAGGGTTCCCCTCTGGGTCCTGGCCATGTGGTCCAAGAGCAGACTGAAAGACTGGGTCCCCTCTCAGACAGGAAGAGCCCGAGTACTGCGGGGTCCAAGGACTTTGCAAAAGCAGGAAGGTCAAGTATGTGATTTTTCAAATGTCTGTTGCTGGCTCATGCACTAGGTACCCCCTTCTCAAGACCTTTGAGTCCCAGTAAAGTCTTCCACCCCTCAAATACTTCATGGGAAGGAGAATTGGGGGGAAGATGGGTAGAGGCTTGGGGGAGGCTTATGAAAGAGTGGAGGCAGCAGGTAAGAAAGCAGGACTCCCCTTGAGAACTCATGTTAGTCAGAGGTGTGCTTTGCTTTCTACTGGGCCTGGGCAAAGGGCTCCAGGCAGACTCACAACGATGTCCAGCGTGGGGCCTCACACACCATGTCTGCATTCTACAGAGCTCATCATACTGTCTCTGCCACGTGAAGGTTGCAGCCAGCCAGGTGTGAGACAGCAGCAGCACTTAACGGGATAACTGGCCAAATGATACAGGATACAGCATAAATAATAGAAAATTGTGCTTTCATTCTTTCTCCTTCCCAGATAAACTATGAGATCTAGAAATCCAAGGATGAGAAAGCATCCGTTCAGAGAGCAATAAAAGGCTACCCTTTTAAGGATGGGCAAACTACAGCTCAAGTCTATCTGATGAAAATTCTGAGAAATACAGTTTTAAAAACAAGAGTGATAGCCAGGTCTCACCGTGGAGGAAAAATCAGCCAAAAGTTGCCAGGTTGCAGGTGGAGAGAACTCTGTAGTCTAAATACCACCAGGAGAGTATCTCAGGGAGGTCTCTGGGACGTATTCCTGATCGTGCCACTAACCAGATAGTGGATCTAACAAAAATGTGGCATTGCCAGAATTGTGGTTCATAATTTGCTCTCTCCATAATGTGCTCTGATTTAGGTTTAGCTTTCTTTCCCCACTGGATATCAGGTGCATGAGCCAAGAGCCACAAGGAATCTGGTTTATCCTATTTGGCCCTATGTATCCACTACCAGCCAGTCTGACCTGCTAAGAGGCAGGAACTGTCCCCAGACTGCCTGTGCCCAGCAAGTCTGATAGAACTATTAGTCCAGCATATTAGTCAAGCTCCTTCCCTGTGGCGGTCAGTCTCCAAATATGGCCCCACCTGTGACTTCCCTCTTTGTACGCACGGGCTACTTCTTACATCAGGAGAGGACACCTCCCTACCTTTTCACCTGGGCTGGCCGAGGTACCTAATTTGACCAATAGAGTGTGGCAGAACTACCATTCTGAGAACAGGTCATAAAGCAGCTCTATGTCTTCAACCTCAGTCATTTAAAAACGTTTGCTCCTGAGCTATTCCTTCTTGGAACCCACTGACCATGCTGTGAGAATCCCAGGCCATTGATGTGGCCATGTCATCAACAGTCCCAGCTGAACTCCTGGCAAACAACCAGTATCAAGTGCCATGTGGGGAGCCATCTTGGGTGTGCAACCCAGTTGACCCTTCCGATGATCCCACCCCCAGCTTCTAGCTACAACTATTTGAGACCCCACATGAGAACCACCCAGCTGAGTCCAATCAACCCAGGGGACAGTGAGAGAGGATAATAAATAACCCTTTTAAACCAGAGTTTGGGGATGATTTGTTACAGAGCAATACATACCTGGGCCACATCCCGTTGGAGGAGTAAGGACCCTCAGGCTGTTCTTGGGACATCAAATAAAATTTCCATTGTTCCTTCAATAGCCTTGACCCTAAAAAGGGCATGATTGGATATTTCCTGTTTAAGAAATTGTCTCTTGTTTCATAATTTTTCTAAAGACTGAAAGGTCTTTTCAAGATGAATTACGTCTTTCTCCAAATCCTAGTTTGGACATCAAATGAGGGAAATGTAATGGAAGACAAGGTCATGGGAAAAAAAGAAAAGGCTTTAGAGACAGGCACACCCAGGTACCAATTCCAGACTGCCTTTTATCAACTGTGTGGCTTTGGGCAATCTGACCTGTCTTGAGCTCTGGACATCTGAATACAAATCGCTGGCTTCTATTGAGATTCAAAAGGACTACTGTAAGAAAAGCTCCTTGCACCAAGCCTAGCACTACACTGGCCCTGCAGAAATGAATGTTTCATAGAGACCCCATAGATGGTTGCTTCCTCTGAATCTGGCTTTCTTATTCCCAATGTGAGAGATTTCTACCATGCTTTTAGGTTGGGAGATCAGGTGGAATGAAAGCTGGACTCCCTTGGAGAGCCACCTGTCTTTGCTTTGTGTTAGTTGGGGCTGCCCAGTGGTGCATAGGAATTTGGTAAGAATCAGTGGACACAGAAGACAAATTAGAGTAAAGGAAAGGCATCCAGCTAGCAATTAGAAAATCCTGTCAAGATAAGGACATATCACCCACATCACTATACCCATTTTCTTAGTGATTTCCTCTCAGTGCTGAACACTCGCTGTGTGAAAACGCTAAGGTGAATACAAAGATGCATGGGACATGGTCTCTGCCTTCAAAGAGCTCAGAAGATAGCTGGAGAGACAGTGACACACCTTTGAAAGGCTAAATGATGGTGCAAACTGTAAGCAAATATACGTCATAAGGAAGCATTTCTATGCAATGGTTGGAAACAAAGGGGCTGTGAGTTCCATGAATTATGTGTTTCAGTTAGGCCAAGGGAAATTTATTGCACCAGTCACCTGGTGATGAATTTCCAGAGATGTTTCAATTTGGGGAATTGTTTTATAACCACACAGACCAGTCAGCGGTTGCGGCATGTTCAAATCTGATCTTGAAGCTTAAAGAGAACGAGGCTTGAAATACCCAAGTGATGCAGGAAACACACGTCTAGAGAAATTGTGTCCAAGGAGCCTTTCATAGAATAGATTCCAATGGCCAAGTGCACTAGGGGAAAAGGAACAACGTGGAGCCCCCACGTGCAGAAGTAGGATTGTGAATAATGAATAGTTGAGGGACTCAGATGTACTAGGTTGAATAGTGTCACCCAAAAATTCATATCCTTCCCAGAACCTCTGAATATGATTTTCTTTGGAAATAAGACTGTTTCAGATACAGTCGGTTAAGATGAGGTCAAACTGGAGTAAGCGGGCTCCTAACCCAATATGACTGGTATCTTTACAGAAAGAGACAACAGACACACGCACGTGCAGAGCGCACGCGAGTTGAAGATAGACACACAGGGAGAACAGCATGTGAAGATGGAGGTAGAGACTGTTATGATGTATTGTAGGCCAAGAAGTATCGCTGACATCAGAAACTAAGAGAAAGGCATGAAACAATTTCTCCTCTAGAGCTTTCAGAGAGAGCATGGCCCTGCCAACACCCTGATTTTAGATTTCTAGCCTCCCAAATTATGAGATTAATTTCTGCTATTTTAAGCCACCCAGTTGGTTGGCACTTTATTATGGCCACCTTAAGAAACTGCTGCATCTGGGGTCCTGTCTCTCCAGAAGCACCTCATTTCTGCTGAAGGCCAACCTTGCAGCTTTCTGGATGTCCTGATCTCTGTCCTACACCTCTGATTCTGCAGCTAACATGATACCCCAAGCTTTCTGGCCTGCCCCCAAAATGAGCTTTCTCCCACCCATGACACCACCAAGTAAGCTGGGAGGATGAGTGTGGACCCACCACTTGAGGAGCAGAAAGTGGTGGCGCTAGTGGTGAGCGTGCATCCATGAGGCAGTCCCGACAAAAATGGAGCAACTGCCCACTCCTGGCTCACGGAGCACAGCTTTTAATCAGGGTGCACCTGCCACCAGCACCATCCGTGCAGAGCCCTTCAGGCTTTGCTTGGCTGGCAAAGAACAAGTGGTGGAGCCCGTTCCAGGCCACAGCGTGACTGTCAGAAAGAGACAGTTTCCTGCCGTTCTCTGGGATTTACATTTGCTGCTATCCTCAACCCCAGGGGGACTTCTCCATACACAACACTTTCCATCCCCTGGAAAGCTATCAAGTGTGACGGGTGCTGTGGCTTGAGTTTGAGAGAATCCAGGATCTGTCTTTCTGCCTTGTTCTAAAAGGCCCAGCCTGGAACTTTGGAAGAGATCTTTCACAGAAGTCCCCAGGTTTGACCTGATGGGCTTGGTCTTCCACGGTGGCCCTGCTGGGCTAACCCTGGAGATGCAGAGTTGTGCGCAGGATTCTCCTGAGCCCCACGCACACGATCTCAGAACCAGAAGATTCTGCCTCACAGTGCAGAAGTAGAAGGGTTGGGTTTGAGTCTCTTAAATCCAGAGCTATGCCTTCCAACAGAGCAGACAGAGCTACATGGGCCACTTCCGTGTCAACCTTAATGATTAAAAATGAAATAAAATTTAAAATTCAGCTCCTCAGTCACACTAGCCATAGTTCTTGTGCTCAAGAGCCACATGGGTCTAGTGGCTTCCATAGAGAGGGAGCAGATACAGAATACTCTTATCATAGCAGAAACTTCTATTGGGCAACGCTCGGCGGGAGCTATTTGTTTTTCCAAACCTTCGAACACATACATCCTCTTCCCCCTTCTCACTAAGTGTTATTTTCTAAGATAAATATTGAGAAATATCAATGCCATGATTTTATTCACTGAATGCCTGGTAGAGATCATAAGAAATGCGTGTCAGTTTTTAAAAAGAGGGAAAATAAGTATTGCCAGACCAATGCCCCTCAAAGTTTAATGAGCACTTAACTCACCCCGGGATCTCGCTGGGCTGTGGATTCTGATTCCCCATGTCTGAGGTGGAGTCTAAGAATTCCCCGCCGGGCCCCAGACCACTTCCTTGCATATGGCGGTAATGGCGTGTGGCTTGTGACCTAGGACCCTGTTGCTACTTGAACGGTCAGGGGAATAAACACGCAAGTGAACTGCAAATGGAAAGACAGAGCTGAAGGAACTAGTCTCATCTTCCCACAGCCAAAGCATAAGACCAACGCATGCTTAGGTCTGAGGAGGGTCACGTGGCTGTGGGACAGCACAGCCGGGCTAAGAGCTGTACTCTGGAGCCACATTTGTCTGGACTTGCCTTGTATCCATCACTTCCTAGTGTGTCTCTGGACACACAAATGATCACAAGGCCTCAGTTTCCCTATCTGTAAAATAAGGCCAATGCTAGTACATTTTTTAAAGAACGGTTGTGAAGACCTAGTGAGTTAGCTGAGTTAAGATGCTCAGAAACAACGCCCGGAACGTGGGAAACGCTGACCAGGTTGTTGTTCAATGAACACAACGTTGTGCCTCTAAGCAAGCGGTAGGACTCATCCTGGATGAGCCGATGCGTTCTGACCACTCGTATGTCACTTGGACCTGGATAAGACGAGGGGTGGTAGAGTCGAGAGTTGGGCTCTAACGGACAGACAGGGTCCAGGGAAGCCAAAGAAATGGGATTGTTTCATTTCCTGTAGACGGCGGCCACTTGGTGGGTCTCCTGGCGACCCTCACCTAAATGTGACCGCTTTGCACTGCCTTCTCTAAAGAGATGTTTTCCTGTTGCCTGGTGTTGTGCCAAGTCTGCCTCTGGAGTCGTGCAGGTTTTATACAATCTATCACTTAATTTGAGACGTTGCCCTTCGGCGTCTGGCAGCAAACAGATTTGAATTGGTGGAGGGAATAGGACACACGTTTTTGCCCGGCATTGACAATGTTTTAAATCTTTGTTCCCCCCAAAAGCAAAGAGCCCAGCCAGCAGCGAGTCAAGAGATGGGGCTTCTCTTTCGACGAGGTATTAAAGGACCAGGTGGGGCGGGACCAGTTCCGGAGATTTCTGGAGTCCGAGTTCAGCTCCGAAAACCTCAGGTAACTCTCTCGAAGGCTGCAGCCACGGGCAGCATGTGTGGGGGGGGGTTTGCATATCCAGTCTCCCTTTCCGCCTCCCTTTCTCAACTCCACGTGATGGTGCGGACTCACATCCCCGGTCTTCTGGCTAAGGGGGAAGCGGAGAAGGACAAACCTGCTGGGCAGCTCTCACATCCCCGTGTCGGCCCTTCCCCAGACCAGCATTTTCTGTTCTGTAAACGTCCAGATGACATTTTGTTCAAGTTGTTGGAAACATGTCTCCCATGATAAGTAAATGATCAAATGGGTCTGATGACTGAGCATTAACTAAAACCAGAGAGCCATGGAGCTGCGGAGTGGAAAGGCAGCTCAGAGACCCTCTCCTTCAAAACTTCTCAGTCGGGGGTCCTGAATACTTGACAAGCTAACCAGAAAAAAAGAGGGATCCCTGAGCTCATTTCAGAATTTCAAAAAGCCGAAGTATATACGGTTCAATACCTGGAGACATATCTGTAAAAGCTAATTAAAACATGCTTTTCCTTTTGGGGGGGATTCCATCAGCTCCGCGTAACGGTCGCTCTGGTCACCTGCTACCAGTGAGAACACCTGATCGTTGATGTCGGTCTCCAGCTAATCAGGATGAGGGGAAATGTAGTGATGCATTAATAATTACTGTTCGGTAAGAGGGAAAAAACAAAACTTTCAAAACATGAGGTCCGCTGAGAGAGAGAGGAAAGGGAGAGGATTCAGAAGGAAAGGATCCGTTGTCGTGAAAAGTTGGGGAACTTGTGGTTTATTCAGGTTTCCATTGTATTAGAATCAACGTGAGACCTATGGACCTGAGCCCCCTTAGTGATCTTAGAAAAATGGCGGCTTCACAGATGGAAAGCTCAGAGGTTTTCTTGGCACCAGGTTCTTTTTTTTGCATGCTAGATTAATTCCCATCTTCCAATGGTACTTTTTTCAGAAAGGGTGGTTTCTTCATTTTTCAAATGTTTTTTAACTTTAAAAAGTCAGAGCAGGTACTGTGGGTGAAGGACCGTCCTCTCCGATGTTAATGTGCAAAGGCCATGTTATTTATTTGGCAGTAGAGACCATATCGGTCCCATACATCAATCAAGCGCTATTTATCACACACCTATGCTGTATCAAGCCCCCAAGAGTCTGCTGAGGGATGCAGAAAAGTCAAGATGCATGATCTTTGCCTACAGTGATCTTGCAGGCCCTTGAGGAAAAAACACAAGAAACTATTAAATCATTAAATGAATATAAATGAGTATAAACTGTAAGAACGGTTTGGGAAACGCTTTTAAAAGGAAGGGATGAATGTAAGCCAGAAGAGGCAAAGCATAAGCTGGACTTTGAAGAACACACGGGATACCCATGGACAAGCAAGAAGGAGGGAGAGTATTCTAAGCGAGAAGGCCCTGTGAGCGAAGGTGTGGCTGTGGGGCTCTCCCTCATCCCCCAGCGCCAGGAGGACGTGCAGATGCAGGTTCACGATACGTATCGATGCCTCTCTAGGCAACCCCGTGTCTACTGTACAACAGATAAGGCTGCATGTCTGACGCCAGGTCAGGACACAAGAGTTCTTTCCTTATGCGGAGGCATGGAAAGCTTCACTTCAGTTCCTAGGCAAGCATTTGTAACAGAAGGCTTGACGTCTAGAAGTCTTCATGAGGGTGGTGTTCAGACCAGCCTCACGGGCTGTGCATGGAGCAGGTGGGTCCTGGTCAGGAAGCTACGCCCTCTGCGGCCAGCGTGATGCGCTCAGAGAGCCTCTCTGTGCGCTGGCTCAGCCCCAGGACCCAGCCGGAGCTCAGTCTCCGTGAGCCGCCCCTGGGGAGTCGTTCCCATTTCTCCTTCTCATCTCTGTCCCCTGCAGGACCCCAAAATAAAGTGGTATAGACGCATCCTTTACCTGTCTCTCAGCCCACGCATGGCCTTACGACCCTCTGCCACCTGCACCATTACAGTGACTTGGAAAACCAACCTCGGGGTCCTGGTCATCTGGAGGGTCATTTGGAGCGGAAGCGTCTGCTGGCTCAGCACCTCCGTGCCCAGTCTGAGCACAGCCAGAGCCGCACATCGGTTCCGACTAGTGCAAGGAAAATGCATCGCATTGAAGTCTCCGAGGGCAGGGAGAGTTGTGTCCCTGGCAGGTGCGCAGCTCCTCGTCCTGCCATTACTTCCTGTGCCTCCGCAGCTCCTTCCTCCTGTGGCAGGAGGCTACACTCAGTCTGCGGTGAAGGGGGGGCACTTGTGAATGTGCCAGTGACTAATCGACACCCCCAGCATGAATGCATAAATCCACACTTAAAGAGGGACCCCTCTGATCCATGACAGGAAAGAGGATAAAGAAAATAGAGCAGCTGCAGATAAAAAGTACAGCCCAAGAGCTTATAAAATCCTCTCTGGAGGCCCAAGTTCCACTTTTATGATATTCAGCATAATTGGATATATGCGGGAAAGTTCGGTTTGAAATCACACAACTACTTAGGACTTTTCAGGTGGTTCCTCCCCTCCCCTTTGCACTCACTCCTCCAACCACAGAGAGTGGCTTAGTGGCCACCCTGACCCAGGGCCCAAGGACTCAGCTGTGCAGGGCAGCCGTGGGCGCCCCGGAGATGCGCCTCCACCACGGTCCCTGTGAATGGTGCCCCTGGAGCTGTAGACTGTGGCATTACCCAGGGATCCCGCCCGTCTGTTGCGTCGGCCACGCTGGGGATCATCTCTTCTCCCCAGGATTGATCAACAGCCCAGGCAACCGGCATCAGGGGATGGGAGAAAAAAGAGACCGACCAGAACTCAACTGGATCCATTGCAAAGGGTATCTCCATTTCCGGACGCCCTCGCACCTCTCTGGCAAAAGGCGTACTTACATGGTAACATTTTTGCATGGCCCCGGTGACGTAGCCAAGCGGTTGAATCTGTACCAGAGCTTTAGAGGGCTGCACAGAGGAGCTCCAAAGAGACATAGAAATCACTCTCACAACAGCAAAGTGTCACCCTAGATCCTTTAAGGAAAGATGTCTGTGGTAATACGACGTGAGTTGAAGTCCCCCTTTCATGGTGAGGTGAGATGAGGGAGGGGCGGAGTCTTCTGGGCCCAGAGGGGGCGTGGCCAGTGCATTTTGCTACGGCCCCGCACAGCGTGAGAATGTGCACTCTCTGTGGCACCCTGAGCTGAGCCCAGGGCTCCGTTCAGATGGACTGGGCCCCTGAGACAGCTGTTTGCTGGGGGCCTGTAAAGTGCACGCGGGCTGTCATCCATAAGGCGAGAAGCAGGACGTCGAGTGCATTATCTGACTTGGTCCTCCTTTCTCTGTGCGTCTTCCCAGAACGGTGATGGGAGTCCCTTGTCCACCTTTGCCCCCTCCCCATCGCTCCTCTACCCATCTTGGACTCTCCCCGGCTCGAGACCCCCTGCTGCCCGGCAGGGCACGAGTTAACATCAGAACCCACAGCCAAGAGTGTTGCCCGTACGTTTTTTATGAGCTGTAACGTCTCCTGAGAGAACGTGGTTGTTCTTCTAACCTGCAGATTGATTATCCCGGTTCCACACAGTGTCAGCTGAAGGGAGAGGCAATTAAAGAGAGCACGGGGGAGTTGCCAGGTTTGCCTGGAGAGCTCCCGGCATCGAGAGTTGCCCCCGGTCCTGGGAGGACCTGGAAGGTTCACGAGGCCCAGCGGGACTCACCACTAACCAAACACATGATTAATCGGCACAGAGGTGGCTCACGCGTGGCACTTCAGCCAGTGCCCGGGGGGAGCGTAACTCAGCGGCCGCGGGGCTGGTGCTGGTGGCCGCTGGAGGCCGGGGAGGATTTCTGCCCAACTGGGGACCCAGTCAGGTTGCCTCCGTCCTTCCTGAGTCTCTGTTGACCAGCAGAGGGCACAGAAAGCCTTCCTTTAGCATCGAGTTTGCTTTTTCTCTGGGAATGAACTAAAAGCTAGATTTTTCTAAGCCATGAAAATCCTAGTTTATGAAAAAAATAGGGAAACTAAGAACTGAGGGGCTGCCCAGAACCCCCGGCAAGAGGGAGAGGGACAACGGCTGCGTGGTTTTCCTGCTTCCAGCCAGCCTCCAGGAGAAAAATCCCACTCCCCGTCAGCACCACAGTCCTGGGGACAGAGAAGGCCACCTGGGGCAGCCCTGGGACTACCCCCCAGGGTCCCACCACCAAGGGCCCTGGGGTGTCGGAGCCCTCGCGGCCTGCCCGCCCGGGGCCAGTGCCTGCCTGCATTCCTGAGCCATCACCACACATCACATGCCTGCGCACGGGCTGCCTCCCCACGCTCTGACGACTGCAGCGAAGCAGGACAGATGGTCTCCCTGATACCAGCAAGTCCTCATGGCCTGCCAGTCATGACAGCCCTTCTGCTGCAAGCCATGGAGGCTCCGTGCAGGATGGGCGGATCTGACGGCCACTGCTGGCATCTTCCCCCCTGCCGGCATCCTCAAGGAAGAGCCATACCTGCAGGCTTTCGATAAGGCAGAAACTGTCCAAGCCTCATCGGGCCTCGCCTCCGCCCTGGGTGTGTGGCCGGGAGCTCCGCGGCCCCGGTGAGGGGAGTGTGGCCAGGCCACCGTGGCCCAGGGGGCTCCGGGCTCCCTGCTCCCGCCTCGGGCCTGTGCGCTCACAGATGGCAAACGCAAACCAGAGCCTGTTCTGAATTTCAAATTGACACAAAGGTTCTTCGAAGCCGGTGATGGTAAACACATATGGGATGTCAGGATGCTGTTGTGACAGCATTTTTGCTGTCACCTGAGAAGGATAAGGCAGGTCACCTCCAAGGCAGACAGAAGGCTGAGAGGGTCCCTTTGAGGGCAGGGAGGAAAGACGGCTGTCTCAGGAATGTCATCTCCTCCTCGTCTTCTAACAGGCCTGTGGTTTCTTCTTGTACTTTTATTTTTAAAAATTCTTGGTTTGTGACAAAGGGAACCTTTTGATTTTTATGTAGAAGTTTGTTACACTTGATTCTGAACTCTCCATTTACATCCACTCGAGACCTTCTCTGTACCCTGCTGAGCGATGTGCATTACTGGGGCTCCCAATCATTCCGCCAAGGGACTCTGCAGCCTCGGAAACCATAGGAGCCAGCCGAACTCCAGGGCTGCTGGGTCCTCAGGGCCCTCCCGGAGCTTGAGAGCTCCTTCTCGGAGCAGCCTGGGACAAGGGACAGAAAGGGACGCCCCACATGACATTGATTGAGGGAGCAGGAAATTGCCCGGGAACCACCCCTGTGTGTGAGAACCTGCAGGGTCTGGAAGGCCTGGGAAGGATGCTGGCCCAGAGAAGCTCCTTCCAGCCAGGAGACCCAGCCCAGAGGCGACTCCCTGAGGGAGGACCCTTCTCCCGTCAGCCCCAGCACGTGGCTGCAGAAGACCCAGCACGTGGCTGCAGAAGACTCACCGACTCAGTCTTTGCTGAGCTGCCCACTAGCACTCCTTCCAGTCCTTTGAAAAACCCACACCAGCTTCCTTCTTTACAGCCGGGTTTCCTAAATCTCACCTGCCCGTCAAACCCTGCCATCCTGACAAAGAAAGCCTACAGGCACTGTCATCGCTAGATGACCATTCTCATCTTTGCGTTCCGGCCACCTTCTTCATTCCACGGCAGGCCTTGAGGGTGGACGGAGAGATCTAAGGACCCCGAGACACAGGGTTGGGAGGTGGAAGAGCCCCACTCCCCAGCTGAATCTCAGGGGCCCCCTGAACAACCATGAAAGCTCACAGTTCCTTTCGAACTCTCCCTCCACCCCTTTGCACTTTGCTCAGAGAACCCTTGCTGTACCCTCCCCAGTAGCAGAGGACAGACCAGACCTGCGGAAGCAAGAAAGCAGGCTGATGTTGAGGGGCAGGTGACGACAGACGGCAGCAGCAAGAGCCACTGGCAGCTTCTGCCCAGCCACCCGAGGAGAAATCCCGGCACTGAACCTGTGACCGTCACCTTGACCCCTCCACGGCTCCCACCCACGGGACCGAAAGCATTTCCGTTACACCTGGATGGGAGCTTCTTCAGACCCATGTCACATATCCCACCACCCACTTCATACCCGTTTTACAGATGAGGAAAGAGATGCCCAAAAAGGCACCATTCCAAGATAGCAGCATAGTCAAGATGAGGACAGAACTGTGTTTCCTGATCTTGTCAAGTGAGGTCATTAAATCTCCTTCCCTGCCTCTCGCTTTTCAGGACCAACAAGGGAACCATGAAGATTTTCTTTAAAGAGAGTATTAGAATCCCAGATGGCAAAGCGTGGGAAGAGTTGGGAGTCCAGAAGCCCCTGCACGCGCCCCTCTCTCCCTTGTAGAAATGGAGCTGTAGTACCGCAGTTGTCCACTGAGTGGCGCCTTTGGGCCACACACTTGGCTCCAAAGACAATTCTAAGAACAGCAACAGAAAAACATGCTTAACCTTTCAAAAAAAAAAAAAAAAAAGGAAAAGGGAAAAGGAAAAACAAGTACATCTTACTTTGGGTGCAATTCGATGACAGATTGAATGCACTTTCCACTGTGTCGTAGTCCAGCTTCTCTTGTCCCTGCCCTTTCATTGACTTGAGTATGTGTGAACCCTATGGCTGCAGGAACCGCATAGCCTGGGGCCTGTCCTCATGTCTCATTGATGGGGACACTGGCCTGTCTTGTTCACGAGGCACAAAGTGTGCTACTCAGATCTGGGTCCTGCTGCAAGCCCTCCCCAGGGCTGCCTCACGACCAGGGAGCTGTTGTCCAAGCTTAGCCCTGTTTGCACTGCTCTCAGCAGAAAAGAGCTCACACCCAGCTCTGCCAGCAGCCGCTGCCATGCTGATGCTGAGGAATTCGTGAAAGGCACATATGGAAGTGAGCAAGAGGTTTTCCTCTGCAGTGCTTCCTGGAGTATCTTTGGGCCTGGAGGTTCCCCATGTGCGCTTCTTCAGCTTTGCTCCTCCTCGGTCCATCTTCGTGCCAATAGTCATTTATTGAGCACCTACCACATGGCTAAGCATCGTGCTGGACACCGACCTAGCAAACTGGCTGCTTTTCCATCTGCAACAAGAATAGCTGGGTCCTTCCAGCTCAGATATTCTCTACGATCCCGAGATTCTACTGCCTCTGTGATTTCCTTAATTTTAATGCTGCAAACTGATCCGACCAGATAGGACAGAGGAATTCATATTGTCTGCGTCAGGGCACCTGTAGAGAACACTAGCTCTCAACCGGGGGGGGGGGTGTCAACCTCCTAGGGGACATTTGGTAATATCTGGAAATGTTTTTGGTTGTCACAACTTGGGGAGGGGTCGCCAGCTGGCATCCGGTGGGTAGAGGTCGAGGCTGCGGCTCTACATTCTACAATGCACAGTGCAGCCCTCACAACAGAGAATTATTGAGCCCCAAATGGAGATAGTGCTGAGGTGGAGAAACCTTGATGTAAGGGAAAGAAACCTCTTGTTGGTAACCAGAAGCACAATGATTTCCCTACCGGGCACTTCCTTTCGGTTCTCCACAATAGTGGAGCACGCTATGAATTTCCAGCAGTCCCTACCGCCTTTGCCACGTAGGTAGTGGCAGCAGGGAAGGCTGGGGGATGCGGCAGAATGAGTTTCGTGGGAGTGTGTTCTGGAACCACATCCAGCAGAGTCCAGAGGCTGAGCCCCTGGAACTGACTTTCCTCATGCCTTCCACTTCAGGTTTTGGTTGGCTGTCCAAGACCTCAAGAAACAGCCCCTCCAGGATGTGGCCAAGAGGGTAGAAGAAATCTGGCAAGAGTTTCTGGCTCCGGGGGCCCCAAGTGCAATCAACCTGGATTCTCACAGCTACGAGATAACCAGTCAAAATGTCAAAGACGGAGGGAGATACACGTTCGAAGATGCCCAGGTTTGCTTATCTACTTGAGCCATTCTTACCTACTCAAAAGGTGTTCACTCGTCCACCCCACCACCCCTCATGCTTTCATACAGGTCCAAGGCCTTGTGCGTAGCTAGAATTTCAGGGGTTACTATTCGTAAGGCCATGAGGGGAAACCATCCCAGGTAGGTGCGTAGTGAAAGTCTTCCCAGGATTGTCTTCCTAGATTAGTCACATTGTTACAGAGAGATAGACATTTAGTGATATGTGTTACCTTTTCCAGGAGAATCTCAAAGTGTTTTACAAATCTGAAGTCCTGTAATAAGTCAGTAGTAGAATCCGGAAACCATAACACCGTGTCGGCAAAGTGGGTACAGCGAGCAGGCAGGGCTGTGAGTCAAGCCCACATCGCACCGTGAAGCCCACGCTTGTTGTCACCCCCTACACTGTTTCCACAGTGATCTCCAACTCTGCAGTTACTGTTTGGGGAGCACCTCTATATCCCAGGCCCTGGGCTCTGTGATGAGATACCACCAAGACGGACAGAGCCCCTGCCCTCAAGGAGGTGAAGGGCTACTTGGGGAGAGAGACAAGAACATGGGCAATGTTACCAGTGGGAGAACTAGGGTGAGTCCCAGGTTTAAGGTTTAAGGAGGCCCACGGGAGGGACTCCTAAGCCTGGATGGCATAACTGGGCACAGATGCTGGAGAAGCTGGCAAAAGAAACAGAAGCCACGGAAGCCGCTCTAAACAGCACACTTTACCTTGAGGGCTGCGAGGTACCATTTCTAAAGATAAACATCCGGTCAGTTGTCCACTTCCTGGCCCCTGACCGTGATTTCCCCTCACCCATCCTACACCTGGTGATGGGACTCAAAGGGCTCCTTCTTGTCTCCTCAGCCCTCTTCATTTCTCTCACCTGTGGGGTCCCCAAATAGAGACTTTGTGTAGTTTTCTTTCCTATAGACATTATTATCCAATTTTGGAAAATCAGTGGCACTGAGGCAAATAATAGCATGGGAAGAGAACCAGTGTCCCTTGTCACCCGGATCTGCCTGGTTATTTGCTCAGAACTTCAGAATGGAAGCACCTCCCAAGCTCAACACCATAACTGTCTTTCCCTTCCCCTGGCCGTGAGCTCCACTGCATGCCGGTGCCAGACAGATCTGGTTCTATAGAGTTCCGTGTTGCCGCTTTATGGAAGCTCAACTCTCTCACACCCTTCGCAGCTTCAAAGCAAAATATTTAAGTCATGAGAAATCTTTTTTTGTATGTGTCTGTGTCTATGCTCCCAAGCACATATTGTTGTATCCTGGTGAGGAAAGTGATAGAGGAGCTCCTTGGGTGATGGAGAAGCTCCTTGGGTGATGGAGAAGCTCCTTGGGTGATGGAGAAGCTCCCTGGATGATGGAGGAGCTCTTTGGGTGATAGGCCCCTCAGATGACTGATCTGAAACACACAGCTCAACTCTCCATTATTCATAAAATATAAGACCAGGGATACTGGTCAGAACCATGACACACTCCATCTACTAGTATCACTCTGAGCCTGATGTTAGGAAGGATTTATTTTCATCTTTTATTATGGAAACATGTAAACATGTGGCACAGTGGAAAGAGCACATCAACAGAAGGTTATGGGCCCTCCTCCAGCCTGAGCAATCATCAATACAGGACTGATCTCATTTTATCGGTGTCCGCACCTACTTTTTAAAGCAAATCTGAGACATTACATCATTTCATCTCTGAATACCTAGTAGGTAGCATTACTAACACCACTATTACACCTTAAAAATTAGCAATATTCTCTTTATATCATCAGATGTCACGCAAGTGTTCAAATGTATGGCGGTGGTATAAATGCCATTTTTTAACCTTTAATTTAAAATCAGAATCCAGGGGCACCTGGGTGGCTCAGTTGGTTAAGTGTCTGCCTTTGGGTCCTGGGATCAAGTCCCACATCAGGTTCCCTGCTCAGTGGGGAGTCTGCTTCTCCCTCTCCCTCTGTCTGCTGCTACCCCTGCTTGTGCTTGCTCTCTCTCTCTCTCTCTCAAACAAACAAATAAAATCTTTAAATAAATGAATAAAATAAAATCAGAATCCAAATCAGGCCCACACATTGCAATATGTTGACATGTCTTTCACATGCCTTTTAATCTATAGATTTCTTTTATATGCCTCTACTCCCCTCCCTGCCCCCTTGCAGTATATTTCATGAAGAAATTATATTCCTTGTCCTGTAGAGATTCCCACAGCCTGGATTTTTTTTTCTTTTATTGCAGCCCTATGGTGCTATTTAACATGTTCTTCTACCCTCTGTATTTCCTACAAATTAGTGGTTTGATTTAGATATTTAATTGGATTTACATTTGATGTCTGTGGGCAAAACTACTTCATAAATCATGTTGTGCTCTCTTGTCAGAAGGCACATAAGGTCTAGTTTTCTCTGTTTTTGTGATTTTAGCGTCTATTGATGTTTATTACTTAGATCCATTAGTTAATTACTTCATTTATTAGCTGAAATATGAATAATCAAATATATATCCTATTAGATCATCTAATAATACCATTTATATAGAAAAGATAGGTTAAGTGTTTGTTTCTTTCCCTTTATTTTTTAGTTTTCAAAATAATGAGTGGTTTACTATCATCTTCTAATGGTGGCCAATTAGGGTTTTCTGTTTTGTTTTTAGTGTCTTTGAAAACTCATAGGTTTGGACATTTTTGATGTGTTTCAGTCCATTTTGTTTGTTATTTTTATTGTTGCTTGGATTGTGCCATCTCTGTCTGTGGCTTCTTTTTACATGATCCTGGTAGTCTTTGATGTCATCCAAATAGCAAGAAAGCTAAGATTTTCCAGGCCTCGCCCCAGGCCTGGAATCAGCCATTTCTCCAAGGATCCCTGTTTCTCTTAGTGGGAAGTGGTTCTTAGAGACCACAATCTAGACCCTTGGAGGTGCTCATTGTCCCTGGGTTGGTCATCCTTTCTAGACCTTTTCAATAGACAGAGCTAAGAAATGAGTGGTTGTTGGTGGTGATTAAAAAGACATCATAAGTTCATATTGATACTTTCTGTTCAAATTGAAAACTACAGGGGATTTTATGTAACCTCTTTTTTTTTTTTAAATATTTGTGCCTCCTTTGTCTATGCTGAGAATCTTGGTTCTCAAGGATGCCACAGGCGATGGCACTAGTACTTCACACCGTTACTCATTCACTTTCTCCTGCCTCACCACAGCCTCGGAGCCACAGGGCCCACACTAGCAGCAGTGATATGATTATAAGCTGGCTCTCGAATTGCTGTGTAGTAATGCTTCCATTGTGAGGAAGCATCATAGTTTAGCTAACCAGTCCTCTCTTCTTGACATTTACGGTGTTTCTAATTTGAGAAAGACTGGACAGGAAATCTTAGGAAGTCAGCAGGTTGTGCCTTGACAAGTTTCTGGATACACAGCCTTCGTTGGCACAGTGCTTTGCCGTTTTTCAGGTACCTCCACAAGTAAGATGCCTCATCGTTGAGGCAGGGTGGACTCTTAGGCTACTCAGAGCCTCTCTAAGTTCCTCATTACCTGTTAGGATTGGTCTCCTGTGAATTCAAATAAAACACTCTTCCTAAACGTACTTGTTTCAGCCTGTTCCCTTTTGTTTCTTAAGTGTGTTTCCACTGTAAACATACCATGTGCTTCTAACTAGCAGTGTGACCTTGGGCAAGTCACTTAAACTCCCTGAGTCTGCCTTTGCTCATCTGTATGACAGAGGTACAGGGGTCGTACGCATGGGGGCAGAAAGGGGACCAGGTGAAATGAAGCCCATCAACAACTCAAATGATCTGGCCCAGAGTAAGATAGGATAAATGCTTACTATTTTATTCTCCTAATGTGATTAATATTTTTATACCTTTATGTTTAACATGTTTGGTGAAAAAATTCGAATAATTGCATGTAATTTTAGCACCCAGAGATAATCCCCATTTTAGTGGGGGATTTATGTATACAAGGTGATTATGCAAATAGGGTGACTCCGTAGCCTGCCTTTTACACTAAACCAGGGTTCGATTAAAAAAAACTAAACTTTTTCTGTAAAGAGCCAGACAGTATAAATTTGAGGCTTTGTGGGTCATATGGTCTGTGTCACCACTACTCAATTCTGCGATGCGAAAACAGCTACACTGTAACAACATTACAGTGTAAACAGCATAGAAGAGTGGATATGGCTGTGTTCCAAAAAATCTGTATTTATGGATACTGAAAGCTCAATTTCTTATAATTTTTCATGAACTATTCTTTTTATTTTTTCCAGCCATTTAAAAATGTAAAAACCATTCTTAGCTCACAGCACATAAAGAAATAAACAGGAGGCCAGATGTGAGTTTGAGGCTTGTCGTTTGAGACCCCGTGCGAAACAGTATAGCATGAAAATCACTGAAATGCTTCAAGAAACCCAGAAAGGTAGAAGGTAGCAGGTTGGGAGGGTTAATTTTCCGTTTCTTTGAGAGAGGAGGTCCGAGGGGGTCTGTCTTGGTGCGGTAGCATGACAAACTCAATCTGCAAATGCGTCCGAGTGGGGGTCAATATCACAGAGCAGCCTGAGGAGCAGTCAGCCAGTCGCACGGTGCTCACCCTGGTTACCAGGCCTGGTTAGCACTGCCTCTTGCAACAGCTACAAGGTGTGATTCAGAAGCTGCCAGGTAAGGAGAAAAGAGCTTCAAATCCTTAGCAGCCCATGACCAGCCTAGATTTGCACTCAGATCTCCTGACCTGCTGGCCAAGCGTCTACTGCTCAGATCACACTGCCCCCGGATTGTTAGTTGTTGAGGGCTCGGTTGTCGTGCTGAGACCTGGGGAAACTCCTCTCTCTGCAGAAGGGCCCGGCCGGGAAGCAGGCTCTGATAGTGCCTCTGCCATCTGCTTTGTCGAGGACTGCACAGTTAAGTCTTCAGCTTGTTTTCCTCATCTTGCCCATCTGCAAAGTGGGAATGATGACACCCAAGCCCTTTGGAATCCTTCCCCATGGAATCAGGAGCTGTGAGTGGCTTCTTCAGCTGGTCACAAGGGTTCTCAGAAGCCCCCCACAGGGGTCAGAGTGCCATCGAGCTGTGAGTCTATGCCCTACTATTAGGGTCAGTAGCCAGAATGGATCAGCCAGATTTATGGGTTCCTTTGAAATGGGGAATGGGGGGTGAGGTGCCAGCTGTCTCCGAGGATTTTGTTTTTTATCTGACCGCATGCATTGTTATAGCAAAGTTAATTGCCTGTGTTTGCTTCCTGTGGAAATATTTCACAAGACACCCCGTCAGCATGGGACCCCACGTTTGCAGCTTGTGCTTTGCTGATCCATTTGGCTTTTTTGAAAATTTGGGCCAAGACCAAATCTTCCATAAAGGTCTGTGGGCTGTGACCATAGCCCTCAGCTGTTTGCTGTGTTGTTCCAATTTCATAGATTTAGCTTTGTAAGGGGAGTAAAAAAGAAAATGGGCCATGATTTTTTTTTTTAAAGGACTCAGCTCTTTACGCTAGGGATTGAATTCTGTTCTCAACCATGGGGCATCAGAGGACCCACACTGGCACTTACTTGCTGTGTAGTCCCTGGCAAGAATCTTGACCTTTCATGCCTTAGTCTTCTTATCTAGAGAATGGGGATGATGTCTTCTCTATAGCCCTCTAAAGATTTTTGTGAAACCAATGAGCAAATGGCCCTGAACATTTTTTTGAATACACAAGAAGTGCTGCGTATTTCTGTGTGAACTCACAAAAAGGCAGGGCTCTAGTACTCCCGAGGTCTTCTAATTCCAAGCTAGACCAAAAGAATTCTCCCAAGATGTCTGCTCATCTAAGGAGCTCTGAGGGGAAATACGCAGAAAAAGTACGTAGGAGCCAAACGCTGGGTCCTCACGTGTCATCCTGAGGAATTCAAACTTTCTCCCCCTGAAGATAGTAGGAAAGAGTGGAAGGCTTTGGGCCAAGAGAGGGTATCAGAGGGTGGCGGGCAGGGTGAGCTGGAGCAAGAGAGGTCTGAATCTTGGAGCATGTAATCTGAAGCTCTGCTGGTGGTTTTTGGAGGAGAGAATGAACCCACAGGAATTGTTGAAAACCTAAGGCTTCCTCTTGGGGCGTTCACCTCTTTCCAGAGCCTCCGCAGGCTGCAGGAGGGAGACGGAAGTCAGCTGGCGGTCACAGTGGCTGCCTGGCTTCAATTTAAAGTCTTGGAGGTTCCCAGGATTGTGTCACTGGACCCGTTCAATCATTCGTCCATCTCCCCATCCATCCATTTCCCGAACAGTCATGCTCCCATTCCAGTTGGGAGACCTTGAGCTGTGAGCTGTGAAGTTCTATAGTGAGGGCCATGGCAAGGGAAGCAGGGGGCCTGGATGACTCTTTGCCCCATCAGGCAGAGCTTGTCTAAGAGCGCACCGTTCTTTACAAATGAAACAAAAGGGGCCTGAGAAAACACTTCACTGAGATTGGATTGGATTGGAAATCCGTCCATCAAATGGACTGACGGTTGAACTGCGCAAACCAACCCAGCCTTTGGCTCCAGTTCCTGCGGGACCCTGTGTTGGTTTCCCAGCTCTCTGCGCCCTGCTGTTTTCCTGCCCTGCAGGAGCTGTTGAAACGCCCCCACTGAGGCCTCTCTGGACCTTCCAGCACCTCTGGACTTGAAAGTCCTTTGATGAGAATTTGGTCTTCTTTACCTTTCCTAAGTCCCCACAGTACTAAAGTAAAGCTCTGCCTGCAGTTGAAGTTTTAAAAAAATTTCCTTGACTACTCAGTCCAGAATTGTAATACTCTCAGCTGCACCTGTCATTAGAAAAAAGACGGACAATTTGTCCCTTGGCTTTCCAATTTAAAAAATCTTGCAACAACCTTGGGGAACACATATAGTAGGTGATCAATAAATACCAGTTAAATTAAATTTCTACAATATGCCAATTCAGCAAAACTTGGAATACCCACTAAGCGTCAGGTGCTCTACGCTCTGGGAATATACAGATACATAGGCGGGCCCCTTCCCTTAAGTAGACCTGAATCCAAGTTCCTGAAACTCTACTCGGCCATCATTCATGCATGGCATGATCAAAGGGCCACCTCAAGGCCAAAATGAGGGTGGGTGATGAAAGAGATAAGAAATAGACCAGCCAGTCTACACCGACTTTAAACAGACAAGAAGCCTCCAGTCAAAAGTTTCTATTATTATTTCAACTAAGATGTTTAAAAGCAGCTTGATTAAGGAACGCAAGGCTTCTAACATATGCCTTGTTTAAAAGGCAAAGCTTTTAGTGGAGTATACATTTATGTGTGTCCCAGATTACTCAGAAGAAGTCTTCACAGCCTGCTGAAGGTTGGTCACCTTTGCTCTGGCGGTGGAAGTGGTGGCACTGTGTGCCCGTATCACAAGACGGCACCAAGTTTCCTGATATGAATCCTCGACTGGAGGGCCTTTCCTGGTAGACGTCCCATGCCAGACATAGTTTAATAAAGAACGCCATAGCCCGGCTTGCTCCAGGAGTTACTCATTTCATTCTGTGGGTGGCTTTATTTTAGGGAGACGAACAGCAGAGGGAGGGATGCATTCTCCAAAAGAACAGATCCGTTGTTTGTGATCGGGTTCTGTTTATTACCACACAGACTAGCAGTTCCTAGAGAGAAGGCGCCAGAGAGCTGAATTCCAAAATTTCTTTGTTGATGCAGCTTGCCTGCACCAAACCCCATGACCTTGAAGAGGACAAGGAAAACACTAGTCTGAGTTAATGCCCATGGCATTTGGGTAGGTAAAAGGCAATACACAAAGCTGTCTTCAAAGCTACTGTTATCTACAGAATAGGGATTGAACAGCATCAAATGACTGCACCTTTGGGCAGTTAAATTGAACATGTTGAGACGCTTCACAGGGTAAAGGCAAAGGAGAACATATTCTTACACTCTTATGATTTGAATGCTGCATTACATGGAAACAAGGGTCCCCGTGTTCTGCTTAGAAGGACAAAGAGATCCAAATGGGGTTTCTCATTTAAGATCCACGTGATCCTGGGAGGGTCATCCAAAGCTGCTCCATGAGGACAAGCTACCATCTTTCCCGCAAGTGGGTGTCCATACTGCCGGACATCTTTTCTGTTGCCTCGCCTACATCTAGTCGGCAGATAGTGATTTAGGACCCACATCAATCCTTACCACTGTGCAATCCCATCTTGTGTCCTCCTGCAGGACCCATGTTGAAACACATGCTAACTTTCCCCATGTCTAGGGTCTAAAGACCTTTGGTTTACGGTATTCAAGATTCTCTTGAAAGGGATCTCCTGAGTGACTTGCTTTGATACAGACCTGCTGCTTATGGCTTCCCAAGAGCCCAGTCAGCCCCCCGAGCTTTGCCAGGTCAGGACATTCCTTCTGGTATGGGAGGCAAGTTGTACACGGCCTGTGAGGTAAGGAACCCGACCCTGTTGCCCTGAGTGACCCAGCCATCACCATCACCGATGGCAAAAGTAGTAAATGGCTCCCAAAGGGCAGCTCGTCTACTAGCAGGATGACTCAGATCAGGACTTGAGAGGAGACCCTCACATTTCTACCAACCACACGTTGAGGACCTCTCTTGTCCCAGTCACGCAACACTGACTCCCCTCAAAGCTCCAACTCAATGACAATGAAAAGTAACATGCTGCCAGGGAAGAGCATGAGCTTTGGGGTCACACAGTTCTGGGTTCAAATCCTACCTCCGTACTTGGACCAGTCACGACCTTTTCGAGTTTCAGAATCCTCATCTATAAAGTGGGGTTGTTTAAACCTACACACTGATTCAGAGCAAACAAGGACAATGAAAATAATGTAGCTGGGCTCTGCTTCACCTTTCCTCCCACCCCAGGGATCTTGCAGTCTTGGGGCTCACCCCCATGTCATCCCTAGCAAGGACAGTCGCAGCGTGAAGGCCAATGATTATTATTACTTTACATGTATATGGTTTTTATAGTGCTTTCGCTTCTATTCCCTCACTTAATTGTGTGATAGGCAGGGCCAGAGAGAGGCCGGGTCAGGACCTGAATCCAAGCCTTTGGCTCCCAGCCCAGTCTTGCTTCTGCCTCCCTGCCCAGCAACACCACACTCTACCCCACAACCTCATCTTCTTCCAAGGGATTGCAATGCACCCAGCAGCCCCCAAAGTCTGGATGTTGTTCCAGGAAGTCTGGGTGTGGAGGGCAGAGATGAGGCCCATATCTCTGCAAAAAGAAAAATAGGACACTTAAAAATCACAAGAAGGGCTCTTGGCAGCTGTGCAATGCTCCAGCTGAGTGGTTTCCCACTCCAGGAGGATGTTCGAAAGCTGGGAAATTAGATCGTAGCTGTTTTAGGGACCCACAGCAAAGAGAAGGACATGAGGGTGCTCTTAAGTAATTCAGCTGCTCCGGCATGCTTGCGGCCCAAGGCCCCAGGCATTTGTCTGATAACCTTTCCCAGAGCTTGTGAGGGTCACTGTGTTTTGCCTAAAAATAAAAGAGATTTCCGAATGAGGATTATCATCGCAAAACAGTGATTTGAAGCAGGTGTGGTTTTGAGACAGCTCACACTCCTTGCTCCTTCCAGCGCCCACATGTGTCTCGCACCCTCCTGGTTCCAGTTGTTGTTGCTTCCACCTTAGCACCATCCCAGGCGAGCAGAGTTCCCCGTTCCAGGCCCGGCCCAGAAAGGGAGATGCGGGAGGAGTGTCTCGTCAGGGTGACATCCCTGTGCTGTAACTGTGGCCGCTATAGCGGTGTGATTCCTTCCCCACGCTGAGAATCGTGGCTAAGATGTTCAGTAGGCGTTAGGGCCCGAGAGCCTCAGGTGCTCGGCCTACGGAGAGCCGTCCTCACCTTTCCCACGTGGCCCGTGCTAGGGCTGCTCGTTCATAGTCAACTCAGCTATCTTTTTTGGAGGGGGAGAAGGAATAAGAAGGAGGAGGGAGGGAGGGAGGAAAGAAAGAAATGAATAAGGAGAGAAGGGAAGAAAGGAGAGGAAAAGGACGGAGAGGATGGGAAGGGAAGAAAAGACAAGAAAAGAGAAGACCAAACTTCTTTTTCTCTAGCCCCTGAGGAATTCTGTCAGTGGGGGCTTTCTAGTTTTGCCAGTGGCTCTTTGATGATTCTGGATATACATTTCCCTTAGACTGGTTGTCTTCAGAGCAGGGGAAACAAACCAGAACCTCCCATAAATCAGTAGAGGTCACTGCCAAGAGCTTTGTACACTTGCTGTCCCTGGCAGTGATAAACTCGTTGCATTTGGGAACTGGCCAAAGACCCTGAGTCCCATCCTAATTCTCATTCCCAGAAAAACCTCAGCGCTCTGTTCACCCACCCCCTGTTTACTGTCTTTGTGCTTCTTAGACAAAGCTGGCAAGGAGGAAGGAACAGAGTTCCATAACTGGGTATATCAAAGGCCCCATTTCTTGGCTTGGGGGAGCAGAGGAGGGTGGGGGGCAGTCATGGATCTCTAGACAGTGGGAAAGGGAGGCCCCGAGGGGGCGGGGGGACATAGCCTACTCTGGCAGAGTGGGTCATCCCATATACACCCACCCCAGCCTCCTGTGCTTACACTTTGTCTTTGGAGCCCTAAGCTCAAATACACCCCCAAATCTACAAAAGTTACTGATGGGAGTGAGCAAGGAGTCATGCGAAATTCCCTAGCGGCTGGAAGCTGAGACTGCTTTGGGAGTTGTAGTCTCACTTTGTGCATCAATCTGGCCTCAGCATCTGAGCTTTGTGACAGCAGGGACTTCGCCTGTCTCGGTCAGGCTATCACCTCAATGCCGGACAGAGCCCTCGTACCTAGTAGATGCTCATTAAATATCTGCTGACTATTTCTGTGCCTAAATGTTAGACACCTGCTGTATCCTGCTCTTTTTAAACTGACAAGTTCATTCTTTTAATGGACCAGGCTTTTCTGTCCTACAGTGGGACCAGAGGAGTTAGCTAGATCGAGGGCAAAATTTGTCGCCAGGGCCAGAAGTGCTAGATGAGGAGAGATCTCCTTACTTCTCTTGGGGCAGCAGGGGGCTATTTTGTGAAATATTCCTGGGATTTAGAGTCCTCTGAGAAGCCAGGATAAGAAGCAGGGACCTGTTACCTTGGGAAGGGTTTGGAGAGGGTCCAGGCATGAGTGGCCGGTCTCTCCAGATGACTCAGGAGTCACCTAACTCTGTCAGCCAGACCCAAGCGATGCCTGAGACAAGAAGAAAGAGACAGTGAGTCATTCACATTTGTACCTATGATTTAAATGGTGAAACAATTTAAGGAGACAACGCATGAAAACAAAGACCAGAGCAGCGCCTCAGCCTGGGCTCCGAGGCCATTGGAGTTGACCCAGGATGCTCACATGTGGAATCCCTTCGAGCTATGAGCCCCACTGCCCTTCCACAGAGAGGGCAGGAGGTGATGTGAGCAGAAACCCCAAGGATGGCACCTGTAAAATCGCTGGGTGTGACTCACACAAGCACTTCCCTGAACCTGGAAACAATGTCACGAGCATTGAACCCTGTGCTGGATACTGTACATACATAAGAGATAAAGACATACTGTTCCTACGCTCAAGGAACTTACACTAAAAGCGGACGGGATTTTTGTCTGGAAATTGCAGGAAAACGCTCGGTGTTTTCACTAAGCTTATGAAACGCACCACATCTGGGTTATCAAAGGCAGTTCAGACCCAAGCCGCTGTTGAATTTTGCTTGGCTTCTTGCAGCGGGCCATCCCGTTAGCCAGCTTGCACCCTGCTTTTGTAAATACGGGGGCGTCACGGGAAGAATGACGCTGGTGCCCAGACTGAAGATGAGTTGGAGAAGGATCCACACGAGGCCAAGAACTTGCTTGCTTTCTGTTCTCACTTTCTTTTGAGGTGGGACAGGAGAGGCTCCCGGCAAGCCCTCGCCATTGCCCCAGGTTCCTCTGTCCCAGCCTGGCCAGGCACCTCTAACATGTGCCCCTAGCCGAGGGGAGGCCGCCCTTCCTCTACCCTCCCCTGGAAGGCAAGTACCCGAGGAAGAGGTCCTTAATGACCAGTCCTGCCTCTCAACTGAGCTCTCTCTCCTCACTGACCAGCTCTTCATTCCCCCGAGCCCTGGCGCCCTTGTCCATCAGGGGACGCACAATGTGTGTGTATAAGAGAAGAGGCTTTCTCTACCAGGCCAGCCTCTGCCAGCAATCCCGCCCTCCCTAGGGAAAGCCCACCATTCCTCTTAGCAGGTCCTCTCTTGGGACAGCCAGGCTTTCTTGGACAGCTGAGCTGCATTCATTCCATCACGACTGATAAATACCATTTTTCAATTAACAAACGCCTCTTTTAAGGTGCCAGGCTTTCCCTGCCCCGGGTGAGGACAGATCTGTGAGGAAGGGCCCGTAGACTATAGGAATTAGCTGGAAGTCGAGGGTGAAATTCATCCCCAAGGCCAGAATGCAAATACTTCTAGATGCCCGGGCGAAGAGAGGGCACCACGCCACTGCATCTGCCCCTCCTGGATGTAAGCCTTAGGCCTGGCGTATTTGCTCACATGCCCCGTAAACGGTTGCCCAGGGCACCCTTCCAGGACAGGGTGGTGGCCCTACCATGCACAACTGACCTAATTGCACCATTGCCTATGGAGCTGCTTTTTTTTAAATTAAGCTTTTTAATTTGAGATACCTCTAAATTCACGTGCAGCTGTAAGACATAATACAGAAACTTACCAGTTACCCTGTTTCCCATAATGGCAACATGTGCAAAACCGTAGTATGATATCACAACCATGATGTTACTATTGCCACATCCACCAAGTATCGGATTTCCCAATTTTGCTTGTACGTCTGTGTGTGTATGTGTGTGTGTGTGTGTTTAGCTCTGCACAACTCCATCACCCCAAGAATCCTTCCTGTTGTCTTTTGTAACCACACCCTTCCCTACCCCTCCCATCCTTAGCCCCTGGCAACCACTCATCTGTTGTCTATTCTTATAATTTGTCATTTTAAGAATGTTATACAAATGGAATCATACAGTATGGAACCTTCTGGGGATTAGCTCTTTCACTCACCATGATTCCCTCGAGATTCATCCGAGTGGTTGGGTGTATCAGTAGTCTGTTCCTTCTCACTGCTGTGCCTGTGGTTTTTTGTTTGTTTGTTTTTTTGTTTTTTAGATTTTATTTATTTATTTATTTGACAGAAAGAGAGAGAGAGACAGCCAGCGAGAGAGGGAACACAAGCAGGGGGAGTGGGAGAGGAAGAAGCAGGCTCCCAGCGGAGGACCCTGATGTGGGGCTCGATCCCAGGACTCCGGGATCACGCCCTGAGCCGAAGGCAGACGCTTAACGACTGCGCCACCCCGGCGCCCCTGAGCCTGTGGTTTTAATCATTGAGCAATATTGCCTCTCAGCGTGGCACCAAGGCCCAATTACAAAGCCTTTGTGATACGATCCTCCAGGAGATTTTATTCTAAGGAGAAAATATATTTTGTTTGGTGTTCCTGAGTGGGAAAAAAACCAAAACAAACATATCACAAGTGTTTCTAGATACATGCAAGCATACCCCAGTTTGTTTCTTTCTTAAAACAGTGGCCAGGTGGGTTGTGAGTCCCCTTCCTTAGCAGTGGCTGACAGTTCTCTCTTGTGTCTTCCCGCCCCCTCCTTCCCAGGAACACATCTACAAGTTGATGAAGAGTGACAGCTATGCCCGCTTCCTCCGGTCAAACGCTTACCAGGACTTGCTGCTGGCCAAGAAGAAGGTATCTTTGGGAAGGGCAGGCCTGCCTTTCTTAGCACTGTTGACCCTTGCCTGCTGCTTGCTGCTGGAGTCAAATGAGAATATCATCCCTTGGGTTTTATTTATTTTCTCTTTTCTTCCTTCCCTTCTCTATCTGCTTCCACTCCACGGGAAGACAAGTAGAATCGTCACCACCCCAGCGCACCCCCAAGGTCCAGGGTGTAGCATCCTGTCTCCATGTCCCCATAACCTTGATCTACGCGTTCTGCCCACAGCAGGGAGTGTGACCAAATACTAAGGCCACAGTGGCTCAGCACAAGGGTTCAGGACTGGTGGTGAAGCCCGCGAATCCCTTAGGAAACCAGAAAGAGCCCCCCACTGCGAAGTCCAGCCCCCTTACACAGACTTTAGATAAAGTCTGACCGGCTCAGTGAAGAGGATGAGGCAAGGATCAGGGCAGCCCCCTCACTGGGTAGAAAACCTTACAGGTTTCAAGCCCTCCCCCCAAACCCCAATCTGGACCCAGAAGTCACTTCTGGGATTGTCCCCTCCCTAATGCCCCACAGTGTTTGCCTTTTCTTTCAGCCCTGAAGAAACTGCACACCCTAGCTTCGTATTCCTCCTCCCCTTGGAATCAAGTCATGGTTCCCTGCAGCCCTTGGTTTCTGGGTTGGGGGGCCCAGGGATTCTCAGCATGTAGATGACAAGGGGCGACTAAAGCAGGAAGAACTCAGCTGGATTTCTGGGAGGAGGGAAGGAAGAGCCGGGAGGCGCCTGGGGTCTGGGAAAGGGGAGGCAGGAGAGATGGCTCGGGATTCCTGTATGCCTGCAAACCCTCTGTGCTTTGCAGCTCTGCTCCGAGGCCCACGTGTGGTTGAGTGTGGCTCTCCTTGCACCCAAATCCACAACTTCCATGCCACGCCACTTAGGAATATGGGCATCCCCTCTGCTCCCGTCGCAGCCTGCCAACCCCAGTCCCTAAGCTTGCGGTTGTCCCCCCACACGCCCTC
Organism: Ursus arctos; assembly: GCF_023065955.2. NCBI lineage: Eukaryota > Metazoa > Chordata > Mammalia > Carnivora > Ursidae > Ursus > Ursus arctos. The sequence continues at coordinate 28,217,236 of NW_026622930.1, read as the reverse complement.
TGTCAGGCTGCCTCTCCCGGCCACACGACCCTCCTCTCTGTGTACTGTCTGTCTCTCTTGTGTGCCAGGATCCTGTCTGCGTATCTCGTTGGTACCGTTCAACTCCAGAGTCTAGAAGAGTGTTTGTATCCCATTCTCCTGCCCTTAAGTAGCCCTGAGAATATCCCTGATAGTCTGAGGAAGGACAAGGGACTTCTGGAATGCCCGGACTGTCAGAAACCCAGCTTTCCTGGTTGCCTTCACCCCTTCTGTCAAGTGTCACTACTTGATGGAAAATGTGAAGCCTGGCCCCTTGCCAGGTCCCTGGCAGGAGGGTGCAGGTAGAGGAGCGCTGAGGGAGGGGACCAGCAGATGCCCATTTCTGCAAGAAAAGTTATGGACACTTCTGGTATCTCCAGCCCAGTTCTCATGGGAGAAGGTCAAAATGAATGTTCCTATTTCTCGTGGCTCAAGACCCCGAACTGACCACAGTTGGGAGAAATTCTAAGGTCCTAGCTGTCTGGCTCACCTGGGTCATGTACATGCCCAGGAGAAGCCAGAGGCCACTCAGTCCTCTGCGGGTCTGAACACAAAGGGGAAACCCACTCCAGCTCAGGGAGCAGAGCTGATAGCCTGCCCCCGCAGGTCCTCCCATAAAAGGAGAACTTCTCAAAGGAGATCCATCACGTGAGAACGGGACCCACGGCTTGCCTGTGAAATGTTACACGTGAAACGGATTAGAATGACCCTCCCAGGCCCCAAAGGAAGGGATGTTCTTTGGCAGAAAAGCTCTTGCAGATGCCAACACCCTTGCAACATCCGGGGGTTGTTTCCAAAAACAGTGACGAAACCTACTTTTTCTTCCATTTCTCCCTGAGAGTCTCCAGGTGTGGATTGGAGTTGTAACTCGGCATTTTCAGGTAGGCCTAGACGTACCCTGATGTCAGAGATGGGCCTTACCGTGTGACATAAATGCCCAGGTCATAAAGGTATGTGGGAGTCCCGCTCTCCAGCTACGAGAGGGGCCCTGGATCCGACCTCACTTTTCTGCTTTTCCATCTCGAGATGGAGTCTGCAGCCACAGCCTCCTGAGCCCTCATCCCTAGTTCGTCTTCTATCCTAATATTGTCAAAGATAAGGTTAGCCGCTCTGGCAAACCAGGCTCTCGAGGGGCAGGTGAGCTGGGTTTCGAGCGCTCCTCCAGGACATGCAAGGCAGGAACCTGAATGAGTCAGGCCGATGGCGACCCTCTGTGAGCAGCAACCCAGTAGCCAGAGGACAGAAATGACAGGCACACCATGCTAGCTGCAGGGCCCAGGACCAGCGTGACCCCGGCCGAGTGCGTGCTGCCCGGGCCGTGCACGGGATTAAAGCTGAGTCCCGCCGTCCCCAGAGCCGAGACTTGGCGCAGTACCATTCGTCTCCTGGTGTGAGGAGAAAGACCAGACTGGCTCTGCCGTGGTGTGTCGTGTGTGTGTGTGCGTGTGCGTGTGTTTTCCTTCTGCGACGTCCTGTCTCCTGGCAGCCAGCGGAGGGGACAGGGGCGTGACAGCCACTAAAGAAGCCCTCTGACCTTGACCGCACAGACAGAGGGCTGCCCTTTGCCTGCCCCTCTGCTTTCAGCACCTGCAGACCCACAGGCACCTGGCTGCTTCTTCAGCTCTCCGGTTTCCAGTTTTGCTGTGTGTGTGTGTGTGTGTGTGTGTGTGTCCATGTGAATGACTGTACTCTCCAAATTTCCCAGGCTCAGGCTCAGCACCCTGGAACAGGGCTCTAAGATCAACTAGCCAGTATTGGGGATGTAATTCTCTCCCAAACCTCTTGGCAAAGCAGGAAACTTAGGGAGAGGGTCAGGTGCCACACCACATCCTCCTCTCCTCCCGCGGTAGTGTGTGGTAGTGAGCGACTAGGCCTGGGGAGAGGATTCAAGGGCTTTGCCTCTTCTTGCCCCCCTGGCAGGAGCTCCTTAGCTAAGAGTTCTCCATAGAGGCCTCTGACGCTCCTGTAGCCTGGTCTGCATAAACCTCGGAAGGGGACATCTGCCTACATACCTAGAGAGCACTTTCTGTCCGAAACATTCCCAAGACACTTTGTCAACAGAGACGATGTGGGTAGACCCTCCCTGGTCTAAGGACACAGAATGAAAGTCAACAGGGGGGGCCACTAGGGGAGCCACTAGGGGACCACTAGGAAGTCCCTGAAGTTAGCAAACTTCTGGCTACTTCTGGGTGGGGAAAAATCTCAGAGCCCTAAGCCAGACTCCCGGAGGTGTTGACGACCTCACCTTGCCCACGGCCACTTCCTGATGTCCCATCAGGATCTCCTGCCTACACCCAGCCATCAGAGGTAGTCTGTTCTGGGTCCCCACTTGGGGCCCCCAGGTGTCTGCCTGCAGCCTCAGGGACACAAACCGGGGGCGCCAGCCCGCGAGCACAGCCAGTGGGACGCAGGGAGCAGGCGGCTCCCAATGGCGGTGGGTGGCCTGTGGCCCGTGCAAAGGCACCGAGGCTCCGACTCCGAGCCCTGCAGCACCACCGACGGCCCCCTTAGAAGCAAACACCCCTCTCTCCTAGCTGTGCCATCGAGGCAGCCCTGTTTCTGGCGGGCTTCTGTTTGCTGTCTCTCCCGCTGAGCCACCTGCAGTGCTGGCTGCTTCTCTTCTCCCATTTTTTCGCCCTGTTTTGCTGTTGTTTCTGTTCATTAGCTGCCACTGCTGCTGTTTGGAAACCACATGTAAGCTGAAGAGTTTTTTTTTTCTGTATTTTTCTCCCTACCTTTTTTTTTTTTCCCCTAAAGCCAGAAAGTGAGCAAGGTCGTAGAACTTCCTTAGAAAAGTTCACTCGCAGTGTGGTAAGTTCAGCTGGTTTTCTTCCCTCAACGTTTCTTCTGGTTTTTCTTTGTTTCTTCAATTTTTTGTTGTCGGTTGTCGTTTCCTTCGGCGGGGGGAGGGAGTCCAGGGCTTTCCGCACTCGATACACCCTTTTTCTTTTGCGAGCGTCTGCAGCTTCTCTTCTAGGGATGGGTTTGCAAACCCCAAGCAGCTCCCCTGTGCACACACAGCCGCCCAGCCTCGGGCCTGGCGTTCGATCTTCCGTTCGGGGCTTTGAGGAGGAAGGACCCTGCTGCCCTTGGGGCTGCACGGCGTGTGTGTCTTCTGCAGCAGCCCAGGGAGAAGGCCATCGAACTGCACCATGACATAAATTGGCTCAGAACCAAGTCATCTAAAAAAATTAAAAATAAAAAACAAATTCCAAATTCCCGTCTGTGAGCTCTAGCAGCCCCGCAGGTGCAGGCCGTGAGCTGACGCTGCTCCGGAGCGGCTCGGGCGGGTGCAGAAGGTGGCCGTGCTGCATGGGTCCTGGCGATGCGGTCTAGCTGGCGTGCGTGTTAGTGGCCTCTGCATGAGTCCCGACGTCCCTTACAGTCCCTGTCAGCCCCGTCCGCAGAGCGGGACAGGGAGCAGAGGGCAGTAGCCATGGGGTGGAGGAAGGAACAAGTCCCTGCGCTGCCCCTGTGCTCCCAGGGGCAAGGCCTTATCAAGCTCCCCAGGCCTTGACTGTGATCGAGGGAGTAAAGGTGGGCAACAGGTTCACTCTTGTTGTAGGGAAGTGGCCTGCTTCTCATGCACGTCCAGCTTCAAGGGGGTAGAGAGCAACACAGTGGCAGATAGGAGACCCTGTGGTAAGAGGCGGGAGCGCTGAATGAGTAGGGCTTCCCCGTGGTGCGTGGCGGAGGCTCTGTCCTGTGGTCTGTAGAACAGCACAGACCCATGTCTCCTCTTCATGCCATTCTCTCCCAGATTGGAGCATAGGGCTTAGTGTACAGGAAGGACTCAGTCTCACTCATTCACTCACTCATCAAAAACCAATTGCTGAGTTCATGGGGCCCAACCTGCACCGTTAATACGAACCAGAGGGAACCAAAATGGCAGCCAGGGAACAGGACTCCCATGCGTGGAACTGGCCGCATTTCCCTTCCCGAAGGACAGCAACCCACTAATGCTGACTTGCCTTTTTCTTCCCCCTCTGTTGAAGAGGACAGTCCTTATAAACCTGACTACTGTGTGATCCATATCTTTATTTCATCTTTTTAACTTAAATTCTAAGAATTCTGGGTTGAAAGCAACCGGTCATAGCTAGATTCATTTTAAAGGAATTTAAACATGACTTTGAATTTGCTAGGTGTAAACATCACAATAGCTGTAGTAGGGGGCGATTAAAATATGAGTGCTCGTCCCTTCTCTTCTTTGGTCCTCTCTCTCTATGGCCTTTCCTCATGAGAAATCAGAACTTGCAGAATGGAAGGCCTTCTGGTCCCTGGTGTGTGTTCGTGGCTGGTTTGCCATGGCTATGTGGCTTCACACACCAAGAAGATGTCACAGGCCGTCAGAGGCAAGGCCTGCGGGCGTTTCTCCACCCCTGAGGCCCTATAGAGAGGAGTGGGAACCCATCCTTCCCTATTGCTTTTGAGGTGCTCCTGTGGGTAGAGGACGTGTAAGGATTTTGTTGACAAACCCAGAGTGTACTGTGAGGCAAAGTGGACCACTGAGTGCAAACTGCAGGGGAGGAGAACTCCCGCAGCCCTGTGGAGGCCCTTCATGTTGACCGCGTAGGCAGAGGGAGTGAGAGAGGAAGGCTGGTACCCAGACACGATGTTCAAACATCTCCAGGCTCCCGATACCCACAAGAAGTGGGTATCGGGAAAGGCATGAATGGTCTCAGTGAAGCTCTGTGAAGCGTTTTTAATGATGTCTCTTCATCCCAGAAGTAGTGTTGGGTCAGTGGTTCGGCAGTCTGTTAACAAAGCATTTGGAACGAGAAAATAGCAGACACTTCTAAGCGTCTCAAGTGTGCCTGTGGGACAAATTACAGAGATATTTTCAGGGCTAGCTGAAGGAGAAAAACCTTCCAAGCTCCTGAGATTTTTAGCATCTATGTGATAAAAGGTCCAAACTTCAAAAAAAGTTTATAAAGTCCCTACTGTTCTTTTGTGAAGACTCTAATAGGTGCTGCATTCCAATCTTTTGGTTGCAGTGGTGGAAACAGGTTTTCATTGATGCGGCCATGCTCCCTCTGCTCTGGGGGCAACACCACATACCCACAAGATGTGACCATGTCTGAGGAACCGTTCTATGACTATAGAATAGTGGCAACTCTCAGGGTCCTTGAGGCTGGAACCCAAGAACTTGGTCTAAAACAGCCCAGTGTTCTAATCAAATGAAATTAACCAACCAACCAATATGCTTTGCAATCTGGTAGCCATTTTCTGGATATGCTATCCATAAAGTGCCAGATCTCTCTAAAGGCATAGCTATATGAATATGTCATCTGCTACCTCCTGCAAACTATAAAACTCAACAAAAGACTAGTTGAATAGCATTCCCATGTTGCTGGGAAAGATGTATAAAAAAACCATCCATGTCATGGGACTAACAATGGAAAAATTAAGGAGTGAAGCTATGCAGTTCATGGACCAAGGCTGTAGGCGAGCTGCCATTTAGGACTAATTGGTGGCAAGAGGCCTGGATCCAGGTGGTTGGATAGCTCAGTTGGCTATTCTCCCATGCCAATGTCTTTTCTTTTCTTAGTAAAAGAGAACCTTTGGCGAAAGCAAATTGTTCTTTCCAAGTCTTAAGATGTATTATGACATAGAGGGATTATCTGTTAAAGGCCAGAGATGGCCCCTTTTACAGGAGATGCGAAGGAGTAGTTTAATATGGTTCACTGAAGGTGCTGGGGCCATGCTGGTGTGGGTGCAGAAGGAGCCTTGCAATCCCCAGGAAGGGCAGTGCTGTGTGAGCTTCTCCTTCCAATGGAAACTGCATTCGGAGTCACCCAGAACTTGAGTGTCATTGGGGGTGCTGGACCCCGGGGCCTGCAAAAAGCCCTGCTGAATTGACAGGAAGGCTCAGGTCTAAGACCAAAGGTCACTGAAACTCTACGGCATGGGGCAACTAGTCCGTGTTGTACCTTCATTCAAAACAGAAGACAAGACTCCTCTGCTGGGCCCAAGCCCCACAGATGGCCAGCTGGCCAAGCATGGTGCAGGCTAGATATCAGCCCCTACTTGACCTTCAGCTGCCCTTGGGCAGTGAATGACCTGCACCACTGCATGTGGCGGGGGCCTGGTCCGAGGAGGCCCAGTCCAAGAACCCTAACCTACAGCAGCCTCACAGGGGGACAGGGGGGACACAGGGTTTCAGGTTACATGAACCCAGCCTATCTCCCCCTAGTCCTGTGCGCTGGGATGCTTCCTTCACCACGGCTGTAAAACCTGAAAGCCACCTTTGCATCCTCCCCCTCCTCCTCCGATTCCTCGGTGGGGGTCCTGGTGTGACCACCTGGTGGAGCAGGGAACTTCTCGAACTCAAGACCCCTCCCTACCATTCAGCGCCCAGCAGCCTGCCGTTCTCTGCCACCCTCCTGGCTCTGCTGTGGACAGTGATGAGGCGGGTGCGAGGGTGGCCAGAGGGGAAAGGCTTGCTGCCCCCTTGCTCTCTCTTAGGCACACTCATTCCCTCGGGGCCTCCCAAGAGCAGGGAGGGCCCCGCTGTGGGCTGACTCTGACACAGAGGACCCGGGAGGCAGAGGAGGAGGGCGAGAGGAAGCAAAGGTCCTTCGCCCAAGGCTCAGCAGTGGCCATTTGGTCGTCCCTTTCTGGCTGGTGGCCGAAGCTACCTGGGGAGGAGAAGCTAGAGAATGTCCTCCTGCTTGTGTACAGTTCTGTGGAGGGGGCCGCAGGGGGCAATGCACTCGAGGGGGGCAGCAGCTGGCAGCAGCCTCCCGTGGCCCCCTTGAGAGCGTCATCAGCGTCAGGCTGCAGAGGTGGCAAATGGGGTTGCTGGTGCTAGGTGCCCCAGAGGAGAGTGGAGAGGAGGACCAGTATTCACCCACCTAAGAGAACTCGGCCGTGGAGCTTCGTCAAGGGGCTCCTTGGAATTGACACCACAGGGCCGGAAGCTGAGGGTGCCTGGCATGCTCCCAGGGGCATCTCCACAACAGGCGTTTCCATCCTGCCTGCCAAGGAATGCAGCGGGAAAGTCAGGCAGACCAGGAAGCTCTGGGAGCCAGCTGTCACCCACCCTCCCGCAGCCGGCCCTCCCTCCCTCTCCCTTTCCTCCCTCCCTGGCCAAAAGAAAAGCTAATGAGGGAGGAAAAGTCAGCAGCTCACCTCCCCTCCTTTCCAGGCAGCTCTGCAGGAAGAAAGCCCAGCTCCAGGCCCAGACAGCACAGGAAGTGGAAGGCTGGGGCTCCAGGCAAGGGAGGCAGGAGGGCGCTCCATCCCCCCACCCTACCCCCCATCCCCAGTAGCAGCTCCTTCCCCCAGGAGGCTGTTTCCCCTCCCCCTCCACGTGTCATGGCCAACAACCACCCACTCTGGTGGAATGAGTTCTCAAATGCTTAGACTTAGCAGAGCCCCCAAAAGGCTTTGACCTCAGTTCAAAAAAAAAAAAAAAAAAAGTCCTTTTGGGTCTCCAGCAGAGGACTCTTGGCTAAAATCTTTATATAGGGTTGGTTTTGATTGCAAACCGTCCTTGGGCCCCTCTGGAACCACTGGATCAGACTGTCGTTCTTGGCTCTCCCCTGTCAGAGCCCTGAGGCCCAGCAATAGTGAATCCGTGGCCTGCCTGGAGACGGAGGTGAATTTCCGTGGTAGTATTTGGGAAGGAAAGCATAGAATCCTGCCTCTCTTGAGCAGTGAGGACTTCCGGGACCCTGTGGACCTTGTCAGCAGCCCCATGGGGAGTGGCTTCTGCTTCCAACCGCAGCTTGCTAGCTGTGCAACTTCAGGCAAATCGATAGCCCTCTCTGAGCCCTGGTTTCCTCCTCAGTACAATGGCTTGGACTAAATAATCTCTACAGACTTTTCCAGCTGGGAGTGTCCATAGGGCTGTGCTTCTTTCTAGGCTAAGATTCCTGAATTGTGCTAATCATCTCTCAGAATGAGCAAAGAGCTAGCTGCCTTCCTGATTGGAAAGTGGCTGCCAGCCTTGCAGATGGGGACAGAAAGCAGAGATAGTGCTGAGTTGGAACTGTATTTAAAAGCCCTGGGCAAGGCTGTGAGGATAAAGCACCAGCAGAACTAAGAGCGCCATGGGCTCCCTAAGCCGTAGGCCTGCTCGGATCCCCAGGACTGACTCACACTCTGTGACCGCTGGAAGGCAGGGAGGGAGGGGTCACCAAAGCGGGGTAAGCAACACACGCCGGTCACCCCTGCCAGTTCTGCAGCCCTTGCCCTTCCGGCTGGATGCCCAGCTGGGTGTGTGGTGGGAGCTGAGGAGTGAGGTCCGCTGGGCAGAAGGGTAGGCTCCAGAGTGGGCGCCGTGGCATCACCCGTGCCTTGTGGGGCTCGGGAAAGAATGCAAGGTGAGCATCTGGGGACCTCAGTCTCTCTCTGCTGCTCACTTGCTCCCACACTTTCTGGTTCCCCGGAGAACTCTGGGCCAGCTTGCCGCGGTCCTCTCTCAGAGATGGGCAAGAGGAAGTTACCAGAGTCTGTGCTATCCTGGTTACAGTCAGTGGTCAGTGAAGCCTCCTCTGTCCCTCTCTCTCCATCGTGGCTCCAAGTAAAGCTTCACCAAGCATACGTAATAGTACAGTGGGCAGCTGGCAAATGCCAGTGTAAAAGTCTATTTTTTATCCACTATCTACAACATGTAAGACAACCAAATCGGCTTGGCTGCCGGGATGCAGACAAGGAAAAGTGATCAAGTGATTCCTGATGGCAGGGGACCGGCTTGAGTCCTCCGAAACCCGGGGAGGAGTGAGATTTTTGTGTATGACAAAGGGTCAGACGTTGCCAGTTTGCAGAAACTCAGCCCTGCATCCTGCCACTCCTTTCAGAAGGAGGAACCCCCAGCTGTTGCAGCTGATGACTCAACCTGTCAACCCACAGCAGCCAAAACCCCCTCCCCACGGAGTGCCCCCCCCAGCGGAGAGAAAACCCCGCGGTGACTCCGCCCCGCCACACAGGGAGCACGTGGGGCGCACGGAGCCAGGCTCCCCGAAGCAGCTCCGCTTCCTCTCGCCAGCCCTCCCCCCCCCACGCAGGCCCTCTTTCGCCTTGCCCAGACCCCAGTGTGACGAGCAGTCAAGTGAAAATCGAACTCCTCTGAGGCAGAAAGGCACAGCTGTGTGTTTACAGCCACTGATTCCGATCCAAATCGCATTCCCTGCCAGTCTCCCGCAAGGCAGGCTGGGGGCAAACTGTGTCTGTATGGGCAAGGCAGGAGTCTATTTCAGGAAGTGACCTGCAGCCCTTTGCCATAACAGAGCCTTCCTCTCACCCCCCACTCAGGAAAGACGTCCTTCTAGAAGGAGCTCTCACTTGAACAGTGGCTGATGGGGTTGTGGGATTTCAGCCTGTTCCTTGTCACTTATACAGTCCGACTTCTGGCACCTGTCCCCAGGCAGCCGCATGGGAACAGCCGTGGGCTCCCATCTGTCCAGTGAGAAGGCAGAGGGCGAAGGTGACCGCAGGGCCCTCAGTGGGATGCAGAGAGGGGAGTGCAGACCGCTCAGCAGGACAGAACATCCACTTCTGCAAAGGATGGAACCCAGCTCTGTCCTGCCAGGGGGGCCCAGGGGCCAAAGAGAGAAGCCCCCAGATGTTAGTCAGGCTTTGGAATAGCGGAACCTAGGAAGGGGACAAAGCTGCCAATGTCAAGGTCAAGGAGAAGAGACCCAAGTCAACCTGTGTCCAAACTGGAAAGCTAGAAGTCAGAGAGCTCAAGGTCTAAGGACCTTGAAGGCTAAGAAGTAAAACCAGCAATGGAGTTCCCCCTAAATGAGCTCCTGGTGAAAATGACTCGGGGGTCTCCCCTTTTGTACAGCAGAAAGTGAGTGTCTTTGGTTCGAGTCAAGTTTGGGAATCTCAGCATTCTGGAAGGAGGGCAGGATGTCGAATCTTACACAGGACCGATCTGTGAACGGTTGCCGTGTAGCAGAATGCTAACTGGAACACTGTTGGGTGGGGGTGGGGTGCTGAGAAGGGCTCAGAGCGGGGGGAGTGTCAGTTGGGCGATGTTACCTGAAGGCCCACAAGAGAAGGACCCTTCGGTGGGTCCCCAACAGATAGAAGGCGAGGCAGGGTTGGGAGCGTGGACTCTCCCCAGGAGTGGCAGGGCCTTGCTGCCGGTGATCCTTCCGCTCTCCCTAATCACGGCCGAATCCTTTTGACCTGAGCACCGCGGCCCCCACGGGAATGGTTCCTATTGGCATTATATTTGGCAGGAACTTTCCACAACCCCCTTGTCAGCCTGGCTGATGGTAGAAGGATGAGTGTCGGCACTACATCCCCCTGCTCCAGAGAATATTTATTCGTGAGCTGCTGTTAGTGCAGGAAGGTTGAAACCAATAGCCATTCCTCCCCCGCCCCCCACTCTCCCTGTGTTTGCCCAGAACTGGGGAAAGCACGTGTATTCGTGGCATCTCAAGGGCTGGTAAGAGGGCGAGTTCATAGATCCGTGTCAACCAGAGAGGCAGTTTCGGGTGGTAGGCCACGTGGCCCTGTCCTGTCAACATCCTTTATGAGGACTCAGCTGAAGAGAAAACACATCCGTCATAGTCACAGATCCGCACCTGCAAGGTGTAGACAATGGAATTCTATTTGAAGAGTATCTCCTTCAGGTGGGAGGGTGGGTCAAAAACAACTGCAGAAAAGTTAACAAGATATAACTGATGTTGAAGAAATCCAGCCTCCTAACTATAGGATGGCATTCATAGCCTTTGCTGTAATTCAAGTACAAAAATTCTGGGGTTGTAGCTGGCTACAAGCTTCATATCAGCATAAACAAAAAGAAATTGCCTTAAAAAAAAAAGGCTACTTTAGTCTAATACCCAAAGTGGAGTGACCAAAAGAGATTAAGTGTCTCACTGCTTTCGTGCTGTTCTAGGCTGTGTTGAGTCTTGGTCTAAGCCCCCACAATTTGTCAGAACCTTGAACAATCTAGGGAAAATTCAGAAGAGAGTAACTGGGGAAGCCATGCCAGGAGGAATAGAGATGTCTAGCCCCTCAGGAGACTAGATAACCATCGTGAGATATATTTGTGTTTGTCTTCCACAGTGACCGGACCTTTCTGGGTAGTTTCAGACAAAGCTAGAAGAAACGGGTAGAAGATACAGGGAGGGCCACCCTACTGGAGGTCAACAGTAGCAACTTCCCAACAGTGGGGTGTGTCACCTTGAGGACCACTGAGCTCCCTGGAAATGTGCAGAAGCTGAATGGCCAAGGGTATTGTAGAGCAGGCTTCAGCATCGGATTCTCTCTCTCTCTCTCTCTCTTTTTTTTTTAGAGAGAGAGAGAGGGAGAAATGTGGGGGAGGAGCAGAAGGAGAGGGAGAGAGAGAATCTTAAACAGCCTCCACGCCCAGTGCGGCGGAGCCCAACGCGGGGCTCGATCTCACGACCCTGGGATCACGACCTGAGCCTCAATCAACAGTCAGCTTCAGCCAACTGAGCCACCCAGGTACCCCATCATCTCTTTCACCTGGGATCCTTGGATGCATTAAATATTTGTTAAGTGGATCCTCCTGTATTTTATTCTATGGTTTATAAATAAGCCTTAGAAAAGGGGAGTGGATCATAGGGAGGGAGTTTGCTGAGATTGGAGGAGAGGAATCCAAGAGTCAGATTAGCCTCTGCCTTGAGGGAGAAAAAGCCAGATGATGACACAGGCCAAGCAAGGGAAACTGTCAAGGAGTGGAATTACTGCCCTTCACATGTCATCCTCGCCTTTTGTTTTGTTGGGTTGGTTTTTTTAAGCCAGTCACTGCTGCCGCAGCCGAGCTCCAGCAAGAGGGCTCTCTCCGCTGAATGCCTGAAAGGAGGTCAGTGAGCAGAGGACACAGGCGCCCGCTGGCACAGGGCAGCCGAGCGGCGGTCGTGCAGTCCAGTCGAGTGCAGCCAGGGTGGGCTTGTGCGTGGGGCACCCTGGCTCTGAGTTGGAGAAAGCTTGGCCTGTCCTCCTTCCCATGCAGAAAGGGTGCTTTTTGGAAAGCAGCACAGATGAGAAAGCCGGTTGCCTTTTACCCAACACTGGTGGCAGATTTCAGGTGGGCAAGCTGACGCCAGCACCATCGCCACGTGGCCAGGAGCAGAACGCGCTCCCAGAGGCCTTAGACCGGGGGAAGCTGCCCTTCTGGGGCCCCCTTCTCCTGGGCTCTGCCCTGAGGACTTATCTTCAGCCCAACTCAGGGGAAGGAAGGGCTCTCATGTCACATTCTTTCCAGCTGTCCTGAAGACCAGCACGATTGCAAATGACACTCCCTCTTCTCTCAGGCTTTACCAGGGCTGCTTTCAACTCATCATGGGATTGTATAATTATGGTGATTACAGCTTATGGCTTTTTTCCTCTCCTCATCTCTTGCTTTCAGATTCTTTGAGGCCTCTCATTAAACATGGCGATCCCCGTAAAGTCAGCAAAGTTTTAATAAGACATTTTTTAAAGCTAAAGAAAACCCAGTTAGAGTTGATTGGTACTATGTTCCCTCAGACAGTCCTTTAAAACTCTGTCAGGCACCATTGCGGCCTGGATATAGGAAGTGGGGAGGGAAAGAAATGGGGATACGGAAGGCACCCACGCTTTTTCACAGGGGTGGAGAACCCTTCCATGCCACACCCCTGGCCTTTCTCATTTGCCAAGAGCAGGGTGCATTTGAACCCCCACGCCTAATGAGAAAAGACAGACCATCAAGCAAGGTTAGAGGGCCTGGCCTTTACATCATAACAGATTAAGTTGGAACATGAAGATAGGGCAGCCAATACAAAACTCAATCCAACCTTGTAATCTACAGCAAAAGTAGAGAGGAAATTCTGATGCATTTTCTGTCCTGGATGATACTGGAAGGTTCTGGGGCATCCATTTTTCTAAATATGTAAAGGAGTCAACCATTAGCATTTGTGAGTGATCGCAAAGCAGCGATTGTATTCTTGATGGTGGTTTCCTTGGTAATGACCCAGCTCCAGAGCCCGTCATTTGCTAGCTCTCAATGATAGCTTTCCTGAATTTTTCTAGATCTGGAGGATGGTATGGGAAGGATCACCAGGAAGGAGCGCAGGCGGGGTGGTGGCCACCGGAACCCCCAACCTGCCCTTCAGCAGCTTTGGTCAGGTTTAGTGTCAGGGTCCTCTTCCTCCCCCCCTCCCCCAGGACCGCGTGCATAAGCACAGTGAGGTGCACCTTGCCCCCGCGGGACCGCACTCTGAGAAGCTCCTCGTGGCTGACTGCCCAGAGCTGTCTGGGGTGTGCTGAGCAGGACCAGCCACCAGAGCCAAATGTTGTTGAAACTTGGCAGTGACATTTCCAACTGCATTCTTATCCCTTACTAAAGACCACCTGCTCACTTTGCCCTGAGAACAATGTCCCCTTGGTGCCCCCCAGAATGCACAGGAGCAGGCTAGGTTAGAGATGGACAGCCCCGGCTGACTCCTGTCTGTCCGCTGGAGATTGGCACGAGACCCCAGGGGAGCCGCTCACTTGGCCGACGGGTATAACGCAGCCCCAGCCTCCTGCTCAGGGTGGACGCTGGCACTGAATGGGGCATAAAAATAGTTACTGCCATTCTTGGGGGCTCACAGTGTTATACTGTGGGGGTCTGCACCATGCTGAGCTTGGCCAGCAAGGGACTTTGGTTCTACTTCCTCTCTACCGCTTAGCAGGTCCCCTAAGCCTTGGTTTCCTCCTCTGCAAAGGGGAGATAAGAGTAAATGGTTAAGTGGGGAAAAAAATATACCAGGTGCTTAGCAGAGTGTAGCCCATGTGCTCAAGTGGAACTCTTTGTATTTCTATTTTCATTATTACATTGTTGTTTGCCCCCCATGCTTAGCTCATAGTACCTTAATTTCCAAGAATATTCTCTGAGGTAGGTATCGTTATGTTTATTTTGCAGTCAAGGATGGCTACGTGCGTATCTCATACATGACAATGTGTGCAAGGCGCATCCAATTATCACAGTGACCAGCTTGTAGAACGACTTGATATATGTAGCTATTATTATTGGCTTATTTTTAAAGTCCAGAGCCAGTTTCTCTGATTTTTCTGGGAACGGAGGGACCGAGGTGACTGGCAGGCCAGCTTCTGCCCTGTGGTCAGGTTCTTGGGGCCCCAAGCATGTCCCAGGAGGCCGTGAGAGCTGCGTGGTGCTGGGAGTGGGGAGAGCCACCTAGAAAAAGTTGCATACGTTGTCAGGATCTGGCATTTGCCGCCCCCCTCCCCCACCACCAAGGTGCACAACCCTGAGACACCGCCTGCTTCCAGACACAGATCAGAAGTGGTTCTCCCCATGATAAGAGCGTGAAATGCAGTCCTTCAGAGGCAACACTCTGCTCGACAGAAGCCTCTTTCCCAGAAACCCTCACCTCTCAGCTGTCTGCCTGCCTGCAGCCACCCGGAGCGATACAACCTCACCGAGTCTGGCTGCTCCATCTGCCAGATAAACAAAGGCTTGTATTTTTTTTAGCCACACACTACAAAGTGGGGTTGTCGGAGGAGTCAGAAGCAAGTGGCAGGGGATGCTTGGAAATCCCTCCTAAAGCAGATCCCTGGGGTACATGCTTCTCTTGCTTGTAGCATTGACGGAAACAGAAGCAGGGAGGCCATTTCCACTGACACGAATGGCTTCTTCTGGAGGAGAATTCAGGTTTTCTATACGTATCTTAAAGTAAATGCTTTAAGTTTGCAGTATTGGTCAACGATTGGCATTTGAGGGGCCTGATATAAAGCTCTGCAGCCAATCACATGGTTGCTCGTGCAGCTTGCATGAGATGCTTCTGTGAGCTCCTGCGCCGCAAACGCGCACACGGACGCGTGCACGGCTGTCCGGACAGGTGCATGCGCTGCCGGCCTGGCCTGCGCCTCTGTGTTCGGTGCATGGGACGTGAGTAACATACGCTGCAGACTTGCATGGGCCTCTGCGCATGCGTTGCATACCCGCGGCAGCTGGGCGCATGTTTGGGCAGGGGCACCCCGAAAGCCGCAGGTATTCATGGTTTCAGCTGGATAAGTTATTCTTCACTTCCCTTCCTAAAAACACAATTGCCTAGTGCTGCTGGCGCAGAGTCAGAATGGCCGCTGCGTTTCACCCCCGAGGTGGCTTCCTTCCAGCAGTGGGTGAGTGATCCCGGCGTCCGCACTCTCTAACCTTTTTTGGGATCCTTCTGCACAGAAGGTGCTCCAAAATCCGGAAGAGGTGATCTGTTTGTCCGTGGCCTTGTCTCTGCCTATCACTCTCATTCCCACAGCCTCGTTCCAGGAACAGTCAGCAGCACCTAGTTTTTGGTGTCTCCATTTTTCTGCCCATTTTTTGTACCCGTAGTTTTTTTCTTCCTAAGAGGCAAGGAGCCAGGGGTCCAGAAACGATGCTAAGATACAAGTCCCTTGTCCCAGAGGCAATGTGCAAATAATGTCTTTAGGTACCGATCGCTTCTCCTGGGGCCCTAGGAGAACAGGACAGAAATGCTCACTACATTTGGTGATTCTTTTAAATCCAAAAGCAGCATCCTTAGGCTTATAGTTCTATAACCCTTCCTCTGTGGCCCAGGGCCAAGTCCTGCAGGAAACTTGGAAATCTCACATTTCTATGTACCAGACCATCAGGGGAGAAGAAGGCTGGGCAAGCACATATCCTCTGTTCCCTGGGCACCAAAAGCATTGCAGCAACATGTAAAAAGGGTCTGTAGGGAAGAAATTTCCAGTGGATGGGAGTTCCATCAACCCAAGTTTCTATTGAGAGATCTTTGAAAATGCTGCTTGACCCGTCCCCTGCTGCACTGTTTCAGGTAGAAATACACATGTGACGAATGCCCACTGCAGTGTGTTCCTGGTGGTAGGAAAGAAAGAGAAATAAGCCGGCTTCCTTCGCATTTGTGTCCAAATGGACATGGACATTGATGGAAAAATTACGCTTTGGGGCGGTGGGGGGCAGTCCCCATGTTGACTGCCTGTGCCTTCTAGGCTCTGCTTTGGCAGCTGGCTTAACCACGGACCCCAACTTATGGATGAGTTTTGGGTAAACGTGTGTAGGAGATGAGAGGTGCCCTTGGGAGGCGGAGTTAGTGTCCCCATGTTTGTGCAGGAGTGTCACACACTGCCAAGCAAATGATTCCTCCTGCTGTGTCTTCCACTAAACTTCAGTGGCACTCTCCTCTGGAGCCATGGCCAAGGGTCACTTGAACATCCTACTTGGAGAAAAGCATCACGTTGTTGCTAGTAGCAACCCAGCCATGTCCCTGTTTCCTTGAGTCTTTTGACCTTTGCCAATTTAGAGTGACCCAGAGCTAAGATTCTAAAGTACACCTGGGGAGGAGAAGGAGGAACAGGGGAAGAGGAAGGCATTGCATGGGCTACAGGAAGGCCTGCTACCGACGGGCCTCGCGAGTGAAAGGCCCACCTCCACTCCACTCCTGAACCCACCAAGAGCTTCCCTGCAAGCTGAGTATACAGAGAGCACCGGGTTGTTCGGTCAGAACCAGAGGAAGGAGAGATGGAGATCCGATATGAAAGGGGGACCATTTCCCCCGCACAGGAAGAACACAGGCAAGGTGGAAAGGCACAGCTTGGGAAGGAAGCTGGGGACTCTGTGCCTGGGCATCGTGCCACCAGCATAGGGCACAGCTGCTCTCCCCTTGTCACTCCTAGCATGCCTGCCTGGTTCCAGATTTGTCCTTGCATAGCTGGGGGACCATGGAGGAAGCTCTCCCCCCACCCACCAAAATGAACAGGCAGAGGCTGGCCGTTGCAAAGAGCCCCATAAGTGATGAGCCTGATGGAAGGCAGGAGTCAGAAGGCCAGGAACACCGCCACAGAGGCCACAGAGGGCTTCCCCAGCCTGGCTGGGACACCCTGATTTAAGCACTTGGTTCTAATTGGAATTGGTTCTAGTTAGAGTAAGGCAGCTCTGCCTGCCCCTCCTTAGAAAGGTAAACATTACACCTGCTTCTCTCCTCCCTGGGACAGTTGCTATGGAGACCCTAGAGGCATCAGCACCAATAACATGAGAGCACAAACAGAAGTGGTAGCTTCACCTGGCCTGTCCAGCAGGTGCAACTTAAAGCCCTGTGCCCCAAGCCGTGGTGACAGGTGCCCCGGTTCGGTGCAGTAGCCAGTCTCACTTTGCCAGGCTTGCCAGCCAGAAGGTGGTGCCTTCTCTCTCAAGAGAACAAAATGTGTGGAGGGGAAGAACGTCAGGCAGAGCAGAAATGCTCGAGATGGTCTCAGGCACATCCAGGGGTGGAAGCTTCCTTCTCAGTGAGGTTGAGAAGATCTCCCTGGGATACCCAAAGAGGTTGCCTAGTGGAGATGGGCATGGAGGAGTCATTAGTCTCTGAGCATCTCCTCTGCCTCCTTCCTTGAGAGTGACGGCCACATACAAAGTAGAAAGCGTATGGCTCATGAAGGCTGACCCACTTAGCTCTGCCATTGACTAGCTGTGTGCTCACAGGCAAGGGACTCACGCTTTATTTGAGCCTGTTTCTTCATCTATCCTGACATAATATATCCTAAGACTTTAACCTAAGATGTCCTAAGATTTTAAACTGGCAAGGAGGGTGTGGACATTAACACAAGTGTCTGTAAAATGCCTGGTGTGTTTGACACACGAGAGTTGTTCAATGTTCAATTGACAGGTGGCTATTAGGAACTGTCCTCAGTAGCTAACCTGCACGTCTGATAATGGGCCCATCCCCACCCTGTCACCATCAAGGTCTGTGCTAACTGAAGAGGAAGGCACTTGAGAAGGGATAAGAAATTCAAAGAGAAAGTCCCTTGGAGATAGATCATGAGGTAGGTTGGTCCTTTCACATTTAGTATAGTTAGGAGTGCTGGCAACTCACCTTTTCTAAATTTAAAAAAAAAAAAAAATTTTTTTTTTTAAGAAAAAAACAAAAGCACTGGTAGCTGCTAATATAAGCTAGAGTAAGGTTTCTGAAACTGGTAAGAGTCCCAGTGACCATTTATGGGAATTGCTTTCAGAAAATATGACTACTGGTAGATTCCATAGACCCACCATTTACATGGCAAAATCCAGTTGTTTAAACCTGTTTCAAAAGAATCCATTATTTTTATTATCATATTCCTTATTTTTAACAAATTTAAATGTACATGAATGAATATTAATTCTTCGGCCAGTGAATTTTTTTTACTATTAATTCAATTTTCACCAATTTCTTGATTTTTTTTTTTTTTACTTGAGCGTTGTTTTATGTTCGTGGCATCTTATTTTTAAAAGTCAAATAGAATATTTTAAAGCCAAATAAAATGGCCTTCAGCTCCTGAGAGAGATAAGAAAGCTCTGTAAGGACCCAGGAATAATACAGACCCCAGGAATGGGTCTCGCCCCAGGCTCCAGCCCCAGACTGCGGAGGAGTGAGGAAGCTGGAAGCCCCCTCCCCTCCTCCCTTTGCAGCTCCGGCCTAGCCCTGCTGTGGATTCGCAACGTGTGATCTTTGGCTAGTCCCAAGACCGGATTTTCCCCTTTCATCTGCCCCACCTTGCCATGAAGTTCAACAGAAGGCGAGCTGATGAGAGATGGAGAGTTGAGAAGTTTTTTGAAACTCTTCTGTATTAAGTATGGACATGCCTGCCAATCCTCGGCCGACTTCGGAAACCCCTACACCACCCCAAGCAAGTGGCACTCTCTCCCCAGTTTGAAACATCATTGAGAAAGGAGATGTCACAGAATCCCTTATACGCCCTTTTGAAATCATTCCTTTTGTTGTGCTCAGTGGAGAAGGGGCGCCAGGGGGCACCAACCTCCAGAGAAGTCACCGATGAAGTCAGGCAGGTTCTTGACTTCTCCCCTCCTGCCAAACCAAAGCCACGACCCTTACCTTTCCACCTGGCTCTTAGGCTCCCGAGTGCTGTCCTCAGCAAGGCCCCCCAGGCCTGTGATCGCATGCCCACTCATCATTTATGAACCTGAGCATCGCCTACCCATGGGTGACCTTCAGTCTCCTTGAGAGGACAGCTCGTCTCTGGAGCCTCCCACTTCTTGCCTCCTGAGATCATTTGGTGAGCCGCATTCAGCAGAACATTATGCTCATTAGCAAGGATGAAAACACCTGTATCATGACGAGGTGGTCAGTTTGGATCAGAGCACTAGACACAGTGCTCCAAATTGGGGCCACGGCAAGCTCCCGTTCCTCTAGCAGAGGAACCGGGTCTCTCCTACACTGAAGTAGGAAGCACCAGATTGAGCCAAAAGGCAGAGTCATGGACCGGCAACTGAAAAAGGGTATGGAGTGGCAAATTTCAAAGCAGAGATGTGATAGCTGGATTTTTTCCCCCAATCTTCTTTTTTTCTTTTGAGGTGTAATTACGCATAGCAAAATGAACAGATCTAAAATGTGTGGTTCGATGAATTTAACAAATCTATGCACCAGTGTCCCCTACACCCCATGATCCTGGAAAGTTCCCTCATGCCACTTTCCAATCAAGTCCATCCTTCTCCTCCAGAGGCAACCACAGTTGATTTCTATCCCCATAGTAACATGGATTTAGACTTGATGGACCTGAGATCTGTAACTTTGGTCTTAGGTGATCTGGGCAAATCAGCTTGAGAGTCTCATCAACAGGTCAGATGTCTTTACTCCCTAAGCAGTGAAAAGGGTCCTGCCTGACTCCCTAGTGCTTGGCTCTGCTGCCCCCAATATGCCACCTAACCCCCAGGGTTACTTTCTGAGAAACAGCCCTCCTCCCTGCCAAAGAGTGTAGCACCAGTGTCCCAGGTAAGTAAGTGGTGAAAGCTCTTGGTAACCCGGATTGTGCATGCTTTGTTGATTAATATCTGAAAGTGCAATGCACAGGGCCACAGCATGTCAAGCAGCATGTTGATTTTTCTTAAAGCACTGCACAAAAGGGAGCCATTCCTTTTGTGCATTTCCTTTTAGAAACAAAGGATTCCATGACCACCTTCTTCCAGGCTTCTAGCCATCAAGATGGCCACAGAGCTGAAATGATTAGTCAGGGTGGAGGGTGGACGTTTGTGAACCCAGTCCATGAAATAGAAGGATCCCGATTCTCTTGGATTAAGTTTGCCAAATGTCTCAAAGGTGAAAAGCACTTTGTCTGTATGCAAAGCTTTGGTGTCTCTGGAATGTACCTTCTGCAGTTCAGTTCTTAATCACTGTGTGTTTTTTCACTTGGACAAAGGCTGCCTGCTAATAGCATTTTCAACCACCTTCAGCTGCTTTGCTCAGCTACGCCAAGGCCTCAGGCTGAGCTGGCTGCAGTTTCCTGGCACCATGATCCATTCCCAACTGACCGGCACTGGGGAACATCACACATTCACACCCGGACAAAATGGCTTCCCCTGTAACTATGTAAGATGCCGGGCAGAAGTAGAATTACCACTCCCCTATAAGTGTTTCCTACAGGATCGTCCGATTGAGGCAGGGAAGGGGGTGAAGAAGAGGGAGGAAAGAGCCCGAGAGGGTGCCGGGCAGGAGCTCTCCTCTCTCTGGACAGAGCAGATAGCTCAGGGGCTCCCAGCAAGCCCCTAGCAGCATAGACCTTGGGGCAGCTCATCTCTGAACACAGGTAGCCTCTGCTGTCAGATTTCACTTTGATCCCTGAAAATTACAGGAGCCTCAGCTCTTCAGAAGAGAGGCAGCTGCTGAGCCAGTGTGATTGCAGGATTTCTTCCCCAAAGCCCGAGGCCAGGCATCTCGCCATGCCTGTGTCCCGCATGAATAACCGCCTTCCAACCCCACCCGGGAGGTCACTGAGTAGCGGACAGATTGCAGTTGGACTGAGCTGCCCCCTAAGCGGACCTGAAACCTCACGACCTCCTTTAGCAGCAGAACTGGCATTTGAAAAATGTGTGTGTGCAGGGGTGGGGGGAGGGAGAGAAAAATGCCAAGGAACACCACCTGGATTGCTGAGAGACTGGGAACAATCTCAGGGCAAGTTCTCTAGGCTGGCCTCTGAAGTCCTGAGACATGCAAGCGGCTGGGGGGGAAGGGGAGGGGAAGGCATTGACGGCTGGCCACAGGTCCTTGGAGTCAGAGCTATGAGGCGAGCTCCAGGACTCATGAAGGAAAAGATTAATTAGCGCCTCCAAGCCCAGCCCAGCCCCTTTTACAGAACAGGGAGGGGTGGAGGGTGGGGGACCTCGGGGCGAAAGGCACCTAAAACAGATAGACAGTCCCATAATAATCCAGATATAGAATCTTCAACCTCCCTCAACCTACAGCCTCCTCTCCAGCCAAAATGACCTCACTAATGAGGAAGAAGCCATAATGAGGGTTTGGATGCCTGGTAAACCTCACCTTCTTTGTTTCTGGGCTCTTAACATAGACTATTATTCAGGAGCTTTAGTGATTTTTTTTCACATCTGCCAGCTCAGTCAGAGCCCGAATACCACGTATGGCAAAACCAAAACATATATATTTGGTGACACAAGATGTAATTTGTTGCCTTGGTGGAAAAGAGACAGAAGGAGAAGGGGAGGAGCCAGTATTTTTTGTGTGGTTACTGCAACAATAAGGGGCACCGAGAGGCAAGCAAAATCCCACAGTGCCTTTCGCATGAGCAGGGATGGACATGGATGAAGGAGCTGGGGGAGGTTTGTTAGAACTCTTGGACCAGGAGGCCCCTAGACTCATCAGCTCCACATTTCCCCCGAGAGGGCCTCACACACATCCCCATGCTTCCTGCCTTCAGGCCTGCATCAAGAAGGCATGATCCCAGGTGAACCGACAGGATGACAAATGCCTCAAGCTCCATCTAAGAAAGGGCAGTCAAGGAGAGCACCAGCCATGTGTGTGCCTTAGAATCCAGGGCTGGAGAAAGTCCTTGAAGGGCAGCCTCTGCCAGCTGCGAGCTTTTGTCCTACCTAACCCACTCTCACAGAGGAGTAGCCACCTTGCTTTTAGTGATTTGCAAAGACTGGCACTGTAACCCCCTAGGATTAAAAAAATTCTGATTAAAAAATCCTTACCCTGGTATAAATGTATCCTGCGGCAGGCTAAGCTTAGTGGATGTGAAGATTCAGATAAGGTTGCTGATGGGGAGATTGTGTGTGTGTGTGTGTGTGTGTGTGTGTGTGTGTGTGTAAAACGGGAGAAAAAATGAAGTTTTGTCTCGCTAGTGAAATGAGGAGTGAAATAAAAGGGAAAAAGAGCAGGGGGATGTCAGATGCAGACTTTCCAATAGCTCCCGAGGGCAGTTCCGTTTCTGGACAAGCTCCCATGCATGCCACTGGAATTCTCAAAGTCAAGCTGGCATGTCCCTCTACGGAGAGCTAAGGCAGATGACACATTGTCTTTCATCCAGCAAACTCACAGCCCTTGTTCATTTACTAGATCTACCCATTATCCATCAATTCATCTATCAGCCGGTTTATTGAGTACTCTACCAGGCTTCACAAACCTGATCAATTTTTTTTAATTACATCCAGCTTGCACGCAGCCAAGCCCAGTAAACAAGATGAGCCCCCACACCTGTGCTACTTGGAAATGAACATGAGGGGCCGCTGGCCCTCGCCGTCCCTCACTCCCAAACACCGCAGCCCATGCCGATGAGGACCACGTGCTCCCCTTTGCAGATGGCGATGGTGGTGTTGACCGGCTGTCAACAATAGCATGGGTTTTGAGTATTTTCTCAGACACAATGATCAATCTGCTCAGGTCCAGCCACACTCTCCTCTAGACCCCTGTCCGATGCTCTGGATTTCTTTAGAGGGTGAGCAGAGAATGGGCACAGACTGCGTCAAGGGAAATCAGCAAAACAACGGCGCCTCGGTCATCCTCCTCCTCCCCCCTTGAGGTGCCCGATCCCACATCGGAGGCTCTTCAGCCACCTCCTCCCAGGCTCAGGAGTCACTGGCCTCTCCCGGGATCTCGGTGCCTCATGCGCCAGGCCTCACGGTCCAGTTCAGTTCTTTTCATTCTCAAGACCTGCTTCACGGGTGGCAAGTGAAGGGTTTGTTCATGTCCCGATGTGGAGTCATCAGACTCAGCCCCTGGGTACCACACGCGGGGAGCCAGGAACACAGGACGGGATGTGACAGGAGCGCCCTGCCCTGGGGCCTGCGGTGGCACCCGCTCACCAGCCCAGGCTCCGAGCCTTGACGCAGGTCCCTGTATTTCCACTGTCTCAGGCCCGCTCATCGACACTTCGCCAAGCCTGTGTGTCTCTCCCAAGGAGGGTTCAATCCTGCCTTTCAGACAGGATCCTAGTCTTCTGCATGCCCACATCTCCTGCCCTCTTAGGGCTAGTTCATCCATTCGCTTCTAGTCACCCAGATCTTCAGCCGTCACCTGTGCGGGTCAACCCACCCTCCCTGATCTTACTACTCCCCAGTCCACCTTTTCCTTCCTCGCTTGAATAAAATCAAGCTCAGGGGCAGCCCACAAGCAGTAAGAGACATTCTACCTAAGAGTGAAAATGCCTGGCTTGGGGGTAAGTAAAATTCCCACACCCCAAAGAGAGGACCAGCCACACACCTTCACTCCCCCCACCCCCTGCCCCAGAGCCCTGGTTGTTCCAACCGTCTGCAGTCAAGGCTCCCGAACCCAGGGATCAGCAGGGTCAGCTAGCGAAGTCGTTTGGCCTCTGTGGTTCATGCAGCAGTGATTCACCTGTCTGGCTCTGGCTCTGTCTCTGTCGCTGTGTGTGTGTGTGTGTGCGCGCACCCCCGTGTGCGCACCTGTGCGTGCCAACTCTGTCGCCTGTCTCTGCAGGGAAAGTCGCTGGCGGGCAAGCGCCTCACCGGCCTGATGCAGTCCTCCTGACGGTTCCCCCCGCAGGGCCCGAGCCCGACGACCCCACGGGCAGGCGGCGGCGTTCCACCTCCACGGACAGAGTCTCCCTACGGGGAGACCTGGTCACTGTGAAAGAGAAGGAGTGAGGGCGAGGACGGGCAGCAGAGGGGAGACTCGGTGGGTGACCGGGGACACCATAGAGAGCAAGTCCACAGCGCCTGGGGTCGGCCCTGCAGAGGCCCTGTTTACAGCCCTCTCTTCCTTGTACAGTCGTGCGTCGACACCCTGTTCTCGAGGAGGCCCCAGGCCCTAGCTCGTTCGGGGCACACCACCTCGTGGAGCTCCTGTCGTGACCATCACTTGAGATTATAATCTGATTCCCGCCACTCTTCCCTCTGTCTGGGGGATCACGCGAGAGGGACCGCCTGGCCCTGAGCACATCCAGTATTATACCCCGCCTCCCCACCGGCTCTGGTGCACCCACCGCACCCCCCATAGTGACAGCCACTGTGTCCCGACGGCCCCCTGCCTCGCCCGTGTCTGTGTAAGGCACGACATGTCCCTGTCGTGGCGACAGTGCTGAGCAACCTCGCCAATTGCGAGACCACCCGTTCTTTTAGCCTGCTGGAGGCCAGCTTTCCAAGAGGTCCCCATGGGCGTGGGGCTGCCCTGGGGTCCTGTCACATGCCTCAAGGGTCCCCCACCAGAGGAAGCACCGGTGTCCATGAACGAGCTTATAGCTTGACAGCCGTGGAGGTTCTGACCATCTTTTTAAACATATATTATTTCCTAACTTACTCTGTTTTTGCCCCTTCTCCTTGGCTTGTTCCCTCGTGTTTTACTCAAAATAAACATGGCCATGAACTCAGGGGCCACTGGGATCCTCCCCTCCGGCAGCCCCCGTGGAAGCTGGGAGCACTCCCGGCCCCCGGGGTGGGGGGAGGTGGCTGGGTCACACAGCTGGTGGCTGTGGCCCACATTGTGCATCCTGACGGGCTTGGCCGGGCCCCTGCTGGGCCAGGTCTCAGGTGCGTCTGAAGTGGGGGCTGACCCTGCTACAGAGGGCCTAGGCCAGGGCCAGATGCTTCTCTGACAGCCCAGCAAAGGCACCCGCTAAACAGAGTTGGTCCAAAGGGAAAAAGCAGACACAAAGCAAAACCTGCAAAAAATCCGCTTGTGCTCCATGTGTGAGTCAAAATGACTATCTGCCAATCGGCCGTGAGGTAATGTATGTAAAGCACCGAGTCAGGTGCCTGGCGCGTAGTAGGGGCTCTGCAAACGGTAGCTGTTACTCTCCTCATTGTCACTGTCACCATCGTGACCCCCGTGAGCCCACAGGCGGAGCGGTATTAAGCAACATGCTTTTGAATTCAGACACTCACTCCACCTGCTAGAACTAGCCTCCTTCGATCTATTTTTGGCCATAGGTGAAAATTTTCCCTGGGGAGTGTATAAACAGCAAACATAGAAGCAAAAAAAAAAAAAAAGTGATCACTGGTATTTCTTTACTCATGTAGGCAAATTCACCAGCTGGTGACCAAAGGCTCATAAGCTTGTTTGCAGACCCTGCCTCCTGGGTGCCTCTGTGACCATCTTTGCAGCCCCACGTCCGTGCCGTCGTAGGTCTGATTCCCCAGGGCCCTGTTCCCAGGGCACCAGCCTTCTATCCCTCACAGCAGGGCCACCGGGGGCATTAGGAGACTTGGCTACAGTAGTACCCCTGTGGGCTCTTGACCACTATGCCTCAGTTTCCCCCACTGGCGGTAGCTGCTCCGTCTGCCAGGTACAGTAGAGAGTAGAGAGATGACATGCACTGGGTCCTCAGGTTGTCTCCAGCAGTGGCAATATAGACCCGAATTCTCATCAGGCACTTCCACACCCCGGTTCCACACCCCGGTTCCACACCACCTCAGCACGGGTCCTGGCCCTTGTAGATACTTGGTGACTACTTGATGATTAAGTGAATGAAAAGAAGCCCTATCCCATGTTTATGGGGTCTTTGGTTTCCTTTCCTTGTTTCACCCATTTTTATCTCCTTGCTTTCAGAACCAAAACACAGCCCAAGTTTTTCTGCACCCAACATTCACCCCAAAGAAGCTCCTCCCTGTCAAGGGTCCCTAAGCTGTGTTGACATCGAGGCACAGGGTATGTGGGCAGAGGAAGTTCTAGAACCGCAGGTGCCTCGGTGCCCTCAGTTACCCAGGGCAAAGGCCTGGCTGCCTCCTGCCCCTCCCCATGGGCTGTGGACAGGGCAGGGTTGGCTTCCCCAGTCCTCCTGGCTGCTGCTCCTTGGCCAGCCTCTGGAGGTCCCCAGAGGGCCCACCCAGAGCCAAGTGGGCTGTACCCCTGAGACGGCATAGGCTGAAGGTTTCCAAACAGGCCTGGGGACATCCAGAGGGAAGGGTGGGCCAGCAGGCTCAATAGAGGTAAGGGTGCTCCAGATTCATTCAGACTCAGAGCAATAAACCCCATCATCACCCCGTCTCCCAACCAGGTATGCTTGGTCTTGTGACCACCATGCGCTCCCCAGTAGATCAAGCCAAGTAATGCGAGGGGTGGGGGGTGGCATTGGTCTGCCCAGCTGGCCGGTCCAAGGTCAGTGTACTGTGCAGACCTGAGAATGCAAGCACACGTGGAAAATATGGTCTTGGCCAGTTCCCCATCGGCCTGGTCTACACCGCCAAAACTTCAAACCAGATTAGACTTTTGAAGGCAGTTTCATAGCAAAGCAGTTTTCCCTGTCTCTGGAAGCTTCCTTAGCTCTCCTGACTGGGCACAGTCTCTGGACCCGGGACTCTTCCCACTGAGAGCTCCCAGGACACAGATCATGTTGGCAGCCCCACAGCCAAAGCTTCAGGGCAGCCGCAGAAGCGACCACCCAGCCAGCAAGTCAGATGCGCGGGGGCCAGGCACTGGACATTGGACTGAGATCACCTGTGCCTCAGGGGAAGAAGAAAACTTGGAGGCCGGCAACAGCCAGAGGGCTCCGCCCAAGCAACAGGCACTCCCTCGCTGGGGAGAGGGCTCCATCCCTTCCAGAAAGTGATACTTTGTTCTACCGTCAGGTGTGGCTGTCCCCCAGGAGCACAGCGGGGCCCAGCCCACAAACGCAGTCAGCTGAGCGGTGCCCCGGGCCCACCAAGGCCAAGGGGTCAGGTACAGGCCAGAACCCCAGGGCCCCGCTCACCACTCCGAGTTGTTGCTGAGACCAGTGAACGTGTGGGGACGTGCTCCAGGCGCGCTTTTCCTGGCAGGATTGCCGGTGTGATCAAACTACCTCACCAACACGACCCTGAACCCGGAGCCTGCCACCCAGCCGGCCTTTCGGCTATTGGTGGAAGTTGATGTTTCTCCTAAAATGCACCCTTCCCATTGTGCTCCAAACGCATGGGCTTCAAAAGCCACCAGTAAGAAGCCTTGCCCCACGCTGGAAAGAATAACAGGCTGTTGGTCTTTGGACCTTGCAGAATATGTTGGAGGGAGGTGTTCCCACAAGGTCCAGAAGCTGGAAAGCCCTGGGGTTGGGGGGACATAACGGGCCACCGGCCTCCAGCTGTGTTGGCCAAGCTGAGTATGTAGCAAGGACCCTATGTGGCATAGTTAAATAGTAGCCAAATGAATCCCCCGTAACTCATCCCGAGACCCTCTGAAAAGAGTTCTGTGCTATAGTCACAGTGGCAAGGACAAATGCCAGCAGCCTCCTCATTAGTACCACCCAGTGATAAGTCCTCCCCTGGGCACGACCCAGGGGCCATCAAGTAGCAAAGTAGCAAATGTAGCAATAAGGGGCTCCGGGCCTTAAAGGGACAGGGTCCAAATGATCCAGTCTTGGCCCTCTCCCCAGTCCCAAGGAGGGCTCAGAGCCAGCTGCTGTCAGCTGTCCAGGGAGGGCTCCTGGTCTATATACTATGCCCACTCACAGCATGATCACGGACAAGTCGGAATGGCCTTCTCATAGTGCATGTGGTTCTCATTAGTTTATTTTTCTGGAATTTGGGGATTGGACCCCAGAACCAAACATGCTGGTACAGTCTAAAAATAAATGACTTGAACCCACTCTAATCCAGCTAACTCTGTGTGGCTCCTTGGTTTGGGGGTTTATTGGGCAGGATTTATTGCTAGAAAAAAAAGATGTACCACCTCTCTTCCTTCCCCACTCCCCACCCAGCCCCGTTAATCTCACACACACACACACACACACACACACACACACACACACACACAGTCTGTTTCCCCCCTCACTCCCTAGTAGAAAGCTGAGGAAAGCCAGATCTCTGGGGTGTGGGACTCATCCTGGTAGGTTGGGACAATTGTGTCACTGGTAGGCTAGAGCCCCCAACTCTCAAGTTCTCCTTGGCTGCATGGCCTCTCTGCCCCCTTGTTTGTGCTCAGCCACAAAATCCAGTGGCCTGATGAACACCAGCAGTGACCAGACACCACTCTGATGCCCTTACATAAAGTCCCAAGATTGAAGTCTGCTACATACAGATGGTGCTCCTTACAGGGAGCCTCGGTTTCCTAAGCGACAGACAATCCCATCTCCCACTAATACTGAAGCAGCAGGGTTCTGAGAGCCTGGAAGTCAGGTTGACAAGAGCAGGACAAGAATGAGGGGAAAAGGAGCCACACACTGCTGCGATCTCTCCATTAATAACAAGGCTGGTACCTAGCAGCTCGCTCCAGTGGCAGAAACTTCGCTCCTGAAAATAGCAGTGATCTTAGAGGCATGGGAATGGGTCCTCAGTCACACCTGCATAGGAACCAACTCATCTCCCACCGCCTGGGCCACCTCCCAGAGCAGGGCTTCCTGCCCCACACAGTCAAGACCAAGTCCACACCAGCCACAGCACCTGAATTGTCAAGTCTGTAGTGTATCCCACTGTTAGGTCTTGGCCCACCCCAAAAAAGCCTTGCTTCCCTGTCCTCCTGGATCAAGTCCACCACCTCCAGGGAACCCAGAACTCCTCCTACCCAGCAGAGCCAGCTGGCTTATTTCCAGAATCTTCCTTTAACCATCTGTGTATCCTGCTGACCACCAAGAGCAGAGATCTGCTCAGGGCCAGGGTGGAGGGGGACTTGGGCTGCCAGTTTTAACACTAAGAGCTGTGCCCACCTAGGAATGTCTGTGATCCACACTGCAATCCTCTCCTCTCCGCCCCCTTTTGGGGACTTCTGACGCAAAGGGCATGTGGCTATCCCTTCCCTTGGTGCCAATTGCTCATTAGTCCCAGCTTCCAGGGGACCAACAGGCCATCTCTTAGGACCTTTTCTGGAATGTGGCAGCCTCCAAACTCTGTGGCTTGAAGAAGCAACCAGGAGGCCCTCTGAGGGGCATATCCCCCACTGGGCCACAGAGTTCTGATGGCGTGCTTTCCCTCAGTCTGTCGTCCTGAGCAGAAGTGCCCACATGATCTCCTGGCTTCCCTTTCTGGGACTTCCAGCGCATGCGGCTGGACCCCTTTCCCTGTAGCCAGCCCTTCAGCATCGCAGTGGGGTTACACGGTCTGTCTCTGACCCCGTACACCGAGGGGCAGGACTCCCTGGCCAAGGAGAAGCTACAGGGTGTGGCTTGTTCTAAAGGGGCTCAGAGTGGGGGATGTAGCTGGCATGAGCCCCCTCGGGAACAGAGCTCTCTGTTATGCTCCCGCCCCCTTTAAGCGTGGGCTCTGTCCCCCCAGGGCCCTGGAGCTAGCCTGGCCAGGTCTGGTGTATTTCAGCAGACAAAAGAGAGAAACAGCCCCTGATTGCAGAGGCCGAGCCACACATCCTCGGTTCGAGTGTTAGTTCCCTCATTTGTAAAACAGGGATAAGAATTTTAAAATCTTATGGCTGCCGTGAATGAGATGTGCCTGGCACGTAGGAAGCGCCCATGAAATGGGAGCTGGTATTAGCGATTGCTGCAACTGAGAGAGGGGCTGAGAGGCGGTGAAGGGGGAACACGGTTGCAAATCCCTTCTGGGCAGCTTTCCCTGCAGCCTGGCCCTGGACAGACAGACAGATGGTTGGCTCTTCCTGCCAGCGGGGAGGCTGTGGCTTATTGGCCAGTGCAGGTAGCAGGGAAGTCCTACCTGTATCAGGCCCCTTGCCCTCCTCTTCCTAGCTAGGACCTGGTTCCCTCGCCGTGTGTCACTGGATGGTCTCAGCGATCCCGTTAGGCCTCAGTAAGTAGCAGAGCAGAGGGCTGGGGGGGCTCTTCCTTCAGATCTTGCATGGAAAATGGAAGCGGAAGCCCACCTCCTCCATCTAGATTCCCACCTGCCTGACAGGCCTCCGTGGCTGCTTCATTGGGATTTAGATTCTGAGCTCTTGTTCGTAAATATTCCATTTCAGGCCAATGATTCAGACCTCAGACCTAGGACGCGCAGCTGGGCAAGACCTGTCCTCCGAGAATGTTCGGCATGCACACAGACACACATGTGTCTGTGGAGGGACAGGCCTTGTTCCTAAATGGCCAACCGAATGAATGAAGCCGTGTTTCCTCTTTTGCCCATTACATCACAGAAAGACTGTTTGGTGTTGGGGAAGGGTAGGAGTTGAGGCCCGGGGCATCTCTTCCTGCTTCCCTGTCCGGGACCACCCTGCCCATGAGAGTGCCTTCAGTGCAGAACCAGTGAATCATGGCACCGAGAGGGACCTTAGAGATTTTCAAGTTCCATAGTGTCTGTGTGTGTGTATGTGTTTGTGTGTGGGTGTGCACGGTTCACATTTTTGCGGGGTTTTTTTAAGATTATTATTTGAGAGAAAGAGAGAGAATGCACAAGAGGGAACGGGAACGGGGGCAGAGGGAGAAGGAGAAGCCGACTCCCCACTGAGCAGGGAGACTGACGCCAGGCTCCATCCCAGGACCCTGCGATCACGACCTGAGCCGAAGGCAGACGCTTAACCGACTGAGCCACCCAGGCGCCCCGCATTTTTGTGTTTATTGAAGTATAATTTACCTACAGTAAAATTCACTTTTTAGATACAGCATTATAAATTTTGACCAACTTACACAGTGATGTAACCACCATCAAAAATCAAGATAGAGAGTAATTCTATCACCCTCAAAAGTTCCCTTGTGACTCTTTATAATTAATCCCGTCTCCTCACTCACCTGCTCCTGGCCACTATTGATCTGTTTTCTGACCCCATAGTTCTGCCTTTTTCAGAAAGCCACATAATGGGAATCATACAGTATGTGGCCTTTTGAGTCTAGCTTCTCACTTAGCACAATGCACATTGTTGCATGTATCTGCAGAACATTCCTTGATGTTCTGTTTTTAAACGTAAGGAAACAGGCACAGAGGGGGAAGGCGGAGAGGTCAGGTAGCGGAGCAGGGCCTGGAGTCCAGGCCCCCACTCCCAGCCACCCCAAGGCTCGTTGGCCACAACTTCTTGAGTAAAAAGTCCTTTTTAAGCCCCCCAAATCCATGAGCTCCTGTCTGAGAAAGCAGATGAGGGCAGAACCTACACGCTGAGAATGCATGATTATTCATCTTCCAGAAGCTACTTCTTTGAAAGCAAAGGGAAGCAATGGTGCATATCAGAGTGAATCTTTTTTTATTCAGTTAGCAAGTAGTGCTTTGTAAACCACTACCAATAACTCTGGGGCTTTCCCAGTCCTTTTCCAAATAGATTAACACAGAATAATGAAGTGGTAAGCTATACCTGGAAGCAAAGTGCGTACACTGACCCCAGGGACATAGGGATCTAGGGTAGAGTGGTACAGCCATGAAACCCAGGCCACAAGGAAGAGATGACCTGGGGTTCTCGTGGTGAGAGACCTCAAAATCCAAAAGTTCCAAATAGTTGAAGGTTTATAAACATCATTATGAATTCATGAATTTAAATATATTTGATGTATTTCAGTCTATCACATTTATTATCTTTATTGATATCCAAAGTGTCCCATTTGGGGCAAGTAAGAGCCTCTTCAAGTTGGCTCCTGAGTCCTTTAGACATGACCTTGGAGGTCTTTGATAGCTTTGTTAACTATCTGATATGGCAAGATAATCCAGAATCATCTTGTACATTTCCTGTCTCATACCTAAGTTCCACGAGAATGAATGTCTAATGAATGCTTGGTCATAACGTCAGGGGGTCCTGTGATAGACTTTGCCTAGGGAAACTGAGTCCCGTGCCTCAAGACTATTAGAATTAAAAATTCCTTTAATAATTAACTGGCCCAGAGTCTTCATTCTACAGAAAAGGAAACAGAGGCCCAGAAATATGAGATGATTTACATAAGGTTACATGGGGCTATGGATTAAAAAACCAGGCCTCCAGAATCTTGATCCCTTATGCTTCCCACAGACCTACCTCTCCTTACATGTCCTCAACCCATCAACTCAGGCCCTTCCACTTTGCTGTGCGTGCTGGAAAGTAGACATAGAAAGTCAATGTGCCCAATTTCAAAATTTACTCTAAAGCTACAGTAATCAATACACTGTGGTACTAGTATAAGGGTAGACATATAGGTCAATGGAATAGAATTAAGAGTCTAAAAATAGATCCATACAATTATGGTCAATTGATCCTGAACAAGAGCACCAAAACAGTTTGGTGGGACAAAGAATTGTCTCTTCAACAAATGGTGCTGGAACAACTAAATAAAGTTGAAGAATGAAGTTGGACCCTGCATCACACCATATAAAAATGAATTCAAAATGGATCAAAGATACTAATACTGCAAAAGTCTTAGAGGAAAATATAGAGACAAATCTTCACGACCTTGGAACAGGCAATAGTTTCTTATATATAACACCAAAAATACAAACAATAACAACTAGGAAATTGGGCTTCATCAAAATAAAAACTTTTGTGCATCAAAGTAAGTGAAAAGATAATCCCTAGATCGGGAGAAAATATATGAGAATTACACAACTGATAGGTACTTATATCTATAGTATATATCTCTTAAAACTCAATAATAAGAAGACAACACAATTAAAAGATGGGCAAAGGATTTATATAGACATTTCTTTAAAGAAAATATGCTCAACAAACACATGAAAAGACGCTCAACACCGTAAGTCGTCAGGGAAACGCGAATCAAAACCACAATGAGATACCACTTCACACGCGCTAGGTAGGCCGTAACCAAAGACACAGATAATAGCAAGTGTTGGGGAGGATGCGAGGAAACTAGAGTTCTCATACACTGCTGGTGGGGGCGTAAAATGGTGCAGCCACTTTGGAAAGCAGTTTGGCATTTCTTCGAAAGGTCAAACATGGGATTGCCATATGACCCAGCTATTCTACTCCTGAGTATACACCCAGAAAAAATAAGAACATATGGCCATACAAAAACTTGGACATTAATACTTATAGCGCTATTCATAATAACCAAAAATGGAAATAATCCAAATGTCTGTCAACTGATAAATGCGTAAGCAAAATACGATACATCCATACAATGGACTATTATCTAGCCATAAAGAGGAATGAAGCACGGATACATAGAACAACACAGATGAGCCTTGAAAACATACTAAGCGAAAGAAGCCAGTTACAAAACACCATATATTGTATGATTCCATTTATTAGCAATGTGCAGAAAAAGCCAATCTATAGATACAGGAAGTGGGTTAGTGATTGCCTAGGGCTGGGTGGGGTAGGCCAGAAGAGGGGGCAGAAAAGTCATTGCTAATGGCTATGAGATTTCTTTCAGGGGTGATGAAAATGTTCTAAAACTGATTGTGGTGATGTTGCACTAGTCTATGAAAATACTAAAACACATTGACTTGTATACTTTAAATGAGTAAATTGTATAGTATCTGAATCACGTTACAGTAGAGGAGAGAGGGAGAATGGGAGAGGAGGAGGAGGGAGGGGAGGAGGGATGGGAGAAGGAGGCCAAAGAGGAGGAGGAAAGGAAGGAGAGAGGGTGGAAGGGAGGGAGATGAGACAGCTACAGACCAGAAAGAAATCCAAGCCTGTTTTTCTCGGTCACCAAGAGAGCAGGGCTGGTCCCCAGGGAGCGTGGGTGGAGGTAGACACAGAGGACTTTGAAATCCTACCTAGTTGCAAAGACAGGGTCAGCAGTTACCAGGTCATCCCAGAGCAAGTGGTCTGTTTCAACTGTCTCTGCCTGCTCTGGGGATTCAAGCCCTTGAGCCCCGCCTTGTAAGGAGCTAATTAAATTAGATGGATTAGTGGTCCGTGGGATAAGAGATCCACTCAATGCACTCTCCTGCTTCTAATATGAGCCTTGTTTCCCAAAGCGTTAAGCCCTAGGGACATTCAAGCTGTAAGAGAAAATGCCCTTGATGGGGTCAGAAGACTCGGGTTCTAGTCTTGGATGTGCCACCATTAGCTGTGTGGCCTTAGGCAGCTCATGGTACCTCAGGCCCCCTGAGGCAAATGTTGAAAATAAAGAATGCCAAGCCCTATGTCCAGAGGCTCCAAATCAGGAGGTTTGAGGAGGACCCCAGGAATCTCCATTTTTAGTAAGTAATCCTATCTGCACAGCAATGGAAACCATCAACAAAATAAAAAGGCAACCTACTGGGGCGCCTGGGTGGCACAGTCGTTAAGCGTCTGCCTTCGGCTCAGGGCGTGATCCCGGCGTTCTGGGATCGAGCCCCACATCAGGCTCCTCCGCTGGGAGCCTGCTTCTTCCTCTCCCACTCCCCCTGCTTGTGTTCCCTCTCTCGCTGGCTGTCTCTATCTCTGTCAAATAAATAAATAAGATCTTTAAAAAAAAAAAGCAACCTACTAAATGGGAGAAGATATTTGCAAACCATAACAGGTTAGTATCCAAAATATATGAAGAACTCACACAACTCAATAACAAAAAAAACAAACAATTTAAAAATGGACAGAGGAGCTGAACAGACATTTTTCCAATGAAGATGCACAAATGGCCAAAAGGTACGTGAAAAAGTGCTCGACATCACTCATCATAGGGCAATGCAAATCAAAACCACAATGAGATGTCCGCTCACACCTGCTAGAATGGCTATTATCCAAAAGATAAGAGATAACAAATGTTGATGAGGAGGTAGAGAAAAAGGCACCCCTGTGCACTGTTGGTGGGAATGTAAATTGGTGCAGCCACCACGAAAAACAGTATAGGTCTACCTCAAGAAATTGAAGCTAGAACTCCAAGATGATCCAGGACTTCCATGTCAGGGTGTATAGCCAAAGGAAATGAAATCATGGTCTTGAAGAGACATCTGCACGCCCATGCTCACTGCAGCATTATTCACAATAGCCAAGACATGGAAACAACTTATGTGTTCATTAATGGATGAACAGATGAAGAAAATGTGGGAGAAAAGGAGATATATAAAATAAATAATAATATAATAAAGAAAATATATATAAAATATTATTCAGCCATAAAAAAGAAGAAAATCTTGCCATTTGAGACAACATGGATGGACCTTGAGGATATTATGATAAGAGGAATAAGTTGACCAAAAAGACAAATACTGTGTGATCTCACTTATACGTGGAATCTATAAAAACCAAACTCACAGAAACAGAGAACAGATTGGTGATTGCCAGAGGCAGGGATGGGAGACGGGGGAAATGGATAAAGGTGGTCAAAAGGTACAAACTTCCAGTTATAGGAAAAATAAATTCTGGGGATTTACTGTACAGCATGGAGACTATAGTTAACAATATTGTACTGTATATTTGAAATTTGCTAAGACAGCAACTAAACTTACTGTGGTGGTCATTTTACAATATATACGTATATCAAATCATTCTGTTGTACACCTAAAGCTAATACAAGGTGATATGTTAATTAAATCTTAATAAAACTGGAGAAAATGTAATCTTAGGTGATTCTGATAACACAGTCAGATGTGATCCCTGGACTAGAGCTTCCTATGGGTCTTTCAGCCTGAGAACTGTATGGGAAGAGAGTTTGATTGAAGTTCAGAAAAGACATGTAACTCCTATCTACTTCTCTAACCAAAGATGGAGGGTAAAAGCCTGTGTGTTGCAGTCTGGCTACACCCAGAATTTCTTTAAACCAATTCCAATCCCCTCCACTGGTTCTCTGCTTGTCACCCTCACAAAACAACCAGTCCTGGGTTCCCCTTCTGGAAGACAGGTCCCTGACTTAGGGCTTAAGGATGCTTCATGTATGTGCACACACACACACACACACACACACACACACACACACACACACAGACACACACACGCAGATGTGTGTGTATGAGCCAATCTATTGTTTTTTGTTTTTTAAAGATGTTATTTATTTATTCGACAGAGATAGAGACAGCCAGCGAGAGAGGGAACACAAGCAGGGGGAGTGGGAGAGGAAGAAGCAGGCTCATAACGGAGGAGCCTGATGTGGGGCTTGATCCCATAACGCCGGGATCACGCTCCGAGCCGAAGGCAGGCGCTTAACCGCTGTGCCACCCAGGCACCCCGAGCCAATCTATTGTTAAATGCTTCTATGCATGCACGACTTTGCCAACAGGAACCCACTGAGCCTGCAGAGGAATCCATCAGGTCAGAAACGAGGGGAAGACATTGGGGTCAAACCAAACAATAAATTACAAACTGGATCAGTGGCTCTTCCTCTAGTTCCACTGTGGAAGCATATTATTAGCTCTCTGGACATGCCCAGTGGCTGGCAACATCCACACACATGAACACACACACAACATTCACAAGGCCCCTCTGCGGTCAGCCATTAAGCAGAGGTGACCTTGATACTTCTCACTCCTAAGCCTTTAGCACTAAGGCTCGTGACTGCGCTCGGGAGTCTGAGCTTTGGGCTGGAGAAAACCAACTTTCCCTTTGGCTCTCCTACATGGTGCCAGCTGGCAAGCCCACAGAACTTATGCCAGTTCACTCGCGCAGTGTTCCGGGCCATTCCCCAGTTCCCTGCTGCCCCTCCCACCCCCTCCACAACCCAGCCTCATGTTATCAGAACAGGAAAGACCACCCAGCAGCTGGCCCCCCAGAGGAAGGAGGAACTGGCAGAAGGCAGGAGTGCCTCTCCCCCAAAGAAGCTAGATCGAATGAGGCAGGATTTGGTAGCTGACCTGACAAATGACCCAGGGGGGCAGTTCTAATGGAAGGCACATCCGGGGACAATTATGTCTATAAATATTTATTGACATTGGTCATGTGACAGGCATTGTGCTAGCTGCTTAGATTATGGGTAAAAGTGGTCCTTGTCCTCAAAGACCACACCTTCTAGAAGATAAAGACATGTAACCAACCACCTGGGACACAGGGCAGAGAGGCACAACTACACATAAAATGCAACTATTCCTACGTAGGAGGAAGACAGGACGAGGGTGGCATGAAAACTTCTGGCCTGTTTAGGGAGCAGTGAGTGGAGCCCATGACTGGAGCGTGCAGAATATGGAGGCCTGCAATGAGGGTGAAGGAAGAAGAAATGTCAGAGCTACAGACCAAAGAGAGGCATCACGATGACTCAAACCAGGGCGAGGCCTGGCAGTGAAGGAGAGAGGGGACAGACTCACGAGATGCTGGGGGAGAGTATAAAGCCCCACGGTAACCCAATGAATATGGGGGTTGGACAGGGCGAGATGAGTGAAGGATGTTTCAGAGGACTCAGGTCAGGATGGAAGAAGGCTGTGGGGTCAGTAGACCTCAAACCTGGTCCAAGGGGGCATGTGGAAAAGGCTGGCAGGCTGGGAGCAGGCCTCCTGAGAACAAAGGCAGTGAGGGAGAGGAGGTGGTGTTTGAAAGGGCGTTTCAGACTGTATTATTTCAGAGGTGGAGCAATTTGGGGTCTGGCCATGGGGGTAGTGGAACTGGAGAGGAGGAGGCCGGCCAAAGTGGAGGAGGTGAAGGTCGTCCCAGTGGATGTTGAGGCCATTGGGATGACAGCAGGAGGCGGAACGGGGGAACAGCATAGAAGGTGGGGACTAGAGTCCTATCCTAGGGGACTATGGAGAGGTGACCTGGAGGTGCATAGATGGGGCACTGAGGATGAGGAGAGGACAGACTACCAGCTGATGTTCCTCCCGATGGAGAAGGGCTCCTGAGCAGAGTTCACCGGTCAGTGGTCTAGAGACAGCAGTGAGAGGAGATGGGCCTGTGTGCCTCCAGCTTCATCCAGATTGCCCTCAGAAGTGCAGCTGGGATGAAACATCCTCCCCCGTCCCCATCACTTCTAGAAAGAAAAGCCAATCCCATTTGGAAGCCGATGCTGCGTGCGGTGCTCTGCATAGAGTGAACCCCAGGCTGGATGACTTCTGCTCTCACACCTCATTTCCATCTGCCCTGTATCACTGTGGGAAGGGGTGTAGAATGGCTGGGAGCTCCCCGTCCTGGTCTTCAAGGGCCATCTGGTGGGACTGCCTCTCCAGAAAGCAGTCTGATAACAGTATTCCTTTAATTTTTTAATCATCAGAGCCCTCTGTGGGGCTCAAGGTAAACTGGCTCTTACCAAATTCCAGTCTCCATTGAATATGGCTAAGGAAAGACTCTCCTTTGTTTGTGGCTCTCCTGTCACCTTTTTGCTTTCCTTTTCACAGAAGCAATAGATTTTATTCTCCCAGTTTTCCTATTTAGGGCATTTCCTCCAAGTCCTATAAAACCAGTTTAGATATGTCTCTGTTTGGCCACATAAAGGTGGGCGCCTACACACACAGGCCTGTCACATACGGAGTTCCCAAGAACAAAGAGAGATCCTGTTGTTCTCTTCCCCCAAAAGTGCATACAGAGTCTTCATCCAACAGCATCATCCTGGAACCCATAATAGAAATAAAATAAAAGATAATGATTTATAGCAGAAGGATCCAGGTCTCCAACACAGTAAGGCCATTCCTTTAGTGCACCATTAAAGCGCCAGATGGGTTAGGATAGATCTGTAATTTCATAGAATGTTTTCTGCACCTTGAAGCATAAGCCCTTTTGTTGGTTTTAACCATTTGGAACAGAACTGTTTGCAGAAATGTCATCAAAACAAGTATCCGTGATGACACAGCTCTGTGAGACGGCACAGCCACGAGAGCCGTGCTGTGGTCCCAGGACACACACAGCCTTGCAGAGTAGGAATCTGTCAATCTGGGGTTCTCAGCATGATGCATCCAAGGCTGCCCTCTTCCGGGCCCTCAGCGCTCCTAACCTGCTCCACTGTCCCTTGGGAAGAATGAGTGATCTTCAGAGGAACTCTGAAATCATGCAACTTTCATTAGTAATATTAATTTACACCAAATTCTACATCCACGGCCTGGTTTGAGAGCCCAAGGCCCTGAAATGCCTTCTGTATGTCTTTCAGGTGAATAAATACAAAGGCTTGTGACAGCATTGACCTCTGTTGCAGAGACCTCTTCCCTCTTCTTTCTGGAACTTTTAGTGCCATCTGAAGAGTCAGGCTGCTGGTGGAGGGCGCCCAGGCTCACGAGGCTGAACCCCTCATTTTGTTTATTAAAGTCATCTTCATGCACACCTGCACTGATGTCCCCAAAGGGGGGCTGTAACAGGCAGGGGTATTATTGATACCAACGACGGGGGCCCTACGCTGTCTCTAACTCGGGGTGATACCAAAGCTATGAATAATTTTCTCTTGCCCAGAATTCTAAATTCAGATCCATATGAAATTCATACCTCTATGGAATATTTCTGAACAAATACATTGAAAATTTGCAATGTTATCTGTTAAGGGTGGTCTACGGTGCCTCGATGCTGGATATCTGAGCAAATCTCTCAAAGAAGAAACAGTTCTCTACGAGGAAACATGGCCCGGGTTCTACATTCCTGTAGCATTCACCAGCTCTCAGCACTTACTTCTTCCCTCGCTCTCCCACCTCTCCTACCTCCACCGTTGACCGCTTTTGACCCTGCCTCTGAAAAGCACACACATTTACCACAGCTCCGTTTCTTATCATGTCAAGGCAATCGTTGAAATGTCACCAGGAAACATCATTATAATTTGAAGAAAGCTGAGTTAGTTTGCCCACGAACGTAATAACAACACACCCAAGGAGATGTGTTTCCATGCCACACACCTGTCTGAACCGTGACACTAGATCTCCAGGTACACAGGCCAACCCCAAGCACCGCCTCCCACTCAAGTCTGAAAGGTGACTTAAGTCTCCCAGTGTCCTTGGAAGAAGCCCAGTGCAGCCCCCAGCGCAGAAAGCCGCTTCCTCTTGTCACTGCTATTTCCAGATCTGAGGGACAGGGGAACAGCTCAGATTAGTGGCTATCTAACCCAGGCCATCAGCCCCAGGAATAGATAGGCATTGCTTTCAAAACCTGAATCACGTCTCACTTGAAATAGAGGAAGAAGTTGGAGTGTGTCACCTTCAAGGCACGCACGGAGGCTTTCTGAGCGGTCTGGGCGTTGGCACGGGCTGGACGCCTCTCCTGTCCCTCCAGGGGTTGGAGCCCTTGCACTCCGCACTGCCTCGGCTCTCACAGCAAGCAGCTGAAATGAGCTACACCTTACACCTGGAAGCTGACTCAGGGCTTGTGTACGTCTCCCTTCGACCCTGGAAGCCAATAGCCAAGCTACCTGCTCTAACCATTACAGCTTCATTCTGCTCATTTGAGAGATCCTCATTTTACTTATTTGGGAAAAAAAAAAAAACCACTCTGAGTGTTTCTTTGGCTTGGGAAGACCTTCACGGGCTTCTGACAGCCCTGTCCTCCTCTTCCCAGATGACTGCCTCTCTTAGTGATACTCCGCCACCCCACCTCCCAACAGCCCGCAGCCAACCTTGACTGCCCCTCCTGCAGCCTCCAGCCCCACTGGACATCGAGTCCTGCCAGTTCTGCTGCGCTCCATCCTTACCGCCTCTGCCTGAGCTGAGGGGCAGAGCTTGACCTTGACTGTTTGCGGGAACATCCTGGTCTCCGGTCAATAGCCAGCAGCACTATCAACATACACCCATTTCCTGCTTAAAACATCTCAGTGTCTCCATTGCCATCAGAGTTCACTGAGCCCCATCGCGTGGTGCGTATTACGCGCTCATGACATGTCAGGCTAGTGTCAAGGATGGAAAGGTGTCCAAGGCGGAGTCTGTGCCCTTGAAGAGTTCCCAGGAGTCTGCCGGGGGGCACAGGCACATAAATGAATACGGCTTCATGTGAAAAACACTAAAGTGAAAGGAAGTATAAAATATTTTGGAATACTGGGGGCCAGAGGTTGGAAGAAACTACAGAAGATGGGTGATACTTGGCCTGAGGCATAAGGGGTAAGTAGGCATCTGCCAAGGGGGACCCTGATGAAAGGGTTGCTGAGGGATCTTTCAGGAAAGGAAATGACGTGGCCAAAAGTGCCGGATTACAGAAACCCCTGAGTGGGCTTCTGAACAGGTAATCACTGTCCCTGGCTATCACTGTCATGTGCCATATATACCGTGTCTAGCAGACCATCAATATTAGGCCAGAGGGCAGCACTCTGGTTGGCCGCTACACCAGGCAGGGAGCCCGTCATCCAAGTAACAAACCCAATTCAGAATGCACCCTACAGACGTACTGAGAGGCTGAGGACTTGTCTAGCCCCGATGCCCAGAGACACTACGGGGAAGCATATGGACCCGCCTTCAGTGACATCTCTTGGGTAGGCTTTCCTATAGCCCCAGGATAACGACAGCCAGTGACAATGACCAGCCCCACTGATGTCCTAGAGACTCATCCCTTAGAATGCTGGTTGCTCGGCCCTAACCGAGGGCCACCCGAGACCAACAATGTACAGTCAGGACCGCTGTCTCTGACTACAGAGCGCTCATGGTCTCAGGGCCAGATGAGACCCATCAGAGCCAGGAGCCAGCAAGCAGGCTGCAGTGGCGTGCCCAGCTGCAGCTCGGAGCAGTGATGCAGCCCCTCAGAGAGCAAGTCAGCTCGTGTGGACCAGAGTCACCAGAGACGGGTTCAAGGAGCCGGTGGGTGGGGCATGAGCTGCACCACGGAGCTTGGGGGGGATCTGGACTAGAAGAGAAGGGGCAAAGAGCAAGCTGGGGGAACACTATCAGCCACCCCCCGAACCTGGACACCTAGGTCCTTAGAACAGGAAAATGACAACTTGCCACTCCTGCGTCCAGATTCTTAACCATCACAAAAACCCTCTCACGACCGCAGCCATCCGGGCTCACCGCTAACTGGGTGCTGTCAGGGCAAGAGAAAAGCGCTGAATGGAAAGACTGTCCGGCAGACACAAATCCCTCTCTGTGCTGCCTCTGGCAGTAACACCTTTCTCTGAGAGGCCAGTATCCTAAATCTTAAAACATTTTGTCTTTGGGACTCAGGAGACAACCCTTCCCCTGACCCTGTATCTCAGCAAAAATGTCATCCCCACCCAGGGTGACGGTTTTGCCCTGCAGGACAGAAGCAATCAGTCTCCATCGTCGGCATCCATATTCATGGCCATGGTTCACGTTCTGACCTGTAGCCCTGTGTGGGATGTCAGCCTGGGAGCCGGCACTGATGGTCCCCAGAAGTGTACTTCAGGAATTAGCCCACAGCCATCTGCCTCTCCTCCCAGTAACTCGGGCCCTGGGAGAAATAAACAGCTGTTGTCACTGCGGTCCCAGAGAAGCATGAAATAGGGCAAGGAGGAAGGGAGGCGGGAACTTGCAGAGCCAAGGCCGCTCCTGAGAGTGTTTGAAGGTTATTAGTGTGGCTATAATCAGGCCATTAGCCAAATGCAGGTGGAAAATGAAGTGGTTTTGAAATTGCTTTCCAGAGAAAGAAGGGTCTGTGTTCGTATAATCTATGCATGCGATCTCTTTCAAGTAGCTCTTCTGCTGCCTACATGACCAAGGAGCTAGGACTCGGGTCTCCAGCTAACCACAGGCAGAACTAGCCACCCCTCTGGCCCTCAGAAGAGATCCCGGCATGTCAGGGCGTGCCCGCTAACACCCTGCCCTCGACCTCTTCCACCTGCCCCATGTGAGTGAGTGCAAGCTGTGAGTCCCCTCCTCAGACTCCCAGTGCAGGTCCAGAGCAGAAATACTTCCTCTGAGTTCGCAGGCAGCGGCCTCCTTCTGCCTCCCCCAGGGCAGGCAGTGTCTAGTGGCCAGTGCCCAGTGTGGCCATCCCATCCCCTTCGGGCTTCCCAAGGAGAAGCAGCCTCATTTCTAAGAGCGGCTTCTTGATGACAGAAGGGTCCTCCGAGTCCCTGTAGCTGAAGCCTCTTGCCCAGATCCTTCTTCGACACTGAGCAGACCCAGGCCTCCTTCCGAGGCTGAAGAAGAGGAAAGGGTGTTCCCACCTGCTCCTCCCTGAGGTGCCTTGGCAATGTTCGTGACATCCCCAGCCATCCATTTCCTCGAGCCTAAAGCAGGAGTCCTATTCTTTCCTTCTGCCCTGTACAACCCATCGGCGACAAAGTCTGTTTTTGGATCTCGTCAGCCACCATCCTCCTTCCCATTCCATTCCAGTTGTTTCCCACCGCCACAGCCTAACCAGGCCCTCTGCATGCAATTCAGCTGCAATCATGTCCCACGGATTTCAGGTCTGACCCTCTGACGCCTCCAATCCATCCTTTCAGAGCTCTCCGTGTGCTTCGGGTGGTGTCCCAAAGCCTCATCTGCGCCTGTGCGGCGGCCAGACGGAGACCGCTCCCGGCAGGCTGGGAGTTCTGCTTTCTCTCACCAGCAGGCTTCACACACGCTGCCGCCTGTGCCTGGAATGCTTTCCCTTCTCCTCCCTCCTCACTAAATCGGATTTCTCTCTCGGAGCTTGGCTCAGGTTCCACCCCACTCCAGAAGCCTCCTCTGATCCCCCTTTCCCCCAAGTTTGGGATAAGGGCCCCCTTTTTATGAGTGCAGTATATTATCCGTACATCTATCTCCCTTGCCCATCTGGGCTCCTTCCAGGCAAGGATGCTGTTGTAGTCAACTTTGGACCCCCTACGCCTCTACAGCATGTAACAGTTAAAAAGCATTTCAAAAGCATCAAATGGTTGAATTCATGAAAGAACAAATAAAATAATGGAGGAGGTTGCAAAGCGCCCAATGACCCAATGGGACACTATCTTGTTGAGTATGTGGGGGGGTTGCGATAGCAGAACCACGTGTGCAAATCCCACACGCGGAACTAAGGAATGTTTTCAAATGGAGTCCCTTCAGCTTCACCTGGAGACTTCCCTGCACTTTGGACCGGTGTAATCCCCCAGCCCCATCCAATGAAACGTGCTGGCTCTTGGTTCTGTGAGTCTTATCACTGACCCAAGGAACAACGTTTGTGATTGTCCCATAGCATAGCCTGACCAGGTGTTGGATGAATGACTTGGCTACAATGCAAGCACTAGGAGCCTACCATGGGAAAGTTCCCCTACCATGGGAAATCTGATGCACCAGGATGTGCTTTTTCACCCCAGGTTAGGTAAAATAACCTTGACCTTGACCTTAGCTGCTCTCTTCAGAGTGGGTTGATG
Organism: Ursus arctos; assembly: GCF_023065955.2. Taxonomy (NCBI): domain Eukaryota; kingdom Metazoa; phylum Chordata; class Mammalia; order Carnivora; family Ursidae; genus Ursus; species Ursus arctos. The sequence continues at coordinate 28,173,247 of NW_026622930.1, read as the reverse complement.
GGAGCAATGAAAGAACACAACCTTCTGGGCTGACGTTTGTTGGTTTCATGAATAAGGGAGAGGAGGCCAATTGAATCACAGTCTGATTCACAAAGTGGAAACTGCTCTGTCTGGCTCAGCCTTCTTCTTGGGCCAGTTTTTCTGTCAATCCTCCTTGGTGCCCCAGCCCTCCTCTGGTCTCTTTCACAAGCCGGCAGATGTATTTGATGCAATGCTGGCAAAATGACATACAGATGGTTACCCATATGGTGCCAGTTTGGACCTGACTCCTGGAGAAAATTCTGGAAGCCCACTCAGCTATGAAGGACACCCACCAGCTTCCTGCCCTAGGTCCAAAGCTGACTGCTCACGGGGACACAGGTGGGAAGCAGGTGTTTCACATAAATGGACTACCCTCTGCTCATCACCACCAATCAAGCCAGTGGTGCAGGGGAAAGCAAAATGAGAAAGAATCATCATCCAAGAGGTGAAATGACTGGTGGCCAATGAAGAGATGGTCTGGATTCACACAGCATAAATGGCCATATTTCAGGCAGGCTTTGTTTCAGAGAATGCCAGAAACTTGGAGACAAAGGCTTCGAGGACTTCAGATTTAATTCCAGCTGATACAATATCTGGGGGTGCTCGGTCTAACAAATTCCATCTAAGAAATGTCCACAGCAGACAAAGAACAGATTCATTCAGTCAATTGTTCGGAGTTACCTACCATGTGCCAGGCACTGTTCTGGATGCTAGGGACAGAAAGGCGAGCAATTTCCATAAGGACCCTCCATTTTAGAGACTTACATTCCCTTTGGGGGAGGACAGAGATACAAATAAGAATATGTCAGATCGCACTAAGTGCTGTGCAGAAAGGCAAATAGAGTGATGTGATAACAAAGAAGTGGGTGGTACTTTAGACTGGGTGACTAAGAGGTCCTTTTGGAAAAGCTGACATTTGAAGGTACAGTCTGAATGACAAGGAGGAACCAGCTACCACACAGGCATCAAGGGAATGACAAATGCAGAAGCCCAAGGTGAGACAGACATGCTCAGCTAACCCCAGAGCACTAATGACTCCCAAATTTACACTTGCAGCCTACACACTGATTTTGAAATTGAGTCTCAGCCCCTGAAGTCTCAGGAGGTTCAAGCTCAACTTTTCCAAAGGTGAACTCATGGTCTCCCTCCCGAACCACCTCCACTTTCTGTAGTCTACATATCAGTGAATGATGTCACCATCCACGCTGCTCACAAGCCAAGGGGTTGGATGTCATCCGCTGCAGGTTTGGGTTTCCCATGAAACAGCCTCTTAGATGAAGATTAGCATAAGGAAATGTGCTATAAAGTGCTTTTGGGATGCCCACCTGTGGAAAGGAAGGGAGGAAAGCAGGATTGGAAAAAGAAGATGTTGAGCTGCAGTGAAGTGTAAACCTAGGCTTCAGCCAACCCCAAGGGGGCTCTGAATCTGTGACGGCCCTCAGAGTTGTGTCAGGGTGGGACAAAGGGCCTCAGAGTTGTGTCAGGGTGGGACAAAGGGCCTCAGAGTTGTGTCAGGGTGGGACAAAGGGCCTCAGAGTTGTGTCAGGGTGGGACAAAGGGCCTCAGAGTTGTGTCAGGGTGGGACAAAGGGCCTCAGAGTTGTGTCAAGGTGGGACAAAGGACCTGGGATGTGGATTTTGTACCCTGATGTCAACCCAGCACTTAATGTAGGCTGTCCATGTGGCCCTGGACAAGATAACTGTCCACAGCTGAGGGCAATTCTTCCAGGGGCTGGAGGTGTAAGTCCATCAGTCTTGAGAGATTCAGGTAACACCTCAAAACATCTACTTCTCAAAACATCTACTTCTCCCTTTGCTTCATTCCCACCATCCTATAGAGATGAGACCTGTCCTGGGTCTGGGGGGGTGGAGTCTAAATTGTATACATCTCTCCCACCTAGCCCATCCTCCCTTTCCGCCTTGCACTAGTTCAAGTCTCAAAATTTCTTATCTGGACTAGCTCTTCAACCTGCTCTCCTTGGCCGCCTCCAGTCTAAGTCCACATGGTTTCCATGTGGCCATCTTATTTTTCTAAGACATAAATCTAAGCCCACTATTCTACCATTTAAAACTCTTCAAAAGCAATCTTCAGAATAAAATCTGAATTCTCTTCAGGATGAAATCCAAATTTCAGATCACAGATTTTCAGATCCTTCATGATCTGACCCTACTGACGCCTCTGTCCTTATCTCTCCCCACCCCCACCCCAGACTCTATGCTTCAGCCTTTCTGCATGAGTCTTGTATTCTCCAAGTTTTCCTTTGCACATGTGGCTCTTTGGCCAGGAAGGTCTTTCCAATCTCCACCCTCTCTGACTTTTGGGACTCACTGCAGTGCTCAATCCTAAAACAATAACCACCATGATCCATCCCACTACCCCAACACTGCCAGGTCATCTTAGCCTTCCCTCTATCCCAGGATTCACAGCTCTCTCATAATAACCTGATGCCTTGTCCCCCTTCCCTGTGATTCAGCAAGATCCCTAAGAATAGAGACTATATCATGTTGTTTATAGTATCCCAAATACTATCACAGTGCATGGCACATAATAGACACTCAGTAATCAATTAGTCAATCAATGAGAATAAGAGAAGTTAGTAAAGTTGTCTGGGTTTTTTTTTAAGATTTTATTTATTCATTTGAGAGAGACAGACAGAGATAGCGAGAGAGAGCATGAGCGAGGAGAAGAGGGAGAAGCAAGCTCCCCCCCTGAGTGGGGAACCTGACTTGGGACCCAATCCCAGGACCCCGGGATCATGGCCTGATCTGAAGGCAGATGCTTAACCTACTGAGCCACCCAGGCGCCCTGTCTAACTATTTAATACCAAAACGAGGTACGCTAAGGAGTTCATCTACCCAAGAGGGATGTAATAGCTACAAGGATGGAGAGAGTGAATCCTCACACCCCGGCAACAGCCTCCACAGAGCGTAAGGATGGTGTGCAGCCATGAGAGCCCTTTATCCCTGAGCATGGTTCTCACATAAGCTGAGGGTCAGCCATGTCTATGTATTTCTGGTAAGCTGGTGGACATGTCCATAAGAAGCCCACCATGACTCACCTCATAGTCATGCCAAACCCCTTCTCACATGCCTTCCTGCACTACAGAGACTGAGAACAGAAAACCACATCCATTTCCAGACTTCATGTGACCTACTTTCTACCAAGCAGACACACCCATCAGATAGTCAGAAAGTGGAAATGAGTAACATGAGGTGACAGCCACGTGCCGCAAGACCAGAACTGGGGACACAGGTGTTTGGTTCTTTGTAGAAGCTGTGGTAGAAATTCTGCTGCTGGGGCCCTGTCTCAGAACTAATGAAATGGATGCAGTTGGGCCCAGCAGTGGGCTTCTGCTCCAACAGTCAGGCATTTCTCCTGGCTGGTCTCCTGACCTTTGGCAACCTCAACCCCATACCTTATAATAAATCCATTTATCCTTGAGCTAGGACATGAACAATACATTCATTTACAAGGAGGCCTGTGGATTCTCCTTGGAAACGGTTCATTCTAGGGGGAGAAGCAGCCAGATGTGATGAACTTAACTCAGCAGCAGAGTCTCTGTCATCAGAAGGATAATTCTGTCATTCACATGCCTCTCCTGGCCCAGTGCATAAAGACTTCTATCGGAATTCCCTTAAGTACAGGAGAACTGTCAGCAAAAATAGAACCGTGGACTAATAATATGGAAAACACTGAGTCACAGCCAGCCCTGCTTGGCCACTCCCTCTCTAACAGAGTAAAAAGATGGATTCTGCTCCGCTTGCCTTCAAATTATTTTGCAACTAAGGCATCCCGAAGGCTTCAATGAGAGGGGGACATCATCACCACCAAGGGCTAGTAGTGCCTGGTCAGATGACCAGTGGGAGGCCCCCAGCTGGAGCAGTGGTTATGCTAGAAAGGGGAGGCCTTGTTTGTGAACTCCAATACAACTCTCCCTGGGTTCTCCCAGAATATCTGGGCAGAGGAACATGTTGAGGTGCAGGCGTAAGACGCTATTTTGGACCCCGATAATACTGGAGGAGCTCTCATCTGTGAGCCCCTGGGAGTTCCCAGAGATACGTGGGGAGGACTCGTTGGTGGGCTTATGTACGGGGCTTCTCAGGGACTCCCGTGAGTGTTGTCAGGAACACATGGGGGACCTGTCCTTGGAACTCCCAGAAGGACCAGGCAAGGACGATGGTTGGTGAACACATAAGAGACACCTCAGTGTCTCCCACCTCTATACTGGAATACTTATCGAGAGAATGAATGAGACACTCCTGGGCTCAAAATATTCCTGGGAGCATTCTGCATGACCAGATTGACGCAAAACCCAGTGAAATTTAAGGATTACAACTCATGTGATGTTCTTTTTCCCCACAGGCCTGGGGGCATTTTCACATTCATTTTGGTTACTGAGCATTGCACCCCATCCCCCCTCCTGAGAGACAAACTTATTATTTAGGTCTGGCAAATCTTTTGTTGTGGTCACTATCAAAACTTGTGGGCCTGGGAGCCATTTTGACCCTGTCTGGTGACCTTGCAGAGTACTGCTGTGCTCCATCAGGCAACAAAGTTACAATTTAACTCCCAGAAAGCTTTTGTCCCTCCTTCTTGGGACCCCCTCAGTGTTGCCCTCTTGCTATTCACAGAAAGAAATGGGAGCTTTCCGGAACCAGTTGGCCTGTGTGAAGAAAAGAGCGTGCAGGGTCTCTGGATTTCCCAGGGTGCCCCACTTAGTCAGCTGCCAGCCCAATTCCCTCCTTCCCTACCTCCAACACTGAACACTTCCGCCCACTGCAACTTCTTTGCAGAGTTGGGAAACGTGCCCCGAAAGGCATCTGAGAACGAAAGATATGAATAAACAGTTCGCAGAGGAGGAGAAACAAATGACTACTGAACACTTGGAAAGGTGTCCAACCACACTAATAATTTAAGAAATGTTGCTTAAAACCAGCTACCATTTCCACCCATTAAATTAGCAGACTTTTTTTTTTTTTCAAATAAGGATACCTAGAGCTGGCAACAGTGGTGTAAAGTGGGGGTTTTATCTTCTCCTGGTGACACTTGAAATTGGCACAAACTTTTGGGGAAGCCATCTGGCAGTACATATCAAAAGCCCTTCATATGTTCTACGCTTTGACCTTGTTACTCTGCTCCTATAAATCTATCTTCAGGAACAAACCAGATTTCTGCAAGAGGACACGCACTGAGCAATCACAAAACAAAAGTGGAAACATAAATGTTCAACAGCAAAAACTGTTAAATAAATAATGGTACGTGTGGTGGCAGAATCTTAAGAAATATTAAATATCATGTTTTCAAACAAAGTAATCACATGAAGAACTTCTTATGATACAATAATAAGTGGGGGAAACACAGCGTTTAAAGACACATAGGGACTGTCTGACCAAAGACCAGACTCTAAAACATAAAACAACTTCCCAACAAAATAAGATGATCACCCAGTTAAAACGTGAGCTTAAGGTTTAAAGACATGTCACCAAAAAAAGGCATGCAGATGACCAAAGCACATGAAGAACTGACCCCCATCAGTAGTCATCAGAGAAATCCAAATAGAACCAATAAGCTAACACTACGCACTCACCAGAATGTCTACAATCAAAAGGGGGAGTAAGCACTAGGTATTGCAAAGACTTGGAGCAAATGGAACTCTTGCGCACTGCTGGTGAGAGTTGAAAATAGTTCAACGACTTCAGAGAATGGTTTGGCAGGTTCTCATAAAGTTAAACATGCTCTTACCCCATCATCCGGCAACCCCACTCCTAGGTATGGAACCAAGAAAAATAAAAATATATGTGCACAAAACTTGGATATGAACATTCATCATCACTTCATCAACATGGGCAACGATCCAAACGCTCTCCTACGGGAGGATGAGTAAGCAAACCGTGGCTCCTGTAAATAACAGAATATTACTTAGCAACAAAAAGAACAAACTGGTGATTTGTACAACAATCTGGAAGAATCTCAAAAACATGATTCCAGGAAAAAGAAGCCAGACACAAAGTGAACATACTGTGTGCTCCATGTATATAAAATCCCAGAACAGACAAAACTAGTAGTTTCTTGGGACTGGGTGAGGAAGGGGACGCAGGGATTGACAGGAGACGAACAAAGGAACATTTCGGGGATGGAAATGTACTACATCTTAACTGTGCTGCGCTTTTTCAAACTCTGTGAGCTATACACGTAAAAGGGGGGCATTTTATTTTATTTTGTCTCAATAAAATTTCTTTTGTTTAAAAATATGTTATAGAGACTTCTGGTATAAAACAGCACATTAACTATATGCATCTCTTTGAGACCCCACTACATGAGAGTAAAGAAAAAAAGAGCAAGTAGGGGGCTCCACTTCAAAAGACTTGGCCAGGTTGGAAATTGGCTGGACAGGTGGTAACTGACCCAGTGGGGTGATGAGTCCCTCAGCCTAGAGCACATTCACTGGGTGATTTGGCCAAAGGAAGAAGGCTGGCACTCAGAAATGTCCATGTGAATCAGGGCAGGAGCGAGACCAGGGAGGGACTGCGGAAGGTATCACTGAATATCTGTAGATGGGACAGTCTTCCTATACTGTGCTGTGGCACAGAAAGCAGTCAAGTGCCCCTACACCACCTGCAATAAGACACCAGTATGTTCCATTCTTAAACACACACACACACACACACACACACACACAGATGTATCAGTATAGAAGACCCAGATTATAGGAACCCTCCAAGAAAGTAAATCAAAATTATAGAGGACAGAAAAAATAAGGAAATCAAGACTCAATCCGGAAACTCCAGGTAGTAGTATTCCAGGGAGAACAGAGAAAATACAGGGAAGACATTATCAAAGAAATAATACAACAAAACTTCCCAGAGCTGAAGGACATGAGCCTCTGGAATAAAAAGACCCCTCAAATGCCTAGCACAATGACTGGAAAACCACCTGTACTTGGTACATGATTGAAAATTTTGGAATCCTAGGGATGAGGAGAAAATCCTGAAAGTTTCCAGGGTGTAAAAAAAAAAAAATACATCTGTAAGGGACTCAGAACCAGGCTGGCCTTAGGTTTCTCATAAGCAATGAGGGTGATGATTTCAAAGTTCTGAGAGCACATTGTCTTGAATCTAGAATCCCATACCCAACAAAAGCACCAATCAAGTGTTACAGTGGAATACTGGAGGACTCAAAAAATTTACCTGCTTCACACCAAATTTCTGAAAGTTACCTAATGGACTGCTACCAAACAGAAACCTAGAAGATACTGATCCACAGACAGTGTCAATCACAGCAAGACAGAGAACCCGGGAGCAGAGCCTCTGGAGAGCAACATACTTACTGGCTTACCTGATTGGATGAAAAATTGGGGGTAAAATGGCAAATTCAATAAAGATAAAGCAAAGGGACAAGGAAAACCTAGGCAAAAACAGCTGTTCAAACAGCAAATGCACCGTCAGGGTACTGCTCGGCCCTGCAGGAGCCACGGTGACACAGCCACAGTGACATAAACACTTTTTATCGATTCTTAGCTTTCCAGAAGAATCTTTAGAAAAGATGGAAAACTTAATGGTTGCATGTGGAACACTATGGAAAAGCTAACATACTGCAGACCATGCAGTCGATCCTTGGGTTCCGGGAAAGGGACCTGAGAAAGGGCGGGCTGCTGGGGAGTGTTACTATCCTCCCTGTAGAACATGAAGGGTCAAAGTAACTGTAGAGTTGATAGAACAAGATTAAAAAGATGTGAGTTTGTTGCTTGTAATGAAAAGTAACCAGTAGGGGAATTATCACCATGGAGGAGATGGGGACAGAGAAGCCACATCATGAGAGCAGGAAGTCTAGGGGATAATGTCTAACACTGATAAGCAGGAAACCGTGGTAGACCCATGTCAACTGGAGACACAGGCTGACATAACCACCAGAAGAAAATACCAGAAGGGCTCAAAGCAGCTGCCTCTGAGGATCGGGACTAGGGATGGAAGGAGGTCAACAGCAGGACTGCTCTCCATCCTAAATTCTTCTTTTCTTGCCATTTTTATTTAATCCTGTGTACATATTACTTCCCTGATTTTAAAAAAACACATAAAAGACCTGTAAACAGCATACAGTTGCCAATATTCTAAAACATGCACAAATAAGTTCATAGAAAAAAGACTTGAAGGAAATACAGTAGCTGTGTCTGGGCGGAAGCTGTGTTACGCTATTTAGCTGCTTCTTTCTACTCTTCCACTTTCCCAAATTTCCTATAATGAGCATCCATTGTATTTTTAGAAACAGAAAAAAAGTTATATAAAAAATCGTAACAATGTTTAGAAACCAGTTTTACATGATACTGGAAACGAAGTGAAGGAAACAAAATTGAATATAAAAATAAATTTAATTATTTAAAACAATGAAAGTAGAGAGATTTAAGAAAATATTGACAGTAATTACCTTGGTAGTAGTGCTATGGGTGATTTTTCTCATCTTATCTTTCCTTTTTGTCCCCAGTATATATTTTTCGTAATAGCGTATTAAACCAGGTTTGGCTGGAGAACTAAATTTCATCTTTCCATTGCCTTCAGACCAAATTAATTATGTAACGCCTCTGTGTGGCGCTAACACCCAGAAGGCCCCGGATGAGCACCTGCGGCATTAACGGAACTAAATGTAGAGGAGGTTCTCTGGTTTCTGCTTCTAACTAAGCCAGTGGGCCTCAGCAACTCAGCATTTACCTGGTGCCTGCTGTGTCCAGTGACCTGAGGGAGAGGCTGCGTGGGTGCGGGATGTGAAGAGTGCTGGCCATGTGGCAGACCAGTCTGCAGAAGAGAAGAAACACTCACATGTAAAACAGATGGAAAGCTTGCCCATAGCTACAGCGAATGGTACATCGAGGCTGAAGGGGTGGGTATCCTTGGAAATCCTCGGTGGTGGCATCGTCAATGGCAGCCTCTCCTCTCCCCTCCTGCTTCTCCTCCCCCCTCCTGCTTCTCCTCCCAATGCCCGCTTCCCCTTCTGCCACCTAAAACCAACACAGGCCCTGGGAAGCCAGTTCTCCCCCTCCTCCACAGCCCCAGGAGGTTAAGAGTCCTCCAAATGTCTGAGACAAGAATGGAAAGCAACAAAAACACCTGGGCAGCTAGGTGTTGACTCCAGGGGAGCTAGGCTTAATCCGTCTTCCTATGGAGAAGCGAAGAAGCCAATAAGAAGAATAAGTAATAAAGAGTACACCGAGCTGTCTCTGAAAATGGTCCACAAGGGAAGGCTGAGAAGTACCGAGTGTGTTCTCTGGCCGAGTGCATCCACAAGACTCTCGGGTGATCCCAGCCAGATTTGCTGGTTCCCAAGAGACTGTCAACAACAAGACGACAAGAAACGCATGGCATGGGCGTGGACGCACAGTGATCGCTATTTCGAGCAGGAGAACTTCCTTGGCTGCCCCATCTTCACCTGCAATGGCATCAAGACCAAAGTAAATATAACAAGATGTCAAATTGAAAGTTTTGCTCGAGGCATCATGACAGACATAACATTCTAATGTGGTGCCGGAAGAAGATGCAAATCTTTGAGGTAAGATGGAAAAATGGGTTACCGAACTCAAACTTCTCACTGACATTCACACTGAGGGCATGAAATGATCTGGCTTGTAGAGATTAAGGGAGAGGATCTGTAGAGAAGATTTATTTGGAAAAAACGTATTGATGTGTTGTAAGCCTTAACCCTTCCAAGAGGGAGGGTGCGACTATTTCTCTTCTCAAATCTCAAGAAAGGGACTTCAGAAAGCTTGGTACATGTCCCCTGGGACTGGAGGGACACCGTGAACCCATGATGGATTCCAGGCTATGAATCTAAAAGGCAGGAAGAGACGGGCTGGCTGGCTTCTCCTATCATGGATGCATGGAGATACTTCTGCAGCCTGGAGACTGACCTACAAATCCCAGTGTCTGTCTGGGCAGGGACACCTGGGTGTTTCACCTGAACGGGATGTGAGCCAATGATGCGAGAGGGAACAGTTGTGGTCAGGTTGGGCACTGTCCAACAATCCTATAAGGAGAAGCTGAAATGATCTCCAGTTCCTAGGAGCGTGGGAAGTGTTGTAATGAGCTCGAGGAGAATAACTGCCCAGGAGGAGGAACTGAGAGAGAAAAAAGAAACCTACTGTCCCCACCCCTTCACCAACCACAGGCTTCCTGCCTGCAAGTAGCCATTCTGATGAGTTGTAGAGCTGGTATTGCACGGGCCTGGGCATTCTGATTTCTGGGTTGAGACAGTGTCTGGTGACTTAGCATGACTGAAGGACTTTTATTATCTAAGAGGGAGCTGAAAAGGCATGAAATGGCATGTTTCCAACCAATGGAAAGGAAGAACTTGCCTCCATGAATACATTTGAAAAAGACAATGGAAATGAAAATAGCATTGCTGGGGCACCTGGGCGGCTCAGTGTGTTGAGCAGCTGAATCTTGGTTTTGGCTCAGGTCATGATCTCATGGGTTGTGAGAGAAGCCCCACAGTGGGCCCCAGGCTCAGCGGGGAGTCTGCTCCAAGATTCTCTCCCTCTGCCCCTACCCCCTACTCCTGTGCATGTGTTCACTCACTCTCTCTCTCTAAAATAAATAAATAAATCTTTAAAAAATAAAAGGAAGAAAAGAAGACCGCATTGTTTTATACTTACCTCTCAAGGGTTCTGATTGCTCAAAGTCCACACCATTCCCTCTGCCATGGAATTCACTGCTCCCCAAAACCAAAGACTGCTCTCTCCCCACAGCTGAACTCGGTTCCAGTCCTTTAGATGGAGCCATAGGTTGGCTAATGAAAATATTCAAAAAGATGGAAGAGGCGATGTTAAGTAAAGCGAGGAGCTTCGTGAATGCAGGAAACCCTACAGAGGAAGGGGTAAGGCTGCTCAAGCCACCATTACTGCTCTCGGAACCTGGATATTCTGCAGTACCAAAACAGGAGGTCCAGAAAGTTCTACCACCAGCATCACCGAAAGGAAATAACCATGGATAGAATTATGATTCAGGGCGGGGGGTTGGGGAGGAGAAGTAAAAAAGGAAACTAACATCTTGGTGAGCGCTTCACACGTGCCAGTAACTTTCACACATGTCATGTCATTTAATTTTTGCCACTGCCATGCAAGGAAACACCATTATCCCCATTGTGCAGAGGAAACATAGGACTTGTGGAAGTTAAGCTAATTGCTCTTGGTCGTAGTCTGTAGAGCCCATCCGCCTTCCACTGTACCAGGCTGCCTCTCCATATTGTACATATTAGGTTGGGACTCTAAGGGGCAATGTAATGCCAAGAGCTATGGGGTGCCTGGCTGATAGCTCTATGAGTGACACCAAAAAAACCAGTACAGGAAGACAGTGTGGTAGGTAGGCCAAGCCCCAGAGTTCAGGCCCTTCCAAGGGACAGCCTCCCATAGCGTTTTGCTAAGAGAAGCAGATCCTAGACACCTAGGGCCTCATCCCCAACCACTGTGCTGACTGACCCAAGGCCTCCAGCCTGTATACGGCCACAGACCAGGAAGGGGTCTTGTTCAGTCACAATTCCCCCAGAGACAGAACCAATAGGAGATTTTATATATATGTATGGAGAGAGAGAGAGATTTATTTAAGAAATTGACTCACACAATTATGAAGGGACTCACAGGAACTAGAGAGCCTCCTGGCTCCTGAACTCTATTCTAATGTCTAGGAGGCCGGGTGATTTAGCTGTTCTTGCCTACCTATCTTCCTTTAACACAAGCATCAACAAAGTATGGCCCATGGGGCAATCTAGCCTGCCACTAGTTATTGTAAATAAAGTTTCATTGCAACACAGCCACGCCCATTCCTTACAATATTATCTCTGGCTGCTTTCACATCGCAGAGACAACGTTGAGTAGTTGTGACAGAGACCACATAACCCATTAGGCCTAGAATATTTACTGTCTGGCTCTTTACAGGACAAGATTGCCTTCAGGTAACGTTTATTATTGAGCTCTTTCTATATGCGGGACGCCGTTCTCAACGCTTTGCTTGCAAAATCTCCCTTAGCTCTCACAAAGCCCCTGTAAGATTAATCCAGGCCTCTCATTACTCAAATTTTACAGATGAGGAAACAGACGCCTAGAAAGGCTAAGTAACAATTTGCTCCAGGTCCTAAGTGCTAAAGGAGGATTCAAACCCGGCAGCCTGACTCTTGGAGTCTGTTTTTTAACGTCTGAAGCTCTCCGGCCATCCTGCCATCATGTACTCCATGCACCCTCACGATAAACCCCTCGTTAGAATACAAGCATTTTTATGCCCGAGACTTTTTTTTATTTAAGATAGTTCTAAAAGGATTTTTGTTAACATTTTTACCCAGAGTAACATCCAAGAAGCATTTGCGGTGGGGCGGCATGCATGTGATGTGCCGGACCTCCAGGCTGTGACTGCAGTGACACTCCAGTCCCCAAGACGTGGGCAGAGCCAAGCAGAGGGCAGTCGATAGTCCCGAGGACTTCTCAGAGGCTGGGGTCACTGGCAGGAATATCATTGCCAGTAAGCGATCTTCTGCCATATTGAGATGAGCTGAGGAGGGCCGCTCCTGCCATCAAGGGTCTACCACAGACATTCCCGGAAGGAGAAAGAAGCACCACCACCAGAAGAAGGGCTAGCTACTAAAGCCAAACCAAAGCTGGAAGAAAGGTAGGAAACCCATGAGTTGTTCTTGGTTTCTGCCTCCTCCCACAACGTTCAGCAGCCTGGGATTGATGACCGCCTTAACGAGGGTAAGCAGGAGGGACACTGAAATATTTCACAGCTGTTGCAGCCCAGGGAGCCATCGGGAGAAGGGATGCCGGCCCCCAGCAATGAGACCCACCCTGTGTCCGGTGTTTACCCGTTAGTGACTCGGTTGTGCGGAGGTGGGAGAGGGTCCTCCGAGAAGAGGGTCCTGGGTCAGGACATGAGGGAGAGGTGGGGGCAGCGGCCATTTACCAACTGGAAGGAAGAACTCCCCGTTTTGACACACAATATGGCCAGACCTGTGCACCTTGCTGACCATCGGCTCAGAGCGAACAGTCACAGACTTCGACCCTAAAGATCGTTTCCATTCGCTTCGCCAAATATTCCTGTTCATATGAGTCACCTGACATGCTGGTTAAAAAGGCAACTTTCTGGGGTGCCTGGGTGGTGCCGTCAGTTAAGTAGCCGGCTCTTGGTTTCTGCTCAGGTCATGATCTCAGGGTCCTCGGATCGAGCCCTGCGTTGGGCTCCATGCTTAGCACAAAGTCTGCTTTAGGATTTTCTCTCTCCTTCTACCCCTTCCCCAGCTCGCTTGTGCACGTGCTCTCTCTCTCTGTCTCTAAAACCAGTCAATCAAAAAAAAAAAAAAAAAAGGCAACTTTCCAGGGGAGCCTGGGTGGCTCAGTCAGTTGGCTGTCCAACTCTTGGTTTTGACTCTGGTCATGATCTCAGGGTCATGAGATGGAGCCCTGCATCTGGCTCCGCACTCAGAGAGGAGTCTACAAGGGATTCTTTCCCCCTCCCTCTCCCTCTGCTCTTCCTCTCCTCCTCATGATCGCTCTTGTGTGCTCTCGCTCTCTCAAATAAATAAATAAATAAAATATTTTTAAAACCAAAAATGCAACTTTCTAGCCCTCCTTGCTAGAGATGCTGGCAGTCTGCATTTTCACCTCTACCCTATAACGCTTACGGTCTGAGATGCTCACAGAAGAAAATAATCCAATCCAGGTTTCTCAAATATCTCCAGTGCTGAGAAACAAATTCCTAGGCCCAACCTACCTCTTCTGACCCAGAACTTCCAGGAGAGGGGCCAGGGAGGTTAAGTCACCCAGAGAGTCCCAAGGCACCTGGCGTGCCCCCTTGTTCTATGAGAAGGGAACTGGCTGGTGGTGGAGGTTAGAAGAACCAAAATCGGGGCACCTGGGTGGCACAGCAGTTGGGCTTCTGCCTTCGGCTCAGGGCGTGATCCCAGCGTTATGGGATCGAGCCCCACATCAGGCTCTTCAGCTATGAGCCTGCTTCTTCCTCTCCCACTCCCCCTGCTTGTGTTCCCTCTCTCGCTGGCTGTCTCTATCTCTGTCAAATAAATAAATAAAATCTTTAAAAAAAAAAAAAAAAAGAAGAACTAAAATCTCCTAACCACCTGGTCAGTAGTCTGTCTCCCTGCAGGCCTAGAAAGTGCTGCATGTTTATTAACCATCAATTAATCCTCATAACAGGGCAGGATTCTGTAAGGTGAGCATTTTGACCCCGGCTTTACAGAGGAGTCCAGCACAGGTTCAGTGACTTACTGAGGGTCCAACAACTCAAACACGGTGGAGCCAAGATTCAAAGCCGGGTCCTCCTGCCCCCACGTGCAGCCTCCACTTCCTCTCCAGCAGGAGGCCTGCTGTGATTCAGACACACCTGCAAGAAGCAAAGACATTTCCCCTCACTTACCGACTGTAAAGGAAACAAAAAGCCTAGGTCAAACTGCACCCTTGGGCAAACTCCTGCACAGTTCTTTAGTTAGCTGATTGCTTCCCCCAGCCTTCTAGAAAGATCTTAAGTTCTATTTATAGTTGACCCACAGAGCCCCGATTCTTTCCTTCTTCGGTTCCTGAGGCCCCCATCAGTTAGGCTATCATGGCTCTGATATTCTGAGTGTGGGCAGAGTGGGGATTAAAACACTTCTGCTGGTTACCCAAAAGCCTTGATAACATCACACCATCTTTCACCAGCTGTGCTAGGAGGAAACCACTTCCTCCCTCTCCCAAACTGCTTGCATATTTAAAAGTTAATTGCCCAAACCTCAGTCCTGTTGAATTAATTGCCTCATCAGTTGACCACTCCTCCTCTGGCCTATAGTGGGAACAGGAAGGAGAGTAAGGCCAGGGGCACTTTCTCCTGCGAGGGACCCCTCGCAGGATGGGTATCACCATGTGGTGGCTCTTGAAGGCCGCCCCCTTGAGCTCACCTCTGTCTGCACATCTTCCCTTCCACCTGAAAGCTTAGATCTTTCCAGTGTGTCCAGGCCCATTTCTCTGGTCCGTAGTCACACTTGAAAGCCAGCCAGAAATAGTGACTGAGTTGCCCTTAACAGCCATATTTTCATGGTCTATGGAAGCATGGTATCTTCCATAAATGATTCATTGGGAGACTCTAAGTGCATTTTATTTTCTAATAACCATCTCTCTCTGCCAGTCCATTACAGATGAACTAAGATACCGAAGAGTGGTGAACCCTCATAAAAGATTACCCACCGTGTGCCCAAAATGACCACACTGACCTTAGCAATATTAATCCCTGGCCCAATTTTGCTGAATATGTCATACACATCCTCAGGTCACCAGAACTATGGTTCAGTGTGTTTTTCCAGCTATATTAAGTAACCTGTGTGTATGGTTTAATCATGAGTGTGAACGTGCAGGCACAAATCACAATCTCTGGATGCTGGAATTAAAAGGCGGTATGAACCATCCAAAAGTCATCTCCACCACCCTCCTGCATCTCCAAAGGCATCTCCTGAATCGTTCCAGACAAACTCATATGCAACCCCTTGTTTTAAAAAAAAAATCTTAACCCCAAGAAGAAGACGTCAAAGCTTTCTCTGTAATCTGTTTTGTTGGTTAGCGGGTCTCATGAAGGTCCTTGCCCTGGTCTGATGGATTTCCTCCTTTTTCTTTCATGCGGATGGAGAACAGCCCACCGAGAGAAGAAGGCTGATTTACCATCAGTAAATTATGAAATGGTGCCTGTGTTTACACTTCTATTCTCCATCAAGGCATCTGTTTATTTAATTGATGGTCTCTGCCTTCTTTAAAGGTTACTCTGATATTTAGCAGGGTGTTGAGAGGGGCCGAGACGTGATAAATTATGCCTGCATTCACTCTTCTCCATCACCAGGGCCATCGCCGCAAAGCCTGGTGGCCTACACTCCACCCGTTCTGTGCCACCTGGCGGCTCGGATCTATGCAAAGTCATCAGCGAGCCGATAACTGCTAAACGTAAGACACTCTTCTTGGTTCTGATATGGTTTGCCCACTTTGAAACATGCATGTGAGGAACACTCGAAGGACCAGGGTTTACAGTCTGGAGGAGAAGACACTCAAACAAAGAGGATTCTGGTTTGAAGGATCTGGTTTGCTTGGAATGCCCCTGCATTCGTTTTGTTCTTTGTTTTGTTTTGTTTTGTTTTATCATTGCTCTCATAAGCATAGTGCCTTAAAATAACACAAATGGATTATCTTTTGGTTCTGAGATTCAGAGGTCCTAAAATCAAGGTGTCAGCAAGGCTGGATTCTTTCTGGAAGCTTTAGGGGAGGAGCCGCTGTCTCACTTTTTCCAGTTTCTAGAAGCCGCCCACATTCCTTGACTCAAGGCCCATTTGTCCATCCTGAAAGCCGGCAATGGCCGGTCTAGTCTTTCTTACGTTGCCTGACTCTGAAGCTGACTCTTCTGTCTCCTTCCTCTATCTTTAAAAGCCCCTTTTATGCTGGACCCATCTGTATAATCCAGATGAATCTCCCTAGTTTAAGGTCAGCTGATGAGCAAACTTGATTCCACCTGCAACCTTAATGCCCCCTTGTGCAACATGACATATGCTGAGGACAAGGACGTGGACATCTTGGAGACGCCATGGTTCTGCCTACTGCAGCCCCTACCTGGCAGGGTTAGGATCAGTAGATAGAAGTTATCGAGAGTCCAATTTCGGTCCAGTCTAAAAGTTCAGGAAATAAAGACCTTTTCAAAAGTCAGAAGTGCCTAGAAGTCGAACTATCTTCCACTGAATTCCCAGTTCCTACAGGGCTTTAAGTATAGGCCAAAGGGCCCCTTCATCTTATGTAAGTGGTTCCTACATACCAGGCACTCTGCTAAACCCTAGTCATACTTTACATAGCTTATTCCTTACAAGAGTCCTACCAAATAGAAGTTACTAGTTTAGAGAAGATAAATCTGATGCCTGGTATTAGCTGCTTGACCTTAAGCAAGTAACTTGACCTCATCAATCCTCAGGTTCCCCGTCTATAAAGTGGGTAGAATAACCCACCTCAAGGGATAGTGATAAGGATTAAATGGGATAATAGTAGCATCTCATTCATTGGTTTGTTGAATCTTGTATGAAATATGGTTAGCCCAGTGTCTGCGTCATTGTGAAGGCTCAGTACTTCACACCATAATTCAGCAGCTTACGCTACACCGGATATAGTAGACACTCCTTGGGTGTCTGCCCAGCACCTAGAAACCTTCTCCCAGCATCCGCCCACGGCCCTCAGGCAGTCCTGTTTCTCCTCTGTGTCCCTGACCTCCTGGCCACGGCTGATTGGTCCAGTGGTGATCACCTGACTCAAGCCAAGCCAATAGGTGTTCTCTGTGGGGAATCAGCCATCAGACCACCACCAGACATTTGACTCGGTCTCTGGGGGTCACTTACCCTGGACCTGGTTTTGGAGGACATTCATTTTTGACCATGTGCACTGAAGAACAGGGATATGTCAGTCTTGAGAGAGGAAGGGGATTAGAGGGGCCTGGGTGGCTCGGTTGGTTAGGTGTGGACTCTTGATTTCCGCTCAGGTCGTGATCTCAGTGAGACTGAGATCTGCGTGGGCTCCATGCTGGTGTGGAGCCAGCTTAGGGCTCTCTCTCTCCCTCACCCTCTGCCCCAACCCTGCCTTCTCTCTCTCTCTCTCTCTCTCTCGCTCGCTCTCTCTCTCGCTAAGGGAGAGAGAAAGGGGATTAAAGTAGTTGCCAAGAAAGGAGCTGAGAAAAGAGATGGACGGGCCAGACAGCTCTCCCCTTCTGAATCCACCTCATTGCCCCTCTTGAGATACCCTTGTGTCCTCCTCTCTCTGCTTCAACTTGGTGGCCTTGAATTGGTATCTGTCATTTACCACCACAGGGCTTCCACGCACAGGTGTTCACAAACATTTGCAGACTGCTGGAGCTGGAAGGGACCTTCAGCCCCTCTCTTTGTTTACCCATCGGGGCCATTGTGGTGCACAGAGCTGAGGCGGTTCACCGCGGGTAACACCGACACAGTGGCAGAGCCAGGACCAGCACCCAGAACCTCTTGACTGCCCTGCCCTCTGCCCCGTCTGTCTCCAAATCTTTTTCTTCGGCTCGAATTCCTAGGGCTTGAGGAGCTAATGTGACTGGAAGGCAGGCAGAGTTGGGGACTGGGAAGGTTCCCAGAGTTTGGGAAGGAGTTCAAAGGAAATTTCACATTGGGAGACCAAAAACCCATTCGAGAGGCTAATTTTGATGCAGGATCTGGGACTCTTCCAACAGCACCTGGGTCTGCCTGGATGATGCTGGGAAAGAAAGGAGCCAGGCACTCATTTGCATATATGCAAATGAGGCCTTCCACAGCTGTCCAGAAGCCACCTCTGCTTGGAGCACCCCCCGCTCAGCGGCTGGGGCCTGCTTTCATCTGTCTACTCAGCCTTGGAAGAAAGAGAGAGACGGGCTTGCCAGTGCTTCCCACCAAGCTGACAGACACAGAGTCATCCCAACACCCCTGCACTGGAGGCGTAAACAGCTTAAGCCTCTGGAGTATGAAATTGGGGTCTCTCTCCCCCTCCCACGGCCCACCCCTCACCCCCACCCTGCAGCTGTTTCCCTCCTGGGCAGGAACAGAAGGCCCGGCCCAAGATCCAGGACTCTAGCCAGGGCACTGCGGGGAAGACTTCCCTATGCATTAGCGGCAGGAGAGCTGCACCTTTCTGGGGTTCCCACATCCCCTTTCCCTGGCCTCAACACCACTCAGGACCCCCTCTCTGCAAGGCCTTCCCCTCCCTTGCTGAGCCCAGGGAGAAAGAAGAGACCAGGCAATTGGCCTGGGGGTGGGGAGGCCTGACCTGAAACCCAGCTCGTCTACTGTCACCCCCGGCAAGTCTTAGCCTCAATTTCCCCTTCCATAAATTTGAGGGTGGGGCAGGGAGCTTGGAATCATGTTTTTAACTAAGGGACTCCTTCCCCCAACAAAATCTTAGAGGGACCACCAATCAGTAGAGCTGTGCTGCCTGGTTGCCCCAGGCTGGGAGAGAAAGGAGGTCAGTCGGCCTCTCCCCCACCCGTTCAGCTCATGGAGCCCCTGAGGCCCATCAGAGCACATTGTGGAAACCACTGGGCTCGCTGGTCCCTCAGATCGCTTCCTGCTGCCAGAGTCTGTGATTTCAACGCCAGTAACGGTGGCCTGAGAAGTGGGTAAAGTGGCGCTGAGGAGGAATGAAAAAGGATTTTAAACTAATGGCAAGACTTAAGCACAACCGGCAAACCGTGGGTTGATACACATTGAGCTCTTAAATTCGTGTTTGTGGAACTGCCCTCCAGAACACGTCCAGCCTGGCCCCAAGGCCTTGGGGAGGACCGCCGGAGCCTAGTGAACTCCCCTCTGAGGGCAGCTGAGGAGGGCTTGCCTACCTTCTAAGTCCTCAAGCATGTGCTCCCTTTCTCTCTTCCTCTCTCTCACTCTCTCCCGCCTCAGCTTGCTACTGCCTTCAATCTCTCCCTCTGCCCTCCCCCTTCTGCCCCACCCCCACTTGCCAGCCCAGCCCAGTCCATCCCTGGGAAAGTATTTGAACAATACCTGGAGAAGGGGATCAGATATCCTAGGGGGACTGGTCCCTACAAAACACACAGATGGTTAATCCCTGGGCAATTCTGGGCGTTCCTTCCCCCCCTCCCCCAGTCCCTCTCTCCTCTCTGTTTCCACTGCTGGTCCAGCTCCCAGCACCCCTGCTCTCCTGACAGACATCCTTTCCGGAAGAAAAGATAGTTTGCCCTGGATGTCGGTTCACTGGCTGTGGGACTCAGGGAGTCACTCTTCTTCTCCGGGCCTTAGTTTCTTCATTTGGAAAAAGAAGGGATTTACACTGACAGGGGGTGTTTCAACTTTGGGGATGTCACAGACCCCTTTGAGAATCTGAGGAAAACCAGGCACACACACACACACACAAACAAACCCCACATAAAATTTTACAGACAACTTGGAAGCCCATCCACAAACTAGAGAACGGCTATCCAGGGGTCTTGTCCACACTCGAGTTCTGAGTCTAGGACCCTGGGCCCAGCTCCTCCACACCATGCTCACTGGACCTTCCCGTGCCCTGGACCGGAAATGCCCGAGGACTCCCAGGAGGGCGGGGCCCCTGCACAGCTTCCCCCTCCCAGCTTTAGCCCACCTCCAGACCCCTGGGAAAGAGGTGGAGAGGGGAGTGGGCCCCTCGGTGGACAGGGCAGAGAGCAAAGGCGCTGCAGCCTCTGGTCCCTCCTTCTCAGCCCCCAGAACCCTGGCCTGGGAACTACAGTCCGCAGCACACCTGCCCCCACTTGGCATCTGGCCTTGGCCCTGCCCGTCTGTCCTCCTGCAATCATCGGCAGGCTCTGCATGACAGGGCCCTGGTCCTCAAATCGGCCTGCTCTGCACGGTTCACCACACCTCCCCTACTCAGGAACTGTTAGCAGCTCTCCATTGGAAGCTCCCAACTCCATTCCCTCGTTGAAGGCTTTCCAGGTCAGACCCCATCCCCAGGCATTCCTGCCCCAGCTCCGGAAACTCTGTCCACACTGACCAGCCCGAACTACTTGCCACATTTTCTTGCCTCCACACATGTGTCTGGAGTAATCTCTCTCTCTCTCTGCTCCTCCCATCACCTAATGTCCAAATGAGCTAAAGTGCCACCTCCTCTCTGAAGCCTTCCTAGCTTTCTCTCTAGTTGGAACTCCCCTCCCTGCTGAACTCTCATTATCCGACAGCTCTTGTGACCTTTGCCATGTTCCCCCCATTTCTAAGGGTAAACTCCACAATCTAAGACCATATAACAATTTAGTGGGCACCTATCGTGTGCCAGGTACAGGGCCGAGAACTTTACCTGAGTTGTCCCATTTCGTCTTCCGACAAATGCAAGATAGAAGGTAGATGCGATTATCTCTATTAAGAGACAAAGAGGCAAAGCCACCCCTCTCTGATTCCAAACTCATGCACGTTCCTTGGCCCTTTTGTGCCCATGTCCTGAGGAAACACCTCCTGTCTTGAGGGCAAGATCTTATTCGCCTTTTCTTCTAGATCGAAGCTGTTGCCACATCTGTCATTAAATGGTGGGAGAGAGGGTGGAAGAAGAGCGAGGGATGACCATGTGTGCCAGGCCCTATACGCGTGTGACTGTCTTTCATCTTTACGGCTACTCTACGAAATGGGCGTCCTTATCCCCGTGTGACAGATGAGACAGCTGAGGCTCCTGGACGGCTGGTAACACTGCTCACCAGTGGTCACCACGAGGGGCAGCACTGGCCTTCCCTCCGAGCCTTCTCGGGCCCCCAAGCCCCGTCCACCGGCAGCTTCTCAGGGTGCACTGAAGCAGGGATGTGCTTTCCCGGTGCCTCCTTCCAGTCAACAAATGGGTCCCCAAGTGTGAGAGTCCAGTGACTTTTGTAATGGAAATGTATTTTTTTGCTGCCTTCCATGATTGGAACTGTATTCCCAGGGGCAATAATTTTGGCCTCAAGACATAATTAAAAGCATCCAGGAGTACAGTGTATATTCTTTAAATGGTGTAACTAGAGGAAAGCTAATGATTTGATGGCACGACAACCACTAAAAGATCACCCCAGAGGCTGCATTTCACCCCCTCCAGAGTTAGATCCTGGTTGGAGGAGGTTGGGCTCCAGATAGTTATAAACCCCCGGTTTTAAACCCTGTGCTCTTTACGAATGGTTTTAGCCTCTGGTTGTCCGTTTAGGGACTAATCTAATAATGTATTTTTTCAGGGTCCTTTCTGAGCCCTTTAAGGAGAACACTGGTCTTTTTACCCCTGGAGAGGCATAGAAATCATTTTCATTTCCTCTGACTTGCTCGCTCATTTACTCACTCATTCATGAATCCATCCATCCAATCATCCATCCATCCATCCATCCATCCATCCATCCATCCATTTACTGAACATGTGTCAAGGAAGCTGGGATTCAACAGTAAACAAGATACAGTCTGTGCCCCCGAAGAGCTCAGTCTGATGGGAGATGCCAGCAAGAAAGCTGACAAGTAGATCAGGGAGTGCCAGGTGCTATAAAAAGAGGTATGTACCAAACCTAGTGGGGACTCCACAGAAGGAGCAGCTCCTCCCTGGGCAAGTCAGAAAAGCTCCATGAGGAGAGAGGGCTGAGTTGAGCCTTAAAGGTATATATAGGTGGAGAGAGTAGAAGTGCAAAATGGTGGGGGCCTAGAGCACAGTCTTCTAGACAGAACACAACTCAGACACATTGACAAAAGACAGAATGGAAGGTTGGAGAAGTTCTGAGTAGTTGTGGGAAATGAGTATTGTGAAAACCCACCTAAAAGGGATCCAGACAAAGGTTCAAGAACTGAGAATAGCTGAAGGAGCTATCCTTGGGGAGGATGTGCAGAGGGCGGGGAGAGGGAGTAAGAGATGCAAGGATCCAAGCCCATACATCAAACAAAATGGCAGGAGAATTGCTCATCTCCCGGAGATTAAGGGCTCCGAGAGCCTCCAGCACCAGCTCTCAGCTTCAGAAAACGCCCTCTGTGCAGTCCTGTTGGCAACTAGGCCTCCATGGAAGAATTTCCCCCAGATCTGGGAGGCAGCCTGGGTCCCGGGGCCTAAGACACAGGTCCCAGGCTAGCCCATTGCCCCTAGGTAAAAGGAGGCCTTTGTTCTCATTTCCGTCTTCACTTGGAAAGCCCACTTCCAAGTTCCAAGTCTCTGCTACGGAAGTCCCACATGTCCCTCAGTGTCCAGCTCCAAGATGCCTGGCCCTTCTGAGTATGTTCATTCAGGACCCCCCCGCCATGTCCATTCAGGACCATACCTCTGTCGTCTCATCCTGAATTCAAGTCACTTGTGTGTTAGTCCCCGCGGTTGAGGGGTTGTTCCCACTGAAAGGTTCTCATGTTGAGACGGAGCTCTGTGTCCTCCAAGTCTGTAGCTCATAGAAAAGTCAAGTTATGCTCATGAAAAATGTCTGAGCATCTCTGTGGACACGGAGGACCCAGGGCTGTAAGGCGAGCAGAGAGGGGGAGACCACTGGGCCCTCCTCAGCACCCCCAGACTCCAGGGAGGCTCTCTGGAATTGTGTTTTCCTCTGTTTGGGGTTCAGCCTGTCTGTATTCCCTGGTGGGTCGCCATTATTTTCCTCAAGGTTTCAAGGGGGTTGAAGAGCGTTTCATATTTCTCTGTTTGGCAAATAGTCTGTCCCCTCCCTCCCTTCCCAGGCATCAGGAATCCCAGAAATTAAAACCAGAGGGACTCTGGTTTCTTTCTGAGGAGGGGCCTCAGCAGCAGATGCGAGTCGAGCAGGGAAATCCAGCCAGGAGTTGGGGTGGGGGCACCAGGCCCTGGGTTTTCTCTGCGGAGGGGGCGGGAAGAGAAGGAGGGAACAGCCCCAGATAAAAAGCCCCAGTGCTCCGAGGACAGGCTCCATTCCCTGCCAGGGCGAGAACCCTTTCTCTCAAAGCTGAGTTGGGGCTTCAGGGACAGCAGCAGCCCTCCTGGTGGAAGGGAGAGGCCTTTCTGCAGGAGAGAGGCGGGAGGAGCCAGGCCCAGCTGAGAGAGGCGGGGGGCCCAGATGCCAGCAGACAGGGAGCGGGAGCCCAGGCGGGCTGGGAATGAAGGGCCTCGGAACAGAGGCTTGGAGATGGCAGGCGGGCGCTGTGCGAAGAGCAGAGCTGACACCCGAATGTCGGCTCGCCTCCCCCTGGAGAGCACTTTAATGAGGCTCACAGCTGTGATATCACAGAACGAGCATTAACAATGCTAATTACCTCAAGTTTAGCCCGAACGTTCTCAACCCACCGCCTCGGGAGCACACTGTTGTTCCAGCCCTGCGAGAGCTCTGATGGGCTGGGGCTTAGGACAGGGAGGTGACAGCAGACGGCAAGAGCACCAGGTAGGCCAGAGCAGGGTGGGAAGTGGCGTGGGGGAGGGAGGGTAAAGCGAGGGCTGCAGGCTACAGGGGCCCCAAGAGAGGAGGAAGGGAAGCCTCTGAGTCATGACACCCACGATCCTCTGCTCTGCTTAAGAGGAACCCAAGGGAGAAGCCCCTGGTGGAGGTCAGGCCCCCTTTGGAGAAAGCTGGGAGCAGAGACCGTATCTATTTGTACTCGGCAAAGGGTCACCGGCCCATGATGGCCTCCCGTCATTACACTGCCTTCTGCAGCCTCAGGGGACAAACACTCGGACCCCTACCATGTAGCCCCAAAAACGCTTTCCAACTGTAGGGTTTTTTAAGCAGCGGAACCAGCAACATAGGAACTAGATGACATCAGAGTGGTGCTGGTCAGTGGCTTGAGTGGAAGGTTAGGGCTCAGGAACGTTTTTCCCACCCCTGCCCTCCAAGGGCCCTGGACACCCCCCAGAGACCCTTCCAGAAGCCCAGGCCTCTGCAGAATTCACGTGGAAGTCCAGTGTCGTAGAACAGGCTAAATCCCTGGCTTCGTTGTGTCTGGCCTTCACCCTGCCCCTCCGTGGGCCTGCGTGGAGACAGGCTGTGTCAGCCGCCCCAGAGGGCCTGTGACGCAGGCGGGGGAGCTGGGCTTCCCGGCTGCGGGATGAATATGGGTGCCTGTGTCGTATCTCCCTGATCCGCTAGCTCCTTACCCAAACCTGCTGAGCTGATGGAAGTCCGTGCCTATGGCCACAAAAGTTAAACATCACCCGGCTAGATAACACAGGACCTAGAGCTTCTGACTCCTCTCCCGGTGTCTCCTCTGCTCCAAGACGGGGCAACCACACTGTATCTCTCTCACAAGTCTGCAGCCTTGGGCTCTAACATGGGGTGCTATCCCCTTAGTCCCTTCTTCTTAGTCCCCTGCCCCTCCCCCACCCTGTGCTTTTTCCTCTCTCCAAGGAAAGAACAAAGGAGATCCATTCTGCTCTGACTTTGCTTGAACAATAACGTGGGTCCCTCCAGTTTCCCCCTCCCTCCACCATCCCTGCGACTCCCGAGAGCAACGTCGGTTTCTGGCCTGTGTCAGAGAGCTTTCCCAGGCCGGGCTGACCACATGCATCTCTCAGCAATAGGTGGAATGAGCCTGGGATTCGAAGCTGGGTTCCCTGGGGTCCGAGTGGAAACCTCACCACCGTCCGCGCAGACGAGAGGCCTGTGCGTGGATGTCTGGGCCTTCTCTTGCTGCCTGGACTCTGCCCTGAGCCGTAGGCCCCCACGGCCAGCATCAGTGGCTCCTGAGATCACTCTGGGTGGAGGCCCTGCTTTCTGCTCCCACCCCTGGGTGGGGAGGAACATCAGTCCCTCTGTAGAGCTCCGCAAGCTGCTGGACGGCACATGTCTGCAGCAACAGCCCTGGCTCCTGTGTTCGGAAGATGCAGCTTGGAAAGGAAGGGCTGAAGGCACGCCGGGGCTTCTCAAAGAGCAGGAGAGCGCCCCCAGCAGAGGGACTAAGAGTGACCTGCTAGTCCCCACTGCCACATCCACCCGTGTCTTTCTGGAAAGCCCACGCAGACTCCAACCAAAAGCCCACAGATGGGCTGAGACAGAAGTCCCTGCTCGGGTTCTAGCTCCCCCATTTCCCACTTGACCCCAGTCGTCCTCTGTCGTATTATGACCTGTGAGGGGTAGGGCCTGGTCTTCTCTGCTGGAGCCCCAGTGCCTGCTACACGGGAGAGGCTTTATTTGCTGATTTATCTTAAATGTGGTTTTGGAAGACTGACTCCTAGCTCGCGGCCCCAGGACCCCCTGGCCACGCGGTCCCCGAGTCCCACTCTTTCTTTAAGGCGGTTGTTCAGCAGGCTCGGGGAACCTCAGGGCAGTGGTGTCTTCTGCAAAGCCTCATGCTCCTTGCTCAGGGCAGCCATCCCACTGCCTTTTATGGAAGGCGGTTTCTGACCTGCGAGGGGAGGAGCAATGACTCAGCTGGCTTCTAGATGGGTCCTGAGCCTGAGGTCTCTCTTTCCCCCACCACGTTCCCCCACCTCAGCCGTGAGTCATCCCTGAATCATCCACCTCCCCTCCCCCAGAAGTTCTAGGGGGTCCTCTTCAGAATGCCCTGGCCTCTCACAGGGGTCTCCTCCTCCGTGACGCTCTAAGTGGGGCCGCCTGCTGTGCCCACGGAAGGCTCAGGGATGGAGGCTTCCCCAGAGCTTGTGGCGGCCAGAAGTCCAGCACCAGCAGCAACTGAGACCTGGACCGGGAGTCTCCTTGCAAACATGAAAGCACCAGGGTGTCTCTGGAGCCTGACACACACCACACATGCATGTGCAACATGGAGTCCCACTGTATACCCCAATGTGAAAGGGCCCTACTCCCACAGGATCTGTATGTTTCCAGTTGATTTTTTGAAGACGGGGGTGGGGTGGGAGGGAAATAACCAAAAGTTCCCAAGCGTTTTAAAGCCTTTTATTTGTTTACACATTCTCTAAATTGCAGACAAAAAAGATTTGCTACATAGGTCATCAACACTGCTAACCAACCACAGAACAAGATACTAACCACAGCAAACAAGGGACGGGGCCTGTGACTCAGTCTTCGTGAGCGTGCAAGGGCTCCACAGAGGGGCTGGGACGTCCAGGGGTCCCCAAGATAAAGACTGCTTGATGCCCACGTTATGTCAGCTCCAGGTCTTGACCTCTCCAAGGCCCTCCTCCCAGAACCCGGTCAGGACGGGAGCCAAGGCAGGGAGAGAGGAAGGGGTCCTGGGTCCTGGGCAGCCCCTCCAGGCAGCCTTCCTGAACAATGCAGTTGCCTCGGCCTCTGGGTGAGCCTGAGTCAGGATGTGGGCTGTTTCCAACCTGGAGATCCTCCTGGAGACTTTCACAGCACACCAGCTCTCTGGGAAGTCACAGAACCTGCGTGGCCCCTTGGACAGTGGGAGATGTGGCACGGCCTCACCTCCAATACTGAAACACGAGAGCGCGTGAAACATCCCTTAGAGAGGGCAGAAACATCACATCACTCTCCACTTCGGGAGCCACGGAAGAGGGGGGACTTGACACAGGAGAAAGGAGCACCCCAGAAGACGGGAGCAGAGCGGCGCGCACACACCTACACGCTGAGACTACATCACATCACACCTGGAAGAGTCAGGGGGAGGGCTGGGGGCTTCCGTTTGGTCGCCTGTTGTTATGGTTGCTTTTGGGAGGA
Source organism: Ursus arctos (assembly GCF_023065955.2). NCBI lineage: Eukaryota > Metazoa > Chordata > Mammalia > Carnivora > Ursidae > Ursus > Ursus arctos. Next base: position 28,146,176 of record NW_026622930.1, on the reverse strand, counting down.
GCCAATAGGGATCTCTTCTTCAGACCATTCAGTACCACTTCCTAAGCCTGGAGCCGTTCTCTCTAGTCTCATGAAAACTGTGCCAGCCTCCGTCCTGGACACTGTCCAATGTCCTCGAGCAGCTCAAGGCAAAAACCCGAAGTTGTCCAGTCAGCAGGAGGTAATGTGGTGTTGGAACCCAAGGTCCAATGGGGAGGGAGTCCGAGGGGGCATCAAAGGAAGACCCTCAGTGGCAGGCATGTCGATCGTCGAGGCCAGCTCTCTCAGCCATTCCTTCATGACTTAGAGTTTCAGAAAGAGCTGGGGCGGGGTGGGGGTGGGGGGTGAGAGAGCACAAGAGACAAGAAAGCACTTTGGAAAGATGGGGGTGTACTGTTGAACGGCTTCCCTCTCTTGTGCCCACCCCTGGAAGAAAGTGACCCCGAGCTTGCATCGCGTCTGCAGGTCTAGATATGATGGACCGAGCAGTAGGAGGTCACTGGAACATCTCCAGGGCTACCCTTTCCAAACACAGCCAAAGCCATCAGGGGGCAGTAAATTCCTGAGGCTGCAAGGTACCCAGGGTCTATCACCAGCTGAGACAGAGCCGTGAAGCCTAAGCCCTTCCCAGACTTCTCCAACCCTGAGCCGGCCCGAGGGCTTCCATGCCCTTCCCGGAACTTACACAGCCATGAGCTTCCTCACACGGCACCTGGGTAGGTACCTCCTTCTAAAGGACCCCTTCGTCCTTTCTACTCTAGCCCACCGACAACTCCGGGCTTCACATGCGGTGGCAGCCCTCACCGAAGCCCCCAGAACCAGCCTCCTCCTGAGGAGAAACACAGTGGGGCATCAGGCAGCTAGAAGAAGAAAAGCAATTTCTTTCAGCTTCTGGGCAGAGATGCTCCATTTCTTGGCTCTCAAAAGGGAATGTTCTCCAAACCAGGCTTTAAAATTGCCTTCAGCCTAAACAAAGGGGGGTGGGGAGCAGACCTACCTGAGGACCGGCTTTTGCCCCAATCCACTGGGTCACATGAACAGGCCAGTCTCTCCTTCCGGTGTGGCTTTCCTGATTGGTCTAGTGGGTCAGCATCAGGCTGGGAGGGGGTCTGAGCAGGCTGTGCTCTCAGCCGGAGAGTCTACTCAGGTGGTGGTGGGAGGGAGACTGTCTCAGGGCTCAGAGCTGTCTTGCTCCCGGGTCCACCCCTCATGGAGCTTAGGGAACCAGTGGGCTCAGAGTCTGCAGCCGGCTGCTGGGCATGGTGCTGCCAGTCTGGTCTGGACGGCATCCAAGTCAGATGACTCTCCCCTCTGCCCTGCCACCAGCACAAGAGACCGGGTGAATCGGGGTCATTCAAAGGAGGCTCAGTTCAAAAGAACCGAAGGCTTTCATATGGGTGGTGGGTCAAACCCCAGAATGCATTTCAGGTTCTCAGGCCCTGAGAACCAGCCTGGCAGCCAAGCATCATGAAAGCCTTATGTCCCCGAGTCTCTCACAGAGATCACCACAATTCTGCCTTGCTCAGAGCCATGTGCTGTCCAGGGACCCCAAAGAGCCTTCTTGGCGCCTCCCAGCAGAGAAACCAAAGGCTGCTTTAGGCCAGCTCTGCACTAACACCCACACCGGGGCAGAGCCGCGCCTTCCCCCGAGCCCCGGCATCAAGCTTGAAAGCAAGCTCCGTCTGGCCGCTTCAGGGAGTAGTGAGAGGCGGAAATCTGGCTGTCACATGTGCAGAGAAAAGATGGAACAAATGGCTTATCCCTGATGCTGTCAATTCAGATAACAGGACATCTACTGAAGCATGAAGTCAGGATCCGATGAGCACCTGGCCAAAGGTGGGCATAGGAGGGTTACTGGAAACACCTCCAGCGTTGAGCCTCTCCCCCACGCCTGCCTCCCAAGGCCGTTGCCAGAACCACACAGGAGGCCAAGACAGGCTGGTGGGGTCTCCATGGGAGTCCACCCAGTCTGGGCATGAGGCCCCTGTCCCACCATTCCCCTCTGCTCTTTCTAGTGGGGATGGGACAAGACTGTTGGATGAGTCACTTTCCAGCTCTGGTCAGGCCCTGCCAATTGCACCTCCCCACCCACCACCCCAGGAGCCCAAACCAGCATTTGGAGGCACAGCCTCTGTTCTCTTCGGCCCCGTGGTGCCCTCCAACCCAGGTGCCTTCATGATTGCTGAAGTTCGTGGTAAAGACGGTCACCTTCCAAGGGCAGCCAGTGCTCGGGCAGATGGTTACAAGCAACTAGGCTGAGGTCAACTGTGTTCTTCCCCCGACCTCCAGAGGGTGGAAACCACCAGACTCTTGAGCCTGCCTGTCTTCTATCCGTGAGCATGCATGAACACAAAAGGAGAGGCCTGGCTACACATGCACCTTCCCTGACGGTGTGCCTCCTGCCACGTGGTCAGAATGCCATGGGAGAGTAGGATTTTGGAACTGCAAAGCAGGTCAAAGCCTGGGCCAGGATATGGTTTCTTTTTCCAGCCCCAGAGGACCTAGTGTGTTGCCCTACACATAGTGGGTGCCCTGCCAAGCGTTCTAGCCAGTACCAGCCTGCCCAGCCCCCCTCATGGTATGCAAGAAATATGCTCATTTTCCTTCAGGGCAAAAGTGCCCCGTGGGCAAACATGGCAGATAAACGGTGAGCAACTCAGATGGACGTCTCTCGTTTTCCCAGCCAAAGGCACAAATGCTCCCTAAGCATCTGACCGTTTCCTGCCACAGCATGATTCCTCTGCTTTCCCAAATGTCACAGGGACCAGATGCATCTGGAAGCTAGGGCTCTCTGCCTCCCTAGCCCCGTCTCCAGCCACCTGCTCCCACCTCCTCTGCTCTGAGCTAACCATTCTACAGTTTCATTCTCTCATTCACGTATTATCTAGCAATGTTTCCTTCCTTTTTTTCTAGTACCTAATTTAGGCCTCTTCAACTACATGTTGAAAATGTTGCAGGGGGTATATTTTCTTTTTCTTTTGTGCCTCTGCATGTTCCCACCAGCACCCCACCCTTCGGCGTCTAGCGTGGCAGGAGGGAAGGGAGGGGCGGGCAAGAAAGAAGGAGACGGGTCCTCGGACCAAGCAGAGGAGAACCAAGGTCTCGGGTGGGGAGTAAACACGAAAGGGCGAAGTCAATAAGAACCACAATCCCGATTCCAGCCATAAAATCTGCGTGTCCCTTTGACAGCAGAATTGAGACTTTTGTTTCCAAGTCCACAACGATTGCCAAACACATGCCCCCAAAGAAGCAGAAGTGAGGGAAGAGGGGAGGGAGTCCGTGTGCCAGTGGTCCTCCAAGCATAAGGCTCCCCGTACAAGTCCCCGAGGTGTGCAGGGGCTGGAACCTGGGGTGGGCCTGGCTGGACCGCAGGGAAAGACCCCCTGTGACAAGCAGGTTCTCCCTCTCAGCCTGGAGCAATACAGAAGGTTCACTCTTGTTTGTTAAGCGAGGGGCGCGTGTGTAATTCCCTGTTTTCATCATCAGTATCGATAACATTGATAGAAATAATAGAGATGCAAAGAGGCAGGCAAACAGGATGCGGTGGGCGTAAATTCAACCTGGAGAGGTTTCTGAGGGGCAATATCAGGGCTCAGGGGCCTCCCCCAAGTTCTGAAAGGACCGCTTCCCCACCCTCCGTTTCCCACCACGGAAGCGTGTGTGTGCCAGACTGGGTCGGTGCCGCCCTGAATGGCCACTTTGCTCACTGCCTGGGCTAGAGGTCATTATTAGTATTTATATCTCTGTCGAAGAGGGTTCTGGCTGCCCGCCAGTCCCGGTTCCTGCCTTCCTCTGGCCTGCCCTGGGAAATGTCACCATCAGCACAAATGCTTCCTTCTCTTGGTGGGGCCAAAGAGGGGGAAACTCTGGAGTGACCCCCTTTCAAGGCACTGGAGCAAAGAAAGGAAGGGAGTTGGGAACAAAGAGACTGACCAAGGGGCATTCCTGTACCCTCTGACCCCTGTTATCATGCCCCCGCCCCAACAGCCGCATAGGATCCTGGGGAGTTACCTCAGGTCTCAGCCATCTGTGGGGACACAGCCAAGCCTCACTCAGAGCCCAGACAGAGCCTTCGCTGGAAATCCACCCACTTCCAGATCTTTCCCCTCACACAGGGAGCCCCCTGTTCATTCTAAGAAACCAACTGGAGGAGGACCGGGCAAGGCCCACACCCCTCCCTATCACCATTTCCTGGAGGTGCTTCCTTTGGGCCTCTCTTCCCAGCAGCCCGGGCTGGAAGCATGGAGAGGGGGCCACGCAGCCAGGCCTTCCTAGGAGCAGCTGCTGAGATGCTCAAAGGAAGCCCCAGTCCGTCTGTCTGGGGGCTCTGTTCGTCCTCCCACATTCAAGACACCCGAGCAGTTGGCAGCGCTCTCCCTCCCCACCCCACACCCTCTAGTTATTTAGCTCTAGGACTTCTAAGTGCAAGTCAGGTTTCTGGGCCCTCCTCAAGTGCCCTCCCCTCCCTTCTCTTCATTTTGCTTTGCCTGACATGAAAGACCTTTGACCCTCCCCATCTCCTTCCTTTGGACCCCCCTTCATCCCTTCCTCTTGCAAAATAATGAACCCGCTACAGGTGACACCAGGGCACAGCTCGGAAAAGGAGACAGCTGCGGCCTGTTGGGCGTCTCCGCTGGGAGTGTGAGCGCGGCTCTGGTGCAAGGAGCCAGCATCTCCTAGGGGTGGGACATAGACACGTCCTGAGGAAGACCCTGCACTGGGGGGTGAGGGAGTGAGAGAGGAAGGGCGGCTGCTGTACCCCCACTTGTAGCAGGCTGAGAACCAGCCTAGAGACAGGGAAGGTGGTCCAGGGGGCTCCCGGCCCTCCCCCCCGCCCACAGACTCAGTGAGCAAACCAGGGGCCCCTCTTCTCTGAGTCCGAAGCCTGAAGTTGCCAGTAATCTGTCTTCAAGAGCACAGGTCTGTCTCCTAAACTTGCCCCAATAGGAAAAGTAATAATAATCTTCTCATTTTTCTTCCTTAAAATATCTGAACTCTTCAAGGGGAGGGCCAAAAGAAATCGTGCTGTGTTCAAAGCACAAAGCCCAAAACGCATCACAAGTGTAGCTCTCTGGGGTATCATGAAACCATCACTGTGAAATCCAAACCCTCCCCCAACCTTAAAACCTGTTATCTTCTCCAGCTCTAGAGGAATCTGGCCTCCCTCCCACCCACCCACGGCTCACCACCCTCGTTCCAGTCTCACGTCTGAGTAGGGCCCCGGGAAGCAGCCGCTCTTCGCGGCCTGCCTGGACTTCCCACCGGCCCGGGGGTGATGACAGAAGCAGGGACGCCGTGGGACCCACGGGCTCCTGCTCCAGGTGCTCTGCACCAGTGGGGGTTGAGAAGGAAATCAGAATGCCAGTCTCCTAGCAGAGGCCTGTCTGGATAGCCTCACAGTGTTGCCTGCCCTGGATTTGCTGCAGGCCCAAAAAGCAGGGTTTCGAAAACAGAGGGTTTCCACTTCCGGCGTGGATCCTGCATCCTTGCCTCCTCTCTGGCCAGGTGGAGACACAATATCGGGGTGAAGTGGAGCAAAGGCACTCTGGCTGCTCCAGCGATTCGAGCTGGCAGGCGAGAGCATCATTATCTCCACTTGGTGGCCTCTATACCCAGTGACAAGAGGTACCCCAGTGTGGGGGGGCCTCCATCAGGCCAGGCCCCATGCCAGGACCTTCACCAGCACTAGCGCTCATCCCTGCAACAACCCCGCTCGATAGGCCACACGTCCCTACCCCACAGATGTGGAAAATGAGCCCCAGAGGGGTTAAGTCATTTGCCCAAGGTCAACCAGCTAAAAAGTAGCAGAGCTGGGCTTTACACCAACGTTTCTAAGTGAATGTTACACTGAACTGAATTACAGGCCTTTTCAGAAGTTGGCTCCCCAATCTAGGTGGCGATGATCTTGTAGAAGGGAGTATCCCAAGTGTCTTCATTCTGAAATCCCTAACCCCAAGGTAAATCCCTCACCTCCCACCAACAGGAAACCCATGCATGGGTCGTCACAGGTTTGGCCTACTGGCTCTGACCATAGGCAGCCTAGCCCCTAAAACATAAACCCATTTAGGTCAAAAGGGAGATTCTGAGAAGGCATCTAACATTGACTAATTCACACATGAACTGGGCATAGAAATCATTGAGGATCCCTCCCCGGAAAGCCCTGCTTTCCAGTAGTTACTTATATAACATGCTTTTTCCATCTCCCAATGTCACTGTGGAATAGGCAGAGCAAGTATTTTTAGCTCTATATCATAGGTGGGCAAACTGAGGTTCAGGGATGTTAAGTGACTTGCCCAAGGTCACACAGCTACTGAACAGCAAAGGCAAAAACCAAAACCCTGATCACCCACTGCACCCCATGATTCTAGCTCATTCTCTGGGGCTCAGAGAAAGACCAATTTGAAGTTTACCATCACTTTCTTTGGTTCAATACAGAAAGTGATCAATGTGGCTCTAGAGATTTTGTCTGCTTGCAGTACCCTGACAGGGCTGTCCCGTAAGCTGGCTTTGCTAGCCCCACTTTCCAGATGGGGAAACTGAGATCTCCAAAGAGGAAGAGGTTGGACCCATCCTACAGGGAATGAAACTGGAACGGGAACTCTGGACCTGCTTAACATCCATTCTAGAGCCCTGGGTACCCCTCCCCGCCCCCACTGCAGGATTACAGCACCCTCCCTTGCAAGACTCAATCCCTCCTCACAGCTTCCGCAGGCAGCAGGTGTGATGGAGGCAGAACAGGGCCACCCCATCATCTGTGCTGAGGTGGGGAATGAATTTGCACATACTCCAAAGAGGCTTTGTCAAGTAGGAGGGCCCCGGTTTGGGGTTTCAGACTTCCTTTTTTAACCTTTAAGTCATTGTGGCATTTGGGAACATTTTGGTAACTTTTTCTCTAAAATTAAGTCAAAGTGATTTTCAAAACCAATAATCAGTCTTGAGGACACCCCACTTTGGGTTTAGTGGGAGGACAGAGAGACAGAGAAGTGAGGAGAGGAAATCTCCTCTGATGTGACACTTCTGGGTAACAGATGACAAGATGGCACAGCAGCTTTCCACACCCTCCCTGGACCTCCAGAATCCAAAACAGGCTCCCCAACCAGCAGGGGGGAGGAAGTTATCGTATGAGGAAGACGAAAATCCCATCTGGACCCGGCTCTTTAGACCAGATCGTTACGTATGCACGCAGCTCACTCGGAGGCCACAGGCCCCTACAGGAGAGTGACCCCCGTCTCTTGCCACAGGTCACTCTGCGAGGGCCTGGGGGAGACCAGCACAGCTCGGCTCCACGCCAGGCTGCCCTGGGTCCACCGGCCAAGAGCAATTAGCCCAGGAGGGAGGCTCTTGCCAAGTCGTGGTGCTAACACTGCAGCTCGGCAGAAGTGGCCCAACTAGCCCGAGTCTCCAGGGGCTTCTTCAAGAGCTGAAGGACTAAAAATAACCTCGGCCTTTGTTGTAAGCAGGCGGACCACAGAGATGGAGCTGATTTCAGGGAAGCCGAGCATGCGCGAGGGTCCCGCTCACCGAGACCTGCCCTTCGGGCAAATGATTTTTCCAGAAATGTGTCAGTTATTGTGTGCTGCTGCCGTGGCCACCGCCACCAAGATTCAAAGACAGCCCGAGCGGCTCCGGCCCTCAGGGCTGACTTCCGACACAGACTTCTCGGAAGCTCAGACTCCCACCTCTTTCTTCTCAAAACATTTTTTTGGAAAACAAGAGTCCAGCACGTACTGGGGAGCTTAGGAGACAAGAGCAGCCCTCAAGCTGCGGTTTCTGCATCGTTACCACGATGATCATAAGTAATCCCTTCACCCGGTTATTTGTTGAGAGACAATCATCTCTTCCCCATCCTAGAATCTCCAGAGTCGGGTGTCAGCAGACAGTGGCAAACACACGCCGTGTAGAAGGAAGAAATTACTCGGGGAAAGGAATCTGTGGTGTCACATCAACACTGAAGGGTTTCGCAGAGCTGCAGTCCTTTGTACCAGCGTCTGAATTCTGGACTGGGCAGCCTTCACCCGCTCCCCTGGTTCTTGAGTGCCACCAGGGAAAGCTCCAGACCCAGGCTGGTGGGGAGGCAGAGCCTTAGTTAGCATCTTGCCTGGCCATAGGCTGTGGCTTGTCTCACCTCAAGGACATCCCAGCTTTGAAGGTCAAGGAACCACAAAGCCTGATCCCTTGCAAAGCCACTCCCGATGGATAACAAATACTGATTGGCTGTGGCAGGGCCTCCGAATTTTCTTCCCAACACTTCTGCCCACCCCTCAGCGCTTCTACTTCCCTCTCCCGCCCCATCAAGAGACCACCTTGACCATACACACCACTAGGTATCCGTGGGGGTGTCGGGGGTGGGGGCAGAAAACCGCTTTTCTTCTTCACAAGGACCAAGGAACAAAGAGGGATTTTCATCATCAAGATGGCCTCCCGACTCCAAGTCTAGAAGTTTCCAGGGAGGCTTGTAATAAATAACAACTTCTCCACAGCCTTTTGTTCCTCTGCTGAGTTCAGGATAAAGAGCCGAAGCAGGAGGCGGGAGGCTGTGTGAAGATTTCTTGGAACACAATAGATAGAAAACACCAAACTACACATGAGCGACTGATCGGTGGTCACGAAACAGCTTCCCTTAAAATGGGAACCAGTGAGAGGGCTGCGGGGCCGGGGTCAATGTGAGGGGTTCCACAGGGCTGGGGCTAGGGGTGTTCTTCGAAAGTGCGAGATCCTTCTGGTGGAAACGAGGAGGGGCTGGCCGCAGTGCTGGAACCTGTGTGTGGGAGGTAAGCAGACACCTCACCCTCTCGGTTTCACGTGTCCAGGCCCTCTGGGACCGCAGCTTTTCCTTACAGTTGGTCTGTCTGGATATATGGGGGTGGGGGCTTGATCGGGTTGGAAATGGGCTCCGCCTCCACCTCTCCAGCAGCAGGTCACGCTCTGTGACCTGGGGCCCTAGGCTTGGCAGCCAAAGGCTGAGGCTTTTTCTTTGAGCAGTTCCCAGCACAGGTGGCAACTCCAGCTTCCTACGAGAAACAAGATGCCCTGGTGACCAGCAGCCCCTTCCCCACCCTCAAGCCCCGCCCCTTGGCCCTAACTCCTACAGGCCAGACCCCGGCCCATCCGAGCATGGGCTGTGGTCTGTAACTCGGCAGAGGGTCAGTGCTGCTCAGAAAACAAGTGCTCCGAGGCTATCAGCTGAACTGTTGTAAAGACCCTCGTTCCTGGACGGTGTGTCACCAGTAGCACCACCAGGCCTGGGCCGGTTCCCCTGGCAGCTTACACCTCCCCACCACTTTAGCCACACACCCGGGGAAACATCTCCTTGGGCCCCCCAGGCTGAAGTTTCAGGGGGTTGAACCGTGCCTCCGTTTCCTCATCTGTAAAATGGTAGCGGTCTTACCTACCTCATAGGATTGGGATGATTGAATGAGACAAGACATGTAAAGGCCTTCGCACAAGGCCTGCACCATAGTGGGGGCTCCCTAAGTGGCAGGAGTAGCTGTTGTTGCTACTGTCGGCCTCATCATCATTACCTTCTGGGGGCTCAGCCACTGGGGGATTTAAACAGTACATGTGATAGCCACGGTCACAGTCGTCACAGAAGAGTAGCTGGTCCTGGTGGAAGACAGAGTAGGTGGAGAGGAGGAGAGACAGAGTGAATTGTTTAGGGCCAGTGTCCGGCCCCACCTACTCCTCCAGCCTATTCTGTGCAGACCCACCTCTCTGAATGCCCCTTTCCAGGACCCATTTGAAGTCTTCACTGTGCCCTGAATATGCTTGGTTCTTCTCCTACACCTGGAAATTCCCCCTCTGCTTCCCCAACTATGCCAACTCTACCCCCATTTTAGGGTTCTGCTCAAATCATACCTCCTCCAAGAAGCCTTCCTTGACTACCACCTCACATTCAAGTTTAAAGAGATTCCTTATTCTTTGGAACTCCTGTAGCCAATAACTCTGTTTCCATAAGAAGGAGAACCACTTTTATGCATTTCTGTGTTCCCCATAATGATTGCCTAGTGCACAGAAAGTACTTTAAATGTTTGCAAATTTTAAGTGAATTCCTCTTAACCTCACCCTTTCCATGTGTAAAAAGGGCAACAGTCATACTTGATGGTAACATCTAGGACACCTCAGAGCCTTCTCAGGGTTTCATTACACGAATACAGAGAAACGCATGTGATGCGATGCCACCTTTTCAGATCCCCAAAGCCACCTCAGGGGCTGGAGCCTGGAGCCCAGGTAAGAACAGGACCATTTAGCATGGTGTTTAACTTCAAAGCATGCAGTCTGCCCCTTCGCTCCCCCAGTTCCCTCTGCCTGGATGCTCTCCCAGCCCCTGACCCCTGCTCTTCTAGACCATTCCCTACCCACACTTCAAGTCTTCCAGCTCTTCCATCCCACAGAGATGTCACTAATCTAGCTCAAATGGAAGTTCCCTCTCCCCTCCTGCATCACCATAGTCCCCTCTCTTTCTTATGACTCTTAATAGTATTTTCCTTCATGCCACAAAGCCTGGCATGTGGTAGACATCTACGCACAATTGTTTTCTTGACTAGTTCCTTTGGAATATGCCTCCTTTGTCTCCTCCTTTACAGACTGTAAGGCCCTTGGGGCAGAACCTTTTCTTAACTCATCTCCACATCTCCTTCAGAACTTGCTACGCATCTGTGATCTGCTCCCCATTATCCAGGTTCAGCTCTGCTCCATTCTTTGCACCTGCTTGGATGGCTTATAAGACATTTGCAAAACTAAGTATTTTGCATCACATCTCACCCTGGCTCCCCTCAGCACAGAGATCCTGGAAAAAGTAGATATTGAAGTTGGAAACCCCAGCAAGCAAGCAATAAGGCAGGAGATATCATGAAAGACTTTTTTTTTTTTAATCACACTAATACCTTTCAACAGGGCAATGGAAAGCTTTTGAAGAGTTAGCAACAGAGGAGTGACGGGTCGCACAGGGAATTTAGAAAGATCTCCCTAGCTGCTGCGTAAGAATAGATACCTGGGCAGGGGAAGGTTGGTTCTAGAGGCTGGAAGACCACTTAGGATGCTACTACCACCATCCAGGTGAGAGGTGATAGTGGCCTGAACTAGGGTTGTGGCATGGGGGAAAGGCAAGGGTCTTGTTCTCATTTCAAAGTTATTGATTAGATGTGGAAATGATAGCGAAGAAATCACGAATGTCTCCCAGGTTGTGGCTTGGTCAGCAAGCCAGATGATACAGCTATCCCTTGAGACATGGGCAGAAGAGTAGATCCACGGCTCAGCTGGAGACGTGTTCTACACACCTACAGATCACGCAGTGGGGGTGCAAGGCCCTGGGGCAGCTGGACATCAGGAGAGGTGCCTATCATGAGATACGCATTTGTGAGTCATTGGGGATTAGATGGTAATGGAGGTCCTAAGAGAGAAAGCCCAGAGTATGTCACAGATGTCCTTTAACTGGAGCTCACGGAGGGATGTCCATGACCTTTGTGAAATTATATGCACAACTTTGTGTGTAGGTACAAACGTACATTTTTCTGAGAAAAGAGTAAGTCCACAGCTTCCACTGAATTTTCTGAAAAATCAAGGACTCAAAAAACGTTACTGAGATAAAGACCAGACAGAGAAAAAAGAGACTAAGACACACAGAGAGGTAGGATGAAAACCAGGACAGTGTGGTTAACTCCAAAAAGAGTTACACCATTGTCTTGGAGCTGAAGTAAGCTATATTACTATATGACTTAGGAATAATACAGGGAGGAACGAGTTAGGATGGGAACAGAAAATAGGGAGAGACTTTTCAGAAAGAGTATTACTAAAGTCTTAAAGACACATAACTCCTGCTATAATGCTGACACAAGAAATACAAGAAGGGAGAATACCCTGGATTAGACTTTCCCAAAGGGAAACCAGGCATCTGTGGATTTAAATACATTTTTCACAGGCTGATTGTTATCCAGCTCCACATTCTCTTCCTTCTCGTGTACTTTTCAGGATAACTGCCTGTCAAAACCACCCAGATCGGCCAGCTCATGCTAAGCCCAGTGAAAAATAGAATTTATGTACCTCTTACTCCTAAGTACCCAAGAACCAGTTTCAGTAGAATGGGAACCTCATTGTGAGATGTGCAGGTTAAATCTCTGTGTGAGAGGAACCCTACTGCCCACGCAGGCTCACTCCTCGATTCCTCCCCTACAGCTCTGCCAAGTCGATGAGAAACCTCTGGATTAACACTGTTTGTAAAGCCAAAGACCAGAACTAACCCAAATGACCATCGATAAGACACTAGTTAAATAAACTAATGAGGAACTATGCAGCTGAAGGAAGAAGTTAAGATTATGTCTATATATTGTGGTGGAGTGAGTAATCTCAAGGATATCCAATGAAAAAGCAAGGTGAGGAAAACAGGCGTGTCTGTTGCTATTGTTTAAGAAAATGCATTCCTTGTTTTGGATTCAAACACATGATTTCTTATGAATTCATATACTTATACATGTAATATGTTATATTTAAATGGAATGAAAAGATAAGCCATAATTTTTTTAAATGGTCACCTATGAGCAGAGTGAGGGAATCGTGTGAAAGGGTAGGGGTAGAAGCCAGATTTCTTTGAATATCTGTTTGTTTTAATAGACTCGATTCTGGAACCAGTAAATATTTTTCATAGTAATAAACAAAATTCACACTATTGCCCCCCCCAAAAGACAAATGAAACAAGTGAATCTAATTATGTATTGGTTGATGGATGACCACGTAGAAAGTAACTATTCCAAGTGACTTTAAAACAAGTAGTTTGACTATACATCCTGAGTCAAACACACCTTAAGAACAAAAATGTGTGTGTGTGTGTGTGTGTGTGTGTGTGTGTGTGTGTGTTTCCAGCAACCAAATTGTTGGCAGTAATAGTGGAATTAATATTCTGAGACAGGTATGTATCAAATGAGAGATTATATTGTTACTGAGAAGAATTTTGACATACTTGAAAGAAAATACAGATGTAAGATCAATGAAGTTAAGTAAAAACCCTCCAGTTAGTCCTGGGTATGAATTAGAAGTACCAGTATAAATTCAAGTATCCATACAAATTCAGTATTTTATCTTCAAAACGAACAAAACATATTTTCTAGTTCTGTCCATTTAAAATGCCCCAAAACAATGACTAATTCAGTAAAAATTAGCACCCCTAGCACTCCTATTATGTTCTCTAAAGATCATTGCCCACTAAAAGGAACCAGGAGTCCTTGAAGAAATGGCTGTTCCAGGTCCAGGGCATGAAATGTATAAATATTTTCACATATTGGAAAGCATAGAGACCATCAAATACTATTGGGGTCATGTCAAAAGGACTCAGGATCCAAACTGATTACATTCTTACTGGCCAAATATGGGACAATTTTAACTGTAATGGATTGAAACAAATCAAATATATTTAAATCCTTGAGTTCATAAAGATACTATTTTTAAAAAATGTTGTCACCTTTGGAAGATGCTAGGGAAACATCCCATTATTCTTTTATTTATTATCTTGATATAATTTTTATCTCAGAGAAAGTTGTGAAATGGTACAGAGAGCTTCTGTACACACACTTTACTCAGCTTCTCTTAATGTTACCATCTTACATTACAATAGTACAATCATGAAAAGCGGAATATTACATTATATTACTGACTAATCTGCAGACCTCATTTGAAATTCACCAGTTTTCCCACTTCTGTCTCTTTTCCCAGCATCCAATCCAGGATCTCACACTGTATTTAGTCATCATGTTTTCTTAGTGTCCTTGACTCTATGACAGTTTTTCAGTTTCTTTATCTTTCACGACCTTGATGCTTTTGAAGAATCTAGGCCAGTGATTTTTGTAGAATGTCACTCACTTTGAGTTTGTCTGATCTTTTCTCATGAAAAGATTGAGGTTATGCACTTTTGGCAAGAATGCTACAAAAGAGATGTGCCCTTCTCAGTGCATCATATGGGGACATATTGATACCAATATGTCTTGTTGCAAGTCATGTTACTCTGATCATATAATTAAGGTAGCGTCTGTCGGTTTTTCCGCTATAATGTTATAATTATTCCCTTTGTAATGTATTAAAAAGTAATCTGGTGAGGGAGATACTTTGAGATTATGCAAATATTCTGTTTCTGACCATACTTTTGCTCACTAATTTTGGCATCAACTGATTGTCTTGCTTACAACAACCAGAACGGTGATGCTTGCCTATTGGTGATTTCCTTCTTCCCTCTACATTTATTAATTGTAATTCTGCTCTGAGGAAGAGTTTTATTTATTTATTCAAAATTTTAAAATATCAGTATGGATTTTGTTCTTTGAGTTATAATTCAATACTATCATTATTTATTTTGTTGTTCAACTTGTCCCAGACTTGCCATTAGGAGTTCCTTCAAGTTAGTTCCTGGGTCCTTTAGACATGCCTTATCAATTTTTGAGCATTTCTGTACTTTCTAGTACCACAGGATGCTCCAGGCTCCTCTTGTATTTTCCAGCCCTAGCATCAGCCATTTATCCAAGGGTTCCTAGTTCTTTTTACTGGAGAATGGTATTTAGAAACCAATATCTGGGTACCATGGATCCTCATTGCCTCTGGGTTGTCATTGCTTCTAGGGTCTCCCAGCCAATAGAATTAGGAAGTAAGTGTATGTGCAGTACACATGCTCACACCTGTATTTATTTCTGTGTCTAGCCATATGTATGCATGCATGTATATAGCTATAGATATATATAAGCATGTATATGTATACATACATGTATGTATGTATATATATACAATATGTTATATCAAAAAATCCCCTGATACCCCCATTCCACCCCAACACCATAGGATTCAGCCTAGCCTTCCCTCTATTTGATTATTCTTTCTCTGACATTGAGAAACCTGGCTCTCATCACCACAATGTATAGTTATTAGTTCAGACCTGGACACACATAAAGTAGTTGCAGAATGACTAATTTACATGTCTGTAAGAAACACATTTACTAACTAAAGTATAATATGTATGTAGTCCTTTCTGCCTTTAGCCTTAAAATACACAGTCATATACTTCTTTCTTAAAGTTACGAAAGTTAGTTCTTTCCTTCCCCACCCCTCAGCGTGGTTGCTCTATCTGTTTACATTATGTTAGGTTCATTTGCGACTGTTCATATTCCAGTTTCGGCCCCCAGCCCCCACATCCTGGTTGATTTGGGTATTTAACTGTAATAGAAAATGTGCAACAATACCTTGGTCCTAAGCACCAGAACGGTACAAAAAGGCATTCTCAGAGAAGTGCCATCTCCCCTTATCCCTACTATCCCACACCTGTTTCCCCATTCTTTCTACCCCATTCCCACCCACTGCTGTAGGTAATCAGTCTCTTTAGTTTCTTGTTTATCCTTCCTGTATTTCTTTAACACAAGTAACAGATACATGTATATTTTCTTACGCTTTTCCTACAAGAATGGCAGCATACTATATAGATACTGTCTTTACTTAGCTTTCTTCATTTAACAATATTAAATTTAGAAATACCTGGAAATTATCCTATATCAATGTATGGAATCTGCCTCATGTTTTTTTATGTTGCAAGCATTCCATTGTGTGGCTGTGCCATCATTTATCCAACCTCTGCATGACATTTAAGTCATTTCCAATATTTTACAACTATAAAGAGTTGCACCCATGAATAACCTTATGCACATGTATTTTTATAGTGTTACATCTTTATGGTAGATTCCTATAGATGAGATTGCTAAGTCAAGAGGTAAATGCATAGTAGTTGTGCTAGGTATTGCTAAATGTCCCCACAGAAGAGGGGTACCTCTTTGTATTCCCACTGACAGTGTATGAGGATGCCAGTTTTCCCACAGCTTCATCAATAGAATGTATTCTCATCCTTTTTTTTCCCCCAGTATTATGGGTAAGAAATAGTATCCCACTTTTGTTTCAGTTTGAGATCTTTAATTATGAGTGTGTTCAAACTATTTTTTCCCCAAATGTTTAGGAGCTATTTTTATAACTTTTGTGAATTATCTTTCATGTCTTTTCCCCATTTTCTATCAGGTTTCTGGGTCCCTTGTCCCTCAAATTTTAAGAGTTCTTTATATATTAGGGATATTAGCTCTTCATCTCCGGTATATGCTGTAAATATTTTCTCCCAGTTTGTTAGTTGTCTTTTTACTTTATCTGTTTTTTACTATGCAAATTTTTATGTGGCCAAAGTTGTCAATAGTTTCTTTTATTGCTTCTGAATTCTGAGTCATGGAAAATCTTTCCTTATATATTTTTTAAAGACTTACTTATTTTGAGAGGGAGAGAGAGCGCGTGCACACGTGCGTGAACAGGAGGGGCAGAGAGAGAGGGAGAGAGAATCTCACGCAGACTCCCTGCTGAGTGCAGAGCCTGACAGGGCTCAATCCCATGACCCTGAGATCATGACCTGTGCCGAAACCAACAGTCGGACACTTAACCGACTGCACCACCCAGGCGCCCCAATCTTCCCTTATACTTGAAGAAGAATTCACCCATGTTTTCTTTTAACACTAATATGGTTTTATTTTTTATATTTAGATCCCCAGTTCATTTGGAGACTATTCTTATGTATTATGTGAGATAGGGACCTAATTTTATCTTTTTCCAATGGTTACCCTATTATCTCAGCACCATTCATGAAAATGTAATTTTAGAGGCAACCTTTAACCTAATACTAAAGGTCCATCTATAGCTGGGTCAATTTATGGGTTTCTTTTCTATTCCATTGTTCTATTTGTCTATACTGTTTTAATTAGAGGCTTTATAGTATGTTTTAATATCTGGTAGGGCTAGTCTCCCCTCATAATCTGTTGTTTTCAGTGTTTTCTTGACTATTCTCGCATGTTTATTTTTCCATATGAACTTTACTATCAATTTGTCTAATTGTTTGGTGTTTTTATTGGGTTTGAATTAAATTTGTAAATTAACTCAGGAAGAACTGACATCTTTATAATGTTGAATTATTCTATCCAAGATCACACGATGTCTTTCCATTTGCTCAGGTCTACCTCTGTGTTTTTTTCAAGTGCTTTAAAATTTTCGTCAAATTTTTTTCATATACGTTTTACACATTATTGTTAAACTTATTTCTAAGTATTTCTTTTTGTTGCTATTATGAGTGGGATTTCTCTACTATTGTATCTTCTGACTGGTTGCTATTTGTACACATGAAGCCTATTAATTTTTGTATGATAATTTTATATCCTGCTACCTTTAATGTTTGAGTTGGCTCTATGATTGATTCTCTAGGGTTTCCCAGATCTACTATTATAGTTTGTGAAATAGAGTTTTGCTACTTTGTTACTATTCTTGTACCTCTAGTTGATTTCTCTTTTCTAATCACATTAGCTAATATCTCTATAATAATGATAAATAATAATGAAAATAGCGGGCATCCTTATTTGGTTCCTGGTCTTAGTAGAAATGCTTCTAGTGTTTCCTCATTAAATAAAATCACCGCTTTAGTTCTAACATATAAAAAGTTTATCATATTAAGAAAGTTTCCCACAATTCCTATTTTCTTGAGTGTTTTTTTTTTTTCATGAATAGGTGTTGAAACTACCTTGTGATTTTGAAAACTGATAAAGGGAAAGAATCAAGCATTTAGCCTATCTTTTCTATATAATCTAAACCTGACAGTAACCAAATATGAGATTGGAAAAGTTTCACTTTGCAGAATTACTCCAGCTAGTAAACAAAGAAGAAATTATAAAATAAGAATATCACTATTTTGCAACCTCTAATGATATAGTCTATCTGCTACCTTCACAAAAAAGAGACATACCAGGCATTACATACTTCCTGATAAAGAAAAATATACCACGATGAAGTAGTCTTGATATATATACATATATATAATTTTATATATGTATATATATAAAATCAAATCAAGGCCCATATATAATATATTATAATACATATTGTTTTTATATTGGAAACAGAGAGAGAGAGAGAGAGAAAGAGCCTGAATTTGATCAGGATTCTAATTC
Source organism: Ursus arctos (assembly GCF_023065955.2). NCBI lineage: Eukaryota > Metazoa > Chordata > Mammalia > Carnivora > Ursidae > Ursus > Ursus arctos. Next base: position 28,128,207 of record NW_026622930.1, on the reverse strand, counting down.
TAAACGCCAATGTACAAGAAATATAAGAGACGGAGGGAAATGTCAAACACCACTACAGGCATGCAGTCAGTAAAAACAGTCCTGGGAAACTCTATTGAACAAATTAACTGATTTTTTTTAAGATTTTATTTTTTATTTGAAAGAGAGAGTGGCAGAGGGAGACGGAGAAGCAGTCTCCCCGCTGAGCAGGGAGCCTGATGGGGGGCTTACTCCCAGGACCCCGGGACCAGGACCCAAGCTGAAGGCAGACGCCTAACCAGCTGAGCCACCCAGGAGCCCCTAACTTATTTCTTCAACAAAAATTCAAAGGGAAAAAAAGAGAGCAAAATGGAAGGGAAACTACATATTAAAAGAAACTTTAAAATAGGGGTGCCCTCATGGCTCAGCCGGTTAAGCATCTGCCTTCTGCTCAGGTCATGATCCTGGAGTCCCAGGATCGAGCCCTGCATCGGGCTCCCTGCTCAGCTGGGAGACTGCTTCTCCCTCTGACCCTCCCCCTACCTCATGCTCTCTCTCTCTCTCTCTCTCAAAAACATAAATAAAATCTTAAAAAAAATAAAAATCGGGGCACCTGGGTGGCTCAGTTGGTTAAGCATCTAACTCTTGATTTTGGCTCAGGTCACGAGCTCAGGGTTGTGAGATGGAGCCCGGCTTCAGGCTCCGTGCTGGGTGTGCAGCCTGCTTAAGATTCTCTCTCTCTCTTTGCCCCACTGTCCCCCCCCCCAAAAAAAAAAAAACACCAACTAGTCACAATGTATGGGCCTTATGAGGATCCCAATTCAAATACATAAGCTATAATAAAAAGTATTTAAGATAAGGCAACATTTAAGACAATTGCAGCAATTAGAATGTTAACTGGATGTTTGATTATATTTAGGAATTTTTTTTAGCTGCGTTAACATTTTCATCATTTTTGTTAAAAAGTAAGTCCTTTTCTTTTTGATAAACCAGTGAAATATTTGCAGGTAAAGTGATATTATGACCGGAATCATGTGGGAGGAGGTAGGAGTATTTATAAAACAAGACTGGACATGTATTGATCAGAGCTGAAGCTGATGTTAGGCTACATCGGTTTCATTACTCCTGCACCTTTGCATAAGTTTGAAATTGTCTATAACGAAAGTATTTTTTTAATTCTGCATTTATTATGGTTAATATTTAGACCCAGTAAGATCACATGCTCTGAAACATGGTATAAATGGTCAAGCACATCCCAACCAGAAGCAGCAGGCACCACTGTCTATCACTGAACCCTCGAGGGCAAAAGTCCAGTGAGGCAGCCTCAGGCCATCACCTCCTGCACCCCTCTCCGCAGGCACAAAGAGTACCCAGGGTCCCTGTTGTGCAAGGATCCCAAAGGTCCTGGAGGCAAAGGGGCAGGGGGAGCTTCCAACTGACATTTCCCCCAGGAGCCCATTGACAAGAGTCCTGCCCTCCTCTCCACCCCTCAAAGGACTCGTAAATCCTTGGATTGCTCCCTCCTGCCAGGGAAGTCCCAAACTCACGTCATTCTCCGACGTTCCACAGAGAATGCAGGATTTGCACTCTATGCACTGCCACTTGTAGGTCTTGACGGCCTCGGTCATGTTCAGGGTGAACTGCAGGCAGGTCGGGTGACCTGCAAGAAGCAGAAATGGCGGCATGAGGGGCAGTGGACCTGACCTGTCACCCCTTGACACCGCTTTAACCAAAAACACACTGATGCCCAACTTGGAGGGAGGGCAGGGTAGCACAGGCCGGGGAAAAAACGGTGGCCCTACCCACGCCCCTCCCAACCACCTGCAGTTACATCAGATCGAGGCCCAAGAGAGAAATGGCATTAACACTTTTACCAGGGCTAGATGCCATCCAAGTCCTCTTGCCCTAAGAGACACGTCCCCCTGAAGGTGTAACCAGTTGATGAGGACAGAGAGTGGGGATCGGAGAGGAAGAGAAACTGAGTGGTGCACTGCGCCCGGCAGCACTGTGAAAGGCACCAGCATTTCTTCCCAAGCCCCAGCACCAACCATGGCAGGAGCAACCATCAGAGCTGTTCGGAGCTGGCCCTGCCCACCTGCACAGCTGTTCACACTGCCTCCGGGCACAGGGGAGGAGGTCAGAGGGAGCATGTGAGGTTTCCCAGGGCAGAGCTCAGGGGCACTGGGAGGCACTACGCTGCCATCTAAAGAATCCATGCCCGTGCCCAGGAGACTCGCACAAGTCCACGCCCTGCACAGTAACAGGAACTACAGGGGAGAGTGGCCTGGCAGGCAGGGCAAAGAAGTACGGCACCATAGCACCACTGGCCCTTACTCTTCTCCATCCCAAGTATCATGGTAGCCGAACCAACAGCAAATCAGGGAAGGACATTAAGCTGTGACCTTAGAGCCCACAGCCCCGGTGGCCCATCACCCAAGGGTTGGCCTGAAGGGCTGGACTCTGTTTGCAGCCACAGCCCACCCAAAAGAGAGATGCCAGCACTGAGACGACAGCTATGAGCCAGAGAATGTGAAGACCCTTGACCTTCTATTTGGCAGGGAAGAGAAACTTGATGATGTTCCCAGGTTTTGCAGGAATCTGCCCAGAGCTCCCGGGGCAAAGCCCATAACTGAGTCTGTCACAAAAGAACCGAGAGCTTTGCCTACTGCTGGGGGCTCACCCTTCTCCGGAGCTCCCAGCTCTGCCCAACCAACCACATAGCGCACTGCATTGTTTTTTGCACGTAAGGAAACACGCTTCTAAAGAAGGATGGTACAGAGAGGGGACACCAGTTAGGGTTAGTCCCACCCACCACTACCCTCCACAGGGACCCCACATGGTACGGGACCCCACATGGTACGGGACCCCACATGGTACGACCCCACATGGTACGACCCCACATGGTATGACCATCGTTTGGCAAAGCCACATCCCAGCAAGAGGCCCCCCTTTCCTCCCTTCCAAATATTCAGACCTCTGGTTACATTGTGGTCATTTGGGGACATACTGTCTATTCAGCCAACATAAGGATCCTTCTGCTTTGAGGCTTCACAAATGCAAACCCCACTGACTTGCCTCTGAGAGTTAAGAGTGGGGGTGCACATGACTCATCAGTGGGGAGCAGGGGGGACACTTAGCAAGGAACACATGGAAGCATCGAGAGAGGGCAGATCTAAAAGCCTGTCAAGGACCCACCAGGTGCCATCCAACTTAGGAACTCCCATAGCTCTGAACTAATAACCCTCTCAAAGTGGCACCGAGGCAATGACCCCAAGAGAAACGAACCTAGATAAATAACCAGCTGATATCCTTGAAAGCATCTCAAAGATCTGTCTAAGAAGAACACTGGCCAGGGCTGTTCTCTATTCCAATCTCTCAGAGACAATACTGGGGTGGGATTAAGAGAGAAAACACCAGCTTGAGGTTCTGAGTGGTGTGGGCCCTGATGCCCAGGTTCTCACACGGGGCACCCTTGGGAAGGCTGAAGGTGAATCCACAGAACAGATACCCATACATGCAAGTCGACTTTGTCCAGGTCTGTGGCCTCAGGCCACATCCCAGCCACAGCCAGCTGGCTTGCGAGAATTGTTCATGAACTTAACAGGCATCCACGGAGCACCTGCTAGCCCAGCCAATTCAGTAGACAGAAAGGATACAGTGGTGAGCAAGGCACCCAAGCTCTTCCAGTCCAGCCAGAGAGAACTCAAATTAATAAGCCACATGCGTATCTATTTACTTACAAACACATCATAGGTTCCATGAAGGAAAATCATAATGAAAACAAACCACAGGGGAACCTCACCTAGTCGGAGATGTCAAGGAAACCTTCGGAGAAAGATCTTGAAAGCTGATACCTGACAGATGAAGAGGGCTTAGCCGGGCTGGTGGGGGTGGGTGGGGGAGGTGCAGCCGCAGAGGTAGCTGGGGCCAGATTACAAGGCATCTATAGCACTTCTTTAAGGATTTGGGACTTTCAAACCATTAAAGGGTGTTTTGTGTGTTTTTTTAAGATTTTATTTATTTGAGAGAGCAAGAGCGAGAGCACAAGCAGGGGGAGCAGCAGAGGGAGAGGGAGAAGCAGACTCCCCGCCGAGCAGGGAGCCCTACACAGGGCTCAATCCCAGGCCTCCGGGATCATGACCTGAGCAGAAGGCAGATGCTTAACCGACCGAGCCACCCAGGCACCCCTCATTAGAGGGTTTTAAGCAAGGCAATGACTGGATCACACTGTGCTTTAAAGGAGCATTCTTTAGCACGAGAGATATTTGGGGTGATGAAGCAGTCTGTCCCTTGATGGTGGTGGTGGCTACATATGTGGTAAGATTGCACAGAGCCATACATACACACACACAAGCACCATGTACGTGTGCTGGATATAAAACTGGTAAACTATGAATAATTGCATCAATGTCAATTGCCTGGTTTTGAGCGCGTACCACAGTTACATAAGCTGTTACCATTGGGGGAAACTGAGTGAAGGGCCCATGGGACCTGTCTATAATATATTTTTGTAATTTTCTTTTTTTTTTATTTTATTTATTTTTTTTTAAAGATTTTATTTATTTATGTGACAGAGAGACAGCCAGCGAGAGAGGGAACACAAGCAGGGGGAGTGGGAGAGGAAGAAGCAGGCTCCCAGTGGAGGAGCCCGATGTGGGACTCGATCCCGGGACGCCGGGATCACGCCCTGAGCCGAAGGCAGACGCTTAACGACTGCGCTACCCAGGCGCCCCTTTTTTTTTTTTTTTAAAGATTTTATTTATTTATGTGACAGAGAGACAGCCAGCGAGAGAGGGAACACAAGCAGGGGGAGTGGGAGAGGAAGAAGCAGGCTCCCAGTGGAGGAGCCCGATGTGGGACTCGATCCTGGAACGCCGGGATCACGCCCTTAAAGATTTTATTTATTTATTCGACAGAGATAGAGACAGCCAGTGAGAGAGGGAACACAGCAGGGGGAGTGGGAGAGGAAGAAGCAGGCTCATAGCGGAGGAGCCTGATGTGGGGCTCGATCCCGCAACGCCGGGATCACGCCCTGAGCCGAAGGCAGACGCTTAACCGCTGTGCCACCCAGGCGCCCCTATTTTTGTAATTTTCTATGAAGCTATCATCATTTCAAAATAGAAAGTTGAAAAGATATTTTTAAATAAGGAAAGCACAAATAAAGATTTAAATCATCAAAAAGGAAGGTAAGAAGGAAGGAAGAAGTTTCTGTCTAAGAAAAGAATTTGCGGGGGGCAGAGGAAAGGAGAGGTGCAGGAATTGCTGCCAGGAAGCCAGTTAGGCTGGTGCAGCTACCGGGAGAGAGACAAGGATCATTAGGCCAAGGTGGAAATTTCAGACTGGTAAAGAAATTATTGATAGGACTTGACCACTGTTTGAAGGTTGAGAGTGCAGGGATAACGAGACATAATCTCAAGTTTCTGACCTAAGAAACTGGGTGGGTTACAGAGAAACTTCCTCAGTTGAGAAGGAGTATAAAACGCATAGAGGAAGCAGATGTGGTGGGGGAGAGGGGGTCACTCTGTTTGGGGCATATTGAACTTGTGGAGTTTGGGAGACAGCTGGTGGAAATGTCAAGTGGAGAGTCAAACACAGGGATTTCTAACTCAAAAGAGAAATGTGGGTTGGCCATATAAATTTAGGAGCCGTTGCTAAATAGGTGGTCATCGAAACCATGAGAACGAATGAAGTTATCTAAGAAAAGGGAAAAGAGAAGAGAAGGACGAGGAGAGAAGAAAAGAGAGAGAAAGAGATCTAGGACTGCGCGTAGAGGAGTTCTAGACTCAACTACCTAACAATGAAAGGAAAGAACCAAGAGAGGAAACTGGGAAGGACGGCCAGAGAGGGAGACACAGACTGTGCAAGCATGGGGTCACAGCACCAAAAGAAGAGATTTCAAGGAAGGGTGGTCAGTTGTGTTGACTGCCACAGGTTCTTGAGTTTGTCATTGCTTAATCAAGACCCGGAGTGAGGGAGTGTTGACAGATCAGAGCACAAGCTGCCCTACTAATAATAACACTCCAGAGTGTCATCTTCCCTAGGAAGGAAGGTCAGCACATTCCAGAGCATGACATGGAATTCAGTAGTCAACTGTGCCTGTGGAGCTGCCTCTGTGGGTAGGGATGAAGAGTGGTATGTGTGCTTTGTGCCAACAACATTCCACAAATATTTATTAAGAGCTAATTCTATGTTCAAGTTCTCTTAGACCACTGTGCCAAGTTCTGAAGACATTTTCTGGGATAGCTTTAGACCAATGAACAGTAGCAAATGGATTCTGGAAACTCCTGTTGGAAGTCTCTGAAAAAAAATCCCATGGGCTTTTTCTGTGTTCCCATCTTGAGAAAGTCATCGGCCTCCGGGAAAGACCTTCAAACCCAAAGGAAGGGAACAAAGTTCACACAGCCTCCTCCCAACACCCCCACGTAGAAATAAGATCCGCCTCAGTGCTGGCTGTAGAGCTCCTTCAGCTCAGAACTCAGGCATCACTGAAGTTCAAGAGCAAAGTAGGGGACGCAACTTCTTAGCTGGGGAGGATGAGGCACAAGAAGTTAAGTCACCCAGGCAGCCATTAGCAGGTGCAAAAATTATGTCCAGAACTATACCCTCTGTGTTGCCATGACAGGTTGGCTGCCTATTGCCCATCTCCAATAGCTGGAAAGGTCATTTGACAGATAAAACTGTAAGAATACAAATTCTTATCTACCATGGAAATGACTGAAATAATGCACACTGTGGGACAAAGGGAAAAGTTTCTAAGGAAAGTGCTAGTAGCCCATTTCTAAGTTTGACTGCTAGAACACCTTATTTTTGCCCAGAACTACTTCCTAAAATCCTTGGAAGTAAGACAGTAGGTATAGTCTTCCCAATTCGAGGGTAGAAAAAAAGAGACACACTGCTGTAAAACAATTTATTTATAGTCACTCACTACTTAAAGATTCCTAGCTTAACTCTTTTGTAAAGTTAACTATCAGTCTCTAATGCGGATTTTTTTTCTTATCTCCAGTTTTCTTGAAGCAAGGCATACCTGTATTGCTATTCAACTAGCCCAGTAGAGTGAGGGGGAAACAACCCTTCCCAGGTCCCCCTGGGTGAGATGATTCAACAGGACATTTATAAGATTCCAATTACCAAAATGAATTTAGAAAGTGGTGCAGTGTGCATGATTCATCCCAGCCAGATCATTAGAAACCAAGTCCTTCCTGAGTGTTCCGCCAAATTCGTTCTATCAGGAGGCTTCAGTAAATCTTCTGCCTGCTTGTTTAGTCGGCCCTATAGAGACTTGGTGTGAAGATGCATTCCTAATCCAATGCTAACTCCTTCCAAAATTGACCTCAGTCCTCCGTAAACGTTGGGGGGGAAAAATTGAACTCACGGCCACCATGTACAGGAAATGTAACTTCTGAATAAGACAATAGGAATTTGGCTTCAGGGTGCTCTTTCCAAAGATGGGAAGAAAGAGGAAGCCAGCAGGTGTAAGAAGCCTCTCAGAAAGAAGCCCATCCATGAGGCTGGGGTGAATGATGCTAGAGTCTGCTGAGCTCGGTGAAAGAGAGAAGGCCAGCATCTGAAAGCAGCGACTACTCCCTCGCCACCCAAAGAACACATCTCCTATCTTTTCAGAACCCCTGGACCAGAGATGGAGAAGTGCCAGGGACAGCAAACAGGATTTCATGGTATTTGACTGAGAAGGCACATGGATAAATACCCAGGCAAAAACCAGTTTCACACTCAGAGCTGCCTATTCTTACACATGCTCGTGTACAACTGCCCACACACGTGGATATTTCCAACCTTTCGGGGACAAAAATATCTAAACAGGCCTTGTTGATTAAGCTCATGTTACAGTTGTGACTTAGAAGCTAACAGAAGTCATTAACCGGTCAATGTCACTCTATAGATACTCAGCACAGTGAGAAAAACACAGTTCATTGTCAACAACCCCTGGGCAAAACTGGACACGCTGCTGTGACATGCGTCTCCTAGATTACGGTCCTTATTAAAAGAGTTTTTTATTTCATCATCACCAATATTTAATTTGGACTAGGCTAAGCCACGTTGCTGATTAAATTACAGCTCCAGGAAAAAAAAAAACCCACAACATTATCTTGCTAGGTATGCGCTGAAAATATAAATAAAACAGATACAAATAACTGTGGAGCTAGCAGTCTATTATTTATTCATTGTGAAATTATAAACACCTAATTATGTTTTATTACCTTACTTATCAATGTTGATCTCTTAAAAACTAATTTCTCAGGAAAGAAAAACCTAAATATCCATGATTCCCAGGCAAGTAAGTGCAAAACTCAAATTGTGCTCCTTGGTCTGTTGCTTGGTTTATAGAAATTACATTATATAAAATACATAGGATCAATTCCAGTTCAAAATAGCACCAAAAACAAGTCTCCATGGGCATTCATTAAAAAATAATTTGGTTCAAATTTCTAACAGTTCTCTAGATTCATACGCACATAAAATTTCTAATATTTACATATTGCAAAACTATATAAGAAACTTTAGCTGAAGAATTATGCCAAGTGCAGTCAAATTGGAGTCATCCATGCCGAAGAGTAATTTGAGGAGAAAAAAATATTAGTTGCTCACTTCGGGAAGCCTCTCATTCCATCAGATCCATTCGTTCTCATTTATTCTCTCTCTCCCTCACTCCTCTCTCTCTGTGTCTCTGTCTCTCCCTCCCTCTATCCCTCTCCCTCAGTCCTTCTTTCCACCCCTCTCCACTTTGAGACCCAGCTTGTCAGGTGGAGGGAATGGGGCTCTGAGTCATTATACTTCATCTGTAAAGGCGTGAACCAATTCTGAGCAATCAAGAATTCAACCTCTGCACACATATATTATGGCAAGTGTGTTAACCAGGCACTGCTTCTTCACATAGACTCGTTCCCAAGCCCTGCTTTGTAAACCTTCTGCAGTGGTCTGCAGATTCAACTCTCATCTGCCCCAGCGTTACTTCTAACGCTAAGACATCCACAAATCGATGATCACAATAGCATCCAGAGGCCCCTGCGTGGCTCCCTTTCTTCCTTAACATTTTTAATGTACTTCAAAGAGGACAGAGAAGAGAAAGAGAGTAGAAAGGGTAAAGACCAAACAAACAAAAATGCATTAAAAATAAATGATGGTGTGAGCCCTCGCTGCCTTCTCCTTGAGCAAACACTTCACTGTGCAGCAAATTCAACTCGTCTTCAAGGTCTGCTTATCCTCCTCAAAGCTGCCACACTCTAGGGCACCCAAGTGCCACGTGGGAGGCAAACCACAGAGACTGTTGCGCTGGTCATTATTATCAATAACTATAGGAAGCACATTTGTGCAAAAGCATTAGGGACACATTTAATGGGCTAAACAGCTAAGGGCTCATGACACCATTCTCAAAGGGTCCTAGAAATCCACCTCCCCCCACTCCCCAAAGTTATCATGGTCAAGAATGGTCCAAGATAGGGTCTCATCTATAAACTTGAAGGCACGTGGTTGATCCTCTTAAAGTGAAATAATGGAATGAGGCAGACTTGACCTGGATTTATATAACTTACCTGACTGGCCCAGCTTAAGGCCGAGGCACAGCACTATAAAGATGTCAAGAACCACAGTAATAATACCAGCATCCCTAATTCATCACGGCAGCTGAGGACCAACGATAATTTATCCATTTACTCATTCCCTTAATAGTATTTGTTGAATAGATAAATGTGGTATGCACTTTTCTGGGCATTGGGGATACAACAATGAGAAAAACCAAACCCTATCCTCATAAGGTAAGTACCACAATTTGAGATCTGCAGTATCTGAGTCCCTTGGACAAGTCATTTTGCCTCTTTGAACATTAGTTTTCCAATATATTAAATGAAAGGAAAAGAATCTGCTATCCACAAAACTGTCGCCCTGCCTATGCCACTCATAAACAGTATTTTTAGAGATACCATTAATCCCAAATTGCCCATCTGGTTGGTGGGATAAACAAATCTTCTAAAGTTTGCCAGCTAAAATTTAAAGTGAAAAAAAACTAAGAAGGAAATTAAAATAAGCAGTTAGTACTGCTAGAATTCATGTCAACTTTTCTACTGGACTAGTCCAGTACTAGTCCAATACCATGAAAGAAGGCAAAAGAAATCTAGAAGCCTAAAGCACTTCTCATCAAATTCACCATCTACACCCTTGCAATAGGTTGGACCTATTCAGATGTGTTGTCAATGAATCTGCAAGCAGAGGCCTTGGGAAAGTTTTCATCTGTGAAGAATATTCGATCTGGGTTGAGCAGGTCACGTAGTGGGCAGGTATTGCCTGGCAGGCAGTGGAAGAAGAGGGTCACCAACATATATTTGGGAGACAGGACAGGTTGGAGATGTAGATTCAGAAATCATCAGGCGTGGGCGGTAGATGAAGCCTTGGCACTTGGTGAGATACTCAGGGAAAGACCCAGAGTAAAAAATAAAAAGGACCTCGTTGGGAGGAGGGGAAAGGGTAACCACTGGAATGAAGCAACTCAGGTTGACTCGCCTTTCAAGTCTTTAACTGGAATTGAGATTGTAGGCAACCATCTGCTGGTGATGCTTGCTCCACAAGTGTGTGGAGACCAGACTGAATCACTGTCCAGAGCCCAACATCAATATCAGATATGAATCCCTGACATTGGCTGTGCATTTCAGTCCTCTCTGGACATCAGGAACATCCAGGCATGGGCCTTGGCTAAAGGCTCTGAGTTTTCCTTGGAAAAGTGTGCCTGAAGAAGAACCTGTTGCTCAGATTGGAGACCCCGTAATCCCTGTGCTTCCTTCTTGAGGGTTTTGTGGTGTAACTGATGGATAGCTGGTGGAAAAGAGCAGTGATTCATCAACACGTGATTACCTGTATCTTCCAGCTGCCAATCTTCCATGAATTGGAAGATGGACTCGTGAGTAGTCTAAGTTCTTGAGTTCTCTGATGACCTTTGAGATGGTATTCTAATTTATTTCTTTCAGAAATATTTCAGAGTTGTACCAAGCCAAAAGGAAAAAGATACTTTCTTGCTTTTTTGTCTTTTCCATGTGAAACTGGGAAGCAATCAGAGAAGTGCCTAGAAGCAGAGGACTGACATTATACCTGTGACCCTTTCTTTTACATTTAATTTTAAAATCATTTTTAGTCTATTTTTTAGGGTTCTTCTGGCTGCAGTTTACTTGACTGTGATCAGGTTCTTACCAAAAAATAATTCTATTTAATTTAACCAAACTCACTGAGCACCTAGTAACTGCTAGGAACTGTACTAAATGATGAAGTTTCAAAGACAAATGAGACATGGATTCTGCCTTGAGGAGCTCAAGTTTAGGAGGTGTGATAGGCAGCCTATAAAATAGCCACCAAAATTTCCCTTCTCCTGGTATTTATAAGCTTGTATAATTCTCTCTCCTTGAGGGTGGGCCGGACTTATGGACTCACCTCTATCAAGTAGAATATGAGAAGTGATGGGATTCCCTCCTAATATGGAGTAATAACAAAACTGTGGCTTGCATCATTGACATCCTCTCATCTTTTCTCACAAACTGCTCTAAGGGAAGCCAGCTGCTGTGTTGTGAGATGCTCTATGAGAGGTCCATATGGCGACAAATAAATGGCGTTCTCAGTCCAATAGCCTGGGAGGAAATGAATCCTGCCACAACCATGTGAGTGAGCTTGGAATTGGATCCCCTCCCATCAAGTCTTCAGATGAGACCATGGCCCTAAATGACAAGCTGACTGCCACTTCGTGGGAGACCTTGATCCAGAGGCACTCAGCTAAACCACCTAGATTCCTGCCCACAGGAACTATGAGAAAATAAATGTTTATTGTTTTAAGCTGTTAGGTTTTGGGGTAATTTGTTATACAGCAACAGATAAATATTATAGGTCATATTTTTTTAAATGACTATAATACAATATACTAAGTGTTATAATGGGGAAAAAATAAAGTGCTTACAGATGGAGAAGCAATAAATAATGGGGGGGCTTGGGGAAAACCATAGAGAGAAGGTAACATTTGATCCAGGCCTTGGAGGATGAAGATGAGTTTTCTAAGTGGAAAAAAAGAGAGAAAAGAACATTACAAGGAGAAGAAATATCAGGAAATTTAAGGTGCATAGTCCACTTAAGCAAAACAGAGTGGCTCAAGGAGAGCAGGAGAAAAGGCAAGTGCAAAAGATGATGCTAAAAAGGTTAGGAGAAAGACCATCACAGGTCCCTTATGCAGGCATGAAGATCTGAATTTGATTCTGTAGGCACTGAGGAAACTTCAGAGATTTTTTTAAAAAAGATTTTATTTATTTATTTGACAGAGAAAGGGAGAGATAGCGAGAGAGGGAACACAAGCAAGGGGAGTGGGAGAGGGAGAAGCAGTCTTCCCGCTAAGCAGGGAGCCCAAAGCAGGGCTCAACCCCAGGACCCTGGGATCATGACCTGAGCAGAAGGCAGATGCTTAACGACTGAGCTACCCAGGTGCCCCAAATCCTCGGAGATTTTTAAACAAGGACCTGATTTGCTTGTACACATGCTTTGGAGAGAGGACTGGTGGTAGGGCAGAGGGTAGATGTAGTAGAGATGGCTAGGGCAGGATGACCAGTTACGATATCCATTTATTCTACAAATTTTAATTGAGCACTTATGATGTGCCAGGCACTATGGGAAGTGCTAAGCAATGAGTTACACAAACAAAAGCTCCTATTAATGTGGAGCTTAGGTTCCAGAGTGGGGACACTAGTCCAGAACCAGTCCTATAACTGTGGGGATAGATGTGGGAAACATTGAGAGGTAGAATTGGTCAACAGGACATGATGCCTGCTAGACACAGGCATGAGCAAGAGGGAGGAGTCAAAGATGACACCAAGATTCTCAGATTGGGCCACAGAGTTGGTGAGCCACATCATTAGCTGAGATGGGGATGGTGGGCTTGCAGAGAGTAATATAGATTCAGTTTCAGCACATGGCGTCTGTTGTGCAGATGAAATGTTTGGTGAAGATGTCCAGGTGACAGTAAGAAAATATGGGTCGATGTTCAGGAGAGAGGACAGGCTGGAGATGTCATTTAGATATCATCAGGTGTGGGTAGTAGACAGAGCCTTGGTACTTGGTGAGATACTTTGGGAGACAGCACAGAGGGAAAAGTAAAAAGGATCTCTTTGGGAGGAGGGGGGAGGGTAACCACTGGAACTGAAGGCATCACAGGGTGTCAAGAAGAGAACCCAGTGAGAAAGACAGAGACAATGTGGTCACTAAAGGGCCAGGAGAGCCTGGAGAGAGCCCTTCATGGCATCCAACAAAAGGGAAGGTAGGGCCGCACCATCAAGTGAGAGACAAAGTCACATAAGACCTGAAGAGAACATGTTGCCTCGAGCAAGCCATTGGTCATTGAAACTGGATAAAGTGGTCTCTGAGAATAGTGCACCCTGGCGCCTCTCTGGGTGACTGGATGGTTTCAGCATTACAGAGGGAAGAATTCACAAGAAGATTCTCTCGAACATGCTTCTCCTTCTACAGGCTTTGTCCTTCACTCTCAAGCTTGGAAACACCATATGAAGTAGTCTCAGGAATATCTGATTCCATTCACTGATAGCAGGAGTCATTTTTTGATGGAGGTTCCATGGCCAAAGCTAGGCCCTACCAAGATCAGTTTCCATCTTTGTCCCAGGAGACACATCAAGTCTCTGGAAGTCGGTTCTTTCTCTCTGACCTTGGATTGAAGCTCTTCAGTCCCTGGTTTCAGAGCCCTGCCTGCAAGGCTGGGTCATGTCCTGATGGAGGCTTCTCTCACAGCCCAGAGTCTGGTCAAGTGCACCTTTATATTCTCTGGAAATGCCCAGATCCAGGAGGGAAGTTGGTGTCACCGGCAGGAGAGAAGCACTGAGTCAGAATGAATGGTGAGGAGAGAGGAGGATGGAAATGATCACCAGGCAGCAATGTTGGTGACTGTGGTGCTTTTTTAAATTACCCACAAATTCTTTGATCCTCCTCTTCTCAAGAGGTGGAGGCTATTCCACAACCATTGAACGTGGGCCGGACTTGACTTATTTTAACAAATAACAGTAAAAGAGGAAGTAACAATATGCTACTTTGGAGTTATAAAAAGACAACTCAGGTTTCCGTTTTGGTCCCTCCCTCCATCTCCCCAACCTTCCCTACCTCCCTCCCCCCACCTCACTCTGGATAAAGTCAGCAGCTGCATTAAAGGTGCCCAATGGAAAGGCCCACGTGGCAAAGAACTGAGAGTGGCCTCTGGCCAACAACCAGCAGAGAACTGAGGCCCTCAGTCTAACAGCCTGAGATGAATGGAGATGAATGGGGGCCTATCAACGACACATGAGCAAGCCTAGAAGTGACTCTTTCAGCCCCAGTCAAGCCTCGAAATGACTGCAGCCCCATCCAACATCTTGACTCCCACATCATGAAGGAACATGTGCCAAAACCACCCGCTAAGCCATTCCCATATTCCTGACCCTCAGAAACTATGAGCTAATGTTTGTTGCTCTAAGCTGCTGAGTTTAGGAGTAATTTGTTAAACAGCAAGAGATAAGAAATACACTGGCAAAGGAGGAACAGTGAGGGGTCGGGTAGAAAGGCTCTAGAAAGCCAGACATTTGATTGAACTACTGCTTAGGCAGAATCCCAGGCACTGTGAGGCCCAGCACTGAATAATGAAGGCAGAAGTGGGGTTTGGGATTTTATCTCATTTCCTCTCCTCCATGGAGGGCTGTTATTTTTTAAATAAATCTTCTTTAAAAGAGCTAAGAGCGGGAACGAAGATAATTTAGAGGATGATGTAGGGATGACTAAAAAAAGAAGTGAATAGGTGTGAAAACTCACAATGCAATGGGAGCACATCCACAGCTTCCTGGGCCCAACCTGTTGGCACAATGCGGGGCCAGAGACCCCTTCTCCACCATACAAGCTGCTGCCTTTGGCCTCTTACCTTGTCCTCTACTCCCTTGTCTCCCCCTCACCCTGCTCCACCCTCCTTCCACCTTCCTGAGTCTACCTCTCACCTCCAACAACCTTTCTATTTAGGTTCTCTGGAACAAGTCCCCCATTTTAGAAAGTCAGGGACTTCCTGGAAGTTCAACAAACTGATATGACCAAAGCAACAACCTACAGCCAGCATTTTGGCCTAAAGAAAGCAGTGCTTGCATAGCTAAATGATCATTATTCCTAATGTTTTCAAGTCATGGTTTCATTTGATGAAATTATTGATTTCATTGTTGTGGGGACAGCCATCCTGTGAGGTAGACAGGATAGATATAAATATTTCTGACTTACAGGTGAGGAAACTGCAGCTCAGAATGGCTTGGGCAGGCAGCAACCAGTGGAGACCAGGGCTAGTCTAGCATCCACGTCTTCACACGCTAGTCCTCTGGACCCTTTACTTCACCCCAAGGTGTCTCACTATGTGGTGTTCCAAGATGGCTGACCCAAATGCAGCTGACCAACTCCACTTCAGCTTCTTACTTTGAGCTGTTACATGTAACAGCATTTTCCCTTTTTATTCACAAGAAGCTTGCTAAGGCACAGTCATGTCGGTTACTGAATTTCTCTGCACCTTGGTTTCCTCCGTTTGTACCACCCAAGGGTGGACTAGCTCTCCCCTAAGGCCTTTTTGGGCCTCAGCGTTCCATATCTCGAGCAAAATCTCTCAGAAAGCCAGGCTTGCTCGCATGAGGCAGTGTCAAGTCCTTACCATCTCGCAGTGACAAATCCCGGAAATCCCTGGGGAAGAATGGCCCAGGAGTAAGCCAGTCCAGCCCACACAAAGGGGCCCTCCAGGCTGCCAGAAGTAGGCCAGCAGCCTCTGGTGGCATTACTGGGCTTTGGCTCCTAAGAATCTCAACAGAGGTCCCTGACCTCACTAGCTACAGCTCCTCTGCCAGAGGCTAGAGAGGGAAGGAATCATTGCCCTCTTCCGTCCTCCCCATCCCACTCAGTCCTGCTGGCCGGTTATTTCCACATGGAGCCGGTTGTCCAAGTCCTCCCTAGAGCTACCCTGAGTGGACTGCCCATCATCAGCTCTCCCAGTGGAGCCTCTGAGAGAAGCACAAAAAGACATCTGGCAACTCGAGCCAATTTCACAACAGGCCCAGACACCTCCATTACACTGTCAAGTCCAGAAAGGACAGGAGTGTTCCTTTTTCACTTTATTTAGGAGAGGCACAAAAGAGCAGACAGAAAGGGCCCCCCTTCTTGCATTCGCCTGACTCTATGGCAGTCACGACGCCTCTAGCCTTTATCCTCCACCCTGAAGCCCCAAAAGAGACTCACCGACTCCTCCCAATCCTCTTCCCTCTTCACCCTCCAATTTCCCTGAGTCACTAGTTCACTTTCCAAATCGAGATGGCAGGAGAATGGAAAGTGAAGATGGTGATGGTGACAGCCAGCCTCCCCTGAAGCCTCCTACCCAAGCCCCTGGAGCCCCCAAGTCCCCTTCAACACTCTAAGCAAGGGGGAAACAAAAATCACACTGAACCAACACTGCTCAAAGGAGAAATATCATTGGGTTCCATGGGATTACATTAAAACCCAGCACAGTCTGGCCTTGTATTAACTCCACATTTGCTTCCAGGCTCCAGCACAAAGGCACCACCAGCTCCGCACTGATCCTGCATCTTGGGTCACTCAGTCCAGCTCACAGATCATTTTCCACCAGCCAAATTCTCATTCAAGATTAATCTGCCTTTCCTTATATTCAAACAAACATTTATCCAACAAATTCATAAATAAGATTGATCTTGCTGTTTACTTAGAAAGCTGGAAGAGTTGATTTTACATGGGCTTTATTTTTTCCTCCGGATAAATTAGGGAGTTGAGATAGTACATGAGAAAGCAAATCAATGGCTATTTCCAGTTACCAGCATCTGTCTTCAGATTTAATAGGAATGATGCCCTAAGACAAGTAGTTTATCCAGTACAGTAACACCCATCGCCGTTAGCGCACCGCAGGAGAGCTTTGCCTGGTTTGTAAATGTAGACCAGAGCCTCACAACTGTTTGAAGACTCACAAAGCCCTTCTGGGTAAGCGGTGGTCAATTCCATTCCATAACCAGGGCAATGAAATGAGTATCTCTGAAATGGCCCTGGTTCACCTGCAGGATAGGTATGAGAGAATTAGGAATACATCAACCAGAAACCTAACCTCCCTTCACAGATAGCTAAATATGTGGCGATGCCACTTTTCCAACCCATACTCACGGCAGACATCACTAATTAATTCAACATTCTCTTCCAGTCCTCACAGCTGAGACCTTCGGATCCTTCTTAACCCAGCACTCCAAGCAACCGTTACCAGTCTGAGTTTTCATATAAAAAGAAAAGAGTTGCTACCTCTGAGCTGGAGGCTGATAAGCTTAATAGGTTAGAAGCCTCCTGTGAGAATTAAGGACTCAAGCCTTAAGAAGTTCACCAGTCAAATATTTAACTCCTGTTTCCCTTTCTATGAGTCAGAGACCCTATCCAAACAACTAGGACCACTAACCCAGCAGTGGCCTTGTCTTGTGGTTGGACTAACAGGCGATATTCCCACAGTCACATACCTGTTTTCACAGAAAATGTTCTGAAAGACCCTTTCTAAGAGATTTTTTTTTAAATAGTGGTTAATATATTTTTTAAAACTACTCCAGCAGTTATGAGGCATCAACCCACCCCTCCTTAAGTAATTCCTCTGTCTCTCATTGCCTGCGGCGAGAACTAAGCTCCTTAGCATTACAAGCCTCTTTGCTGTCTGGTCACAACCGCCTTTTTTAGATTCATCTTCTTTCATGACCACTGACCCAACTACCCCTACGCCCCATGCAACAGCCACACAGAAAAGCACTTGCTGAATTCCTCCCTCTCCCCGACCCTCCCCCCCAAAACCTGCTCTTTTTACACTTCACCCTTTTGCACACAAAGGTCTCTCTGTCCTATCCCTCAGGTCCCATTCACAGCCAAACCTGTCAAGCAGATGGTCTACACTCCAGCTACATGAAGCGTGGTGCATGAGCCAGCAGCCTGCGCGTCACCTGGGAGCTTGTTAGAAACGCCCACTCCTGACCTATGAACCGAAATCTGCATGTTAACAAGATCCCCAGGTGACTCCTGTGCACAGTGAATTTTGAGATACACTGCCCTAAATCTACTGCTTCTCCTTCCGGGATACCCACTCAGTCTTCATTCTCTCTAATCTGACTTCCCTCCCCCGCTCTCCACCAAAACAACCCTCATCAAATGAGGGAAACTGTCAATTCATCTATGAATAAAAGCATCAATGAAATGCCACTTCCACCTTTTGCCTGCCCTTAGAACTTCTATTCATCCTTCAAGGCCAGCCTCACTTCTGTAAAGACCAACGCAGACAAGGAAACCCAAGTGCCAAGAGGCCGGGGGCACCGCCGGACCACAGTCAGTGCATCCTCTCAGCAAACACACTGCCACCTCTGAGTGACATCAGGAAGGATGCCCATGATCTCCCTCAGAAGGCCCTTGCAGCCACGGTCAGAGGCAGAGCCCCAAGGCTACAACAGGAATGGCAAGTCTAACGTTCCTTTGTGGCCGAGGCCCCACGTGGGCTGATCAAATCAGGTTCCCTTGTTCCGGTTCCTATTTACTGCCGTGTAAGCTACCCAACCTCCCAACCCCTTCCCAAGCAGCCCCACCTCCCTCACTCTCCTTGCCTTGAGGAGGGAAGCTCTCCCTTTCCTTTGGAGCACAAGGACCTCAGAGAGTAAATAGTCGCTGGTCTCCCCAGTTCCCCACGCCAAAGCAATGCCACTGGGGTGATCCTGCAGCGTTCCCACTTTAGAGCCCATAAGAAGCACCAGGGGAGATGCAGATCCTGATGGGGGGGAGTCCCGGGGCCGCACTTGGGGACCCCCTGCCTCCTAGACTCTCCTCAAGGCTCCTGTGCATGAGCAAACTGTGCCTCGATGCTGGTATGTGGGACCACGGGCAAGTCCACCAGCTACTCCGATCCTGATCAAATGAGGCTCCAGAACCTTTCCTGCCCACCTCATCCTTCTATTGTGAGGATCACAGCAATACGGTATGTGCTTCTGCTTTGTTAAACTGGAACACACTTAAAAAAAAAAAAAAAGCAAGGTTTTACCACTCTTCTGCTTTGTTTTGGCAGCAACCAACAGCCTCTATTCTCATTCCCAGAAATTCTGCATTTCTCTCAACCTCATAGCCTACTGTCGACATACTCTTAAGTGTTTCAGACAGTCCTGTGATTGTTGGATGCAAAAGACATCAATTCATACTGGCCAGTGTCCAGACGTAAGCTACATCTTCCTGATAGCAGTTCTGTGTGCCAGAGACCCATGGGTCCCGCACATAAACAGGAGGCCTTCGCTTCCTCTCGGGGGCCTCAGACAGGCAACATACACTCTCTTCCCAGGATAAAGCCCTTTAGACAACAAAGCCCTCAGAATATTTCCTTTGTGTCAATAAGAACAAACCCAAGTGGCCACCCTAGTGTTAGGAAAGAGTTAAGGCGGTATTTCCATTGTGTTGTTACGAACCACTGAATATCTTTGCAGCCTAATTAAATTGCCCTCTTGCAATGATGAATGAATTAGCCCCAGAACAAGCATCACTTTCCACCATTTTCTAGTTTAGTGTCTATTTAACCAACTTAAGAGGAGAACATGGGACCCCATGTCAGAAGGGGACAGCCCGTGAGAGCCAGGTTGGCCATTACTGACTGAGTGTGCCAGCGCTTCTCCCCCCTCGTCGGGAGCTCCGACCGCTCCTCCTTACCACGCACCACCCTCCCGCACTGCTTCTCGCACGCCCATCCTTGAAGTCACACCTCTGCACATACCCACGGACCCCCTCTCTCTTTCCTACTCCCCCCAACCCCAGTGAAGCCCAACCCTTGCTTGCTCGGTGCCTGTACCCCAGCTACGGTGCTGACCAGCCTCCGTTGAAATAGTGACCACAAATCTTGGCAGTACCCCCCTGTCTCCCTGGGCAAACCACTCTCCCACACCTCTCCATTTTCTCCAGTCTCCCATAGCTTGTATCCCTTCCTCACACCCTCCTTATTTCATTGAAAAAAATATTTCGTGATCAGAATAAAACGATCTCATCTTCTCCATACACATCCCCCCAGGCCCTGCACCTGTGCCCCTCCTATTACCAGAAACAAACTCTCCCAGCTCCTCCACAAGGCTAATCCCCCAACGGTTTCTGGATCCCAACCTCTCACACCTCCCTGAGAACTCTGTTCCTGCTGTTCTTTCCTTGGACAGCAATTTCTCTCTGCTGGCATACAAACACGTTGTAAGAGCTCCCATCTTTCAAAGAGACCTTTCCTGACTGAGCAACCCCTCCATCAAGGCCCCAATTTCTGCTCCTCTTTTCAGCCCGATTCCTTGAAAGGGCCAGCACCCTCCCTTCCCTTTCTGCACTCTCCTGTCCTCCTTCCACTTCCCCAGCTGCCCCTTGTCAAACTCCTTTGCTGGAATCCCCTCTTCTCTCTAACTCTAGACCCTTCTTTTTAACTACTTAAACTCACTTCCCCCAAATATCATCCATACACTTGTAACTCCCAAACTGATCTCTCCAGCACGGACCTGTGCCCTGAGTACCAGACTCGTATATCCACCTGCCATGGTGGCTGGGAACTCAGACTAAGATCCAAGATGCTGAAGGATCACTGGAAAAATCCACCACATCTCAAGGAGTGGTAGGGACCCTGAAGCCAGGAGGGGAGCCTGCAATTGGGGGACCACGGTATCTTCATGGAGCTGGGAGGTAGAACTCATAGCAAGCAGAAAAACTGATGGCACCAGCTTTCAGAACTCCCAGGATGCACTGGGGATCATGAATAAGTAAAGAGGTGATCACAGGTTCCAGAAATCGTGAGAACAGAGAGGAGAGATGAAGAGAGAAGAGGAGGAATTAGTAAATCTGGGGGAAGGACATGGGGTAGAGAGGGAGATGGGAGACAAAGAAGGAAGCTGGAAGGAATGGGTAAGAGAATGAAAATAAGAACCCAGAAAAGAGGTTTGGGTTCTTACGTATTCAGGAGACACAACCAGAATTCTGGCTGAATTCTTAAACAGGTGTGGAAAGTCAGTTCTCTGAGTCTGCCCTCGAAGAGCATTCAGCACTACTACTACGAACAGTTCCCATTTATCGAGGTGCTTCCTGAGTGCTAGACACTATGAACACACGTCCTCATTGAATGCTTGAAACAACCTGTGACCCAGGTGTCCCTGTCCCCATTTTATAGAAGCTGAAGCTCAGAGTAGGGAAGCATCTACTCCAGACGCCCTAGCAAAGGGTTGGCAGAGGCGCAATGCACGGCCACATCTTATCCCAACATCCGGGCAGGCAACTGCCATACCGCTGAGCCACAGGAGACAGACCGCGGAGAGACCCTTCTCCTGACACAAGGAGGCCAACCGGCCAATGGGCCACCCTCCAGGGAGCACTGGGCCTTCTGGCCATCCAGTGGCTTCCCCAGTCGGAGGGCTGCCCTCCTGCGCTAAGGTCCTGCTTTCCTCTCCACGCCCCATCCCCTGCTCACACTGCAGGCTGGGGAGTGTGAGGGGAATCCGAGGAGGCAGCATGGTGGTATGAGGATTTGGTCACCCGAGCCCCCACAGCTAATCCAGGATCCTGGATTAAAGGCGCTCCTGAATTGTCCCGGAGCACAATCAGGTCAAGGCCTCCTCCAAACCTGACCCTCACAGAGTTCAAGGTGAGGAACTGGGAGAGCTTCGAGGCAAAGAAGCTAATCAGCTCCCTAAAACCAAAAGGGGAAAGAACAGAGCCTGGATAGAGGGGGTAGCCGGAGGAGGAAGCCCAAGGAAGAGAGCACTCAATTGGGAGTCCAGAACCTCAGGCCTACATGGCCCCGAGGGAGCTCTGAAATCTCAACAGTGACCCTGCTATGTCTGTTCCCTCCTCTGTTGGATCTGCTCTGAGGCCTCTTCTCTGCACCCAACAGCCGTGGCCGTCGGGGCCAATGCAGCCTCATATGAAACAGGCCCAGCGTGTGGGACAATGGAGCCTGACCTCTGGAAAGCCAGAGCTTCTCCGCAGGGGCCCAGGAGCCACAGGAAGATGCCCGGTCTAACCCAACCCAGTCGGTTCTCCATCTGCCTCTCCAAGCAGGGGAAGAGGTGGATGGATCTGGGCGGGCGGAGATTCAGAGAGGACAGGGGAGGCCTCGGCTCCCACAACGGAACCAGTAATGGGGGACAGGGTAAGATACAGACTGCCATCTCTCTTTCACAAACCCCTGGAACGCTGCCTGGAACTTCCACCACTGAAATGACCCCCGTGGCTCAAAAACTTAACTTCCAAAAGGCCGCAGTTAAAATGCAAAGCGGTTTCTAAGACAAGCTAGCTCTATCATAGGTTCCTTACTCAGTCTCCTCAGAGCCTCTGATGGTCAGCACCACAGCGAGCCTGGGACCACCTGGTCCAACCCCTTATCTAAATACCTGAGGACACTGAGACCCCAAAAGGTGAAGTTACCAGCCCAGGGCTACAGGGCAAGGTGGCAGCAAGGCTGGAAGGTCGACCCAGGTCTCCTAGGTCTTTCTACGGCATGGACTGGCTCCTGGGAGTGTAACTCAGGTGGTCTGGAATGGCCCTGCTCCTGGGGCTGCCCCTGCTCCTGTTCCGCTACCACAGCAAAAAAAGAGCCCCTGGGGCCTCACCGGCCAACTCCTCCCCGACCCTGCCTTCCGAAAGGATGAATGCACATCAAAACCCTGGGACCAAAATATTCCTGGTTACTGTCCATTCTGCACCCAGCTCCCTTTTCCACGGCCTCCTGGGTAAGAGAAGCTTCCAGAAGGGGATAACTTTAAAGGCTTTCACAGAAAAAGGACCCTTCTAAGAAACTTTCCTCTGGACAATAGGAATAAAGGCAAGCAAACAGGGAGATGGAAGAAAAAGGTAGGTTTGTTCATTTGGTTAATGTCACATTCTTGCCAAAATGATATCCTGGAACTTGGGAGTTCATCTGACTAATATACCAGGTTGGATTCCTTATTTACAAAAATGGAGAATGAATTTCTTTCAAAGCAGATCAACCAAATAATGCCTGGAGCCTTAAAAATGAGGTAATGAGAGGCAAAGAAGTCCGAGGAGAGGAAAAGTACCATGTCTGGGATTGAGGGGAAGCTCTTTGCTCCCCTCCCGACAGGCTCACAGACACCTAAAGCGGTCCCACAGAGCTGCCTGGCACAGGGGAGCCTGGCCAGGGCAGCTGGCTCTTTGCAATGACCCAGTCAGCCCTTGCTGGGAAACGTAGATTCATTAGCATACTGGCTAAACCTACAATGCTGACCGGACAGTGGGTAACAGGACTCCCGGCCAGGACGGATTCTCCCAGGAGCCAGCAGGACTCTTGTCACCACAAAAAAAGTAAAGTTTCACAGACGACGTTGGGGGAGAGGACACAAGAATGAACAGAAGCCCAGAGCTCTTGGTGTAAGAAATGAGGGGAGAGAAGGCAGAAGGGTCCCCCTCCCTGGCCAATGGTTAGAAAGGAAGGAAAGAGCACCGGCTTTTGAAGTCAAATAGACACGTGCATTTGCCTGGTTTCAGGCAGTTCACTACTTGCCATTTCTCCTCCTCTTTCCCTCAGCTGTAAAATGGGCCCAATATTTCCCGGGGTTGTTAGAGGAGGTGATGAGACTAGAGAACATGTGATGGCGTGTGACTGCTCAGGGAGCCTGGCGCCCGTTCTCTCCCTTACAATACAAAACCCCATCTGGTCCAGAGGAAAAGCCCCAGGGAAACTCTCTCCCAGTAAACCCGGGAACGAGGCACAGGGACCTTCCTGGGGAGGGGGAGGGCCGTCCCAGTGCGGAGGGGCTGACTCATTTGGCCAACCGTCCTTAATTTCCCTCTTCACATTTTGGGAGCCCTGGAGTGCTCTTCCCCCAAATGAGGCATGCAGCAGAAATGAGCTGTGATTAGCACAGCACAGAGACCAGAGGATGGGGGCAGGGGAGAGCGAGCTGCAGACTTTCCTGGAATTAATGGAGAGGGAGCAGGAAGGGCAAGTTGCTGTCTCGGAAGATCTCTCTCTGCGCCAATCACCAGGCAGGGACTTCTTTTTTAAAGCCAACCTTCTCAACCTCTGTAGGGCAAAATCAACTCTGAGAGCTGCCTGTGATAGACCTAATGTGCCATTAGAGGCAGGCCTGGGGTGTTTTCTGCAGGGCACACGGGGAAATCGCAAGCCAGTGTGGGGGTGACGTAGGTGGATGCATGAAACAGACACAGAACATTGCACCGCCGCAGTTAACACTCGGCCCCAGCGCGTCGGCTGTATCCGATCCGCACCGACGTTACAGTCAAAAGGCAGATGAAGCAAAGAGAGAATCCGAGAGGGTTTGGTGAGACGGCGCCGGTGCCGTACGAGACCCAGGTGCTGCATAAATGTCAGCGGGGGCGGAGTGTGGAGGTGGCAGGGGGAAAGAGGAGAGGATCCAGAAGCTGGCATCCGAGTGTTTTTGCTTTTCTCAGAGGGAAGATGGATAGTCCTCTATCGTGGGTTTCAATTCTGTGCTGGCAGACGACCTTTTCAGTCCAGGGCTCTGCCACTTCGGGGCACGCCCACACCAACACAAGTGCCATTGAGTATTACAGGCAAAAAATAAGCAAAGACAAATGCACTAAAAACCTAGAGTCTAGCCCAGACCCTGCCCCTTCCATGCAGCTCTGACCACGTCACCTAACCCTGCTGAGTTTTGGCCCACGCCTCTGCTCAGTGGGACAGGAACCCGACCATGCTGCTAGGAAACTAACCCGGAGAGCCCGGTGGAAGTGCCAACCATTCTTGGCCACCTAGAGAAAATGGCCCTCCTCTTCAGACTCACAATCCATGTTCCCCACACATGGTTACACCTCTTTCAGCCCTGGGGGTCAGCGAAGAACCCACCGACGAGATGAAGTGGGGAGACGTGAGCACAGGAGGTAGAAATGGAAGGGAGGACTCAGGAACCGCAATCTCGGGACTTGACTCCTTCACATGGAAGGCGGCTAAGCGCAAACAGGCAGTGGGGCCAGGAGGAGCTTTGCACACCCAAACCAAGGCAATGGCCAGAATCTGAGGCTCCTCTCCTTGATTTTCCTCAACTACATTCAGTGACCTGTAGGTCTAAAGGGCACTTTTTCAAATAAACTCTCTCCAACTTGACGAAAAAGACAATCATCGGTTTGATCCCAAACTTTAATGGATCTCAGAGACAAAGCTCTCTGGGGCCACCAGCCTCTCAGGATATCCCATACTCCTCCTCAAACGTGTTACAAACCAGAAGATACTAGAAGATGGTTTCAGAATAATACTTGGTAGAAAAAGCCCACAGAATCATTTGATACTCAGAAGACAAACATTTCATCAGTTGGCCACGCACCACACAGAAGACAGGACACACTGAGGTTCTGTCACAGGTCATTTAGAAGGAATCCTGACTGCTTCTTTCCCCCATAAGGGCTAGGATCCCATAGTCAAGACAGAGTCAGAGGCCACCTGGTAGGGAAGAGAATATAAACCCAAACTTCTTGACATGTGTAGTTTGGCTGTCCTCACACAGCCGTCCCAAACATCCCATTCATCCTGCTCAGGAACCCAGGATGCACTCACTTCCTCCCGTTCCTGTTTCCTGCATTGTGGTTCAGGCCCCACCATGACGTGGATGGTGTGGACATTCCTCCGACTTCTCTCCACAGCCTAGGACCTTCCCCCACTCCATTCAGGCTCATCTCACTCTGGCTGCAACCCCACCGTGCTGCCCACGCCTCTGTCCTTTTGCTCAGGTAGTTCCCACTTTCAGTGGCCTGTCTTCTCTTTGCTCACCCCAATGGTACTCATCACCCCATGAAGACCTCCCTCGCTACTTCCGCCTGCTCTGGAAACTCCCTTTGCTCAGCCCACGTGGCACTCACATTTTGTACCAACTTGGCACTTAATTATAAACGGTCTTGTCTTGAATAATATGCTAACCGCCTGTCTCCTCTCTTTGTGAACAGAAAAGATGACTTACACAGTGGAGAGGGTCAGAGCCAGAAAACCCTCGACTGGAAAAACCAGACACCACCAGCCATGACTACTACCGTTGTCAACTCAATCTCCCTGAGCCTCAACTTCCGCATCTGTGAAATAGGAGTAGTAATCCGAACCTGAAAAGACTGATAGACAGCGTTAACAAGCTAACATCTATAAGGAGCCTATCGGTGACTAGCACAGAGAAAGTACCCCCAGAAGTTTGTTTCGACTTCCCTTTGCTTCTCTTTTATGCCCTGCAAAACTGAACACAGTATTGCAACATAGAAGACATTCAATAAATGTTTGATTAATTGACCAGGAGCATAAAGCAAGCCAATAACTAGAGGGTCATTATACAAAGTAACAGCATGCGGTCAAAACGTATGGATCTATTTTTCAATTACGGACAAAAGGTTGGTCTCTACAGAGCGAAAACAATCTATTTCAACTAAAGAACTTTTCAGGACTACAAACTGCCAGTTTCTTTGAACCCATAACTCAGCCAAAGAGAAATTTCAGCATAAGCGTTCGTGCCAGCAACTCATGACGCCCCTCCTTCACCCATTCTTACACAAGCTCTCCCCGTTCCCAACCTCTGTTGTATTTCGGGTCCTCAGAAAGTTGACTTCCCACACCAAAAAATACAGTAAATCCCTCCTACTTCAAATCAAACACAAAGCGAAAGGATAGGAGTTCTATGTTAATGTAGAAAGAAGCCTGACCGCAGCCTTTCCCAAGCAGAATTTTTGTTTTCTACGGATAAATATAAAATTAACTTAATATTTTAATAAGATCTTTCTTCCCCTACCTACTAAGCTGGGGAGAGGCGAGTAGACAACCATGAATATTAGTGAAGTTGTTCAACCAAAATCAAGGTGAGAATCATATCCGGGTCCTAGCACCAAGGACGAACTCTGTGCCCCGAGGATGATGCTCGACATGGTGGGGCCCAATGAGATGAGGACCAGCGTGGAACTCTGAACTCACATGGAGTAGTCAGCAGAACTATTTTCCCTTGTGGCCTTTTGGCCTTATGGTCTTTTCCAGTTGCTTCTCACTGTTCGTTTTTTACATATTTAACATTTCTCTGGAGGAAAATGTCTCTTGCCACTGCGTTCACTTTCCAGCTGGTGTCTCACATTACCCAAACAATGCAAGTCCCCACACAGCCTTGGGACATTGCTTCAGTATGAATAGGAACAAGCCTAGAAATGTAATTTTGGTTAATGATCATAATATACATTCACAAGACCAGTTCTCCCCATGCCTCCCCACTCCCTGGTGGTGAGTCAGACACTGACTCTTGCAGGTTCCCCAGCTACAATTCAAAGCACCGCCAAACTTGACAAGACCCTGAGAGGTCATCTAGCCCATACCCCTAACTCCTATTCAGACTCCTATCAGTGAGGTCCTCTCAGCTTCCAAAGTCAAAAATTCTTGATGTCAAAAGAACTGTTTATCAGTGCGTTCTAAGCCCCTACTTCTCTTGCTCTCTCCAGAGACCAAAAAAATCGGTGTCTTTTTTCTCAATGATGCACATAATGATAGTTGTTAAGAGACCCCAATCCTCTTCCCCAAGTTAACCCCAAATCCTTTCCCCTTTTCTTTAAGGGTTTTATTGTTCATCCCTTTAATTATTGCTAATATTCTTTTCTGCACTTTTTGGTTTTCCCGGTTATTTTCAGCTAATTCAAACACAGTGGTGTCAAATATTAAACGGAAGTGGAGAAATACTTGCCAGCCCTTGCACATTATACCCAATATAACACAGCCTGGCAGCATGCTTACTTAAAAATAAACAGCACGCTACTTCTTCAGCTAGTTCCACTAGAACTTCCAGGTCCACCTCAGTGATGACAGTGTCTTGCCAGGCGATCCCTAACAGCACAGTCACTAGAATCCCATCAGTCAAGTGGGTACTAAACCACTGATGCCCACTGTTACCACCTCACACCGAAGTAGTTCCTATCCTGGTGGAAGGAAAGATCAGGTAACCAAGGGGTTGTGCTACTGACAATATTTACGTAAAATACAAAACATACTGCTTTCTAACTAGAATCTTCCTCCTTCTAGCCAATGCCTAAAAGCGAACATCTGGGTGACCTCACGTATGATCTCAGGGTGGAGCCTGGAGCAAATGGAACGACATACAACATACTGATTCCAAAGCTGAATCCTATTAAGAAAACTTGGAGGTAACTCAGGGAACTTAGCTATAAGCACCACTGACACACACCCTGAAATCTGAAAAGTTCCTCATTCTCTCAAAACAATGGAGTAACCTCTCACACCATCTCAAGAGCCTCTCTTTGACAAATGTGGCAAGGCAGCTGCCACCTCGCATGACTAGCTCACAGGCCTCCCGTCAGGATCACCCCACACTAACTTGTAAGAGGGTTTGAAGTCAGTAGTCGGTCTGGTATCAGGAATCTTCATTACCATCTCAGGAAGACAATCACTCGTCGGTTCTTTGCGGATGTAAAGTACTGAGTGGGAGAAGTGTTCTGATTCTGAACATGACCACAAGCATCTGAGCTCTCAAGAAGAAACACACCTCAGCAACACGCACAGCACCTCGTCACGGACAATTTCAGGGAGCCACAGCCATGGGAGAATCAGAGAGACGCCATTTCTTTACATGCGGCAGCCCCACGCGTCCCACCCTGGGCTTTACTAAATGTCCTTTATCATTTACCTCATACACAAACCACGGTCTATGTGCACTTAGCTCCTAGGAGCCATTTGCCTGAATTCAGCTATTTTAAATTTGGCCTTTTTTCCTACTGAATTTGGTAGAGATGAATGGCATTAGTCATCATGCCTCCAAGAGCCGCCATTATGTATGGCTAGCATGTCTACTGGCTGGATTATTTATAAGTACTTTCGGTAAGCACTGTACTATTGTAGTTTGGACACGGCACCCAAACTAGAAGACCTAATGGCTTTCTAACATCTTGCGATGGAATTTTTTTGGCTCAAAAACATTTTCGGGTATAGGCCTCCACAACGGCTTACATTACTGATCATGAAATGCACCTCTTGCCCTTCACCTGGTGATGTGAAATCCTTCTCTTAGTCCTGACGCTTAGAAAAGGCCTTAAATATCACCACCATCACCCCCCAATTTAACAGTATAATACTCTCTATTTCTGAGTCCGGATCAGCAAACAGGCCCACGGGCCAAATCTGACCAGCAAGCTGCCTATTTCTGTAAGTAAAGTTTTATAGGAACATGGCCATGCCCATTCTTTGACGTAGTGTCTGTGACTGCTTTCACGCTGCAAGCGCGGAGCTGACTAGGAGAGGCAGACATCTGGCCTGCAAAGCCTGAACTATTTACTATCTGGACCTTTACAAGGAAAGTTTACAGAGCCCCTGTTAGAAAGCGTAAGGAAAACAAGCTGCTTCTTCAGAATAGCCTTCTCCTCATCTGGACCAAAGGAAATAAAGCAAGAAAACAACCCTGACCCAGGCAACTAGTTTTTGCATATATTACTTCACATGAAATCTGTTCTCCGTCGTAGTGTCTTCTGGAATAAGATGCATATAAGATGTGAAATACTTAAGACAAAATAACAAAAATTCAGGAGTGACATATATATTTTTATATACAATATAAATTTACCTAGGGGCACCTGGGTGGCTCAGTCCATCTCTTGGTTTGGGCTCAGCTCATGATCTCAGGATCCTGGGGTCAAGACCCGTGTTGGGCTCTGTGCTCTGTGTAGAGTCTGCTTGTCCCTCTCCCTCCCCCTCTGCCCCTCCCCATGCTCCCTCCCTCTCTCCCTCTCTCTCAAGTAAACAAATAAAATCTTTAAAATACATATAAATATATATATATAATATATAAATGTCTATTCCTCCAGAATTTTTATTTAAATTTCTTTTCAGTATTTTACATCTTCTATGTATCTCATTTCAGAGAACATTTTGTAAAATATATATTTATTTAGAGGTGCCTGAGTGGCTCAGTCAGTTAAGTGTCTGACACTTGATTTCGACTCAAGGTCATAAGATCAATTCCATGTCAGGCTATGCACTGGTCATGGAGCCTGCTTAAGATTCTCTCTCTCGGGGCTACTGGGTGGCACAGCGGTTAAGCGTCTGCCTTCGGCTCAGGGCGTGATCCCGGCGTTGTGGGATCGAGCCCCACATCAGGCTCCTCCGCTATGAGCCTGCTTCTTCCTCTCCCACTCCCCCTGCCTATGTTCCCTCTCTCGCTGGCTGTCTCTATCCCTGTCAAATAAATAAATAAAGAAAGAAAGATTCTCTCTCTCCCTCTCCCTTTGCCCCTCCCCACCCTCTCTTTCTCTCTCTCAAAAAAAAAAAAATATATATATACTTTTTAAATATACTTTTAAATATATATATATTTCTTTTAATCAAAGGAAGTTCTAAATTTGCTCTTTTGGGGATATAATAAAACTTGAATTGAGTTCTGGTCACGTGGAGTAATTTGGAAATCTTAGAAAAGAAGGGTAAAAGGAATGTGATATAACAGATGACTGGTCAGCAATAAGAATAAAGTGAAATAAAGAATAAAAAAATTTTCTTTAGGGCGCCTGGGTGGCTCAGTCAGTTAAGCATCTGCCTTCAGCTCAGGTCATGATCCCGGGGTCCTGGGATGGAGCCCTGAGTTGGACTCCCTGCTCATTGGGGGTCTGCTTCTCCCTCTGCCCCCCTTCCATGCTTACATGCTCTCTCTTGCACAAGCTCTCTCTCTCTGAAGTAAATATATAAAATCTTAAAAAAAAATCATATCTTTAAGCTGTATAGCCCCACCCAGGGTTTTAAAGAGAAACTCTTTCATTTACATGCAGAGGGAAGGGGACTGGATGGGGTAATGTCTTCCACTAGAATTTCATTCTGAATCCCTAACGTGCTCAATAAAGACGTAGCTCCATCCAGAGACCAACCCAGGGGCCCATTCCCAGCACATAACACTTCTAAATCAAGCTACCATTAGACACATCCGTAGGTGAAGTGAAGGAGTTTGGTCAAGGCATTCCATCCTCAACTTCAACCTTACCTAGACTGGAGCCCTTGGGGAAGGCTGCCCAAAGTCATCAAAGGGCGTCTGGTACACACTCATATTTGGTTTAGTCCACACGAAATTGATTTCTGTGTTCTCAATGTACTACCAACATTTTGGGGAGATCTCACCAAAATTTCTGAATTTGGGGCCCCTCTTGAAAAACCTGGGACCTGAGAACCCTAAGCCCACATGCCTGCAGGTAGCATCCCTTGAGCTGGTCCCATTCAGAGCACAGGTGCTGCCTGGCTCTACACACTCCCTACCACTGCCCGGTGTCTCCCCGCATCCCAAGGTTGAGTACGAAGAGCTGTCCCCCTCCCTGGCACTGCTAATCTTCTCACGCCTGGCCTGCTTCACTCACTGAAGATACCTGCTCTGTAGGCATCTGAATTTTACCCCCAGAGCTAACCTTTGATATGAGCTAATATATTTCCAAATGGATGCGGAAAGTGATTGTTCTCTTCCTCATTCTTTGGCTCACATCTATACGTCCCCCTCCCTCTTGATAGTGACCACCTCCAGACACAGAGCACGTGCATGCTTTGCCAGCAACTCACTTTCGTTTGAATAAGGCCCTCCCTACCCTCATGGGCCAGCATTAAAGACAATTGAATCTGCTGGGTCCCCTCTAATCCTTAGTTATTTACGCTAATACTACAGCTGCATGCTAGATATCTTATCCCTATAAGCAGTCCAAAGACCATACCTACAAAGAAAGTCTTAATCATGAATTAAGACACACTTTACATAGAGAATCTATGCCCATCAGAATCAAGGTACCCTTTTCTAGGGCATAAATTAGAAGGAAGACTTCAACTGCAACACTTCCCTCCTAAGAATATATTTAATCCCCTTGGTGACCTCCGAATTGGGTCTAGTGTTTCAAATTCAGGTCACTATAGAAAGTGGGTGATATGTAATAAATGTGCAAAACCGTCTATTTACAGCAAGTATCTACCAACAGATGAATGGATAAATAAAATGTGGTATATGCATACAATGGAATATCAGCCTCAAGGAAGGAAATTCTGACACCTGCTACAATAGAGATAAACCTTGAAGATATTCTGCTAAGAGAAATAAGGCAGTCGCAAAAGGACGAATACTGTATGATTCCACTTATATGAGATACCTAGAGTAGTCTAATTCACAGAGACAAAAAGTAGAATAGTAGTAGCCAGGGACTAAGGAGAGGAGAGAATGAGGAGTTGTGTTGAATAGGCACAGAGTTTCAATTGGAGATGAAAAGTTCTGGAGGTGGATGGACGTGATGGTTGTACAACAGTCCTGAACGTACTTAATGCCACTGAACATTAAAATGGTACATTTTATGTAATGCATATTTTATGACAATAAAAAGAAAACGAAAGCTTAAGGAGGGTATAGCAGAGGGGAACTCTTTACTGCTAGGGAAGCTTATAAGCCCATAATAACTGTCACAATGTAACAAGGCTCAGAGGGCAAGACATGGCCTGAAAGGCTGGTCTGCTTCCACCTGACCTAGAAAAGAGTATTCACTTCCAGAAGAAACTTCATCATAGGGTCTGGTTGACAGCTGTACCAGCTGGCAGCTTGGGGACACATACCAAGAGCACCTCTCAGGCAATGAAAACATTAACTTCCCAGGTTTTTCCAAGCACACACTAAATCTTGCGCTCTTATGCCAAACTATTCTTGGCACAGAAATAACGGCAACATTCGACAGGTGTATCAAGTCTGGACACGTAAAGAGGCTCTCCATGGAGAGGGTGACAATGGCTGTGATGATAATGGGCGGATGACAGCAACTCTGGACTCAGAGAGCAGGTACTGGCACCAACGCTGGGCACCGTTCCCTTTCCAAGCCAACCACCTGTCAGCCGAGCCCGCGGCAACCGCGGGTCTGCACTGCGCTTCTAAATAAAACAATAAGGTTCAACACACCTTGGGCACACAAGTGGGCAGAGTCCTTTCAAGACGGCATGAAAGTCAAACTCAAGGAGAATGAGGTCGGTAAAGCAAAATTTACAGAGATGCTATGGGAGCATTGGAAATAGGATTTTATTTAATAGAAACTTACACAAATTTGATACAAACCCTACATTTTGCAAAGCTTTATCACAATTCTACACATTATAACTTGCCGGAGTTGGTAGGAGAGTGGGTTATGATTATAATTATTAGCATTTTGAAAAAGGACCTTTTCTATCAGAAAATGTCACCGAAAAGGGCTACAGAAGGATACAAAGACACTCTCGGTGAGCTCCCCCGGGACTGGCCTTGAGTGAGAAGGCTGAAGGGGCTAGCAGACATCTGTGCCATCCAATCTCCCCTTTCGAAGGCAAGAGAGATTCTCAAGCTCAGACCCATTTCAGTAACACTGACACTCAAGGACTCACTGAGGAGAATATCTGGCATTAGGCTGTACGTTCCTGATCATGACTCTGCTTGCAAGTGAGGGAAGGTCAAGAGCATGGACACACAGAAGACCTGGAATAGAACAGGTGGCCCGGCCGGTCAACCCAGCTCCGTTGCTAGGCCACAGACACAGAGCTGAATTACATTTCATAGGCCATCAAGTTCACTGCCACCCTCATGGCCACAAAGGAACATGTTAAAACACGCGCCTTTCTCCTTTACCGCCATGAGCAACTGATTTTGAGGCTTCTGTCGTTCACGTTGGCCTTCCTCGCCCTTGGGGACACTCTAGAACCTTAGGCCCCCAAAGCCAGCTCAGCAGAATGCTCCCTTTCAAGTCTCCTCTGGAAGTTGTTAGGTGACCAAATGAATGTCATCTCAGCTGATGCATATTTTGTCGTCCTTTTTTTTCTTCTCTTTCTTCACTGCATTATTTTAAACAAAGCTGTGTTCGAAAATGTTGCACTCGCAGAGATACGGTTAATCACTAGATGGGATTCCTTTCTGAACTAGGCCTCCTCAGACGTGACGACCAGAAGGCGAGCTGCTTCTTGACATCCAGATAAATGGGGATTGCCTACGGGGAGTGGGGGGAGAGGGATTTTTTTTGGGGGGGGGCGGGGGTGGAGAGACTGCTGATAGCCTTTGTGCCTAATTTATTTCGGTCACGTCTTAACACATAACCATGTAACATCACCAACACTTTCAATAGAATTTTGAAGAAGAAAAATAAAAAACCAATCACTCCTCACTTACCACATCCAGCTCGCGGAAATAAAAATACCTAAAGCACATACATGAATGGCTTTTTTAAAAGCCTGAGAGAGCAGAGTTGATCTTTATTTTCTTATTAAAAATGTGGGGTATTTTTCCTTAGAGTTAATATGCAGTCTTTATTTTACATTAAGTACTCTTTCGATTTCGTGTCTTCACAAAATTGCTTTTAACTTTCGAAGTAGAAGGTACTTTAAACAAAAATACTGTGCCACGTCAGCACTTTTTTCTTTTAAATATTGAAATAAATAAAATAGTTAATCTTTTTTTTTTTCATCAGTTTGTTCGTGTTCAGTTATTTCTACTGTAGAGCAATTCCAGTCTGACCTGGGTACTTTCTCACAGACACTTAAAGAAAATGTAATGAAGAATTTGAAAAAGGAAAAAAAAATCTTCTTATTGCACAAACTTAGGCCATTCCCGAGACTTGTCTGAGCTGAGCTGAGTCATGCTGGAGGCTTTTCCACAATCCAGGCTCCTGTGTTGGCTGAAACACACGCGCAGGAGGGGGCCAGGCAAGGGAAGAGGAAGAGGAGGAGGAGGAGAAGGAGGAGGCGCAAATCGACGTGGCTTCTTGTCACCTTCTTCGGAAATGGCTTGCTTGGAGGATGCCGGAGTCCCCAGGTCATAGAGTTGACTGCAGAGGGAAAGGCAAGGAAAGATAAAACAAAAAGAACAGTACAGGACAACTACCTACAAAAGGAAAGATTAAAATCAAGGGGGTGGTGGAAATGAAATGAATTGAAAAGAAAAACAAAAGAAGGAAGGAAGTGAACGTACTACCTACAGCCATGCTAATGAGACCACGGCTATGTGCATGGAGAGCCAGGCTGGTGCCTCCTGCGCCGTGAACGCCAGCAGCACGAGATCAGCCAGCAATCGGGCAGGTCAGCTGCGCCTGGGCAACCGATGACACAAGAAACACCGAGGACGCAGCTGGAGTTGCAGTCCCTAGGTGGTGGAGTGGGCAAAACTGGGTGCTGGCAAAATCTATTGTTCTTTCTCCTCTACTTGGAAGCTGAAGCTTTCCACTATTAAAACACCCCAGAAGGACCATTACGATGTAATCTGTCTGCCTGTCACCTAAGTGGAAATGTGTAGTTCTAGGGGGTAGGACCAGTGGCGGTTACAAAAACCCTAACGGATGCCCCACTGGGCCCTAAGGCTCCATGCACACACCCTCAGCCCCAACCCCAAGTGATTCCAGGCTGTCAGAATTACTCAGGGAGAGAACCAAGCCCAAGGAGCCATTCGAGTCCTCAACTAGCCCAGTGATCCCAACTGTCAGCCTTGGAACCTGGTGGCAGTTCAAGCGCGATGGGTCTTTTAGCCAGGAGGACCAAAACAGGAGTGGATCTTACTTCTAGCCGAAATGAAATCTGCTAAGTTATTTCAGTCTTTGGAATGGAG
The DNA here is from genome assembly GCF_023065955.2 of Ursus arctos. Lineage (NCBI taxonomy): Eukaryota > Metazoa > Chordata > Mammalia > Carnivora > Ursidae > Ursus > Ursus arctos. The sequence continues at coordinate 28,092,631 of NW_026622930.1, read as the reverse complement.
TGTTTCGCACAAAGGAGGAAGCAATACAACCAAGTACTAACCCATTTTGCCCCAGGAGCAGTTCCTGAGGGCAGAGATGGACAACCATAAGCAGTGCTCAGGCCATGTTGGGCTGGGTGATGAGGGAGGGAGGAAAGGAAGGAGGTGCCCAACTTGGAAACGGCCAAGGCAGCAGAGACCAAAATTCAAAACCAAATGAGCAGCTCAATTGAATCCCTCCATCTTCCATCTTTCTTTCTAATACCCAAGGCATTACTCACTGCCCAGGTACAGGACTGGTATAGATGCTTCCAAAACTTAGACTCTATCTGTCTACTTAATGTTTTCAAAGGGAGGCTGAGAAAAGCCTCGCTTTTACCCACCACCAAGCCCTCTCCCTCCATCTGCTCCTATTTCCTTCCCCTCCAGCCCATCCCGCACCCTCCCGCTGTCTCACCTCTCAGCTCTGCTTTCCTGGTGCCCTTCCCCAGACTCTGGTCCTCTTCCCCAGTGCTCATCTCTTCACTCTCCCTCCTGCCTTTAGCCCCTTCACTCCACGGATGAAACTGGCTGGCGTTCAGACCTCCCACAGGTGCCTGCCAAGTGTTCCCTTAATGGGCACCCAAACTTTCACTCCCTTCCGGAGTCTTTCTGTGCCTCTCCCAGTGACCCTGACCCCTCCAGTCAGATATCATCTGCTGCTCTTTTAGTGAGTCTGTCTCATACCATAACTTCGTGCCTTTTCAATTTCCTCAAATTTCCATCCTTGACCCCCCAACACACACACACACACACACACACACACACACACACACACACACATATTCTTCTTTTGTCCCATTTAAGCCACCTAGAAAATAGCTGGTTAGTTCCCAACCTTGTGCTCCTAACATTCATTTTCTCCTTCATTTCCTCTGGCTGGGCCAAATGCAGGCCATTGAAAATGTCCCACTGCCTCTCAGTCTTCTGCTTTCAGTCCCTTTCCAGGAGGCTACCTTTCCTTCCCTACATACATCTTCAACTTTCCCCTTACCCCTGTCCTCACACCCTCATTCTCCCTCCTGACCCGCCATCACTACTCCACTGGCTCCTGGAGAACCAGCCCCCCTCTGACTTGACCAATGGATGCTGTGTCCAGCTATGTCCTCTCCAACCTCTCTGTCCACAGTAGTTATTGAGCGCCCACGATGTAAGGAACGAGACACTAAATCCTGCCACTAATTAGCTCAGAAACATTGCTCAGTTCTCAGTTTATTTCAACAAAGAATTATGGCACAATGGTGTCAGGCACTGTCCAAGGGACATGAATGACATCATCTTTGCCCTCAAGGAACACACCATCTGTTTGATGAGAAAGACTACAGTCATGTTATAATAAGCACCAAACTAGTGGCATGAACAAAACATGACAGAACAATACTTAAGCATGTTTTTGACTTGTGATTTTTGCCATTTTACATGGTTCAGGTTGTGATCCCCAGTGCCGCCTTTTGTTCAGCTCCATCTCCATCCTCTCTGACAACAGACATTCTTGCCTACAGATTAAACAGCAATAGCCAGTCTAGAGCTCTTAGTTGATCTGCATGGCTTCCTCTAAGAAAATCTCCCTGACAACTGTGATCCCCAGCAAAAACAATCACATACCACCCCATGACGCTCTCACACATTTTTAACTACTTGTGAATATCTGGTCTGCCCACCTAGATTGCCAAAAATCCAGTGGACACCAAATCCATTGCTCCCATGTTCAATTTCATCCTATCCTTCACAGGGCTGAGCAGTCATATGCCTACCGCTGTTACTCAGCCTCTAGTCGCCGAATAAACAAAGGCATATCGGAATGAAAATATTATCATCCAAAGTGTATAAACATACTAGCCTGAACCTGAGCTGAAAGGACAAATGTCTGAGTCACCAATCATGGGATAAATCAATCATGCGCCCCCTGATATGAGGCCCTGAGAAGGATGCAACATCATTTCTCTGGTACTCTTACCCAAATTCGTAACCTGACTGTAGCCCTTAGGAAACGGTACACAAATCCAAAGAGAAGGGCTTTCTAGGAATCGACTAGCATCAAGGCATGAAAGACAAAGACAACGGAACTAACTACTCCAGATTAAAGGGGTTTAAGAGGACGTGACAGCTAACTACAACTGTGATCCTACATGAATCCTGGACCAGGAAAAGGACATATTAGTGACACGCTTGGCACAATGTGAATAAGGTCTGTAGAGTGGAAAGTATGCATCAATATTAATTTCCTGATTGTGATCATTTTATTGAGATTATTTGAAGATTCTAAGTGAAGAATACATAGGAATTCTTTGTATTATTTGTGTGAGTTTTTTGTAAATCTGAAATTATTTCAAAATTAACAATTTTTAAGCCTTAGTCATTGGTTGAGAGCCAGTATGGAGATACTTTGAAAACCTAACTTCCAATGCTTTTTAGCTAATAATTCCATTCTGACAGCGTTCTTCCATCATTCTCAGCTATTTTGTAAATCAATCAAACAGAATGGTTTTTCCTCTACTGTTATTTTGAGAAAATGGTCAGAAATCACTTTTATTGAGCACAAGAGTATCACATAATTCAATTCTTCAGTGTTAGAAGCACTTGGGCATGTGAAGTGTTCCTTCCCTGCCACCTCTCCCCTCCCACCGCCACCCCCGCCCTGATGTCACCGCCAAAACACTGCCCTTGTAAGAAGCTCAACCTTAGCTCCTCGGGAAAGTTCACGGGACTTCGCCATCGCGGCTTCTCAGCAGGATTCGAATGTGATTTTGTTTTTGTTTTGTTTTGACAGCGTCAAATACCGCCTCTCAATCCAATGAGGTCTTGAATGAAAGACCTCAAAAACTTTACTCGTTTTACTCAATAAATCTCAAAATATGATCGATGAAGTCAGTATAGACTGAGGAAAGAGTATTAGAAGACCTAAACACCACTTACGGCGCCTGGAACTTCAGTCACCTAATGTGATCAATCAGTTTCCTCATCAGTAAAATGGGAATGAATGGCATCTATCCTACCCCACACGGCTGCTTTAAGAATCATCATGAGATCATCTTGGTTACATATTATGATAGGGTAAGAACCGTCCACATGCTAAGGATAGAGAAACTGAGGCAGAGGTTCATGGCAACAAATTCGCACGGGGACTGAGTCCAGAACCCAGAACTTTTTATTTCTACTCTAGGTTTCTACTCACTAGATCAAAAATGCCTCACTCCAAAAATTTACAGCACAATTAACTTCACTTCCAAAGGCTAAACCAAACCTCCTGCGGAAAAATCCCTAATACGTGAGGCCGCTCAGACTTTGAGTACAAGTTTAAGATCATATCCATCAGATGTAACGGGAGGCATATTGGGATAATATTAATTAATTCTATTCCACCATGAAGGGAGTACCTCCAAACGGCTTTCAGTTCTCTCCCCGAGTAACGATCTTGTGTTCCCTCAAGGGCTATCTAAAGGCAACAGCACGCTGCAGCCCATTAGGTGCATAGAGAGACGCGAAGTAAGAAGGAAGGTTTAAGGGGTACAACTGATGTGAACATCATATTTTCATTAAATCCTTCTCTCTAAAATACCAGTAGCAAATTGCGTTAGTGACTTGAAAGTACCTTTAAAAAATGAAATGCGTATTTCTCATTCCCAGTGTTACAGAATAGAGGACCTGATCTCAACACAGTCTCAACAGAAATAAAGGATTAGATTGTTCTAGGTGGGAAAAAACATCAGAGAGACAACAACGGTCATCACTTTTACATCAACAGTTCTCCCCAGGGGATTGGAAGGTTGTAACAAATTTAGAAAGTTCTGTATCTTTGGTTGTCCTATCTTTGGGCTAAGACTCAGAAAATTTGGTGACACGTTTGAGGCATTTTGGAGGGTGCTTTCCTGAGCTGAGGACAAAGGAGACTAGTCAGATCTTTTTCATCTTGATGACTCTAATTTCTTTTCTATTGAATTTGAGTAGTGATACTTAGAGCAACAACAAAATGACAGATGCGTTGACTGCTGGCACAGCTCTTACAACTCCTGAGGTCACAAAAAAAAAAAAAAAAAGACTTCATTCCTAATAGACGTTAAGTCGGGAGGGAATGTCTAGAAATGATGGTTTAGAAGATGAGCTCTCTGCAATAATCTGCACAGAATTTTAATCGGAATTGTCTTTTTGGGGATCTAGTTGTTTACTCGTCAGTTTTAAAATTGCTCTCTTTTAAAGCTATATTCATTACAACACCCCTTTCTTTGATTGGACTTGAGAAAAAGCGAGAGATATCTATCTACCTATCTTTATCTTCCCCTCTTTGACCAAGTATTAGTTGGAAAAGGAGTATTAGTTGCAAGAAGTGCATCTGAAACCATAACCAAAGGAGGCATTATGATTCCAGAAAAATCTCAAGGAAAAGTATTACAAACAACTGTAGTAGTTTGTTGGATCTAAAGGAAAGGGTGCAGAGATTCAACCAGTTAGCATGAAAGTTGGAAATAAAAGTTCTTCTCCCAGAATACAAAGGCACCAAAGTAGTTCTAGATGACAAGGATGACTGTTTATTTAGAGACGATGGGTGACATTGTGGGGAAGTACGTAGATTGAAAAAAAACCACTATTAAAATGACATCACGGGAAGCTGCCCATTCCACTGAAGTTCTGAAAGCTTTCATCATGTAGGAATTTCCATGTCTCTCTTTTATAATAAATTAATGATATCCAATCCTTAAAAAAATTATAAATAAAAAAAAATATATATATATATATATTCCACATACAGGACCATGCAAGTGGCAGCACAGAACAAGAGTAAAGGAATACAGGTCCTGGAGTCAGGTTGCCAGGGATCAAAATCTGGCTCCTTACTAACTGTGGGGCCTTAGGTACATCCCTTAACCTTATTACTAAGCCTCAGATTCCGTATCTGTAAACTGGGGCTGATACAAGCACAGCCTCCCGGGGTAATCATGAGGATTAAACGAACTGTCCTAGGGAAAGCACTCAGGACAACGCCTGCTCCATAAACGTTGGTGGCTGCTACAGAGAGAAAGGGGGATAAAGGCATAACATCAGCCACGCAGGCACCTGGAAACCCATGACAGCCACCTTTCTCCTCCTGCACCTCCCGCGTCTCCTTCCTTCACCTGAGACGTTTGTCTTCAAAGCCACGTTCATTGCACTCCCTCAAACCTCACTCAACTTCTCTGGATTGATCTTTCTCCACTGAAAAGTGGAAAATTTGAACTTGATCATCTTCAAAGTCCCCTCCAGTTCGTTTTTGCTTTTTTAAAGGATGTAAATTCTGACCGAGTCTGTTGGAGGATACTATGAGCAAGGTGAGACGAGGTGCTCAGGCCATGCTAGGATACAGTACTACGCTTGGTTGGCTACACCAACTGAGAGAGATGAGGACACCTGTTACCCCCAAAAGGAGAAACTGAGATCAAGCTCTGCTCGTAAAATTAAAATAGAGAAGCAACAGCCACCCTAGGATAAATCTCTCCATGGGAGGCTGCCTTGTTTACACAGGTCTTCATTTTGGTTCTCCTTCAGAACCCCCTGCTAGACTCTGAAATTAGGTGGCTTTTTATAATTTAAATTAAGTAGATTTTGCTTAAGTTCAAGTTCAAAGGCAAGCTGTCATTGAAAAATGTTAGGACTACGAACAACTACACAGATGTCGAATGATCCTACGGATTGGTTGGACATATTTTTATTACATAGAAGCTCACACTTCATCAAGGAGGGCAAGTCACAATGCTATGAATCCAGCATCTAAGCCCAAGCAACAGACAAGTGACGAGGAGGAGAAGGACAGCAAGAGCAGGTTGTATCCCCTTAGCAGAAATCAACCGGAACCAACTCTAGGGGCTTTTCCACACGTGTGAGCATGCAGGACTGGTACCACATGGCAGGGTTATTCCGTATGTGGCCAGGAGCAGGGCCCACGTACAGATTAGGAAGAACATCCCATTCTCTCACAACCGAGAGTAAATGCCCAGGCCGGCACTTACACATTTCAAGCCGGAGAAAAGTAGAAGTTCTTTCTGTCTCAGGCTACCAGGGAGGCACAAAGAGTCCATTTGTGGGTTTCTTTGCTTAGTCTTTGCTTTTGTTCGGTGGGCTTGTTATTTTAATGAGAGGTCTCATTCATGAAGATTTGCAAAGCCTGGATTGTCCAAGTAGATCTTCCCAGACCCTTACAAGTGGCCTGTTGCCTGGGTGGCTACTTGGCTCTCCCAACCCAAGCCAAATGGCAGTGCCCTTGTCTCTGGACCTGTGCTCTCATGGAGGCCAGAGACCCTGATCACACTTAGTGGAAGTTTAGAATCTTCAGATCAGCGCAGTTGAGTGTTTTCCTAATCAGAGATCCTCTTTAATTTGGACTCATCCCCTTGGCAGTTAAGTTGGCCCGTGGAGCACGGAATACCACCCTAGACATGCAGACCCCCGTGTGGCCGCACTCTCTCATTCTGCCGAGTACAGCAGCCAGCTCCGACCTCAGATCCCTGGACTCCACCCACCAGGGGCAGCCAAGGGACGCAGAGTGAGCCAAGCACTTTCCCAGCCATTTTCTCGTATGGTTGAAGCCAGAAGCCAGAAGCCCACCATTCTCTGCACAGGGCCCCTCCCACAGTCCAAGCAAGCCTCGGCTGCCACACGAGCCCCAGGCCCATGTGGGGAAGCATGCACACACAGAAAGCAGAGGGCCGGGGAGAAGACACTCCACGCCGGTAGCCAGGCCCACACTAATAAGGTGGTGTGAACCCAGGAAAACAAAAGACAAGCTGGGGGAGGAAAAGGAAAGAAAGAAAGAAAGAAAAAACAAACAAACAAATAAAAACAACAATAACAAAAAATAACTATGATGGTTTTGCCCTCACTGTAAGACAGGCCAGCCAACACATACCTTTTGACTAGGGCTGCACGGCTGTTCATTCTTGGGACTGCCAACAAGGTGGATGGTCTTCTCCATCGCCCCAGGGACCTTGAGCAAGTGTTGCTTTGGTTTATTTCAGGAAGTGCTATTGGAAACATAAAACAAAGTGCCTGGAGGGCACTATAAAAAAAAAATAGAAGAAGAAACACGGGAGACTTGATCATCCAATGGGAATTTATGTTTGTAAACAGGGGCCAGGGGAGAGGGGCATATACTGTGAGGTATCATTCTTCCTTCCGTGAGCGCGGCCTCAGGTTGCTTTGTCACTGCTGAGTCCATGACTTTCTGTTTATATTCCGTTCCTGCATTTGGAAATTGCTCTTCGCCAGGAGGAAAGTGAGGAGAAACCCAGTGACACCACCACAGCGGCTATGCTGGCGGAGGGGAGGAGCCCAGGAGGTGCCCGGCAGCCAGGGCCCAGGCGCTGGAGGGGGGCCACACGCGGAGGCCCAGACTTCCCAGGAGCTGCTGACATTTTCTCGCAAGCAGGGAGGAAGTTGGAAAGGTCAGGGAGCAGAAATGGGGAGGGGGTCTGCCGTAGGGAGCCACACACTCCGTGGGGTACAGAAAGTGCCATCATCTCCCAGCGAGGAAATCCTCCCGACTAGGTGTCCTTGAATCAATCCCTCCCCCAGCGGCTCTCTCCCAAGCAGGATATCACTTCAATTGCTTTGATTTCCCTTCTCTCTCTCTCTCTCTCAAAAAAAGGTCCATTTCTAATAATAGCTAGAATACATAAATAATCATTTTTAATGTTATTCGTTCTTTGTTTCCAAACCCAATGTTCCTCCTCTCTTCATTTTGCCAATAAATAGGAAAACTGAGGAAATCGACTCTGCTCATGTCAAAAAGACCCCCGCCACCCCCCCAAAGAGAGACAATCCGCCTAACTTCCCATTTCTACAGAAAATAAACAGTACATCACGATGCCATCTCTCTGAAGGACCGTCATCCTCCTCTTGTGTTCTGCTTTGTTTCAGTAGTTTGTGCTTCTGTTGTACAAACCCAGAACAGGGGGGGGGGGATGCGTGTGGAAGGAGAGAGGAAAAAGCAAGGATGAAGGGAAAACCTCAAGTTGACTTTCATTTAAAAAAAAAAATATATCAGACCCAGAATAATGACCAAAGTCAGAGGGTGACGGCTAGTCGCCCGGAGAGTCTGTTCCGTGGGTTTAGCAACTGCCCTTTTTATCTGCTGTGGGCGAACCCCGGCCACTGCGGCGTCCTCGGCAGGAGCGAGGCTCTTCCAAATCGTCCTCATCAAAGCCGTGGAAAGTTGACGTGTCACTTTCTGACGTGGAACCGAATAAGTCCTCCGTGGTGCGTGCTGCGGCCGCCGCCTCCTCCTTCCTGCCTTCTCCTCCCAAATGAGCTGACATGTATGATGAATATATCAGCACATGGGTTAAGCAACAGACAGCATTATTAATATTCTTATTACATTCTTACAACGTTACTTTTAATAGCAAGACCAAAAACCGTTTCACACCAAAAGGGATTAGCTGGGTGCATCACCTGGCGACAGGGATTCAGGGTAACGGGACAAAGCCAATATTTCCAGGGAAAAGGATTCCTCCCTCCCCAGAAAGACATCATCTCTACCACAGTGCGTATGTCCACAGCTCTGACAGCGACAGAGTCAACCATGGTCTGTCTTTCTCCTCTTCCATCTGCACGCACACGCATGCACGCCCGCTCACCCCCGCCCCAGACAATGAGTTGCCTTGGTGGTTTTTAAGCCCAGTTGGTATTTCTCTGGTGTTTTCGGTTGGTGTTTCTTTGAACACTGTCTGTCCTTCACTTTGACAGTCAGCTTTACAAAGGTATTACTGTCAGATAACCCATTCAAGGTGGTTAAGCCTCCACCATTTTATTTTTATTTTTACCCGTTTCTAATCCCACTCTCATGGTACCCTTTCAATTCTGCCCTTACGCCATGTAGTTCATTTGTACTGAAAGCGAGAAGTTGGAAAGTCTGATAAGCGGTAGGCAGTAAAAGAGTCTCTTGTTTTCTTTAAAGACTGGAGGAAATTTCGGTGATCTGCACCCGCATATATGGGCGCGCACACACACACACACTCCAGCCACTAAACACGCCCAGGTCTCAGTTACTCCAGAAAGTCCAGAGTTGTCAGATCTAACTCAGAGCACTAAAAAAGCAGGATTTAGGGGTTTCAAAAGCCTAATAAAATACAGTATCCTGAAATCTAGAAAACTCAGGTTTAAACTTATTCACACTGTAAATGGGCCCCAGGACCGCCCCCGAATGAGGTCACAATGTTTCACATATAGTGTCAATTTCAGGAATCTCATTTTCTCCCCAGGAAACAGAGGTAGCAGGGAAGACGGGAAGGGAAAGACAGTTTTTCTGAGCTTCGCATTCTTCCTTGGAAGGACTCCAAGGAGGCCCTAGAGAAGTATTCGCCCACCTGCCTTGGCAAGCATGTCTCATGGGCTAATGCCACCTGCTTATTCCCAAGGTAGTGACTATTTCAGGAGCATTCGAGTCAGACCTTGACTAAACCATCCACCAAAATTGGCAAATGCAATGAGAACACCTAGGCTGGTATCAAATAGCCCCTGGGTCACATAGCAGACAGATCCTCGGGTGGGGGAAGAATGCTGAAGCTTTTATAGACAACACCAACTTCCCATTTCTGGTCCCCCGTGGATCAGATCCAAGTACCCCACCTTTGTAGGGAACGAAAGGGGAAGATTCAAGCAGCTTGCAGGGAGCATTCTGAAGCTGCCCTCTCTAATGCACCCCAAACCCATAACAGTCCATCACGTTCTGCCTAGAAAATCACTCCACCAGGTGACTTTGCTTCTGGCAATAGAGATTTTGTCTGATCGTTTGCTTTTTAAAAAAACACTGAATTGAATTTCATTTGTTTCGTTTTCTCTAATTATTTCTAAAACTATTCATTTTCTTTTAAGTATTTAAAACACAGAGTGCACGCTCACGTGAGCCCTCTCCTCTAAGCTAGCACCAGCAGGGTGAAGAGGCCAACGTGAGGTATCATGTTTGGAAAACAAATGAACATGGACGGGCCACCCGGTCAGGTCCTTAAGAGCTCACTGCTGAGGGTATGTGCGCTGGAGACCACAGTCGTTTTCCAATTACTGATATGTTACTCAAGTCAGTCTGGAACCCTGAACAACCCCAAAACCAAATATAAAAGGACTGAAGTTCAGTTTTGCAAGCAAAGCAAGGGAAGAACTGAGTTGTTACAGTAAACCCAGGTGCAGTCACCTCGGTCCGTCTCCTGGGCCTCGGAGCAGAAAAGACCCTGGAGAGAAATAGAGGAAGGAGCAATGGCTTCCCACTGCTACACCAACCCCCCAGCTGAACAGCATCTTGCCCACTAGCAGCGCTGGGTCAGACTAGAGATGAAGCTGAGATCTTTGCTCCTCCCTGCCTGTGCTTTGGCTTCGCAGGCACATCAAACAGTATGAAAAACAGGTCGCACCAACCAACCACGACCAACCAAAGATAATGGTTTGGTTAGAATTGCAAAATGAAACATCTTGAACAAAACTTGAAGGCCTGAATTCCGTTTAAGAAAGAGATAAAAAGACCCAAATCTGTTTTTGTCATTTTAGTCTTTGGAGAGGTCAAAGATGAAAATTTCAAAGCATGCTAAGTCGACTTCAGATCAGCCCTGAGAACACCTGCCCTTTGGCCCCCTTGATCTATCAGGGTCTCTTTTGTCTGTTTTATATGAGACAATGGGATGAGCGGCCAATGGAGGTGGTCTTTATGCAGCTGCCCATGAGCCCGGGGTCTCAGACTCCCACAGTTCAAGATGTGGCTACTCTCCCTATATTCATGTTTCCATACTCTTCCAGTATGCCCCAGGCACTTCCATACAACACACATCTCTTTGGTAGGTGCACACCATCTGATACAAGGAAGCATGTTGTCCGTGTCTCCAGGTGTTTCTTAAGACACTACCTCACTACTGTCCGCAACAATACACACAAAGAAATAGCCACCTCATGGAGACGCCAGACAGGAGCCAAAAGCTCCTTTCCCTCTTCCTACATCCCAGGGCACAACTTCTTGTTCTTAAGACTCAGAGAAGAAAAATATCAAAATGACCTGAAAACTCCTCTCCACTCAAAATCACCACCATGTCTTCTCCACTCCACCCTTCAGCCCCCATACAAGATGGCGGAGGAATGCAAGTGGAACAGCTCCTGGTCTATGGGCACAGATGCAAGAAGGGGCCACACTCACCAGAGCGTCCACAGTCTGCACAGGACACCAGCTCTTCAGGTCGCCCACTCTTCTTGTTCATGTTAGAGCCCCCCAAGCAGAAGTCACAGTAGTTGTTGGGAATGACTGTCCCATCCGGTCCTTTCTGAGCTATAGAAACAGTAAAAAAAAAAAAAATCTGATTTTAGGCTAACGTGAGTTTCTACTAGCCCCTTTTCTCCCATGGTGTGGCAGAATCTGTTCTGGAAAAAATATCAAGTTAGAATGCAAGGTTTCATTACAATCAAGTTGCTACATTGGGCTAAGTTTTCTTTTTGATCCTCTTCAGCTCAATAGCTCTAATCCCTTGCAAGCCGTCCAGAGTTTAGTTTAATTTCTGCAATATTTGCAAAACCCATCTCTGTGTTTTTACAGAAACTACCTTGCTCCTCGGGTTGCGTTCCTGAATGAGCCAAGCATCCAGAAGGCCTACCAGTCAAGTAAACTTCCCTCATCCCTGAACAACCAGCCCTCAAGCCTTAGGCCTCAAACAACAGGTGGCAACCATAACCAGTGGTGGGATGAGAGGAAGAAAGAACGGGGAAGACGCTCTTGTTCGGGAGATAGTCCTTTGTCCCTGAAAATGAAACAAAGAAGCACTGATGGGAGTCATTTCCAGGAAGGACACTGAAGACGCTTCTGGGGACGCTGATGAACATCTCGGCAGGTCAACAAGTGTCCACTCTTGTTCAGCCTTATATCCCTAAAGTCCATACTCATTTGCATGGAGAGAACCCAGGATGAGTTAATCAGCAGACCTCAAGGGCACTCAGCTCAGCCTCAGGCCAAACATAAGTTGAATGGTGAGTTAGTGAGCATGCCTTGAGGCTTAAGACCTTCATAAGTCACCCCCGCTGAAGGTCCTTATCCAAAGGCAAAGAAAAATCTTGGGACATGATCTCAAAAACAAAGCTTATGAGAACGGCACATATTCTCAAGCACTGAAATCATTCGCCATTCCTCGGGGAGCTGGAAAAGCTTGGACAGGTTTCTCTGCATGGGGAGAAATGCCTCCATTCTCTTGTTTTTCGGTCCCTATTGTGGAGACTTCTTCACGTGAACACTCCCTGTTTGCAACTAAGAAGGAAAGTCTGTCTGTTTACGGGATCAGCCTAAACCACAGGGGTATCTTCCTCCTCGCTATACCCAATGTCTGCTGCTATCTTTCATTATTTACCGGCTAACATTAATCAGGGTCCCGTAGGGTACAAATCTGTAAAAGGAAGCAGATATGTGAGCAGAAATACCATCCAGACAGTAAGTGATAAACGGATTCACCCACTTTAATATGATTCCCTCTGGCCTTCACTTCCTCCATGCCTCTGCTTTGCCTCCAGGAATAGAAAAACTTACCTGGGGAAGGCAGAAGACAAAAGCTGGCAGAATTACATTATAGAGAGTTAATCCATTTATCAGTTGCTATTTGGATTGTTTAATCAGTTTCTAAGTCATTGATTTTCATCTTCAGGGAGGCAGACAATTCTCTGCAAAAAAGGTGTTGGCTGTTGGGGGCGGACGGAGGAGCTGGTCACACCCTGTGGCCTCTTGAGTGTGGGCTTTTTCTTCACCACTCACTGCCTCTCAAAGACTTCACAGGTCATAAAGAACGGTTTTGCAAATCATCCCCAAAATCAGTATGCCTGCAAAAATCGTACTCTGAAATTTTCATTGCCCAAATCCAGAAGAAAACTCCTTTCGTCCTTCTCTCTCAGTTGCCATCTTCAACATTTCCAGAACTCTCTTAAGAAAATCCAAGCATGTCTATGAAGCAAATAAACTCAAGGTTTTCTTGTTAACAGACTATTCTAGAAATCAATCAAAAGGTGAACAGGAAGAAGTGGGGTATATGAAATTTCGGGGCTGAGTGTAAACCAGAGCTAACTTTCATGAGTGATAGGAACTAGAAAGAAAATATGGAGATACCAATCACAACTCAGGTAGCTTCCCGCATGGAAAGCGATCAAAGACGTCCACGTATATAATCCCACTAAGAGTCTCAGGAGCCCCAGCCTACACCATCTGTCTCTCCTGTTCTTTTAGGGACTTCCTATTATGTCATATTTTTCTCTCTTTTCACAAACTCTTTAAGCAACCAAAGAATCTGGTTTTCTCCAACACGGTGTATGCGTTGTGATTTATGAGGATGAAAGAGAATAGAGTATAAGAACTCCCAGGTAATTCTTTACAGTCTTTCCCACCAATGGATCGTTGGTAGAATGCCCTCATTGAATCGGGACGCCAATACTACAAGAAGTTAAAAATTCAGAAATGATCTAGTAGGGCAAAGCAGATAGTGATAGAGAGATTGGTCTTGTGTAAAAAGACCGAAGGAACAGAATTTAATTCATCTAATAGAGAGAAGTTTCTGAGAAGACTGAATTAGAGCAGGATCCCCACATGTATCTGTGTTGGTTGCTGGCCATACAAAGTGCCTGGCCAAGGAGGTGAAGAAGGTGCTAAGACCCTAGTTGTAGGCCCTGCTCTGTGGAGCTGTGACATGTCAGGGCTGGGGAGAGGAGAGGGGTACCATTTTAGTCTAGCAAGGACCCAGTAGAGAAAGTGACAGTGAACAGTTACGGTTCATTTTTGGCAAAATCCTACACCCTTCTAATAATAGTGAGCTCAGAGCTTCCTTTCATCTTGTTCAAATGGTGTGGGATAGACTAATCAAAAGTTTCTTCATCTGGTTCTCTTATACTTTTTGGTATTTAGGGTTGGTTTCCGGGTGAGAGTTTTCCCATAGAGCTCTCCCAATTCCCCAGGTGAAAGGACCAGTCAGGCCTTGGGGAGGGCACTCTGTTGACATCACTTTCATGACTCTTCTCCTGTTAACGCATGTGTACACCTGCCTCAAATGCCTGTACTGAATGATCTCCTCCTTCAGGTCGGGCACCTCGTCTAACTCATCACCTGTATGCCCTGCACACAGGAAATTGTTAACCACAATGTGGAGGATGAATGGCTTAGAAAAGGATGGCGGAGATGAGAGTAGACAGCCCAGTGACACCCCTGGGACATCCTCCTAGTGGGGACAGAGCACTGTGTTTGCTTTCCCTGCGGTAGAGTTAGCTGTCGCTCTGAATATCATTCACTACATGGTTTCCTTCCCAAGTCCTCAGAGAGAAGTGCTGGTCCGTGTCCAGAGGGACCGGTCAGTGATCTGGCCTGGTGTCATGTCTAGCTCCCAGAGTAAATAAGAGTGGATGGCTGAGGGCCCTGTGTTTCTGGAAGAATAAGGCCGCACCCCTACTGCGGTAGGAGAAACATCATCTTGTACACAAACATACAAGAAAGCATAAGACTATGATTCACTGTCCTTGAGAAGGGGACGCCAGGTGGCTCCTACCCATTCAGCCTCCCTCTTGTTCAACAGTTTCTCGAAACGAAAAAGAAGTGGACATTTATTACACTACAAAACTGTGATAGATATTCCGCTGGGTGTTTTACATACATTGTTTCATTGATTCTCACAAAAACTTCGTAAAGTGAGGATTATCTGAAGATGACGTAACTGAAACCCAAAGAGATTATGGGGCTGGCTTCACCCCTGGGTCATCTATGTCCCCAGAGACTCTCTGCCTCCTGGACAGTCCAGGGGCACACACTTCCTGGCCGTATCTTGCATATAAAATATTTCATAAATCTCTTTAGAGTCAACTTGATTCATCCAATACGTCATTTAGGAAGCCCAAAGGGATAAAAATGATTGAGATTGGCCTGATAAAAGCAGAAATTCCCTTTGAACTTAAATTTCATGTCCCTACCACAGTAATCCATACTGGGTGATCCTGTTTATCGTCACATACTCTGTGAAAATACTTCTCCAAAGAATTCCGGAGGCTCTGGAAGGAATTTTTTTTTAAGTAAAGCTTACACCACAGCTATACTGGCCTATGGCCTGACCCAGCCATGAGCAATTTCCTGGTACCGTGTATGAGGTCATTATAAAAAGGATTTTACTATAAATAGGAGGCTCACACAGACCTTGCAAGAGGGATTTAAATAGAGATTCTGCTTCTGCTTATGGGAAATTGAGTCCCACTTTATAGAATAAGACAACAGGAGGGCAAAGACCCGAGTGGTATCTCGATGGCGGCGTCCATAATGATGGATTTGGTTTTCTGTTGATTAATGTTCATAGGCTGGGATCATATAAGAGATACAAGGAAGCTGCCGAGAAAATAAAGTGAGCCTTAAGAGTTTAGGAATTTACCCGGGGAGATAACTCTACAAAGCGCAAAGTGGGAGGAGGAGAACGGAAATCAAGAACAAAGTTCATGAGGAAACACACACACACACACACACACACACACACACACACAAATAAACAGAAGATGGGAGGGAGCATTCAAATCAAACCAGAGAAAGGAAAAGCCAAGGCCCAAACAGTCCCACCACCACACTCAGTAAAAGGTGAGCGGTCATTCTGGAAAGGTATTACTGTACACTTCAATCAGGCCACGTGTCTTTGGCAAACAAGGCCCCAAATCTTCCATAACACTACCACCCAGACAGGGCTGTCTTTCCCCCTTTCCGTCTGATCTCCGCGGCGATATGCCTGCCACTCGGGAAACGAAGGAGTGGCGAGGACAGTGTGGCCACCAGCAGCAGCCCCTCATCTGGTCCTGCCAAGACCGAAGCTGTGTCCCAAGTGTCCTCGGGAAATCGGAAACAAGCCAGAAGGGGAGGCCCCCCCCCCCCCATGGCACATCCACAAAAGCATGACTTCACATCCTGAGCAGACGCTCAGCCCGCCTGCCAGGGCCCGGGGCGCACAAGCACGCGGCCATGCTCCGTGCCTACCACCCAGCCGCGCGGCCCAGCAGCTCTTTCTTCCCGGGCCTGCGAGTTGGGGTGTGTGGCCCTTGGGGAACTGGAGGGCAGTGAGAAGAGCCCTCCAGGAGGAGCCGTGCCTCTCCTCACCCCTCTCACTGGCTCCCCCACCACCCTCCACGGCTGACAGTTCCCATCCCTCCACAGGGCTGACCTGTTTCCATGGCAACCGGAATCCTGGGCTCCGGCAGCCTCTGGTCTTGCCACCTGTTATTACTTCATCTCTCAAGTGTAAAGCATCCTAGCCGTTGCCACTTGGCTGTGCAGAGCGCATCTTCAGAGGATGGAGGAAAGGAAAGGGGAGAGGAAAGAGGGAACGCAGAAAGGCAGCCCCAGGCTGACCACACAGGACACACACACACACAGGCCAGGCCGGGCGAGAGGAGAGAGGGTGGAAGCCAACGTGCCTTCCCTTCAGAATCAGCGAGCAGGCCTCAGCTGGAGGCCACCACCACAGCCCGCTACCTTGTACCCAGGCTTTAATGAGGGCCGTGGGAGGGGCGGGGAGCAGGAGGCCGCTGGGGCAGCCGCACAGAGCTCTGCGTGGGCCCACGAGGAGCAGGGCAAGGAGAGGGTTAAAGGAGCAAGATAAAGACTGTGGGGAAGGCTGGACCAGAGGGCAAACAGAGCCTCAAAGCCTGGATAAATGGCCTTAATTCTCATGCTCTTGCTCACCCTCCTCCTTACGTGTTTACTCATATAAATTATCCCCAAGGCCCGACACCTTTTTTCACTGCTTCCCTAGAACTGATGAAAAAACAAATCCTACAGATCCAAGGAATAAAAACGTTGGGATTCCATTCAGGCCCGTTCCACTTGGCCACTAACAGCAGCTCAGGCCCCACCCCAGGGTTCCAGAAAGAAGACAAATGATGCCTACCTCCCCGCATGTGGAGAGGCCAGGGGACCGCGGAGCCCAGCAGGGAAACAGATGTCTGGGGCCACTCCTGCACCCCGCCCATTGGGCCCCCAGAGTCCTCAGAGGCAGAGAACTCGCTCAGGCTCACCAGCCATCATGCCATCGTGCCACCCAGCACTGGGGACAAAGAGAATGTAGACGAGGAGGAAGGAGGCCGGGCTGCTCATGCAGGGTGATTCCAGGCCCTGAGATGAGTCTCCCGGGAGAAACAAAGGCCAAGGGCTGACTCAATAAGTCTTCAAGTTTATGGATGGGCCTAAATTCACCACAGCCCGTGGTGTTTAGGACAACACGAGAAAGAATGAGCTGAAATGGCAGGGCATGCTGCGGGAAAGCGGGGAGCCGAGCCGGTCAAACAAAGGCACGGTAGGAGGAGTGGGCTTCTCTGAAGAGGCCTTGGGCCCCGGGGAGGATCACGTGCCTAGCTAGAGGCAAGAGAATACACTAGATGACATCGCAAGGTCCCTTTCCGGCCTATGATCTGATGATTACAATAGGGTGAAAGGAGAATCAGAAAGGTGAGGTCTTCCAAAGCCAGAAGACCTCGGCCTCTCATCGCTGTGTCGTGTGCGCAGTCGGTCTCTCTGCCTGGCCGCCGCAAGCTCCCTAAGGGCGGGAGCAGTGTCTTGAAGGGTGGGCTCCCAGCATCCGGCACCGTGACTGACCCAGTGCTGGCAATAAATACTTCATGAAAGGATGGACGATCTTCACAGACGCTTCTTTAGAGAAAGAAAAAAAGTCAGGCAAAGGGAAGTCAAAGGCTAGGAGTCGAGTGGGTGTGAAGCGTCCCCGAGGACGAAGTGACCATTCTAAGGCACTGAGCATCAGTCCTGTTCATAGCAAGGACAGAAAGAGGGAGCCGCTGAAGTAACTGGGGACCCGCTGGAGAGAATAAGCCTGCAGTGGAGAAAGCCAATGGGCCTTCCCTCCCTCTGGAATCCTCTCCCTGAGGCATTTCTTGGAAAACCGGGATGGAAGGAGCTAAGAACGCCCAGACTCAGTTGACTCCAGAGCCCCTTGAACCCCATGTTCAAGGGCCTCTCGCCAGGGGCCCCACAGCAGCTGAACAGAAAACAGGCTTACTATGTGTTTGAGTGACTGCGGAATCTTTATAAAAGTTTGAAATGTGGTGTCGGTCACCCCACCCTTCCTTGCATCTATTTTCTTTTCCTCCATCTTTAGGGAGTACAAAACTCACACTGTTAGACACACACCTTGAGAATATTTACTCCTAAACACAGTGCCATAAAAACAGAAGACACGTCTGCTCACATCGATGTCTCCATCCTGATGGACGTATTTGGTTAGAGTTGCAATTTGCCTGGAGTTTGGATAGCACATCCCCGATGCTGGGGCTGGGTGGTCACGTGACCCATCAGTAATGTCCTTTGTGCTCCAGACTCAGGCTGGCAACTTCGGGTCTGTCATTGATGTTGGAAAAGCAAGGTAAAGACCAAGCAAAGCTGATGACTTTTCACAGGGCTGATTAGGGAAAGCACAAGAAGATATTTCAATTTTCCAGTGGAAGGTCATGTGGGTCAGTCCATGCCCTGGCATAGCAACTCGCTCTTGCCACCAAATGAGTCAGTGGAAGGGAAAAACATTTAATCTGAGAGTAACTATGTCAACAGGGCTCCGAATGAAGTGGTGTCATTCCCCTTAGAGAATTGCAGGACATCGCTGTGCTTTAGAGAGGGATAAGCTTCGTCTGTTTAAGTTGTCAGGATATTATTATTGTGATATGAGAATTCAACAAGCCCCCTTCGTCTCTTGTTCAGCCTTGCCTCTCCCCACCCCTCCTCACCACCACCTCCAGGGGACCCGGCTATGTCAACCCCAGCAGCCCACAATGGACCAGCATTTTCTAGGTCCTTCAGACTGAAAAGCAGTACTCAAGAAAGGGAAAAGGAAGTGTCTCTAGCGACAGACCTGAGGATTAGGACAGAGTCAGGAGATCACAGAGCAGAAGGATAGCCGGCCCAGGGATGAGGGCCCAGATGGGAGGCACCCCCAGAAAGCAAGCCAGGGAGCAGGTGCTGAGAGCCACAGACACATTTGCCACAGTAGGACAGAGCCGGAGGAAAAGAGTGAAAACCAAGTCCAACCCCCTGGATTTAATAGCGCGACCTGGTTCCTGGCCAGTCGTCTTAAGTCGGTGAATCCAAAAGAAAAAAGAAAAACTGAACGTCAGTCTCCAAAAGAGTGGATTTCTCTGAGGTAGTGGTTCACTTGGGAACTTGTAAAAAATGCAAATTCTAGGCCCCTACGCCAGACCTCCTGAATCTAAACTTCTGCGGTAGGACCCAGCAGGCTCTGTTTTAAGGAACAGCTGATTCTGCGGCGCGCAAGCCGGAGAATCACCGCTCTACGGCCACACGTGTGTCACACACATTTTCCGTTAATGCTGTGCTTTCTAAGAACTGACTTGTTGAATCTCTACATAACCCTAGGAGAGAGATGCATTCATGTTCTGACTTTACATAGATGATATGGCACAGTGCAGCAAGGTAGACGTCTCAGGTCATATGCCAGTAAGCGGCTACACGGGCCCTCAGGCCCACCAGCTAGTACCCTACCACGGGCACAGAAGCCACACGCCTGAGGGAAGTCAAGTCAGAGTGGGTGGCAGGCCCCAGGGCTTCTCAAATTTGAGTGCTGCGCAAACGAACCATTTAGGCCTCTCACCAAAATTCAGATTAGGATTCACAGGTCTGGCTTAGAGCCTAAGATTTCACATTTCTTACAAGCTCCCCCACTGGGTGGCCAACCATCTGGATTTGCCTGGCGCTGAGGGGTTCCCAGGGCACAGGATTTTCCGTCTACAACAGGAATCCTAGGCAAACCTGGATGAGTTGGTCACCCAGTCTCAGCTGATGGTGAGGCTGTTGATCACACCTTGAGAAGAAAAAAATGCAGGCCCTTAAGGTGAGAAGTGTGGACCGCATTCACGTGCGATGGAAGGTTTGGGAGTGGAATATGGCATAATCTATTTTCTACTTTAAAAAGACCTGAGAAACAAACTGAGGGCTTCAGAGGGGAGGGGGGTGGGGGACTGGGATAGGCTGGTGTTGGGTAGTAAGGAGGGCACGTATTGCATGGTGCACTGGGTGCTATACGCAAGTAATGAATCATCGAACTTTACATCAGAAACCAGGGATGTGCTGTATGGTGACTAACATAATATAATAAAAAAATATTATTATAAAAAAAAAGAAAATCATAAGAAAGGGACGCCTGGGTGGTGCAGTCATTAAGCGTCTGCCTTCAGCTCAGGGCGTGATCCCGGCGTTATGGGATCGAGCCCCACATCAGGCTCCTCCGCTATGGGCCTGCTTCTTCCTCTCCCACTCCCCCTGCTTGTGTTCCCTCTCTCGCTGGCTGTCTCTCTCTCTGTCAAATAAATAAATAAATAAATAAAATCTTTAAAAAAAAAAAAAAAAGAAGTTGCAGTGATCAAGCAGGAGCTGGTGGAGGCCAGGAGATGAAGAAAAGAAGACAGATTTGAAGTATATTTGGGAGGGGAAGCTGATACCGGTGGTGACAGAAAACAAAGCCCAGGATGAATCCTAGGGTTTTCGCTCTTGGCACAGCATTATCATTTTTAAAGAACAAGGTCAGAAAGAGATGTATATAAGAGCTAGGACAGGAAAGACAGTGAAACACAAATGAGGGAAAGATACAGGAAAATTATTGAACTAAGTGATGTGTGATATTGTTTTCAAGAGTAAGACTCACTTACGAATTAAAATCTTGGGCAGAATTTGTAATGGGGAGTTCATATAACACCACAAACAGCTAAAGTTAGTTTTGAAGATTAAATGTGCCTACTAGGGATTTGATTGTGTCTCCCCCAAAATGTATATGTTGAAACCCTGCCCCTCAATGTGATGGCATTTGGAGGTGGGGCCTCGGGGCGGGGTGGGGGGATTAGGTTTAGATGGAGTCAGGAGGATGGCAGGATTAGTGCCCTTATATGAAGAGACACCAGAGAGCTTGCTTCTCTCTACCACCATGTATCAAGGAAAAGCCATGTGAGGACACAGCAAGAAGACGGCCATCTCCAACCCAAAAGGAGAGTCCTCATCAAACACCAACATGGCCGCACTTTTATATTGGACTTCCAGTCTCCAAGACTGTGAGAAATAAATCCTTATTGTTTAAGCCCCCTAGTCTATGGTATTTTGTTAGGCAGTCCAAGATAAGTGCCCATTAATATGTTAGTTTCTTTTGAAAAGTCACTGTGCACTATGATGCAATTCACAATTGGCCTACAGGTGAAAATTGAGAGATACCACTTGGGCAAAGATCCCGATGTTGAAATAAGGATCCATCACTTGGGGTTCCAATGTCCCGACTTAACTGAATGGTGTCTAACTCAAGCACATTCACATCTCAGCTTCCCATTTTGCTAACCAGGTGACTTTCCAAGCCTCAGTCTCCTCCTCTGCAAAATGAGAGTCCCAGCATGTGCCTCACGGTCTATGAACTTAAATGAAACAATATCTGCGAAGTGCCTGGCACCTAGTAGGCCTTCTGTCATTTCTTCCCCTCTTGATTCTCCTATGTAAAATAATTTCATTTCTGATAAAGGCGGGGGGGGAATCTAAGGCCTAAATAAGCTTCCCAAGAAGTGACACATGATGGGAGAATTCACATTCACGCTCCATGTCTGTGAGCACATGGGTCGGAGTCAGTGTGCCTTGGTGTCCTCTAGGGGACACAGCACCACCCTACTTAAGGGCTGCTGTGAGGAGTGAATGAGAGAAATGAATGAATGAGAGAAATGAAGCCCGCCTAGCACAGTGTCTGTCTGACACATTCAAGGGATGTCAGCAAGTATTACTGTCATTGTCATTACACAGGACGTGGAACTCTTCAATCCAGAACCTTCTAGGTAATTAGGCCCAAAATGTGAGAGAAATGAAAGAGGCTCACAGAAAGGCAAGGGGTGGGTGGATGTCCCATCCTGGGGAAATGGGACGGTAAATACAGGGATGCTACACTGGTTCGACTCTGCTCCACAGCTTTCTCCTGTTGGGTTTCCTGCATCCATCTTATTTCCCCAATTAAACCAGAAATTGTCAGGGCTAAGACCACATGGCATGCTTTTTTAGAGGCCCAATTATACTTAGTCCCACAAGTGGGACATGCACAGTAAGTGCTCAATAAATACTCAGGTTTAGCCTGTACAGAAGGATTGCTGTCCTATATCTAAGGTTTAGCAAAGGATGCACCAGGGCCAGGCCAGGCTCTGATAGCTACGCCTGATGCCAGTGAGACCCCCATAGGCAGTTAGCTTCCCGGTATCACACAGCCACAGATGGGCCCTGACTCAGATTAGCCATCTGTGGTCATAGACATGCTCTGTTGGTCCGAATGGCACGGAGATGGGATATCAGCACTTGCAATGTGCAGGCACGGTGCCAAACACCCACATCGTCTCGCTGACGACTGGCAGCAACCCCAGGAGGTCAGTACCGTTACCCTCTCCATTTTACAGATGAGGCAACAAAGGAGGAAAGAGTACAAGTGACTGACCCACGGTCACACAGGCACAAGATGGCCGAGTGACAGGGTCATGACTCACACTCTAGCCTGGCCAATTCCATTGCCATTCGCCCAGCCAAAAGGTCTGAAAAATTAACTCCAACTCTATCCTCAAGGCCAGAGGGACCCCTCAGGTTTCTCTTCACTTGTTTCATAATCTGTAAACTGTTTAGTTAAATAATAATTCACCTGAAGAACACCTGTTGTTAGTTTCCAAATTTCCTCTTTAGGAAGTGAGAAGCAGCACACTTTTCCAGACAGAGCCCTGTATCTGAATTTTCCTCTCTCTCCCCTGGAACAAAGCCTGAATTTCCTGCGTCAAGGTTGGTAAGTGGTGGATGGTGTGCACTTTATGGTTTTTCAGGCACCTTCAGAGTGATCCAGAATCCTTAAGCTTGTGTCAAAGGCAATTTTCACTCTCTCTGCTAAGGCTCTAGCCGTTGCCCCCGGGCCGTATGCTAGAGGACAGGGATGTCAGGAGACTAACGTCTGTTAGATCTTTCCCATCAGTGTAGCAATGACATCATATGCTTCTTTTAGGTAATTTGCACATTATCAGACTAATTTTCAGATTATCTAATCAGCCGACATTACCCTTAATCAACTCAGCTCTCCTCTTCCCGTTCTGCAGAGTACAACGTGCCCTCCAAAGGCGCGCTAGGGTGCGGCCTTTCTTTCTCTCGGCAGATACCGAAACCTAGCTGTGTGCCAGGCACACTATCATTACGCAGAAGACGGCGACCTCCCGGGACCCAGGACAACCCAACTTCCATTCCATGGACCTGAGAAACTGGCTTGAAATAAATTTTATAGATCCATATTTTAGAAAGCACTTCCCTCTTAGGAGCTCGGAGTGTGTTATAGAGAACATTTTATACTCATTTATGCTATTAGGTAAAAGAGATACACCATGTGACAATTAATAATACGTCAAGCAACTTTCTTTGTAAATCATTTGTCCTTGCCTTCTAGCATTGCTATTGTGGCTGTCCTTTTCATACAGGACACCAGCTGCACAGCCTGGCATAGACGATGCTTCCAGCGGTGGCTCCCACTCCCTTTCCCACCGTTCTTCCAAAGCTACCGTCAGACCCAACTACAATCACTTGTCTGGGGCATTGTGCTATGTCATACCTCCCTGCCTTTGCCTCCACCTGGGAAGCCTTCTCCCTCCTGGGAAGCTCCTCTTTGTTCTTCCAGAGCTAACTCGAATGGCCCCTCCTCAGCGAAGTCTTTGCAAATCCCCTAAGGTAGTGGTTCTCCAGCTTTCGTGCACCAAAATGCCCTGTAAAATACAGATTGCCATCCCCACCCTCACGGTCTCTGTTTCAGGTCTGGTGGAGTCAAGAATCTGCGTTTCCAACAAGTTCCCAGGTGATTCTGACGCCACGCTGGGAGCACCACTGCCCTAAGGGGTACAAAGTGTGTTGTGCCCTTGAGCCCTTTGCCCTTCACTAGTCTATACATACACCCTTACACACTCCCTCTCAGGACAGGGATCGAGACAGTATTTAGCACACGGATACTAAACCAATGGATGGATGGACAGGCTGATGGACGGACAGATGAATAGTATTAGACTGAATCTATTTACACTGCTCTTCCACTCAGGTCCAGGACCTCACCAACGCCCACACCCAGCCCACCTCCCAGAAAAGTACCTGTAAAACATCATCTTTAGTAGATTGGCACTCTGCATAGAAGATAAAAGGAAATTCAAGAAGAGTTTGGCACGGCGAGCATGGGTCAGTTCTTTCTGCTACCCTGGCCCCACCAGGACTGTTTACCGAGGTGGCATTTCAGAAGTCACAAGAGAATGCTCCTGCGTGGGGCACCTGGGTGACTCAGCCAGTCTGACTCTTGATTTCAGCTCAGGTCATGATCTCAGGGTCGTGCCACTGAGCCCCATAACAGGCTCTGTGCTCAGTGGGGAGTCTGCTTGAGATTCTCTCCCTTCCCTTCTTCCTCACCCCCTGCCCCTCCCCCTGCTCGCTTGTGCTCTCTCTCTCTCTCTAAAATAAATAAATAGGGGCGCCTGGGTGGTTCAGTTGGCTGTTGGTTAAACATCTGCCTTAGGCTCAGGTCATGATCCCAGGGTCCTGGGATCAAGCCCCACGGTCCCTGCTTAGCAGGGAGTCTGCTTCTCCCTCTCCCTCTGCCCCTCCCCCCACTGGTGCACGCCCCTGCTCTCTCTCTCCCTCAAATAAATAAATAAATAAAATCTTTTACAGGTAAATAAATAAATCTTTATCAAAAAAAGAGAAAGAGAGAGAATGCTTCTGCGTGGCACCACACAGAGTTCTAACCTGCCCAGGCCTCCCTCCATTTATTCATATACAGGTAGTCTGTGTGTGTGTGAACCCGTATGTACACGCATACACAGGCACACACACACACACACACACACACACACACACACGGCAATTTCACTTGTAGAAAGCAGACAGAGGTGGTCAGAGAAACGCAAGGAGGAAGAGGAAGCCAGCTTCGTGCGGGGAGGGAGGGGGAGGGTGGCGGCTTAGGTGGAGAAGACCCCATCAGAAAAGGACCACCCCCCAAGGTGCATGCCCGAGCGCCAAGCCTCCCCGGGCTGCCTATAGTTCAGGCGGACAGGCAAGGGCCTGAAGGAAAGGGGATGAACCCACGGAAGAGACAAGAAGTGTATATTCAGGAGAAAATGAGCGGCGAGGAGAGGAACAAAGGCGAGAGAGCCCGGGGTTGGAGGGGCCGCGGACTGCTGAGCTGGCGCCCAGGGTGGCCTGGGGCTGGGGGGCGCGGGGAGGGCAGCGCTGGCTCCAGCACTCCGCTCTGCGCGAAGGCAGCAGCAGCAGGCGCAGGCGTGAGCAGCGGCTTGGCTGGAGACCCAGTC
Source organism: Ursus arctos (assembly GCF_023065955.2). Taxonomy (NCBI): domain Eukaryota; kingdom Metazoa; phylum Chordata; class Mammalia; order Carnivora; family Ursidae; genus Ursus; species Ursus arctos. The sequence goes on along the minus strand of NW_026622930.1, from coordinate 28,067,281 downwards.
GTCGGGGGGGGTGCGGCAAGGGACAGCAGGCGGACCAAAGTCAAAAGGTCTCCACTGCGGCGGGCGGTGCGAGCGCAGATGCCCACGCCACAGAAAACGCCTGAGTCTGTAGGGCTGTTTCTCCCCCAGGCCTGCGTGTGCGCACCAGCAGCTGGGCCACCCTGCAGCTCTGCTGAAGAGGGAAAAGTCAGCATCCCCACTTTGCTGGCGTCCAGAACTTTTCCTGGGGGAACTGCAGATTAGCCTCTCGGATGAAGCTCTCCTGCCTCCCTCCCCCAGTCCAAAAGCCTTGCCAAGGAAGGATCACAAAGCTGGGACCTTCGATGCTGCAGAGCTGTCACGTTCAATTCGCCACACAGCCCCAGTGGCATTTAGGGGCAGGATGGATGGGAGCCCACCCCCACCCCAAACAGTGGGAGCAGCTAATGACTGGGTATTAACGATGCTGGCAATTAGCACTCACGAGAAAATGGTTGGGGGGCTGCTCACCAGGGGAATGTGGGAGGGAACAGAGCAGACATTCGGAGCAGCAGACAGATTGGTGGCATGCGTGGTGCAGAGAACCTGGGAAGAGCTGCTGTCTCTCCGATTTGTTCAGAGAAATTGGGGAAGAGGGAAGGAATGGCTTCTGTGGACCCGGGGGCCTTCCTGCCACACCCTCCTCGCTAGCAAAATTAGAGTTAATCACAGAGTTCTCAGAGGCATTGTGAGCAGATGTTGTTAAAAAGGTGTTTGGGAAGGTTCTGGAACTTTCCTCTTGTAAGGAGGCCCCAGATGAACCCAGGGACAGCTATTCTTTTCTGTGCAGCTTAAAATCCTTGGGTAGCCAGAGGAGGCTTTTTGAAGAACTCGGTTTGTCCTCAGCAGGTGAGAGGGGAAGGGGAGAGGCCTCGCCGCCAATTGGGGACATATCTCCATCCAGGAGGAGGAGAGACACCGCTTCCTGACTAAGCAAGGCCATCTGGCCTCACGGTGAAGACATGAGGAGACAGAAGATGCTGACTCACGAGAGTACATGAGGAGATCCTGGCAGACAGAGGGAAATAGGCCAGTACGCACCCCAGAAGTCAACAGCCAGCAGGTGCGGGGGTGGGGGAGCTGGCAGGGATGCCTATGGAGGAGATCTCCTTGATCCACTTCGGGCCTGCAGTGTACCTGGGGGACCACGAAGAACCTTCCTCTGCTGTGGCCATCACCGTGCACACACACAAAAGAGACACAGACAAAAGAGAAGCATTCCAAACCCTATTGCGTGAGTAAAGCACCGCAACACAGGGACCAAATGGCTTGACATTTGAGAAGAGATGTAAAGAAGATAAGCCAGCACTGGGGGGAGTGGGAAATAATACCAAGTTAACAAATACTTCAGAGACAGCAACCGTGGCTAATAAATACTTTCCAGATAGCAACCCAAATCAAAAGAGATCATTCTCGGCCTCCTTTGCCGGAAAAAACAATAGGTACGCCTAGGCCACTTAGATCAGAGAAGGGATAAGAGGAGAAACAAGGAGACGCAAATGTCGGCTACCCCGTACATTTTCCTTTCTGAAAGACTGGACCAAGGGAACCTCTCCCCAGGGAGGAGAGAGAGAGAGTGAGCTTGGTATGACTCAGAAGCTGGCAAGGGGAGGCGGGCTAGCTCTGTCAGATACTCCTGCCCTGCTTCTCAGGTTCTGTCCGCATGACAAGAGCAGGTAAGGAAATAAGGGCCTGTCACATGAAAGGCTTGAACCCTGCAAGTGAGTAGGAATTAAAGAAGGTATATGGGATGACTTGGGTCCCCCCAAAAATGTGTTTTCTGAGGCCCCAACCCCCAGTGCCTCCGAACGTGACTCTCCGGGGACAGGGCCTTGAAAGAGGTGATTAAGTTACGGTGGGCCTAATTCAATCTGACTGGTATCCTTCTAAGAGGAAACCTGGACACACAGAGAGCCAGCAGGGGTACGTGATCACAGGGGGACCACCATGTGAAGAGGCAGCGAGAGGGGACACCGGCAAGTCAACGACAGAGGCCTCTGAGGGAACCCACCCGATGACACATTGGTCTGGGACTTGTGGCCTCCAGAAGAGCGAGAAAAGTAACTTCTGTCCTTGAAGCCACCCAGTCTGTGGCATTTTGTTACGGCAGTCTGAGCAGACCAGTACAGAAGGCAATGTTACAAGCAGAAAGGAGGGTGGGGTTAGGCAACACTGACACTAATCCCAAGGAAGGTCGGGGCCAAAGTATGTTAATTATTTCAAATATTTGATGAGTAGCCGATGGACATCTGTGGACTAAGCTGATGGGCTAAAATGCACAGGAGTCACCCTCAGATCCGAGAGTCTGGAAACTTCGAAAGGTCTGACCCCTTTAATTACATTGCATTGTTCACCTTCAGAACTCCTACCACAAAATCTTGTAACAAAATAAAAAATACATGGCCAGTCCACAATTATTCTTCACCTAATGATCTTAGAATGACCCACATCTTGAAACAAGCTCTGAAGACTCCATCATGCACCCAGATCATGCTTGCTGATGGAGTGTTCAAGTGAAAAGCATGGAGGCTCAAGGGCAGTATTTCTAAGGCAGGAGAGCCCTGAACCAAAATTGTGATCCCTGTAAGAGCCAAGGCAATAGCTCAAGAATATTCTACATCTCTTGGTGGCCACAGCGACATGTGAAATGTCCATGTGAATTGACATGCGCAAGGGCTATGCCCAAGTCAGGTTAGTACCTGTGAATGGAACTTCTGGAGCTGAGGGAAAAGAGGAACAGGTCCGGGCATTTGACAATAGCCAGGTAAGCATGTTTCCCTTCTGCCTTAACACTCACCTCCCTTCCTCTGGAAACAGAACTGGGGATGCCACCTGGCCCAGCTCACTCTAAGCCTGGGGTTCAGATGAGCCATGGGGCAGCTGGGACTGCGTTAAAAGTCCCAAGTCACCACGGGATGCTGAAACCAATCAGTGGGTTCCACCAAAGATGCCAGAGGTGAAAAGATCACTCTATCGCCCTGCCCACCCACTTCATCACTGCCCCAACCCAACAACTGGGAACTCACGTCTGTGGTTCTCATTTCTGTGGTTAGGCGGGGACCGGGTCTCCTGGTCTTGAGCCTCATCCCCCTCCTCGCTGGCCAGGTGAGTGTGAGCGTAGTGGTAGCTAAGTCCGGGCCGGTTCTTGTAGCGCTTGCCGCAGACTAGACAGGAACAGAGAAGAGGGGGAAAGGCAAAGATTAGCAACCTCTGCAGTCACTGCCCCCATTCTCCCGGGCAGTGACTCCCGTCCATCTGCCCCGGAGCTGTGTCTCCCACCCTCAGCACCCTTTACTCCACTGGACAGAACCAACACCACAGTAACAACACGGGCCCAGGTAAAGAAAAACCAGAAGAGTAAAGGATGGAAGTTGAACTATGTAAGAGCGCCATCATTTCCTATCTGTGAGACCATGGGCAAGTCATTTACCCTCTCTGTGCCTCAGTTTCTTCAGAGGGAAAATGGGAATGATGATAGTACTTAACTCATAGAGTTGCTGGGATGAGTTCATCGCTATGCAGAATACTTATAACAGTGCCGGGCACATGGTAAGGGTGCTGATTATTACAACTCTGAGGTCGAACAGCACTGCTGGTGCATCCAGTCCATCATCCCATGGCAGAGATGAGGCAAGTGAGGCCCCGCAAGCCTAAGTGATTCGCCTAGGAGCACACAGCTAGTTGAGGCAGAGCCCCTGGAACCCAGACCCCCTGGATTCCCATGCAATGCTCCCTCCACCACGCAGTGGGTAACTCTGCATAAGCTGCACAAGCTTGATGCAGATAATATTTTTTGGATCACGCAGTGATTTCGTGCCAGAAAAACACATCCCACGTCTGCCATGAAAACCATGAAGCCAAGCCATCATTGGTAGATGTGGCAACCAAGAGCTTGTGCCTTGATGCCCCAAGAAGCCTCTGATACCTGAAATCTAGGAAGGTGTCCTCTCAAGCACGACCTCTCACACGGACAGTGTAAGACAAGGGCACCCAGTAACATAAATACGGCTTTGTTGGGGCACAGAAGAAGAAAGGGGCAGTTCCATTGGTTGCCTAGTACCTCAGAAGCAGAAGCCCAGCTAAATGGCTTAAGACTAGATCACTCCCACTTTTAATGAAGTTGGATTTAGTGGTTCACTGTTCAGAATGATACATGTGGCTAATTTTTCATCTTTATCAAACTTCCCTGTGTTAGAGTTTTATTACAGGAAAATCTGATCAGCCTTTCAGCATCTACTCGTATATGACTCCCCTTCAGTTTGTTGATATGGTGAATTATGTTGATTTCCTAATGTTTCTCCTTATTGAGCCATTCTTATATTCCCAGAATGCTCTCCGTTCGGTGAGAGCGCGTTATCCACTTGATAAACTTCTGCGTTCTATTTTCTAATCTTGCATTTTGGATCTATACCCAGACCTGAGATAGATCTAGAGTTTTTTACCTGTCTTTCACCATGTTTCGATTTTATGGTTATGCTGACTTCCAAAAATGAATTCAGGCGTTTTGCTGTGTGTAACTGGACAAGATACATAGTCTCTCTGTGCCTGTTTTCTTATCCGGAAATGATGATAGTACTACTCACCTTGAAGGATTCTAGATAATATTTGTAAAGTATCTCACTCAGTACCCCCACGTAACAGATACTCAATAAACAACAGCGAGGGGCGAGGGCCTTCAGCTTCGCCTGCCACATCTTAAGTGCTGGGCCCTCCTGAAAGAGGGACTTTGACCCTGGCCTCAAACAATGAAATTTAGCAATTGGTTGGACTTTCTTAATAAGGTGAGAGTCTGAAATTCAAGCTGGTGACCTAGTGACTATAAATTCAAGTCCTGCAATTGGCTACTTACATTCTCTCTCTTTCTCTCTGTTGTAAATATTTCAAAAAACAAAACGGCACTACACATCTCAATTCCATTTGACTCGGGAAATGGGACCTAAAGAGGCCCCAGAGGCGCACTCTGGGCCTGCTTGTGGCTTCTTCTATTTAACCTTTTCAATGATCTGAGGTCAAAAAACAGCAAATTGTGGGGTCATCGGCTATAAATCCACTTAGTAACCAAGTGTACTGTTGGTGAGGAATAAATGTTTATTAAAAATAAGGACAATAATATCAGCATTTCCATGAGGACGCCTCGGATGACTCTGGAGACTTCCCTACTACCAACTTCACAGTATTCCACTCGTGCCATTTTGTTGTGTCAATTACCACTGTCTTCCTTAATCACAGAATTTCAGGATCTTAATAGTCATGTGGTCTCACTTATCAAATTCTTTTATTCCTGTTCATGGGACATTTCTGTGAATCGGGGAATCCCGACCCATCCGAGCAGGCATTTCTTTGATCTCCTTGCATCATGTTACATCCATACTGGAGGACTTCTCTTAAGGACAGTTTCATACCAACTTCATCTTAATAACAACAATTCCACCCCTTCTGTTGTCGTGCACACATTACACCTTCAAAACATATTCATTGAAAAGCTGATGAATGAACACGGAAACACTTTGTGGGAAAGCCAGGAGACAGGGGAGGAGGGAAGCGTGGAGAATCTGATCCATCTATCCACATTAATCTCATACCAATAGGTCTTTAAACCTACAAAACCAAACCCAAGCAAAAAGCTTCCCGTATCTCCCTCCCCAACACCATAGAAAGTAATTATTTTTAGAGCAAATCCTTTTGCTAGAAAAGAGATTCTCGAAGAGTGGTCCCCAGACCAGCACCATCAGCATCGCCCGGGAAGTTGTTAGAGATGCACATTCTTGGTCTCCATCTCAGCTCTACTGAATCGGAAACTCTGGAGGTGGGGCCAGAACCCTCTGTTTTAACAAACCCTCCAGGTGATTCTCCTGCACACTACGGTCTAAGAACCATTCTGCCAGAAGAATGAATATATTTAGGCTTGACTCGGCCCACCCTGGTGCACCTGCTCTTTGGGATGGATGGAAGTGGCAGGTGGGGACAGCAAGACTTGTGATTGGTCATTAGAGGAAACAGACCAGACAGTACATGGAGGTCATGGAAACCAGACCTCTTAACCATCATCCCTATACACAGAACTACAGAGCTCTCCTGATGGAGCTGCATTTTTCACCACCTGTTTATACCATGTTACTCCTTCATCACCAGGTCTTCAAGAAAACACGTATTAAGCACCTCATATGTGCCCAGCCCTGTGGCATCGGAAGGACAAAGACAAGGGAGCCCCGTGCCCTCCCTCCAGGATCTCACATTCTGGCAGAGAAGACGTATGAGTCAACAAGCAAAGGGAGAGATGGAACAAACACACCAGTGCTCACATGCACCCAGGAAAGAGGAAGGGCTGACACACCCGCTTGAATGTGGAGGGAGGGCTTCCTGGAGGAGGTGGGTGAGCTGTGGCTTGCAGGGTAGCAGAACATCACCAAACAGACAAAGGAGGCAAAGGCATTCAGGCAGCAAAGCACATTGCGCCCAACTTTGGGGAACTGTAGGTGGGGGTGTGGCGCGAGGGAGCTAACAAGCAAGGAAGCCAGGCAGGACTTTGTCCTGGAAATGGGGAGCCGGGCGAGGACTGTAGCCTGAGGACCGACTTCATCAGATTTACATTTTAGAAAGCCCATTTAAGACTACAGCAAAGAAGATGGATTTGAAGGTGGCAAGTGGCTATTTTAATTTTCTATGTGTGAACAATGAGGATTTCAGGATGGGAAGGGGGTTACAGGAATCCGGTGGAAAGGGGCGTGTATAAGCAGCAAAGCGGAGCCTAGGAGGACAGTAACTTGACTCTCCTGGCCGTGCACCATCCAGCCCCTGTCTAGCTCCCCAGCCGCACCTGACACCACATTCTAGCACCTTCTCTGCCCTTCCGCCCCATGGCCTTTCCACTCCATAAACATTTTTTTTTCTACCACAGAGACTTTGCACAAGCTCTTCCCTTGGCCTACAATTGTCCCCAGCCCCAGTTTGCCTAATTAATGCTTCATCATTCTTCATATGTCAGTTCAAATGTCCTTCCCCAGGGAAGTCTCTCCAATCAAAATTAGGACCCCAGTTTGCTACCTTCCTACAACAAATCATGGATCACTACACGTGCCCCCCACCAGCAGCAAGCTCGGCAGGCCCTGTATGTTTGCACACTGCTGCATCCCCAGTGACCAGCACGGAGCAGATCACGGCCGGCGCTCAATGTCAGTTAAGGGAAGCAACAAAAACACCCAGGTTCCTACGGGGCAATAGGTCAAAGGATGAGGAAGAAAACCAGATTTAAAGAAGGAAGAGAATGATCGGTCTGGGGCTGCCCAGCACACCCCGAGCTTAGGAAAGAGATGTGGATATGGGAGGTAGGCAGGGTGGCAGGGGGAGTTAGGGATATGGAGAGGAGGAGAGATTATGAAGAGAGAGAAGAAAGATGGACAGAGGATAGAACTCAGAGAACACCAGTATCTCAAGAATCTGGTGAAAAAAGAGAAACTGGTCTGTTTTTTTAAAGTTTTTCAAGAAAGACTCATCTGGGAATGAGCAACATAAGCCAAAGAGGTAGGGTTTCCAAGTGTCCATCCCTAGATGAATGGATAAAGAAGATGTGGCATATATGAACAACAGACTATTACTCAGATATAAAAAAAAGAATGAAATCTTATCATTTGCAACAACATGGATGGATTTAGAGGGCATAATAAATGAAATAAGTCAGTCAGAGAAAGACAAATACCATACAATTTCACTCATATGTGGAATTTAAGAAACAAAACAGAAAGAACAAATTTAAAAAGAGACCAAAAAAACAAAAAAAAACAAAAAAAAAAACAAAAACAAAAAACCAAACCAGACTCAAACACAGAGAACAACCTGATGGTTACCAGAGGGGAGGTGGATGGGGGGAATGGAGATCAAGAGGACACATCGTGATGAGCACTGCGTAACATATAGAATTGTGAAATCACTACATTGTACACCTGAAACTAATATTAAAGATATGTAAATTATGCTGGGATGTGACCGATACTGGAATTTTTTTTTTTTTGAAGAGGTAGGGTTTCCAGATGACAGGACCAAGGATACCGCCACTCACGGCCACTGTGAACAGTTATTGACCGTACCGAGTGCCAGACCTGTTCTCGTGCTTCAGGTCAATTTGCTCACAGCAACCCAAGTCCCCGTTTCACAGATGAGAGGCCGGCAGAGCCAGGAGAATGTCAGATGCCTAAGAAGGGTCGAGAAAGATGGGGATGGGAAAGAGATCACTGGATTTGACAACCAGGAGACCACCTTCGTCAGAAGGCATCCACAACCTCATGGAGGACGAGACAAGACTTCAGAGGCCTAGGGTGCTCCCGGAAATGAGGAAGTGGTGAGGGGGCTGACAGACCACTCCTTCCTCCAGTGAGGCTGGGGGGCGGGTGGGAGTGGGGGTCAGGCGGGCCGAGTGGGGCTGGTTCTTTAACGAGGTACATCCCAGAGCAGGCTCACAGGCGAAAGGGAAGGAGGCGGGAGGGAGGGGAGTTTAAAAGGCACGGTTAGGAGGGATTGAAGATAATACAGCAAGATGCCTGACCCCAAAACGAAGCTTCTAACCCAAGTACCAGGCCTTTGAATGACTTCATCCCAGGGACAAAAGATTTCTAAGATTTATCTTGGTGGAATTGTATCTGGATCAGACTGCTACATTTTGATGGAAAGAAATGCCTTGGAAATCCTACTTGGACTGGATTGGAAGAAAAGGAAAACCCAGCACTACTTAATGATATCTCCCTGCCACGCCGAACGCCGACGGACCAGCTTCATGGGCATGGGAGCCGTGCATTCAGACAGGGTCTGTGCTCAGAAGGGCCCCACACTTGGCTTAACGCTGTGCTGTCACCATCCTGAAATTCCTAATACATATTGAACAAAGGGCCCCTCGTTTTCATTTTGCACTGGGCCCCATAAATTGTGAATCTGGTCCTGGAGACCTGTTGGGGCTGGGGTCAGAGATCAGGGACTAAGTTACTCCACACAAACCACCTGACAGCCCCGACGGGACACGAACACAGGACCCAAGAAGCCCCGAGCTGGGGGTAAAATGGTGCTCTGCGGTAACCCTGGACGCCTGGCCAGGGCATTTCAGTGCCACGCTTCCGAGAGACAGTTTCTCTGCAGCAGGCGAGTGGGTAGCTGGATCTGAACCGCTTGGACTCAATTCCCTGCCTAGTCTGCTACCGACTGCCTATGTGATCTGGGCTGAGTTGCTAAACCTCTCTGTGCCTCCACATCCCCTGTGGCAAATGGGGATAATCACAACAGCACATCTGCCTCTCGGTGTTGTGAAGACTCCTTGAAAGCAACATATTTTAAAAAGTGCCTGGCTGGTCGGAGGGGCAGCCATTGTCGGCCCCTATCAGCACCACAGCCATCAAAGCTCTTGGCAAAGGGAATACACCCAAAAGGGCAGGGGGGTAGCTTGTCACTTCTCCTCTGCAGTCGGGGGTGATGGAGTTGCAAGAAAGAGAGGGTGGGGAAAGTACACTCTGAAAATAAAGTCTTAGAACCATCTGCTATCCCTTTATCACGTCAGCAACCTCACTCTGGAATTATCTGTCGTGCAGAATCAGACCGAGCCCCAAGACTGCTGAAGCATTCAGAGAGGGCTGTGCCCCCATCCTGCCACCCCGGTCTCCGTCCCCGGGGGCCCGCTCCTCTGCGTCCCGGCCCTGGGAAGCCATCACCCCGGGGACCGGTCAGCCCTGCCTCGGCATAGCCCGAGGCCCTTCTTTTCACCTTGGCCAGCATGCACCTGGATCTGTGTTGCTGGCACGGCGCTCGGAGGGGACCGGCTGTGACAGTGAGGAAGGTCCAGCTTGCCTTCCTCTCGCTCCTTCCCTGGGGCGGATCCATCTGTCAAGCTGCAGAAACCGTGCTTGCCCACTTCCCAACCCGGAGCAGGAGGCTCCAGGTAGCACCTCCTGCCTGGAGCTACGAATACCTTCAGTGTGGCCCCAGAGTATTGACAGCACCCCCTCCCCGCTCCAACCCTACCCCACTCGCTCCTTATCTGGGGGAGCAGGGGGGGCGGCGGAGGAGGGCGGAGAATCCGGGGCAGTTTGTGTGAACAAAAGCGCCTGGAGCAGACAGCAGAATCCTTCCTGCAGGGGAGAAGCAGCCGCCTTCCCCACTGATAACTTAATGACTCTGGCACATTTTCATCAGCCCAACTTGGAGCACGCAGTGGGTATCCGAGCCAGTGGTTTCCGAGAGACTGAAAGCAATTACGGGATGAACGTCCAACGACAAAGCCTGGGCCTTGGGAGTCACCGGGCCGCATCTCATTCCCAGTTCTGCCCTGTGGCACTTTCATACAACCCGAGGACGCTACTTCCCTCTCTCTGCAGCCCCACTTCCTCATCTGTAAAATCGACCCAGCAGTGCCTGTCGTCTACCGAGGCCTCCAAAGCATCACACGTACAGACCGTGAGGCAGGCACACAGTCCTATGCTGATTTTCACAGCAGCTCGTGAGATAAGGACTGTCATCCCCACTTGACAGATGAGGAAACTGAGTCTGAGGGCATTGAAGCGACTCCCTCCATGGCAGAGCCAGGATCTGAACTCAGGTCTGCCTGACTTTGAAGCACGGGACTGAAAGATGCATTATTCTCCACCTGACGCCCCTCCCAGTACCTGGGGCTGACCTCTATGGCCCCTCACCCTCTGCCTCTGGTGGCGTTGGGCCAGTGGGAGGCACGGACAAGAGAATGGAGGGTGAGAAGAGGAGGATGGGGATTTGTGCCCTGCCCTCCCTGCTTGGGCAGCATGCTGGTGCAGGTACCACCCCACCCCCCGTCCTGGGCACCATGTATCCTACCCCTGCCCCTTGGCACTCGAGACAGAAGGACTCCCCCTCTCCCTATCAGCACTTCTATCCTGCCCACATCTCCTTACTCATCCTGTCATCCAATTCTCTTCCCTTCAGCCCTTCTCAGTAGAATCCTCTGTCCCAGTGGGCCCAGGGCAGATACAAAAGGAGGCCATTTTGACAAGGGAATCATACCCTACCAGACTGGGTCATAGACGTTTGGGGCTCCCACACCTTCCTGACTTCTCTCTGCAGAACCATGTGGGGGATGGAGGAACACCTACAACGAGTCGCCCAGGTAGGGAGAAGCCCCAAGTGAGAAAAGCCCTGCGTGACTCAGCATGGGATAAAACTCAGGGGATACCTCAAAAAGCCACCAGGTCAGACTTGCAAATTCATGGTGCAGTATTAATCCCTACAACTATTTTAAATGCCAAGGCCTTACTCAAAGAACCAATGATGGCTCCACTGAGCTCCAATGATGAGAGAAGTCCAGGTCCTACACTATATAGGCACCAAGAAGCTCCTCTCAGGTAAGTCTAGGTGGGCTCCTCCCCCCGGCCTGGAAGTCCAGAAGCCAAACACGTGGGTGGCCTTTGGGAGACCTGGGGTCTGGCCCTGGCTCTCCTACTAACCGGCTATGCACCCTTGGACAAATCCCATAATTTTGGGGGCCTTGGTTTCCACATCTGTAAAATAGGACAGTTGAATCAGATGATCTCGAAGTCCTTTGATTCTAGCACTTCGTCATTCTCTGTTTCCTCTGGGCTTTCTGAGGCCCATATGCCTCTTGAAACAGTTAGTCCCTGGACTCTGACAGAAAACCAGTGTAGGCTCCCAGCGTTAGGATCCACCCAGGGCTGCCTACGTCCCTCTCCCCTCCCCCCCACCAAGCCAGGTCTGCAGCTGCCTTCCTGTGGCTTCATTTCTTCTCCCAGGACACACTTGGTGCTTATTTTAAACTGAATTCCTCCGGATAGAAGGACAGGGGGATGGAATAAGGGTGGGATGTAACATCCTGATTTTTCAAAGCCACATTCCTTGGGGCCTGGCACTGACCCATGTATTAGGAATGAGCCCAGAGACAGGATCTATCAAATGCCAGCAATCCACAAGTCCTGTGTCTTCATTGAGGGAGGGCATTCTGCTTATTTTAGGAATTTGCTGTATATGAATATGACTCCGGTTTTTAAAAAAACAGGAAGAACAGAGATAAGCAACAAGCCTTTCATTTCTAAATACTATATAACCCGATTTCGGATCCCCAGCAGAGAATGCAGAAACTCCGAAAACCAAAGCATTAAATGTGTTAGTGGGACTCTTTCTTGCCCTGCTGAGAAGCAGGGTAGCAGAACTCTGTTCAACTCTGGGATCTGCCTTCTTGGGTCAGCTCATTGGCTGTGTGACCTTGGGCAAGTTACTTAGTCGCTCCAAACCTCGGTTTCCTGGTCTGGAAAATGGGGCTGATAATAGTTCACAGCTCACACGGGTGTTAGGAGAACTGAATGAGCTCGTCCTTGTCCAGTGCTCAGCACAGTGACAGGCACACAGCAGACACTCAACATCGGCTGTGCTTGCCAGCTTCTCTGCTTCCTGACGACTCCAGCAGCCCACGCACAGAATAGAACCAGGGACCCAACTCAGGTGCGAAATACATACTTTCCTGACTTGGCATAGAAAAAAATAAATATTTATTGAGCGCAACTATGAACCCAGACAGTGAGCTAATTGTTCTGCACATGGTCTCATTTAACCCTCTTGGAAACCCTCTAAGGTTAATCTTATTGTCCTCACTTGACACAAAAAGAAAGCAAAGCTCAGAAAGGTTTGGGGATCTGCCCAAGGTCACAGCCAGGAAGTGATGTAGCAAAGATTCAAATCCTGGACTTCTGACTTGAGAACCGTCTTCTGGAGTCCCCTTGCAGAGACCGTTATCTTCATCTGGTGTGTCCTACGCTAACAAACACGGCCTTAATCTACTTCAGGGGCAAAACAGAATTCTTTTTTTAATCATACATTAAAAATTATTTAAATAATAAATATAGATGTCAATATTTCTGGGGAAAATGAACCAAAAAAAGGTAAAAAAAAAAAAAAATTAGACATATTACCGTAAAGTATGGCAGCCCCCAGACCTGGAAATCCGGCTAGAGTGCTCTCCCTCAGGATCTCCGGGCGAGTATCTGCCATAAATGCTGCCTCAGATGCAGACCGGGCTTTATTCCTGAGTCCCGACCGACCCGGGAAGTCTCACTGGCCTTTCCCTGAGGTAAACCCCCATCTACCTACAGCATCCGCGTAAGTGCCTCACTTCCTTTGGGAAACCAGATGTCCATTAGTAGGTGGTAAACATTCCTGCTTGGATGTCCTGCTAGTTGCACACACTCCTATGTCAAAGTTTCATCATTCTCCAAAATTACCTCCTCCTCTAGAATATTCCAGTTAAGCCTCCCTCATGTCTCCACAACCCAAGCTCAAGACTTCAAGAGTCATCGCCGCTCCTCCCTCTCGCTTGGACCCCATATCCTGTTCTGCAGGGTTTTCACTCATAAAGTCTCTCCTGTCGGCCCCGTCTACTTTGTCCTTGCTGTCATCACCATCCAGACTTCACGTCTTCTCCTACCTCCTTCTCAGCCTTTGGGCTGCAGGCTCTCTGCCCTGAACACACCTTTCCAGAATGTGTCTGAGATCATCATTTCACCACTGACGTTGCGGGCCAACCGCTAAGCAAATCAGCCCGGCATTCCCAGTACCCTTGTCCAACTCTGTACCCCCCAATCTTCCTACCTCAATGCTCTTCTCTGGCCGAGCTGGTCTCTCTCTTGTCCTGCTACGTGCAGCCCACACTCATCCACATTTTGGGAGCAAGCTCTGTGCTGGGGCTGGGATGCAGGGTGAATGTAGCATACTTCCTGCCCTCACAGTCCGGCCTGATGAACAGACAGACTGCTGTCTTCCAATGTGACAGGTGGTGGCCTACACAAAGGTATATGCAAGGTAAGGCAGATTCCAGGTAAAGGTGAGTGACAGGAGAGGTGGTGCAGGGGAGGGAGGGGGGCACTGCTGACTGGGATCAAATCCTGGCTCCGCCATTTTTTTTGCTGTGTGACTTCAGGAAAGCTAATTAACCCCTCTTCTCCCAGTTTCTTTATCTGTAGGATGGAGATGATCATACCATCTGTCTTATGGCACTTCTGTGAGGGTTAAAGAATTAATATAGATAAAGCCCATAGAACATTCCAAGCCCATAAGATAAGTGAATGAACTTCTGCTATTACTACTATTACCCCACTTACCCGCCACCACCAACTCCCTCACATACCCCTCCACCCCTGGAGAATGAAGTCAATTCAATACATACTGAAGGTCTGCTTGGCCTCCTAGGGAAGCACCCTCTGACCCACCAGCTCCTACCCCCCCTGACCACTCCCTCCCCTGAATCAGGACCGTGCTCTCTATCTACTCAATGAAATATGCCTGGCGGGGTGTTATCTCTGTGATATTGGCCTTATCTTTCCAACTCTATTGGAGATAGAGGAAATCCGGGACAGGTGAAGGAGGAAGAAACATTCATTAAGCACGTCCCAGGTGCACATGTTTTTATATACATTATCGCACGCGCCTTTCCCAACCATGCATCATCCCTGCTCCATACCTGAGGACATGGAGCAACCCAGCAGCAAAATGATTTTTTCAAAAATGGCCGAGATAACAAGCTAACAAGCGGCAGAACCACAATCTGACCTCAGCTTTTTCTCACTCCAAAGTCAGCACACGTCCCTCTTCACCCAGCTGGCTCTCTCACCTGGGCGGCACTGACCTTGCTGCCTACTTCCCTTACCCCCCACGGCGACTTGAAGTAAGAGACATCAAAGGCTGTGCACCAGGCCCTTTGACCTCGCAATTCCACTCCTAGGAAATCATGCACGCAGTATGCAAAGATACAGCCGCAATATTGTTTGCAATAGTGAACAAACTTTAAACTGCCAAAACGTCCAACAAGTGGAACACAGCTTGAGCAAACTGGGGCGTGCCCACGTGATGGAACACCACAGAGCCCTCAAATGTCAGAAACATGTCTTTACTGACCTGGAATGATGCTTCCCATGTGCTGCTGAGGGGGGGGGTTAAAATGGTCTATGCCATGGTATGCATACGTGCGTGTCTCTCTGTGTGTGTGTGTGTGTGTGTGTGTGCGCGTGTGCGTGTGTGTGTAGAGAGAGAGACAGAGACAGAGCAGAGACAGAATCCTCAAATGCTATTCAAAACCAAAACGGAAGCTATCTCTCAGGAGTAAGACTATGGGTGATTTTTCTTTTTTCCTTTATGCTTATCTGTAATTTCTGATTTTTCTGCAATGAATATGTTACTATTTCCATAGAAATTAAAAAAAAAAAAAAACCGCTACACATGTTCATATCTACCCTGTTATCGGTCATCCACATCTTGGGAGGAATTATTTGCCACGAAGTTTACGTTAAGGAACAGCTAGCTGAGAACCAGCTCTGACTGGAGGACAAAATAAGTCAAGAGGGCACGGGTTACAGCTCAGAAAAGGCAAACCAAGTCCTTGAGAGCACCAGAGGTGAGGGCCAGCCAGGGGAGAGGGGAGGGCAGGCAGCAGGAGCAGAGGAAGGAGAGAGATGGAGGTGTGAGGGGAGCAGGGAGAGACTGCAGCTTCTCTTCAGCCCTGCCTGTGGCCAGCCCTGCTGGGATGCTGTGCAACCTGTGTCCGCGACAGGATGGCATTTAAATATTTAAACAGACCCAGCTTTGCCGTAACAAATGCACTCAATCTCCAGGGATCAATCCCATGCCACAGGCCCTGCTCCACAAATCAAGTTTCTGGGGCATGGAGCCTTTCCCACCCTCCCCCGCCGCACCCCATGCAAGGACCTGCAAGATAATAGCGCGGACAACTGAGTGATGAGCCCGGCTTCCCTTCAGTGACAAGGGCAGCCAGCCTGAAGGCCGCGTTATTGGCTTTTCCACTGCAGCTCGAAGCTAAAGGCACATGAGCCTTAGAGAATGCGGGGCCTTAATGCCCTCAAAAAAAAATATTTTTTAATAAGACCGCAATAGTCATCTGATTCTCCCTGTACACTCAGGTATGGGGGAATCCAGAGTAATTTTAGGAAGTTGAGGTAAAGCAGATTTTCTGAGACTAGCTTGGGTGCGAGCAGTGTCTGTCCCGTACGCCAGTCTGCCCACGGCCCCCCTCGGCCTGCAACAAGGCTGTCCGACATCTTGTCTCCACAGAGAAGAGCCTCATTGTTAAGCCACTGCCCAGGAAGAAAGGAGCCCATGGTGTGAGGAAGGGGTGCTGACGGGGGAGGTCGAGACACTCAAGAAAGGAGCCCCCTCCTTGACGAATCAGGAAAGTGACATCATAGCCCCTGAAGGGTAGAGCCAGGACCAGACCCCCAGACTCTTTGCGTTTCGTGCCGTGCCCTTCCCCCTCCAGGACTCCACCATCAAGAAGAGCAGGAAGGAGCCCCAAACCCTATTCTGACACTGCCCCAATCGGACATAGTTATACCCCCCACTGAATTTCTAGAAGGGAGGCAACAATGAAGTGGCCGGGTTTTCAGTCACGGGCTACACAAAAATACATGCCTGTGGGGTGAGGGTGGGGGAGAACAGAGTCTTACTGATGTGGAGGCTGAGTTGAGAGCACCCACTCCTGATGTGTGAATACCCGACATGACTCAGAGGTGAGTCATGCTCCCGGGAGGGCTTTGATCATGTCTATTTGCCTTTTGTCACTAATCCACCCTAATGCCCCAGTTTGGGGGGGGGGAGGTAATTTTAATAGATTTAAATTTAAAAGGCTTAAAAGTATATAATCTATTCCATCCCACTGACTCCAGCTTGGCAGCCTGACGCCTAGAAGCCATCTGTTAACAGTGGACATGGCTTCAGCTCATAAATGAGATGTATGTGATCGTTAATTCTCTTCTGGTTTTTTTAGAGACAGGGAGAGGGGTTGGGTGGAGGGGCAGAGGGACAGGAGAGAGAGAATCCTAAGCAGGCTCCATGCCCAGCACAGGGCCGACTCGGGGCTCGATCTCATGATCCTGAGATCATGACCTGAGCCAAAATCAAGAGTCGGACACTCAACCAACTGAGTCGTTCAGGCACCCCATTAATTCACTTTTAAAGATTTATTTATATATTTGGGGCGGGGGACGGGCAAGGGAGAGAGAGAGAATCTTAAGCAGGCCCCATGCTGAGTGCAGAGCCCGACGCGGGGCTCCATCTCATGACCCTGAGATCATGACCTGAGCCAAAACTAAGAGTCAGACGCTCAACCAGCTGCGCCACCCAGGTGCCCCTAATTCACTTTAAAAACATGTTTTTTCTTCAACTCGCAGGTGAGCCAACTCCAGGGTAGGAGGGCATATTTCACCTGCAGAATGTGTGGACAAGTCCCTTCACCTCTCTGCACCTCAGTTTCTTCATATTAAAGAGAGGTCAATCGTCCCTGCCTCTCAAGGTGGTTGTGAGGAGTTAGAGAGACGACGTGCGTAACGGGCTGAGCACTGGGCTCTGCACACTGGAGGCACCACGAGCAGCATCATCACCGTGATCAGAAAACACTGGGAACAAAAGACAAGCGTTGGCAAGGCTGTGGAGAAGCACAACCCTTGTATACCGCTGGTGAGAATGCAAAACGGTGCAGCTGCTCTGCAAAATAGTATGAAGGTTCCTCAAAAAACCAAACATAGAACTACCACAGGATCCAGCCATCTCACTTCTGGGTATTTGTCCAAAAGAATCGAAGTCAGGATCTCAAAGAAACATTAGCACTCCCATGTTCATTGCAGCACTATTCACAATCGCCAAGATGGGGAAACAACCTAACTGTCCGTTAACAGATGAACTGATAACCCAAATTTGGTAGATACATACAATGGAATATTCTGAAACTTTTAAAAAGGAATCCTTCAACATGCAACAACACGAATGAATCTCAAGGACGTTATGCTGGGTGAAATAAGCCAGTCCCAGCAAAACAAACACTGCCTGATTCCACTTCCATGAGGTATCCCAAATAGTCTACTTCATGGCATCGGAGAGTGGAATGGTGGTTGCCGGAGGCTGGTGGAGAAGGGGAGTGAGGAAATCGTTAGCCAGTGGGCATAAAGTTTCAGTCGAGCGAGATGAATAAGCCTTACAGACCTTCTGCACAACACTGTGCCTATATTCAGCAATACGGATCGTACACTAAAACATTTATTAAGAAGGTGGATGTTATATATTCTTTCCAGAGCAAAATAAACTTAAAGTTAATTTTTTTTTTTTTAAATTTTAAAGAAAACACTGGGAATGGGCACCTGGGTGGCTCCATCGGTTAAATGTCTGCCCTCGGCTCAGGTCATGATCCTGGGGTCCCTGGATTGAGCCCTACTCAGCGGGGAGCCTGCTTCTCCCTCTCCCTCTGCCCCTCTCCCCTGTTCGCACTCTCTCACTCTCTGTCTCAATTAAATTTTTAAAAAATCTTTAAAAAAAAAAAAAAAAAGAAAAGGAAAAAACTGGGAAGGGAAAAAAAAACTTCACGACTCACTTTCATTGTGCTCAGCGAAGGGGTACGTGGGGGCTTTGCTTCTCCCTGAATGGCTGCTGCTTAGAGACACAATGTTCTCCCTTTCTCCCCCCTGAATATCACCCCATCACCACCATCTTCTCTCCTATGACACTTCTTGAGCAAAGACAAAGGCAAAGTGGGTCTCATCCAGAGTCAGTCCCAGGGACGCTAATAGACAATTCAGGGTTGGAAACAGTTGGAAAGAGAAGAGATAAACATTTAGAATGATTTTTGAAACATCCCAGTAGCCCGACCCAAGGACTGCTTTCATATGTCTGTCTCCAGTTATCATCGCACCTCTACAAGGGGGCTAATGATACTGTTAGGATTTAAAGCTATCAAGTAAATTAAGGCCAAGTGCTGGATTGCTGAGCTTTATACGGGACTCCTGAGTTTTAGAACAATCCTGGAAAAAAAAAAAAACAGAAAAGGAAAGACTCTAAAGAGACCAACTAAAACAGTGAAGCAAGCCTATGGCAGTTGGCGTGGAGAATTCCTGAAGACTCTAGAACTTCCAGATGCCAAGGCAAGGAATAATAAAATAAAACAGTCAGAGGCCAGAAGCCTTCGAATTTGAATGTAGACCAGTCACTCTCAAAAGTATTCAGAAGTGTTCCCTGAGGAGCTCTCAAAAAATGCAGGCTCCTGGGCCTGCTCCTCATGGTTCTGATGCAGGAGGTCTGGTGTGAGGTCCAGGAATCACATTTTCATAAGCACCTCAGCTCCCTCTGTGCACACAGCCCAGGTCCACATTTTGACAAACACTGACGAACTTCCGCACAAAGTCATACTCAGTTGCTCTGTTTGTGGGTAACGAACACTTTTCTTTGGCAAAAGATTGAAACGGAAGAAACAGAACTTTTATCCTTAAGTTTGGTAAATGTTCAGGACAGTTAATAGGGATTGGTTCCTTGCTGGAAAATGAAGTATTCATGTACACACCCACCACAGATTGGGTAAAAAAATAATGTTCAGATGATTGAGTATTTCTCTGAGATGGAATAAATTCGGTGGCTGAGTGAAACTATCTATCACCTGAAGTTAGCAGCTAAGATAATATTTCAACCACCCATCTTGAAAGGGATGCTTGGACCAAGAACACAATAGGACTACTACAACAGGAACATAAACCTCTGAAAGATAGCTGTTACTACTCCACATATAAACCCAGAAAGGGGGGGGGGGCGTACAAGGTGGCCTAACATTTTCATCGATAACTCGAAAGATGGAGTGGGGATTATGCAAATCAAACCACAGACAACACAAAAACGGCCGGGATTGCAAATCTGCAGAGGATGAAATTCAACTACGGGGTACTGTCTTTAAATTTGCCTTTATTGAATCTTGTATATTGAAGTCACATATTATTGTATCTCTTTATTGAGACTCAATAGGGCTAAATGCAGAGTGATTTATGGAAGAAGGAATAATCAAATGCATTAAGTAGAAAAGAGCACGCACCTGGCGAGGCATGGGGTCAGGACAGGCACTGCATGGGAAGTCGTGGGCATGGGGCACAGTGCAATGGGCGGGCCAAGTACTTCTGTTCTCTACAGATACAGGCTGTTATTAAGAGCCAATGTGTAAAATAAACAAGGAAATGTGTCTGTTACTCTCAGAGCTACTTGGCCTTGGTGTTACTTCCAGTGGGAGTGCTGAGCTGAAATGTAAACCTGGAAGGGAATTTAGAGGTTATGGGATGTGGCCCTAGATAAACCAAGAATACAAGGGGATGTGACAAGGGCTTCCAGAATAGACAAAATGCTCAATGTGCCTATTTGTTGGGAAAAGATATGCAAAAGATAAGGGGGCCTGTAGGAGAAAAAAAAATTTAGCTCCTATTAAGGAAAAACAATCATTCAGAGCACAGTTGGAATCATGGAAGAAAGGGTAGCTTATGGTAACACCATCCCTGGGGACACTCAAGGAGGTGACCAGACACCTCCCTACTTAGGATACATTAGAGATTATTAAAAGCATTCCTTGCTCAGTTCGAGGGTGGAGGGTGGGCCTCATGACCTCTCCAAAGGTCATCCCTATCCCAAAGGATCACATGTCTGAAGGGCACCAGATAAAAATAAAATCTATTAATCACCAAGCTGCCACACAATTTCTTTCGAGAGCCAGAAGACAGAAGGGCAATCTATGGTGGACCTTGGTCCCCTGAGGGAGGAGAAGGGAGGCAGCGGTTGCGTGGGCAGAGCCAAGGAATCAGCCGCCGAGACTTCCAGAAAGCCAACATCAGACCTTCGTGCAGGCCTCCCGAGCATCACAGGATAAACAGAAGGAGGAAGAGACCATGGGGACAGGAACAGGAAAAGAGCGAATGGTCTTGAGAGCCCCTAATCACAGCCACAGGAGCGGAGGGAGGGGGGGCAAGCGTGATGCAAGCACTTGGCACAGAAAGAGGGCAGCCAGGCAAGAGAGGGACACCCACAGAGGATGCTCCATGGAGGTGACGGGTGAGGAGGCAGACGGCAGACAAAGGAGTGAAGAGAGGAACTGAGAGGTGGGTGAAGATGGGCACGTGGGGTGTGTCTGGGAATATATGGGATTATTGGCTGCGAATCCCATGAAAACTGAAGAGATGGTGCAAAAAGTAATCCTACTAGCTATGGGAGCAGAAAACCACATCACAAAAATAAAGCTTTTTAAAAGAGGAATCGAATGGCAATGCCCTAGTCCCAAAGCAGCTATTGGCATTCTTGAGGGGTGGGCTTTTCCAGCCCAACACAGCTGGAAAGTCTGCTCCTTGGGGGTCATAAGGACCCTTCCCAGCCCAGAACCAGTCCCCAGAGGGCTCGCATGCTAGGGCTTCTGTGCCTCCAAACAAAACAGACACCCTTCCGGGACGCAAGACCCAGGCCAAAGCAGGCAAGGCCTGACGTCACCAGGAGACACCGGACCCCATGCCCTGCTCCCTCCTCATCCTGGGACAGAACCACTGTGGGATGGAGATGTTACCTGCAAGAGTTGTCTCAGGAATGCCGTCTGCACGGTGTATTAAACAGCCAAATGGGGGTCATGGAGTTTGAGTTCTTCTAGCAAAATGTTCTCCAACCAGCTGTCACCCCACGGGGCACAGAACAACTTTTTGAAATCAAAAGAGGCCAGTGAAGAGGGAGGAAAAGGGCACCACCCCGATGTGCTCCCTGAACCCCATCTCCCCCACTTGCCCTCTACTTCCACAGACACTGCAGACACTGCCAGATGCTAGTGGAAGGAACCACCGTGCCAGGGCCCTGCCTGAGCCACCTCGAGGCCCTCCTGCCTGGCCCAGCTCTGCGTCCTCGGAGGGGAGAAGACACAAGGGGAAGACGGTCGGGGAGTGTGGTTTCTCAGGTGGTCCCTGCTGTGGAATGAGCAGATGGCGCCCCACACAGTGAGAGGTCACTAGGGCAAGGATTTTAAACCCACCACCCAACACTCTGGTAGGTGAGAAAGACAACAGTGTTTGAGAGCTGATAGCAATCCTCTGAAAGCTGAAGGTTTCGGGAGGCACACCCCTTGGCCCTGCTCCCTGCCCCACTCTCCAGCTCCTCCCCTCCCCAGCTCTGTCTGCACCCCCTACACCCAGGAGCCAGGCAGTCCTTGTCAAGAGAGGCCTGTGAAGCAAGCAAGAAGCCTGGCAATGGATCGAGGGCCATTTATTGAGCTAAGTCGTCGTCAGGGAAAGATTCATAACTTGCCCTACCTGGGACAGGAGAGAGAGATAAGGAAATGAAAGGGAAACATGAAAAGCCAAAGGAGCCAAGTACCTTTGTCGGCGGATTTTGAGTTATGCATTTGTTTGTAACTCTCTGAAACAGAGAAAGAAATAGAGGATGAATCTTCAGGAGACAGAGAAAGAGAGAGAGAACGAGCGTCAGAAGAAAGCCACCGAGCAGGCGCTGCCAGAGACAGGAGCCGGGCACCAAAGGCAGGAGGCCTCCTGGGTGGGCGAGTGGCGGCGGCGGCAGCCAAAGGAGGTGGTGCCTTCGTGGAGGGGGCAGGCGTGCAAGCTGGGATGCAGGCCCAAGAGGAGGAGCCAGGGAGCCTGAGGCTGGGGGTGCCACAGCCAGGGAAGCATCGGGACGGGGCTGCTGAGCAGGGGGCGGGGCAGGAAGGTGGCACCTGCTGTACTTACTGTCACAGACGTAAGGTTTGTCATGGTCTTCCTGAGAGGCAGCGTCATGCCTCCTCCTGCCGCCTGCGGAGCCACGGGCCTGGGGAGACAAGGAACGAGGACGCTTGTCATGGTGGTGGTCATGGCTCCTGAGCACTACTCTGTGAGGCCCCGAGCACTTCACCGACATCTCTTCATCCGGTCTTCCTCACAGCCTTGGAACCAATACCAACCCCATTTCACAGGCCAGGAAACCGAGGCCCAGAGAGGTCAGGTAACTTGCCCCAGAGCACTCAGCTACTCACCCACATCACCTCATTAAACGTTCACAACTCCAAGAGAGCTACTACTATTATCTCCATTTTACAGATCAGGAGACTGAGGCAACCGCAGGTTAAGTAGCTTGCCCAGGGTCACTCTGCTACTAAGTGCGGAGCCAGGGCGTAAACACACAGCAGTCGGACTGCAAAGCCTGCATCTCCCCAATCCCTGCACTCTGTGGTTGCCCACGGGGACCTCCTCCTCTGGCTGCTTAGCCTTCCGGCTTCATTGACCCCACGTGGAGATGCCCACCCCGCTCCCCTCAGCTGACCGGATGATGGCAGACCAGAGCAGGTAGTGTGCCTGCAGTCATCAGCCCGGGCTCTCGCCCCAGGCTCACACTGTCCCCTTCAAGTCTCTCAAGGGCCAGCCAGGCCTGGCATCCGGTCTAGGGCATGAGCCCGGGCATGGCAGGGAGCCCCCCTCACCCCTCTCCCCGGCTCCTCCTGGGGGCGAGCTTCAGCGGGGGCCTCCCTGTGTGACCTGCCTCAAGTCAGTGACAAAGGCCTTCACACCTCACGGTGTCCTGGGGCCGACTCCTGATCCCACCACCCCGCATGCATCTCCAGAAAGGGCTGGCATAACCGGGGTGGGGTTGGGGTGAATTCTACCTCCAAGGATGAGGAGAGCAGCCAGAGAGGGGGCTGGCAGCTCTGCAGCCCCGGGACAGTGGCTACAAGAACGCAGCAAGGTTTATTTTTAAACCTTCGTAAGTCCCACATGGTCACGTGTCTAGCACCCTGGCCTCCTCCAGGTCATTCTCTGGTAATGAGTAGCAGTAAACTCCCAGCCAGGGAAAGGGCCTGCTGCGGTGTTTGGGGACAGAGAAGGAGCCACAGCAGATGAGAAATAAAACATGGCAGCCACCGGGGTGTTGGGGAAACGCGGCAGTCCCAGGGGCTGGGCCTGGACAAGTGGCCCTGGGGACCTGCGATACACACACACACACACACACACACGCACACATACACGCACACCCACACCTACTGGGGATTTCACAGCGGAAAGGCCTGTACCCCAGGCCTGCGATGCTCACACGCTCTCACAAAACACGCACTCTTCACAATCAACACCACCTGCCAAGCTACCACCTCCTCAGCTTGTCTCTCTCCAAAACAAGTTACAAAATTCCACCTCCCTCCTTCCCTCCCGCCCACCTTTGCCTCTCTGCCCCCCCCCCCCCCCCGCCGCCCTCATCACTCAGAGTTGGCCCGAAGGGGGAGCTGTGAGGTGCTGCGGCCACCCGCAGGCACTGACAGGCCTTCCCACCTGCCCCACGACGGGAGGGGGGTCACCCTCAGCTGCCCTCGCCCCCACGCCCCCATGGTGAAGCCAGGGACAGCGTGACGTGTGCAGCCCGCAGCCCTGTCACAGCAGCCTGCAGCAGGTGAAAGCAAGTCAAGCAGAATGACAGCCAACGGCAGACACGGGGAAGGGGCTCTGAGAGACTAAAAATACCGCCTGGGATAAGAGGAGACGCAGGCCCTGGAAGCACGCACTCCTGGGGGAGCCGCCAGCGGAAGGGGGAGGGCCCCCCTGAGAGCCAGGGTTGGATTTCACCCTGCAGGGCTGACCAGCACCGGCACTTCCACACTCTCCCTGCACCTTGGTTTCCTCAACTGCAGAATGGGCACACGCAAGGGCCTCTTCCTGCGGCAGTAGCACTCCTGAAGTCTCCGGGAATCGCTCAGACTTGCAAACTCAGAATCCCGCTAGTTTGCTCAGATGTCCCCTCCTCAGGGAAGCCCTCCTTCACCAACCTAGATCCACGCATAGCCTCTCCATCATTCTCTTTCCCCTGCCCAGCTTTATTTTGGTCCCCGCTCTCAGCATGGTCTGACATTACGTTATACATGTTGCTGGTGTACTTGTCGAACTTCTGTCTCCCCAACAAGCGGTGGAGAACGGCTACTTGGCCCACACTATATTCAGAACCTGGTACAGGGCCTGCCACTTAATTAAGATACACTTAATAAACCTCGGCTGAATCTATTGGTCCGTCAGTCGGTCAGCAAGTCAGTCATCTTTGGTTCTTCTCCTTCATTCTTTATATCCAAGTGCTGTTGTTT
Source organism: Ursus arctos (assembly GCF_023065955.2). Taxonomy (NCBI): domain Eukaryota; kingdom Metazoa; phylum Chordata; class Mammalia; order Carnivora; family Ursidae; genus Ursus; species Ursus arctos. Next base: position 28,042,365 of record NW_026622930.1, on the reverse strand, counting down.
CTTCCTTCAAAGGCCATCTTAGGCTTTGCATTTCCCTTCTGTTCCGCATTTTAATCCAGGAGCTCATCCGTTGACCCTGAGCTGCTCGAAGAACCCACCAGCTGGGGGTCTACCTCCGCACTGCCCTTCCCAATCCACCCTGCATGACTCCCAGATCAATTAGACAAATGGAGTGAAGGATAGAACCCATGGTCATTCACTCATTCAGTCATTGCCGTCTAAAACCCACTGACACATCCAACAGCAACCTAGTGCCAATCCCATCACTTTCCCCTCATGCTCATGCCATGACCCCTGTCATGGACCAGCCTCTCCTCGGCCAACCACACTGGTCCATGCTTTAGCCCCACGAACATCCCACTCCTCCAGGAACTTTCCTCTTGCCAGATTGAGGAGTAAAAAGATGATCAGCTTTAAAGTCGGACAGGCATAGGTTTAAACACCAGCCACGTGTCTGTAGACAAATTACTTGTCTGAGTTTTCATTTTCTCAACTGTAAAATGGGCACAGCAACACCTTTAGTGCAGAGTTGCTGAGAGGGTCTGTGCTAAGTGTGTGAAACCACAGGGGACAGCGCCACATCCACAGGAAGTGCTCAATAAATTACTTCCCTTTCTTGCCCAAGCTGATCTCTTCTCTCTCCTCTGAACTTTTATTGCATTTGGTTAGTGCACAGGCAGAAGCCTGCTGTTTTCTAATTGTATCATGGCCATTCGCATTTTCTCCTCAATTTAATCCCAAGGTCCTTAAGAGCAAAGATGGTGTTTCATACTTTATTATACGCCCAACACTTAGATCTATGTTGGGCACATAGCATCCAAGGCTCTTTCACACGTGTTAGTTCAGTTCATTTCTACCATACACCATGAGTTACAGAAAGTAATACGACTCCCATTTGGCACTTGATGAGACCAGCTCTAAGGAGGTTTGTGACTTGTCCACAGTCACAGAGTCAATAGAAGGAGCAGGACCTAGGTTTCCAGACTCTATTCTGTAAAACTTGGAAGCTGACTGTCCAAAAGAAACCAGTCCCCCTCTCTGAGAATTGCCCACCCCACTCCACTCCTCCCCACCCCACCTCCTATTCAGGCACTGATGCGCCGGGACAGCCTTGATCGAACCATGTGGCCCAGCCCCACTGGCCACAGTTGATTGGCTGGCTCAAAAGTGGTCACATGACCTAGGCTGACCCAATCAGATTCTACCTCCAAAGCACTTGGAGTTGGGGCAATGACTCCAGGGAGTATAGGCCCTTGAACTGGGAACCCATCAATACGGGAGTTATGGAGCCAAGAGCACAGAGAAGCAGGAAACATGGTCTTTTGATAGAAAAATAAAGAAGGAAGAAGTAGAGGCCACGAGCTGCCTAGGTTCCTTATTCTTTCCCAGTCCTAAGTCCCTGCCATTTTTCTTGTCCTTCCTGAGGGTCGAATCTTCAAAGATTGTACATATTTGGGGCAATGACCCAGCAGCTTTTCAAATACTCCCCATTTTTGCTGAAGTGTTTAGTTTCTTGCAATTAAAAGACCCTTGACTCGGACAGGCTCAGAGAGCTAGTTCCTCCATAGGAGTTGTTCTCAAGTAATGGTTCAGGGATCCCTGGGGATCCTTGAGACTGGTTCAGGGTGTCTGCAAAACAGTACCAAATAGTTCTAGAATGTTACTCGAAAATTTACAATCTCATTCTCCCACAAGTGCACAGTGGAGTTTTCCAGAGGCTACCTGACATAATGATGTCATCATCACTCTGTGTGCTGGTGTATTACGAAGATTAACATTTTTTTTCTGCTTTAATTTCTAATATGGTAAGTATCACTAGTTATAACCCACTAGAACTATTGCTTTGGGGAGGGAGGGCTCTCAGTAATTTTTAGTAGAGAATTCCTGAGATCAAAAAAAAGCCCCTGAGAGCCATAGCTCACCATCCTTGCTATTTAAAATATGGCCCTCAGACCAGCAGCGCCGGCATCCCGTGGGAGCTAGTTAACCAGACAAACTCTCAGTACCCCCCACCCCCCAGACCCACTGCACCAGAATCTGCACGTTAACAAGACCGCTGCATGCTTCGTGGGCACGTTACAGTTTGCATCACAGGCCATCAATAAATAGCTACTGATTGATTGATTGATTGATAATGCTCACATGGGTGACTTTCAGGAATTTCATGAATTTTAAAGAGCTTGGACTTCTTGGGCTGAAGTTAGCATAGACACAATTATTAATTGTTGGGTGTGAATTGCCCTCACCCCTCAGGGTACGACCATCGTCAAAACTCCAAGAGTTGTTCCCTTTGCACCCTCCGAATGATGTCTAGCCTTTATTAAGCACCCAGAACCGGCTGGGTATTATTACTCCCATTTTCATGATGAAAAACTGAGGCCCAGGGTACTTCTATAATTTGATCAAGATGATGAGGTTACGTAATTCACCCAAAGTCTAGTAAATAGTGGAGCTGGGATTTGAATTCACGGTTCAAACAAGGCAGAGGCTGTTCTTGGATTCACTACCTTACCCCTGGCCTCCTCAATGAGTGCACAAAGCACCTGGGGGTCTTGTCAAAGCGCAGACTCTAATTTGGTCCATCGAGGGTGGAGTCCAGGGTCCTGCATGTCTGACAAGCTCCCAGGTGATCCTAATCCCCGGTCCAGGGGCCACACATGGAGGTGCCACCTGTCAGTCCTGACAACAGAAATGCTCTCTGGGAACTAGCAGCAGCCTGAACACACCCCTTAAAAGGGTAGCTCCATTGAGGCTGTGGGTGAAGCAGCTTCACACTTGTATTCCAGCACAGGCAGGCTCACTCACACCCTTCTAGGTCATCCCATGGTTCCCACCATGGCTGACATGTCCACAGTGGCACTACACAACATAAAGCCCTTGGCCAGCATCGGGTAGGCCCTGAGCTAGTCTAAGCCCCATCCAGCTCCCTCACTGTGTTCAGACCTTCTCTCAACTCCTACAAAGTTGAAATGTATTTTCTTTCTTTCCCAAGACTCAGTCATTCATTCAACAAGCTGGTCTCTAGCCACATGATGGGCACTGGGCCAGGCATGACTCCAGGACAAAAGCACAGACCTGTGTTCGAATCCTGACTTCTTCTTTACTAGGTTAGGTGACCTTGAGCAAATTACATAATCTCTCTGGGAGTAATAATACCAAAGTATGGGAATGAAACCAGAAGTGCTGGCCAATAGGAATATAATGGGAGCCACACACATCATTTTAAATTTTCTGGTAACCACAGTTTTCAAAAAGAGTAAAAAGAGAAACGGGTACAATGAATGTTAATAATATAGTTTATTCGACCCAATGTATTCAAACTATTATCATTTCAATACATAATCAATATAAAAAATATTAATGAGATGCTTTGCATTCTTGTCATGCTAAGTCTTCGAAATCTGGTGTGTATTTTACCTTTACGGCACATTGTAGTTTGAACTGGCAACACTTTAAGTGCTCGGTCGCCACCTGTGGCTAGTGGCCGCCGTAAGGAACAGGGCAGAAATCGAGAGTACAGGACAAAGTGCACAGTCGTCACCCTCGACATGTAGCTTTTGTTGTGCGTGGCCTGGTGTCCAGTAAGCACACAGTGAGTGTGCAGCGGCTGCTGCCACCACTGCCGTGTCCTTACAGAGGAGACACCCAGCTCACATCCGTGCACTGCCAAGTTTAATCATCTAGATTTAGGTTGGGAGCGGAGAAGATGTGAAGAGGACCGTTCTTTGCCATCTACCTGAGTAACTTTGGTTTGGGCTGAGGGACGGGATGGAAGCAGGCCTGGAGGCACACAGCTCTTAGAGTTCATAAAAGGCCCAGAAAATCTAAAGCTTCCTCTACTGGTGGAATTAGATGTTCATTATTTTGTGGCCCTCAATGAAGTCATGAGTCCAGGCATTATCGACGGCTGCTGAAACAGCTAGATGAAACCTTGATGGGGAACCTTCTAAGGAGAGATCAGGCTGACAACGCCTGAATCCACTGATCCATCCCCCCCCCGCCACCCCGAGAGCAGACAGCTAGACAATGTGTACCTCCCGACGGCCTCCTTATGTGATGCAGCAAGAGACAGGCCCTTGCCCCCCAAAAAAATATTTACACACATACACAAATAACCTGAGTCTAATCAAGTCTCTAATCAAACTACCAGTTTCCAGAAAATAAAGAGGATACATTAAATACCACCCATCCACCAAATCTCCAACGTGGGGAATTCTTCAAGACAAACCACCCAAGTTCTTTAACAAATAAATAGCATGGAGAAAAAAATATGTGTGTGCATGGTGGGGTAGAGCAGGGAAGACGTATGTCTAGAATAAAAGAGGCTTAAGTTTCAAATAAGCCAACTGTAAAAAGGCATTTTTAAGAAAATCCAGGGAGATCATCAGGGACTGGAGAGTAGATATTACAATAGTTGTTGTTTTTATTGGGTATGAGAACGCTATTTTTAGAGATCTACATTGAGGTATGTGCAGGTTAAATGATAAAATGTCTAGGACTTCCTTTCAGATATTCTCCCAAAAATTAAATACACACACCAACAAAAAGTGGGAGTCAAGAACAAATAAAACGATCTCGTTGCTGAAGCTGGCTGGCCATATAGAAGGCGTACAAGATCAGAGGGCTGCCCTGCCCAGTCTGAGAAATGCCAGCCCCTGCCAACAAGTCAGAGCATCCGAGCTCAATGCGGGCAGCACTGGACCGCTTACACCCGTCACCTGGGAATTTGCTCCTATTACAGCTTTCTGGACCCTACCCTAGACCTCCTAAATCAGAACTTCTGGGAGTGGAATCTGCATTTGGATAGGCTCTCCTGGTGCCTCTGATGGGTACTAAAGCACAAGAAACATAGGAACAGAGAGGCGTGCTGCAATTAGCCCCAGACCCAAACCCACAGGGCACCCGTGGCTGAGAGGGGTAAGGGTCCGGCCTAGAACCTGAGGGAGCCAGAAGGCCTCATCCTAATTCTCTAGGCAGCAAGCAAGCTGACCTCTGGAGGTCCCTCTCCACCTCATTATCATTGTCAGATGCCCTTGCAGATCCCTGAGGGTGTCCACCAAAACTCTGGAGGAGCAACCTGCACGCCTGAGAGCACTGCCCAGGCTTGGGTCCTTCCCCTCAAGGACTGCTGCCATAAGTCGTATACCTTCCACCATGGCTTTCCCCTCAGCCACGCCCCAGGTTTCTGGCCTCCTCTTGCCACATCCGGGGCGCACACCAAAAGCCCATGCCCCCACTTGGAAACCATTAGCCGTGGGCCCCACACTTTCCCAGAGTGATCCTACACTCCGCCTAGTGAAGCGCACCCCAAAGCAGGTGCCCTGACCCTGTCATTCTGCGGCAGCCCCAGGGACAGGAAAACGCAGCCTTCTTGTAAGACCAAGCAATGGGCACAACAGTCACATTCTCCTCCTCCTCCACCCTCCCGGGACCCCACCCCAATCCTCCCAGGACCCTCACTGTCCCCTCAGGGCACCCTCTCCCTCCTCCTCTCCCTCTGGCCAGCTCTGAACTCTTACAGGCTATCACCTGGGATCAGGGCTCTTCTGGAGTGCTTCCTCTCTGAGTACTCTTCAAGGGAGACCATGGACGTGAGAGACTATGTGGTGGGACTTTGGGTCTAGGGCCCAGCTGTTCTCCCGGTCTCAGCCTCCCTTAACTCTTCCCCCCCCTCATGGCGTCCCCGGCTTACCCGTCCTCTGGTCCTATTCTTGCGCTTGGGAATATCCTCTTCTAAATCTTCTTCTTCGTTTCCTTCTTCCACATTTTCATCATTTTCCAAAACCCTCTGAAATGACAAGAAAATACACAGAAGGGCTGAGAAAAAAAATGCAAAGGAGGAAGCCATCAGAGGGTAATTTGAGGGAGGGGCGGGAGGTCTGTTCTGTTGTGTTCTAGCAGTGAAGACGCTGCCATTGCTGGGGAAGCAGGGCCTCGGAAAGGCTGCCCAGAGTCTGAGCTCTTGGCGGTAACAACTCTCTCAAACCCCTGGGCCCCGTCCAGCCTAATCCTCCCAGAACACTGACTTTTTTCAACTCTTTTTACCCAAAAAACATTTTCTAAAAAGAGAATATTCTGGAAGGGGCGCTTTTCTATGTGGACCCAAGATGTTTTTCAAAACTTACTTTTTTAATGTAATTTTTCTTTTGTTCCTAAATATGAAAATACGTTCCTCCTTTCTCTGCCATTCTGGAACCCTGCCCTGTTTGATGAAAACGAGTAACTTCCTGTTCATCTGACCAGAATTTGACATTAATGTGTTGTTCTTAATCATCCATTGTTTTTTTTAAAGAAAAATGGATTTTCATTACAGCACATTAGTTGTAATGAAGCTTAAAGATCATGAATTTAATCATCTCTCTCCAACAGGTCTGTGATTCACACAGCAGCCGAGAATCCAATTTCCATTTTACAGGTGAATAAACTGAGGCGAAAAACAGTCTTAATTGCCTGAGGTCATACGGTGACTCCATGGCCAAAGTCAAGTCAGGTTCATCAGGTCAGAGTTTCCTGGTCGTTTCTCAGCCATGTGTCTGAAGATTGTAAGCTAGACCCTTCCTGCAGGGACCTGTACACTTCACTCCCTTTGCGGGGAGGGCAGGGCAGGTAAACTGTGTACCTTTAGGTTTAAGGGGGAAATGAAAGGTTGTGGCAGAGGACCCAGCTCCCCAGACTGAAAGTGGGATAAGGAGAAGGGCCATGGAGCTCACGGGACTCGATGTCAGGAGCCGTAGGAGCTTCTTTATGGCCTCACTGGGCAACCTCGGGGGAGTCATCCTCTCTTCATGCTTCCGTTTCCCCAATTATAAAATAGGAATTCATGTATTCATTCAATCAACAAACATTGGGTCAGTGAAGACTATATGGCAGGCACTGTGCTAGACAAGCCCCAGAACGACTACAGTCCTTGCCCTACAGGACTCTACAGTATAGTGAAGGGAGGACAGATTCAAATAACACCCAAGTCCATATAGTTACAACTGCCATAAACAGTGACAGCCAAGTGCAAGCTGCTCCGAGAGGCTATTAGAGGGCATTTTACCTAATCTGAGGGTTAGGAAAGGCTTCCCTGAGGATGTGACCTAAGTGAGTTGAGATGTGAAGGATGAGCAAAGATTAGCCTTGGGAATGGGGACCAAGGGCAGGCAGGGAGTATTCTAGGCAGAGGGAACAGCATGAGCAAGGAGGGAAACGAACATGGCTTGTCCGTATTGCCGAAAGAGGCCAGGGTGACTAGAGCTCAGTGACTCAGTGAGAGACCTGCATAAGAAGAGGCTAGAAAGGAGGGCAGGCACTGTATTATACAGGATAACAGCATCAGCATCCACCCACACTTGTGACAGGGTGACAATGACACAAGCTATGAAAAGGCTTAGAAGCAGCACACGCTGTACTGACATGTGGTATCATCATCACTGTTCAAGTGGCCTCCCAGACAACACCTCTGGCCTGTCCTCCAAGCAGAAAGCCCAGGGGTGAGTTTCCAGGGACCATCTCCCATGCCTTCTTGTCAGAGTTCTCTCCTAATCACGGGAGTCAGGACACTGCTGATTACAAGTCCTTCCCCTCCAGCTTCTCTACTAGGCTTCCTTGGGAAGCCATCAGCTGACAGCACTCGGGGGTCTCTGCGCTGACCACAACCATCTAACAGATTAGTGCTGTCTTCTAAACATGCCCTCTGGCCCATAGCGAGGAAACGTTGGCCCAGATCCCCATCAAGCCACCTAGGCTCTCTGCATCTTGGCTTCCTGAACCATAGGTGGGGACACAAGTGAAAGTCAGGCAAGATAATGACAAGTCAAACACCTGCAGACTTCATTGAAAAGATGCAGTATAAAGATGAGGTGTTGTTGTTATGACTGTTGTCGCTGTTCAAACAGCTGTCTCGCCAACTTCTGGGTCTTGAAGTCATTTAATCACGGTGAGTTCCAAGGGCCTTGAATTTAAAGGTCCTGGCTTCTGGCATGTCGTACAATCTGACTCCACTCTCATTTTTATCATGCAGGTATTTATGACCTGCAACATGGACCCCGGGTTGGGAGGGAAAACCTGGTGAAGGCAGCTGAGCTGGTCTCCAGCAGTGCCCGCCACATGGCCTCAATGTCCGGAAGTAAACAGACTTCTCCTTCCCTTTCCCATTGGTCTCCCTGCATCTTGAGAACCCCTAGTCTGTGCCCCGATGTGACAGCAGCCTCCCCAGTGTGTTTGTATTTCCTGCGACAACGTGGCTCTGACACCCAGAAGCCTCTCTACATAACCAGGGAGGAGCCAGGAGCTCCTAACAAACAAAGCACGCCTTCAGGACTCAGGAAGCAGAGGGGGCGTCCTGTGCAGAGGAGTCAAGGGCAGGGGTCCAACTAAGATGCAGCTGACCCCCACTAACATACTTGCATTCCCTGTCCAAGGACATTATCTGGAAAATAAACACATTTTAAAATAACTTTTCTCCCTGTTACTCTAAACAGTCTTTACAGTGATGATAACAATTGTTTGTGGTTGTGTTTAAAAAAGAAGAAGGAATGCCTTTAAAAGACTCCATTATCTCTAGCCTGGAACGCTGTAAAAACCTTCTGATTTCCCTCCTTCTTCCGTCGGCCCTGCATCCAGTCTCTTTTCCAGGCAGCAGCCAGAGGGATCTTGAGGAAACATGAATTCGCTGCCCTAGTTAAAATGGCTTCCTTCTTCATCACCATGAAATCAAGTGCCTCCTCCATGTCCTGAGAGGCTGGAGCGGTTGGACGCAGCCCAACCCTCCCACTCCATCCTAGGCCCTTCTCTCCCTGGCACTCTGCTCTAGCCTTCTTTCTTTTTTCCCTTTTTTTCTTTTTCTTTTTATTTATTGATGTATAATTGACATGCAATATTACATTAGTTTCAGGTGAATGACACAGTGATTTGACATTTATAGGCATTGCGAAATGGTCACCACAGTGAGTCTAGTTACCATCTGTCACCCTACAAAATTAATACAATGTTATTGACTACATTCCACATGCTGTACATTACACCCCCTGACTTACTTTATAACCAGAAGTTTGTACTTCTTAGTCCCCTTCATCCACTTCACACCCTCCCAACCCCCCCTCCTCTCCGGCAACATCAATCTGTTCTCTGTATCTATAAGTCTGGGTTTGGTTTGGTTTTTTAGATTCTATATATAAGCTAAACCATGTGGTTTTTTACTTTTTCCGATTTATTTCACTTAACATAATGTCCTCAAGGGCCATCCATGTTGTCGCAAATGGTAAGACTCCATTCTTTTTAATGGCTAAGTAGTATTCCATTGCGTGTATGTACCACATCTTCTTCATCCATCCACCCATCCAGATGGACATTTAGATTGTTTCCATGCCTTAGCTATTGGAAATAATGCTGCAGCAAACATAAGGGTGCGTATCTTTTTGAACTAGTGTTTTCATTTTCTTCAGATAGATACCTGGAAGTAGACTTGTAGGTCATATGATGGTTCCATTTTAATTTTCTGAGGAACCTCCATACATTTTCCAAAGTCACTGCACCAGTTTACATTCTCACCACCCGTGCACGAGGGTTTCTTTCCTCCACATGCTCACCAACACTCGCTATTTCTTGTCTTTTGATAACAGCCACCCTGACAGGTGTGGGGTGACCTCGCTGTGGTTTGATTCGCATCTCCTTGATGATGAGTGATGTTGAGCATCTTTTCACGTGCCTGTTGGCCATCTGCGTGTCTTCTTTGGAAAAATGTCTGTTCGGGTCCTCTGCCCATTTTGTAATTGAATCGTTTGATGTTTTGTTAATTGAGTTGTATGAGTTCTGCATCTTCTGTCTGTTCTTTCAAAACCACAAGCTCAGACCTATCTCAAGGCCTTCAAGCACACTGTTCCTCTGCTCAGAAAGCTCTTCCCCACATCCTCACTTTGCTTGCTCCTTCTCATCTCTTAGGACTGAGGTTAAATCCCTTACCTCCCTTAGGACACTCCCTAGAATCTGTCCCTCCTCTTATACTGAATCCTCATACTCTGTTCTTTTCATGGTCATTTATCCTGAAATGCAATTATTTCCTTTGTGTACTTGTTTTCTGTCTGTATGTCATACCAGAATACAAGTATCAACAGATGGGACTGCTCTCTCTTGGTTTCTCTGTCTCCCCAGAAACTAGCACAGTACGTGCTCAGAGGAGACACTCTAATAAACTGTGGTTGAATGAGTGAATGAAAAAATGAACAAATATAATCCATTTACTACATATGTACTTTAATAACCAAAGCTGATAAGAACACGTGAACTCGTTTGGCTTATAGCCCTGGTTTCAGTTTCTAGCACGGAAGATGGCAGACCCATGCTCTGCACGTAGTAGATGTTCTGTTTTACGTCAGGGGTGATGGTGATGGTGATGATTCCATAGTGATGGCCCGTACATTGGCCCAATGCTGCTTGAGAGGACCTCGAACCCACCACCAGCTTGAAAGGGTAAGAGGTTACCTGTCACTAGAGTGTCAGGGCTTCTGGGCAATGGTTCTGTCCCATCCACTGATTCAGTGAAATGACACTAACTACACAGTACAGATGTGACACACCTTAACTTCAAAGACCTGAAAAGTCCAAAAACTGGGGGGAAGGAGGGGAAGGGACATGAACAGAAAAAAATAAAGAACGAAAGAAGAAAGGATGAGGCAGCCTAAATGCCGGTGACAAAAAGGATCCCTCTGGCTGTGGGATGATCAAGAAAGGCTTCCTGGGGAGGGTGGCATTGGGGCTGAGCCTGACGATGGGGGAATTTGTGCACGTAGAGTAGAAGAAAAGTTCCGCAGGTAGAGGACATGGCACGACCACAGGCACAGAGGAGAGAAGACTGAAGAACAGAGGGAGCACAGAAGTGGGAGAAAAGAAGCCCGAAAACTAGGTTAGGAGCAGAGAGGAGGCCCAAGAAGATCGCTCTCGCCATTTTGGATTTACCAAGTAGGATACAAGTGTTCCAGCTAAGTTTTTTCAACAGGGATCTGGCACAAGCAGAGCTCTCTTTCAGGACGAAAGATCAGCTAGCACAGTGGGACATGTCGGAGCAGGAACGGACTGCCATACGCGGCAACTCCCAGGAATCTGGTCACTCGTACATCCCTTCAACAGACACTTACTGTGCACCTACTGTGCGCTGGGCACTGTTGGCCTGCTTCAGATATGTTAGTGAGCAAGGCAAAGCATCCCACCCTTGAGTTTACATCCCATTGGAAGAAAACAGAAAATACACAGTAACATAATAAATCAGCAAATTACGAAGTCTGTTAGCGATCAAAGCCATGGGAAAAAAGAAAAAGCAAAGGAAAGCAGAGTAAGGGAATCAGGGGATCTGGAGGGCGGGGAGGGCACAGGAAGCGGTGGTACACACAGGGTCAGGGTCAGGGTCAACGTCATAGAGAGGAAGAGACACAAATTGAAGAAGATGAGGGTGAGGGCCCAGCTGATGTCTGGGGCAAGGACCCTGCAGGCAGAGGAAACAGGCCGAGCAAAACCCCGAGGCAACAGAGCACCTGGTGTGTTCAAGAAGGAACAAAATGAGGTCAGTGGGCCTGCAGCAAGATGAGCAAGGGAGAGGCCCAGCAACGGGGTCAGAGAGGTAACAGGGCCTTGACTTTTATTCTAGGGGAACAAGACCTATGTCGGGTTTGGCGCACAGGAAAAACAGGATCCGACTTAGGTCTAAAGGGCCCCCTCTCAGCCATCGGCAGGGACACCGTTTAGAAAGCAATTGCAGCCATTCAGATAAGAGATGACAGTGGCCGGGACCGGGGCAGTCGCGGGGGGACACGGTAAGAGGAGCCTGTGCTCTGGATTTGGGTTGTGGGCACAGTTGGCGGGAGGAACCAGACGCTGGGTGCGACAGAAAGACGGGAGTGGCAGATGACTCCAAGGTGCACCCGGCACATGGAGGTCACAGCAATTAAGGACCTTCGCGAGGGCCGTAGCTCTGGGGAGTGGAGACAACCGATATTAGCCATGTTGTGACACGGAAAGGACCTGAGCGCTCGTCTGCACACAGTGATGGCGGAGAAGGAGGCCAGTTCGCGGCTTCATCCTACATCTTTATTGAGACTCCGCTCTGCCAGGCACGTGCAAGGCCCCAAGGGGACAACGGGAGCACAACCGCATGGCCCCTGACTCAATGGAATGCACCGATGGCACTCATGAAGCAAACCAGAAACGTAACTGTTATTACTTTAATTATACTGTCAATAAATGAATATGCAAATACTAAACATTACGTTGGATATGCAATTAATAAATATGTAATATGTGATATGTATCACATAAAATATAAAGTGTAATAAAATATACAGTTACTATCAATGTAATTTGATTTTAATAATTGAATCGTATTTAATTATTACTATTGTTTAATATTTATATTAATTAATATTACTACAGTACGCCATGCCAACCATTGTATTCGACAACAGAGATTCAAGACGAATCAATCCAAACCCGTCAGAGCGCACCCTTACGCTTGTGAGTAGCGAGAGCCTCAGTAGTGCCGGGAACAGAGGGCAGGAAACCAGCGGGGACCAGAGCCACCAGCCCCGCCTGGAGAGTGACTCCTACACTGGCCTTGGAGGAGGAGAGGGCAGCGCTGAGGACAGGGTGTGAGGACGGGGTGTGAGGAAGGGGTGTGAGGAAGGCAGTGGCTCGCTGGGCTCAAGCTGGTGTAGACGACCCCGAGGTTTCAAGCCTGAACTATGGACTGTCCTCTCCCCCGGGGTGAGGACTCCGTCGGTTTTGCTCCCCATCGTGTCCCCAGGACCTAGCCTGGCACCTGGCACACAGCAGGCCAGAAAAATATATTTTGAATGGCTACATGGGACCCCGAGAAAGAGGGGTGAGAACTTGTTCTGGAGGACCAGTCACAGCAGAAAGGAACCCACAAAGCTCCCAGCCGCAGCTGTGTACAGGGGTCTGGGGGGAGAAGACAAGCCCACGTGGGACTCTCGGAAGCACAGGGCTCACATTCCAGACGCACCCCCCATGGCAGGCATGTTAATACCTGTATTTCCTGCATGCTTTCCTCTTCTCTGGCATCTGCCTTCTTCTCCACACCCTCTCCACGGAGCAAGGCTTCCAGGGTGGTGCTTTCTGAGGTGAAGCCATCCTTCTTCAGGGGCAGCTCCACTTCTGCAAAGTAAGGACAGAGAAGCAGGGTCAGGCCATTAGAAGCCGGGGGGACAGGAGGACCAGGGGGGACAGGGGGTGGCCCTTGAGGACACGCAGGAACCGGAGCTCCAGGTAGGGCTAGAGGCAGCCTGCGCTGTCTCCTCTGGGAGGAACAGGAACCCTGGAGTTGGGTCTGGCTTGCCTGTCTCCTGCTCGCAGGCCCAGAGACAGAGCCCAACCCTGCCCAGAGCCTCACAGACGGCAGCGCACAAGGGCACCAGACAGACAGCGACAGTGAGCAAGGCACTCAACGACCCCAGAGCCCTGTTCTGCATCTACAAAGTGAGGATAACAATGCCCGTACCCCCACAGAGCCGTTTTGTGGGGCATAAATATGTCTCTTCACGTGAAAATACTTTGAAAATTCTACAGCAATACAGCAATGTTAGCTCAAATCTTAGTATTCTCTCCCTTTACCCCAAGCCTCGCCTGGCAACTCCATGACCTCCCCTCAGCCATGCTGGCTGCCCCAGGCTGTTCCATGAGAAGCTATTTCAACCCCAAAGAGGCCGTTCTCATCAAGGGACACAAAGACCACTAAAGCCAAGGGAAGAGAAGAGGGAGCACGGATGCCTAATGGGCCCCAGCTCAGTAGCTGGGAGCCGACTGCCTGCACAGCAGGGCACTTTTTCTGGAAATGTCAGAGTTTGGTCGGTTACCTGGGGCTTGAGGTCATGGGGCCAGCCGAGAAGTGGCAGCCAGAGTCAGCCCTGTCTGAAAGAGACCTGAGAAAGAAGCTGAACTCCTTTCTCAAGATTCCCCCTAAACTCTCAACCCAAAGGAAGATTGTTTTTGTTTTTGTTAAATTAAAAGCAGAAACCTCAGGTATAGGTGATCCTACTTGGATTTGCTATGAAACATTCCTCCGATCTCTCCTTTGATCCTGTACCTCATACCCCCCCCCCCAGCAATTAGATGCATGGCCCCTATCCTGTTATCAGGTAAGATGAATACAAGAATACGAGCAACTGGTCCCCTAGAAAACAGCCAGGGGAAGGGAATGGCCCACGTGTATGGGGGAATTGACAGTTGAGTGTAGGGACAATTTACAGTGGTGTGGGCACGAATAAGAGAACTACATGGAAAGGCGAAGCACCCCCGAGAGTTAAGAGTGGGGAATCACTACCACTGCTATTCCTGGAGGGCCAGAGGGAGAGTGTTTGTAAGACTCCAGAAAGATCTGTGGCTTGCAGCCTCAATGAGCTCATGAAAGAGAGAACCAAGGTAAAGAGACACATGGCCCAAACTCTCTTTCCATCCTCGTCTTCCTGCTCTCCCTCCCATCAGCCAACCTCAACTAGACACCAGAGGGCAAGGGAGTCTCATTGACACAGCACAGCAAGGTCAGCTTCCTGCCACAGGATGAAGAGTGGATGGGGTGGAGGGTGGGGGGACAGGGCAGAAATGGAAATCACCAGCACAGTCCAGCCTGCTCTGCTGGGCTTTATTCTGACTCACACAGAAATCTACCGACCCCTTCCATCTCCTCAGAACCAGATGAAGGCTGGCCAGTCCACAAGAAAGAGACACTAGGGTATCTCGTTAAAACTGAAGAAATCCACACCTGCAAGTGACCAGTCCCCAGAAGAAGATGGCGGGAGGGAGAAACAGTATCTAAAGTCCCTGGAGAGACAACAACGTCTGGGATTTCTCTTACCGAAGAAGGCAAGCAGAAGATCCACCTCCATCGAGAAATACTATCACCAAATCAACCACCCTGAAACTCATCCACACACCAATTCATTCGAGAAATATTTACAGAGAACCACTCTGCTACAGCTAGGCACCCAGGAAGTGCACCAGGTAAACACAGTCCTGGCCCGCAGGTGGCTTAAAATCCGGAGAGTCAGACATTAAACACTGCATACAACATAAAATAACGACAAATTGTCCTAAGGGCGATGGAGGAAAACAACAGAGTGCAAGGTGAACGGAGACTACAGTGGGGGTTTGCCTTAGATCAGGGGGTCAGGGAAGGCCTAGGCGATGAAGTTACATGGAAGCTGAGTGTCAGGAAAACAGTCCACTGCCTGCTTTAATGAGTTCAGAGCGTGCAACTCCAGAGCCTGCTCTGATGACATATTACTCCTTCTCCCAAGTCAAAAAAAAGGCTTCCAAACGTCTAATATAAAACAATTAAAGCGTGTTGCCTCATGTCCCATCCTCAGTCAGGAGAGAACAGCTGGTCACCATCCTTTAAACTTCACGATAATCACATATATACATTTGAAGTTGATATCTTAGTATTCCCTTTAGCCTCTCAACACTACCTAAATCCTATTTCCAGAATCACACAGCATTTTAGAGCTGAAAAAAGCCCTACAGATCATCTGCTTTAATCATGTCATTTTATAAAAGTGGGACCTGAGGCTCAGAGAAGTTCAGTAACTTCACAGGAAGCCACACAGCAGCACAAGAATGCAGCCCAACGATCTTTCCTGGATGCCATTAAGATCAGCATCACCCTTCTTAGCAGCGTGCGGGCCGGGCTGAGCCCCAGGGGGCCCTGCGGTGCTGGCGTACCTGCGGGGTGCTCGGCACACACTGAACGTTCAAAATGCGGCGGCTGCTATTTCTGCGGGCTGCTTAATCCCACCGCCCCCCAAGAGGCGAGCACAGTTACTATCCCATTTCACAGAGAAGGACGATGCCCTTGGTGAAGTGTAGAACTTGCTTAATATCACATAGCTGTCTGGGGGCGAAGCCCAGCCCTGACCCCAATCTGCCCCCACCACCCATTGACATACTTTCGAGCTTGTACAGACGTCGCTTTTTTTCTCTTTGGTTTTTCCTCGAAAAGTCCTTTTCCAAACCTTTGTGCATTTCCACGGCATCCCCACGCTCTCTCCACAGTTTTCATATTTCAAGATAAAAGACAGCTCTTTGCTGCGGCTGAGGGCAGGTTGGTGTCATGGCTCTGGGCTCTGCTGTGTATGAACGTCCCCACGTAGTGTTCACCCCTTCTGCCACAGTGTTGACCCCACATGGAACTTTCCCTCCACTGTGAACTTCCTCCTCCTCCTCCTCCTACTTCTCCTTCCTCCCCCGCTAAATAGTCCTCCATCCTGTTTTCCCATAATTCAGTCTACTCTCTTGGTCCTCTGGTCATTTACCAAACGGGCACAGTTGAAGCACCAAGAGAGATAAAAGAACCAAACCGGGAACAGTGAGATGGACTCCCCATGCACAAAGAGCCAGAAGGGACTTCCAGTAGCATCTAGAGTCCAGTCCCCCGGGGAGGAAAGTGTAGCACAGAAAGATAAGGAGCCCTTCCCAGGGTCATGGAGAAACTCCGTGGCATTTTCCTTGCCTAATTACCACAGCATTTGATTGGCTCCTAGAAGTGCTGCCCAGACAGCCCTGGAGTCATGCTCTAGCCCGGCCATGTATTAATGAAAGGACCACGGGCTAGTGCCTTAGACCTCTGAGTCTCTGTTCCCTTACATGTTAAGTGAGGATGATCACAATATTCCGTAGTGTTGGTGTGAAACTAAAACAAGGTAATAAAGAAACCCTGAAAGATTCCCCAAAAAGTCAGCATGGAAGCACGGAAACGGAGTGGAAAATGAAGCATATCAATTTTTGTTTGGGTTTTGGTTTTTCTCTTCAAAACTTGTAATTCAAAATTAGATCATATATGTAAAGAGTCTGGGATGGTCCAAGTGCCCTATAAATGCTACAATTTATTAGTGCCGAAGTTAGAATGATCCTAATTTTAATGGGACAGCAGCCCTGTCCAATAGAAATATCATGCAAGCCACATAATTTACATAATTTTAAGCTTTCCAGCAGCCACATTTTAAAAAAGAGCAACAGGTGCGATTAATTTTAATATATTTTTTCTAACCCACTATATCCAAAACATTATCATCTCCACATGTAACGAATATAAGAAAATTAATTCAATATTTTGCATTCTTTGATTTGCATTGAGTCTTCAAAAATCTGGTGTTTATTTTATACTTACAGCACCTCTCAATTCAGATTAGCCGTATTTCAAGTGTTCCACGGCCACATGTGGTTACGGCTACCATATTAGTGCAGGTTTCTACCCTTAAGTAACGTGTACTATGATTTTGTTTCCCCAAAAAAATGGAAGGACATTAAATATGGTTCTTAATGTTGCCTTCTTCATACCCAGCGGAGCACCCTTCCGGGACAGCGTTCTAGCTGACCACTGGCAAACCCTGGTTTCAGAGCACTCTGGGTAAGGCTTGCAAGGTCAGAATGACAGGCTAACCGGTGCCCTCCCAACAAACCAGCAGAGGGTACATTCCCTGGCCCCTGACCACAGGAGGTCCCCGAGTGAAGGGAAAAACAGGGTACCAAGTCCAAGCTCTTGCACAACGTACATCCTAGGCACGCTCCCTGTTGAGCCCTTAGGGACTGCACTGATTGTTTTATTCTAATACAGTCCATCTAGACGTAGGATTTAGTCATTCTTTCTAAGTGTACTCATTTTGACCCTCACACAAATTTGGGGACCACATCACCTGACAAGAGCCATCAGACATTTAGCATTAAAAGAAAATGGTCCAAAACCCACACATAATTCATCTTTAAATTAGCCTGATTTTATACACAAGGATACAAACCCACGGATCGTTATTCTCTCCAGAGCGGCAGCAGCTGTCACCCAAGCCAGCCGCCTCCCTGGGCCCCCGTAAGCAGCTCTACCTCCACTTCTAATTGGGAACAGAGATACTCCTTGGGTGACTTCCAGCACGATCCATCACACCAGAGACAGCTTCTGTGCAAACCGAAGCAAATCAGTTTCCAAATAAGAAAAAACCTCTTAGACAAACAAGGATTGAAGCATAGAAAGTCTTTTTAAAAAAAAGAAGAAGGAAGGAAGGAAAGAAATGTATGAATTAAAGAAAAAAAATGTCAGAGAAGAGCAGTGGCTTCTATCTAGGGCTGTGGACAGGGCAGCCATCGTCTCGGGTGGAAACCAAAGCCACAGGCTTCTGACACAGGTGCCCCAAGCCTGCCACCCAACACACTGCAAGCAAAGCTTCCACTGGGTTGTTGGAGCCACTGAGCTCATTAACAGGATGCAGGCGAGATGAGCCCGAAAGTGCAATATGGGAACGCAGTGAGTAATTAAATCCCAGGCCATTTAAAAATGCAAACGCCTGGATGTCACAGGCTCACGGAGCCTCTGACTCTTCATGCGTTTTTTGGCTCAGGGTGGAGGACTGGGAACCTGCAAGTCATATATGGATTATAATAAAATATGCCATATAAAAAACAGATTAAGACAGCTCTTCTTTGGGGAAATATACAAAGAGAGGAGCTGTTAGCTGTCGAGTTTGC
Organism: Ursus arctos; assembly: GCF_023065955.2. Taxonomy (NCBI): domain Eukaryota; kingdom Metazoa; phylum Chordata; class Mammalia; order Carnivora; family Ursidae; genus Ursus; species Ursus arctos. Next base: position 28,023,864 of record NW_026622930.1, on the reverse strand, counting down.
AAGAGATACCATCTTTCGGGAGGCTGTGCTCTGAAACAGACAGTCTGCCCCAAGGGAAATAGTGGTGAAACACCCCGACAAGGCACAGCCATCCGTCCATCCATCACAGGCTCTCTTGACGCAGGGGGTCTGGAGACAGAAACGGTGCGAAAGGGAGGGAGAGACCCCACAGACAATGGCAGACAATCCTCCTGCTACCTCAGGAGTGCTCAGATTTTTTTTTTCACCTGCCTCTAGTTTTTCTTTAAAAATACAAATGTGCAGTTTCCTCTTCTGAGTGCTGATTATTGTAAGGAGTTAAGCTCATCCTATTTCCTTGGATTTATACATCAACTTACACCAAGAAGCAAGGAGCTTAAGAATCGTTAATTCATTTATCCCCATCAGACTCTCAGACTCATGGGGAGAAAGAATGGGGGATGGATGTTGTTATCTCTCACCCCACGGGGGAAGAGGTTGGGGTGGGGGACAGACCAAAGCCCTGATTTCCTGAGATGGGGGCAGGCCCAGGAATCCATCTGCTCATTCCTCAGGGGTGCCATTTTCTTGGCTGCATTTGACTCCCTGTTTTGTGATTCACGAAGCTCAAAATAGATGAGGTTCACGTTGAGGACCCATCACCCAGGCTGCACCCTGCAGGCCCTTGTTACCACCTGTTTTAGAATCCCGGGATATCCACACAACAGGAGGGCTGGTTGTTTCCCCATACGGCCTCGGCCCCCCACTCCCTGCTGTGCCTATCCACTCACAGCCAAGCCAACATGCAAGGATGGGTCTTCATGCACAGCGCCCAGGGGTGAGCCCCTCAGAGAAGTGGCTCCCGACCTCTGAGACCCGGAAAAACACCCACACGGACAAAGAAAGCTCACCACTGGGCTGGGTAGCAGACCAGGTCAATGCAGCTTAGCAGGGTGGTGGGGGGAGGGAAGGATGGCGGCGGCGCATGGAGGGGTGATATCTCCCTTGTGTTCAAGGGAGTACAGATTACCAGAAAGTGCAAGAGCCGCTCTGGAGTGAAAGCTCAACTCTAGGTCCTACACCACCCACTGGGCCTTGATCGCTCTATCTGCAAAACTAAGGGATCGAAGTCCACTTCCCAGCGCTGCTGTGGGGCCAATGGAGACAAGGGACACAGAGCGTCTGCACAGGGGCCTGATGTTCAAGCAATGTGAGCCGCCTCCCTTCTACCTCCAAAGTGGTGCCTCTTCCCAGCAAACTCCTCACCCTCGGATCCTCTCAACCATGGGAAGCGGCGTGGCCCGGCTTCCCCCAGCCGGGTCGCGGGCCCGGGGAGAGCGGCAGCAAAGAGGCCGAGTCCAGACCTGTGCTGAGGACAGAAGAGGCCGAGGACGAGACCCAGCTCGAAGGCCACAGGCCGGCCCTGCTTCAGGTCCAGGGTAGGCGCTGTCCTGCCGATTTGGAAATCATGGCAGAACCACGTGGAAAATGCTCTGCCTTATTCATGCGTTGGACAAATCATTACTGAGCACGTACTGTGTACCAGGTTGTAATCTAGGTGCTGAGGATACAGCTGTGAACAAGAGAGGAAAGGTCCTGCCCTCATAGAAACTGTATTCTAGTGTGGGTGCGGGGACAATACCTAAAATAAATGAGTGAGACCTATAGCACAACAGATGATAATCAGTACGTTGGGGGAAAACAGAGCAGAGGAGGGGATGCTGGGTATCGGGGGAAGTGGGAAGGTGGCTGCACCTTGAAATGTGGCCAGTGAAACACAAACCTGAGGAGGGGGGAGGGGGGCACGCTGACATCTAAGAAAGGATGTTCTGGGCCAAGGAGCCATCAGCACAATGGCCCGAAGCCGGGGCCCATCTGCCTGGAACACAGTGAGCCGGGGGGAGAGTAGGAGACCAATCCAGAGTCACAGGGGCCTTGAAGGGCCATGCAGGCCACTGAAAGGAGGTGGTCTGCTACTGTGAGTGTGATCAGAAGCCACCGGAAGTTTCGAGCAAAGAGTGACATGATGCTGCCTGTATTTTAAGACGATCACTCTGAAAATAACTGAAGGAGGAAAGGCAGAGTGGGGAGAGCAGTTGGGAGTTACCGCAATCTGTGTGGGGCCCCACCAGTGAGCTGAGTACCTAGGACAGGGCTGTGCGTGACCCACATGAGGCCTGTCTTCATGGCACTCACACCCTGGTTTCCAGATACATCCAGGGAGCAGTATGTATTGGGAGCAGTCCCCTGGCCCCTGAGCAGGGGGCATCCCCACACCGTGAACCAGGATAGAGGGCAGGTGTGGAGGTCGGGTGCCCAGCAATGAGGGGCAGAGGTATGGGGCCACACCAGAGCAAGTCCACAGAGGAAGGGCTTTCCAGAAGAAAGTAGACCAGCCTAGGCCATGGGCAGGAGAAAAGAGCCAGTCACACAGGCCTGGCCTAGCACACCATGGGATGACAGGTGTTGGTAAAAGTGGGGAGGAAGCCTTCCAAGTTGACCTCTGTGCCCTGGGCAACGGATGCCAGAGTTCTGGGACACAAGGGGTGACTTCTGCAAGCTGTGGGTCTGGTAGAAGTGGATCCCACAGCCAAATGCCAGGTCTTTTCTCCTCGGTGTAGAAGGTTCCAGACTTGGGGTTTTAAAGACTCAGAGGAAGAACGCAGTGCCATTCCAGGCCAGACAGCACGCGCTCCTCAAGCAACAGGCACATCACTGGGCAGGGGACAGACGCAGCGTTAGCCGAGACCCCCGCCACCCACCCAGCAGCGCAGCACAGAGACAGTGTCGCCGTGGAAGCCCTCCAGATGCACCCTCCCTCAGGACTCTCAAAACGGCCCTAGGATGTGAACAAAGCAGCTGCCAGGGTCCGCCTTTCACAGACGAAGAACCAAGGCCAGAGTTCTTATGTAACTGCCCCAAATCGCACAGCCAGTGGGTGGAGGGGTCTGGACTTGAACCCAGGCCTTGGGACCCTTTGGTGCAATTTCTTCTGCGGAGCACAGCTGTAGGGCACAGCGAAGGCCCCTACGACCTAAAATCGGAGAGAGGCAAGATGGCAAACCTGGCACAGGCCCCACAGGCCAGGCTGGGAACCGGACAGGAAGCCCAGGTCAACTGCCGTGGGCTTCTCTCGGCTCAGTCTCCCTCATCTGTGAAACGGGCATGCTGAGAGATACACCGTGTTCTCCAAGGCTGAGACCAAAACCTGGGCACCCTTTCTCTCCTCCATCCCTTTCATAAATCGTTACCCTTCACCTGCTGTGTGCCAAGCCTGTTGTTGGGCACTGGGGAGACAGACCAGGGAGCGGGCAATGCGCAACAGGACGGTTCCTCGGGCTGATGACCCATGCTCTAAACGTGGTGCCGCCGGGTGGGACAGCGGCCGTGACCATGGAGACTCGCTGCCCTGCCCATTCCCACCTGCCACCTGTGTCCTCGTCCAGCCCCAGCTCCCGGAGCCCTGCAGGCTGCAAGCAGGGCTGAGACAGCCCCGGCTCGGTCCCCCAGACTGCCAGGAAGGCAAAGGGGGCACGAACAGTCGCGGCATGAAGCGGGGGGCTGGCGGGGCCTGCCCACCTCTCCCCGGCTCTGCTGCTCCCGAGGCCAACAAGAACTGAAGAAGCTGCTGTTGCAAGCCTCCAGGATGGATGGCTGCGGGCTCTGACACTGCAGGAACGAGATAAATGACTGGTCATTTCCCCCTGATGCACTTGAAGGCATCCATTCTCCCAGCTGTACCAAGCTCAGGCAGCCCCCCGCACAGAGCCAGATAAGCACTGACAGATGCGGGTGGGAGCCAGACTGTCCTTCCCCCTCAGAAGGACACAGCCACACTCCTCTGCAGGCCGGGGGAAGGTCACGGTGTCCACTGGCTCACACCTGGCTGGGGGCTCCACGGGTCCCTTCCTTCGCCTCCCATCTCGCGCACCCCCGTCTGGCTCATCCCTGCGAGGAGCACCCGGGAGAGGGGGAGGGCGAGGGGCAGAGGGAGCCCGCTGACAGGCTCATCCATCTCGGGCTACATGCTTGGCACATTGGCGTTCCTTAAGTTGTTCCCGGACTGGGAGGGTGCTGGAGGAGTCAGGGGGACTGTCTTGAGGAGAAGAGAAATCGCGCTGACCATCAGAGAGCAAATGGTGGAAGAAGCCTGGAGACTATTAAAATGTGGGCCATGTACAAAAGCAGGAGGGAACTAATTAAGAGGCAGGATTTGCAGAAGCTGGGGAAGTTGGCCGCAGCCTGCTCCCATCTGTGGAGTTCTGGCAGTTCAGCGCGGCACGGACAGTACCCTAGGCAGGAGAATCGGGCCTCTCCACCCCTGCCCGAGCAGGCAGGATGCAAGCCTCTCTGCCTGGGCTGCCCCCTTGGTCCCTGTGACTTGCCTGTTGGTCTGCTGGGGCACCCTCTGCTGTGGGGCATCCTAGGCTACCGTCTCCTCAGGGGTACTGCCCTTCTGCTTATGTTCCCCCAACGACATGTGGTGGGTGGTGACCATCCTGGTCATTCATCCCCAGTCATTGAGTGGCTGCCAAAGGGGGGGAAAAAAAAAACCCTAGAGAAAGGACCAGAACCCTATTATTCCTGGCTGCCTTCCCTCCCATCACCCTTGGAATTTGGCAAGGGTGGCAAAGAGTCGTGTTGCTCCCCAAGTATCCTGGAGCAGAAGGGATTTACAAGGCCTCAGGTACATTCCAGGAGCAGAAAGAACATCTGTTGTAAAGGCCCTGCTGGACTGAGAACACCCCCGTGAATGTGTGTGTCGGGTCCTGGAGCAAGATGGCGCCAGTTCCAACTGGCTTTCCCTGAGGGTTCTCTCCTTGGCCTCACCACTGATCTCCCCTGGGAAATTAACTTCCTAATTCAGTGCCACAGTTCCCCAACCTCGAAAACGAAGATAAAATCTCCCCTAGACCAGGGATATCAAAAGGTCTGGGGTTGGAAGATGCTAAACTGATCTAAGCAGATCATCCAAGCATTTAATCCAAAGAGACACAAGTAAAAGTTTGTTCCCGGCCTTTTTCTTTTCTTCATTCAAACACACACACGTGCGCACGCGCGCACACACACACACACACACACACACAAAGTGAAGTTAAAGGCCTCTTTTTAAATCAGCTGGCTTTTGCCCAGCATCTGCCCTGCTTCGGGGCCTTCTGTTGGATACTTGCTATCCACCTTTCTCTCCCGCCAGCTAGGCTCCCCCTTCGCAAGGACAGAGCTCCATTCTTGGGGAAATGGTCCAGGGGAGGCCCGTCTCTGGCACCAGGCCTCTGCCCCAGTCTTCATGTTGCATGAATTGTGATGGTTGCGCCTTGAAACACCTTGTGTTCGCCTCTGCAGCCAAGTGCAAGCTGCGAGAACACTGAACTCCATTGTCAGTCAGCAGAGAGAAATAACGTTGTATGTGCTGTCCTTCAGACGCCCAGGCAAGCAGGAGGTTGCAAGATATTTATTCAAGACGGATTGGAGGGGTGATGTTAGGCGTGAGAAACACATAGGTCCAGGGACACAGAATGTTTTCAGGTCCCAAAGAGCTCTCCCCAGCTCTCAGCCCCATCCCACCCACACACAGACACATTTTTATTTTCCGCAAGTAGTAAAGAAACACAGGCAGGATGTCCTATTCACAGTGAGGGAGATGGGAGGAGGACAGCAGGATGGGGGGCAATCCATCCGTGTGTGATCTTAGCCCTGAACAATGAACGGCAGCCAGGGTCCGCCTCCCCTCTCCCCGCCCTGAGATGGATCCTTAGCCCAGACGAGCTCTGCGCGCTTCCGGGGGCTGACCCAGAGGTAGACGGTTCTGCAGCCCTATCCTCAGACCTGCCCCAAGCTTCCTCGAGATTCTTCTATCTACACCTCCCTCCCCTTGCCTTGACCTGGTTTCCTGATAGAGCCCTCAGCTCGGCAGACCTGAGGTCAAGGACAACTCTTACCTGATTGGCCTCTGTTGCTGAAAGCTGCCCACCACTGGCAGGATTCAGGCAGGGACACAAAGACAGGAGGTACAAACTGGGTGTTGGCATGATAAATCGCTTGTGGCATCTCCTCATTATCCATAGAGGGCCCTGACATGGAAGGAAACTCATGCCTGAGACAATTCTGCTCCGGGCCAGTGCCCCCGTCTCTCACAAATCAGGGGAACTCCTCTCCCTCTCCCCCGAGGAAATGAGGGTGCAGACGGCAGAGCCCAGGGGAGGCTCCGAGCGTCACAGACATAACTACATTCCTGGAGCTTGTCAAGGGACCTCAGGAGACTCACAGCGGGAGGCTGGGAGGGAAGAGAGCAGACAGGATGGTATCATAGGCACTGGGTGGTGGAAGGGTGCCAAGGATTGATCGGTTCATTCATTGGTTTTCTTTCAACATAAACTTAGTCTTCTAGTTTCCATAAATTTAAAGAGATTCAGCTCAGGTTGGACAAATTGATTATCGATTTTCAGCAAGGTTCGCCCAAAAAGGATTATACATAATGTTGTGCAATTTGCTTTTCTTTTTCCACTTAATATATCTTAGACGTCTTTCCGTTTTTTTCTACTCATTTCTTTAAAAGACAAAACAGTATTCCATTTTATGAATATGCTATATATTTAACTAGTCCCCAAACCAATGGACCTTTTGGTTGTTCCCGTTCTTTGTTGTTGTTGTTGTTGTTGTTGCTGTTGTTGAACAATGTCACAATGGATGACCTTACACATTGGGAGTGTATATTTATGTATAGGATAAATTCTAGCAGCAGAATTTCTAGGGCAAAGGTCATGTGCTTTTTAAATACTGATAGGTACGAAGCATCGACCTTCAAAAAGTTACACCCAATTCCACTGCAGTGTGTAAAGGAGAGAGGAGATCCCTAGCCTCCCCCCTGCCTCTGTTTCCTTCAACTGCTCCTCTACCCCTGGGAAGGCGGGCCTTCGTTCACCCAACTGTCTGTCTCCACCTCCGAGGAGTTTATAGCAAATGCTCCAGGGACTCTCGCCATGACTCGACCCTGAGTCACACTCAAAAGTGGGCGGAGCCACGGGAAGGGGGGGACCTGCCAAGGGGACAGAGAGTGGCTGAGAGCCAGCTTGTGCCCAGCAGTAGGGACATCATTTTGCAAACGTGCAGCCAGAGGGGGCGCCTTCTACTCTCACACAAGGTGCCTTTCCTGCGAGGAGGCCCTGGGTGAAGGCCCTGTTCTGACATTGTGGCTCGTGTGAAAAATTCACCTTCACACGTGTGGCGCCTCTAGGAAGAGAGTGATCCGTGCTGCCTGGCCTTCTCTAGACGGGCCCTGATGCTCCGAGGTCCGAGGCTGAGCTTCCTTATCACAGACTCTCAGGCAGTCCCCCGGCATCTTCATTCAGAGGCTGCGGTGGCCGACTGGTGCGAGGGGCAGCCCGAGGGCGCGGCCCCCGTAGCACAGACTCAGACGGTATATGGAAATGACAGGCATTGGGCCCACAGCTTGGGGATTTTTGTTTTCGCAGGCTTAGCAGAAGATCTGATCCCCCAAGAGGGGAAACGAGTTCACCTGAGAAAGAGCTCAGTTATTTCTTCCCGGCCTGGCAGTTGTTGCTTCTGAGTGTCTGGATGCGGCAAGGAGGAAAGAGCCTGCCGTGGGTGAGCCCAACAAACTCAGGATCTTCCCCAGGCTGGGACATGGTTACACCTCTGAGAGCCCATCCTCAACAAGCTGGCACTCACTCCTCCCAGGCAGGGTCCTCCCACAGGACCCTTGCCATCTCAGGGGCTGGCTGGGCCTTTACCAGCCCAAGACTCGGAACAGCCTTCACAGCCTCTGCCCCAAGCACCAGCGCAGAGGCCAAGGAAACCTTTCAAAGCATCACAGACAGAGACATGATGTGCTAGTGGGCACTTGGCTCCAGCGAACCCCCAGCCCCGGGGCTCTTCCCCTTCCCACCGCTCACAGGTCATGACAGGCCCAAAGGATGGGGCAAGTCCAAAGCCAGCTGTGAAGCCAACTGCTCCACATTCAGCCACAGGGAGGCCAGTGTGCTCAGAGCACATGTCTGTAGACAAAAGGGCCAGACACTCACAAAATAACTTCTTCCTCAGCCTCACCAACAATGAGACTGTCAGTTCCCAGATATGTGAGCAGCACGGTAAACCTTGCTTGGCTTGACTTTGTCCGCAGCCTGATTTCCCTAACATATAAAGCGGGTTTATTCCACTTTGATCCCCTCCTTCCTGCTCTACCTCCCAGGGCTCTGGTAAGGACCAAAGGAAATGCTATAAATGAAAATGCTTTGTAAAGGGCTTTGTAAATTACAGTGTGCTGTTCAGACACTGGTTATGATGATGACGATGATGATTCAATCAGAGTTCCCCATCCCCTGGGTGGCAGTGATTGGTAGGGCCGACATAAACCCAAGCCAGCTAATCAGTCCTTCCCAGGACTTCTCTGCCACAGTTATCGAAGGGGACTGCTGCTTTCTGCTGAGTCTGGGGAGTGCTGAGTCTGGGGCCGCAGACGGCCACCTTGCCTGCCCCACAAGGAGAAGAGAGTTAGAGGTGGAAAGAGGCTCAAAGCCCTCACTACATGTTGGAACCCCTGGACGCAGCTATGCCTGAAACCAGGGCAATGCTGAGATCTACCATTACATGAACCAACTTCCCTTCGGTTTTCCTTAGGCTGGTTTGATTGTGTGTCTGACACTCATGACTAAAGGAATTCCAACTATCTCTTGGGTGCGTTTTAATCATTTATATATTAGTTTTTTCATCATAAAATAAAGTTTTTAAGGGAAAAGTTTTGCTAAATTTGTTTGTTTGGTTTTTTTTTTTTTTTTAAGTTAGTGTACCTATAAGCAGCCCGAAGAAGCAGAAAAAGCACTGAACGGAGAAATCAAGCAATGGAGATTCTCTGCTTTTCCCACAGAAATTGCTGTGTGACTTTGAGTATGTCTCCTAACCTGCCTGAACCTCATAAAGTAAGCAATGGGAGTTAATGATGTCTGAGGTATTTCACAGCACAAAATGTCTTCAATTCCGTAAAAGACAATCCAATTAGTCTAATACAAAGTGTTCTTAAGAAAGACTTTCTAGGGGCACCTGGACGGTGTGGTCGGTTAAGCGTCTGACTCTTGCTTTTGGCTCAGGTCATGACCTCAGGGTCATGGGATCGTGGGAGCAAGCCCCATGTCAGGCTCTGAGCTCAGCGTGGGGTCTGCTTGAGATTCTCTCTCCCTGTCCCTCTGCCCCTCCCGTTCCTGCTCTATCTCTTTAAAATAAATAAACAAATCTTAAAAAAAAAGACTTTCTATATAAACATTAAGGATAAAGACTAACAATTTAAAATTAGCATCAAGTACTTATAATAAAATCTTTTAAACTGACAAGTTGCATATGAGATGTCTTCCCACATGAAATTTAATATGAAAATATTTGCTGCATTTCCAGTTAAATTGGAGAGATTAGAGACAAAAATTGGGAACAACCTGGTTAAAAGAATTGAGGCACATTCATACAATGGAATATTGTGTAACTGTAAAAAAGGGACGAGGAAATCCTTTATATATTGAGAGGGCCGACGCCTGAGGCACACTTTTCAATGGAATGGGCAAAACACAAGGTGGCCGTGCTTTGTCAAAAGATGAGAAAGAGGTCACATGGATGTAATTCTCGGTGTGTGCATGGACTATCTCTTGAAGAATCTCAAGAAACTGGTGCCGCTGATTGCCTCTTTGGAGACTAGGTCTTATTTTTCACTATGCATACAATATATGCTTTTTATCCTTGGAATGTCAAAACATGGGACTATGTTGCTTACTCAAAAATTTTTTTAAATTTTAATTAAAAGAGTAAGGGGGGGGAAAGGGTAAAAAAAAAGGGGGGGGCAAATACTATTACATATGACTTAGGTGATCCTCATGATTAAACTGAAGCCCAACCAGGAATCCCAAGCACCACTGCGCCTGTGTAGAGATGGGAAGATATATCCAGAGGGTCCACATACTTCACCATGGAGACACGTCCAGCTAGTGGCAGACGGTTCCATAATACCCTGCCTTCAAAATCCACACAGACTACCCCACGTGTAGTCAGCCTCCCGCTACAGCCCCTCCTGCCAAGCTCTGGATGGGGTAGAGTGAAACTGGTCCGGGCAAGGACGGAGCCGGGGGTTACCTCCTCACTCATCCGTGGCCCTTCCAAAAAAACAGGAGCGATGATTCCGGAACAAAGAAGGAGGAAGTCCCCGCCTCCAAAATAAACTGTTCATATCAATAATTGCTCATGTTTAATGAAGACACATAGGCGATGTGGAGTCCTGCCATGCGGACTTCTGATCTGGCCACCTGTAAGTCTTTAAAACCAGTGTTTCCCCAACTTCCATGTGCATCATGGGGAATGCGGTCCTCGGACGTGGTCAAATGCAGACTCTGACTTCGCAGGTCTGGGGTGAGGCCCAAGATTCTGCATCTCTGCCAAGCTCCCTGGGGCTGCCCAAGCTGCCGGTCAAGACCGCACTTTTAGTGTAGTTCTAGAACCACTCCGACCAGTGTGGGCTCCACTAGCCACGTGTGCACCTGCAATGTGGCCGGTCTGCAATGAGCTGTGCTAAAAGTGTAAAATACACACTGGAATCAAAAAAACAATACAGGGGCGCCTAGGTGGCACAGCGGTTAAGCGTCTGCCTTCGGCTCAGGGCGTGATCCTGGCGTTGTGGGATCGAGCCCCACATCAGGCTCCTCTGCTATGAGCCTGCTTCTCCCTCTCCCACTCCCCCTGCTTGTGTTCCCTCTCTCGCTGGATGTCTCTCTCTCTCTGTCAAATAAAATCTTTAAAAAAAAAAAAACAATACAAATAAAGAATGTACAATACCTCACTCCTCATTTCCGTATTGATTACATGCTAAGATGATAATATTACTGCTGTGTTTGGTTAAATACAATCTATAATTATAATTAATTTCACCTGTTTTTTTCCTTTGTTTAATGTGGCTGCCAGAAAGTAAAAAATGACACATGTGGCCGGCATTATATTTCTATTAGCTTATACTGCTCAGGAGACTTGGCTGTCCTACAACCTGCGTCTTGGCAAGTTTGAAACAATCTCGGTCGCCACCTGGAAGTGTTTGCAAGAATCTGTAAATTCCGCAGGGGTTAAAATAAACAATCGAAACAGGCTTAACCGCAGAACCGTGAGTGAAAGCATCCCAAGCTATTGTCAATAGACATTTTTGCAAAGAAAACGCAGTCTGAGAAGCAGCGTGGAAAAAGGCAGGCGTGAGGTAACCTGGCCGGGCAGCCAGCCTCAGTCAGGTCTGCGTTGTTTGGTGACAGTGGGAGGGGACACGTCAGCCCTGCCTTTGTTCCACTTAAACAGCACTGTTCCCACCACCTGAAGCACCTCCCAGCCCTAGTAGCACCCCCCGAAACCAGACGCTCCCTTAAAGCTGAAGACTCAGGCTGATCCCTTGGCCCTACTACAACCCAGTCACGGGTCTGAGGGTGGCCACGTCAGAAGTGTTCCAACAGGTCAGTAGTCTAGAAAACTAACCAGTTCCTTCCGCGCGGCCACAAAGCGCTCGGCATCACCCAGAGGCAAATTCTGAAGTCAGACTCTTCCACTGCCATGCCCAAGATGGGTTCTATGTTTTACAGCGCCTCGGGCCCTGTTGGGAAAGGCATTCCTCCTGGGCCTGTTCCCACCCTTGCCTGCTTGCTTTACTCCACAGGGCAGCACGAGGGAGACAAGAGGAAAGGGAAGGCACAAGACACCAGAGGGAAGAGATGCTCAGGTGACTACGTGGACGTGTTTACACAGGAGAACAGGCACAGAGGGCCATCTTTGAGCCCCATGGGCCAGGTTCATTCTCCCACAGAACTCAGCTCTACAGACAAAGGAGCAAAGCAACCTTGTCCTGGGCCAGCCCAGACCCCCCCACCTCTCCCAGCAGCTCCAGCGGGCACTGACCGGGTTTTATTTCCAGCAGCCGAAGCTTTGGATCCTCAGGCGGGTGCAATCGTCTCTTCTTACGCCAGCAGCGGGCAGGGTAGGTGTATAGCTGGCCCGGGGCAAGGCCTGTGGACAGAGACAGCGTAAAGGTTAAAGGCTCCAGGCTAGAAGGGGCCTTGGAAACCTCCCTGTCCAAGCTTCTCACCCACAGTGAGAGGAAACTGAAGTCCAGAAAGGCAACGTGACTTGTCAAGGTTGCAGTATCTAGGTCATCAGACCCCAGGACCCTTGCCCTGTCTGCACCACCGTGCTGTCTCCGTAAGCCCCTAACCATCATGGGTGACTCCATCACCAGGACCAAGATAGTTCTGCACTCCTGGTCTGGAGAGATCAGAGGGACCTTTCCAAATTCAACCTCACTACAGTGTTTCCAAGGCAGTGGACCTCCAGCAATACCCATCAACTGCCCCCTGTACAGGTCCAGGTTAAGCAGGTTCTCTTCAAGGCAAAGCAGCAGCATTCAGTCTGCCTACCTACAGATAGCCTGGATTGGGAAGTATTTCAAGGAAATAGGATCAAGGAGCCAGACCTCCTACCTACTGACTTCCTCCACCCACTGTTAGCTGCTGGCAGCTCAATGAAGCCAATGGAAGCCACGAGAACCTCCAACAGAATATAAGCCTACTCTGGTGACCAGGCCCCTCGGCCTGCAGAGCCAGCATATTTCCACATCCCTGCCCACTTGCCCAGCCTTGCAGAAAGAAATGGGCAAGAGTCCAGTGGCTGGGCTTATATACCAACCATACTGTCTCTCAAGAGTCTCCATTGAGATTTGGCCTTTGACACCAAAGTTCCACACCAGCTTCATCTGTCATAACCACCAGCCTGTGAGGAGCCTTCTTGCTTATTAGACAAAACTCTTATGACTCCTGGGGCACATAGTGTGGCAGCCAGAGGCCTTGAAGGAATGTGGACTTTTCACACTAGACCACAGTCTATTCTGAAAAAAAAAAAAAAAAAGGGCAGGAGGTAGAGGCTAAGTGGAGAGGGAGAGGGGCTTAAGACTGGTTAGGTGATGTGCAGACTGAAAAGACTTGCCTGGTGCACCCCGAAAGAAACGAGTGCAAGCCAAGCGATCCACTCCTGCTAGAGTCAAAAGCCTGGTGAGGACAGAGACTTGGTCTCATGCTCATCAGAAATCTCCAGAACCAGAACTGTGCATGACATCTAGAGGAATCGAACTAAACATTCGCTGAATGAACGAGTAAGCGAATACATTCCCGCTTCACTGTAGTCAGCCACAACTCAGTCTTTTGTAGATACATGGGGCGTGTGACAACCGTTAGACCCATGTGGGAAGGTCACTTCCTAGACCTAGGACCACAGGGATAGAAAATATCAGGACCTTATTTCCATCTGCTGTCTGCCGTTTGGGGACCTTTTGCAGAGACAATCTACAAGTTTCACTATTTATATATCATTTATTCATTTTTCATTTTTACTAGTCATCTCTACCCATTTATTGGTTTGGGTCCAAAGCAGAGGCAACTATTCCAGTACTAAAGGAAGCAAAATTTTTAAATTCTCTTTATGTGCTAAGCCTCATTTTTAATCACATAGTTGCTCCCACAGGTTGCAAGGCTATGAAGAAACTGTAGGTCTCTACCCCTCCCCATTTGGGTTCTTAGAAACCATTAAGGGTCATGGAGCCTAGAGGCTCCAGAAAAATCTCTGATATCATGAGCTAACACCTTTTCATGCCCCAGGATCATCCTAATACTTAATTTTGTTGATAGCTTCATAGCTTCTGCCAGTAGGAGGATCCCAAAGCTCTGAGCTCCCTGTGCTCTGAGGACCAGCCTTGTGGTTGATTTGGAGAAGACCAAATGAATCAAAGTAAGATTGCTCTCCCTTCCATTGAAGGTCTAGTTTTGACCTCTCTTTGAGGGAAGGCATCATTGGGAATAGTCTGATGTTTCTGATAAATGATCAATGATCAAAATAGTTTGATGTTTCACTCCAGGACCATGTCATCTCTGACCCTAGAATTACTGAATGGCTGCATTGATTCTGGTCCCTTGAGCCACCTCTGAGGCTGGTATGTCCCAGGACCCCAACAGAGGCTAAGTACAAGGACTGACCCAGTATTCTACAACCCAGAACAGGTCCCACAAATCCCCACTCATCTTGAGTTAGTGATTCTTAATCCAGACTGATCCCAAAAATCCAGAATGAACCTGGAGAACCTCTCAATAACATCAAAGCTGAAAATTCATGCCAGAACTATCCAATCTGAATATAAATGGGTGGAGGAATTAGGCCAACTATTTTTTAAAGAACCTTATAGATTGTTCCAATGTCTGGCCAAGAACCTCTGGATGTCTAAGCATCATCTAGTTACTGCCTGGATATTCTCTCTGATGTACCAAGGCCAGTTTCATGGCCTTCCCAAAAGCATCTCAAGGTTCCAGTGTTTCCCCCAATGTATTGTCATTAATTTCCTGCTTACTGGACTGTCTCCCCTACTGGTTTTATAAGACCCAGGATAATGGAACTATGTCCACCTCTAGTATCCCTAATACTTGGCACAGTGCCTGATAGGTATATCAAAAAGTACTTATCAAATGAATTCAAACAGAACTGAATCAGATTCAGAAATGCAGGAAGTGAATGTCCTGCTAATCCAGAAAACTCATCCACCCACATCCAAACCATCCAAGAGGGACCCCATAGGTGGCCCCAGGAGTGAGTACAAAACCCACCCCAAGATGGCAGTCTCTGTGCCTTAAGCTCCTTCTTGCCCCACAGACTGCTTCATAGTATTTCCAACCAGGTGAGTCAGAAGGGACTGGTCCAGAAAGCACTCTCAAAAGATCTAAATGACAAGAGGTCAAAATTATCAATACTTGCCCAAAGGCCTATGCCCTCCCTGAGACCATGGTCACTGCACTGTCAGTCAGCAGCATCAAGACAGCCCCAGGCCAGTCAGTTTAGAGCTGCGGACCCACTCACTCTCTTGGTAGCAGGTAGTTTGAATGGCCAGAAGAGGGGACTGTTTTTATACCATTCTTTAACTTTCTCTGATGGATTACAGAAGGCCCGCGGTGCAGAGGAAGAGCACATGAGTCCTCATACCACCACTCCTACAACCTTGGAAGTATCACCACACATTTCTGAGCCTGTCTCCTTTCCCATAAGATAAGAATATTAATAATACCTACCTTCCGGGGGCTGTTGTGGGATTAGCTTATATTCAAGAAGAAGCTCTTTACAACCATGAAGCCTTGTGCAAATGTCAGTTATTAATTATCATGAGTTAGCTGACTTAGATGAGGCTGGACTCGATGGCCATGTGGCATGACAAGGCCCCCACCCCGCATGCCCATGCTGCTCTTCGCTCCTTTAGCCACGAGGGTAGAAACAGGCCTCTCTTTGATGTCGGCCTTGACTCCACCTCATCTCAACAAGCCAATGGCCCCAAGAACTCTCTCGGCGCTCCAGCCCCCCTTCCTTGCCCTCCTCCCTAGGCTGACAAGCACCAGGGTGCCTTTATAGGGCCAACGCATTCAGCCCTGGAGTTCCACTTATAGAGGGACGAGCAGAGCCCCGTGAGAGTTATGTTGTTTATCTCATTAGAACAGGAGGCACATAACTCAAAGGCTGTGTGTGTGGTAGATGGAGGAGGGAGGGAAGGGGGAGGAGGAGGGAGTCACAGCTGCAGCCAGGGAAATTAACCTGAAGGAGTGAGCCTGGGGCTAGGGGGACTACGGAGGAGGGGGGAAAGGAGGCAGGACACAACAGGAGGGACTAGTCTTCCCTGGTAACCAAGGCCACAGCTACCCCTCCATTCACATACCTCACTAAGCAAACTGCTTTTCTGTCACTTTGAGCTGCAACTCCAGCTACACCACTCGTACTCGTGTGCCAGCACAGGCATCTCACACACACACACACACACACACACACACACAGAGGAACTCACACACTTGCTGGGGGGAGCACGGTCTCCATAGAAAAAATCAGCAGGATGGGCTTTGATGCCTGGACGGTCAGCAGACTCCAGACAAGTCGCTTATTACCAGCATTGACCAAATCACCAGGTGGGTCCTAAGTGTCACGATTATCTCTGACAGACACAGCATACGGTATTAAGAATTCAGAAGAGGTGGGATAGACAGAGAAGGAAGGATGATAGGAATAGGAGCAGGGTTTGAAAAGAAGAAAAGAACTGGAGTCATTTCCTCTTCCCCCAGCCAGAGTGGAGCGGTGGCAGTTCAAGCCCACCCTGCCGCATCTCAGAGAGGTGGGCCAGCAGCCGCCACTGAGCACTCCCTGCAATGGAAACCTCACTCCTTCACAGGACAGACTTCCTGTGGTTGGTCAACTCTTATTGTGACAAACAGTTTCACTTCACCCTTATTTTGAATCAAAATATACCTTCCTGTAACTTAGGCCAATTTGTCCCCTCTCAGTCCCCAGGTTGGATAGGTGTCACCTGTATCCCAACCATCCATCCCATCCACCCACTTGGGTTTAAAGGACAGCCAACTGAGAGGCCAAGGAACTAGAGGGGATGGGAGTTACTGGAAAGAGGCAGTGACCACAACTGCCCAGAACTGGGGTAACAGATTCAAGGTCCCAAATTAAGAATCCAAACACTGCTTCCCTTTCATCCTCTCCCCCTTGCCCACCCCCTACTGGACAGGAAAGGGATGGAACAGCAGGCTGCTCTTCAGACCATCACTGCCATTAAAGAGCTCCTCTGCACGTTGCTCCTACCACGTGCCTTCACAATGGGTCACCAACAGCCTCCTTACTTATAAACAGATAATGACACAAGCCAGGGGTTCTTCACCAAGACTGGGCATCAGAACTGCATAAGTAGTTATTGAAAAGGGCAGATGCTTGGACTCCAGCCCCATCCTACTAAACCAGAACATCAGAGATAACCAAGGCAATTGTTGTGTGAAAAACTCCTACATAAGAATTTTACTACATCAACTCACTCATATTTATATTCCCAGAGCCCAGGACATAACAGGTGCTCCATTAATGTTTGTGGTTGAAAACACCAATTTGGACCAACTCTACAGAGCTGGAGGGATGAGCAATAAGTCCGTAGGAAGGGCTTGCGGCGTGGGCAAGATGTATTTCACAAGCACTTACACCCATGATATTTCCTGGTTCTCTGCCCTTCCCTCTTCTCTTGGCTTATTTAAAAGTTGTCCTGACTTTGTGGACCATCTGTTCAGTGAAGCACCTCCACCGCCCCCCACCCCCGAAACATTCCAGGCCACAGTGCCTTTCTTTTCCCTGAAAGCCTGAAGTCCTGGGCACTAGGCACCACACCCCCGCCCTCGGCACAGCCCTCTATCCAGCTCACCAACCATCCCCTCCAACCACCCTTCCCATTCTTCTCCATAAGCTTCTCTCTCTCTGATTCAATTATAATGTTCCATGTATCAAGACTATTGTGGCAAGGTAGGCCTCAAATCCAGTATGCTGCCTGCCCCTTCTGACCCAGGGCTTCTCAAGCCCCTAGCTGGTCCCATCACGCTCAAAACCTGACACAGTAACTACAGCTAACATTTACTGAGCTCTTATTCTGTCCTAGGCTAGCACCTCACACTCACTGTTATCTCACCACGAGAACAACCCTATGAGACATTTAAAGGACAAGGGCGGTGAGGCTAATGATGATTAAGTAACTGGCACAGGGTCATACAACTCAAAGTATAATCTAGTCCACAGCCCACACTCAAAACCTCTCCACCACCCTAGCTCCCCACCAAGGCATCCCATTACTGGTCCACACACAGCATGCTTGAACCCCAGAGTCCTTCCCTTGGGAAAGTAGCTCCCCACACCAAAACTATCAAGAAAATATCCCCCAGCCCTCCCACCCACCCCCATCAAGCCATTTCTTGTGGAATTTTTTTTTCCTTTCCTTCCACATCACCAACTAAAAGTGCTCATGGGGAAACGCATCCTGATAATATAAAAGCATTGTTGAGAGGCACATAAAATGTGTGGGGAATCAGAAAAACAACCACTACATACCTTCTCAATTCATCAGATAAAGGAAGTTTAGAATAATAGCATTATAATGTGAGGAGGGAGCTTAAACATTATCGGGTCTGACTCTTACCTAATACAAGAATCACCTCTCCAAAATCCCTGACAAGAGCCTCCACCCTGGCCTTTGTTTCAATAATTCTAGTCCTTACCCTTTCATGAAGCAGTCTACTGCACTACTGAAATACTGTGTTAGAAATATGCCTACCAATCCGATCCACTACTGGTAAGAATGCAAAGGGGCACAACCCTATGAAGGGAAATTTAGCATGTCTAACAAAACTGCATATGTATTTGCCCTTTGACCCTGCAATTCCACCTCTAGGAATCTATATCACAGATTCATATGCAAAAAATGCAAAAATACAAAAATATGTATTCATTGTATCATTTTTAATACTAGAAAAAGACTGGAAATAATCCAATGTCCATCTATAGGGAACTGGTTGAATAAACAATAGGATATACACACAATGGACGATTATGAAGCTGTTGAGACATGGAGGGAAGTATCACTGTAATGGAGTGAAAAAAGCAAGGTGGAGAATAGTATGTATAACATACTATTATTTATCTAACAAATGGGTATATACACACATATATATGTACATAAATATATATGTCATATGTTCACATAGTTTTTTTAAACCAAAAGCTTAGAAAAAAGTTACTTAGAAAAAGAACAAAAACAAAATAATAATAACAAGGAGAAGAGAAAGTTGTTTATAGAAACAGGAAAGGGACAGAGTAAAACGACAGAGACAGAACAAGACTTTCTCTGACTACACCATGCTTTATTGATATGACTTTAGAACCATGTGAATATTTTATACAGTTAAATTAAAAAAGCAAACATCTGCTTCTGGCTAGATGGGAATATCAAGGATCGTATTTACTCTCCTACATGAAACCAAAAGAGAGAGAAAATACAAAACGAAAGTTCTCAAGACCCTGAACATCAGGAAATGAAGGACACTGATGTCTGAAACACTGGAAATGAATAAGATAAGCCCTATGATTGCCCCAGCTTACTACCTCAAGAGAGCTTCCAGATTGCAGCATGGGGAAGAGGAACACAGGTGGAAACCAACAGACTCTCTGAGTCTGAGTGAAAAGAAAGAGCTGAGAGCCCGGGGAGACCAAGGTGACGAGAATTCAAGAAACAGAATAGTAAACAGAAGAGAGCTGCACAGAGAAAGAACTCTGGAGGTCACAGAGAGTCCCCTTTGAGTATTCAGTTCAGTACTAATCAGTGCATGCTTGTGAGAAAACTACTCAATGCTGAAGAAAGAACCACCCAGTAAGAATAGAAATAAGAGTGCCTGATGTGCAAAGGGACTGCAAATGGTCCGTTTGCAGCAGCATGTTAGAAAGGCCTCATAATTCGTGAAATACTGGGTAGAGTCAGAGAAGGGTCTTACCTCTCTGATAGGGAATATTTAGCCCTAGACTGAGCACTGCTCCAGTATCACCTGAAGATCAAGCTGTTTCCAAGTAACTTGACTGTCCCAAAACAAGACTCCAGAATATTAATAGAATAAATGATATAGACAGCACCTACAAGGTAAAATTCATGATGTTTGGCATCCAATCCAAAATTACAGGGCCTATATAAAGAAGCAGAAACATATGACCTATAATGAGGGAGGAAAGACTCAACTAAAACCAACCCAGAATCGATACTGACAATAAAATTAGCAGCAAGAACATTAAAACAGTTATCATTCATATTCCATATGTTCAAAAGTTAAGTAAAACATGAATTTTTTAAAGACTCAAATATAATTTCTAGAAATGAAAAGTACAATGTGTGAGATAAAAAAAAGACTTGAATGGGATTAATGTTAGATTAGACATTGCAGAAGAAAAAAATTGGTGCACTTGAAAATGCAACAATAGAAACTATCCAAAATGAAACCCATGGAAAAAAGAGAATTTTTCTAGAAGAACAGCATAGTGAGCTGTGGGACAACTTCAAACAGCCTAATATATGTGTAATTGGAGTCCCCAAAGAGGAGAAGGGGAAGAAAAAATATTTGTAGAAATAATGGCTAGAAATTTTCAAAAATTGATGAAAACTACAAGCATGCAAATCCAAGAAGTTCAATAAAACTAAGCACAAGAAACATGAAGAAAACTGTAACAAGGCACATCATAATCAAAATTGCTCAAAAATAGCAATAGTCTATATAGCTCTTTCATATAGACACGTGAATAGTTAGATGCCAACATTTTAAATAATCTGATAAAGTCTTCGCAGCCGCTCAGCCAAAAAACAAAAAAACAAGCAAACAAAAAACCCAATACAAGTGTTAAGGAGAAAATATAAAAAGCAGCCAGAGAAAGGTGTCATATTATACAGAGAGGCTCAAAGATAAGGGTGATTTCTCATTAGAAACACTGCAAAGCAAGAAAACTTAGTGGTTTGACATCATTACAGTATGGAAAGGGGGGGGGGGGACTTGTCAACCTAAATTCTATACTCCATAAAAATATCTCTCAAAAAACAAAAGCAAACTAAAGATATTTCAAGACATACAGAAGTTGGAAAAAATAATCATCGGCAGACCCAAACTACAAGAACTATTAAAGGAAGTCATTCAAGCAGAAGGAAAGTGATACCAGATCTAAATATGGATGTACACAATGAAATGAAAAGCATCAGGAATGGTTTAGTACATAAGTAATTATGTAAGGTGTTTTTTTCTTATTTTTTAAAACTCTTTAAAAGATTATTAACTAAACAAAGATAATGACAGTGTAGTAAAAAGGTTTATATCATATGTAAAACTAAAATATATGGCAACAATTGCACAAAGGCCAGTAGGGAAAAGATAAACATGCACTTGTATTAGTTTCCTGCTGCTGCCATAATTAAGTGCCACAAACTCAGAGGCTTAACATATGAGGCTTAACATATAAATTTGTTGTCTCACAGTTCTGGAGGTCAGAAGTCTAAAATCAGTCTCACTGAGCTAAAACCAAGGTTTCAGCAGGGATTCAGTCCTTTTGGAAACGCTGGATCAGAATCTACTTCCTTGCTTTCTCTGGCTTCTTCTAGAGGCCACCCACATCCTTTGGCTTGTGACCGCTTCCTCAATGGCATCACTTCAACCTCTGCATCTGTTGTCACATCTCCTTCTCTGACTCTGCCCTGCTGCCTCCCCCTTATAAAGACTCTTATGATTACATGGAGGCCATTGGATAATAATAATAATTTCCCCATCTAACGTCCTTAATCACATCCGCAAAGTTTCTTTTGCCACATCAGGTAGCATTTCCATGAGTTCCAGCTGTGGACATCTTTGTGGACAGTATTATTCTGTTTACTGTAATACTATTATAGAGTTTTTATACTATTCATGAAGTAGTAAAGTATCACCTGAAGGCAAACTTTAATTAAAGATGGAGACTACAAACATTAAGCAATCATTAAAATAACAAAACAAGGAGTTATTAAGCCAACAAAGGAAATAAAATAGAATCATAAAAAACTTAATTAATCCCCAAAAAGGAAGAAAATGAGGGAAAAGGGAACAAAGAGATGGATAAATAGAAAACAAATAGCAAAATGATGGCTTTAAACCTAACTATAGCAATAATCACATTAAATGTAAATAGTCTAAATATCCCAATTTTAAAAACACAGATTGTCAGCTTGTATTTATTTTTTTTTTTTCCTAGAGAGAGTGCATGTGTGTGCACACGAGTGGGGGACGAGGGAGAGAGGGGGAGGGAGAGTGAGAATCTTCAGCAGGCTCCATGCCCAGCATGGAACCCAAAATGGGGCTCCACCCCACAACCCTGAGATCATGACCCGAGCCAAAATCAAAAGTTAGACACTTAACTGACTGGGCCACCAAGGCGCCCCTGTCAGATGGCATTTAAAAAGCAAGACATATACAATGGAATATTATGCAGCCATCCAAAAAAACGAAATCTTGCCATTTGCCACAATGTGGATGAAACTAAAGGGTATTATGCTAAGTGAAATAAGTCAATCAGAGAAAGACAATTATCATATGATCTCACTGATATGTGGAATTTGAGAAACAAGGCAGAGGATCATAGGGGAAGAGAAGAAAAAATGAAACAAGACAAAACCAGAGAGGGAGATAAACCATAAGAGACTCTTAATCTCAGGAAACAAACTGAGGGTTGCTGGAGTGGAGGGGGGTGGGAAGGATGGGGTGGCTGGGTGATGAACACTGGGGACCATATGTGCTGTGGTGAGCGCTGTGTATTGTGTAAGACTGGTGAATCACAGACCTGTACCTCTGAAACGAATAAAAGGTTATATGTTAATAATGAAAAAAAGCAAGACACAGCAATATATGCCTACAAAAAAATATATACTTATAAAGATCCAAATATACTAAAAGTAAAGGAATGGAAAAATATACACCATGCTAACATTAATCAAAAGAAAGCTGGAATGGCTATATTAATATCATGGGAAGCAGATTTCATAGTAAAGAATATTAGTAGAGATAAAAAAGGTCCTCACATAATGATAATGGACCAATTTATCAAGAGGACATAACAACCCTAAATATGTATTCCCTTAATAACAGAGCTTCAAAACATATGAAGCAAAAACTGATAAAATTGTAAGGATAAATAGACAAACTCACAACTATAGTCAGAAATTTCAATACTCTCTCTCAATACTTCATAGAACAAATCAACAGAAAAATCAGTAAGGATGTAGAATTGAGCAATACTATCAACCAACTTGACTCAATTAATATTTATAGAACATTCCAACCACCAACAAGAAAATACACACTCTTTTCCAGACCAAAGAGAAAATTTATCCAAGATAAGCCATATTCTGAACCATAAAACAAGTCTCAGTAAATTTTAAAGGATTCAAGTCATACAAAGTATTCTCTGACCATATGGAATGAAATTAGGAATAAGTAAGAGGCATATATTTGGAAAATCCCCCAAAGGTCTGGAAACCTAAATAACACACTTCTAAATAATCCATAGGTAAAAGAACTTGAAAGGCGAAATAGGAAACATTTTTAATTGAATGACAATGAAAATACAGTATCGACATTTGTGAAATGAGGCTAAAGCAGTATTTATATTTGGGAATAAACTATGTTAGAAAACACCTATAGTAGAAAAGAAGAATAGTCTCAAATCAATGACCTCAGTTTCTACCTGAAGAAATAACAGAAGAAATAGAAGAGTAATTTAAATTCAACGTAAGTAGAAGAAAGGAAAAAATAAATATCAGAGTAGAAATCATGAAATAGAAAACAGAAAAAAAAGGAAAAATCTATTATATCAAAAACTATTTCTTTGAAAAGATCAATAAAATTGATAAACCTCCAGTTAGACTGATTAGGTGAAAAAGAAAATTCAAATTACCAACATAAGGAATAAGAGAGAATCACAAGTTTCAACAGATATTAAAAGAATAATACACTAATGGTATGAACAGCGTTGCACAACCAATTTTGACAACTTAGATGAAATGGACAAATTCCTTGAAGTCACAAACTACCAAAACTCACTCGATATAAAATGAAAAACCTAAATATCTATTAAAGAAATTAAATTTGTAGTTTTAAAAACATTCCTACAAAGAAATTGCCAGGCCCAGATGAATTCACTGGAAAATGCTACAAAACAAAACATTTTAAGGAAAAAATACAAATTCTACATAAACTCTCCCAGAAAACTGAAAAGGAAGAAATATTTCCCAACTCATTAAATGAGGCAAACATCATCCTGATACCCAAGCCAGACACAGACATAAGTAAAGAAAACTATGGAGAAATACCTCTCATAAACATAGATGCAAACCTCTAATAAAACTTCAGCAAAGTGAATCTGATGATATATCAAACAGATAATACATCATGACAAAGCGGGGTTTATCCTAGGAATGCAATGTTCGCTTAACATTCCAATGTCAATCAAAGTAACTCATCATATTAACAAACCACAAAAGAAAAATCACATGATCATCCAGACTCAGAAAAATCAGCTAATAAAATCCAACATCAGTTCCTGATTTAAAATTCTCAATATCCTCAGTAAGGGTAAGTATGAGTATATCCTCAGTCTAATAAAAAAGCAACTACAAAATGCCCACTGCTAGCATCATATTTAATAATGAAAAAATGAATGTTTTTCCCTTAAGATCAGGAACAACATAAGGATGTCCACTCTAAACACTTTTTCTTAATATTATACTAGACATTCTAGCCAGCGCAACTGACAAGTAAAATAAATAAAAGTCATCCATATTCAAAAGAAAAGTTTTCTTTTTTACTACCAACAATCAACTGTGTAGAAAATGCTGTGGAATCTGCAGAAAGATGTTAGAATAAATGAGGATAGCAGGTTGCAGGATACAGAATGAATATACAAAATCCACTGTATTTCTGTAAACTAACAAAGAATAATCAGAAATTGAAATTTTTTAAAATCCATTTTACAATAGTAACAAAAATATTAAGTACTTAGAAATAAATCTGACAACATGTGAAATATCTGTACACAAAAAACTAAACACCATCAATGGGAAAAATTAAAGAAGACAACAAATGGAGAGCCATGTTATATTCAGGGATTAGAAGACTCAGTATTGAAAATTGTTCATTTTCTCCAAAACTAATCTATAGATTCCACATAATCCCTATCAAAATCCCAGCAGAGTTTTTGTAAAAATGGACAAACTGACTGTAAAACTCATGTAGCAATGCAAAGGACTAGAATAGCCAAAATAACTTAGAAAAAGAAAAACAAATTTAGAGGACTAACACTACCTGATTTCAAAAAGCATTACAAAAATATAATAATCAAGACAGTATGATATTAGTGTGAGGAAAGACAAATAGACCGATGAAACAAAACTGAATGTCCAGAAATAGACCCACATACATATGAACATTTAATTTTTGACAAAGGCACAAAGGCAATTCAGTGGAGAAAGGCTAGTCTTTTCAACAAATCATGATGGAACAATTAGATATCTATCTGCAAAAAGATAAACTTTAATCTGTACCTCAAATTATTTTTTTTTTAAAGATTTTATTTATTTATTTAACACAGATAGAGACAGCCAGTGAGAGAGGGAACACAAGCAGGGGGAGTGGGAGAGGAAGAAGCAGGCTCATAGCGGAGGAGCCTGATGTGGGGCTCGATCCCATAACGCCGGGACCACGCCCTGAGCCGAAGGCAGACGCTCAACCGCTGTGCCACCCAGGTGCCCCTCAAATTATATTTTAAAATTCAAAATGGATCATAGACCTAAGTATAAAACCCACAATTATAAAACTTCTAGGAAAAAAAAAAAACAAATATTGCTTAACCTTGGATTAAGCAACAATTTCTTACATACAACAACAAAATCTCAATTCATAAAATAACAAATTGATAAACTTCTACTTAATCCAAATTTAAAATATCTGCTCTTTGAAAGACACTGTTAAGATAATGAAAATATAACCCATAGACTGGGAAAAATATTTGCAAAGCATATATCAGATAAAAGTCTTGAATCCAGAATATAGAAAGGACTATCAAATTTTAATAATAAGAAAACTAATGATCCCCCCCCAGAGATCTAATACAGAGAACAGAGAACATAGACAACAATATTATATTATATCACCAAACTTGCTAAGAGATTAGAACTCAAGTATTCCAACCACTAAAAAAAGGATCATTATGTAATGTGATAGAGTCGATAATTATCAGTACAATGGCAATCATATTATAATATATAAATATATAAATTTAACATGGTGTATACCTTAAATTGACACAATGTCTTGTGTCAAATAAGTTTCAATTTTTTAAAAAATCCAATTTTTAAATGGATTAAAGATTTGCATACTTTACCAAAGAATATATAGAGTCTTACAACATCATGGCCAAAATGTCCAGGATTCAATCAAAATCACTCATGTGAAGAACCAGGAAAATCTCAACTTGAATGAGATAAAAGATAACATATCAACGCCGATATTAGAATTATCTGACAATATTCTGATAGAATTACTAGAAATATCAATCCTGAATCCTAATTATCTTAATTAAAATTTCAAAGGAGGCATCATAAACACGTTACAACAAATAATCATGAACGTTTGAAACAAATGAAAACAAAGTCTAAGCAAAGAAATGGAAGATATAAAAAAGAACAAAATGGAAATTGTAAAACTGAAAAACACATTAAAACAACAATAACAAATGTAGAGAATAGAAGAAAGAAGCAGTGAACTTGAAGAGAGAAAAATAAAAATAACCCTGAGCAACAGAGAGAAAACAGACTAAAAACAAAAACAAACAAACAAACAAAAAGAAACAGAGCCTGGGGGATTCGTGAGGTATAACAAAAAAAATCTAAAAATTTTGTTAGTAGAATCCCAGAAGGGTGAGGGAAAAAGAGTGGGACTAAACATATAGTCAAAAAAACAATAGCTGAAATTTTCCTAAATTTGGCAAAAGATATAAACCTACAGATTCCAGAAGCTCAGTGAATTCCAAAAAGGGTAAACTCAAACAAATCCACACCAAAACATATCAAAATCAAATTTTTGAGAACTAAAGACAAAGTCTTGAAAGCAGTGACAGAGAAATGACACCTCACTTATAAAGGAAAAGAATTTGAATAACAGCAAATGTCTCATCACAAACCTTATCACATGCCAAAAGGAAATGCAAAACATGTTTCAAATGCTAAAATAAAAGGACTAGCAACCCTGAATTTTATATCCAGCAAAAATATCCTTCAGGAATGAAGGAAAAAATCAAGACATTCTCAGAAGAAAGAAAAGGTAAGATAAGTTGTTACCAGAAGATTTACTTTAAAATAACAGCTAAAGAAAGTACTTAATCAGAAAGGAATTATGCAAGAAGGCATTTTGGAACATCAGGAAGGAAGAAGGAACAATGAAAGAGTAAAAATATGAGTAAATACAATAGACACTTTCTTACATTTTCTAAGTTAACAGTTTGATAATGGAAGCAAAAATTTCAATACTGTCTGATGTTTTCAGTGTGTGTAGAGGAAATGTTTAAGACACTGTAAAGGTATTGAAAGTATGAGAGGGGCAGGTGAGTATCATTATAAAGGGGTAGTATAAGGGAGATCTTTGCAGTGATGGAATAGTTCTGTATCTTGATTATAGACGCGGTTCCACATACTTACATGTGTGATAAAATGGCATTGAACTATGCACACACATTTTATCAATGTCAATTTTCTGGTTTCCAGATTGTGCTACGATTACATAAGATGTATCCATTGGGGGAAATTGGGTGGAGGATATGGGGGATCTCTCTCTACCATATTTGCAACTTCCTGTGGATCTACAACTATTTCAAAATTAAAAAAAAATTTAAAAAGACAAAGAAATTATATGAAATTCAAGAAAAAAAAAGAATACCTAAGAAGTGAACGCAAAATGAAACAAATCCACCCGTGTATTCAGTTAGTGGAACAACCACTCGGAGGAACTCTTTCAAGTGACCTTAAAACACAGTAATTGGACTCTACATCCTTCATGGGCAGTACCCTAAGGACAAAAAGAAGGAGGAGGAGGAAGAGGAGGAGGAGAGAAGAAGGAGAAGGAGAAGAAATCACGTTCAGTAATTTTATTGTTGGAAGTCTCATTTTCTTCTGATACTCTGATGTGTATGTTGTGGCATAAAGCAAATAAGTAATTATGTCAGCATCGTTAAGAGCCAGGAATTTTTTGGTGTGGGAGAAAGGAGACAGACAATTAGGACAGTTAAATAAAAACTGTGTAAAACTGAATTGAATGGTAAATATAAGTGTAATTTCATAATGTATTTTCTCTTTTCAGAAAAGAAATCATATTTCTTAGATCTGCTCTCTAAGAAGTCCTAGAAACAGCAACCAACCCAGGAACAATGAGTACCACCAGATTATGGTCTTTAAATAACATTTCTTACAAAAAGGCAACAGGATTTCTTAGAGAAATAGCTGACTCCAGTCTGGGCAAGGTGTACAAGATGAGCCTAAAACATGTGTCTTAACATTATGATAGCAAGGTAGTTATCAGAATCTACTGGGGTTCTTTCAAAACACCAACACCAGCCCAAACCCCCTCTAGCCAAAGATGGGACAATAGAAGCATCAATAAGAGTAATAGTTACAATGGGTTAAAATGTATCCAGTGTGTTTAAATCTGTGAATCCATGGTGGTATGCAACAAAATAATAACTTTACTGATCATCTTTGGTACATACTAGGGAACCAACTCATTATTCTGAAAACTGATAAATACATTATTTACAATAGCCAAATTATAGAAGGAGCCCAAATGCCCATTGATAGATGAATGGATACAGAAGAAGTGGTATATATACACAATGGAATATTATTCAGCCATAAAAAGAATGAAATCTTGCCATTTGTAACAACACAGATGGAGCTAGAGAGTACAATACTAAATTAAAATAAGTCAGAGAAAGACAAAGGATGATCTCACTCCTGTGTGGAATTTAAGAAACAAAACAAATAAGCAAAGAAAAAAAGAGAGAGAGAGAAAAAGACAAACCAAGAAACAGACTCTTCACTACAGAGAACAAACTGATGGTTAGCAGAGGGGAAGGGAGGGGGGTGGTGAAATAGGGGATGGGGATTAAAAAGTACGTTTATTATGATGAAAAATAAAATAAAATAAACTGGCAAATAAAGGGGCAAAATTATTTATCCCACCTCCTAGGGGAACTATCCTCACAATAATCAAAATTTTAAAGAGGAGATGTTTCTCTTTATAGAAGTTCTAGAGCTCATGAATGAAAAAATAGTGACAGACCTTGAATTGAATGCCACCTTTTTGCAGCCCTTAATTGAATAAAGGATCTAGGCAACTCTCATGGAAGCTGCTAACATCAGTAAAAGAGAGATAGCCGGGCAACATGAGCCTCGTGATGGAAGTACACTGCCACTTAGGAGTTGTTCTTGCCCCCAAAAAAACTGAACTTGAATTTGCTCAAGTCTCTAGTTCTAACTATCAATTCATAGGGATGCTATCAGAAAATCCAGACTCTGGGAAACCCTACAGTGCAAACAACCCAGTTTCTTCCACAAATAAAACGCAATGGGGAGAGATACAGATACAGACACACACACACACACACACACACACACACACACACACACACGACCCAAGACCTACAGATTTAGGGGCGCCTGGGTGGCACAGCGGTTAAGCGTCTGCCTTCGGCTCAGGGCGTGATCCCGGCGATCTGGGATCGAGCCCCACATCAGGCTCTTCTGCTATGAGCCTGCTTCTTCCTCTCCCACTCCCCCTGCTTGTGTTCCCTCTCTCGCTGGCTGTCTCTATCTCTGTCGAATAAATAAATAAAATCTTTAAAAAAAAAAAAAAAGACCTACAGATTTAAAATGATTTAAGAAACACATCAGCCAGGGGCGCCTGGGTGGCTCAGCCATTAAGCGTCTGCCTTCGGCTAGGGTCAGGATCCCAGGATGCTGGGATCGAGCCCCGCATCGGGCTCCCTGCTCGGCAGGAAGCCTCTTCTCCCTCTCCCACTCCCCTTGCTTGTGGTCCGTCTCTCGCTGTCTCTCTCTATTAAATAAATAAAATCTAAGAAAAAGAACCCACATCAGCCAATTATAATGTAGGGATCCTATTTGGATTCTGATTTCAACTACAGGGGGAAACAAATGTCGAACAAATATTTGGTTCTATTAATGTCTTAACTTGGAGCTTTGATAGCTGTTGTGGATGTGTGTGTCCTTACCATTTAGAGATACATACTGAAAAATTTACAGATGAAATAATATGTTGCCTTCGATTTACCTCAAAATAACCAAGGGTTAAGGAGGGAAGTGGGAGGTGAGTATAAATGAAACAAGACTGGCCATGAGTTGATCATTGTTGACACTGGCTGATTAATACATGGACACTCATTTTACTATTCTCCCCACTTTTGTATGGGTTTGAAATTTTTCATAATAAAAATTTTTTTTAAAAATACCCATATGGAGTCAGAAAACTGCATTTTTTTTTTTTTGGTTGCCTCCCTAATCTTCACCCTTTGGTCTTTCTTTATTCTGTTCTCTGGCGCCTAGAAGGCTAATGTCATAGTAATAATAATAGTAATAGCAACAATAGTAGCCAGCATTTGGGAGCACATGCTTACTATGAGCTAACTCATAAGCCTTTTATGACTATTTCCATTTAATCCTGACAAAGTCCTACAGTAAATACTACTATTATTCCCATTTTACAAATGAGAAACCTGAGGGGAGAGGTTCGATGAAGAAGCCGAGCCTCAAACCCATATCTGACTGCAGATTTCCAGTTTATAATCCCTAAGCTACAAAATGGCAAAGGACGAACATGGCTGTCGCGTCCTCCCTTTTTTGGGCTAAATCCTGAGTTCTCTCACTCTGCCGCCCCCCTCCCCCCAAGGTGGCTTCATTGCCCCACACCATCCTTGGAACATGTGCCAAGAGCTAGAAAAGGGGTTGGGTTTCTTGAGAGCATCCCAGGCCTGCTGCACAGCCTGCCCTTCCCCAGCCGCGCTGCCGAGATGCCCGGATGATGTCTGGTCCTCCTGCATCCAGCCTGGAAGCCAGACATGCGCATGTGCGGGGGGCGCGGGCATGGCTCACCTGGGCCGCGGTGCCTCTTCTCCATCCAGATGTAGCAGTTGTTTTGGGCCACCCCGGTCTGCGAGTCCAGGAAGGGGAGGCGCACGCTGCGCTCTGCGCAGAGCCGCGAGTTGTAGCTGCGGCAGTGCTCAATGGCTTCCTTGTAGAACTGGTCCCCGAGCCTGCCCGGGAGAGGGAGAGAGGAGGAATGAGGCCACGGGGAAATGGAAACACAGCCAGAGGGAAACTGATGTTACCCACCTCCCTCCCTGGGAATATTATGGAGTTATGAAGACCCAGGCAACAAGGACCAAGAGCCTTGCCAAGGGGCAGAATCCAACTTGGTGTCAGGTCTCAACCAGGTTCTATTTCCCAGAGACTTTAGAATTCCCTTTAACAGAGAGCCTAGGGGGGCACCTGGGTGGCTCAGTCGTTAAGCGTCTGCCTTCGGCTCAGGGCGTGATCCCAGAGTCCTGGGATCGAGCCCCACATCAGGCTCCTCTACTGGGAGCCTGCTTCTTCCTCTCCCACTCCCCCTGCTTGTGTTCCCTCTCTCGCTGGCTGTCTCTTTAAAAAAAAAAAAAAAAAAACAGAGACCCTAGGGCCCCTACATAAACCACCAGTAAAAATGACAAGTCCCTGTTCTGGGAAGCATGAGGTCCCGCACCAGAACAGAGGTGGTTCTGGAACAATCTTCCATGGGTTCTCCCAGGAACTCAGCCTTCTAGAGCCCCCTCGTTAACATCCTCTGTTAGCCACACTTTGTTCTCAGTAATTGCCAGGAAAGGCACTCTAGAATGAACCCAAAACACCAGTATAGATGCACAGCTTTCCATTACGATAGAAGAGAAGCACCCCATATAAACACAGACTAGGACAGAGGAAATAGCCCATAAAACTGGAGCTATCATGGTGAAAGGAGGTGAAGAGGGGCATGCACCAATCTTTTAAAACCACACAAAGAAAAATAACTTTCTAACTGTATACAAAGGAAGCATTTGTAATAGTAGTTGAATTTTGAATTCAAGATAATGTAATCCCTGGCGTCTAAAACACAATAGAAAGACCTTTCTGGTTTGTTGGAGGGGTTTGTCTAATGAAGCACAGTAAATTCTATGTTCCTGAATCTTTGGTATCCTTGGACATGTGGTGATGCTACTAATTTTAAGCTGTTATCCTTTTCAAAGACCAAAAATGTAACATTGGTAAAACTGATCAAATGTAAAGAAAAAAAAAATCAGTGCGATCAAATACATAACAAATAAAAGACAGGCACATGTTGAAGTTTAATAAATGTCTCAAGGAAATACAAATGTGATAACATAACCTCTGCCAGGTAGACTTGCACTTCTCTGTGGGGAGGTGGGGGAAAGGCAGGAAGGGGAGGAGCCACAGGGATTGCTGGGCCAGAAGGGAGAATCAAGTAGCTCATTTTGAAGCAACATTATGAATGTCCCCTTGTTTTGGTTCTGTGTAGATTTGAAGAAGCCAAAATCAGGGTGAGAACGTCTCTAAGTTAAAAATAATATATTTCTTAACCAAAATATCTAGAGGACTAAAGAAAGCAAAATTTTAGAGGGATTTTTCTATACTCTTAAAAAAAAAAAAAATCAGTGGGTCAGGGTCTACCAAAGAGTTTAAAGCAAATTTCTTATTCTGGGAGGATACAACCATTGAAGCTTCTGAGGCATTTTTGGAAATTACTTATTGACATACCTCCTAAAAAAAAAAAAAAAAAAAAAAAAAAAAACCTTGCTCCTTTTCCCCCTCGGAACATCTTCAGCCTCACAAGGAAGGCATAACGTGCTCAGAAAGCGTCCTAGCAGTTGCAAAACCAAACTGTAATCAAATTATAATAGCCACACAGCTGGAAATGAATTGGGGGGATGGAAGCCCATTAAAATGCTATAAAACGGAACATGAGCTGATGTAATCAAAGATGGTAACAAGGATCATGAGATTGATCAAAAATAAAGAACCATTTCCTACAAAGCGCTCACATCTGTGTCCCACCAGCTTCAATGCCTCCACTGCTAAGGCGACATAGCTCAGCGCACAGAACGTTCCCAGACAGCTCGGCCCAGCCAAGATGACACACAGCCCCATCCAGGCTGTCCTGGGTGCTCCAGCTCCTTCATGAAACAGCGACCAGCCACGCCACATTGATGGGAACTGACAAGAACACATAACAGAGAGGTGTCCGATGTGAGAAACAGTCATCTGGTTTCCCACGATCTTTTGGCAGATGGCCAAAATAGACGTGAACTCTTCCAACCCCAGAAATTCTGCTGAAAGAGAGTCCATAGACCAAGCCAACGGCACACGGGAACTCATGGACTGGAGAGACGGTTTCCATTTTTGAAACAAACTCTGGACGCCGGGATAATAGAAAACGACGGCAGGATCTCACATTAGACTTTCCCTGATATGCTCCTAACTTGCTTCCAACAGTCCCAAAGAGAGGAACAAGAAAGGGAAGTTGCTGAAAATAAAAAGTGAGTTTGGCCAAGTCCATGCCCCACACCGAATGGAACAAGAAAGTCAAACAAAGTGGTGCGCTGGGCGAAAATTAATTTCATCTTAAATACTTTCCACTTTCCATAACATGCGATGTTATTAGTAACAGGCGTGCTGGGGGGGACATGTGTATTTTTAAATGCAATCTTTGTGTGAACGATACCTCTCTTACGTAAACAGAGAAACCCTTCTTCGGACCGGAATGACCGTATTAAAGATTGAACCTGCAAAAATGTGACGTCCAACACCCTCTCTGCCCGTCTCCAGGGAAGTCACTTTTAAACAGACTAGGCGTTGACAGCGACTCGGAAACAAAAGTTTAAAGCCTTTTTCAAGATACGGGAGGAGAAAAGAGACTTCAGCCTTTTTGATAAATTCAAGCAGCACCTCTCCAAAAGTTAATTAGCCAAAATCTTCACAGGGCTTGTTCTGCTCTCTAGAAGAAAATCAATGGCCAGGTCTCCCTAACCCGTGGAAAGCAATTTAAACAGGAGAGAGGACAAATGTCCTTTTCAATATGGGATTTCTTAAAAAAAAAAAAAAAAAAAAAATCCCACAATGATAGGATCCCAGGGGTGACATTTGCATTCAAGTTGCAAGGGGTGAGGGTGGGGGAGGCTGGCAGTGAATGACTCATTTCGTGGAGCAGTGACCAGCATGCCCCAGGCTGGGTCAGACACAGCCCAGCCTCAGCCATCACCTGTCTGCATCAAACCAAGGGGGCTGGATGACCACGGGGTGATAGATGTCTTGGGCTGGAAGAAGCTGGCACAAGGCAGAGTAGAATGACGTTCTCATCAACAGCCCAGTTCAGGCTACCCAAGGCTGCAATCAGGAACAGGAAAGGCACAGGGGAACAAACTACAGGGCTCTCTGCCAGAGCAGGGCCCCCCCACAACCTGCAGCTTGGAGCAGCGCTGGCTGCCCTGTTCTGGGGGCACCGTGAGGGGTGAGATCCCTCAGCGATCAAATCAGAAGTAAGGGAGCCATAGTTCTTAGAGTTTTCCAGTGACCCTCCTTGAGCTCATCTGCGGAAAAATGGATTCCAGGGAACCAAAAAGAATTTGGAGGGGTGCAAATAAGACTTCTCCAGGGCCGCCTGGGTGGCACAGCGGTTAGACGTCTGCCTTCGGCTCAGGGCGTGATCCCGGCGTTGTGGGATCGAGCCCCACATCAGGCTCCTCTGCTATGAGCCTGCTTCTTCCTCTCCCACTCCCCCTGCTTGTGTTCCCTCTCTTGCTGGCTGTCTCTATCTCTGTCAAATGAATAAATAAATAAAACCTTTAAAAAAAAAAAAAAGACTTCTCCAAAATGATTGCCAACTAGGCTCCAAATGTGCTTTTCAGAGCCCATCACAGCCTCTCCAAGACCCTCTGCTCCTCTTCTTCCTCATGCTTCCACCTCTCTCAACACCTTGCCTGTTCTCTTCGATTCCATATCCACTGTCCTGAGCTGACTCTCAGGTCCAACCCTCCAACCCAGACACCTGGGGCTGCTCCCTCTTCACTGTCCCTCTGGTCCTGTGTTCTGACCCAAGAACAGGTGTCCTGCCATACCCCAACCACGTGTCCAAAAGCAAATTCCTCATCTGCCAGAAGCCTGCTTCCTCCCCAGAGTCTCCATTCTTCTGGGGTTTGAGGGGGGGGGGGAGGGAAGACCTGAGAGAACATTGCTCTGGTATCTCCCCAGCAAGGCGTCCTTGACCCTCCCCTTTCCTTCATCCCATCTGGCATTGGATTCTTTCATTTCTCAGGAAGTTGCCTCTTCTTTCCATTCTCGCTGCATGGCCACCAGTCCCCTTTGACTGTAAAAACAGGACCTTGTCCCATCATTGCTATTTGTGCACATAAACAGAGATAAGCGGAGATAACAAGAAGCCCTAGCCTGTGGCAGGATCTCTGGCCCCTCCTTCCCCGCCATGGGCTCCTCCTCTTCTCTGTGGGCACCTGGATTTCCTGCTGTCTCACCCAGCTGCCCACACTTCCACCACCGCCCACAAACACACATTAAGAATCATCACACCAATATGCTAACTTCCTCCTGTTTGCATTTAAATATATTTAACTCTAACTGCGCTGTGGAAAGCCATCTCCCATTGATGTAGCATTTTATAGTAACTAGCAAGCAGGGGGCAATATTTGGCAAGGTGGAAGAACCTTCCCGTTTTCCTCACAGTGACATTGTTCCTAGAGCTGCTCTTCAAAGAAAGCCAGGGGGAGTACTGGCTGTGGACTGAATTGTTTCGCCTGAAATTCACGCACTGAAGCCCTAACCCCCCTAATGTTCTAGAATTTGGAGATGGGGTCTTTGGGAGGTAATTAGTTCATGAGGATGGAGCCCTCATGATGGGATTGGTGCCCGTATAAGAAGAGACAGGAGAATGACCTCTCCCTCTCTCTCTCTCTCTCTCCCCCCCTCTGTCTCTCGCTCTCTCTCTCTCTCTGTCATGTGAGATCATAGCAAGAAGGCAGCCATCTACAAGCCAAGAAGTTTCTCACCAGAACAAGACCATGCTGGCACCCTAATCTCGGACTTCCCAGCCTCCAGACCTGGAGGAAATAAATATCTGTTGTTTAAGCTGCTCAGTCTCTGGTATTCTGCCATAGCAGCCAAGCTAAGGCAGTGTTTCTGATATTTAAAAGAGGGAAGGCCTATAGAGGATGGTGGAGCAAGATTCCAGTCCCCTTCTTCCCTCGTTCTGTCCCCTTCCCACAAAGATGGCACTAGTAATACTATTCATAATGTCAATTTCAATTCCATGCCATGCTTAATGTTTATCTTCTTTACAAGACTCTAAACCCTATGAGGGCAGAGACCACATCTGCAGGGCCACTGTACACAGCCACCAGGCTTTGCGCTAAACAGCTGCCCAGGGGCACCAGTAACGCAGTACGCCTGGCCTTTTTCCTGACTTATCCGCAGCCTCCAGTACAGAGCCCAGCACAGCTGCATTCAACAACAGCTCATACCTACCGTAGGTGCTTCCATTTGGACAGTCTTCAGTTGGCCGCACATATAGGTTGGTGATTTAGATTGCATGGATGTCTAGGCCCAACTTGCAAAAAAAAAAAAAAAAAAAAAAAAAAAAAATCGAGAGAACGAGAGAATGCCTGCAAACACTCCCGTTCAGTCCTCCACACCCAGCTCCCGGGTTACTGCAGCAGGGCCGTGACTATAATCACTATAGCTCTTCTACCCATCCTGACAAAAAGAAATCTCCCTGGAGCCCAGTTTTTAGTCTTTCACTCCCAGGATGGAAGCCAAGATGGCTCCCACTGGTGCCCAATTTCCTCTGGAGGCTGACAGGGCCCTTGGAGAGCCGAGGGATTGGGGTGGAACAGAAAGAAGAGACTTGGATCAGCAGATCTCAGTCCAGCTCCAAG
This sequence comes from Ursus arctos, assembly GCF_023065955.2. Classification (NCBI taxonomy): domain Eukaryota; kingdom Metazoa; phylum Chordata; class Mammalia; order Carnivora; family Ursidae; genus Ursus; species Ursus arctos. The sequence goes on along the minus strand of NW_026622930.1, from coordinate 27,987,408 downwards.
GCTGACTGGCTACACAACCCCGGGGCCGCTTACTTTCCCTCCCCAAGCCTCAGCTCGACGTTCCGCAACCGCTACTTCAGGTCTGTGAGAGAATTAAATGACAAGGAACCTCTGGCACACAGAGGGAAATGCCTTTTCATCAACAGTGGTTCCTTTCTCCTGCCCCCAAAGAGCAGCGTTTTCTGCCACTTTGCGGCACGCCACCTGCTTCAGCTGGCCGATGCCCTCTGCACGAGACACACACACACCACACTCACTGACGCAGTGTCTTTGAGGCTGGTGGACGCCAACCCAAACCTCTGTCCCAAGACCTTAGGCAGCAGGGAGAGTTGGAGAGCTGTTGCATGACGATCCCGAGTCCAAAGCCTGCCCAATACAGAAACAGCACCTGGCTTGCTCGCCGCTCTAGCCCCAAGCCCAGCACAGAGCTTGCCATGTTGGGCTGAATGATGAATGAATGACTGAAGGAATGAATGACTCTTCATCTGACCCTGCTGTATATATGAATCAGACAGCCCTACCCCTGGCCCCCAACAATATACTTTACTTAGGTTCTTCCTCCCACCTGAAATTCTTGCCTCTTGCCCCAGGACTGGCTAATCTTAATCTGTTCAAGGGCTGGCTGAAGGCCTGCCCCTTCCAGGACACCTCCCCAGTGATCCGGCCAATAGTGTTTGCTCTCTGCCCTCTTGGAGCTCCCCAATTATCTCAGTTGTGTTTGGCCAGTCTCTACCATCCTCCTTATCTCTCCCCACCCAACCAGAATATAGGAATCTTGAAGACAGGAGTTCTATATTTCCATGTTACCCAACCAAGCCCAGGGCTGGGACTATAGGAGCATGTGATAAATACTGATTACTTGGTTGAAATGTCAGGCCTTCCTAATGGAAGCTTCCCAGCTGAGAGAAGCTTGGGACACTCTTTCTCTATATGCAGATGAAGTGAGCCTGAAATTATCTGGCTTCTCCAGAGCACAAGCTTGGCCAACTGAAAACAGATATCCTGCAAGCTCACATCTCAAGGAAGTTTCCCTATCATCTTTAAAAAAAAAAAATCCCTTCAGATCCCTCCTACATTGTTGGTGGGAATGCAAGTTGGTACAGCCACTCTGGAAAACAGTGGGGAGGTCCCTTAAAAAGTTAAAAATTGAGCTACCCTATGATCCAGCAATTGCACTACTGGGTATTTACCCCAAAGATACAGACGTAGTGAAGAGAAGGGCCATATGCACCCCAATGTTCATAGCAGCATTGTCCACAATAGCTAAATCGTGGAAGGAGCCAAGATGCCCTTCAACAGATGACTGGATTAAGAAGATGTGGTCCATATATACAATGGAATATTACTCAGCCATCAAAAAGAACGATTTCTCAACATTTGCTGCAACATGGACAGCACTGGAGGAGATAATGCTAAGTGAAATAAGTCAAGCAGAGAAAGACAATTATCATACGGTTTCTCTCATCTATGGAACATAAGAACTAGGAAGATCAGTAGGAGAAAAAAGGGATAAAGAAAGGGGGGGTAATCAGAAGGGGGAATGAAGCATGAGAGACTATGGACTCTGAGAAACAAACTGAGGGCCTCAGAGGGGAGGGGGGTGGGGGAATGGGATAGACTGGTGATGGGTAGTAAGGAGGGCACGTATTGCACGGCGCACTGGGTGTTATACGCAACTAATGAATCATCGAACTTTACATCAAAAACCGGGGATGTACTGTATGGTGACTAACATAATATAATAAAAAATATTATTATAATAAAAAAATCCCTTCAGCTCTGCAGATTTTCATTTCTCCATCCACAAAATTCATGCCACTCTTCAAGACACAGAACTAACATTCCCCTTCTCTGAACTTTACAAGAAGCTCACTGAATACGGTGCTGTCATCAGACCACCTCGGGAGGACTAGCTCTTCCTCTCTGACGCAGGAAATGAGCCCTTGCGGCTTATCAAGAATGCCATCACACCACTCTCCAGGAGAAGGGTCTAGAGACTGACTCGCCAATTTTGGTTTGTGTCAGAATCAGTGGGGGTAGGGGAGGCTGTGAAATTCTGATTCCGGTGGTCTGGCATGTGATCCAGACATCTGTATTTTTGACAGATTCCCCCACTATTTTTGACAGATTCCCCCACAGATGAGACTCACTGACCTAAAGATGTCTCCCCAACTTCCAAAGCAAGGGGAAGAACAAGAGGGCCTGTGATGCTCTTTGGGCCACGTAACGGCAGAGCAGGAAAGCCCAGGAAACTGACTTTAACTCGCTGGGTTTGTTCCTGAATTTTTTTTTTTTTTTCTGGCAGCTGGCATGCACTGAGCAGCACTAACCTGTAGCAGACTAGTCCCACAGAAAGCCTCATCCCTCTCACGAAACATCCAAGAGGCCTGGTTAAGGCGAATTTACGGAGAAGACCGTGACATTCTTGGGGTCACTCTGGCAGTAACTCTGACCTTCATAATATCGCAGAAAAGGCACCTTGGGGACAAGGGTATTGCCTTGCGAAAGCCAAGTCCGATGAAGAATTTGAACCCTAAAACGCCTAACATGACTTAAATGCCATGCAGCCTGATGTTCAGGCCTGCTAGACCCAATAAATCCCTTTCCCAGCATCTACTCTGGTGAAGACTTTTCAGGGACTTATTATGCAAAGCTGCCTGAGCAAGACGGAATTTATGTTGAACCTGGCCATGATTTCCGAGCTGCCACTGGGTGTTCTGATGACATATGCAACTCAGGGTTGAAGTCAAGGGGCTGCCAAGGACAAGAGACTGGAGGCAGGAGGGAAAAAGGATGATTCCTTCCAGTAAATAATGGGGGGATGGGGGGGTCAGGAAAGGGGGATGCTCCGGGGAGGAAGAAGACTGTAGCTTTTCTTGTATCCAAGGTTTGCCTTTCAAATGGCATCCAGACGTGACAAAATAAATCTCTCTTCTGGAGACTGAAGAATGTGTAGAATGCAACCAACTTTCGAAAGTGAAAAAAAAAAAAAAGACTGCTTTATCTTAGGGTGATGCATACCTAGAAAGAAAACACACACCCATCACAGAAACTTCATTGATTGAGGAAGTATTTTTACTTTCCCTGGTTCATAGACTGAGTTCTCTCTGAAACCCCAGCGATGAGCTGGGCACCAGTATGCTATCCCCTGGGTGTGCTTTGCCAGGAGAAGCGGACCATTGATTAGAGACAATTCTTGGACAAACATATCCTCAGACCCCATCGCTGCTGGAATACAAGGGCTTCAAGGCTGCCCTCCCCGATAAAGAGAATATTGGCCTGGCATTTAAAACACAGCCACAAAGAACACATCCTCTGTAGTCAATTCTCAACGCAGCAGTCCAAGTGATCTTTTTAAAATGGAAATCAGATCATGACATTCTCCTCCTTAAATCCCTCCAACAGCTTTCACTGCACTCAAAATAAAATCTGAACTCCTCTCCATCGCTATGGGCCCCCAGACTATCTGGCCATGCCCACCTTTTCTACTTCCTTTTGTCCTTGCCCACTCAGCTCCATTCTCACCGCACTTCTCTCCGCCCTTCAAATATACCAACATCATCCCAACCTCAGGACTCTTGCATGTGCTATTCCCTCTTCTTGGTGTACAGTTCCCCCAGCTCTTCTCATGGCTGGGCTCTTCTCGGAAGAGTCTTCTTTGACCCACCCTAAGGCAGCCCACCCTACTCCACTCCTGCCCAAGTCCTTGCTATGTCCCATTCTACTTCATTTTTTTCATTATACTTACCACCATCAAACTTTTCTGTTTTTTCTTTGCCTGCTGATTGTCTCTACGTAACAAAATTATGAACTCCATGAAAGCAGGTCTTTATTTCTCTTGTCTACCACTCTCTGAACCCAACACAGGATTTGGCACAAAGGAAATCGCTTGACAGAAAACACTGAACAAAGGAGTGAAAGACCCAGGCTACCTGCAAGAGACAGCTCGAAAGGTATGGGAGCCTGGCTTTCCAGAGGGCAAGAAAGTCATCACTAAAGGGAGGCCCCCAGCACAGGGAATGAGAATGACACCACTGCCTTCTCACTTCTGATCCTCCCTGCCCGACACACTCATCAGGGGGTTGGGAGCCCATTCCACTGTCCATACTTGAACCTTGCTCATGAGCCAACAATGCCACCCGCACACTGCAAAACCTGCAGAGAAGTGGGGCCAAGAGGATAAATGATGCCCTTCATGACATCAGCTCTTCTTTTTTTATGCCCCAAAAGAACATTCCAGGCCTGATACTGGCACTGTAAACTAGCAGTGCCAAAAGACGGTCCCCAATGTCCCTACTCCAGTTTCCTGAAAGGACCTGTCTGTGAATTAACCTCCTTGGCATGTTCTTTCCCGAAGAGCTGATCCATGTCCTCTTCCGGAGCCCCGAGCCTATGGGTAGTAGCAGGGGCAGGAGCAGGATGGGGGTGGGGAAGCACTGCTTGACGGGAAATCAATGGGAACTTGAAGGTCATCGGGAGGGCGCTGTCTCCCCATCATGCACCTGCTGGGATGGGATTTGTGGTCCTGACCTCGCTTGGGGGCCTCTGCCCTCCTGTCAGAGTTGGTTAAAATCAGCCGGTAGAAGCAAACGCCCTGCAGACCAAATGATCTCCAGGCCGCGCTTCTAAGGGACATCACGCCAAACAAAGAAGCACTGAGTCTCATTTAACCTGCCACAAGGTTGCGAGTCACCCCCATTTCTCTTGGCAGCCCTCTGAGAAAACTGCCTCAGGCCTGCTGCTTTTTGAGGCACATGCTTGTAAACCTTTTAATAAGAACAGAACAAAGCCAGGCTGACCAAGAGGCTACCAAGCTCTCTGGTAGAAAAGATAGAAACATTCCGGGAAACTAAGAAGACCAAAACCAAAAGGTAAGTCACCCTAGAAATACCTAAATCCGCCCTCATAACCTCTACATCCTGGGATGAGGACAAAAGATACCAGAACTTCCCAACCACTGAAGAGAACCTATTTCCCGAGTTCCCTCCTTCCCTCCCTCCCCTCAGTCTTTTCACCTCATCAAGAGTCACTTGATATGCAGGTCAGCCCACATCTCCAGTCCAAAAGTTGAAGATGAGTCGGGTATAAAACTGAGGAAGAGACATCCTCAACGTAGCTAAGGAAAGGCAACAAGATGGTGGGAATAGAAACTGTGGCCTGGCCGCCATTTACTGAGAGCTTACTGTGGGTGCCAGGCACTGTTCTAAGAACTCGACTGGATGATCTCATTTCACCCTCACACAGCCCCATCCCATTCTTTCCCCCGATTCCACAGATTAGGAAACTGAGGCACACAGAGTTTTCAGTGATCTGCCTCGAGTGTCAAGTGGTGCTGTGAAGCGATAAGCCCAGGCAGTCTCAGTCCAGAACCTTGTTCTTGGCCACTATATTACCAGCCCCTCACGGGGGCCCTGCTGTCCCCTCACTGAGAGTTGAGCCTCTGGAACTGACATAACCCGAACAACACTTTTTTTTTTTTTTTTTTTTTTTTTGGTGTGTGGAGGCACCAGGTTTCTCTAAGGCATCCCCAATGTGCTGGGCAATCTTAGCCATTTCTCTTTTTTGTGCCTCAGTTTCCCAAACTGCCAAATAGTTCCAGAGATACTGTTAGTCACGGAGCCCGTCACAGAGTCCCCTCTTAGTAACTCAAGAAGTAGGTTGGTGATGGAGCTGCCTGGAAAGATACCAAAAGAGAAATACAAAACGTTATTATGTGGTTTAGCAACCAAATCCATCCCGAAGGTGAACAAGGGGTAAAGGGCTTTGAGAGGCCCTGTGGCTCCCTGAAGGTTGACTGAGGGGACAAAAAGGAAAATGCCAGATTACCATAAGAATCCCAGGTGTTGGAGATTGTCTGATGCGCACTGCTTGTTGTACAGCAAGGAAAACCAATAACTAGAGAGGGGAAGTAATTTCCTCCAGTCACGCCAGAGCAGGGCTGACATCAGATCCTCAGTGTCCAGGCTCCTCGTCCCAGGATTTCTCCATTGTTTACAGCAGGGGGAGGCAAATGACTGCCCCCGGGCCAAATCTGGCCCCCACAAGTTCCTATAAATAAAGTTTTATTGGAAGACAGCCACGCACATTCTTTTACATATGGTCCAGGTGCTGTCACGCCACAACAGTAGCGTTGAGGGGTTCCAACAGTGACTGCGTGGCCGGCAAGGCCTTCTGGACCTTTACAGAAAAAGTTTGCCAACTCCTGGTTTATAACCTAAGTCTCGAATGATGAAAAGACTCCGCCCTCGGAATGAAAGAAAATAGCACGGGAGGCCGAGAGTCACACAGCTCAAGCAGAGCATTTTACAATTATCCCAGCTTGGTACAACTTAATAAAAACCCATAAATACAGTTAATAATAAGGAAAACAAGCACTAGCTCACTCTACCTATTTAATAATTATTGTTAACTACAGCATGCAAAACTCATCACTGGAAATTACTTTTTTCTAGCCTCTCTCGAAAGCCCTTTTTCATTAGAAAACGCTGTTGGCCAATGGGCAAAGCATGCTTCCCACAGTTGCAGAGCCCTCGTCTCCTCCTGTGGAGTGAAAATGGGGGCATTGAGATCATTGTCCCCTCCTGGGGTGCTCCCTGTCAAACAGGGTGGTGCCGAAACCCTGCTTAGCCCCTTTCCCAATAACATTATTAGGAACCACCAGGCACAGGAGAGACTCTTGTTCAGGCTTCTCCTGCCTGCAGTGCCTCCCTGCCTCCCTCACCCCCTCTCTGCTCTCCAGAATGTGACCAGAGGCAGCATTTGGCTCCCACAAGCATGCCAGCCCTTGGCAGTTTGGGTGAGGACACTCTATCATGCCCCAGAGTGGAGGGATAGGGCTTGGCCCCTGGACCTCGGGTCCAGGTCGAAGTTGGACTTTGGTCACTGGGGATCGTCAGCAAGTCTCTCAACCCCACTGAGCCCCAGGCTCCCATCTATGAAGTGGAGAGGGCCATCATCACATATTCCAAATGATGGAACATGCACAGAGTCGGAACGCAGGGGAGAGGCGAGGCAAGCCAGCCAGGCGGCAGCCAGGGTCCAATCTCACCAGGATTAGAACATCATCAGAACCGTGGAAGTTGGAAAGGCATATATTTACAGCATTATCTCGGGCAGAGAGCTTTGATACATAGGACCCATTTTGCACGGAACAGTCCCAGTTCACACAGAGGTGCAGGCAATCATTATTAGTAACTCCCACTTTCCCTCTCAAACGTGCCCTCGCTTGGCTGATAAACGATAAGCTCACTCTAATGATAAGCTGTTTGGGGTCAGAGAGAGGTAAGGGCCCCTCCGCCCTCAACATGGTCAGTGATGGCAGTAAATGGGCTTCTAAGGAGGTCATGTCCGGGTTGGTGAAGACTTGGGGTACAGGTCTGTGGCCAGAACTGAACGACTCAGGACAAGACAGGAATGACTGCCTGCAGCAGTCCTGCTTCTCCAGCTGCCCCTCATCAGGCCCTCGCCTCTTTTAAGAGTTCTTAAACAAATACTCTGAGAATGTGAGCCAAAGTGTGAGCTCCCTAGGAGGCCCACAGGCTTGGAGAGAAGAGGGGGCTTCGGAAAGTGCTAGGAGCAGGAGATGTACCAACAGGTGCCTGCTACCTGCCCACTGTGCTAAGCACCTGCCCGACCTCTTCTTCATCCCTGGGACCAGGTAGGGTCCCGGCCCTTCACAGAGCCTGACACTGACCCAGCAGCACTCGGTAAGTGCATTTCTGGGGATGCGGACCCAGGGGAAGCTCGGGGCTTCCGTGTGTTCTTCGAAACTCTCCCCCACAGGGGCTGCACCTCTTCCACCAGACCTGCTGAACTACAGGGGTGCGGGTGGGCGCGCTGTGTTCTGGGACCTCCATCATGAAGAGGGCCCAGAGGCAAGCAAAAAGAAGGGCCCAGAAGAGCCGACTTGAGCTGTAGGCTGAGGTCTGTAGGGGAGGAGGGCCGGATGGGCCACTGATTAGAGGAAAGGCAACAAAGAAGGAAGAGGAGGGGGACAGAGGAGGTGGGGGACAGGAGTCAATATTTGTGGAGGGAGGGCGGCGTCCAGCTCATGCCCCACAGCCATCAATATCTCTTCTGAGGACAGCTTATCTGGGGAATTTATGCTCTCTAATAATTACCTTGCAGAGGGTTCCACTTATCTTACCACAAGAATCTGCCGGTTGCCAGACACACAGGGTTCTGGTTAATTCCATCCACACTGCCATCCACCTCCACCTCGTCCCCCAAGGTCCCCAGCTCCCGTCCTCTGACCTCTAACCTCCCCTGCTCTCTCTGACCTGGGGCAAGTTGAGGGTAGAAGAGTCTCAACATCTATCAGATTTAAGGGCCCCAGGAACTGACGCACGGGGTGGGGGGATCTCCCTCACTGCCAGATACAAGAGGTAAGTAGAGGCCCAGCCTGGGGATGGGCACACGGCTGCTGAAGGCTACCTGGGAAGGGCAGAAGCACTGGGTTGGTCATATTCGTCTTCGCCTGATGCCATCAGGTCTGGTCAGTATTTTTATTTTCTTGTCTCCACAACCCTCCGGAGAGCCTTCCCTTCCCTCCTCCAGCCCTTTGATGATGCCCCCTCCAGTAACGGTGGGGCCGCTTATTCAGTCATCAGCATTTACTGCCCTGCGTGGCCAAGATCTCCTCAAATACATGCCTCAGACCTGCCCTTGGCCCACCGCTCTGGCCCCAAGCCCACTCCTGAGCCTCAGCAGTGACAGTATCACCAGGTAACCCTTACCGCGGGCCAGGTTCCAGAACATTCTAAGTGCATTAGAAAGAATAATGCATTTCATCTTTGCAGTAACCCCCATGAGAGAGACACTATTCCTCTTTCCCCATGACACAGGTGAGGACACTCTGACAGCTGCCCAGGGCCACCTACGGGGCAGCCAAGTCAGGATTTGAACCAGGCGTTCCCAGCTCAAGTCTGGACTCCTCAACACTCAGCACTGCCTGGCAGTAAATGTCTGCTGACCCACTGGAACATTTTATACCATATCTACCCACTTATTTATGCCCTCCTGCTCTAAAAGAATAATTTTCGTTAAAGTAATCATAATACCAGCCAACAACTAAGGGTCCTCGAGCACATACGGGTGCTCTCCACCTTGTCCTCATGTCCGCCCAAGGGGCCGCTGTGATTACCAGCTGGAGGAGGCACTCCCCAAGCCAGCTCTCTGCCCCAGAAACACCAGCCTCCCCCTCCTCCGGGCCTTGGCACCTGCTGGGTCCCGCCACGCACACTATCCTCATCTCCACAGGGTGGCTGCTGCTGCTCCGTGGGCCCTGCTCACTCCTGCCTCCTCGAGGCCTTCCGAACTCCTTCTGCACAGCACTCACTCTTCTCTCCCCGCCCCCCTGGTTTCTGGTCTTTTTAGCACTTTGCCAACTATAAAAAATGATCGTATTACCATTTACTTACTACCGGTCTATCCATACTAGATACGCAAGCTCCCTGGGAGAAAGACTGGCCTCGTTTGTTCACCTCTGCCTTCCCGGTGACCCAAACTAGGTACCTAGCCTTCGGCAGCTGCATAAATAATACCCACACTGGGCCTTACACAATCCTCGCGGCCTGCCCAGCGGGACGCTGCGTTTCATGGAAAGCCCTCTGTCTGTCCTGTCTTCGCTTCCCCGGTTCCAGCGTCCCAGGCATCCTGCAGGGTACTTTAGTATCTCCTTGTACCCCACTATGAGGCAGAAAATACTGTCTTCATCTTTCCCACTTCACAGATGAGGAAACAGGCTTCAAGAGGTTCCACGGCTGGCCCAAGACCGCAAAGAAGTAGGGTAAAATCAGTCCCCATTCTGTCTGCCTCCCTGAGTCCGTGATATTAATCATTCTGCCACAGAGCCTCTGGCTGGGTCCCCTGGGTAACTCAACTCTCTTCACCCATGTATCCCTAAATGTCCCCTGCCTTCCTTTCCCCCGAGCCCTTGCTTCTCCGTGCCAACTCTCTTCCACTGGCCCTTCCAGGTTCTCTCTCCACCATTCTTCTCCCTGCTCTGTGCCTCCAGGAGTATGTCCTACATGGCCAGCCACCTGCCATCTTCCCTCTGCCTCTGGCAGCCTGGCCAACGGCGAATGCCAACAGCAGGTCAGAGGGATGGAAGAGAGCAAGATGGGGCATTTACTCCCCCAGCTGCCTCCTTTCTGGATCTACTGAAGGTCACAGCTCCTGTCAGGCAGCCCTCTCCATATAAGCTACGCTCTCCCCTTGACCTAGCCCCCAGGGTACTGCGTGCTATCTTACCTCGGACGTTTCCCTGCCCACACTTTTATAAATAGCCATCTTATTAAACACACCTTAGTCTACTCTGTTGGAATCTGCAGCTTTCTGCTGGAACCCTGGCTCTCCAAATGCCACCCGGCCTCTCTCTCTCCTCCAGCCGTGCCCCCATCGTCACGGCCCTTGCCCCCTGCCCCCTGCCCCCTGCCCCCCGCAGCGGCCTCTGCCAGGCCCTCCTCCACTGCCTGGGGTGTTGAATCCCTCCAAGACCTATAAATAAACGTTGACTTGCTGGCTTGAAGGTTTGCCCTGGCAGCCTCCGCTCTCTGCCCGGGCCCCACCAGCCCCTTTGCTGACCACCGAAGCAACACCGGGGAGGGAGGGATGCGCCAGGCAGCCCCGCAAGTAGCCCGCAAGCTGTCTACCCGTGACCAGCATGAACACAGAAGTAATCGGGCCCAATGCGGGGTCCCCTTTGCTCGGATCAGGCTCGTCCTGTGCAGTGTGTTGGAGGACTTTATAGGTGATGTACTGTTAGCCCAAATGAAGCCAACATCACAGCTTCGACCATCTTAGCACAGTCTGTCGAGCAACGGCTCGGTGGCAGGTCACGTATTCAACTGCCATCAGCATTCCTTCGTCATTATATTAATAGATAAGGAAACTAAAGCTCAAAGAGGACGCAGAATTCAACCAAAGCCACAGAGCTGCTCAGCAGAACTGGGATTAGAGCACAGCTCAGCCCAAATCCACAGGCATATTTTCCCACCAGGCCACGCTGCCTGACAGCCAACCCCACCCATCTGCAGGAGGCCTACACACTCACACCCAGGCAGGCAGCTCAGAGACACTGGCCACCCATGACAGCAAGACGGGCAGGTGGCCAGGGGTATGGGTTAGGGAGAAGAGTGCGGCGTGCCCCATGCCACCTGGACTCACTCTGTCCAAGGGCCATGGCACCGCTTGGCCACGGCAGGCGCAGCCCAGCCCAGAACACTAGAACATGCCCCCACGGCTCCTTCCCGCAGAGCAGCCGGGAGCCAAGGGCTTGTCCTTGGGCACACACCAGCAAGTCAACAAAACATGCCCGCCGGCATGGGCCCTCCCGCCCTCGCCTGGGACAGTCACAAGGAAACTCTGAAGGGCAGGGCAGAGGGACCAGGCGGCAACAGAAAGGGAGGAAGGCTTCCTGCTCTGGGACCTGGAGCCAAACTGTGCTTCCTCCCGTCCTCCCTACAGCCACAATTTATGTTCCCCTTAACACAATTCAAGGACTAAAGGGTTTTGTTTTGTCTTTTTTGGAAGGCAATGGCAGAAAAAAAACACCCACATTTCTAGTGTTAGGAGTGTTCTTGAAGGCCAACACCATGACTTGTAAGGACACATACACACACACATACACACATATACACACACACACATACACACATACACACACATACACACACATACACACACACACACATACACACACACACCCCAGCTCCGGCCCCACATAGCCCCACAGCCCTGACGTCAGCACTGGCCCACCAGGCTCCTGGAGAAGCCGGCTCTGCACAGCCTCCCGACCTCAGTCTGCAGGACTGCTGGCCGGCTCTCGCGCCCCAGAGTCACAAAGCCCCCAGGACCCAGCAGCAGAGACACCTGCTTCTGCCGACCGTCCAACCCCCACCAAGCTCAGGGAGGGGGGTGCCGTGGCCCTGTCTGATGTATCCTGACAGGACAAGGTCCAATTAGCAGAGGCCGTTTCCAGTGACCCAGCGTGAGATGGGGGCCAAACCTCCAGAGCTGGCCTGAATGTCCTCTCCCCCAACCCCTCCAAATCTTCCATCACTGATGTGACATCTCTAGGCAAATGGCTCTTACAGCATTGGATGGACTGGAAAACATCCAGAACAGAGACTGTTCTTCGAAATGAAATAAAACAAAGACAAAAACGAAACACTGCTGAAATACAAACTGAGTTCTATCTTAAAATCTGTGCAGGAGTAGACTTGAAGTAACCTCCATCCGGTCAGAAACACTCTCCATCCCTCCCGTTAAACACCAAATCTCCCCTAAAGATAGGAGGATGGCAAACATGATTAGACCCAATTAATATATGGAGAAACTGAGAACAAAGGAAGGAAAATCAATAGAATTTCCTTGCTCTGACCACTGCTACAAATGAACTAATAACTTGAGAGAGATTTGAAGAAGGAGGAAACCAAAAGCGTCAGCAGCCACGAGGCCCTTTAACAAAACAGCAGCAGCCTGTCTGAACTGGCTGGGCAAAGACCACTAAGGCTGACAAGACATTCCTGGGGATGACGGGAGGGGGAGACAGCTGGGGTCACTTGCCTTCTATTCATTACATAGCACAAGGCTCACCAGTGGTAAATTCTCATCTCGCTCACAAAAGCAAGACATAAAAGAAAGCAAAAGGGAAGAAGCATCCGCACGGGCTGTCATATATTAGGGACACTGGTAATTTCTAGACAGACGAAGGCCATAGGGGCCCCCTGCAGCTTCACACCAAGTTTATGTCCATCATTATTGCCCCCTTCCCATCTCTCTCGTCCATATTCAGCGAGGAAGAAATGAAATTAACAAGCCTACCCCCAACGTCCACCCTGCATCACCAGCTGAGCCATTTGGAGCATCCGAAGATGGGGGTGTGGGAAGCCCCAGGGGAAAGGGAGATCTTCAGAGATCACCATCCCTGCCTCCCGCTCGGTGCCTGCGGCTCTGCTGGATAGAAGATGCCGACAAATTCGACAAGAATTTAGCTGGGCCTCCCCATGAGTCCAGATGCGAGATGCGGAGTAAGATAGCCAGGTCCGTGCTATCTTTGCACCTGCAGGAGTAAATTCCTTGCTGTCCAGCTGGGTTTTCTGGCAGCCCTTCAGTCTACCCTGCTGCCTCTGGATGGGGTTCATAAAGGTGCTCCTGGCCTCAGTGGTTGTCATTCATTCATTTCACCAGTAAGCATTTAAGGAGCGCCTAGTCCGTGCTACAGCACACGTGTGAGAGGCAGCACACCATTTAAGTGAGCAGCGAGGGTGCTGGGTTTGAGTCCTGGCTCCTCATTACTTCCTCTCTGACCCACTGACCTCCTGAGCTTCACTTTCCTCATCTGTAAAGTGGGGATGATTATAGCACCATCCTCCTCAGATCACTGAGAACCAATGATAGAGCCTCACCGTGAATGATGAGTAAACATTAGCTGTTGTTACTCTGATGCAGGGTCCCACCTGCTACTCGCTGCCATCATCAGTGGTGGAAAAAGCTCATGAGTTAACCCCCAAACAGTATCATCCATTCCCCTGGCTTCTCCGTCCACAAAGAGGAGAGGTAGCAGAATGTATTAAAAAATAAAACAGCTCAATGCCATTGGCTCGGATTGCCCCCCCACCAGTCAGCTGTCTAGCCAGTAGGGTCAGTGGTCAGAAACACAATCACAAGTGTGCGAATGATTCAGTACAAAAACACCCCCACCCACAAAAACCTGACTCTAGTACAGGTCCTCCTCTCGGTGGGTGGAGGGCACTATCCCCTTTGATTAAAGGGCACTGGGACACAAGGAAGAGGAGTCTTAGTTGGCTGGGACTTTAGAATATCCGACAGGATGTGTGGAAAGGCAGTGTGTTGGTCTCCCATTGCTGCTGTAACATATTACCACAAACATAGTGGCTTAAGACAACCTGAATGCATTAGCTTACAGTTCTGGAGGTCAGAAGTCCGCAAGGAGTTGCATAGGGCTGAAATCAAGGTTTGGGCGGGGCTGCTTAGCTTCTGGAAGCTCTCGAGGAGAATGTGCCTCCTTGCCTTTTCCCGTTTCTAGAGGCTGCCTGCATTCTCTGCTTTGTGGCTCCTTACCTCCCATTGTCGTATTGCTGGCTCTGACCCTCCTGCCTCCCTCTTATAGGGACCCCTGTGATGACATTGGGCCCACCCACACAACCCAGGAGAATCTCCCCATCTCAAAACCCGTAATGTAATCATATCTGCAAAGTCCCTTTTACCTTATAAGGTAACCTTTTTACAGGTTCCAGAGATTAGGACACAGACCTCATTGAGGGGCCTCTATTCTGTCTAGCAAAGGTATGTAACAGTTCTTGAGAACTGTTACAGCAACAGTGAGGGGTTGTAGGAAATAAGGTTGTGCCCGCAGCTTGAGAATACTGAAAACATCCTACTTTGCAGCAAAAATCTAACTGAAGTATAAAGTGTATGGTGCCTAAGAGACATGTCTGTGTGCACTTCTATTTCCCCAACTGAAGTACTAACTTTGAAGGGTCCTTGCATCACGAGGAATAAAGACAAAAATGCACCCGGAATCCATCACTCCATGCCAGGCACACAGTAAGTGCTCAGTAAACAGCAGCTAACGAGCTGCCCCCGAGTTCTGTTAGCCCATCCCTTTGGGGTCTATCAGCCCCAGTGACTAAATAAACCAGCTTGACATGAGCTACTTGTCAGTCAGCAAATACCCGCAAAGCCCCGTCAGGTCCCAGGAATCAGAGGGGCCACTCAGCCCAATGCAGAGCACCCCCTCCCTCCAGAGGCACCCAAAGTTCTGGATTTATGATCAGAATTTCCCAGATCAGACATGGGCTGGATCTGAGTTTACTTCCTGCAAGAAGACAAGTGTGGGACCCCGGTAATCTTCCACAAACCCACGCTCCATTCCCCTACATATCTTTCTCCTGCAAACAATGGTGCTATTTTAAATTGTCTTGTGGTCACTTCGGGCTACGTGCCGCAGTCGACAATTCCCAACAGGAATCTTTCCACCCTCCCATTTCATAGATGGGCGAACTGAGGCAGGCGCCCAAGGAACGAGGATCGTATCTTACAACAACATGGTGCGTCACTTGCTTTCATCACTGAAGTATCTCGGGCGAGGTTAAAAAAAGAGAGAGAGGGAGTTTTAGAATTTGAAGCTCAGATCTCCTGCTAATTAGCTGTGTGACTGTGGGAAAATTGCACAACTTATCTGAGCAATCCCTTTCTTTATCTGTAAAAGGAGACAGGAAAATCGGCCTCTCTCAACTGTTGCATGAATTAAACATCACATAAAACCCTTGGCATGTTGGATTTATGAAGCACTTACTGTGTCTCAGGCACTATGCTAAACACTGTGTGTATATTAATTCATTTACTCATAACAACAACTCCGTGAAATAGGTCTTATTATTGCCATTTTCCTAGAATGCGGGCCTCTGGAGGGCAGGGATGTTTTTTGTATCTTCAGCCCCTAACTCATATAAGCTGTGAGTGATAAATGCAATCTACTAGCACTGTTGCTGATAAAAAAGAATGGAGAGATCAGTTGAGTCTGGAATCATTCTGGAAGGTTTTATAAAGGTAGAATCTGGAAGGTAGGAGAATGAGAGAAAAGGAGGACAGAGACTGGGCAGATCTTCCCCCCAGGGTAAGGTGAGGTATTAAAATGACAGGAGAAGGAAGGCATGTAGGAGATAGGACTACACTTGGTACATGGATAGGAGACAGCAAAACTTAATCTTCTTCTGAACACCCTTAATGGGGACACCTGGGTGGCTCCGTCAGTTGAGCGTCTGCCTTCGGCTCAGGTCATGATCCCACGGTCCTGGGATGGAGACCCTGCTTGGTGGGAAGCCTGCTTCTCCCTCTGCCTCCCCCTGCTCGTGATCTTTCTCACTCTGCTCGCTCTCTCTCTCTCAAATAAATAAAATCTTTTTTTTAAAAAAAAAAAGCTTTAAAATATGCTCTTAATTACCATGTCTACATCTGTGAGATACGTACGAAAAGAAAATGGCGCTTCCCTACCAACCTCACTGGGGCGTTGTAGCAAGTGAGATAGGGTGTGAAGGTTCTTGGATGCTTTCCACCGTGAGTGGTTCTACTTCCGCTAGAAGCAGGTTTTATGTATTGATAGCTTCTAGTGTTTTTACAAACACGTCCATTTATGAGCTCCATTTACCCTTCTTCCATCTTCCCTTTAACATTCTGCTCTCTGGTAGCTATTTTCAACAGTAACAAAACTCCAAGGTAGGAAACAGTTAAAACCATCCTTGATGGTGAGGCGAAAACTGTTGCTCAACCCTAAGAGAGCTGGTATTTCTGGCACTAAGGATGACACGTGACTGAGGTCAGACCTGATCTGCCCGATTTACTCTCTGGGACCAAAGTTCCAATGGAGGAGTCTGGGTCCCCACTAAGGCCACACCAGGGGCTGCCAGCTGCAGAGAATGAAGCCTGGTCCCCGTCTCCTTCAGGCAGCTTCAGCCTGGGGTGGGAAGTCAGAGGCTCCAAATTTGCAAGTATGGCTCTTCCACCGCCTCAGTTCTTGTCTTAGGCCAAGTCATGGGATCCGTGCGGCTGAGTTCCGGGCCCGAGTCAGCCCTGCTAAAAGGGAGCCCTGTATCCTGGCAATTCCTCCTGCAGTGGCAGAACCTGGGTAGGGGTTCCCGGAGCATTCTGAGCCCTTCGGGATCCTCTTGGGTTACTGTCCTTCCCCCAAACAACAAAAACTTTGGAAGTCACGGTTCTGGAGTAAACATCCATTTTCACAGGGGCAAGCATCTCGGGAGTGTGCAGGAGGCAGTGCAAGGCCCACCCTTGGCCCACCTAGCACCATGCTTTCCTCATCCTGTGCACCATGGGAGCCGGACAGACGTCAAACTGGGATACAGGACAGAAAGGGGGGCAGGGCAACCCCAGTCAGGCTCAGCGTCCCGGGTCTTGCCTTACGATGCAAATGCAAGAGTCCAGTCCTTCCACCAGCCCATCCCCCTGTGGACGTGACAGGGGTGTCTGCCCACTGAGCTGCCCCTCCACCACCTTGCCATCACAATCCCTCTATTTTCCTCCAGGGAACCACCTCCCCCCACCACCAGTTGAGTAAAACCAGTCCCATTCCATCCCACAACTTTAGAGACAGGCTTATGACCCAGGAGAAAACCACCTCCCCTGGCCTGAGTGATTGGTTCAAGGGTGAACACGTGGTTAGAAGGCAGGCAAACTCAGGTCAACCCTTGGGTTTCTGTGGGAAAGAGGTGCTTTCTTTCTCTTTCCTGTAGAAAAGCTGATAAAAAATGTTTACCTGAAGCTGCTGGGAGACACCCAGGAAGCCAGCCTGTCTGCAAAGAGGCCAGTGTAAAGGAAAGCAGAACCGCTAGGGAGGGGGAGGGGGAGGGGGAGGAGGAGGGAGAGGGAGTTCAGCTGACCTTGTTGAACCCCTAGACCCAGGCCCAAGTGAAGCAGATGCTCTCCTGAACTTCCAGGTACACGAGCCCCTATATTCCTCTTTGGGCCCCAGCAGTTTGAGTTGGGTTTCTTACCATTTGCAACCTTAAAAAGCCCTGACGGGTACACATTCCAGAGTCTGATTTTACCAACGAATTCTACACAAGGCTGAAGAAGAGCCTGGCCCGTCCCCACCCCAACAGCTCCAGGCTGTTCAAATGCTACCCAAAAGTTTTTCTATAAAGACGGGTCACTGTGGTCATCAGGTGCCACCTATCAAACCTGAGAGGCGGTCAGTCGGGAATGTGGCAGATGGCAGCTCAGTGAACTAACTGTCCCCTGAGGCTCACCACAGTCCCTACCACTCCCTCTTGTCCTCATCTGGCACATTTTCTTCATTTGCTTTACCCGCCTGGTCCCTTGAAGTACATAAATGGATGGATGAAAGAGGGTGGGTGGATAGATGGATCTGGTGACCCACGATGGATACCAGTGGATGGATGAGTGGATGGGCAGACGGGCAGGTGGTTATGGATTCGCACAATGAGCCTGCCTATAAACAGGCACAACACAATTAAACTTGGGCTGCTGTCATCAGGGGACCATTTGATAATGTGGGAAAGGAAATAGCCACAGACTTACTTGCCTGCGGCTCTGGAATAATGGGAGAGGCCTCTCTGGGCAGCACGCATCCCACAGGTGTTCCCCTCCCTCCCGAGCCTAGGTGGTTAACACGATCCTCCCAGCCGTGCAGCACGAGGAGAAAGCACTCGTGCATTCGCAGGCAGCTAGCTCAGAAGGAAACTGGCCTGAGGAAGTGGCCTCCCCTCAGTCCCCAGCATCTCCTTGGATCTGGACACCAGCCACATAAACAGAAAGAACTCCAGGGAATGCGCGTAGTGTTCTGGTGCCTGGACCTGGGGTAATCGTTGGCAGTGTCCACAAATGGATCCATGAGCCTCTTGCCTTGAAACAAGGATCTGAGGGGTCTCGGGTGACCAACGAGGGGCACCAGGGGGGCTCAAAGAACTGAGATAAAAAAAAGAAAGACAGTGACGATGGAGCTCAGAGCCAAGACAAGGCCTCGCCCTTGGACACCTGGCTGGAGGCATCGGCACGACGCCAGGGAGGCAGCCGGTGATCCCCACAGAGCCACACCGTGAACTTCACCGTGGTTGTGTATGCTCGCCGTTCAGGCACGTGCTTGCCTCGGAAACCACAGAGGGTTCCCTCCACTGTGGAGCGTATTCCCCCTTCATTGCCTCTGTGAAGTCATCACGAAGTTCGGAGTGAAAGAATCCCTCTTTTCCCGGGACAGACCAGGAAAGCAGCACTCGTGCTCGGTGGCACCTGGACAAGGCCTGTTCGTGCTGGCCATGTCACCCCAAATGCGAGGAACAAAACACCAAATGTGCGGGCTCTGCCCCTCGTCTGTCCTTACAGCCAGGAAATGAGCGCACGCAACAGTGGGAGAAAGTAGAGCTGCACACGTCAAGACTCCTGAGGGCAGAGAAGAAGGGTAGCTGCTGAGGGGTGACGAGTCCTAGCTTCCTCGGGAATCATCCTTCGCGGTGGATGTCATCCCTGCCAGCCATCCACTTTCCAAGTGACCCAGACCCAGAGCTGAGGAAACACAAGTGTGGGCTGAGTCATGGGAAGTAGACTCCCCCTGAGAAGCAAAGGGGGCACCCACAAACATTTGTACCGCCAACAAGCCGAAGCTCCCTCGCCCTTGCTAACAGGAAGTGCTGGTGTGCGGGACTGTCCGCAGCCCTCTGAACACTACAGAAGACCGACACGTTGTCTCTACCCTCCACATGCTTATATTTGAGACAGGAAACAAGACCCGTGAGCGTACAGCCGAGGCAAACTGTGTCCGACCTGGAGTCAAGAGACCTGGGTTCTCATCCTGCTTCATGGCGTGGGGCTTGAAGCCCACCACAGAGTTTTCTGGGCTTAGTTTCCTCATCTGGGCTCAAAAGTTGGGTGAGTTCCGGGTTGTCAGATTAGCTGATCTTCAAGGGGCCGCCCAGTGTTCAGACGCAATGCATTTGAACAGTCACACGGATCCTAAGGCTGGGAATTCACTCCTGGGAGAAAGAGCAAAGATGCTGAGCCCTCAGCCTCTCAGGGCAGCACACACCTCGAGGTACCTGCCCCCAAGCAGCCCAAGGCTGAGACACCCTTTCAATTGTCCCTGTATACATGTATTTTCAGCCCTGGGTGTTTAACTTACCAGGAGGAAAGAATTTGGATTCTTGTAAAGTATATACAAAGGGAATGCATCTGTTTACTTTGCAAAATGTATTTTCAGATACGACTGGGGAAGAGCAAGGCTACAGACCATCCTTTTCTCTTGGCTCGTGTGAGGGCCATGTCTCCACAGTGATTTTGCCAAAGACCACAAATGGCCAGGTTCTCCGATCTCTCATCTCCTGACCTGTCTCAGTTTGATACCTGGTCAGAGACAACTGTCACATTATCCTTCAGGACCTCCGTGCTTCAGTGACCACATCCTGCCATCATCACCCCCATGGAGGTGCAGGGTCCCAGCCACTCCCCACCTTTCCATCTGCCCCACACAGTAAGGTCGCCAGGTAAAATAAGGAATCCCAGTGAAATCTGAGTGTTAGATTAAGGACATACATTTTTAGTATAACATTCGCCTTTCCAGGCAGCAAAACTGAGGCAGGTTCCTTCCAAGGATAGAAAAGTCCTCTCCCTCTAAGCCTGTGGTCACAGAACCTCAGCCCAGGGGCCCTTGTGTCCCCTGGCTTCACTGAAGCCTGCCTTTGCCTCTTTCAGGGTGAGCTGTAAAGGCCACGGCTTCCAAGGCTCATGGTAACACTAAGGTCATTCCCATTCGGATGCCAACGGTGCTTGGTCAAAACCGCTTATGGCTGGAGTCAAAAACATTTCTACCCAGAGCTACCAGCCCCATGCAGAAGGGGCTGGCGAGAGGGGGAACGGGGATGGAAGAAAATGTGAGATGGGTACTGCCATAAAAGTCTCTAGGGGAGGGGCGCCTGTGTGGCGCAGTCGTTAAGCGTCTGCCTTCGGTTCAGGGTATGATCCCGGAGTCCTGGGATCGAGCCCCACGTCAGGCTCCCTGCTCCACTGGGAAGCCTGCTTCTTCCACTGCCACTCCCCCTGCTTGTGTTCCCTCTCTCGCTGGCTGTCTCTCTGTCAAATAAATAAAATCTTTTTAAAAATTAAAAAAAAAAAAACAGTCTCTAGGGGAGATCTCCATCTGAGAGATCTCACTTAAAAAAAAAATGGGGCACCTGAGTGCCTCAGTGGGTTGAGCGTCTGCCTGCGGCTCAGGTCATGATCCCAGGGTCCTGGGATCGAGCTCCTTGTCAGTCTCCGCGCTCAGTGGAGAGCCTGCCTCTCTCTCTCCCCCGTCCCTCCCCCAGCTTGTGCGCGCACACACTCTCTCTCAAATAAGTAAATAAAATCTTTAAAAAAAAAAAAAAGTGTCACCTGGCAATGGCTGCCACATGGGCCATGAACTCCTAGTTCTAATTTCTGGCTATAAGAGATAAGCCCAGGATGTCAGCTCTGGATTCCATAACGGTCAAGCGGGTTTAACAGCAGCCGCAGAGCTGGGCCGCTGGAGTGGAAGCACCACGAGGCTAGAGCTGCTTGCCTTCTTCCTCCCATCACCGCACACCCACCCTCCCGTCGGGGACCTAGCCTCGCGGCGAGCACCCTGTGAGCTGCTGTCGAATGCGTGAACCAACGTCTGCATTATCCAACATGTCCCAAAAAGTATCATGAGATTTGTAGTGCAAAGGGCTCTGAACAACTCAGATGAGAAACGCAAACATGTCCAGTCGATAAGGGCCGGCCTGAACGACCTCCGAGGTCATCTGCAATACCCGGGGCCCGTGAGCCTGTCCTCTTCGGGCAAGTCACTTCACCGAAAGAATGGTGAACACTTTCTTCCACACCTCAGCTCAGCAGCCATCGCCGAAGTCCTCAGACTGTGCCCAGCGCTGGGTGACGCCCCAGGAGGCAAGTGTGCAGAGAAGCCAAAACCGGGAAAGTGGGGAGGAACGTGAGAGACAAACA
This sequence comes from Ursus arctos, assembly GCF_023065955.2. Classification (NCBI taxonomy): domain Eukaryota; kingdom Metazoa; phylum Chordata; class Mammalia; order Carnivora; family Ursidae; genus Ursus; species Ursus arctos. The sequence goes on along the minus strand of NW_026622930.1, from coordinate 27,965,895 downwards.
ACTAGGGGAATGGCACCTAGGTGGGTAGGGACCCAAGGAAGGAACAAGAGAAATAACTTGAGATGCAGCCCGGCCGCCCAGGACACACACACTCACACAAACACAAAGATCCTCCTTCCAGATCCACACTACGCCCCTCCCACCCCATCCCATCGTCTGTAACAGTGTGGCTTTGTGGAAGGGAACAATAGGTACATTATGCCAACCTATCATTATCCTAGGAGAAGCGATAGTGAAGTCAAGGCATTACACGGACATTGGGATACTGGATACCATCCCACCACAACAACAACACAACAACAATCCACAAAATCCCTAATTTAAATAAAGACTGAAAGCTGCCCGGAGCCAGTAGCCTTTCACATTTCTATGAGGGTGGGATTTTTTTTCTTTTTCACATGATTATTTAAACACAAGGCCTTCTTTGACTGGAATTGGGAGAGTATTGGGGGCAGGGGTTGGGAAGTTGTATTTTTTTTTCAATAAGGAGGCAGAGAGTAAAGGAAGTGGAGGGCATGAGACAGTGCCAAGGCCAGGCTGTGACCCACAGGCCGCCCTCAAAGGTAGCCGGGGCTGGGCCCACTCAGCAAGTCCATTCCATTCAGAGTTTCCTTTCCGCCATGCCAACAGAACCAGTGTCCACGGACGTGGGTGTAAAACACACAGAAAGGACAGTGACCAGAAAATCATCTGAATCTCTGAGTGTCCATCTCCCTGCTGTAACTAGCTGCTTCTGTGGTTTACTCAGTAACCGTGCATTCCATCTCCACCACACGCGAGGCACGGAGCCAGCCACTGAGGAAAACAACAAAGACAGTCCCTTTCCCCGCCGAGCCTCAGTTTCCTCAGCTGCAAACTGAGAGTCCCTACCAGCCCTGGAGTCACACACACACTCACACATGCACACTCGTGCACACACACATGTACACACACACACACACACACACACACGCACACGCTCGCACGTCCTCACGCACGCATACTTTTGAACTCAAGGTGCGGCCCCAGCCTGGCATGGGCCCACACTGACTGAGGTCGTCTCCACAGGCCGCCACTGAGGAAGGAGGGAGCCTGCTGCTTCTAAAACGGAGATGAAGCTGGAACGCTCCGAGCAAAGGAGCAGAGGCCGCCTGCCAGGGGCACACAGGGTCATCTTTGTGTGTCCTGGTAAAAAGCAAGGGTGTGGAAAATCGATGGTTTATTTTTCAAACACATCTCTAGTTTCTAAGCAAAGGTCTCCCTACTCTTTCAAGCGAAGCCCTCCTCCTGCACCACAGCCCCATGCGCTCTGCCTCTTCTGGACCCAGTCAGCGCTCCTTCCCTCAAAGGCCTCCCTTTCTCTCACCCTCACACACTAACTAGGAACTGCACAAGAATGCCATTAATTGTCAAAGGGCCCTTCTAGCAAGGATCCCACCTCATTCCTTACATTCACTGAAAAGCTCCTCAAATATATAATATTCTCGGGGCACCTGGGTGGCGCAGCGGTTAAGCGTCTGCCTTCGGCTCAGGGCGTGATCCCGGCGTTATGGGATCGAGCCCCACGTCAGGCTCTTCTGCTATGAGCCTGCTTCTTTCTCTCCCACTTCCCCTGCTTGTGTTCCTCCTCTCGCTGGCTGTCTGTCTCTCTGTCGAATAAATAAATAAAATCTTAAAAAAAAAAAAAAAAATATATATATATATATATATATATAATATTCTCATCTGTCCATTCCCTTTAGAAGCCATTAACCAGGGGCACCTCGGTGGCTCCGTTGGTTAAGCGTCTGACTCTTGATTTCGGCTCAGGTCGTGATTTCAGGGTTGTGAGATCAAGCCCCGCATTGGGCTGCATTGGGCTCCACGCTGAGCATGGAAGCTGCTTAGGATTCTCTCTCCCTCTCTCTCTGCCCCTTCCCCCACTCGTGTGCTCACGATCTCTCTCTCTCTCTAAAATAAATAAATCTTTTAAAAAACAAAAAAAGAAACCACTCACCATCCTTCCTCAGAAGCCACTACTTCACACTAACTAATTTCCTCCTCTTCTTGCCAAACCCAAAAGCCACTTCTTGGTCATCATACTGTTTGACCAACATTTGATGGTATTAGCCATGTAGTCCCTGAAACTCTCATAACCTTGGTTCTACTCATTCATTTAGTTCCCTCAATGAACGTTCGCTCCATCCTGTGCTGAGAGGTGGGATCAGGCAATGTCAAGAGCCAGTCCTCAGTCCTCGCCTTCTGCTCATCTCTGCACATCTACGACTGTGGCTTGCCCGACATCAGCCAAAGGGCTTTCAAGGACTCAGAGCACGTCCACACTCATTACCTCTTGTGATAACAAAGTCCAGCTCAGCAAACTTTGGGAAAACATTTTACACTATAATAATTTTTCGCCTGGAAAAGAAGAGAGCCTATTCTTACAACCAACACTATTCTGGAAGTGTGGGAAACCTGTGATGGAAGTACCACCAAATGACTCCTGAAATGTGACATGATTTTGTGTGTCAGTCCTTCCCCAAGTGCTCTGCTCGCTGCCCCCTCTCCCTGAGTGCTCTGCCGTGTGTACCAGATCACAGAGGTAATCGCATCCGTCTCTAAGCTCTGAGCGCCGGGAGGGCATGGTCTCTAGACTGGTCTCTTTCTCGTCCCCATAACTGCCCAGTGCTTAAATATTTGTTGAGATGCAGCAAGAGCAGGGAGAAGTTCAGCATCGAAGCTCAGCTCTCCACCATTCCTCGGGCTGCTCTGCACCTTTGGGAAGCTATCCCCCGGTTTATTTCTGGCACGGCCTAGGGAGGGCTTGCCTACCTAGAGGGTCAAGGGGGTGAGTTTTCTCTGACCGTGGGCATTCCGGAGGCCACCATCACACCACAGTAAAACGTCCGAGCAGGACCCTGAAGCCAACACTTCACCTACTCAGGGTGCAAACTTAATGAGATTGTGTCACTTAGCAGTTCGGTAATTGCCTTCTTTACTTACTGCGTGTCCTCGGGCAAGCTCCTTAAGATATTTGTCCCTGCTTTCCCATCAATAAAATACAGATTAAAGTACGGGTCTCCTAGGATTGTTATGAGGATCTGACAAACACACTAGGGGAAGTGCCTAGGCTGTGCTTGCTACGAAGCAGAGGGTCGATAAACACTTCATTATCGTCATCATTATTATTATCGACAGGTTAGAAAGGGTGTGTGACGTTGACTCCCACGTAACTTCAACTTCGATACTGCCCTTTTGAATTGGCTGGTTTTGACAGAATGGCCTTTTGACAATGCGTCAAAGACAAACCACTAAACTTTCAGCTGTTAAAAAATACGAGGTAATGTGAGAAACAAATCCTTCTCCCTCCCTCCCTGAGGTCACCCCACCCTCACCTGGGATGGGATGGGTAAAGATAAGCTCAGAGGTGGGGTTAGGGATAAGATGGGAGTTAGGCCTGGGTGAAGTCCGGGAAGGAGGAGGACCCAAGTTGGATGAAGGGTCTTAAGGCGGGGAGGTGAGAAATGGAGGAAAGGTCAACGTTGGAGGGTGGCACAAGTGAGGCGAAATTTAGGCCTGTCTGGTGCTCACACTAATCATTTTAATTTTTCACCCGTATCCCCCACGGCGTCAAAATGCCCCACTTTGTGAAGGGGGGAGGGGGAGGGAAGGAGGGAAAGAAAGCAGAAATCTGAACAGAGTGAACATTTTTAAACCAACAGGACATTTTGACTCAAAGAGTAAGTCACTACACTGGTCAAATCCCCCGGTCCTTTTCCACAAGTAGGGCTCACAAGCAGGACTGGCAAGAAGGTTCTAGTAACTAGCTCAGACTGCAGGATATAAAATGCCTGGTGAATTTTGCATTCCAAAGACAGGAGTTTTCCAAATTAAAATTTTAAGAGTGTATGAAAATAGTTCACCATTTACTTTTAGGATGAGGTAGTGTTTAGAATGTCAGCCTGAAAATCCAAGCTAGCATTGTCAGGGATGCTGTCTCTTCTGAGAGGGGGGAAAAAACAGCTTGTTGATTCTGTCCAGATCCCTGAGCTCTTGGACCCAGAAAGAGAGCAGGGTCTGAACAGCTTCTCCCACCAAAAAAACCAGCCAGGGGTCTCTGGGCTTATAGGATGTACATTTCAAAAGCCATGACTTTGGTTTTAATATTCTTGGGAGTTCAGGACTAATCCTGTCGATTTGGGTTCCAGCCCCAGCCACACCACCTACTTGCTGTGTAAACTCAGGCAAGTGATTTCACCTCTCTGAGCCTCTGTTCACTCCCCTGGTCTTTCTGGACAAGCTTAACTTAGCACTGCCTTTCAGCTCTGATGTTAATTCAGTCAAGAAATGTTCACGGAGCACCTACTACACGTCGAACACCCTTCTAGACAGTGGGCATACAGCAGACTCCTGCCTCCGTGGGGCTGACATTCTAGCCCCAATATCCTATGACCCCTAAGAGGCTGTGAAGACCACAGTCCGCACGATGCGCTTGCACATCTCGGGAAAAGAGACGCGGCAGGGGCTCTGTAAAAGCTGACTTAAAGCTTACGGGTGAGCAAGTCCTTGCTGCCCATCAGTAAATAAGACAACAGAACTTCTTCCTTCGGATTTTTTATTTTACGTTGCTGGAATGTACAGGAAAGTGAAGAACGTGAGGTAGGCAGAACGAGCACAGAGGAAGACAAAGCAGGGACAGGAAGTGCGGTTCTAAACGGAGGCCCCATATTCCGCCAGGCTCACGCTAAGATTTCACCTGGAAACGCCGGCTCCCTTTCGGTCACGGGGAATCTGAACATCACCACCAGACGGGGCTCAGTCCTGCCCAGCCCGGCCCTGGCTGCTGCCTGATGACCCCAGTCCTCGTTCCTCCCGCAAGGACCTTGGGCAGAGTGCAGCAAGGGAAGGACGCGGGAACCACAGAAAGGGTTAGAAGCCACAGGTCAACGCAGTCCACACAAGCCACCCTCACCCAACTCATGTGCAGCCCAGTTACATTACCTCCCCCAGAGCTTTTGGAACCGCTCTACACCAGGGAGAAAAGGAGGGCATGGGGAGGCTGTCTACAGGTGGGCTGCCCCACATTGCAGAACCCCATGTGGGGGAACAGCAGGTTCTCAGCCTGCCTGGGAACCAGGGGAGGAGGCACTGGGGCGGGGGGGAGTGTGCAGGAGTCAGGGAGGGGTGCTCCTTTGGAGTGCAGATTCCCGGCCGCACCCCGCTCTCTCCTGGCTCAGTAGAGCGGGGCGGAGAGCGGGAGCCTGACTTCGCCCTCCGCTGTCCCGGGACCACTGATGCAAGCAGCCTCCCACCCCCGCTCTGAGGCGTGCACTGCGAGGAGAGAAAAGAGTTTGAGGTCCCAGCGAGGGGTGTAAAGTCCCTCACTAGCTGAGCCACTTCGAGCATTTACATTTCCTTTATTTCCTTTCAAAACCTCAACTGTCCATCTAGAAAATGAGGATAATGTAATGAATACCTGCTTCTTCGGATTAGCGGGAGCACCAAGGGAGAAGTGGAAAGCACCTACCGCTGGGCCTGCCGTGCGGCAGAATTCAGTGGGTTCCTTCTCGTTATTCAGGGGGTGGCTTTTGTAAATGTCTTCTTCCACATCGGCCCCTTCCTAAATTGCAGCGGGCCCTGGGGGGGGGATGCAAACAACGCCGATCTAGAAGGCAGGGCCACCAAGGTCTCCCCGCGCCGCGCGTGACCAGTGCCAACGCTGTGGTCCAGGAGCACACTCGGTCGGGATCCCGCCAACTCAGAACACGCTGGCTGATGTGCGAGCACCCAGGGCGAAGACGGGTGCATGCGGCATGGGGGGGGTCCTCCGTCAGGGATGTGCTCTGGAAGGAGACCGTGGTACAGCAAAAAGGACGGCAAAGGGGAGGGAAGACGAAGAGAAGGCGAACCACATTCACCCCAGGGGTGTCCTGAATTGGCAACTGTGTCCTCAGGCTTCAGAGTTATAAAGGAAGGGGGTCACACGTGTATGGGGTTAGTGGCTTGAAGGGAGATAGGGCCATGAAAAGGAAGGGGGTATGGAGAGTAAGAATGGGTACCACACTGGGGACTAAAACACAGAGAATGACTGCTTAACAGGAGCTACTCCAGAAGGGAAAAAACAAAATTCACTCGGGAACAAAGATCCACACCCACCCACCCCAACCCCCGCCAAAGTCCAGGAGCGATAGTAGAAAATGGGGCCCCTCACCCAGCCATCTACCTCTACATCAGAAGAACTCTCTTTTCCCAGCCAGGCATGCCCTACGGCTTGGACTTCCCTACCCTGGAGCCGGCCCCCGGGGCTCAGAAGACCCCCACACACAATACCTGCAAATAGGGCCACTGCACATGTGATTAGTTCCGGTCAGGTAATTCTGGTGGGCCCTGACTGAGCAAGACTGGTGCCCTTATGAGAAGAGAAACCGGGACACAGAGGCAGCCACATGCTGAGAAAACCGCGGGGCAATGAAGGGAGAGCTCAGGGAGATGCTTCTAAAAGCCAGGAAACACCAAAAACTGCCAGCAAACCACCGGAAGCTAAGAAGAGGCCTAGCACAAATTCCCCCTCCCAGCCCTCGGAAAGCCGCAACCCTGCAGACACCTTGACCTTGACCTCCAGCCTCCAGAACAGAGACAACAAATTTCTGTTATTTAAACCACCCAGTCCCTACTTTGTTACAGCATCCCTAACAACCCAATACACCCACAGCCTTACTTGTCTTCACCACACGATCACCAGTGAGGAAAAGCAGAAACGTCCAGAAAGTCACCATATTTACTTTTCTAGTCACCATATTTACTTTTCTATCCAACAACCCAGACCTCATGGGGGAACTCAAAGTTATCAACTAAACATAGTCCCCCGGTGCACAGGTACACAAATGTTTGTCACTTTACAGTTTACAAAACACTTCCATGTGCCTCGTCTCTTGTCGGTCCCCTAACCTGGCCTGGAGGTAGGGTGTGGGTCATGGATTCCCGGTCCGCAGATGAGGACGGTGAGTTCTGGAGAGGCAGCGACTTGCCTCGGAGCGCTCGGCCGCTAAGCGGCAGGGAAGCACGAGCCGCAAGCTCTTCGGGTCTGGGAAGCTGTTTGGTGGGCCTGCTTGCTTTTCTTTGTCTTGCTGCCTCTCTGGCCGCCTTGGAGCCTCTCGCCTCTCTTGCGAGTAGAAGTCCCTGCACTGAGGCGACTGGAAAGAAGTGGTGAGTATCCAAGATCTGTTCCAAGAAAGCTCCGGAAGGCAAGAAGGGAGGCCAGCCAGGGAGAACAGAGACCAGTGCCCTCCACCCTCCTTTCTCACGGCGGCTGCTGTCCCCACCACCCTCCTGGCCTCCTCCTCACCTCCGCCCCCAACCGCTGCTATCTCACAGGCAGGCCAGGTTCCTGGTGATGATGCCACCCAGTGCTGTCAAAATAGCGAGCAGCTGGAAAGGATTCCAGAACGAAATCTCTGTGTCTCTGCCGCCTTCTAAATGACTACAACCGCGGCAGCTAAACTTGCTAATGTGCTAAGCATTTTCTGGCAGGGCCAGGAGGCAGGGCTGGTGGTGTGGTAGCTGGGAGGGGCTTGCGGGCCTCATCCTCCTGGGCAAGGAAGTCCCTGAAGGAGGTGGAGGCAAGGAGAACCAACCCAGAACCCTTCTGCAAAGTCACCAAGAGCCACCCGAGCTGCACTTCAGGATTCCTGGAGCGCCGCTGGCCAGGTGGGCAGGGCTGCCCGGGCGCAGAGGACTTGCAGGCCGGGGAAGGGGACTCCCGGGCGGTGGGGGAGACGGCCCTCTAGAACGCAAGTTATGGTGGATACTTTTTCTGCTGACACAGAGTAGTGTAGAATGCTGCCCACGAGGCTGGGCAGCCGGGGCCTGGCCCTGTCTGTTTGCCTCTGAGTTGGCAGGGGCAGGGCCCATGGTGACCAAACAAAGGACAAGATGCCAAATACCCAGAGGCAAGCAGGCAAGACTGCCCGAGAGGGGTCTGAGGACAAGGGCATTCCGAGTGTTCCGGGAGACTGGAATCAGTAGGCTGGGGGGCGGGGAAGGGAACTTTCCTACAGGGTGCCCCTGATTTCCCAAACACACTCACACCACGAGCTTCTCCACAGTATTCTTGTTTTTCAAGGGCTCTTTTGAAAATGGTTCAAAATAGGAGACCAGGAAGGGGAACAAACCCCCAAATCTGAGATCAAAAGGAGGTCCTGCTGTTCCTTTCTCCCTGAAGTACTTCACTCTACACTTCCTAGAGAAACCAGGGGGCGTTGAGAGAGTCAAGAGGGGAGGTTGGGGGCCAAAACTTAGCGCTGGGGAAGAATTCTTTCCAGAGCCATTTGGTGACAGGAAATGGTGCGGGCGACAAAGCAGGTGCTGCTCAGGTGAGGGAGACGTGGGGTCGTTCCGGGAACACATAAGCCAGTAAAACCCTGACAGGATTCAATCTGGAGGGGGAAAAAATCCCAGCTGATCGAAACTGCTGAGAGCTTGCAGCTTTTAAAGCCCTTCTAGCAAAAGGATCTTTGGAAGCTTTGCAAACCCTGACCACGCAGCGAGTCAGCCACAGCCCAGCCCAGAGCGCTGAGAGTGTTTTTGCTAAATCAGAACTAACCCACTCACAAATATCTAGTCCTGACCTCCCCCTGGCTCCCATTTCTTTCTAGGCGCTTCTTTCCTCAGAAATTACGGTTCTCCCAGAACAGAGGGGAGAATGCCGCAGGGGCGCCAGCAAGCCAGCCAACAGCTCCACAGCTCACCCGCGGCTGACCCTGGGCAAGGGATTTCACCTTTATGAGTCTCATTTTTTCATCTGAGGAAGTGGCAAGAAGGAAGCTGATGGAGAGTTGGTGGGAAGATTAATGAGCTCATGTATTCAGGGTGCCAAGCACAGGGAGCGAGGGAGGGGCAGCTCCCTGAGGGCTGGCCCCCTTCCTTCCCACCTGCCTCTCTGGGCCCTCTGGCCTCACATTCAGTGCAAGGAGGATACAGATCAGTGGGAGCTTAAGTTAAAAGATGGGGAGACAAAGGCTTGCTTATATAAAATAAGCCAGGAGTTTAATACAACCTCCTTCGCCCCAGACTCTGGTCCTTGCCCCCCACCCCTGCCGCTACCTTCCCCCACCTCCACCAGCTGATAGTCTCTTAGTCGCTAGACTTCTTTTAGCAGGGTTTCTATGTCGTACAACTCTAGGGGGGTGCCATCTGTGTCTATTCCCTTTGCCCTGAAGGGAGCCGCATTCAAGAGACCAGCATTTGAATGGTGCCCCCAGAGTCAGGCAATTTTGCAGCCCTACTAAAGCCCTTCTTTAGTGTCCTTGCCTTCAGGAAACCTTTTCTAAGGCTTCCCTTGCCTCTTCTTTCTTTGAATGCCAATAGCAGTTCGTCTGTACTTCTCTTCTGGAGCTCATGAAACTGCCTTTATCCTCCTGGGGGGGTTGTATGTGTGTGATTCCGGCAGAGGTTGGATCTCACCCTTTATATTCCCGCAGCACCTAGCACAATGCTAGCTCATTTTGTGAGGCCAGCATTACCCTGATACCAAAACCAGTCAAAGACATCATCCCAAAAAAAAAAAAAAAATTTAATTTTAAAAATCTTAACCCTTACCTCACACCCTATAAAAAAATTAACTCCAAATGGATCACACAGCTAAATGTAAGAGCTAAAACTGTAAAACTTCTATGAGAACAGTGGAAGAAAATCGTTATGAACTTAGGGTAGGCAAAGTCTTCTTAGATAGGCCAGAGAGAGCTCAAACCGTAAAACCAAAAATTGATACATTGGACTTGATCAAAATTTAAAATGTCTGCTCTTGGAAAGACACTAATATGAAATCAAAACACAAGCCACAGACTGGAAGAAAATATTTGCAAAACATATATCTGATAAAGGACATGTAGTCAGAATATATAAAGAACTCTTAAAACTCAATAATAAGAAGACAAATGACCCAATTTTTTTTAATGGCTAAAAGCACTGAACAGACATTTCACAAAAGAAGTAATACGGATGGGCCAAAACGCCTGTGAAAAAAAGGTTCAACATCATTAGTCATCAGGAAAATGCAATTAAAATCACAATGAGATACCACTAAACATCTATTATGATGGCTAAAATTAAAAAGACTGACAATGCCAAGCACTGGCAAGGATATAGAATAACTGGAACTCTCATGCACTGCTGGTGGAAATGTTAAATGGTACACCCACTTTGGAAAGCAGTTTGGCAGTTTCCTACAAAGTCAAATATACGCTTATGACCTAGCAATCCTACTCCTAGGCATTTGCCCAAGAGAAATGAAAACATATGTCCACACAAAGACCTGTATACATGAATTTCAGAGCAGCTTTTTTCATAATGGCCAAAACTTGGAGACCTCCCAAGTGTCCGTCAATTGGTAAATGAATAACCAAGTTGAAATACATCCATGCAGTGGAATGCACGCATACAGACGACAACGTGAGTGAATCGTAAGTGCATTGCATTCGTGTCCTATTGCTGCTATAACAATTGACCACCAACTTAGCGGCTTAAGACACCACAAGTGTATCTTATCGTTCCGGAGATCAGAAGTCCAAAATCAGTTTCACTAGGCCCATGTCAAGGTGTCGGCAAGACTGGTTCCTCTGCAGGCTTTGAGGAGTAAACCTGTTTCCGTATCATTTTCAGTTTCTAGAGACCACCTGCCTTCCTTGGCTCTTGTCCCTTCCTCAAAGCCAACTCTGCTCGAAGGAGTTGTTTGACCAAAGGCACAGAGGTATAGCAAGTTTGAACTTCTAAACAGTTCCATATTTCCAGGGTGTATAATGTGACATTTCGAAGCTAAGGAAACTGAGATTCAAAGAGTTGAAGTGTCTCACCCCAGGTTTGGGACATGGTAAAAGTCACATTCTGAATCTAAATACAGACTTTTTCCTAGTACATGTGAGCCCTTGGACTTTCCCACCTTGCCCTTAAAGACCCCCAGCCTTAGAGGTTGGATGGGCATCCTTCCCATGTCTCAGAGGCCCTGCGCTCCCTCCCCACTCCACCAGAGACAGCCCCGGCCTCTGTACGCCTCTTCGGCAGCTCAACCTGTGGAGGTGGCATGACCCTGGGTCTCCCCGTCTCCCCACCCTGGGACCAGCCAATGCCCACCCCCAGTCTGATGAAATTACGGTCTTAAGAAGATTGATGTTTGCACCCTGCTTTATACTTGTCAGCGCCCTTTCACTTAGGTTATTTTATCTGGCCTTCCCCGCTGTGCGAGGCTAAGGTTACAGATACTACCAAGCCCATTTAGCAGATGAGAAAGCTGAGGTACTGAAGGGTGGGCACCGGCTGGCCACATCACATAGCAAGGGAGGCAAAGCCAAGATCGAAATCCTCTCCGGGCTTCCCCCTCCTCACACCACAAGTGCCTATTAATTCAGAGAATGGAACTGAGACAAGCCTCCTGTGTAAGCTGAGCCTCACCTTCCTCATCTATAAGATGGAAAACGGGGGAATATCTGCCTTGCCTATCACACCAGGCAAAAAAGGAAGTAATAGGATGTAAAAGCACTTTGGAAAGTTTAACATTTACAAAATGTAAGGAACTATTCTAATGATACTCTCAAGGAAAGTCACAATTTTTCTCTAAAAGTTTCTTTTAATCCCTCTGAAAGCAGGTTCTCCTCCTGCTTTCTTTATGTCCTGGTAAAGTACAGAAGTTCTAGCCAGCCCCTCAACATCAGCCTCAAGCTCAATCTTTAATTTCTCCTTCCAGCTTCCCTCTTTCTGAAATCAAGAACCGGCCGTTCCCCACCCCACCCCCGGCCCCCATCGATCCTCTCTGGCACAATCAGTCCCTCTTTAAAGCTAGAAATGGCCAGCACCCACTTTCAGTCCTCATGCCTCTGGTTCTCCCCAATCAGAACCAACCTACACAATGCTAATGTGGCTCGGGACCCCCAAGTGCAGAGTCTAGGGGTCCCCCCTGGGCTGGCCCAGCCAGCCTCTCGGGCTAGTCTCCCACAAATGCTCCTCCCCAGGCTCCCCCCAAGTTCAAGTGGCCGCCATTTCCCGAAAGCTCTACCCTCTTTCCCCCTTACGTCCCCAGTAAGAACTCCCTTTCCCACTATTCACTTAGCTGGGGGAGGGGAGTGAGAAGAAAATCAAATTAGTCCCTCAACTCTTAAACCCAAACGTATTTTAAGTGAATCAAAGAACTGAAAGGAAAAACAAAGAAAAAAAAGGAGAATCCGGCAGACTATATAGGTGAATATCCACATGATAGCTGAATTAGGGGTGAAATTTCTAAGCTAAATAACAATGGGATAAATCAGAGGACAATAAAAAGGAATATAGTCAACCCTTGAACAATGCAGGGGTTGGTATCTGACTACTATTAGCCTGCTGTTGACCTGAAGGAAGCCTTACTAATAACATAAAAAGTCAATTGACACATATTTTGTATACGTATTACATACTATCTTCTTACAAAAAGTAAGCTAGAGAAAAGAAAATGTTATTAAGAAAATCACAGAGAAGACAAAATACATGTATAATACTGTATATATATATATTTATTGAAAAAAATCCGCATGTAAGTGGACACGAACAGTTCAAACCCAATGGTGTTCGAAGGTCAACTATAATAGTTAATATCTATTTATTTTTACTCGTACTTATTTTAACTGGATAGCAGTATTAGAAATAAATAAATAAACCTCAAGCTTGACCTCATATAATACACACACATGCACAAAAACTCCAAATGGAGCACAGAATTAAAGCAAAAGCTAAAACTTCCAAAAGCAAACATAAGGGAAAATCTTCATGACCTTGGTGTAGGCAAAGACTCTGAGGATACAGAAAGCAAGAACCACAAAAGGAAAAAAAATAATTTAGACTTTATCAAAATTAAAACTTTCTGCTCTTCAAAAGACACTGCTAAAGACAGGCTTAACGGTTATGCAACAATGTGAATGTAATGAATGCCACTGAATTGTATGCTTAACATGATTAAAATGACAACTTTTACATATATTTTATCACAATTTTTGTTTCATTTATTTGACAGAGAGAGTACAAGCAGGGGGAGCGGGAGGCAGAGGGAGAGGGAGAAGTGGGCTCCCCACTGAGCAAGAAGCCCAATGCGGGGCTCGATCCCAGGACTCTGGGATCATGACCTGAGCCGAAGGCGGACGCTTAACTGACTGAGCCACCCAGGCGCCCCTATTTTATCCCAACTTAAAAACAAAACAAAACACTGTGTTTGTTTTAAAAACATAACAAAACATGAATAGGCAAGCCACAGCTGAAAGTGTTCATAGTACATATATATGACAAAAGACCTGTATCCAGACTATACAAAGAACCCTAGCAACTTAGTAATAAGAAGACAATCCTTCTTTCAATTGAGCAAAGATTCGAACAGACTTTTCACAAACACAGAAGTCAAGAAGCACATGAAAATATGCTCAATATCATTAGTCATCAGGAAAATGCACATTAAAACTTCAATGAGATACCACTCACACCCACTAAAATGGCTGAAGTTGAAAAGATTAATAATACCGAATGCTGGTAAAGATACGTAGCAACCAAAATGTTCATACGTTGCGGATGGAAATGTAAAGTGGTGCAGCCACTTTGGGAAAGAGTATGGCAGCTGCTTTTAAAAAACAAAACAAAACAAAATGTGCTTGCGATATGCCTGAGCAGTTTCATTTCTAAGCATCTACCCAAGAGAAATGGGGGGGGGGAAATATGTGCACAAAAAGACATATACACAAATGCTCATAGCAGCTTCATTCATAATAGCCAAAAACTGGAAGCAACCCAAATGTCCATCAACTGGGAATGGATAAAAATTGTGGTATTGTTCATATAATGGCATATTCTCATAAAGATTGGTATTGTTCATATAAATGGCATATTCTCAGCAATAAAAAGGAACTACTACTATATGCAATAACATGAATAAATGTTTTTTAAAAAGTATATATTATTATATGATTCTATTTACATGAAATTTTAGAACCAGCAAAACTAATCTATAGTGACAAAGGGCAATCAATGCACTTGATTGTGTGTAAATTATACCACAATAAAGTTGGTTTAAAAAGAACTTTTTAAAAGTCAAACCACAAACTGGTGAAAACATTTGCCAAACATATAACAGATACAACATATCAATATCCTTAATATATAAAGTGCACACACAAACAAATATAAGACGTTAATAGATTAAAGGCCAAAGGACACAAATAAGCCACAAAAGAGGAAATAAGAGTAACTTAAAAGCAAATAAAAAATTACATCAATGAAATGCCATATTCCACATACCAAATTAGCAAAGTTTTTTGTTTTAGTAATAAGGCCAGTAGGGCAAGATGGGCACTCTGCTAGCAAAAATGTAAACTGATACATTTCTGGAACACAATTTGGCAATAAGGATTCAGAGCCTTAACAATTTCCAGATTATTTGACCCACTTTTAGAAACCTATGTTAAAGAATAATCAAAGATGAGTAATCAAAATTAGAGATCTACATGTGAAAATTTTCATTACTGACTTAGAAAAAGCCATTGGGCTGAGTAAATATGGATACATCAATATAATGAAATACCAAATATTTGTTGATGATAGAAACTTAACAAATATTTCTTAAGTGTACTCAGTTTATATACCATATAAGAACTTTAAGGAGATGTATAGATGACCTACACTGATGGGTAGAGAAACACATAAAAAAATGTTTTCATTCGGCAAAGACTGGAAATCACCTAACTGTCCATCAAAAGAGGTGAAGTCAAAAAAATCATGGTGGGGCACACAGTCAAGTTGAGCGTCCCACTCTTGGTTTCGGCTCAGGTTATAATCTCATGGGTCACGGGATCGAGTTCCACATGGAGCCCCCCAGTAGTGCTCCGCACTAAGTGGGGAGTCTGCTTGAAGATTCTTTCCCTCTGCCCGTCCCACCCCACTTGTACATGCTCGCTCACTCTCTCTCTCTCAAATGAATAAATAAATCTTAAAATAAAATAAAATAAATCATGGTGAATCCACACAATGAAATACTATGCATCTCTTAAAAAAAGAGACATACAGCTATTGATATGGAATAATCTCAAGATGTATCATTAAATTTAAAAAGCAAGTTGCAGAACAGGGCATTTGGAATACAACTATTTGAAGGGGGGGGGGAGAAGGAGAGAGATAAATTCATGCTCATAGACATCTCCAGAAAGACAGAGGGGAAAAAGCAAGATGATAACAACGGTTGGCTCTGAATTGGAGAACTAGGGTCTAAGGATGGGGAATAGGGATGGGAGGGAGGCTTAGATTTACTTTTCTCTTCTGGTTTACTCTGCTGTAATTTTTTAATTTTTTATTATACAGAGGTCTTTTTCAAAAGAGAGAAAACACACACACATGCTTTATTTAAAAGAAGGAAGCGGAGTGTTATGGGTTGACTTGTTTCCCCCAAAATGCATATGTTGAATTCCCAACCCCCAGGATCTCATGTCTCACAATGTGATCTTAGTTGGAAACAGGGTCACTGCAGATGTAATTAGTTAAGATGAGGTAATTAGGATGGGCTCTAATCCAATATGTCTGGTGTTCTCATAAAAAGAGGAAATTTGGACACAGAAGCGTGTACACAGAGAGAACACCATGTGAAGATGAAGCCAGAGATTGCAGTGCTGCTTCTAAAAGCCAAGGGACACCAAACACTGCCAGCAAGCCACCAGAAGCTAAGAAGCTCTCCCTCCCGGCCTCAGAAGGAGCCAACCCTGCCAACACCTTGATCTTGGACTTCCGGCCTTCAGAACGGTGAGGCAATACATTTTTGCTGCTGAAAACACTCAGTCTGTGGTACCGTACCATGGCGACCCGAGCGGACTGATACAGGGCTGAATACTAACAGAAATCAAACCAAAAAATGATAAGGTTCACAAAAATCAAACCAAACATCCTAGAAACAAACATCACCAGCGTCTGCGCCCATAACCAAACCATCCCATAACCCCACTCCCACCCCATAGCTCTGGAGTAAATGCTTCTCTCGCTCTCTCGTGCTCACTCTCTTTCTCTCTCTCTCTCTCTCTCTCTCTCTCTCTCTCACACACACACACACACACATTTAATTTAAAAGTATAAAACAACAGAGGCATCTGACTTTATTATAATCCCATGCATCAATACTGTACCACTCACCTAAGGAAAACGGACCATTGCCCAGAATAGTGCTGAATTAAAGACACTGGAAGAAAAGAATATACCAGAAAACCCCCTGATAACTCTAGTTTGTCTGTGGAATGTAAACTATCCATCCTGTCAGTGCCCAGGACATCTTCAAAAAGGAAGCAATAGCTTTCACAACTGTCCCGTAGTTCTAGCGGCACTCAGGGATTCAAGGGGCACCCAGCTGTGCACCCAAAATAGAGGCTCTCCCAGAGCAGGAGCATTACAGCAGGACGGGGTACCACATGGGTGCAGGGCACTGCACCTCCAGGGTAGGCTCCAGATTCCCACCAAGACCTCACCAAAGTTCCTGGCAGCCCTTGCTCCTATCAGGCTAGACTCCTTTCCAGAGGCCTTTCTCGTCTTCATCCCTATTTCTGCCAGAAAGCAGAACAGAAGGAACAAAATCTTTGGTCATAAAAACCAAGTGAGCTCAGGAGGTGGAGGTGGAGGGAAGGGTTATAGGGAAGGTTTTAAGCTCCTAAGACCCTTTAGCTGAGGTTTCAAAATGGCAGCTAGCTAAACTCCATTTGGTCTCAATCTGCTCACCCAAACCTCCCCCAGCCCGTTCCCCAAGGGGTGTCCATAATCACTACAACAGCCACCTGCAGACGTGGAATCTGGCTCTCCCTTCTTTCAAACACTAGGGAAGTGAGACCACAAAGATTAGTTCCTGATGCCAGAGAAGAGGCTAGAAGGGGGGAAAGAAGGGGAGAAGGAAGACCTTCACGGCGGCATGCAAGGACATGGCGGGCTCGCCCCATCCCATATCTCAGCTATTATGCATTCCCAACTGGCTTGGCCAACATCCAGAGAGACTCCAGGCTGGTGAGTCTGTGAATGTGAGGCAGAGATAAGCGACGTGGAGAGGGGGAGCTCGCCCACGGTTATATATGGGCTGTAGCGCTGCCGAAGCAAGGAGCCAAGGGACTCTTCCATTTCCAAGACATTTCTGCACTCAGTCCTCTCCCCAAGATTAAGAATTCTCCTTCTTGGCTGCCTCCCTCTCCCTGGAACGTAACTAAGCAGCTTGAGAACATGAAAAATTGGGGGTTTGGGTGTGAGTTTTTAATGTTTTAAAATCACATTGACCCTGGATACTTACTGGCAATAAAACGAGGAGAGTAGGAAGCGCCTTTCTTTTCCCTGGGAGGGGCCGATCTCAGGCCCTGCCCTCAGCCAGGGGTCGGGGGTCTGTTTTGGGAGCTCAGAAAAGGTGTGCTTCCTTCCGGGAGGAAGCTGGACCTCTGGGGCAGGGTGGACACACGTGGACAACAGATACGGGAGCAAGGCCTCTGAGGGGAGGGAAGAGCATGAGCAAAGCCTCAGGAGCAGCGGCTCTTGTCCCAGCAGTGAGGACGGCTGGGGGAGGGGCAACGAAAAGTCTCAGGGAAACTGAGGGATCTGGTACTAGGAGCTTATCCACCCTCACCAAACTCCAGGCCATCTCTGAGTGTGTCCTATGCACCCTCCGAAGAGCAAAATCCAGCAACACAGGGCCCGCACAAAGTCTGGAGGAAAGGAATGTCTC
This sequence comes from Ursus arctos, assembly GCF_023065955.2. NCBI lineage: Eukaryota > Metazoa > Chordata > Mammalia > Carnivora > Ursidae > Ursus > Ursus arctos. The sequence goes on along the minus strand of NW_026622930.1, from coordinate 27,948,203 downwards.
CCCCAAGCCTTGCCCCAGGGTCAGACGCCTGGAAAAAATTCCTGGGATTATTCGGTGTTGTCTAAGATGAATTTGGAGCCACTGGCTGACGAGAAATGTGGCTTTGGACTGGGGCTGCCAGGACTGGTCTGTGGCACGCTGAGGACGATTTCACGTCTCACAGCGTTTGCCCTAGCTGTTCACCAGTCTGAATCCGCCTTCCATCCTTCCTCTCTCTTCCCCGTTCATTGAAATCCTTAAAAACCATCTCCTTCCCGAAAGCTCCCCTGAGCCCCTCGTTCAGAATTAAGCCACTGTCCTTTATGCTCCTTCAACAAGAGCTTGTATCTCGATTTCCAGGTATGCTTACCTGCCTTCGTCTTATCATTAGTCTCACTCCCCTCTAGGCATACGCTCCCCAATGCCAAGAACCGGGTTCTACATATCTCTTTGACTCCTAGCACCCGCTTCTCTGAGCAGCCACTCAGGAGACACTTACTGAACTGGATACACAGAGCCCTAAGGAGTGACCGGGCAGTGACTGCCATGTCTTGTCCCTACATCCATCCATCCGTTTGTTCAGCCAAAGGGTGAGTGCCCGCTATCTGCCAAGCCAGTTAACACTCTTGCAGAGCGCCCTGGAACTCTTGCATCAAGCAGCTAAAAAGTGAGTTTCAGTATCTAGGCTCCAGTTTAATGCTTCTTTGCAGATCTGGGACATAGAAAATTCCACAGGATCCCCGAATAAAAACCTGACCACGACAGGTGGTTGCAGCCTCCATCCCAATGCCCGTATCTGTTCAGATGGAAAGTCACGCCCTCCAGAAGGCCTCGGGAGGGGGAGACAGATGGTCTGGGATGTGGGTGAGGACCCTCAAGGACTTTGCCCAGCCCATCCAGGAGAAACCTGGATGTGCCTATCACAGAAGATGGCAGAGCCAAGAGAGCCCATTTGTCTATGTACACAGTACTCGGGATGCTCGGGGGAGCAGCTGGGAACTTGGGGTTGGGGGAGAGCTCTAGAAAGTCGTCTCCGTACAGCAGATGTGGTCCTGGCTGGGGAAGGATCTGCTGAAGGTCATGAGAAAAGTCTGCCCTGCTCAGGGATCAATAAGGGCAAATTACCCAGGAAGCTGGTGTGCCCAGGCACTGCTCTGCTATGGGGGAGACCAGGAGTGTGGGAAGAGACAGGGGATAGGTTAGGGACAGTCACTTACCCCAGGTCTCTTTCAACTCCAAAATTATAGGAGTCTAATCTGAACCTCCCCTGCCAACAACTTGAAAAAGTTGTCTGAGACCAGGGACATTTGGAGAGCAAGTTGAATGGTGAGTCAAACAATAAACCAAAAAGAAATCCTGAAGTCAAAACAAGGGGTAAATTTTCCTTATCTCTCTAAGACATGCATCAAAGCAGCCAGCTGCTGTCTGCCCTGCCTGGGAAGATGATCACGGTTTTTAATGGCCTGTAAACAACAGGACCAGCCTTTGTAATAAAGTTGAACCAATTAATCCTTTCGGCTTCCTCCCCGCAGCCTGCCGACTCCCCGCTGCCCCTGCTCTGAGACTGGGCAGCCTTCAGGAGTCCGAAGTGGAGGGATCCTACCCCGAGACTCAAAGCCTCTGAGAACTCAGGTGGTTTGTGGAAGAGAATCAAACCCGTGGGAGAGAGGGACGGCTCCCAGAAGGAGAGTCAAAGGAAACTGCTTCTAACCTGATCTGGGTAAAAGAAGCCACCTTTTAGAAAAAAGGAAAAACCAGAGACCTGCTGCATTAAGGAATTGGCACAAGAGGCAAACTTGGTTCCTACTCGGTGAACTCATTCACTCATTCATTCGGCGAACATTCACGTACTCCTACTACGGGGCAAGACACCAGCACAGGGTGCAAGAGCGTACAAAGAAAATACGTCCCCTCGATGGAATTACAGTCTGGGAAGTGGTGCTGGGAATAAGGCGTAGCCACAGATATGGATAATAAAAGTTAGTACAATAGTATTTGCAAAGAGCTACACAAATCCAGACCTTTGTTTTCATTTCTTTGTTGTACCATGGTCAATCTGGGTGGTTGGGGCAGACATTATTGAAAAAAAAAAAAAAACAGGGGAATCAAAAAGAGGAGAAAGAAAAATGGGACAGAAAAGAAAAAGGAAACTGAGCCCCTCCTTCCTGCCCCTGCTCTAAGCTCAGCCTCAGTTCCGGGAAAGCAAAGGACCAGTTGTCACTAGAGGTCTCCAGGCAGGTCCAGGCCACCAAGTCACGATTCGAGGCACGTATGCTCCTGTACCAACAAGGCATATTTTTGCTGAATTGCACAAAATTCTGGCCATCTGGAGTTTGCTATTTGATATACCAATTCCCAGTACCCGACAACCGTGTGCCGTTTACTCTTAGCAATACCACGTACGTGTTCCTAAGCACACGCATGCGTGCCAAAGGTGATATAATGGAGGAAATTCGAAGATGTTTTTTTTCATCCGTGGTTCAAAAGTTAACACGCTCTCCCTTTGAAAACAATGACAACGCACGTGCTGCACGCGTGTGTCCTCTCATTTTTCAGTTCCTCAATAAATATTACGTTATGTTCACGCTACTAGCAACCTTGGGTGGTAAACTAAAGAAAAAACATCATTTTCGCTTTAAATTTTCCTTCGGTATCCGTTTGGTTTCTACTCAAGAACAGTTGAACAGCGACCATGTGCCACGACCGTGCTGGGTATGAAGTTTGCTAGACGGAACCAGACAAAGGCCAGCCCTGCCTTCAACAGGGTCACAGTCCAGCGTGGGAGCCGACCGGAAATGAGCTCCGCCTCCAGGACCTGGAGCAGCTTCCAGAGGAAATGATGGAGACAAACCTTAAAAGGCGACTGTGATTTTACCAGGTGGAAAAGAGATTGCAGGGAGATGGGTCAGCAATTTGTGCTCAGGAAGAATGAGGCGTCTGGCGCATCCAGACTGTGGGGTGAGTGGCGGTGAAGGGCAAAGGATGAGAAAGGAGACTGAAGAGGTTGGCTGGGCCCAGACCACAGAGCCAAGAAAGCCTTGCCAAGGAGTTTGGACTTTATCCCATGGGCAATGAGGAAACCACTGAGGGTTTTAAGCAGAGGCAGGTGACACGATCAGATTTATGTTTTAGCAAGATTATTCCGGCTGCTGGGTGGAGAAGCACTGAAATAGGAAGAGACTGGGCAGACTCAAGAGACATTTCCAGAATAGAATCAACAGGACCGGGTGCCTCACTGGAGGTAGGAAGGAAAGGAGGTATCAACCCTCAGGCTCAAGGGGCCCTCATCCAAGACAGGAAACCAATAGGAAAGCAAGAGATGGAGAAATTAAGTGCCTCGTCTAAGGTCCCATAAATTACTGGATGGCAGACTGAAGCCAGGAACCTAAAATTCTTTCCAGTAGAAACCCCTTGGTTTGCCACGTTAGCATCAACCTGTGACTAAACTGAGCCCTCGATTGCCAGGCTCTTTCCTCGTTCCCTTCTTATTTTATGCACGTACACTTTTTGTCCTAGGAAGATTATGAACTCGTCAAGGCAAAATTTCTTTTGACCTTTCATAGGGCCTGGCACATACTAGGCACTAAGTGGTCAACAAATGTTTGTTTTTAAATCAAACCCCAAGAGCCCAAGGGTACCCTAGGCATTGTCCTTACGTGCAACACAAGCCACTTTCTTTTGTCAATCCTTAACAAACAGTATTTGTAAAACATAATTCCTGGATCAAATAATTCCTAGAGGTTTGGATTTCATAGTCCAGGAAATTTATAACAACAATAAAAATTAGAGGGATCAACAGAGTCTTGCCCATTTTTTTATTTTGCCAAATAAGGACAAGCTTAAACCCAGCTGCCATCTACTAACTGCCATCTACTACTTTGTTTCTGAAAAGAAAAAAAAAAAACAAAAAAAAAACATTTAATACATATCCCCAAAGTCAGAATACTATAAGATTAAGGATAATCCTTCAAATTAAATCAGAGTTCCTCAACCTTACCACTATCAACACTTGAGGCTAGTAAGTCTGCTATGGGGATGAAGGGAGGACAATGGGGGGGCTGTCCTGTGCGCCATGGGGGACCTCACGGCAGCCCTGGCCACTACTCATTACATACCAGTAGGCCCTCCTAAGTTGTGACCACCAAAAACTGTCTCCAGGCATTGACAAACATCCCCTGGGGGCAAAATCATCTCAGTTGAGAACCACTGAATTAAATAAAGCCTTATTAAAAATCTAGCTCTATTGTCCCTATCTTTTAGACCAGCGAAAACTTAAGCACAGACATCAGTCCATAAACCAAAGGCACAGAAGCTAAGAGGATGGGATTTAAAATCAGACTTGAACTCGAACCCCTCGTCTTCCTCCTTCCCGTTGCCTGACCTCGAGCAAGGGACTGCTCTAAACCTCCCTCTCCTCCCCTTCGGAAGGAGGCCAGCATCTACCTTGTCAGTGGTTGAGAGGATTGAATGGAGTAGATGTTACCCACTTAGCCACATGCCTGGCACATGATTGTCGGGTTAGGAAGTGTGACCATTATTAATAGTATTTCTAACACTTCTAAACACGTAGCACATTAACAATGGCTACCCAGATTTAAGACTTTCTGAGTAAAGGGACCTCGCATGCAACATAGTAGGTCTTCAATAAACATTTATTGAATGAATACACGAACCCTAAATCACCTGCTCCCACCAGTGCCTTTCTTCAACCCTGCCACATCTAAGTCCTCTTCTCTTTTACCAGAACTTTCTCAAATCCTACCCATGGGGATTAAATGATAAAAGAAGCCTGGCCAGGCCAGACCTCTGCCTGGGGCCCTGTAGGTGGGAAACTCGTGGACCCGTCCAGCGCACCATATCAATCCGCCACCCACTCCCTGGACTTCAAACGACACTGACGCCACCAGTGAGCCCGCACCACCCCCCGCCACCATCATCCCCTTCACCACGTCTTCAGGTGGCTGCTGTCCTCCCTAGATATTCAACCTGGAGGTAGGCCAGGGACAGGAAAACGAGATGGCAATATCCTTGAACAAAAGTAGCTATAAAAGGGCGGGGGAAGCAAGGCATACGACACATTAAACAAGCAGACAACCTCAAAGGAAAGGAGGTGGGGAGCCTCCACCGAAGGGGTCAGAGTTCCCACTGCTTCCTCCGGCCCCACCAAGCCCACCTCCCGCCTCAGCAGGCAGAGAGCGCACTGGTGGCTCTTACAAGGGGAGACACTCGTCATAAAGCAGACACGCCCCTGGCTGAAGCCCAGCCTCCCATCAGTTCTGGAATTCACCTCACAAGCACAATGAGTATCTGTGGCAGTTTCCAGAAGGACTGAATTTTTCTGGCCATCCCAGAGTCACAGGGCATGAGCACGGGGAGGGGACTTAGAGAGCAGGGAATCCAAACTCTCATTCCATAGATGGGGAAACTGAGGCTCAGCACGAGAAAGGAACTTGCTAGGACCATCCAAGGGTGCTCTGGTCAGCGGCAGCGCTGGGCCAAGAGCTCAAGGCTTCGGTTCTGGCACTCAGCTTTGCCGGGAGCTCAGAAACATCCCCAGAAGAGGATGGCTGTTACAAACTAAATCTTACTCTTCCTGAAAAAAAATGGATGATCACGTTTGCAGCTTCATATGAAGAGAGGATTAACAGATTCTCAGAAGGGGCCATTGATCTAGTCCCATGGCGGCTCCATCCGTTCGGAAACTGTGAGAGAAAAAAGTACCTTCCATAGGAGGATCCAGCAACTAACTTCTCGGCCCCATCAAGCATCATCCGTCTTCTTCAGACTATTTGATACTATAACCAAAATACAAAGAGGACGGTAAGACCATTTAGGGAAAGTGTGGGGCGTGCACACATGTGCATAAAAGGGAGGAAAAACGGGACAGAGAGGTGGGAAAATACTAGAAAATGGCGAATCTGAGCAGAGTACAGGGGTGTTCATTGTACCTTTCTTGCAAATTTTCAGAAGACTTCACATTTTTCCAAGTAAAAAAATTTGAGGGAGAGTAAGAAAGCACTACATAGTAATCCAAGCTAAATTGAATCGTTTTTTAAAGTATTTGGAAAGGGGCACTGGCGTGGCTCAGTCAGTTGGGCATCTGGCTCTTGGTTTCAGCTCAGGTCATGATCTCGGGGTCCTGGGATCGAGCCCCAAGTTGGGCTCCATGCTCAGCAGGGAGTCTGCTTGGGATTCTCTCTCTCCCTGTCCCTCTGCCTCTCCCCTGGCTCACACTCTCTTTCTAAAAATAAATAAATCTTTTAAATAAATAAATAAATTATAAATAAATAAATAATAAATTAATAAATTAATAAATAAATAAATAAATAAATAATTTTTAAAAAAATAACAGTATTTGGGAAGGGCCAGGAATCATTCCTTCAGTTTCACTAAGTTTCTTTATCTAAGGACTAACGTCCTCAGACCAAGAAGACACGGCAGAGGTTAGAGGTGTAGCACTCCAAACAAATGTATGATGCTGGTGTTCACACTAGTTAGTAGCTATGGCAACCTTGGAATCCACATCTGATTTCAAATACTTTGTCCCATTCGCTCCCAAAATACATATATACTTGTCACATCATGTATCCTGTGCTCTTGATTCAGAACATAACTAAAGTCACAACAGGCTATGGATGGGGCAGATGTCAGAATTTTTCCCAAAAGTCCATCCCCTTTGCAATGCAGGTGGCTGATAAATACAATAAAATGAAGTTTAATTTCTATTCAGTTTGGAAATCCTTTCACGTAAATAAATTATTAAATCAAAATCCGTATCGAAGCCACAGTCACCATGTTCTCTATCCGTAGTGGTATTTAATTGGGGCCATATTGGGTCCATAATCCAGCCCTGAAAATCTATCCTTGACCACAGAGATAAAATTCACTGGAGATCTGAGGGAACACAAGCCATCCAAGAAACCTGAAAGCACTCCTTATGGTTAAAACAAGGGCTGAGAATGAGCAGAGGAATATGAAGTTGGAGAGATAGAGGTCAGATCCAAGAGGGCCTGTACACTCAACAAAGAACTAGAAAGTTTCTCCTTCAGGTAACAAGGCACCACTTTAAGATGGGAAGAATATAACTGGATCATTCTGGCAGAGGATGGATAGATGGAAGTAACTCAAAACTAGGGAATCTAGTTAGAATGACAAAGACCTGAACTAAGGTAGTCAGCATGGAGTGAAGAACTAAAGATAAGTTAGAGAGAGCTACTAAAGAGAGCCAATGCACAGTACTTGACAGGAAGACGGCAGATGTGCCCTAGAGAGAGAGGAAGTAGTCCAAGATGACTTGCAGCTTTTTTGACTTGCTAGAGGATGCTACCAGTCATCCAGATGGGGAACCCAGGAGAAGGTTTGGCAGAGGAATGTAGTAGGTTTTGAACATGTTGACGTTCCACGTGGACATGTAAATATGGAGCCCCAGAGAGAAGTAGGAGCTGGATATATGCATTTGGGAGTAATCAGCATATATATGGTGGTGGGTGCCATGGGTATAGAGGAGGTCAACTGGGAAGGAACTGAGAGCAAAATAAGAATTGGCTCAAGAACAGAAACTCTGGGGAAGAAAACTGTTAAGGACAGGCAATAAAGAGGAGATTCCCCCAAGAACACCGAGGAGTGGCCTAAGAAGCAGAGACCTCAGGCTGCTTTTAAGTTACCCACTACACCCCTCCATCTCCACGGGCTGGTAAACCACGTTAGAGTAGAGCAAGGAACAATGATGTATTAAAACAAACTCACTTCTGGGGCGCCTGGGCGGCACAGCGGTTAAGCGTCTGCCTTCAGCTCAGGGCGTGATCCCGGCATTATGGGATCGAGCCCCGCATCGGGCTCTTCTGCTATGAGCCTGCTTCTTTCTCTCCCACTCCCCCTGCTTGTGTTCCCTCTCTCTGGCTGTCTCTATCTCTGTCGAATAAATAAATAAAATCTTTAAAAAAATAAAAATAAAAAATAAAAAAAATAAAACAAACTCACTTCTTAACAACAAAAAGACAAATGACTCAATGAAAACATGGGCAAAGGATCTGAACAGACATTTCTCCAGAGAAAATAAGCACATGAAAAGATGCTCAGCATCATTAACCATCAGAGAAATGCAAATCAAAACCACAACGAGACACCACTTTGCACCCACTAGGATGGCTAGAATCAGAAAGGCAGATAATCACAAGTGTCAGCAAGGAAGTGGAGAAACCGGACCCTCACACGTTGCTGGTGAGAATGTAAAACAGTGCAGCCACTGTGGGAAACAGTGGCAGTTCCTCAAAAAATTAAACGTACAGTTATCATATGACCCAGCAGTTTCAATCCTAGGTATAGAGTCCAAAAAACTAAAAACATATGTCCACCCAAAGACTTGTATTTGAATGTTCATGTTAGCCTTACTCGTAATAGACAAAAAGTAGAAAGAACCCAAATGTCCATCAACAGATGAATGGATAAATAAAATGTGGTATGCCACATAATGGAATATTATTCTGCCATTTTTTAAAAGGCAATATCGATATATACTACAATATTGTTGGACACTGAAAACATGCTAAGTTGAAGAATCCAGACACAAAAGGCCACATATATTGTCCGATTCCATTTATACGACATATTCAAAATAGAGAAGTCCATAGAGCCTGAAAGTAGACTGGTGGGTGCCAGGGGCTGGGGAGAAGGGGGGAATGAAGAGTGATACTTAATGGGTGCAAGATTTCTTTTTGGGGTGATGCAAATGTTCTGGAATTAGGTAGTAGTGATGGTTGCTCAATTTAGGTTTACTAAAACCATTGAATCGTACACTTTTAACCTAAAAACCAATGAGTTACGCACAGTTAAAATGCTGAACTTTATGTTATATGAATCTTATCTCAATAAAAAAATTCAAAAAGTAGGCTCACTTTACAAAGTTACCCATAGCCAAGAGCAACTGTGTAAGTAATTTCTCCAGCTTGTCCAGATATTCTGCATAAAGAAGACAAAAATTCCAGATATTCTCACTAAAGAAGCCAAAGAGCATGCTTCCCAAAAGACTCTTAAATATCTTTAAATTTCCATAGGTTGGGGGTGAGCAGCTCTGCTGAGAGTAGAGACGGTGCATTCAGCCTCATGATAGCTACTCATGGGTTGGTCAGGCTGCCACACCCACTTTAAAGATTTCAAAATGCCAGGGTGACAAGGAGACAAAGAGGCAACCATGATTTGACCTGCAAGAAACAGCAAGCAGGCATGACCTGTTATAGTCATCCCACAATGACAGGAAAGGAGAAATGGTTTCTGGATGCAGAGTACCCAAAAGCCCCAGAATAGCAGTCTCCCGGTCATGCCCCTTAATCAACTCTTCGACACTTAACAACCCTTGCACTGTGTTCGAGATGACCTCCTGAGACAACACTGCAAGCTGTCCTGGAGAGTCAGCACTCACCATATATATATATATGGCTGCTCTAGCCACATGGGGTCTCAGGAAGTTGTTCTGAATCACTTTGGGCTTTAGGCACAGTGACTTTGAAATTAGCACAACTTATAGGGTTTGCACCCAACTCAACACCATCTGCTGCAGAAGTCAAGGCCCAAAGAAGCAAGTAAGGGACAGGAGATGGACCGTGTGTGCATTTGTCAGAGGAAACACACGCCTCTGGGCAGGAAAACCTGAGGACTGCGTTCCAGGGTTCCATGACACTTCCTGATGATAATTTCATCCCTCTACTTTCCTCTCCATTGACATGCTTCCCTCTGCTTTTGTTCTCCCTCTCTAGCCAGATTCGGAGGGCAACCCTAAATAATAAAGTAACAGAATTAAACGCTGCAAGGTGGCACACCACCACCCCCAGAGAGACTGCCAGAGTGGGGAGGCAGGTCTAGAGAGAGAAGCAAACCTCTGGCCTGGTCTAGCCATTGGATAAGCAACCCCTCCTCCATGCCTCCCTGCTCGTGCCTGCTCCGATGGGAAAAGGAACACAATGAAACTCGGCCTTCCCCTGGGGTTCTGACCACCTTGAGCAGAGACTATGATTACCTGCCGTTGCTATGCCTACTGTGATGTCATTCCTTTACCATTCCATTGGGTGGATTTTTTTTTCCCCCTTTTCTCTAAAGGATACCCTACTATCCAGTGCCTGGGAGCCCACTGGGAACTTCAGCCCTCATCCTATGTAGACCCAGGTAAGCCACTCTGTCTGGGGACCTCAGGAGACTCTGTAGTCCCAATGGGAAAAGGGAAGAGTCAGGAGTAGCTTCCAGGATGCAGGAAAGCTCGCCTCCCAAACTGCTCAAGCTACCCCTATATTTAAGCAGAATCAAGCAGAACAAGATTTTACCTTATCTGTTCAAAACTGCAAACAGAAGAGGGATATAGAATTAGGTCCTATCAGTTTTATTTAATTGTCAGAAAGAAATTTTTTTTAAATGTATTTATTTCTTTGAGAGAGTGAGAGCGGGTGAGCAAGAGTAGGGGGAGGGGCAGATGGAGACAGAGAATCCCAATTCCAAACAGACTCCCTGCCACCGAGCGCAACGCACCACGCCACAACCCTGAGATCGACCCCACAACCCTGAGATCATGACCTGAGCCAAAATCAAGAGTCGGACACTCACCCCACTGAGCCACACAGCACCCCGGAAATCACTTTTTAAGTAAAATAAATGCAAAGAAGAATAAGGATAGAGGAAAAGGTGTCCAAATCCCACACTTTATCATGCGTAGAGGAATGCAAAGGAAGAAAAATATTCCCCGAACGGTTACTTCTGGCGCTGTCCAGCTATACACGGCCAGGGGTTCCATGTCAATGAAAAGCATTTCTCCGGGTTCCTCCAGTGCACCAGGCACTATGCTGAGTACTGGAGTCCTCGTCCCCATCTTTAAGGAACTCATGACAAGGTCACTGTTCAGCATCACGACATCTACACAGGCTCATTCAAAGGATTTTGCTCCACTAAAAAGAGAAACAGAGACTCTGAAAGACCAGGCAATTTATCCTCAGCCATGAGGCGCAGTCTACAACCTGCGGCAGGAGGGGAAGTGTGGGCAACAGCCCGCCACAAGCTCTCTCCTCATTTTGTCTCGCCCTCCCGGGCCCCGGGTGCTTCCTTGGGCTGTGCAGGAAGGCAGCGGGCAGTGAATGCAGTTCCAGCGGCTGCAACCGCACCAGGGGAACGACAGCCATCTGCCTCAGACAGAGGGCAGGAGGGCCCAGGGAAGGCCACCCCTGTGGCCAGCTTACCCTCTGCAGCCACGTTCACCTTTAGGTAATGGCCCTGTTCCTGTGAAGTCGCCAATGTCCCTGTGGATGAGACACGGATCCCTGTAGAAAACAGTGGTCCAGCCACCCTGGAAACATCCAGACTTGTTCCATAAAAATGGCACTGACCATGGGTATCAGCAGCGCTAACACGCAGAACCGGCCTTGCCTTTCTAAACAGACAGCATGCTTCTTATCGTTTAACAAAATATATTCTAGATCACCTCTTCTTGTCATCATAAGCAAGAGAAAAATCTGTCCCCATTTTGTGAGTGAGAAGAGCAAGGCCAAGAAAAGAGAAGGGGGTCACAGATCTGAGATTTTTATCTTAAATACTCACTTTGGGGCACCCTTGGTGACAGCACAAGCACTCGGCGCTTTGGGTGGAAGTCACACTCCCAGGCCACCAAACAAGCCATGACTGTTCGCTCTTTTGTGTTTAGTGGGGCTGGGTGGGGGAGCGTGGATGGCAAGGAGAGGTGGGAGAGAGATCCCCACGAAACCCAAGCACTTACTCCCAAAGTGGTTGCTGGGACAGTGCAGGGGCCAGGTGTCAGATGTGGTCAAACCGTCCTCCTTTTTAACAAGCCAGTCTGTCGCTCACCTGTCCTAAGGTAGGTGTCCACGTGCCCTACTTTTCCATGAAACCCTGCTCCCTCAGGAAGAGGCCCAAACAGGTTGCCCTCCCTCACCCAGGTAAGAAGCTCAGGCCAACTGGAACACACAGGAAACATTCCCTTGGTGGTGGCATGGTTGGTTTTAACAACAAAACCTACACGTTAGGACCCTGTGAGAGGGGACCTCACAGAAATCTCAATGTGGATCAAAGCGGGCCAGCCCTGGTCACCCCCACTAAATCTCTAAAATGCAGGAGTTCTAGAATCAGATGGATCTGGGCTTCAACCTCAGCACCACTCACTCACTACGTGGCCTTGAGTTGCTTGCTCCTCGGCTTTCCTCATCGTGAAATGGAGATAAAAATATCTAACTTCTAGAAAGTATGAACATGCCAGCACGTGGTAGGCACATTAGGACGGTAGTTCCGATTACTGGTTTGCCAAACGCACCCTGTGCTCAGACACCCACACTTCTTCCCATTCCACTTCTGACCAATGTCCTTCACACACAACATAACTGACCCGGGGGTAAAGCCTTCAGCCACAGAACTGACCTCTCGCCCTTGCCAAGCTAACTGACCCATGTAGGGTTCACAGTCTTGTTCTTACTGGAACAACTCATTTGCCTTTCAAATGTATGCATGTACTTTTTATGCATTTCCTGATGCATATGTATACATATATATGCATATATATAATTTATGGCATTTTGTCACATGCTATTTTGCTCTACCTTGTTCTCCCACAGCAGTACTCCCATCTTCAGCCCTGCTTTCCCCAGGTAGCCCATGTTAACATTTTAGTTTGTGTCCATCCACATTTTTGTAATTTCAGACACACACACACACACACACACACACACATACTAATTGTGGTTTGGGGCAGGGGGAGGATGGTTATTTTTTGTTTAAAAAATAGAATTATATATCATATATACTCTTCTCCCTCTTATTTATTCTGCCATACTTTGCCAAAATCCTTTTAACGGCTCTGTAACAATCCAAGGTATGAAGGTAGCGTAGCTACTGGGCCTTTTCCCTACTGACATAGGTACCCACTGAGTTTCCACTCTTAGCCACTACATACAAACCAGCAATCAATTCCTTGCACATGTCCTTACGGAAGATGACTTTCTAACCAGATAAAGTGCCAAGCTCTGGGAAGTGAAGGTCACCCATCAAAAGGACCTCCTGATGAGCTCCTGATATAGCCACGCATCCTTAAAACTGCTCTTAGAAAAGACGCCCTGTGCCTAGAAGGGCAAATCCCAGGCATGCGCCTGGCTTCCAACCACCAGCTCTTCCAGGATCGTATAGTGTCAAATCAACTCCATGGGTCTTAATTTTCCCATCTGTAAAATAAAAGAATAACTCACCAGTGCTGCAGGATTTGAGAGTGCTTTTGTGAGTAATTTTTATGAGAAGCAGTATGTGAAATAATATTTTTGCTGTTATCCTCTGGGATGTTGTTTCTAGTTTGTTGTTTGGGGTCCAGGGAAGGGAGGGCAAGCCAAAATGAACAGATTCGATTAAAGTCCCTCTAGCACTCAGAGGTCCCCATTTGTAAGGTCTCTGGGGTTGGACGGGAAGGTTTCTGTCTCTGCACCACGGAAGCACCGTGCACCACGGTTGCTGACATCCGAAAATCAGGACCAGACCAGGGGCCTTTTGACTCTCCGTTTGCCCAGCTTTGTCAAATTCCAGAGAAGGGCACCTGTAACTGAAGTCACGAGTGGAATGATCCAGCAAGCACATTTTGGAAAATCCGTAATCTCATCAATATTCAATTTTCACTCAAAACTTCCCCACGCTCTAAATTTCATTCAATACAAGGTGTAAGCAATGTTGGAAGGGTGGGAGAGGATTTTTTTTTTTTTCAGAGGATGTGGTGATTAGTGTTTTCTGTTCTTGAAAATAAAGCAGACATTTTAGGGGAAAAAAACGAATCCTAAACCTTCCATTTCAGGTAGCAGGTCTAAAAGTCAAGAGCCTCCCGAAAGGAAGCAGTTACAGCAACTTGAGAGGATTTGCCTGGTTACCATATGGCTCAGGCACACGAGAGGGGAGAAATAGGAATGGCAAAATCAACAGAATCAGTGCAGTGTTATTCTGCTTTAAAACTCAAATCAGATCTGAATATGGAATAATTTTCTTCATCAAAATCAGGCGGATGATTGGCACCCCTACTCTGAAAGAGCGTTTGGCAGCACTGACTGAATAGACACCGTTCCTGTGACCCAGCTATCCCACTTGGCGGGTCTGTGCACGTCATTCCCAAAAGACGTACCAGCATGGTCCCGGTAGTGAGATGCACAGAAGTTTCCAACCAGAAACTGCCACAAGCCCATCGAGAGTGGAATGGCAAAGAACTCATGGTACACTCACACGACGGAATATTATACAGCACTAAGTATGAACAGCCTACAACGACAGTTGTATGAATGCCTCTCACAGTGTTGAAGGGGGAAATCCAGACACGGAAGTGCAAATACGAGAAGATTCCATCTCATGGGGTGAGAGCCAGGATAATCTCCCTTGGCGGGGTTGCATAGGGGGTGAGGTAGGAACTGTGCCCAGCTGTGCCTTCTGTCCTGCTGTTTCTTAACCTGGGTGTTGATGACACAAATAAGTTCGACTTGTCAAAATGTATTGAGCCAAACGCATGTGCACCTTTCTCTGTGTATGCTGTATTTCAGTACTTAAAACCTTAAAGAATAAGTCAATGAACGAAAATAAAAGTCATGACAAATAAAATCATCAGGTAGACAAGGCTCCTGGAGTCAGATCGTATCTGGCATGTGTCGTTCCCGGGGGCTCTCCTGTCGATGCAAAGACCAGACCAAGTGGCTGAGCATACACGGAGGGCGTTCTGTGAGAAGAGATGGAAGGGGAACAGAGAACCTGGCACTTTCTTGGGAAAAGAGCAGTTTCGCCAAATCGAGTTTTACGGTCTCCACACAGATTATTAATCCAATGCACTATTACAGACAGACCCACGTTTGCTTCAAACACATTTGGGATTTCTAGGTTTTGCTTTTCTTGCCTTAAAAAAAAGTTTGGAGAGGCGCCTGGGTGGCTCAGTCGGTTGAGTGTCTGCCTTCAGCTCAGGTCATGATCTCAGGGTCCTGGGATTGAGCCCTGCATTGGGCTGCCTGCTCAGTGGGGAGCCTTCTGGGAACCCAGAAGTCTGATTTATTTCCCTCTCTCCCTGCCCCTCCCTCTGCTCGTGTTCATGCCCTCTCTCTCTCTCTGTCAAATAAATAAATACAATTATTTTTAAAAGTTTGGAATGAGGGAAAAGGCATAGTTATTTCATGTGGAAATCAAATGTATTTTCACGGACAAGAGACAAGAGAGAAAATCTGACCAATGGTAACGAAGCAGAAGCCAGGGATAGAAAGAGATTCTCCATGAGGCTCTAGCACCTTATAGAGGTTGGGTTTCCACTCAGCTCAGCAGCAATATTTACACAGCAGCTAACACTTACGCAGGTTTGTATCTGCTAGGCATTGCTCTAAATGCGCACGTGTATTCACTCATTCAGTCCCCACCTATGAGGTAGGGATTGATACCATCCCCACTTGACAGACTATCACCGAGACCCAGAGAGGTTAAGAAACTTGCCAAAGTCACACAGCTAGCTAGTAAGTGACAGAAGGAGGCAGTTTGGTAAAGTCTGTTCTTATCCATTCTACCATATTGCTTCTGAATAGGCATTTATTAAGTGCCTACTCTGTACTGGGCTCTCTGCTGGGTGAGAGACACGCTGAGCCACAGAAAGCATGAATCCAAGGGTTCTGGGGTGAGTCCTTGCAGCGACAAGGATCACACGGGCATCCCCACGTCTAATTTCAGAATGAAAAGCTGGAAAACTGTCTCCAAACACCTGGATATTAAGTTTTCAATGACTAAAAAAAGCAGTGCCCCTTTTCTCTCAAGCATTCCTTGACGCCCCACCCACCGCTCGGTCATGAGATTCCATAAAGCTCTCTTCTGGTTGATTAAGGGGCAAAGATGACCCTTTGATTTTTGTTTGTTGATTTTTCCTGGATTGCCCTCTTGTATAAAAAGGGTTGTTCACCCCTGATAGAGCAGGCCTGCATACCCAGTCCCTCAGAGGGGGAGAGACCCCCCCAGGTGCCCAGATGATTAAAAAGGAGGAAATTCAAAGCAGGATTATAACATGTATGGCACATTTGAAATGTTCACACTTAATAAATTCACAAACCCAAATACAATGTAAAATTCTTATGTTTTCAAGGGGAGCCTGGGTAGCTCAGTCGGTTAAGCCTGTGACTCTTGGTTTCAGCTCAGGTCATGATCTCAGGGTCATGAGGTCAAGCCCCGCTTCGGGCTCCAGGCTCACTGGGGAGTCTGCTCGAGATTCTCTCTCTCTACTTCTGCCCCTCACCCCCACGCCACGCTCTCATTGTCGTTCACTCTCTCTCTCTCTCTCTTTAAAATAAATAAATAAATCTTTTTAAAAAAATATTTTGATCTCAAGAGAATTACAGGATTTACTTTTCTTAATATTACTTCATAGTGCCTATGGATGGTGTGGTCTAGACACAGACCATACTTTGATGCCTTGTGAGGCACATCCTGGAGACTACACGTGGAATCTCACACATAGATAACAACCCAGTTTCATCTGAGGCCTCCAGGACTCAAGACCCTGGTTTAATCAGCTCTTACTATTGTCCCCACCCCCTTGATAAGCTTTCCTTAAGAGAAAGTGAATAAAGGATTGATCCCAGTGGTAAGGAAGAGTGAAGGCCCAGTTGGGAACCAGTGAGAGAGAAGACATGAGGCTCACAAAGCTGGAGAAAATGTGGGTAAAAACCCCTGGCCAGGGCCACCTCCAGACTCAGGCTAGCCAGGCACAGGATCTTCATGACACCCAGAGGTCAAGCTCAGGTTACGAGAGGCGGGCAGGAGGGATGCGACCACCTGCCTACTTGCCCAGGAGCTAGCTCCTACCCAAGGCTTCAGCTGCTCCACCCTCAGCCCCGGCCCACCTCTGCCAGCCTCTCCATAGGCACAGGTGGGCTCCTGACCACATACGAGTCTTCCAACATGTGCTTCCTTCTCTACGTCCACCCCACTTCCTGGGAGTCAATTAGAGCTCTTTAGGGTGTTAAAAATGGTGCCCATTGTGAGACAGCATCCAATGCTACTGTTTTCCAGAGTAGTGTGTGGTCTGATTCCAAAATCTGGGGATAAAAAGGGTATGAAAGCTGCTCAAACCTCTGAAAATGAGTACAGAAAACTGGTAGAAAATCATTTTCCAATGTCTGTTTATTTTTCTGCTAAAATCTACCCACTGTGTGAGTTGCCAAGGAAAGTTAAGTCTCTTATTCTGAAGCTAGGGAGGTTCTCTTTCCACATGACACCTGCAGAGATGGAAAACATGACACCCTCCGCATATCACAGAACAGCAGCTCCCAGTAAGAGGACACCCCAACTCCTGCCAGTGCAGCACCCGGCAGGAGCAGCTTTCCCACTTTTCTCCTCTTGCTGGAGGGGCCCCAGACAGGTCACCAGGGTCTTCCCCACAGGAAAAGTTTTCCCCAGCCTCTGTGAGGCCTCACTGTTCACTATCCCTTTTAGCTAAGTAGCAGAGTTTTTAAATAATTTCTCGAGCTCTTTACCTGGAGACACACCCAACGAGAAGGGCTCTTACTTTGCCCACAGAGACTTACAGACCATGTGCTAAATTCACTGGCTCCTACTCAAGCTATAGAAATCTGACCTTGATTATACGCAACTAATGAATCGTTAACAGGACATCAAAAACTAATGATGTTCTATATGTTGGCTAATAGAGCATAATAAAAATAAGCAAACAAACAAACAAATAAATAAAATACACAAAAAAGAAATCTGACCTTGAAATATCCTCTCTAAATTCATCCCCTAAATCCAGTCCAGGCAAACACACACTGATTCTATCTTTTCAAAACACTGGCCCTTCAGATGGCCTTGTTTGTCTTCATTAACATCTCTCTGTGATGAGAGGGGCCAAGGGTTCAAGGCCCAATGTCTGCATCCAGAGAGCCAAGGCCTATGGGAAGCTATAAAACCGTGGGAGGTGGCCAATCCATGAGCAATTCCCCAGATCCTGTGTCATTGACTTTCTTGACACATCCCACCCTCCAGCAGTAATAGCTTACATTTACTGAGCATTGACTCTGGATCGGACCATACATATCCTAAAAGCGTCATATGGGTTGACTTATTTAATTCTTATACCAACCCTGTGGTAAGTGATAGAACTGGGATTTGAACCCAGAAGTCTGATTCCAAATCCCAAACTCCCATGAGAGCCACAACATATTTCTGGACTCAAGGATTACAGCTGGTGCTATTGAGCATTTGCCTGTTAGAGCATTCATTTACTTCCCTATCTCCCTGAATCATAAACTGCTAGCTTCCCTCCAGGATTCATTCTCCCTTCTTCCTTCTTATAATAACCTCCACGCCCAAGTTTTGCATAAGCACCTGGCCATCTGCTCCAGACTACATTTCCCAGCATCCCTTGCAGCTAGCTGTGGCCACATGACCAAGCTCCAACCATTGGGGTGTGAGTGGCAGCTCCTTAATTATTAGCTGCTTGCCTTGGATTTCATCACCTCCTACTTTCCACATCCTGAAACACAGACTTAGAGATACAAAATAATAAGATACCTGGGTCCATGAACTCATTCATGGACCTACTTTGCCAGCTTGGTCTGCTTGCCCTAGGGCTTACATAAGACAGAAATAAACCTCTATCTTATTTAGCCGTTCTATTTGGAGATCTGTGTTATAGCAGCTTACCCTACATGTTAGATTCTTCTTCTAGTCAGTATCCCCAAAACCCTTTCTTAGTGCGTGGAACATAGTTGTTCCTCAGCAAATATTTGTTAGATGAATGAAAACACCATTATATAAACCAGGTGGTACTGGAGTCAAACAGACTTACCTAAGCTCTGTAGATGACCCTTATCCAGGTGAGTACAATGTCTCCTGCTTTTCTGGCAAACAGGAGCTCAGGCCAGAGAGTCTGTGTCTAGGGAAGCACTTGCAGTAGGGGAGGAGTCAAATTTTACTACATCTGTTGTCGACTCTCTGCTGAGATGAAGGAGTTTTGCTTAACTGCAAGGTAGCTGAGGTTATTGCTTGTCTTACAATAATAATGAGCACAATTTGAGCACTTACTTTGTGCCAGGTCCTGTACTAAGCACTTCACACACATTAAGGCATTTGTTTTTATTCAATCCTCATGACAGCCCTACGAGGTAGGAACTGCTGTTATTGCCAGATGAGTGAACCGGGCTCAAAAAGAAGTTAACTTGCCCCAACCACAGGGCTACCAAATGACAAAGGTCAGATTCAAACCCAAGTTGTATGAGCCCTAAACATATTCTCTTCTCATCCAGCATGCTACACTGCCTCTTTGTGTATGACAGACTTATATTCCCAACTACAATTACAAGTTTGAGAAGCTGGACCGAGTTTCCTGCTTTTCTGAATAGATGCACAACGAACAGAGCTTTCTGTTTGGCCGTGACACTTTTCCATTGGGCGTCGTGGTGAGGGGCTGCACTCACCCACCAGGCTACAGCAGGGGAGAGGGCAAACTACCTCAGCCCCACAGTCCACCTAGTTCCTTCTTGCTTTCTCCCGGGCTGCCTTCGCTGCCCGTACCGCTGCCACCCACAGCCTCTGCCCTTTCCCTCAGCCGCCTCCCTTGGATTTGCCCTCCTGCCTGCTTCCATGCATAATTCTTGCCTGGCCTTGCAACTATCCTCACTGAAGCCAACACGTCCAGATCTACCTGTCTAACCTGGTAATGGTATGGTCTAAGTTTCACTTCTCACCCCCACCCCAACTTTGTCCTCACAGCCATTCTCCATCTACAACTGTTCCTTCCTCCTCATGCCATAAGCACAGCAAAGTAGAGTTGGCACCCAGCAGAGTTGGTAGAGAGACACTAAGCAGGCTTTATCCCAGAGGTTGCAAACCTAGGACTTACAGGCCAAACATGGCTCCCAAGTATGTTTTGTTTGGCTGCACTATGCTTTTTGAAAAGTGAATTCATTGCATCAAAGGCTGTTAGAGTTCACATACAAATTCAGATTTCAAGCCTCTCTTAAAAAGTCAGGAGTCTTGGACACACCGGGCTCACCTTCCCATGTGACAAATGGCTGGAGTTGAATTTGGACATCCCACCGGATGGGCATGAACTTCCAGCTTACCACCAGCTTCTCCACTCCTTACTCTGCTTTTCCCATCCAAGCATCCCTTCACTCACTCACACGCCCAGCCCGGCCCCCGTAGGCCCTAGAGTTCACAATGCCTGCTGTAGTGATGAGCACACCGAGAACAGGAGAAGAGAAATTATTCTTCCAGGTCTCAAAGTTGCATTCATCCGCAAACCCATGGCTGGCTCTCATTAACCAGCACTGATCAAGCCCCTGGGGCCCCAGGCCCTGCCCAGAACATCACAGAGGTTCAAATACAGGCCACTGCCCCTGCTTCCGCCTAGGCCCTACACTCTTCCACACCGCTGCTCCAAACACACGGGTGCCAGAGAAAGGCACTTGCTTTAAGCAACGCACATGACACAGCATCTCTTCTACTGTGTGCCTGGATAATCTGATTCTTCACATCTCACCCTAAGACTCACTTTTCTCAAATCTGTCGTCTGGATTACACACCCTGGATCTGCGAAGAGGTGACCTTTCTATACGGTAATCCCCTCTGGGCCTGAATCCTGGTGACGGGCGTGTGCGTATGTGTGCACATGTCTGTGCTCATGAGTACGCATCTGGACGAACACTCTATCGGCCCACTAACTTCCCAGACAGGTGAGAAGTCAGCATGTGCCCTGGGCAGTGAACCAGACAGTGTCTGTCTCACTGCCCCATCAAAAGGGGCTGCAGCTGCTGACGCTTGCCTTGATGGGATGAGGCTCAGGGTTGCCAGACCCTGGATTTTGCAAGACACCAGGAAGATCATCTAGAAAAGTGAAACAGTGATTTCTATTCATAAGCGCAGTGCTGAAAACAAGCCCCCAAGCGCTTGAGACACTTTGTGAGGATCAGTTGCTGGCGGGCTGATAGGAACGACAGGATTTGAAGGCTCGCCTTGAAATGCCCCACTGGAACCATCAGCAGCGGGTCCTCAATCCCCTGCCCTGTCCTGATGCCCATCTGAGGACACAGAAGCGGACCCTAGCGTGCTCAGCTGGCTTTGCCCTCCAGCCTTGTCCTCCCTGATGACAACAAAGACGTCTTTGACTTACATTGTTTTAATTCCCTGCTTCGTCTGTCCTTAAAACAAACCTCCTTTTTTTCTTTTTCTCAACCATCTTCTCCCTAGGACCCTCAGGTCCTTAACTCACACTGCATTATCTAGATCTTTCCAGTAAGTAGGTTGCAGCTTCCATTTCTTTGATTAAACAAGTCTAACAAAGAATTCACTGATATGAAAGTGCTTATCATGAAACAGGTAACATCCTGTTCCTCCCCAAACCACACGCAATTACCATATAAATGGCCCGGCGAAGGGACTTCTTTGAGAGGTGGCAGAGTCAAACTTCTCTTACACTCACAAAGCTTTAAAAAAGAGACAGAACAATGTCCAAATGAGAACATGTCCCAGAAAGTCACAAACTAACTTCCCGTGACATCTTGAGGCAAATACTCCTTCTCCAAGTAAAAAACGTGCAATGTACAAAATGTCCACGGGAGGGTCTGTGCCTCCTATTTGGGCAGTCGCCCTTCTACTGCGGGGCCACGAGCAGGGGGCGGATATGCCCCAGAAAGGCGGCCAATGAGAGGCCGGCTCACCCTGCATCCGGATTGGCCAGGCCTGGCACCGGCTGGAACCGCGGCCAGCTTTGAGGACGGCAGAGAGACTTGATAGGATTCTCTCTTCAAAGCATAGAGCAAACATCAATTAATCCTCAAAAGACGCTTTCAAGGAGAACATTATCCCTTTTGAGCATGGGGAAGCTAAGAGGTGCGGCAGGTAGTTGAAGGGAGGGCAGGGGAGAAAACAGCGCTGGGCCCCGAGCCCCAGATCCGGTTCTCCAGAGAGAGTCAAGTTGCACGAGAAGAATGGACCCACAGAATTGGGGCAAAGGAGGCGACGGAGATGCTGCTGCTTTTAGAGGGTGCTCCTCAAGGCTCCCACTGCTCCATCCCGGAGCAGACTGCAGGTGAAAACACAGCCGGAGACCTATGTGTGCCCAGGCCAGGAACCGGACAAGAGTTCAAATGAGACAAGAGTTCAACTGACGGGACCTTTTTCAGCCTGATGACCACTAAGTCTGTGGAAGAGGAAAAACAGAAATCTAGATCTAGTTTACCATATGGAGACTGTTTTTGGTAACCCAATTCCCCCTTCTTGAAAGGGGGAGAGGGGCCTTGTATGTGTAAACCAAGGGGATGCCCTGCCTGGCCCTGGCAGGTCTTTCCATCTTAAGAGAACCCATCCACAGCTTCCTACACTCACACTGTAAGGACCACCCACCCCGTCACTGTGTTTGGTAATAAATGTCACACATTCTCACATGACACATTTATTCAACCTTTAATATCTTGCTCTGAGATACCTGGAGAAATTGTATGTCACTGATCAAATGTTATAAAAAAAAACCCAAGATCTCTTCTCTACACACAGGCAGTGTTACTACCTTACACACTGATTTCTATGGCCAGCCTGCACTTTGTTAAAAACTTAGATTAGGGGCGCCTGGGTAGCGCAGTCATTAAAAAGCGTCTGCCTTCGGCTCAGGGCGTGATCCCGGTGTACCGGGTTCGAGTCCCGCATCGGGCTCCTCTGCTATGAGCCTGCTTCTTCCTCTCCCACTCCCCCTGCTGTGTTCCCTCTCTCGCTGGCTGTCTCTCTGTCACATAAATGGATAAAATCTTAAAAAAAAAAAAAAAACTTAGATTAACCTTCTTTACTACACATGACATATTGTTTCCCTAAAGAGAGCCCAGGCCATGTGCAAAGTATAGGCTGATTGGAGATATTTAAGTGTTTGTCAAAAGGATTTTCCTAAAGGGTCTGAATGAGTTTTCTCTCAATTCACCATAGTCAAAGAAATAAAGGAAATTACCCTACAACTGACTTTTTCTTTTTTTAATTCAAATACCCAACAGCTATTCTAACATAGCCTGGCATATACATATGTAGGCTTTCAGAATAGAAAATACCTGGAAGGATACACCAAAAAACTGTCCTTAACAGTGGAGAGCGTAATGGGTAATTAGGGAAGAAGTCTTTCTTTTTTCTGTTCTTTTTTTGCTTGTTTTATGCCCTTTACTGCTATGCATTTTGTTACAGTCAGCACGTTACTTTTTAAATGTTTAAAATTATAAAATGAAAAAGTTACACTAAGATCCTTTACTTTTCCCATGTGTGGCGTTTTGTCCCAATGCCTACACAAAATAAGTCAGTAGGTTTTGGAAATATCTTGCCATCTGTTACCAAAAAAGTCACAAACTTCATCATGATATTGTCGATCCTCAGGTCCTTTCACCCAGAATGTACCAAGCTAAGAAAGGACACTACTTGGAAACCCACTTCACAGAGGGGTTTGAAGCTGCATCAGGCAGACACGAAGTCAGAAACATAGTTCCAAGACCAGGGGAATGACTCAGTCTCCTTGACTTGACTGGCTTACGGATAAGCTGAGAAACACGGCTGAAACGCTGTCATTCTGCATCAGTGGGACACAGCTCCTGCTCCCACTCCCGCTCCCGCATCCCTATCAATGGCCAGAACACACAAGCTCACAAAATCAGCCAACAGGCTGGAATCCCTCCAAATCTTAAGATCATCTTCTTCTCTTAAAAAATGGACTTATCAAGTGACACCAACCTCTTCCAACATTTAAGTGTTCATTTAGAGAATATTTCCATTGGAAGCTTGAGAAATGGAGGGCTAACCTCAACGGGCCCTTACCAGTTGCAAAGTAATTAGAAAAAAAAAAAAAAAAAAAAAAACAGTGTTGGCGTGATGAGACCAATAGGAAAATCCAATTCATTTACAGGATTTTTCCTTAACAGCTGCTTTTTGCCTGAATAAAACTAGATACTGTTGTTATCAGCAAATCAGTGACTAGGGATCTGAAACGAGGGAAAATGCACATTCTGGGTCTCTCGGACTCCCGGTATTTGGCGGAGCTAGGCAGCAGGATCAAATTGTCAATTCCAGCCTGACCCTGAAACCAAAGCTCGTTAATAGTCACGGAAGTTCCGCAGCTAATCAGTTACCATTTACACGTGGTTCCTCACAATCCTTCAAGTCACCAGAGGGAACCCAAATTTGCAATGAACCAGGATGCCTTCCTTCTGGAGCGTAGATGTCCTTCCAATTCCACTTTTCCCTCTCCTTTCCGAGAAGGCAAGCGGGCTAAGAAAACCCTTCCCTTTAATATTAATAAGAATTGTGCAGTCCCCGGATGATCAGAGCCCGGGCTACATAGGACTTGAAAGAATGACTGAGACTTTGATATGGAATATGAAAAAGTAAGAGGCAGGAGGGGCGGGGGACACCAAACCGGGAGGCCCAGGGCCCAGCCTCTGCCACAGCTCCAGTACTAACTCGCCAGTGACAGCCACTCTGACTTACGAAGCAAAGAGGGCGTATACTTACCTCTCTACCTTTTTATCTGTGAGATGAATGAAATGAACTTCAAATGGTTTCTCTGCCAGGACCAAAAAATAATAATAATAATAATACAAATTCCTGAAGTAAGAACTGAGCCCACCCGTTGCCTTCTTTCTAAAGAGATTTCATACATGCCATCTCCTCATCACCCCTGGTGAAATAACAGATCATTATTATTAGCTCCATTTTACAGAAGAAGCAACTGAGGCACAGACTGGTGAGCCGACCAGGGGAGTGTGGTTTGTAGAGGAAGCATAGCTCAGTTCGACACACTGAAATGCATTCCAGTGTTATTGGTCTGTGAAGACCTCTCTAGGTTGTGCCTACGAGACTTGGCCACCTGGGAGACACAAAACTCAGGCCTCCCTCAGATCAGCCTGGACCCTTCTCCTCGGGCTCACCCTGCTTCTACACAGCTTAGTTCACAGGGAGCCTTTTAACTAAGACACTCTCAAGAGTCCCGCTGGTCAAGGCATGGGTGGGGAAGGCGAAGGACGCTATTTAACCCAGGTGTAAATGTGGTCCAGAGCACGCATGTGCCATTCTAGGTCCCCGGGTGAAGAGAGAAGGCAGCACCTAGGACTGAACCCCTGGGTGCTGTTTGCAGGGACTTCATACGTCAGGGGTTTTAATGGTTGAAGACGTGGTGACCAGTAAGAGCCCAAATCAGGATACCTGTACTCAGGTGTAATTTCTAGTCTTAGGCAGGGAATGTCAGGTAACTTGTGTTCTAGAACCTAGATTACCTGCTGCTCTCAGAGAGCCGGGTGAATTGAAAGGAAAGACAGAAACAAGTGTGTCATGAGTGTCTCCTAGGGCCCGGCCTATTCACCGGGCTTCACATAGTTCATCTCAACACAACGGCTTCGGGTACGGCATGACTCCCCTTAATGTTCTCCACCTGTGGCGTGGGGAGAGGATGTCTACACTCCTTCCATCCCAGACACATCATCAGTTACCACCACACCCCCGTTCCACTTCTCAGTTTCTCTGCTGCGGGCACCAGAGGATGCTGCTGGTGGTTCTCTGGCCCCACGAAACCCTCCCCCCTGGACTCCCTGTCTCTGAGGCAGAAGGAGAGCATCCTTCCCTTTTCTCGTATCACTCCTGTTACAACCAGCAGGACACACACACACACACACACACACACACACCCTAGAACACCATCAATTTACTCAGGAATCCATGAGACAACTTTGGGAGAGCCAAGAGGGGTGAGGAAAGAGGAAGAAGAAGGTCACAGTGGCAGCCTGGCACTTCCAGCCTGCTTTGTGAAGGCCCCCAAACTCTGCAGGTGGCCAGGGAGGGAAGCTGCATTTGAGAAATGCAGGGGGATGGGCAGACCCATGTGGAGCTTGGATCTCACACCACAGGGGACCATATTTTTAAAAGAACACACATTTGGCCAGGGAAGAAGAGAGCATGCCCAGGCTTAAGAGCAGAGCTGTTTTCTCCCCTACCTGCCCCTCCTCCCCCGCCTTTTCCCAGCCTCGACTTGGAGCAAATGGTTAAGCCAACCCAAACCCAGAAGTGTGAACAATACATGGAGCCAGCTCGCAGGCCTCCCACACAGGAGGGCACGCCGGGCTGCGCAGATGGCCCTCGCACGTGCACAGGCCACAGCTCTGCTGTCAGGGGCTGGGATTCCAGGGCAGCCTCCCTGCCTCTCAGGAACTATGCAAGAGAAAGTGGGGCTCCCCAAGAGAGGGATGACATGTGGGGTGAAGACTTATGACCAGACGGGGAAGTGCCAGCCATCCTGGGGCAGACACCAACAGTCGGAGTGATTTGTTAGCCCTTTTTTTTTCCATGAGTTAATTTGCTTCCAGCAGATTCCATTAGTGACCCAACAGACCCAGGGCCTGGAGGAGGGCCCTGGACGAGCTGCTAACTCAGCAGACCGAAGGCCAGACGTCTTGCACCCAGCCCTTTGCCCGGGATTTCTATTTGAAGAGCTTAGAATAATTATTTGCAAAGCTCTCATTGAGGCAGCACCGCCGAACGACACACCGCCGAACCATGTATAGACAGGAGACACATGAACCTTGACCCCTAAACGTAAACGGCCAGCCAGAAGCTGACGCAATCCAGGAAAAGGATTCCCACACGCGGTAATCTTTTCTTCCCAGTGGCAGGAGTACAGCAAAAGTCACAGTTATAAACCTGTTTCCCCTGAACCTGAGTGGAGGCGGAAGGGAAGAGGGGGAGGGTTGCACTTTCTTTGAGTTCCACTTGACATTTCCAGCGGAATAAGAATGGTCCTGTTACTACCGCAGCTGCTGGTACTGCACAGAACGGTAACGATCACAGCCCGCGTGGATGCAGGCCTGCAACTGTGCCCGGAGCTCCTCGAGCATGACCTCATCGACTCTTCCCACCAGCCCTCTGAGGTAGGTACGCTGTGCGTGCAAGAGACGTCACACCGCTGCTAAGTCATGGGAAGAGATTCAGAGCAGAATGAAGCCCAGGGGTGTCTGACTGCAAGCTCGCGCGCTGCGCCACAGCTCCATGCCCGGCTGGGGGAAGAGCGAGGAACCAGGGCTCGCCGCCCCACCAGCACGGCTAGCTGGCGGATCTCAGCACGGGATCTCACCTCGTGGGCCATCCGATTCCACAAGACGGCTGAGGGGCTTCTTAAGCACCCCTTCCATTCAGAGCACAGTAACGGACCCCCTGGGTGCCAGGCTCGAGGAGGCGGAGGCGGCTAACACAACTGAGGCGCAGCCCGGCCCTCCAGGGCTCTGCAGTCCTGCCCTGCCTTAGGCAAAAGGCTTAGGTGCCTTTCAGTTCTAAAATGGTACTTAGCGAGACAGCTGGGTGGCCCAGTCGGTTGAGCGCCCCGCTCTTGGTTTCAGCTCAGGTCGTGATCATAGGGTCCTGAGATGGGGCCCCACGTTGGGCTCCAGTGCAGAGCCTGCTTGAGATTCTTGCCCCCCATCTCCTTCCCCCTCTGTTCCTCCTCCCCGTTCACATGTTCTCTCTCTCTCTAAAATAACTAAATAAAATCTTTAAAATAATACTTAGCAATTTTTTTAACATAAAAAGGTATCTCTGACAGTATTATACCCATCTACTATTTGTTCTCCTGTGCGAACTGTCGCATGGAGAGCTATCTGAAATGAAGTCCATCTAATGGGTTTGCTCCATTTTTGCTCTCACCTTTTTACATTTTTGTGTTGCTTGAATTTTTAGTAACAAATATACATTTCCATAAAACCAATGAAATCATTTTTCAAATACTGCTAGAACACTAATATATATGTATGTGTATATGTGTGTGTGTGTGTGTGTGTGTGTGTGTGTGTACAGACACGTATTTCATCACTAGCTGGATATTTTATAATATTAAGAAATTACTATTCACTTGGATAACTATGTTTTTTAAAAGAACCCTTATTTTTACAGATACATACTAAAGTTTTTACAGATAAAATAAAGGATGTCTGGGATTTATCTCAAAATAACCCCTGGTGTGGGAGGGTAAGGGTATTTCCCAGAAGCTAAACTAAACCCCCGGCTGGCAACCTCTTTTGCCTGAGCATTTCACCATCCTTGGCTAACTCTTCCTTTGACTGTCACAGTTTAACTTCATTTGTCCTCTGTGACTTCCTTCCACCCCCACACCATTCCCCCAAACCTTCTGGAATCATCCATCAAGTCTGTTGGTATATTCTGGCGCCCAGGACACTCTATCTGACCTTGCCCTTGCCCAGGGGACAGAGGGTATGGACCTTACCAATACTTCTACACACCTCTGTTCAAAGTCAGCTTCTCTCAGACTCTGTTTGCTCTAGAGACAGAACAGCTTGACCAGTGGGGGGTCGGAGGCCCCTTTCATTTATTCATTCAGCAAATACTTGTCACTCACCTACTTTGTGCCAGGCACTGAGTCATGTGCTGGGGATCAGTGGTGAACAAGACAAAATTGTCACCTTCACAGAGTTTTCAGGCTAGACAAGGAGCTACTCTAGATGTCATCTCCCCAACCCTCCAAGACATAGGGTCAGGGCTATATTGCCCAAGACGTCCCTGAGTCACCTGGGATCTTGTCCAAAATAAGGAAAGGCATGATCTGATGCCAAGAGAGAGAATACCACCCAACTCCCTACCCTAATCCAACCCCCAGTTCATGGGACACAAAGACCAAAATGATGAAGACCACCAGGTAAGTAAATCATGGCAGACAATAGGGCAGCCAGGCCGGAATGTTCCAGGCCCACGGGTGTCATATTCATATCAGAATTTTTGTAACTTTTGTTGCCACTTTGACAGAAGTTTCTCATCCATTTTTGAGGTTAAACTAAGTAAAACTTTAATGGCATTCATGATTGTAGCAGTTTTTATTTATTTTTTTTATTTTAATGTTTTTTTATTATATTATGTTAGTCACCATACAGTACATCCCTGGTTTCTGATGCAAAGTTAGATGATTCATTAGTTGCGTATAACACCCAGTGCACCATGCAATACGTGCCCTCCTTACTACCCATCGCCAGTCTATACCCCCTCCCCTCTGAAGCCCTCAGTAGCAGTTTTTAAAAACAAAACTTCCCTGCCTGGGATGACTTACATAATCTCTATAACCACGGGCCTCCTCCGTAAATGCTTGGTCATGGGAAAGCATCTTAGCATTGCTCAGCATTCATTTCTACCTGCACATGGTCACAAGGACTTCCAAATCAAATTTCTCAGCAAAAAAAGTTCTATTTGGAAAACCAAAAACATTTTCAAATTTTCTTGCTTTATCACGATAATGGAAATAGAGTGTCATGAGTAAAGGTTTTAATTTACTCATCAAGGTATAGGGTGTATTCTCATTAGTTGTGGATTTACCATTGTTCTAATAAAAATGCATGCTTTGCAGGCTTTTCTCCATTGCCTATAAGCTCCAAGAGCCAAAATCCATTTTAGTCCTAGTGTTATATACCCTTGTGTTATATTCTCAGCACCTACCACAATGCCTGGCACGTAGTTGATGCTAGTAAATATTTCTTGAATTGAATCCCACTATGCTTTTTTTTTTTTTAAGATTTTATTTATTTATTTGACAGAGATAGAGACAGACAGCGAGAGAGGGAACACAGCAGGGGGAGTGGGAGAGGAAGAAGCAGGCTCCCAGCGGAGGAGCCTGATGCAGGGCTCGATCCCAGGACTCCAGGATCACGCCCTGAGCCGAAGGCAGAGGCTTAACAACTGAGCCACCCAGGCGCCCCCACTATGCTTTTTTTAAATGATTCTTTTTTCATTCTAAGTTCAATGGCACATGCCCAGAGATAGTTCCCTGTGTCTTTGGATCAATCAGTTTGCCACCCACGTCCCAACAAGACCCACAAGACCCACTGGAATGTTTCCTAATCTCTTCCCCGATGGAGGTCCAACAAGGGCAAGCCCAGTAATGTCCCAGCCTACTGGACATTTCCACCCAGATGTCAAATCACCATCTCAAGCCTACCAAGGGCGAAGCTGAGCCCACACACAGCCACTGTCCCCATGGTCCTCACCATTTTAACAATCTGATTCTTCTACTTGCTTGAGCCAAAAACCTTGGAGTCACCCATGATGCCTCTCTTGTCAGACCCCACTTCCAATTCCTTTGCAAATGCTGTCATCCCTATGTATGAAATGTATTCAAAATCCAGCCACTTCTCACAACCTTTACAATTTCCACCCTGCTCCCACCCACTGCCTCCTTACTGGTCTCCCTATTTGGCCTCTGCTTTCCTCCATATACTCTCAACTCAGCAGCCAGAGTGACACTGTAAAAATCTTCCAGTGGGTTCCCAATGCCAAAGATAAGCCAAAGTTCTCCTACCACTCTCCCTCTCTCTCACCCTGCTCCAGCCACACAGGCCTTCCTGCTGCTCTTCCAACATCAGCCATGCTTCTACCTCAGGACCTTGGCACTTGCTGTTCCCTCTGCCTTGAATCTGCTTCTCCCAGATGACCCTCAAATGACACTTTTCAGGGAGGTCATCCATGGCCACCTTATTTTAAACTGTCCTCCCCCAACACTCCCTGTCTCAACTCCCTGCTTTTTGTGTTTATACGTTTATCACTCCCACCTTCATACGCTATTACCATCTCATTTATTTATTTACTTAGGTCATCACCTGTCTGCCCTACTAGAATATAAGCTCTGGGAAGGCAAGGATTTCACCCATGTTGTTCACTGCTTTATGTCCACACCCAGAATAGTGACAGGTGCTCCATAAATACTTGAATTAACAAATTAATCTCAGGACACTTGGCAATATTCTTATTTCTCCATCATGGACAGAAGATCACAGAATCCTCTGAAAAACATATGATTCAGTGCATAGCAAAATATATATATATATTTCAGGGATTTCTCAAACAAATATGATCTAATGCATTTTGAGAGGGAAGGAGAACTCATTTCATTTTTACTCCCTCCCACCCTTCTCGAATCAGGGCCCACCTGCCCTCTTCCCAGCCCAACGCTGGAAAGCATCCGTTTGGAAGATGCTGGAGGACATTCAGGGGCCACCAGCCCCGAAGGTAGTTACCCCCCACAAATCTGAGGGGAAGAGAAATGACCGAGAAGGAAAAGAGAAATTAGCACATGGATGAGAAACACATGTTTAAAAATCCCAACCCAGGCCATGAGTCAGCTGAGCGAAGCTGGCACCAGAGTGACAAATTAACTTCATGACCCTGTTGCTTTCATTAGGAACTGCAGGACTCTTTAAGAAAGGGGAAAAAAAAAAACAACTAATATGTAGAAAAAGGGCATGTATGTCTGTCTACGTGTCTATATAGAGTGCTCTGGTAATAAAATGGGATGTTTTCCAACGAAATTTGCTTTGGATGTACATTAAACCACCTACTGTGTGCCTCACACAGTGCAAAGTGCTGGAGACAGTGCCTTCTTGCAAGGAGCTCTGGCAGGTGGAGGGGACTGGCACAGACAAGCTCACCAGAAGGCACCACGCTACACGCTCTGCTAGCGGGAACAAAGGGCAATGGTTCTGCCCGAAGGAGGCTCAGAGCTTGAAGGCTGAGTGGAAACTGGAGAGGATCATCAGGCAGAGGCGTAGGGGTCAGAGGGGAAGTCCTGGCAGAGAATGTCAGAGAAGCAAAGGCCTGGAGGTGGGAAGTCCATAGTCTGGCATGATTCAAGCTGAGTCGGTGGGCCCATGGTGGAATGGGCTGAATTGTGAATATCAGGCTAGAAGGTGTGGCAGCTTCCTCTGAGAGGTGTCCCCAGTCCCTCCAGGCAGAACAGATTCCTCCCCTCCTTTGTACCCCACCATGCCTCAAAACGCTCTTCAAAGCGCATTCCCAGCCCAGGACATCAGCTCAGGGCGTTGACAGTTCTCTCTGCTTAGAATGCTTTTCTTTTCCCCCAGACATCTGTGAGTGCCACTCCCTCCAGTTCGGCAGGTCTCTGCTCAATGGTCACCTTCTCTGGGAAGGCATCTCTGAACAGGCTTGCAAGGGGGCAAATCCACACACATATACCCCTTACCTCACTTTATTCTCTCCATAGCATTTATACCTGTGCATTTGTCCAGTAGAATGTGAGGTCCACAAAGGTAAGGACTTTGTTTTATTAACTGCTGTGTCCCCAACACCCGCAGTGTGTGGCACACAGTGGGAGCTCAATAAATATTTGATGAATGAATCAAAGCACCTGTAACACTTGAATGATTTTGGCTATTTATATCTGTCCCCACCTACAAGACAGAAAAATGATATGAAAGCAAAGACTGTGCTCTCTGTTCTCTATCCCAGCACCTCACAGAGAGCTGCACAGGGTTGGCACTCAGTAAATAGTGGATGGATGGATGGATGGATGGATGGATGGATGGATGAATGGATGGATGGGGGGGGGGTGAGATGGGTGGGTGGGTGGATGGATGGATGGGTGGATGGATGAGTGGATGGGTGGATGGATAGGTGGATGGATGGATGGATGGATGTGTTGATGGGGATGGATGGATGGATGGATGGATGGATGGATGGATGGATGAATGGATGGGTGGATGGGTGGGTGGATGGATGGATGGATGGATGGGTGGATCGGTGGGTGGATGGATGAATGGGGTGAATGGGTGGGTGGGGGGTAGAT
Organism: Ursus arctos; assembly: GCF_023065955.2. Lineage (NCBI taxonomy): Eukaryota > Metazoa > Chordata > Mammalia > Carnivora > Ursidae > Ursus > Ursus arctos. The sequence goes on along the minus strand of NW_026622930.1, from coordinate 27,915,613 downwards.
GGATGGATGGGGGTGGCTAGGTGGGTGGGTGGAAGAATGGATGGACAGATGGATGGGTGGATGGGTGGGTGGATGGATGGATGGATGGATGGATTCTATAATCATTTGGAGCCATTGACAGTATAAAGGAACTGAATTGTGCAAAACTCTCCCTGTGAGTAGGGATACCCTGATATGGGGAGAGACTACAGCTGAGAAGTCAATTCAGAAGCTTCTGCCAGTGTCCCTACGAGCACTACTGTTGCCTACGTAAACGGAGGACGAGACAGAGTCCAGGGACATTGCCAAGGTTAAGTCAACAGAACTCGGGGACTAGGTGTATGTGGGGGCAAAAAGAGAGAGGAACCAAAGATGATCCTGAGATTTTTGCTTAAATAATAGTGAACCCCCGGGGGGAATAAGCAGCTTTAGGGAAAGAAGAAGAATCCATTTAGGATATTAGTTTGAAGGGGAACACCCAGGAGAAATGGAGTAGACAATAGGATAGTCAAGAGTAGAGAAGATTGAATTGTGAGCACTGGCTGAAGCTAAAGGAATTTACTCATTCACTTCTATTTTAAGCACCTCCCATGTCCGGAGCACTTCCTATGTACTAGGAGCTATGCATGCTGCAGTGCCCAAGACAGGCAAGGCCTGTGCTCTCAGAGAACTTACATTCCAAGGGCAAAGGCCGACTAAAAACAGGTGAACAAACGGATACATCGTTTCTGATGGTTGTCTGCGCTATGGAAAAAATACAGCAGGGTAATACACCAGGGCGACTGTTGCATTAAGTGTGGTGGTCAGCGGAGGCCCCTCTGAAGACGTGGCTTTGGCCACAATGAGGTGGAGGGCAGGAGTGACAAGGAAGTTCCTCGCTTCGTGCCTCCGATTTTCTTACACAAGTCTGTGGTGAAATCATCTGCTCAGAGCAAGAGGATGGAGTGGGTTTTCAGGTCAATGGAAAATCCTGGAACAAGTGCTGAAGGGGAGAAATGAAAAAGGCTCAGAAAAGAGGTTACAATTGGGCACTGAGGACCTAGCTGAGCGCCGAAACCATAAATGTGTAAGGGAGCCTATCGATGAGGAGCACACACGTATTTTACAGATATTATATGTCGATGAAGCTTTACGTCCCAGCAGCTCTACTGAACCCAGCAGTAATGCCCTAGGAGTGATCTGGAATCTCTACCCCTACTTGGTGTGAGATGGGTTTGCTGCAGTGTTTATTTGATTTTAATTAAGTTTGATGGGCTGTGAGGGTTTTCATTACTTGCTTTGACCGGGCACATTCCCACCACCACCACCACCACCCCCCCATAGACTCCAGTCCCTTCCATCTGTATTCCTGCCACAGCCTCCCCACTCAAGCCATCCTGCAAATTAATCGCCCTCAACGTCCATCCTGCCATACCTTAAATAACTCCCCGGCACCTACAGCAACACCGCCGAAGTTTTCACACTGATGCTTATAACCAGAGGCTTCATTACCGATCCAGCCTTCTCTCTCCCAACTACCCCGTCTGGCTGCTATTCCCTTTTGAACCCAACCGTGTTTGCATGAACGGACCCAGGTCTGTGCCTCAGCATCTTGGGCAAGTTGCTTAAACTCTTTCGAGTTTTCTCCTCTATAAAATAGTTAATATTATCTGCTTCTCAGAAGGATTGAATGGGTTAATGTGTGTAAAGCACACAGCACAGGACTGCTGAGGGGAGCGTAGGTGTCTAAGAAACAGTCGCTGGAACTAGTATAGCATTTTTTTTAAAGGTTGCTGTGTAACAATGTGGTTATTGTGGCGACCAGCACACGGGGGCCACACGCACAGAAGACATTGGGTCCACAGCCATGAACATTGCTCTGTCTTCTGCTTTGGGACTCATCTGTGGCTTTCCAGTGCACTCCTCTTTGGGCTTATCTTAAAAGTCAACTTGCTCCTTAGAGTCTTAGAGTCTTCAACTTACATTAATATTCAACAGACGTCTTGTCCCTCGGCTAGACAGAAAGTTCCTGGAGAACAGAAATTGCATCCCCCTCAGTGTGAAGCACAGAGCCTGCCACTTCAGGAGGTGCTAAATAATTCCTGGTTGATGCGCCATGCTAAGAGATTGATTCCCCTCTTCAAGGGAAGGCTTCTCTCGCCCCCGCTCCCTAACTTCTGCCCATCCATCAAGGCCCCCTTCGGCCCTGCCTCCTCCATGAAGCTGGCCGGTGAAATTGATTTCTTCCTTCCCTGAAAGTCTATGGCTCCCACTATCTTGTCATGTTTGCCTTAGAACTTCTAGACTTTTAGGACAGGCAGAGCTAAGGGAGAGTGCACATGCAGTCCACCTCGCTTTCACCAGTACTCATTTTATAGGTATATGTTTTTCTAACCAGACTGGGAGACCCCTGGGCTATACCAAAAGTCTTTTTCACAAGGAAGAAGCAAAGGTTGAGGTGGCCAAATCCTGGTGTTTCCACCACTGGGACTCTGGACAGCTTTTCATAGGGGTTCTGTCTCCTGTGGCTTCGTGCTAGAAAAACGTCAGAGCCAAAAACAAAAACAAACACTAGAGCACAATGAGCTACCACCTCATGCCTGCTCGAACGGCTGTTATCAAAAAGACAAGAGTGAACCAGTGTTGGCCAGGGTGTGGAGAAAAGGAAACCCTGTGCACTGTTGATGGGAATGTAAATTGGTGCAGCCACTGTGGAAAACAGCATGGAGGTTCCTCAGAAAATTAAAACTAGAACTACCTTATGATCCAGCAATCCCACTTCTGGGTATTTATCCGAAGCAAATGAAAACACTAACTCAAAAAGATATCTACACCCCCATGTTCACTGCAGCGTTATTTACAATAGCCGAGACATGGGAACAACCTGAGTGTTTACCAATGGATGAATGGATAACAAAAATGTGGTATATATATATATACAATGGAGTATTATTCGTCCATAAAAAAGAAGGAAATCCTGCCATTTGCAACATGGATGGACCTCAAGGGCATTTTGCTAAGTGAAGTAAGTCAGACAGAGAAAGACAAATACTATATGATCTCACTTATATGTGGAATGAGAGAACAGAGGCAGGGGTAGGGGAGGGGTGAAATGGGTGAAGGTGTTTAAACGATACAAACTTCCAGTTATAACATAAATAAGTCCTGGGGATATAAGGTACGACATGGTGACTATAGTTAATAATGGTATATTTGAAAATTACTAAGAGTAGATTTTAGGGGCACCTGGCTGGCTCAGTCGGAAGAGCATGCAACTGTTGATCTCGGGGTCTTGAGCTCGAGGCCCACGTGGGGTGTAAAGATTACTCATATAAATAAAAAACTTCTAAAAATATATTTTTGAAAAGTTCGCAGGGCACCTGGGTGGCTCAGTCGGTTGAGCATCTGCCTTTTGGCTCAGGTCATGATCCCGGGGTCCTGGGATCGAGCTCCACATTGGGCTCCCTGCTCGGTGGGGAATCGGTTTTACTCTCTCCCTCCCACAGCTCCTTCTCTCTCTCTCTCTCTCATTTACTCTCACTCAAATAAATAAATAAATAATCTTTTTTAAGAATAAAAAATTAAAAAGGTTCTCATCACAAGAAAAAAGTTGCAAGTATGTGTGGCGATGTTAATTGGACTTCTTTTGGTGATTGTTTTGCAATACTTATAAATATCGAATCATTATGTTGTACACCTGAAATTTATATAATGGTAGATGCTAAATAAACCTATATTTTAAAAGTAGAAAAGTAAACGAGAGGAAGAAAAAAAAAAAAATGCTGAGACTCTCCGTGGTGTGTAAGGGAGGCAGCGCTGGAGGAACTGGGTCCCAAGCCCAGTTCTGTGCCTTTACGAACTGGGTGAGGCCTGAGCACCATCCCAGACATTGCCAGGCCTCTGCTGCCATGCCCAGACAGGAAGGGAGACCACTGGCGTTCTCGAAGGTATTCCCTAGATCTGCAGGTGCAGGCACTAGCTATGCCTATGAGGGATACTGTTAAGGGACAAACTGGGTCCAAAGAGCTTTCTCCCTCTCTGGTCATTAGCTGGTAGGGGTACTTTAAAAGCTTGTCTGATCCTTCTGCCCATTCTCCTATCAGGCATTTCATTCAATGGACATAAAAATGAGGGCATCCCAGGGCAAAGTCTGAACCATTGAAAAGAAGCCCGCCCCCCACCCCCATTATGACTGTTGAACCTGGGTGATGGATTTAGGGAGGTTCTTTATGCTATTCTGTCTACTTTCATACAGGTTTGCTATCTTCCATACTAAAAAAAAGAGTTAAAATAATGATAAACCCACCTCATGCCACCCTTTCATGTGCTAGATACTCACTTTCTAGATGTATCTCATGAAACCACCCCCCCAAAAAAAGTACTGAATCTTTTTTTTTTTTAAGAACTACATCTAGAAATTGTAAGAATTCACTCCTTTTTCACCTTGCACACTAGAGAACAGAGGTGTGAAACACGAAAGATACAGTGGGGTGTCCGGGGGCAGCCATGAAGATCTGAGCCCCGTCCTCCCACGGGCTCCATCACTTTGTTACAGTGTCAGATAGGATACTACAGTCACCACATCCTTGTCCGCTTCCATGCAGGGTGCCAGGCCTAAAGAAGACCATCTGTGCCTCGAAAGCCCTTGGTCCACATGTAACCCCCCCACAGTTAAAGCATCGTTACATTTGTTGTTGCAGGTGCAGGACTAGAGGGCGGTGGCTCTTAAGCTTTAGAAGGCAGAAGACTCAGACTGCACAGCCTCACCCCCGAGATTCTGGTTCAGTGGGTCTAAGGGAAGGCCCAGCAGCCTACCTTTGCATCAGTCACACGGTGCACCTCGTGCAGCTGGTCCACACCTTGACAAGCTCAAAGGAACAGTTTGGAACAAGCCGCAGGGACAGCAGAGAGAGGCAAGTGCTCCAGACTCTACTTGGGAAGAAAATCCATCAAGCCACAGATTCAAAAACTTCCAAGGTTGGGGATGGGGTGTCAGTTGCTTTCCACTACCAGACGGGGACTAGGAATGACAGGAAGGAGGAAAGCAGGTACAGGGAAAACTCTACTCTCACAGCCTTCTCCAGCTAATACCCTGTCCTTCGCGTACATGCCCGTAGTGTATTTCCGTTTTCTACATTTTACCCAGAAAAGTCTCCTCAGAACTCACTTGTCCTGCCCTTCCCAGTGCCTATCGCTAAATCTCCCTGTATTTCCAGGGGAAAATTTTTAGAATGTGGATTGGATCAAGCCACTTCCTAACTTGAAACCTCTACAACTTCTCACTGCTCTTAGGGGAAAAGTACACATCTCTAAAATTCCCATCAAGGCCTGTGTGTTCTGGTCCCTCTGACCTCTCTTACCATATCATTTTCCCTCCTTCTCTGGTGCTCCAGCCCCAACAGCCTTCCCTGGTTCCTCCAATATGCCACAGGACCTTTGCATGTGCCATTCCTCTGCGTGGGATAAAATGTCACCTCTTCCAGGAAACTTCCCCTCAACACACTACACCAGAAGAGTGTTCCCTACACTCTCTTACATCCTCCTGGTCTTTCCAACATAACACAGATCCAACTTTTATTTATATATTTATATGATTAGTGCCTGTCTCCCCAAATGGACTATAAGCTCTGTAAAGATAAGGTCCAAATCACTTTTGCTTGCCATTGTATATCCAGGGCCATAATAACTGGTATATTATATTTGTTCTACTACTATAAGAAAAATGCCAAGTGCACCATGGTCTGGAGAGACTTGTGAATGAAAAAGAGAAACAAGACACAAGCTGGAGAAATTCATGATGTACATGACAGGCCAGAGTGAAATGGTACGCTTTCTCCTGGACGTGGGGCAACTGAGAAACTTCTCCATTATCACAAGAGCAGTGGTCACCGGACACCACAAGATCTCAGAATCTTTAAAAAAAAAAAAAAAGGCATCTGTCCAGGACTGTGCCCAGAGGACAATGAGAATGTGACTTACCCCTCAGGGAATGTGGGGGCTGAAAAGAGGCCAGTGAAGACTGAGGACCAGCCTCCTCAGTGCCCTTCCTGTCGTCTCTCTGGAAATGTAGCTTTGTCCCTCAGTAGCGAGACTCACAGAGAGCAGGGAGGAGAAGGTCACAGACAGAACCGATTTTCTTCCCTCCTATCTGGAGCCCCAGGAACAGGCGAGCTCAGGTTATCCTCCGGCAAGCTTCTCTTCCCCAGAGACAAGCTGGGGGGTGGGGCGGGCGGGAAGATTTAGAACAGTCAATTCAGAAAACAGGGTGGCTTTTCCGCTGGGTCATCAGACACATGCCCATTCAAGGGATGCAAAACGAGCTGAAGTTGAGGTTCTCTGACTCGGCTACTGAGTCCCATCAATTACACCACATGGAAAAAACTTTGGACAGTTAAAAATAACATAGGGGTCTGGTGTTTGGAAGATCTGGAGTGTGGAATGCCAGCTTGTCAAGTAAAGAGCACTGCCGACCAAAAGCGTGTGCTGGGAACACGTATACACATGCCCACCGGGACAGGAGGGCCACGGACAAGCAGGGTACCCACCCGGGCGCGAGAGCGCAGCCCAACTCTCAACCGCCACCCACTTGGCTCTGAAGGGCTTTCAAGCCCTCTTCTCACCTAGAAAAGGCAGGACTCATCCGGGAAGGAAGCACTTTCCTCCCCCTTGGAGGAGGCAGCAATGGATGGAAGCGTGAGCCAGGAGTTCAATCGCGTCGGAGTCAGTTCACCTCCGCGGGCTGTGCTTCTGCATCTGTGACATTCTCGTTCTTTCTCAGAAGGACCCGATATCAGCACTTATTAAGTAGCACGCAATAATCGAAACTCCTGGACAAAATATTCCGCAGATAAATCTTTCCCAAAGTCTCCTCGCACATTTCTTCTAAGAGTCAACAACAGATTAATAATAATAATGCCACAGAGTTCTAGAACTTCTTTCTTCTAAGGAAATCAGAGGCTCTCTTACTTATGATCCCATTTTCCCTAAGATGACAATGTGGGGGAAAATCAGCCAGTCCATCTTTCTATCTTACGGATAGAAAAACAGGGTCCCTGTGAACATCTAGAAAGAGGTACTATGTGCCAACTGTCTAAGCACTTAACATATATTAACTTCTTTAATTCTCCCAACAACCCTCGGAAGACAGAAACTATCCTTCCTACTTTACAGTGAGGCAACCAAAGCACAGAGGAGCTAGGAATCCTGCCCACCGTCAGGAGCCTTGGATTTGAACCCACACTCTCAAGCTCTAGAGCCTGCATCCGAGCTCTAGGCCACACAGCCCCTGCCTGCCACACTGCTGCTCCCTGGAACAGTGTTGGTGCTTCCAGAGCACAAGGCTTCAAGGAAGGCTGAGGACTGGTGAAATGCCCAGCCTCCCCCTGAAAGCTAGCTCCCTGGGCCCCGGGCCTTCCTGCAGGAGGGAGTGGGCAACATGCTGGTGGACAGCCTGAATGGGTCCCAGGGGTGCCCATGTGCCTGGGGGGCTGTGAGGAAGCACTACCTGCAGAATAAACCAGCTCAGTCCTCCCAGAAGGAAACACCGTCTTAGAGACAGGCAGCCCCCTCCCCCTATGTGAACCCAGAAACTAATCCTCAGGGCACCAGGCTTTGATTGAGCTAAGAGGGTCAGCATTTATGCTTTCCTCCCTTGACCAGATCTGTATATTTTATTTATACTATTTATGGGTTATTGCTGTTGTTTTGAAAGAAAAGGTGGGGTGACTGAAGGATAGAAAGGGGGAAAGACTTTTAGATCCACTGCTTGGACAGGCTTCACCCTACAACCCTGCCCTACTAGGCAAATCTGCCCATGCATGGGCCAGGGCTGTACTATACCTGACGGGACGGGAGGCTCACACCAGCTCAGGCCCCCCAGTGTGTCCCCTGCACCTCACCCCTCTGGGAGGAGCCCTGAAAAGGATCCAGCACATATTACCAAGGAAACCAAGAATGAGGATTCCATTCAACCTTAGTGAGGGAGGCGATCCTCCCTGTTGGGGGACACAGGGTGACAACCCAGCCTCCCCCTGGAGGCTCTCTGGGCCTCTGAGGTGTTCAAGTACTTCCCAGGAATTGACTGCCAAACTGGGGCTCCACTCAGAGCAACCTGGCGCCAGGTATGGCCCATTTTTACCTTCTGTTCATGGACCACCTTTCCCCTCCCATCCAGCCAAAGAAATCCATTTGCTCCCCTCCCTACATTCCTTCCCACCTGGCCTTTCCTCCCCCCAGAAAGGAAGGGGATTCTAGAAGGAATTACTCAAATGCTTCCCAAATCTCTGTTCACTTCCCTGTCATGCCTGCCTTTCCCCATCCTCACCTTCCACTGCTCCTCTGAGCCTGACCGGATCCCATTGTTCTTCCAAACTCAGCTCAAAGCCACCTCCTCCCCGAAACCTTCTCTGACACCCCAAACACAGGACACGCTTTTCTCTTTTCTGATTTCACAGACCGCTCGGGGGCTGGCCTGCTCATTTAGTGCAGTGTAACCTCAGACACCATGTTTCTTCTCACCTGGTTTGCTGTGTGCAAGCTTTGACCTTTTCCTCCTTCCCTCTCCCCACTCCCACAGGCATGAGATTGAGTGTGCCCTCCCGGGGACAAAGCAAATACTCTTCCCTTCTTCTTGTGCTCCTTCCGTGCTTTTTGATCAAGGTGTGATACACGAGGAAAAGGAGAAAGATGTCAACAGGGCAAGGACGAAGGGGACGAGGGGTCAGAAGGAAACCGAGGCTGGAGATCCAAACCTTGATATTAGGCATTAAGTGGATTATTCCTCTATCTAGGGCTCAGAGAACGCTGGGGAGGCTTAGGTCTGAGTCAAGAAATGAAATAAGAAGCAGAAAGCAAAAGAAAAATAAAAGGGTAGTCAGTGGGCTTTTCTTTCCTGGAGATTTCTAAAGCTACAACACAGCCTGAAGGAGAGATGCCAAGAAGTGGTCCGAGGCCGCCCAATCCGTCCTGAAGAAAGGTGGGAATGTGTCAGAACTTTCATATTGTCCGGAGTGGTTCATCTGGATCGAAAAGGAAACAGGAACTCCGGGCAACCCAGGGCAATAATAAAGATTGTTCCATCAATCAGAGCATCTTTTGTTCTGTACTTCTCAGGAAACTGATCCCATTCCAGGCAGGTAACGGGTGAGAACGAATGACGGCCAGAAGAGGGACCTATACTATTGGGTCCGCTCGGTTTAACAGGTCATCAAATAATAAAACAAGAATCCTACTGCTCAAAGGAGAGCAAGGGCTAGCTTGGTCTCAGAAGGTTCAGCCTCACGAACCAGTCGGGCTCCATCCCTGCTCTAATGCTGACTGGGATCCCCAGCCCCTGTGATGGCAAACAATGCCCCCTGGTGTGCTCTGGACCAGGGAACTATGGGAACTTCCCGAATTTCACAGAACTCTATAGATTAGCGTTCATCTCCGCTACCCTGTGCATAACTGACCTAAAATTGAATGATCCAAACCTGTTTCCCATCCCCCAGAGATGTGTGTAATTAGATAAAATGAGGACAGAATATGTATAAGGATGTGTGATACTGGGATGGCTGCCCAGAAAGGAAATGAGCACCAGGAACCGGACGGCCCTGTGTGAGCCCTCTGCACCGAAGGGCTACACGCTGGGACTGAGGCACAGTCACTTTGACAGAGAGAGCTAGTGCGGCATGACCTTTCTGAGCTGACAAACACTCTTGTACAATTCTGCTCCTACAACCTACGTGTGATGCACCATCAGCGTGTTCCCTGGCTTCCTGCATTGAAGGCTGTCCAGTGGCCCAGAATCGGAATTAAAACTTGACTCGAGTAGCCCATCACCAACTCTGGTCTTCACCTTACTCCTGACCCAGAACCAGGCCTCTCCTGGGTGGTGCCTTCTTCGGAACAGCCCCACTGCGGAATGACTTGGAGCGTGGAAAAGCAGTAAGGGGACATACAAAAGTTACGGTGATGTTTTTCTCTCTCTCGATATGAAAAATGAAGGCCCCCACGTGATCTCCAGGACGTCATTTTCTGTTTCACTGTCCAGCGAATTTGTCTGAATTGAACGTAGTCGGGACAAAGAGTCCTAGGGAAAGTTATATCCATGTAGGTGTTGGTACTATGAAAGTACACAAAAGGCTTTGTCTCAAAGAATATATACCTGAAAACAGTGACTGGGCCATCGTTACCTTCAAAACTCCATAGGTCAGGTCCCAGCATTGGGTTAAACCATTATAGTATTCTCACCTTCTGGTCCCCTCCATCTTAAAAACTCATAAAAGTCCTCAGGTATAAATAAGGCAAAAGGAAATCCCATACATACATAGCTGAGCACATAGCAGACATTCGAGAAAAATGTGGCTGATTTATCAGTGGCTGTTCAAAGCCCCGGGTTACTTCCTTTGTCCCTGAAGGAGAGCAAAGTAGAGAAGACTTGTCTTGGCTTCCCAAGACCAAAGCGGGTCTTAGCGCCACAAAAATGAAGTGATGAAGAGACAGTGGGCTAGAATACGTGATGCCAACATTCATCACAGCCAAACACGCCACCTGCGAGTGAGGCTAAGCTGGTGCCTGTTTCCCAACTCCTGAAATCGAAGAATTTGCAGAAAGGAATTCTGCTATCTTTTCCACACTCCTGCAGTCAAGGAGGGAATGAGAAACACGTCAACCCTAAAGGGCTGGAAGCAAAGTACGTAGGAAGAGCAGGATGTCTGCTTGTGGACTTCATTTGCTCGATTATTCCACACCTAGTTATTCAGTGCCTGCTAGGATAGATCCTGGGAGTAGACAGGCACAGGCAACCACCATCCCAGCCTTCCAGGGCCTTATTCCAACTAACCAGAGTTAAGTAGTGCGGTGGCCAAGAATGAAGAGTATGCATGGGACGATGGGGCTGAGGCAGGTGTGGCCGATTCTAGCTGAGGGTCCACAAGGACTTCGCTGGAGAAAGGGGGCCTCCGAAGTGCCTGGAAGTTGAGCAGGTAGGTGCTTCTCCAGGATGCCTGGAGCAGGGTAGGGCTGACGGAGCCACAGTAGTTTGGCAAGACGATAGGGGAGGGTGGGGGCGCAGTCCTCTGAGCAGGGATACAGAAGCATCGTTTTAAGATCACCAGTTCAGCCACACCCCACATTCTGAGGTCCTTAACCTGGAGCCTGTGGACCTCTAGGGCATCCACGGATGGGCTCCTCAAGGTCTGTGAACCCCATATGCAGATGTTCACATCTATATGCATTTTTTCCTGGAAAGACAATCCACCATTTTCATAGGATTCTCAAAAGGGTCTACAGTTGCCAAGGAAAGATGGGGAAGAGACATTCCATAGGACATCAAGTAGCCTGAACACCACAGCTTGGAGCGGAAGCCATGGTTTTCTGTCATGGCATCTCACATAGAGTTTGGTCTCTGACATATCCGAGGTTTTCAGAAGTAGCAGAACTAAAAGGATGAGGGCAAGGAGATGGGAAGAAATCACCCTTCTCATCACCAAAGCCAACATCTGCGTGTCCTGACTGTGTGCCAGGCACTAGGCCAGATTTTAAAAACCAATACATCTTTCCGTAGACACGTGGAAATATGTCTTCTCGGCCTCCTACGCCCAGAGCGAGGATTGCAAAGCCAGCTTCCTAAGTGTGAATACGAGTCACCCAGGGCAATTCACTGCAAGCCCCAGATCAGGTTCAAACTTTAGTTGGCAGTTGCCTAGCAACAGGTAACCCCAAAGACACATCACCAAACCGAGACACCAAAAAGGCATTTTGTGGACAAGCTGGTGCTGAAAAGAGCCCCCACCCCCACCCCCGCAAGTCTGCCTGCCAGGTCTCTCTGGGATGCTGGGGGAAGCTGTTGTCTTTGCAGCCAAAAGGAGGCTGGAAGGTGGAGCTGGGAAGGTGTGCGAGTGATGATGTGTTCCCCCCCCACCCACCCACCTGCCCCCACATTGGGAAATAGGCCAGGAACATGGAACTGAGGGTTGAGGGAGAAGGCAGCCTGAGTAGAGAAAGCAACTGGCGCCTCCACACGAGCTCTTCCAGACCAGACCACACCTACTCTTGCCAGCCATATCTAAAGCCACATCAAGCAGCAAAGATCTAACTTGCACCTCCATCCAGCACTCCCCTAAAGTCATCACCAGACCCCCACCTGCAATGAACTGAGGACCCAGGAAGCAGCTTTTATCCAACTCTGGGAGCATATTTATCCTCCCTTCCAGAGGCAGCAAGCCCCAAAGAGGCAAAGAGATCTTACTTTCTAAAATTCTGATTTTTTTTTTTAATGAAAAGCTCAGAAATTCCTGCAACTGAGTCAGGTGAGCCTGGGATTCCTAAGACAAAGGCTCTCACCCAAACCACCACACAGGCCAACATCAGCAACACTCCCTGTGCAGGTGGTAGAAAACTTGGGTAGACGGGGCCTTCTTAGAACCCGTCATCTCTTCTCCAGAAAGGTCCTGAGGGCTGTAGGGAAGGGGCAAATAAATACATCAGTCTGGAAGAGATTCAGGAAGAACAAATGCGGAAGTCAAACAACAACAAATAAGGTGGATATAAATCCAGATAAAATATTAAAATCATTAAAGGGCTGCTGCTCCCTGAAGATCGGGGAAAATGAAGAGAGTTAATTACAAGCAATCTCCATGCACTGCTGAGCCAGCCGGCCCTGATAAATCAACAGCTGGGGCTGCTGTGGAGGGCAGTCAAGGGGTTGGGGGGGGTCACCATCCGGGGAGGGGGGCTGCTGCAAAAACAGCAGTGACGTCAAATTGAACCCAGCGACTTAAGTTTCGTGTCTATTAAATATTTTATGGCCACTGAATTAAGTTGTTCTTCGACGGGAAGAAAATGAGCAGTGAACAAAGAGGGAAGAAGATATGGATGAAGAGGTATTGTTTGTTTGATTCAAAACATACTTGCAACTGTGATGTCAGTATTTCTGATCTTACCCCAAATGCAGAGGCTTTTGCCTTTTTTCTCTCTCTACCTGATCTGCACAACAGCTGCATCTCCTCCGATCTCTCTACAAAACCCTGGGTGATGTTTGTTTAGGGGGGCTGAGGGAGGTAGCACGAAGTCAGGGAAAGCAACAGAGAGAGGGCAGATAGGAAAGACCTTAAGAATTCTCATCACTGACTTTTAGCACCAAAAAAAAAAAAAAAAAGCCCAAAAAACAAAAAGAAAAACCAAAATAAACCCAAAAAAACAAAAAACAGAAAAAACAGACTTTTAGCACAAAACAAAAAGGTCTGCAAAAATAGTGGGAACTTTTTTTTTCTTGCTTGCTTTCTCTCTTTTTTCCCTTCTTTCTTTCTCCACATCCTTCCTTCCCCCTTTTCTCTGCAATCCGATAAAGTTTTTGTTTTTCATTTTAAACAAAAACAGCTCAGAATTTTCGGGCTCAATCTAAGTAAAAAAACAGTGATTTTCAAAGTGTTACAAGAACAGTCCTTCTCTATTCTAAGGGAACCCTCCAGCTCTTCCTTGATGGAAATATAATCAAGAGAAATGATTGGGGGAAAGTGTTTTTTCTCCTCCATAGAATTGGGATTGGAAGGGGAGTGTGTGCATGGGGAAACATAAGGAATTATGCATTTGGATATGCATTTTAATTAGGTGGACAGAAGCAGCCGCCTGTTAATTTTTCTTGCTTGTTTCCACTTAGCATTCATCACAGGCAGAACCACCATAGAGCGCTCCCACGATAATAGATGGTTCTGCATTGGCTAAGTCCTCAGGGAAAATAATTAGCAGGAGAGAATATATTCTCTCCACTCCCACTACCCCATCCACCCTGCCCTCCCCCAGCACCACATTGCCTCCCCTCCCCGCCCCCCAATCCACAGTGGTTTCCCTAGGAGAAGCCTAGGGGAGCAGTCAGCCTCCTGGTTTACAAGCACTTACTTTGCCCTGCCAAAGAACCAGGGTCTGGACGGAGAAACAGACAGACTGGAGGCCTTCCTTGGAGGGGAAACTCCTAGATGCAGGGAGGGAGGCTACTCTGCTGAGTTCTGAGGGGCAGGCTGGCCACCAGTGTTGGCCAGGACAGGAAGAAGAAAGCCCCAAAGAGGGTGCGACCGTTCTCACTGACCTCAACCGGCAGCAAACAAAGACATGTAAAGAGTTGTTAGTTGAGGATAATGGGGGCCCTGATGACATTTTTTACTTAATTTGCTTTTATAAAGTAAAGGAATGTTGTATTGTTACAGCAATCTTGAATGTGAAGGCTGGCGATCAAGATGGAACTCTCTAGAATTTTGACCCCACCACAACGCGCTCCACAGTCTACTTTGATATAAAGAATCAATTCAGGCAGCTGATCTCCTGTGTCAATAGCACACCCTCCTCGTTGACCAGCAGGTTGAAGCTCCAGCCCCGCCTCCACCACTCCTCCCGTCCTCTCTTCCTTAAAGTCCTCTTGAGAGGAGTCAGAGACTGCCAGACGACCCAAGCCCAAGTCCCAGGAAAGCTCTCCCCTCTGCCCTCCGAGCTTCTGTTTCCTCTGAGTTTGCAGACGGACTCCTGTTCAGAACTGACAACGGGAAATGAAATGAGGGCTTCCCCTGAGCTCATATTCTCACCTATTTCAAACCCAGACAATGGGGAAAATCCCAATGAGATCCTAGGGCTATTTACACACAGCGGGATGAGTGAGGCTTTGCACTTCCTGAGAAACAATGATAAGGCTCCATGTGTAAGGCCATACTCATCTCATTTATTTGAGTTTTAATATATTAAAATACTGTTTAATATATGGGTATGGTTGACGCTGAGAAGGCCTCAATCCGCTACCTGAAACTGCCATTCTCCCAGTAACACCTCCCATGTGCACTTTACACCTTTAGAAATGTTTTCACAACCATTATTTCATTCGGACACCTTGGGGGCCAAGCAGGGCTGGGTGCAGGGGGAAGGGAGGAGAAAGGAGACCTCACAAGCTCTTCTCGGTGAGGAAGACGATAGGTCTGATTTACTAAGTCTTGCCTTTTAAGCTGTCCCATCCTCCCCAGTGCTCCCTCAGCCCTCTGTTGCCAAATGAAACTTCCGCCCTGCCCGGAAAACAAACCAAACCTTGACTCCAGGGCTCACCAGGTAAGTACTACTGCTACAGCTCCTGGAGCCTTCCAGAACCCAAACCCTGACACCACACATGCCCTCCAGAGGAGGTGGAGGCGAGGGGAAGGCAATCCGCCTGGCTGGGGATGAAAGAAGTGAGTCATTGGGTTCTCAAAGGATTTAGCCCTCAACAAATAATGGTATTCCTACAGGGGAGAGGGGATAAGGAGGTTGCATATTACAATACTATTAGTATTTTTCCCTAAGTTTTTAAGGTGGGGATTGCCTCTACTATTTAGAAATGTAGCCCCTGGGGTGCCTGGGTGGCTCAGTCGTTAAGCCTCTGCCTTCTGCTCAGGGCGTGATCCCAGGGTCCTGGGATCGAGCCCCGCATCGGGCTCCTCCACTGGGAGTCTGCTTCTTCCTCTCCCACTCCCCTTGCTTGTGTTCCCTCTTTCGCTGGCTGTCTCTCTCTCTGTCAAATAAATAAATAAAATCTTAAAAAAAAATAGAAATGTAGTCCCTGAATTTTAAAGAGTGTAAAAATGAGGGGCTCTAGGCATATACCCAAGAGAATTGGAAGCAGGGACTCAGCTACTTCTATACCCACCTTCATAACAGCATTATTCACAATAGATAAAAGACACAAGTAAGCCAAGTGTCCCTCATCAGGTGAGTAGGTAAACAAAATGTGGTATGTACACACAATGGAACATTATTCAGCCGTTAAAAGGAAGGAAATTCTTGGCGCGCCTGGCTGGCACAGTCAGTTAAGTGTCCAGCTCGGTTTCAGCTCAGGTCCTGATCTCAAGGTTGTGAGATGGAGCCCCACTTCAGGCTCCCTGCTAAGTGCAGAGTCTGCTTACGTTTCTCTCTCCCTCACCCTCTGCCCCTCCCCCCCTTTCACACTCGCGCATGTGCTTTCTCTCTCTCCCTCTCTAAAATAAATAAATAAATCTTTTTTTAAAAAAGGAAGGAAATTCTGGCACATGCTACAACACAGATGAACCTTGAGGACATGATGTTAAGTGAAATAAACTATCACAAAAGGACAAAAAATTGTGTGATTCCACTTACAAGAAGTGCTTAGAAGAGGCGAATTCATAAAGACAGAAAGCAGAATGGCTGTTTCCAAGGACCAGGGGGCGGGGGAGATGGGGAGTTATTGTTTAATAGGTACTGAGTTTCTGCTTGGGATGATAGAAAAATTCTGGAGATGGATTTTATCAACGGTTGCACAACATTATGAACGTACTTAATGCCACTGAATTGTACACTTTAGAATGGCTACAATGGCCCATTTACATGTTACAAATGTTAAATATACATGTTATGTATATTTTACCACAATGAGAAACAAATTAAGGGGCTGCCTCTGTCTGCTGGAGGTCAGGGTAACCATTTTGGTTTCTCTTTTATTTTGCCTGAGAATCACAATTTGGGCTTCTCTGAATTCTCTGATTGGTTTTGCAACCACCCCTTCCTCCTTTAGGCTTGTAGAAAATTGCCGAGGGAGCTTTCAACCAAAGGAAAGCCAGATAATAACACCCCCAGAGGAATCTGGGATATTCTGGAGGCATGTCACTAGAGGAGGAAGAGGAGAGGCAGTGAATTCCAGTTTAGATAACTGCTAATACCCACCAGGATACAGCCAGCCTCTGTATGGCTGCTAGTCACCTCCATTCCCTCAGCAGTAAGAGGAAGCACAGTGAGACATCAGTACAGGTCCACCTACTTCAGCTAACTAAACAGACGGGTATCTACAGCTGCCCAAATGGAAGTGAAGCAAGCACTTTATTTCCATGTTAATGGGATGGGTGCTATAGGGGAGGAAAAGCCAGGTCCAGGGAGATTTTGGATAAATGAAATCCAAACGAGAAAATTCTTTTTGCTTGCTTCCCCCTCTCCCACCACACATTTAAAGAAAAGAAGTGGGGGAGGGGAGGAGACAGGTGTTCTCAGTAATTTCAGTCTTTTCCACAACCAAAAACTTTATCTGAGTGCTAATGAACAGCAAGATAGGCCAGAAAGTCTTCCCACCTCTCTCTCTTCTTTTCATCCTCTGGTCAGGGTGCTAATGAGAAGAAAAGTGTTCACAAAGGAGAATCGGAAGAAAAGTCCATGTTCTAAGTGGCCCGCCACCTAGTCCTCAGCCTTAGACCCTGAGAAGGGAAAGGAGTGCCATCCCAGTTAGAACTCCAACGGGTAGCACGATGTGGCAGGACTGGACACAAGAAGATGAAACTAATGAGTCCCCCATACGCAATCCCCTTCAGAAACACACTTTAAAAACAAGAAAGAATTTGAACTTTGGCCCCGAACTGTCCCCCCTATCCTAATCGACCATAGTAAGAGCCACCAAGCTTTTGACCTGAAAGGAATTTGGGCAATCAAGGTGCATCACCTTCATCTTAAAGACGAGGGATTTGCAGCTCAGAGAAGCTCTGTGTCCAATATTCCATAGCAAGTTGGTGGCACACGGGGAGCAGGTGCTCAAGTCTCTGGATTTCTCTCTCAGAGCTTTTTCTCCTGCATTACTCTGGAGTCATAGCTACAAAGACTAGCGAGTGGTGAGAAATGAACGTGGAAGAGGGACACAGTTCACAATAGGGCCACACTGATTGCAGGTGGAAGGTTGGAGACTGCAAAACGTCTTCTGCTAGAGCTTCCAGTGGCAATTAATACAAACAGCAGGTTTTCAAAGTGAATAACGACAAAAACACGCTCATTTCACAGCAACCTGAGATGACCACAGTCTCTGGATTCAGCGGGGGAGGAGAGGGGGCAAAAGGGGGATTAGACATGTGTCATCATTGTTTCCCAGACTCCTATCCAAGACTGGGGTGGAGGAGGACTCACTGTGGGCTATTTGAACCCCATTATTAGGCACTCTGAGTCTAATCCCCTCAACCCTCCCTGCTTCCAAACATAGCCCCTAACTCTTAGCCCTCGAGGCTTCTCTCTTCCCCTCCCACCCCCCACACCACTACCATTCACAAACGCAACCTAGAAATTCCCAACACAACCTGCTCCTCTTTTCCCACCCACCCCCACCCAACACCTTCTAACCACTGCTTTTAAAACTCTGATGCAAATCACAGGCTTCAAAAACCTTCCTTGGGTGACAGTTTTACGATGCTAAGCTCCATTCATCCATATGGTCTGACAGACTGTGAAACACTAGTAACCGGACCAATAAGAAAAACAAATTAGAAAAACACCACAACACCTCATCTCGTCCCAGTCACTCACACAACTAAAGAAAACTTTGGAACTTGCAATAGATCATAATATCAGGCTCTCTCCCTGTTAAACAATCATCTTTTCAGAGTTCCAGACCGCACAGAGGTTTTATCCACTCACCTACTCCCTTCCCGCCACCCCACCTCTTCCCATCCCACCCCACCCCCAGGCCACGCTTTATCTTTCCTTGTTAAATAGCTACGTATTTAAAGACTATCTCAAGCTAGGATCATGCTTACATGGGCCCCTGCTGGAAAAACGGTTGCTGCCCAGAAACTATTTCAGTGGTGTGGCATTTCTTTGGCCGGGGGCTTGCCACATTTGGCTACATTTCTGTCTTCCACTGACTTTCAGAACACTCAAAAACCACAGAAGTTACTTTGCAGAGGTTGGGATAATAAACAGACCTGGATTCCCTTGCCTTTTTATGACCCAGCCCCCACTGCCACTACAATCAGTGGAGGCTGCCCTTTGAAAACAGAGAAGTCAGCCTCAGTTTCCTTTCTGTTTCTGGAGCTAAACAAAGCCTGCTGACCGTAGCATTTTATTTATTTTTTTGCATTGATCTGAGCAGATGGCTCTGAAACAGCTTTAGACGTTATGGTCTTTCTCAGAGGTATCCAAATTCCAGCTACCTGCATGATTGCATAAAGACAGAGGAAGATGAGAAATCTCCGATTAAGCGGCCTCTGAATGCCAGCCCACCTTAGGGATCTCAGCAGCTCCCATTCTCCCAATCATCTCTGGATGTCTCCCAGGTGGTCTGTAAGGCTGGCTATTTTCAGAGGTTTACCCTGTGACAATGCCTCCACTTGGGTTCTGGCAGAAATTAATATCCTTTATGGGTATCTCATCAAAACCAGACATTCTTCCTTCTGAAAAATAATGTGTGCTAATGAAGTTTGGGAAATTCAGGGCTTCTTTTTTTTTTTTCTTTTTTTTTTTTTTGAGTGGCAACCAGAAGCAGATGGAGAAGGTGCATCTTAGGCCTCTGTTGGCTTAAAATATCTGAGGGTCCTTTTTCATAAGGGGCTAAAATAATGTCCATAAAAGGCTACAAGTTCACAAAGTCCCAATCTCCATATTCCCCACTTAGTACCTACCCAAGTTCCCCCACTCTGACAGAAAGAGCTAAGTGGAGATTAGAACCAGGAATGCGGTTCCCCCCCACCCCCTCTACTCTGATATCTAAACTGAGTGCCACAGCAAGAGTGAGGTCTGGCTTATAAGTGGCCACAATTGCACAACTGTCACAGGCACTGAAACCACTTTAGATTACAATACAGTGTATCCAGATCGTAGGATGTATAGAGATGAAGATTTAAAGTCCATCTACACACATGACCTGCTGTTTCTCCCAGAATTGTGTCCTTAATAACAAAACAGAGATATAGACACGTACCTCCGAGCAAGGGAAAGTCCTTACAAAAGAAAGTTTTGATACAACTATGTATGTTCGCAGTTATAAGCATGACAAAATAGTTTGCTGGTCTCATTCTTTTTAAACAAATAGTTACTTGAGGAAAAGCCCTGTTGGTTTATATAGAATAATTAAATAATAATAACAGTTATTCTTTTCTAAGCAGGCAGTTATAATAATAGATACATATGTGCATAATCAAGTCTGGCAGAAGGTGGCAGACATTCCCAGTTAAGTGCATACAAACCAGGGTTTTGATAACTTAATAAAAGAGTAAGTTGTTTAAAGTGTTGATAGCAGATTTGGGGGAGAGCAGTTTACCTGAACTAGAATAGCAAACGAGATGAGAATTTATATTAAATGCATCATGTTTCCTAGGTATGCAGAAATCAACCAGAATATGTTATGTGACTTACTTCTGCACGGACTTTGCCATATTTATGTTACCTGCATGGTTAACCTCACTACATGGCCCTTCTCTTGCTTGTCCAAAAGCCAAGAAATGAGGGTTACTCACAGGTCTAGGCTCAGACAATGTAGCTGCTAAATTAAATAATGTGTAATAGCCATTTACACATCATACAAGCCTATCAATGCTTTTAAATTCTATTTGTCCAGATGTGACTGCTTGGTTGTGGGGTCACCCGCCGCGTCCTCTTTGTGATCTGATCAGTCCAGGCGGCTCCTGTTTCTGCCTCTAACACCCTATTGGGCAGTAATAAGATGTTAAAGGCGCCAACAGAGAGAAGCCAGGCTGTCAGCTTCAGAGAGGAAGGGGGTGAAGGGTACAAGGAGGAGGAATAAGAAAGGGAGTTGAGGGGAGATCAAAGACAGGCAGGAAGAAAGCCAAACTGCTAGGAGAGGAGATGTGGTTCCAGGAGCTTGGGACCCTAAGGAAGACCCCAAAGCAATGAGATTCAAATTGTACTATCCAGTCACCCGAGCTATTGAATTATTAAATGTCCCACATGGAAAAGCCAGTATAATGAAAAATGGTCCGTACTCAGGATAGGCAGAGCCCTACAGAGGTGTTGTATGAAACCTGAGCTTGTTTCTCTACAGTATATTAACCTACTACCACTTTATTCCCCAATCCTAGAGGAAACCTTTGTGTGACTGGTTTCTGTAGGGGGCGTCCGTGTTGTTGGCTTTTTTTAGGAAAGGGAGAGAGAGACTCACACAGAGAAAATGCTAATGTCGTTCAGCTCCGTTTCATTGTCAGGAAGGACACAAGAGGATAAAAACCTAGCTCACCAAACCATTCTCCCTGCTCCCCTCCTCCCAACACCACCATCCACCCCTTTAGCTGGATGTGTCTCTGCGCTTTGTTCTAATTTATCCCATGCATAATTTATTTACGTGTGTATTGTTTCCCCGATCAGCAACTTTTAAAAACAAATGAAATCTATAAGATGTTTTATTAAACAAGTTGTTTTCAAAAACGAAGGCAGATGGTGTAGGTCTCCCAATAACAACGTGTGTGCTTCTGCATTAGGAGTTTTAAAACCGTCCGGAGTGCAAGAGGCCGGCTAGTCGGGGAGAGGGGGTAGGTATTGTTTATGCCTCCCTGACCTCCAGGGGAAGGGTTTGGGATGCAAAAAGAAGGGGCTAATTAAAAATGACCACTCAACTCCCATCTAGAAAAAGCAGGCAGGGGTGTTGTGTATATGCTAGCGCGTGTGGGTGTGTGTGTGTGTGGCGACACAGAATTACAAAACATCTCCTTGTAACTGTCTCTAATTATACAAAGTACAAGTATAATAATTCAGCACTAATTCCACTAAACCAGCCCGCTTCTCTGTCCCTTCCTCCACCTCTAACCCCACCCCACTCAGACACCCTCGCCAAACACGCACCCTTCTGCAGTTCAAAAAACAAACAAACAAAAAACTGGAGCGAGCTGGGAAACCCTGGAGCGTAGAGATACTGCGCCTGCCCGCGCGTGAGCGGGCTCCAGGGTAACGATGGTACCGCTTTCCCAGTAGGAAACAAACCTGGCGCACATGTGAAATAGATTTCTCTAACTTGAGTTTACCAGGTGGCATCAGCCCGCCTATGTGATTTCGGCTGGAAATGGGGAAACTGCAAATCAGCTGTAGGTTCCGTAGAAACTCACAGCACCAGCGGTGTGGCTGCGCGAGCGACCGGGAGCGAGGATGCGTCGAAGTTACGCCCATTTATTCTGCCATAAAACATTTTCTTTCTTGGGTGAAACGCTGTGGCGTTCAAGTGCAGCGTATCCGAGCTTCCGAGCGAGAACTAAAGCCGGGAGCTGCTCTGTGATCAACATCAGCTTCCAGTACCCTCGGCAGCTTTAACAGATATGTATATTTAAAACTCCGATACCGGGAACATTACTACCTTTTTCCCTATTACTGATGGGAGATTAGCTGGTGCAAATACTTCCGATTACCCTCGCGCGTTCCTTTGCGCTAGGAACTCCCCCACCCTTCCCCCCCTCCCCCCGCCCCCCGCCGGTGCGAACCTGGTTTTCAACTCCAGGAGGAGCCTGGGGTGCCAACGCGGTGCGCTGAGTTGAAAGAACCTGCACCGAACCTGCACCACACACCCGGGAGAATTCTGCATGAAACGCCCCCCACCCGCACCTACCCCTCCCTTCGCCCTCGGCTTCCAGCCCAGCTGGGAAGTCCTGGTCCCAGAGGCGCGGACCCCGACCCACGTCGCGCGGCGATCGGGAGGGGAGCTCTCTCTGCCAACATCATTGCCAATAGCACCCCTTGTAGAGCGACGCTAGTTTTCCGAAGCTCCGCGATCGCGATCGGACTTGGCGGCTTAACAGTTCCACCGACTGGAAGGAAGGAAGGAAGCCAGGATGAAAAGGAGGAGGAAGGAAGGCAGGCAGGAATTGGCTGTCGGACCCGGGGACTGGTCCCCGCATGTCCTCGCCCAGCTCGCCCCCCTGCGTCCGGGATCTGGGCGTCCGCTCAAAGTCTCCCGGCGGCGGCCAGAGGCACCTGCCCCTCGCTCTGGCCGGGGGGCAGAAGCTGCCCGCTCAGGCGGGGAGCCCGGAGCTGCCTCTCCGCCCGCCTCGGCTTTTCACCCAGAGGAGACGAAAACACCATTCATAAGACCTGCAGCTTCCCTCCCTCCAAACCAACCCCAAGTTAACCCGAGTCGTTAATATACTACAGCCAGTTCGTCCACAAACACACACAGACACACCGGTGACCGCCCGGAGCGCCGTCACGCTCCGGGGGCTGCCCCGGCAGGAAAGCCCCGGGCAGCCACCTGGGCCCCAGGGCTCCCGGGACCCACTGCTCCCCCTGCGGTCCTCCCAACTCCGGAAGGTTTGCACAAACTCCCCGCAAGCGATCGGAAGACGTAAAGCGCCCTGCAAACTCCGGAGCTGCCACGGTCCGCTCGCCCCGGCGGACCCAGCAGCCCGACAGGGGCTGCGGACTCAGGAGGCGCGGGGCTCAGCCAAGTGCACCAAGGCGGCCCCTGCCCGGCGCTCGCCCCCAGCTCGGCCGCCCCCCGCGCCGCGCTTGCCGCCCCGCGAGGCCGGGCACTCGGGGGACCGCGCCGTCCCCGAGCTGCCCACGACCCCCCTGTAGAGCGCTCGAGCGCCTGGCTCCCCTGCCGAAAACCCCTCTCCGTGCGTCCTCCAATTAAGCAGAACACAAATGTAACAATTTTCTTCTTCTTAATTGCATCTCTTGACATTTCTGCGCGTTGGGGGAAAAAAAAGAAGATGAAGAAGTAAGAGCTGAAAGAAAAAAGAAGCCCCGCCGCGGCTGCAGGCGCCTGCAAGCGCAGTGCATTGGCAGCGCTCCGCACGCGGAAGGCGCCTTTTTTTTCATATTGAAACCAGGCGGAATATGTACATTTTTTAGTCTTACTTACGCTTTCAGGGGGTTGTGAATGACAGTCGCCATTTTGCTACAATGTAACAGAATATTGTCTGTCTCAGAGTTCTAAAGGTTCGCTCAGGGGAAGCGGCGAGCCAATCAGAGCACGGGATACCGGCCCGCTGGCCAATTGGCGCTGCTGGTCGCCAGATGGGCGGGGCCTGCACGGTGGTAGTTATTAGGGGAGCTGTCAAAGCCCAGAGGTCACTCCCTTTTGTAGAGCCCGAGAGCAAGCAGGTCTTAAAGGGGCAGTACCTCGCGAGCAGCTCCGTTTCGGATTTGGGAAAGTGGAGACGCACGGGAGAGTACTCCAGTTTGGTTTGAGTCCCTACTTTCTGAATAATTGCAAAGAGTTTGCGCTCCTGGACAGAAATATTTAAGTATTGCCAACAAACCACTGAACCCCATTCATTAGCTTTTGGCTTTGCTGTTACGTTTCTAATCCCCCAAAGGGCAAATCCCCTTGTTCCCGTGCAAAAGTTGGAAGGCTGCCGTTTCGTCTAACAAATTACTACACGTGCCCAGCCGTTTTCTAATGCTCCGGGTCCCAAGGCTTTTTTTAACATTCTCATTCCCGTAGTGTTTTCTTTATCTCGGCCTCTCTCTCTCTCTCTCTCTCTGTTTCTTGGAACTGCTGCCGCCGTTCCTGACGACTCCAGGACAGCAACTCCCCTCCCCCTGGAATGTCTCAATGTCAGGCTCACTCCCTCCTGCAGCCAGGGCTTTCGTTACGTAATGCGCGGTGGTCACTCGGCGAGGTTCCCCACTACCACCTCTTCTAATCTACACACACTCCAGAAACTTCTAAAACGATCAGATTCAGGCCGGCTGGGGAGCCAAGTGGGACCTGGCGTTCTGACCTTTAGGCTTAGGGACAGAGGAGGTTTAAGAAAACTTTTGGAAACGCTTTCTGCTACTAGGAAAGTGAGTAACTAGACAGAAGGTGATGCCAGAATCTCTTTCGGGGAGTAGCACACGCGATTCTGGCGTCACTTTTCACTACTTAGATACAAGGTGGAAAAATTTGCTACTGAATAATCCGGTATGACCCGAGGCGTTCCGAGTCTGTGCCTGCTCCAAGTCTGCGTGAACTCCTCACTGGCGAACCCCTGACAAAATTGGGAGACTTCTGTGAAGCCAGGTTTCCACAGGGCAGCGGGGAAGCTCCTGGTGGATGAAATCGCACTAAATCATGAATAGGGGCCTCGTTAGCATACAGAAATCTGGCTAACATCCCAAAGTTGTTTAATCAGGTCAAATAGCTAAAATAGCGGAGGAGGGGTGAAAGGGGGAGAGGAGATGCCAAATTGCCAGTTCTTAACAGCTATGCCCTCTCACTTCCTTTCTCAGGGCTCCTCTCAAGGCAATGAATTTTTAAATAATAATAATAATAATAATAGTAGTAGTAGTAGTAATAATAATAATAAAATAAAGTTCCAGAACTTTCAGGTTCAATTCCATACACTGTTAGAGTTACAGAAAAACAGAACAGGGCTGAATGGGTATGTTTGTTAGGCTTGAAATTTTAACTCCTTCTTTCTGCCTAGTTAATAGCATAGACAAGTCCTATAGATTGTAACTCTGCACAACATCTTGCCATTTGAAAAAAGTTATCCATTTTTCTAAAACTAAAGTTTGAAAAACCCCTTTCTTACAAATTTGTCAAGGGAATGGTTCAGAAGCTAGTTCTTGGCCTGGGATGGTGTTTGAGAACATTAAAAAGCAAGCATTGTATTCAGACCCAAGAACTATGATGAGTTTGAAGTATCAGCCAGAACTCCCACCAACCTCTTTGAGATATCAAAACCACAGCAATTCAGACTGGAAGACAACAACATATTTTAATATACGCAGCTTGATAAAGGAAGCAGGAAATGTGGAGCCTACCCGGAATGAGGCTTACGATTTAATAGGAGAGGGAAGACAAACTTATATTACAAATTGAAAAAATAGATAGACTCTCAGCATGTATAATCATTTATGTGTTAAGGCCCAAATGCAGAAGCCAGCATAATTCCTAACTACCTGATACACTTGAAAATGGCAGCTCAGATCTGTCTTCACTTTGAGAAATTTTAATCCAGAACTCAAACACTTAAGTTGCATTTTATAATGATTGAACTGAAAAAAATAACAAAGAGAGAATTTTTTAAAGTAGGATACGCTTGTTTTTTATAATCTAATGGAATGTCATGTAAGTCTATCAGTGGTATGACTTTTGAGTAAACAGAATTGTTGTGAATCCACCTTGTATAATTCTAAGACATATAAGAGTTATTGTCTTAACTTTGGTTTTTATATCATAGATCAAGTTTTGTTTTTTGTTTTTTGTTTTTTCCCAATGGTAAGGCAGATTCTGTCAGTTTGCAAATGGCCAGATCCCCCTGCAGTGAGGCCAGATTTTCCAAATAGGTCTTAAAATGTACTGATTCCACCCCAGAAAAGACATATATTTTTTGCCAGAACACTCAAAAGCAAGGATGTTTAGAGTGGACATGTTTAAAGGAAACTGGAATCTTGAACAGTTTTGGAGAATGTTAAGTTTTCCATTAATTTTGCAAAGAAGTCGTATATATGGTTAGAAGTGTGGGCCTTGAAATACACTTGCCTGAGTTCACCACTTACCGGCTGGATTATCTTGGGCAAGTTTACTTAGCAACTTGAATGTTTCCGTTTCCTCATCTGAAAAAAATGACAATAATGATGGAACTTCCTTCATATGGCTCTTTTTCAGGTCATGCATCAAGTGTCTGGCACATAGCAAACTCTCAATACATGTTGATTATCATTTTTTATTGAGATATTGAATGCTTTCCTGATGGCATAAGGAATGCGGGGGATCTGAACAAAAAGACATGACAAAAAGTAAAATTGTCTATCAAGTTTAGTTTTGCAACTCATGAATTCGAGAAGATGGAACAAAGAACAACTTTCATGAGAGCAAAATAATAAATTGGACTACTTCAGTTAGGAGCCATATAACTACTTAAACCCAAAAAATGTCTTCTTGCTGATTATGATATCAAGATGCTTTTAAAATCTCATCTCTAAAGCTCTATAGATATTCTGTAGTTACATATAGATATAGATTTAAGCACACTCCATCCCTCCCCATCTCTTTCAATTTCCTTTTTTTTTTTTTTTTTTTTTTTTTTTTGAGTATAGTTGCCCATCTCTTTCATCTTGATTTAGCTGGTTGGGTAGCTTAATTTGGAGGCCAGAGTGGGCCCAGAATAACCACTCTCCATCCCACCTGGAAAGTCTAGGGCTGTGCTATCCAACATGGGAGCCGGGAGTCACATGTAGCTACTAGGCACTTGAAATGTGGCTAGTCCAAATGGAGGTGGGCTGTAACAGTTAAGTACACACCAGATTTCACAGACTCAGTACCGAAAAAAGAATGTAAAATAGCTTATTAATGATTTTCATATTGATTACACGTTAAAATGACAATATTTTGGACTTACTAGATTAAGTAAAAAATGTTAT
This sequence comes from Ursus arctos, assembly GCF_023065955.2. NCBI lineage: Eukaryota > Metazoa > Chordata > Mammalia > Carnivora > Ursidae > Ursus > Ursus arctos. The sequence continues at coordinate 27,888,604 of NW_026622930.1, read as the reverse complement.
TAAAGCTCATTTCCCCTGTTTTGAAATGTGGCTACTAGGAAATTTTAAACTACTCATGTGGCTGGTGTTGTATTTGCATTATACAGGATTGCTCCAGACAATGTGTGTGACCAGGGGAGGGAGGGTGAGGCCTTTCTCAATCATGTTAATCCATCTTGTGGACCCTTCTCAAATTCAGCCTTAATATCAGTTAGCAAAACTCCCTGGCCCAGCTCAAGTAGGTGTCCAACGCCGCCATCCAAAGGAAGATTTGGGGTGTGACCACAGACCCAAGCACCCAAACCACTAGGGGCACCCAAATCTGTTTTCTTTGAAAAAGTTTGAGGGCAGTTTCAGCAGACCATGAGTCAAAGTTGGGAAGAGATGCCCGTGCAGAAGCAGGGAAGAAGGGCATTTCTGTAGCAAGTGTTGGCCTTTGTGGCTGACTTTTTTTAAGGCATAATCAAAATAAGAGAGAGGGCGGAAGGAGGTGCAGAAATCACCAACAGCCAAAGAGTTCATTTGAAAGAGGAAGTGTGCCACAAAAGCCATCCAAAATAAATGTGCTGCCCAGCAGTCTCTGGGACCTGAAGGAGTTTTAAGTCCTATGGGGGTTTAAAAAATAAGAACGAGCTCACCATCGATCCCTCTATTCATCCACAGACCCATCAGTCATAGCCTTGGCAGCTGATTGGCCATGCTGGTTCCCTGAGATCCAGAACGAGCTCTGGAATGTTCTAGACACTAAGCCAAAAAGGGGGCATCAAAACTATAATCTGGTTTTCTCTCCTCTTGGGGATGTGGGTGGAGAGGGTCTTACTCCCCTTACAATATCTCAAAGCACAGAAGAAATAAAAAAAGTTAAAATCTGAGTATGTGAGATGCTCCTCGGGCCAGACTCTGAAACCTCTTATTTCAAGGTAAAGCCAAACAGAAACCAATGCTTGCTGCTTCCCACTAACTCAGTTCATTCATTCACTCATCCATGGGGGGCTCTCTTTGAGGGAGGCATTGTGCTAGGCACAGGTGGCAAAACAAAAATAAACCAGACAGGGAAAAAACCCACAAAAAGCAATTCCCATCCATCTGGAGACAGAATAAAGATAGTAGGCCCAACCCTACAAGCAAGCAGAGAGTAATTACTTGAGCGACTTAAAGGGGAAAAGCAGCCTGCCCAGCCGGGCTCTCCTTTTCCTGGCACGGTGCCCATAATCCCAGTGGATGCATCCTTGGGTGTTTAGGGAGTGCATTCACTCCTTTGGGTTTTCAAGGTTTCATGGTATTGAGATTTTCACAAATTGGTCTCAAACAGGGGAGAAGTGATATATGTCAAGGAACCTTCGTGGAGGGAGCAAGTACTTCCAAAGTTGGGAGAAGGGAAAGGCTTCCTGGAGATGGTCACATTTAATTTGGGCCTTGGTTGGATAGACTTCAGAAATGAGCCAAGGAATGACAGGCCTTCCAGACGCAAACCATAACCTAAGAACAGCTATTCATCCAGCAAATATTTGTAGGTTCCCTACTCTGTGCCACCATGCCTCCTTTATGCTGGGCCTTGGGATACAGAGAGACCTAAGACAGTTCCCACCTTAAAGGGGGGGGGGGCGGGGAAGCTTGCAGTGACAACGCAGAGCTGTGAAGCAGAGGAACAGGGGGCACTGTGGGGCTGGAAGAGGCACAAGAACGAGACAGGAAGGTCAGGGTTGCCTTCATAGAAGTGACGCCTGAGCTGGTCCTGAATACCCCGTAGGAGGAAAGATGTCCCCACGGAAGTGGCAGCACGTAGAAAAGCCCCCAGGGAAGTGAGAGAGAGCACTGTGATTTCGGGGATCCCTCTGGTAGAAAGGGAGAAGCAGAGGTCTGAGGGAGACCGAAGAAGCTGGAGAGACGCGGAGGGGGTGCCAACACTAAGAGAGGAAGACTTTTATCGGGAAGGCAAGCAGGCGACACTGAAAGATTTTTAAGCTGGGGGTGAAAATGAAGAGGTTGCCTTTTTAGAAAGCCCTTTCCATCAGCAGCGTGACCACGAATTGGCGGGAGGGCGAACTGAAGGCCTCGGAGCCTGCTGGAAGGCTGTGGCATCAGGGAGAAGTTGAGGGGCAGAATCGGTGATTTCTAAGGAGGGAGAAGGTGCAGGCCGTAGGGGCAGGCCTGCCACGGGCCGCGGGAGGTGGGAAGGCCCAGGATGCTGCCAGGTTTCGGGCTTCTGGGAATGACATCGGACAGCTCCACTTGCCTGGAGAAACATGACGTCCAAGCCAAGGCCTGAAGGCTGGAGGTCAAGGAAGCACTGAGACCTTCTGTTGCGGGAGAGGGGCTTGCCTCACTAGAATACCTTAGCCCCCATGCCTCCATCGCCCCCTGAAATTGGTATAAGCCGCTTCCCCTGGCAGGATAGTGACCTAGGCTGGGATTCTCTTAAGCCCCCATCCTCTTCCTTGCTGTACGGATTCCACCTTGTGTCCAGGGCCTCTTCCAAATCCCTTCCTGCTAATCCCCACCCTTTCTTTCAGGGCATGCTCTGAATCGGCTTAAAGGACTCTCCCTCCTGGGTAGTTGCATCTTAATAGGGGATTGTAGGGCACCCCAAAACCTTCACAAGGAGGGGCTCAAGACTTCATGAGACACACGGTATACACATAACACATGCACGCACGCAAACAGGCACGTAGAAGCAATGGCTTGATTAGAATCTCAGGCACCAGGAAAGACAGAGAATGGGATATATTTCTACAGGAGCTTTCTCCACTCACATCACACAGAGTCATCACAGGCTACTCTGAGGACTGGCCCAAGTCCCTCTTCTCCCTCACTAATGCTAGACATCCACCAGCGGGCCTTGGGTCTTCTTCCTGGTAAAGCCACTGCTTATAGAGGGCCTGCTGTGTCTATTTGTCTACGAGAGCTCATTCTTCTCTCTTATCCCCTCCTCTACCTGCCCATCTACGTTTTCCAAGTCCCCACCTTGGCCCATCTACATGGACACCAGATCTGAAATACTGGCACCAACCAGACAGGAAGGTCAGGGCTGCCCTCGTAGCTGCTTCGTTGCCTGGCAGCCCCTGCATCCTAAATCAAAGCAACTGGCAAAGTCCTCCTGCAAAATGGGACAGGATGGAGCAAAGGAAAAAAAAAAGAACTCCACCATTACCACCATGGGAAGAGACTAGAACCATGTTTGGACCAAGACAAGCATGAACCAAATTCTCTTAAGCCTGAGTCCCTGTATAAAGCAATAAATTTACTCTTTGCCATTTCCAAGGGAAAGACTTCTTTTCATCCGCAAAAGTGGCTATCCCAAGGGGCCCCCAGAGAGGCCTTTCTGTGGCGTATTGCTTTAAGTATGGTGACACTTCCGAGACACCTGTTTGTCTCACTCACACCATTTCTGTGACCTCAGGCTTCTCCTCTGCCATGAGCCAGGGCTCGTCCAGGAGAAGTCTGAAAGCCAAGCACAGGAGAACACGTGAAGTCTAGTTGTTCTGCAGATATTTACGCCACCCCATAAAAATAGGTGTCCACCATCAGGAGAGATGGATGCAAGCCACGGGACCTAAATGTCCCACACTCCAGCAAAGAGAGGGACCCAGCCCTGCCCAATCGCAGCAGGTGCTTTCTGCTCTCTGACAGCTCTAGGCAGTGAACGCTGGTCTGCAGAGCGGCAAAAGGACAACTCCGTGTTTATTCTACTTAAGAGGGCAGAGGGAGGTGGTAAGAAAATGTTCCTGAAGCCCACAGAGGGCCCAGTGCGTTTTAAATGCATGGAAGCCAACAGGGGCAGACACCCTGATGAGCACTCTGTGATGCAGCTTTGGATTCCAGGACAGAGGCTCGGTGGCCTAAAACCCCCAAAAAACTAATGGCAGAGGAACCGGGCAGGGAAATGAGTGAGGGGAGACTTTCTGGGAGAGGAGACAAAATGGAAGCAACTGGTTCTGGTGAAGGAGAAAAGCACAAATCCAATGAGATGGGATTATTAAGGTCTAGGCAAGAAATGAAATTTATTTTGGTACCTGGATTCCCAAAGTCACCATATGTTCTTGTCCTCTGTTCTCACCAATCAACTTATTTTATCCCCATTCAAACAGGCAAAAATTTGTATCATTGCCGTATTGTAATAGTTGGAACTCAGCGACAATTCTGAAAATGAGGGCTATTTTCTAGACATGAGTGGGTTCAATGATGGTGACTCTGAAAACCAGCATGTTTCTAGAATGGCTTTTCATACAGCTGATAAATACTTTTATCTATTTCATAGCTTGAATGTAAACCTATGCAGATTAAATGGATCTCAAATTAGTCACTTGCTACTTTTGGCTTTCACGGAGTTTTATCCATAGCTATATTAAAATACATGGTTCCTCAAAAAATTAAAAATAGTAATACCATATGATCTAGTAATTCCATTACTGGATATTTACCCGAAGAAAATGAAAACACGAATTTGAAAAGATATATGCCCCCCTGTTTATTGCAGCATTGACAACAGGCACGATATGGAAGTAACCCAAGTGTCCATTAAGAGATGAACAGATAAGAAAGATGTGGTTGTATACACACACACACACACACACACACACACACACGGGAATATTACTGAGCCATAAAAAAAGAACGAGATCTTGCTATTCATGACACATGGATGGACCTGGTGGATATTATGCTAAGTGAAATAAGTCAGACAGAGAAAGACAAATTCCATATGATTCCACTCCTATGTGGAATCTTAAAAAACAAAACAAATGAATAATCAGAAATTGGTAACTCCAGAGAACACACTGGTGTTTGCCAGAGGGGAAGGGGCTGGGGAGATGAATAAAACAGATAAGAGGGGGAGAAATACTTATATTTTCATGTGTCCCATTTTCTGTCTCCCTGTCCCATGAGATGTGGAGGCCAGGTGTGGCACCTTTAAATCTCCCGAGCCTGGCCCAAGGCCTAGCAGATGGTTAATAATTGCTAGTGGAAAGAATAAATAAAAACCTAAATAACTACATAGGGATATAAATCCCACCCCAATAAAAAAAAAAAGAAAGAAAGAAAATTCTACTTCACACCCACCAGGATGGCTAGAATCAAAAAGTCAAATGACAGCAAGTGTTGACAAGGATGGAGAGAAGTCAGAACCCTCACCCATTGCCGGTGGGACTGTAAAATTGTCCAGCTGCTTTGCAAAATAATCTGGCAGGTCTGCAAACAATTAAGCATAAGTTACCCTGTGATCCAGCGATTCCGCTCCCAGGTGTATATCCAAGAGAAGGGAAAACATATGTCTACTCAGAAATGTGTACACGAATGTTCACATCAGCCTTATTCCTAATCATCAAAGGGTGGAAACACCTCAATGCCCGTCGACAGATGACCGGATAAAGGAAAGGTTGTGCATCATTCAACAGAATATTAGTCAGCCGTAAAAAAGGAATGAAGCACTGATCCATGCCACAACGTGGATGACCCTTGAAAACATTATGCGAAGCAAAGGAAGTCAGGTACAAAAGGTCACATACTAGATGATTCCATGCCTGTGAAAATCCAGAGTAGGGCAATCCACAGAGACAGAAAGTAGATTAATGGTTGCTTAGGGCTGGACATGGGGGTAGGTACAGGGGAAAGGAGGGTGCCAGCTAAAGGATACAGGATTTGTTCTGCGGGTGATGAAAATATTCCAAAACCAACAGTGGTGATAGCTGCACAGAGCTGGAATGTCCTAAAACCCATTCAGCCACACACTTTAAATGGGTGAATTGTATGGTATGTAAATTATATCTCAATAAAGCTGTGTTTTTAAAAATCTCTACTCATAATAAATGCTAAACACTCGCTAACCCAGACATTTCTGTGGTCATTTTCTCCTTTAGAACCACATTAGACATGTAGAAAACGTACACTATTGGAGGGAATTCAATTTCCAACTCTATATTCATGTTAGCCTCTTGTTTCATACTAAGTAACACAGAAACTCCCTGCCCTGAAAAACTCAAAATATTGAGGCTATAACTATGACCCAACAAATGAGCTCATCGACAGAGATCTTGAAAGCCTTTGTGTTTCTAGGAAGAGTTCCTAGAAAGTCAAATACAAATGTTTCAATCTTGCGTATTAGCCACTCTGGGGTGAGTCCTAAGGTGAAATCTCATCATAGAAAGGCTGAACCAAGAATCCGTTTTACCTAAGGACCAAAGTGACTCGTGTCTCAAGTTTGGCTTCTTTTTAATTCTGAAATATAATGGGGCTAGGAGAGGCAATTTCACCCAAATTGAGGTCCATTTTCATTTTTATATTGTCTTTTGCTAGTTTTTCAACTTTCACCTGGTAAAACCCAGGGATCATGACAAGGAACAATACAAGTGGAAACACTGATGACAGTGCTAAACAGTGTGAAAGTCTGAGGAAGGAGGGCAGCGCAGAACAAGCGAACCAGAAAATCTTAGAACTGGATCCTGGCTTGACTACTTACAAGGTACACAAACTCTGGCAGGTGACTTAATCCTGACGCTCAGTTTATTCATCTGTCAAATGGGGAGCTTGATCCCAGCTTCTACGGGTGGTTGTGAGGCACGCATGTGATAGTGTAAGGGACATAACGGAAAAGCCACGGAAGTACTCCTCCGTTCTCCTTGGAGGACTGAATACTGGTTGGTGCTGAAGAGGTACAGAACAGAACAGAAGATACGCGATGGGGGAGTTAGGTGGAGTCCAGAGTTAACAGAATGTGTTCGGTTAAATGGGCTGAAGCCAGAAAATCCCGGGCCAACATGGGAGGCCAGACTCCCCTGTGCTCCGGGGGAAAGGGCATTGGACGAACAGCAAAATGAGAGCGGAATTGGCCTGTGTGTAAATTCTCTGAGCTCGTAAAGGAGTCAGTCCTTTCAAGAATTTCCTTTTGGCGTACCATGGGACTCGAGGTGGATGTGGTGGACGGTAGTAGCATGCGATTCAATGTCACGTGCAGGGCAAGTCTGGATTATAAGGGAGAAAGCCTGCATGGAAACGAACGTGTAGCGCACGTGAGACTGTCCCCTCTTTTGACATCCCATTAGGAGAATGGAGTTGTCTAAATTTGTTACTGGCGATTGAGCGCCCTCTAGTGTCAGCCAAGGGGGAAGGCACCCTTCGAAAGTCAAAATTGGGAAACCCTGCAGGGTTCCAACTCTGGAAGAAACTGCCAAACACAGCAATGGTCACATGGATACCTCGAAGGCCAAAAAAAAAAAAAGATTGAAAATACATCAGTATGACACAACTGAGTCTTTTTTTCATGATGTTCTGGAACACAGCAGTATTCACAAGATATTTGCTGAATGAGTGAATGGCATTCAGTCCATGGCAAACAGTCCTGGATTAATGCCACATCAGGGCATTGACATGCAATGAATACACCACCTGTCAAACTGATGCAGCAATGGAAAACTTGACTGTTTGGATTTTAGGATACTTTCTGAGTGATGCAGTTGAGTATGAACTACGGCTGGGTCACCTGGTTGAAATTAAGGAAACGGCTCCACTGAGTCAACCAAAATGTGCATGTCATAAAAGCAAGTCGTCTTTTCCTCTCTAAGCTCTGGCGAGTCCATCTACAAAGTTGGGGGGAGTGGGGAACATGGTTGGCCTCTGAGAAAAGATTACCCATGATCCTATGCACTGTTAGAGCAGTAAAACATACTTGATTTATTTATCACCCATGCTGAGTCAGGTGGAAAAAACATGCTCAGTTCTATAGCCAAAGCTGTTTTGGCATCAGATCTGTTACTACATTGAGAGGGGAATAAAAATTAACCACACCGCCTTACCTCAAATTGCTTGCCAATCCAGTTTCTTTTGTTGTCAGAAACTTAGATTCAGTAGGTTCGACATAATATGGAACAACTGTTCCCTGGCTATCCCAATTTTGCCAAGAAGGATCGCAAGTCTTAAGGCCGGGGCGGGGGGGGGGGGGGGGGGCAGAAGCCCTAGCATGCAATGATCCACGTTGATCAGAGGGCCTGGATTTCTGGGAAAGCCAGGAATGTATTGGGACCTGCATTATTCTCTTTTGGAGAGAACTTCGAAAGACATGCCCTGTACAACTGCAATGCAAATGAGGACATGCACCTTGCTACTTTCTTAGCTTACAAAACCTGCAACACCTCCCATTCCTTCCTATGCGAATGGCAGCCTGTTGTACCTATGTATTGTATCTCTAGCCTGTATCTATGTCCCCCAAATGGTCAATTAGCTGAAATTGAACAACCAAGCAGAACTGCCTAAGATGATATCTTACAGACCAGGTCTGCCCTGCCTTTTGGAAAATCCCCAAAAGCCATACCTACTGACTGTTGATGCTTCCGATGACTATTCACTTGGCCTAGATGTCACAGACAGATTTGTGCCTCAGACACTCTGGCGAGAGGTGCCCAGAGCGCAGACTATGAAAACGCAAATGATCATTCCCAATCTTCTCTCCAGGACCGAGAGGACAAAGGGAGACCAGATGCCTTAAATGCATCAAGGGCACAGGGTGTCACTGGGAAGGGGGTATAAATCTGTTCCCCAGATAAAATCCCTTAGGAGAGGGTGCCAAACAGGTTGGCGCTTACTCGTCATTTCCAAAAGTAAGGCAGGCAGGTGAGCATTAGGAGTAAAAATTCAGGCTACCACTGGCCACCACATGTAACTGGTTACTATTTTAAGTAAGGACTACAAGGAATGAGGTCAGAGAGGGGCAGAGTCCTCCCGCATTTGCTCTGCACTCGCACGATTGTCATTGGGCACCAGGGTACTTTTCAAACGTGGGAGCGCTGTAGGGGGTTGCTTTTTCTGGGTCACAGCTAACACAGAGGAATGAGGCCTTCTCTTCTTCAGCCTTCTCGTCTGGGCTCCTGACCTTCCCACACCAGGAGAGCTCTCCCAGTGGGTGGGTCAAAATAGCTTCTCCAGAACCCAGGGAAGGTAAAGGAGGTAGAAAGAGTATGGCATTCGAAGACTCTGCTCTCAGAACTATAGAGGTCATAGAGGTGGTGGGACATTGTAACAGGATGAAACAAAACACCAAACGCAAAAGCAAAACTCCTTAACTCATCCCCATCACATGATGTTTTCAAAGGTTCGTCTTTTAATTATTAGAAAAAGACATCCTTGGTGAAAACTGCTGGATATCCCAATAAGGCTATACTTTCCCTGTGTCCCATCCCAAACTGAGAATGAGCAACACCTCGTTTTATTGAAAAACACATTTATCTTTAAAAATCAAAAGTATTGGGGCACCTGGGTGGCTCAGTCAGGTAAGCGTCTGCCTTTGGCTCAGTGGGATCGAGCCCTGCATGGGGCTCCCTGCTCAGCGGGAGAGTCTGCTTCTTCCTCTTCCCCTCCCTCTGCCCCTGCTCATATCTCTCTCTCTCTCTCTCTCTCTCTCTCTCTCTCTCACTCTCTCTCTGAGATAAATAAATAAAATATTTTTTAAAAATCAGAAGTATTTTTAATATCCTATTAAATCACTCAGTGTCATTATGAGGTGACTGATTTAATTCTGCCGTCAAATAGAATAGAGTGCCCTCAAGTTCACAGCGTTGGGTGAAGTATCATACACAAAGTAATTCAGACAGCATGTCAGAATCTTAAACTACATCAATGCCTTACATTATAAGACATTCCCAAAACAAAATAAGTGCTTCCTATGCAAGCGGTCGAGCCCAACCAACAAGACAAGATTAATAACAGGAGTAGTAATAATAATCAGAGCTATACAAACATAGTGCTTCCCAAGTGCAGGCACCGTTCTAAAGCACTTTCTTCATTTTAGCTCATTTAAATGTACATACTCTTAGGATCCTCGTTCTACAGTCAGGAAAGATTTCCCTTGTTTTCTTGGTTTGTAAAGGGGTAATTGGGTAAAAGCAAACACACACTAACTAGCAGCCTTGACTTAAACTAGGTCAACACCTTTCCCACTCTCTAAACCCCAGCGCCAAAACGCAAAATGAATTTCTCCCCCAAATCTAAAATTTGCAATGCTGAGTTTGTAATGTCACACGGCACTATTTTCAGTAGCCATCTGAAAAGTAAGGAGGAATCCTCCCACTCTAATAGCTAAAACCATACACCTTCAAGGCAGCAGGCAACACTGAGCTAGCTCCCCCAGCAGCTGGAGAGGCCTCCCACCTTTTACTGACACTGCTCTCGGCCCCCCTGGCCCTCGCACCCCCTCCACGTCCTCACATAATGAAAAACCAAACACCAAACTATCAAACTTCTACTAAAAGTTTTTAAAAGTTTACAAAAGGCAGCACATAATTCTGCTGACACAGTGAAACCATCAAGAAGATGTGCTGTAACAAAATATACGTGCAAATTTAAACATTTTCCCAACTGCCCCATAATTTGTGATGAAGGTAATACTTCAGAGCAACAGACATTTGCTTTGTTCATTCTTTTGCATTGCCTTTTCAAGTTGAGCCCCCTCGAGCCAACTATAAATAAGAATGTGTGTATTACGGAGTCATATTAGTTTTTGGAGTTTGGGGTTTATTCGGTTTTTGTTGTTATTTCATTTTCAAAATGAAAATAAGTTCATCTTCTTCCTGGATATAAAAATAATGCATGTCCCTTATAAAGAATCAGAACAATACACAAGAAACGATCGTGAAAATAAAAGTCCCCTGAAATCTCACCATCCTAGCCAGTCACACTGAGGGGTGCATCCTTCGATACATTTATGGACACACGTGGTCACACACACCTGTGCACGGATACTTCCACAATCTTCCATGAATGGGATTATATCACACCGACTGTTTTTTATTGTGGACAACTCTTCTCTCCCCCTAACATTAACTAGAGTGTGTCCATGTAGATTTCTCTTTGTTATCACACACACATAAGCATTCATATACACCCACATATATAGGGAAATTTTTTTATTCTGCTTTTTACCATAATGGAATCATATTACACTCATTTTGCATCTTGCTTTTCTGACTCACCGGTATCTCATGGAAATCTCTCTCAAACATCTGGTAAGGCTATAATTCATTTCATTTAATGGCCATGTAACATTCTATGGAGTAATATATTTTAATTTTTCAGCCATTCCCTGATTAATGGCCATTCACCATGTTTCCAGTTCTTGGCAGCTACAAACAATCCTGCAATAAACATTCTTGCACACGTGTCCTTACAAATTAGCACTTTTATTTTTATGGAATAGATTCCTAGGAGTAGGATTCTAGGGTCAAGGGGAATATGTATTTTTAATTCTAATAGGGCATGCCAGATTGCCTTCCAAAAAAGGCTGGAACGCTTTACAACCTCAACATATGAGAGCACAGTTTCCCCCCCCACATCCCTGTTGGCAACAGGTATTACAGCTCTTTTTGAGTTTTTGCCAGTTTGACGGATATAAAGCAGCATTTCATTATGAACTTGCATTTCTCTGAATCTGGACTACTACACGCATTGTGCCATGTGAGCATAGTTTGTTGGGGCTGAAATCCAGCCCACAAATGGCTTGCAAAACCAAGCATCCTGGCTGAGTTCAGTGCAGAGGAAGGATCTTTTCTAGTTGATAGGAAGGTGCGGCCAATGGCTCTGTCCTGACCTCAAGAAATTGGAGCATCTTCTTACACAGCAGTTATATGGCAAGATATTTGAACTTGATCTTCTGTGAATTTTCTCTTTATAATCAGTTGCCCATTTTCCTATGGCGTTATTTAATATTTTTCGTGTCGATTTACAAGAACTGAAATTTGTAAGATTAAGTTTATAGAAATTAATTCTTTGACTACCATCTCCAATATATAGATGCTAGCTAGCATTTGCCCCTCAACTTTGCTTATGGTACCATTTATAATATGAATTTTTTCCATCTTTTTTTTAAAACCCCTTCCCCTTTTTTTTTAAACCCCTGATCTTCTTATCAAATATGTTTATCTTTTCTTTTATAACTTCTGGGCCTCCAGTCTTAGTTAAAAAAACCTCTTCAATCCTTAGAAAACACATGTAGTCTCCTCAATTATCTTGCGAAATATTTATTCTATTTTTTACAGTTACCGTTTTTTCCATCTGGAATTTATTTGTGCGTATGAAGTAAGATGGAGGTCCAAATTTACTTACTTCCAGCAGGATACCAGTTGAACCCACATCATTTTATCTGTTTATTTATTTTTAAATTTTTTTAAAAGTAAGCTCTACGCCCAGTGGGGGTGGGGCTCAAACTCAGAACCAAGAGTCACATGCTCCACCAACTGAGTCAGCCAGGCACCCCAAACCCACATTGTTTTAAAAAGCGTTTCATCCTTGGGCTGCCTGGATGGCTCAGTTGGTTAAGTGGCCAGCTCTTGATTTTGGTTCAGATCATAATCTTAGGCTTAGGTCATGATCTCAGGATCATGAGATCAAGCCCTGCATCAGCTCTGTGCTCAGCACTGAGTCTGCTTGTGGATTCTCTCTCTACTTCTCCCTCTAAGCACTGCCCCCACCCCACCACCCCCAGCTCACGCTCACTGCACATTTTCTATCTCTAAAATAAATAAATAAATAAATAAATAAATAAATAAATAAATAAGACTTTTTATAAAAGTATTTCATCCTCTAGCTGCTGAATTCAAATGCCTCCTTTGCAGATACTAATCTCTAATGTGCCAGCTCGGGATTCTCAACTTTCCACTGCTCTATCTAATGAATCCTAGACCAACACCAGTGCCTATACCAATAAGTTCTGATAGCTAGTATTTTTTTCCCATGGCATATCAGTTATTCTTTGTATAAAGCTGGAGATTATTTTATCTGATTCAGAAAAAAACCTCTGAGCATCCTAACTGGCATTGCATTAAATGTATACATTATTTTGTGGAGAAATGACATTTTAAATATTGTCTTCGTATCCAAGGACAGGATAGGCCTTTGCATTTATTCAGATCTTCATTTGTGTTTTTATCATAATATTTTGTAGCTTTCTTTATAAGTCCTGTGTTTTGTTAGATTTATATCTAAGTATTTCGTTATTTTTGTTGTTGTTGTAAATGTAATACTTTTTTCCAGTTCTGCTTCTTTTTTAAAGATCTTATTTTTAAGTGATTTCTACACCCAACGTGGGACTCAAACTCACGACCCTGAGATCAAGAGTCACGTGCTCTACCTAATGAGCCAGCCAGGTGCCCTGATCTTTACATGTATTTAAATTCCATCCCCATGAATAAATAATTTATTAATTCTTGTACCTTCTTCTTCTTCTTTTCTTTTTTTAGCTAGAATCTGTCAGTTTTTCTAGGTATGTAATCATATCATCAGGGGGAAAAAAGATATAGTTTTTCTGTTGTTTTCCAATTTGCCAGTCAAATTATAATAATGATTTTAATGGAAATTATTTTCATGTTTCACCCCATAGGACATTATTTGCTTTTAGTTTTTGGTAAATAGCTTTTGACATATTTGTTTCATTCTGTTACTATTTCCTTCGAGTTTTTATTAGGAATGAGATGAACTTTATCAAATGCCCTTTTACCATCTATTATATGATCATATAGTTTTTCTTATTATGAATTTTATCGAAAAGTTTCCTGATAATTGAATCATCTCAAGAAAGCCTTCCTGGTCCTGGTATATGGGGGGGGGGCGTATTTTTGCTGTTTTATTGTTTTGTTTTGTTTTGTTTCGTATGTGTTTGATAAACTTCTAGGCTCTTTTTGCTAGATTCGATTTACTGATATTTTGAGTTTCTGCAAATACACATTCATTAGTGAGACTGTTCTAGAATTCTCTTTTGTACTACCTTCATCCAGTTTGGGTTGTAAAATTACGCTGGCTTTGTAAAACAAGTTGGGGGGTCAATTTTTTCCCGTAGTTTGGAATACATTAAATAACTTCGGAATTATCCATTCTTTAAAGATTAGACAAAACTCAGCGTTGAATCTACCTGTTCCCCGTTTTTAATGGTGGATTTTGAATCATCTTTCTGATTTCATCTATGGTCAGTAATCTCTTCTACTTTTTCATTTCTGCTTGGGTCAGATTTGATAGTTTGTATTTTTGATAAGATATAACCCATTTTCTCTGGGACTTCAGATTTGCTGCCATAGAGTTGTATGTTGCAGTCTATCAAAAGACCTTTAATCTTTTTCTGTTTTGTACTATGATTATGTCTCCCCTCTCATTCCTAAATGAGAGTCTGTTTTTGCTCTTTTTCTTTTTCTTTTTCTTTTTCCTTTCTAAGCCCCTCAAACGAAATGTATACAAGAAACGGATGCATTATAAGCCAAATTCAATGCTGTATTTTCCTAAAGATAAATAAGTGCATATGACATGAAACTTAAAAGGTAAAAAAAAAAAAAAAAAAAAAAAAAGACAGTGGAAAGTAATTCTTTCTGCTCATGTCCTCCAGCCACTCAGCACCCTCCTGTAGGGTGGGTAGGGTGCTGTAGGTGGCTCTTTTTCTCACTTCTGGAGATGAATGCTTATCCCACTAATCGTCCGTCTTTCTTCATTTTTAAGATATGCAACTAAGTATAAATTTTCCTCCAAAAACTGCTTTAACTGCATCCTAGGATTGTAATGTGTTGGGATTTTTTCATTATTAATTCATTTTTTTAATCTATTGTCCACTGTAATTTCTTCCTCAACCCATGGGTTATTTAGAAATATATTTCTTCATTTAAGTTATAGATATATTATTTTTTCTCAATTATTTACTCCTTCCTCACCCGTAGTAGGATAATACATGCCCACTGAGTTTAGATTTGACCATGTGGCTTTCTTGGGCCAATGGACTACGGAACAGATGGTACAGATGGTCCCTGACCTATGATGGTTAGACTTATAACTTTTTTACCTTACGATGGTGCAAAAGTCAAATGCATTCAGTAGAAACTGTACTTCGAATTTTGAATTTTTATCTTTTCCCAGGTTAGTGATATGTGTGGGATCCTCTCTCACAGTGTGGGGCAGTGGCAGCCAGCAGCAGCTTCCAGCCATCATCAGGCAGGTAAACAACCCATACACCAACAACCATTCTGCACCCGTATGACCATTCTGTTCGTCACCCTCAGCATCCAGTAAATTACATGAGACCGTCAACCCTTAATTGTAGAATTGGTTTCGTGTTGGATGATTTTGCCCAACTGTAAGCTAAGTAAGTGTTCTGAGCACGTTTAAGGTAGGCAAGGCTGAGCTCTGATGTTCGGTAGGTTAGGTGTATTAAATGTGATTTCATCTTAACAATGTTTTCAACGTACAAAGGGCTTATAGGGACATAAGCCCACCGTAAGTCCAGGGACATCTGTAAGCTATATTACAGCAGAGTTTTAAGTTTGCTTGTGTGGCTTGGCTAGGCCTTCTGCACTCCAGTGACTTCTGCCACGAGAAAGGCATGTGCCATGTGGTTGGTTGCTCCTTCTTTCCTGGACCCCAGAACAAAAAGATGCAGAAAAGGGACCTGAAGCTAGCCTAGGGCTTGGAGCAGAGCTGCAATGGGGGCAACATGAACATGAATGAGAAATAAATGTGTTGTAAGTCAAGGACAGACTGAGGTTGTCTGTTTGCACGATAACCTAACTAAAGCTAACTAATACAATTTGCAGACGCAAGGGGATTTATTTTCTATTATCTCTTTGTTATTGATTTCTGGTATAATTGCATTGTGGTCACAAAACACACACCCCATTATTCTAATCACTTGAAGTTTGTCAAGAATTCCTTTATAGCCAAATATATGTCCAGATTTTACAAATATTATCTGGCCTTAAAAACAACATGTATTCTGCAGTCATTAGGTCTAGTTTTATCTACTAATATGTCCATTAAATTAAGTTTGCTCATCGTATTGTTCAAATCTCCCATGTGCTTACTAATGTTTGTCCACTTATCCTATGAGTTATGGAGAGCCATAAGCTAAAACAGCCCGGTTATTAAGATTTTGCCCATTTCTCTTTGTAGTTCTGTCAATTTTTGTTTTATACATTGTAAGCCTTCATTACTAGGTGATTCAAAGGTAAATTCGTGGCGCTCCTGGGTGGCTCAGTTGGTTAAGCTCCTGACTCTTGATTTGGGCTCAGGTCATGATCTCAGGGTCATAGGATGGAGTCTTGTGTTGGGCTCCGTGCTCAGCAGGGAGTCTGCTTGAGCTTCTCTCTCTCCCTCTGCCCTTCCCCCTGCTCACACCCACACTCTCTCTCTCTCTCAAATAAATAAACCTTTTAAAAAAGAACAAAGGTAGAGTCTTCACATCACTCCGGTAAATCGAACATGCAATCATCACAAAGTGACTGTTTTATTTCTAGTTAAGGTTTTTGCCTTAAAATCCATGCTGTTTAATACAAACACAGCCACACAACTGTTTCTACTAGTTCATATGGAGTTTTTACTCTCCTTTGACTCTCAAAATTTTTGTATCCTTATGTTTTAGATGCATCTCTTATAAGTAACAGATAGTTAGCTTTTGTTTGATTTTTTATCCACTTTACTAGTCATTGTTTTTAACTGAAGCACTTAGTCCAGATACAGTTAATATAAATTCTGATTTATTTGGATTAAAATCAATTATATTAATAATATGTGCTTTGTTCTTTTTTTATTTTAACTCCAGTACGTTAGGCATAAAATATAGTGATTTGACAATTCTATACATTAGTCAGTGCTCATCATAAGAAGTGCACTCCTCATTCCCAGCATTTATTTCATCCATCTCCCCACCCACCTCCCCTCTGGTAACCACCAGTTCTCTACAATTAAGAGTCTGTTTTTTGGTTTGTCTTTTATTTTTCCTTTCTTTTTCATTTTGTTTCTTAAACTCCACCTATAAGTGAAATCACATGGTATTTGTCTTTCTCTCACTTATTTCGCTTAGCATGATACTCCCAAGGTCCATCCATGCTGTTGCAAATGGCAAGATTTCATTCTTTTTCATGGCTGAATAATATTCCATCGCTTACATATACCACATCTTTGGTATCCATTCATCTATCGATGGACACTCGGGCGCCTTCTATAATTAGGCTATTGTAAATAATGCTGCAATAAACATAGGAGTGGGGGCACCTGGGTGGCTCAGTCGGTTAAGCATCTGCCTTCAGCTCAAGTCATGATCCGGGAGTCCCAGGATGGAGCCCCCCATCAGGCTCCCTGCTCAGCGGAGAGTCTGTTTCTCCCTCTCCCTCTGATCCTCCCGCCACTCGTGCACACCCTCACTCTCACTCACTCTCTCTCTCAAATAAATAAAATCTTTAAAAAATAATAAATAAACAAACATAGTGATGCATGTATCCCTTTTAATTAGTGTTTTTGTGTATTTTTACTAAATAACCAGTAGTGCAATTCTTGAATTGTATGGTAGTTCTATTTTTAAATTTTTGAGGAACCTCTATATTGTTTTCCATAATGGCTGCACCAGTTTGCATTTTCACCAACATTTATGTGCTTTACTTTTTTTTTTTTTAAAGATTTTATTTATTTATTTGACAGAGAGAGAGACAGCCGGCGAGAGAGGGAACACAAGCAGGGAGAGTGGGAGAGGAAGAAGCAGGCTCCCAGCGGAGCAGGGAGCCCGATGCAGGGCTCGATCCCAGGACCCTGGGATCACGCCCTGAGCCGAAGGCAGACGCTTAACAACTGAGCCACCCGGGAGCCCCTATGTGCTATACTCTTGTTCCATATGTTTTATGTTCCTTTTTCTCTCATTTTTGCCGCCTTCCAGATTGACTGAGCATTTTTTATCATTCTATTTTCTTACATTCCTTGAAGTTATATTATCCTATTCTTTTACTCTAAGCGTGCTGCACATTAAAAATTACAACATGCATCTTTGACTTACCAAAATCTAATTCAATCAGTACATCTACATTCTTCCCAGATAATTCAATATATCCCCATCCCAACTTAGGTGTCATTATTGACATATATTTTATTTTAAAACTCTACAGGTTCCGTTCTTCTAGATTACTGATTTATTCGCCCCTTTTTTTTATTCCCTCCTTTATTTTTTTGTTGTTGTTTTTTGGGGGACTTTGTTTTTGTTTTTTTTTTAAGATTTTATTTATTTATTTGATAGAGAGAGAGCACAAGCAGCTGAAGGCAGATGCCCAACCGACTGAGCCACCCAGGCACCCCAATTCCTTCCTTTATTTCTAACCTTTCATATGAGATCATTTTTATTTTGCCTTAAAAAAAAATGTGCTTTAGAATTTCCTTTAGTGGGTCTACTGATAATAAACTCTCTGTTCTTGTTTGTCAAAAAAAAAAAAAGATTTAATTTTATCCCCATTTTTTTGTCTAGATAATTTTGTAACTTAGAAATAATTTTAGGGTCCCCTGGGTGGCTCAGTCAGAAATAATTTTAGGGGCCCCTGGGTGGCTCAGTCAGTTAAGTTCTGACTTTGGCTCAGGTCATGATCTCAGGGTCCTGGGGTCAAGCCCCACAGGGGCTCTACACCCAGCAATGAGTCTCCTTGTCCTGCTGCCTCTCCCCCTGCTCATGCTCTCTCTCTCTCTCTCAAATAAATAAAATCTGAAAGAAAGAAAGAAAGAAAGAAAGAAAGAAAGAAAGAAAGAAAGAAAGAAAGAAAGAAAGAAAGGAAGGAAGAAAGAAAAACATAACCTCGTTTTTTCCTGAACCGTTTGGAAATAAGTAGCCAACGTGATGCCCCATGACATTTAAAAACTTTAATGTATAATCCTTACCAACAAGGACATTCTCCTATATAATCAAAATACAAACATCAAAATCAGAAAATTAACATTATACACTACCACTGTCAAATCTAGAAACCCACTCAAGTTTTGTGAATTGTTCCAGTAAAATTCTCTGGAAAACTAGAAGATCCAAATCAGATGACATGTTACATTAAATTGTCATGTCTCTTTACTCTTCTTTCTGGAATAGCTCCTCAGACTTTCCTTGCCTTTCATGGCCCTGAAATTTTTGAAGATTACAGGACAGTTATTTTGGAGAATGTCCCTCGATATGGGTTTGCCTAATGTTCCCTCATTGTTAGATTCAGGTTCTGTGTTTTGGGCAAGAATACGACGAAAAGGATGCCGTGTTCTTCTCGTTGCATCTATCAGGTGGTATCCAATCAAGATTTGTGCCATTACTGGTGATACTAACTTTGATCACTTGATCAAGGTGGTATTTGCCAGATTTCTCCACTGTGCAATTACTCTTTCCCTCCTTGTCATTATTAAGCATTTTTAGGAACTATTTTGAAAGTGTGTCTATGTCCTTACTTCATCAAACACTTGTCCCCTAGTTTCATCATCCATTGGCGTTTCTTTGCTGAATTAATTATGATGATGAAGGTTGCCAAATCATGATTTTCTAACTCCATCATCTCTATTCATTAGCATTCTGCTGGAAGAAAAACTTTTCTTCTCTCTTCATTTGTTTATTCATTTAGTTCATTATATCATTATGGACGCGACTCCTACTTATTCAGTGAGCTAGAATCCATTAATACCAGCATTCATTTCCGTGCTCAGAGAGTCCCAGATTGAGCCAACAAGAGTCCCTTCAAACTGGATATTCCAGACTCATCTTGGACTTTCTCTACCCTAACCCTAGAGTCAGCCGTTTCTTTAAAAAAATTAATTTTTTAAGAAAATTGGTTCCTTTTACTAGAAAACAGTATTTAGGGGCCAAAATCTGAACATTAGGTATGCTTATTGTCATTACGGTGTTGCTGCTCCTGGGCCCTCTCAGGGGCCAAAGGGCAGGAATACGTGCATGTGGAAATACACACATTCACATCTGTATTTGTTTTCTTTTTTTTTTTTTTTAAGATTTTATTTATTCATTTGACAGAGAGAGACAGCCAGCAAGAGAGGGAACACGAGCAGGGGGAGTGGGAGAGGAAGAAGCAGGCTCCCAGTGGAGGAGCCTGATGTGGGGCTCGATCCCAGGACTCCGAGATCACGCCCTGAGCCGAAGGCAGACGCCCAACGACTGAGCCACCCAGGAGCCCCTGTATTTGTTTTCTTTCTATTGAAAAATCATAATTCACTTCAGTACCTCAATTCCAATCTAGCTTTCCATCTTTCTGTGTTACTAGCTCCCTTCTTTGGCAGTGAGAACCCTGTCTCCTATTATTCTCAATATATTATTTATTGGATCATGTTATGAACTGAATTATCTCCCCAGAATCCATAAGTTAAAGCTCTAAGCACCCCCCACCATCACAGCTCAGAATGTGGCTGTATTTGGAGACGGAAAACCTTTAAAGAAGTGATTAAGTTAAAATGAGGCCATTAGAGTGGGCCCCAATCCAATCTGACTGGGGTTCCTATAAGAAGAGGAAATTTGGACACATGGAGAAACCCCAGGAATGTGCGCACAGAGGAAAGACCATGTGAGCACACAGTCAGACAGCGGCCATCTGCAAGCTAAGGAGAGAGGCCTTAGGAGAAACTAACCCTGCCGACACTTTGATCTTGGACTTCTAGACCCTGGAACTGTGAGAAATAAATTTCTGTTGTTTAAAGCCACCTTGTCTATAGCATTTGTCATGGCAGCCATAGTAAGCTAGTACAAATCAATCTCCCTTCCTCCCTCCCTCCCCCACCCAATATGTAACCAGTCTCCTATCACGGTCTCTCACATCCCCCCAGCCCACCCCTCAGCTGAGTGAGTACTCTCCTTACCCCATTCAGGCTCCAACGCCCCGTACTGGCCTTACCCTGCTGCTACTAACATCACTAATATCACTCCTCCATGTATGTGCCTGCCTCACCCTACCTAGGCTCTGATTCCCCAGAATGGACCACTACAGACCCTGATGCGCTCCCTCCCCTGTGCCAGCGCCCCCTTTGCCCCACTCAGGCCTTGACACCTGGTGCCAGGCCACAGACATCATCACAGGGATGTTTACCTTGCTTAGTCTTACTCACTGATTTTGGACTAAATCTCACCTTCATTCTTCCAAGATATTTTCACCTTTCCCAGGCCAGCTTTCTCTGGTCATCAATGTCAACTAGAAGAACAGATGAGGCTGTAGGGATCTGTCCAATTTATTACACATATTGCTTAGACCTGAGTCAGCAGGACTGACCTGCAGAAATCAAAAAGTTCTCAAGCACACAGACCGGTGTGATATTTATATAATATAAAAGCCTCTCTTCCTTCTGTTCTGTCTCCTGACTTAACCCAGGCTTCTACCTGGTACCTCACTCAGGGTGGTCTCACAGTCCTGGTTCCCTTCACTGTGGTGTTACTATAATCAGGGGACCTGGATGTTTCCTCTCTCTTAGGTGCTGGTGATGCCAACTGGCGTTGAGGAGATCTGAATCTTTTTTCATTTTCCTTAAACTCTGGGGTCTACTTTTTTGGGCAGAGGCCTCTTTTCCTTCGATTTGTTTTAGTTTATCCACTCATTTCTAAAACATTATTATACCTTTTCTATTTTATTTTACAGCCCATTAGTGTGGGCATGTAAAACTATCAGATTGCAGGGGCGCCTGGGTGGCTCAGTGGGTTGGGCGACCAACTCCTGATTTCGGCTGGGGTCATCTTGGGGTCATGGGATCGAGCCCCACATTGGGCTCCACACTCAGCAGGGAGTCTGCTTGAGATTCTCTCTCTCCCTCTCCCTCTGGCCCTCCCCACCGCGCACGCTCTCTCTCTCTCTCAATAAGATAAATAAATCAATCTCTGGAGAAAAAAAGAACAAGAACAATCAGATTGCAGAGAGCAGCAGAACTAAGAGATGACGCAGCTCTCAGGGGGGCAGAGGAAAAAACCACCTGGGTTCCTGACATTCCAGTTTCTAATTCCAGTGCCTCCTCCCCCTCGATACGACATACCCCCAGAATCCTCCTACTAAACTCTCCTTTGGCTTGTGCTAGCCTGATTGGGATTCCGGAGCTTTGCACAGAGAGGTGCGTCTCAGACATTCATTTATCTGCAAATCTCAGTCCATCCAGCCAAAAACATCGTCATCTAAAACCAGTGCCTACAAATGCTTCGTGCTGGATGGTCCAGACTGCCCTCGGGGAATTCTGAGAAGCACCTATTTCTGTAGCGCTCTCTCGTTCATACAAGTTCAGTATTCTCTGCCAACCAACTAGCCGTGCACAACCTCGGTGCTCGTTGAGGCTGGTTTAGTGAAGGAACTGATGGATTTTGTCACAACATATATTCTGTGCATATTGCACTGTGATGGACCCTATTCATTCTGAAGATCTCCCCGATGGCTCAGCCAATCCGCAGCACCTACAATGCATATTTATTGAGCACCGGAGAGTGCAATCTCTGACAAGGAAACCAACTCAGAGCTTGTACCTTAATAGGCCATTGCTCAGATTGCCACCCCTTTAGGCAGTGTGCTTTCATTTGCACTCTCATATTACCTTAACGGACTCAAAATTTCGGAAACCTGAAAAATGACTCTAAATCACAGACCCCAGTTCCCTTATCTCACTCATTTTTATTCCTCTTGGAATTTATGTCCTGACTTCACAAGTCTAAGAATGATTGCCCTGGCTGCCTGCACCGCACGACCTGCTGGGGGCTGGAAGCCCCAGCTGTGCTTTCTCTGCCTCCGACACCTCCCCTGGCAATAAACAGAACTCTATTAGGGCTTCCCTAATGGCTCCTGAAGCAATGGGCAGCCCTGCAGCTCATTAATAGTGGCGCTACCACCGTGGGGCTAGAGGGAACAAATGTTTATTTGGTTCCAGAAAATGAGCCAACCCCACCATTAGACAATGCCCACGGAGGTGAGGTGGGAAGAAGCCATTTATAGAAAGAGAAGCTTTTCTTGCTGAACCCTCCACTGCAGGATGAAGAGTTAGTTAAAGCCGTTGCAGCAAAAGCCCAACGTGGCAGACACTGAGCCTTGTAGGAAGGAGCGGTCTCTGCAGGCGGAGGTAGGAAATCACACCCATGCCTCGGATTGGAAAGACAGATGCCTGGAAAACCTCCCTCTGCAATTCTCCCTTGCCTTCCCAGCTCCTCCTCAAGGAGGTCCAGCGAAGCGGCTGGGACTCCCATTATGTAGAAGAACTGTTCATTTTTTGGTTTGGAGGGGGAGGGTTTGCATTCAGTGTCACTGAGTTCTCACCAGCTCACTGTGGGTCAGGCACTGTTCTTTCTAAGTGCTTTGTAGGATCCAAGCTCGTTTAACTCTCACACTGAAGTAGATATCCTTGGTAGCCTCATTTTTCAGCTGGGGAAACTGAGGCTCAGAGAGGCCAATTAACATGCCTGGGGGCCCACAGCTAAACTGTAAAGAACAGGAATTTGGACACAGACCGACTGGTTTCGTAGCACACAGTCTTAACCTCGAGGCTGTATTTTAAGTGATGACCAACAATAATAAGCAACATAAAGTGTCTTCCTTCCAATACACAAACACCTTCAAATATGTCGTCACACTTACCCATAGCGTGGGATCTGGAAAGGTGGGGTCTAGGTCATCAAATTTGGGACAGAACAAGGAAGAAATTAATTTTGTGACAGGATCTGGCTTTCGGTATGGATTCATCTGAGAAATGGGGGCTAAAGAGGTCCCTTATTTTAGCCTTCTTGGGTTATCTGATTTTCTACATATGTGATCCCAGAAAACAACAGAAAGGCTTAATCCAGTCCCTTATGTCCTCTCCTGAGATCAGGAACAACATGCCCATCTGATTTTTTTTTCCTAAAGCCTCCCCAGGCACATGCTTGCACAGGTTCCTTGATAAAGCGGGTTCTGCTTCAAGTCTTTCTGTCTCCTAAGGCTAAGCTGAAGCCACTTTTTCCCTACTCCCTTCCTCCTGTCCCCTAAAGACAATCCCCTCCCCCATCAGTGTTAAATACAAATTCAAATGCAGAACAAAGCAGGGATGCAATCAGATTTGGAACAATTACATGCTTCAATTATTTTTTCCTGCTCTTAATCTGCGGGATTTTTTTCCCCTTCTCTCAATCTATACCTTCTTATGTCTATAAAGCTGTTGTCACTGATAAAGCCACTCACGGGAAACAGGGCACATCCTTGTAACATTCTTCTAGCTTGCCGAGGAAATGAGTGATGCTAATTGAAGCTATGACAGAAGACTCTTCCTGCAGGCCCCTTCTCATTCTCAAATCCAGGCCACCCTGGGAAGACCCCAGGCTTGCAAATGCTTAGCAGAGGGGGGGGAAAGTTTTAGAAATTATTTGAAGAATCCCCCAAATGGAAGCACAATTCTCAGCACCAAGTAGACAGGGTAATAAAAGCAGGTGGAAAAAGTAGGCTTCTGCAATGACCTGTGTTTCCAAGAAAGGCCTCCATTGACTCCTAATGACTGAGATCCCTCCCAAGGGGGTAGAGAGAGGAGAAATGCACAGCTGAGGATGAAGCCTGATAAGGAATTACAGTCTGCATCATAAAGAAGCTCAAAATGGAATTATTTAGATAAACTGGATGGGGGGGTGCGTTTTTAGAGTCACAACAGCAGCATACCTCCCGCGATAAAGCAAAGTGTAAGCCACTTAGCCCTCAGGTCAGGGGCAGGAGAAGAAGAAAATCTATTCTGCACTCAATTCCTGAAAGACAAACCGGCTAATGTTTTCCTTTTTTAACTGATCAGACTGAGTTTTTGAAAATCCTATTGGGTAAGAAATTATATATTGACCTGAAAAAAAAAATGGTTCACAAAAATTGTTTAAACAAAAAGAGTCATTTCCTCAAAGAGCCCTTTCCTGAAATAAAACCCATCTCAGATAGTTCAAGAGACTTTAATGATGGAACGGTTAACAAAGGTGGAAGCAGGGTAAAGAGAAACAAGATCATTGGGGCACCCATAGGCTAGCGACAGTGGGAAGCTATTACTACCAGGGGGCTTGATGGGACAAGGGGAGGAAATGGAATTTCTGGAGCCTGGTGAGAGCTGGAGCCCAGGGAAGGCCCACCGCCAGAAAACACATCCCAGAGCAGCAAAGGATTTCTCTCTCCTCTTACCCATCTGTCTCCTCCTGGTTGAACTCAATTGGAAAGCAGGCAGCAAAGGGGCTAAAGTAATGCATGTGGGTATACATGGAACAGGGCAAAGAAGGATGGAGAGTGGGGCATGAAGACAATAATCCACACATCACCAATCCACAGTAGTATCTCAGTGCCTTCTTATCACATCATCCTGTTTTTTCACTGCACTTATCATTACCTGATGTCTTATTTTTATCTTCTTTGTTCCCCCTACCTCACAATTAGAATGTAAGCTCTTTGAAAGCAAGGATTTTTGTCTGTCCAAAACTATATCCTCACATGGAGTGTTGGAACCTGAGAATGAGGAAGGCATCCGCTTTGGAGGGGCATGGACAGCATGGCCCAGCACAGGTTCTCAGAGCAGGTGTGGAGTTAGGACAGCATCTGTGCTGGGAAAGGAATGGTGGTGGAGACTCCTGTATGCCTGGCTACCTCCAGACGGATTGATCAAATAAGGAAATACATTAAAGATAACTCACTGTTGGCATTCCTGGGTGACTCAGTCAGTTAGGCAGCTGATTTCGGCTCAGGTCATGAACTTGGGGTCCTGGGATTGAGCCCCGCTCAGTAGGGAGTTTGCCTCTCCCTCTCCTCCTCCCCCTACTTGTGCTCGCTCTCTCTCTCTCTCAAATAAATAAACAAAATCTTACCAAAAAAAAAAAAAGAAGAAGAAGAAGAAGATAATTCACTGTTAGGGAAGATACAAATATGGAAAGGGAGAAAACATGCATGAGCCCTATGGTGATGGATTGGAATTAGAGGTACTGGTGTGAATTCATGGTTTTCAAGACAGATAATCGCTTCTCAGTGTTTTGGCTAAGACCAAGTGAAGATAGATAGATAGATAGATAGATAGATAGATAGATAGATAGATATAGATAGATAGATGTACAAGTAAATAGATGTAAATGTGTGTGTGTGTGTTTGTGTGTACATAGTGTGTGGAAGTGTGTGGGTGTATATTCCCAACTGTGACCCTGAGTGGGCCTTGCAAGAGGGATGCCCTAATAGCAATGAATATGCTTAGCACTCAGATCTTGGCTTCTAAATACCACTGTCCATTAAACGATACTGGGACTCCTGAGAGAAATAACTCATTCAAGCCCAGGGCAGGGGGAAGTACAAGATGAGCCTACAATATCTTTTGCCAGAAAAGAATGATCAAAGAATGAGGACACGTCAAAAGAACACAGAAGTTAGTATGAAGAGCTTCTACTAGCCAAACTGGGACTATTTTAGCGTAAAAATAAATAATGATGAGACTGGATTTAACCCACCAAATAACGTAGGAAACTCTGAGCACATTAATCAATTGATCAATTGAATGCTTGGTAAAGAAGAGGATATTTACATAGACTCACACTTACAAATTACCCAAAAAAAGGTAATGTTGTACTATGTATGTAAGATGTTACCATGGGGAAATTGTATAAAGAGTACAGGGACTTCTTTATAGTATTTTTGCAACTTCCTGTGAGTCTATAATTATTTCAAAATTTAAAATAAATTTTAATTTTAAAAAAAGAGTAACTTTACATTAGAGAAGCCTATCTGACCATTACCTTAATCAAGAAATGGAAGTTAATATCATCCATAATGGGACAAATCAAAATTATGTGCCTCCTGATAGGATGCAACGAGAAGAATGCAGTGTCACCTGAATGACTTCCCTGTTGAAGATACAGTCTGAATCTGATCCTGGAAAATAGCAGACAAACCTAAAACGAGGGCCCAAATTGAGGGACATTCTACAAATTAACTGGCTTATAATCTTCAAAAGTGTCAAGGTCATGAAAATTAAAGGAAGACTGAGGAACTGTTCTATACTGAAGGAGATTTGAGACATAACTAAATACAGTAGGTAATTCTGATTCTTTTACCATAAAGAAAATTACTGGGACAATGGGTGATTCTTGAGTGGGGCCAAGGACTGGGTTGTAGAAAAATGCTGATTTCCTGATTTTGATGGTTATATATATATATATATATATATATATATATATATATATATAGTGATTATACTGTGGAAAATTTTGATGGTTATATATATATATATATATATATATAGTGATTATACTGTGGAAAATACAAACTAAGAGTATTCCAGTGTGAAATTCCTCTGTATTACAGTTGGAATTTTCTATTAGTTTGTGATTGTTTCAAAAAGAAGTTTTTAATTATTAAAAAAAAAAATACAACTAATCCCCAGCACCTAGAACAGGCATGGCGTTCCGAGTGCTCAATAAATATTTGAACAAACTAATGAACTATATAAACAGGTACAACAAACACATGCTTAGAAATAAAGGCATCCAAATATTAACAGTGGTTTTTTCAAGGAATGGATTTATCATAGGTAATTTGGGTGGTTTTTTTTTTTTACTTTGTGCTTTTCTGTTTCATAAATTTTTGCATCAACCGTGTATTATTAATTGTTAAATTGGTCAAGCTGCTCACTAGCTAAGGTTCAGAGGCACCACAAGTCTTGTCCTTGAGTTTGGGGGTTCCAACATTTGATGTCATCAATTACTTGGACCAGATCCTTAGAAAGAGCTTCAGGCCAGGGACACCTGGGTGGCTCAGTCAGTTGAGTTTGGGGGTTCCAACAGTTGATGTCATCAGTTACTTGGACCAGATCCGTAGGAAGGGCTTCAGTCCAGGGACACCTGGATGGCTCAGTCGGTTAAGTGTCAGACTCTTGACCTTAGCTGAGGTCTTGATCTCAAAGTTGTCAGTTCAAGCCCCACACTGGACTCCATGCTAGACATAGAGCCTACAAGAAAGAATGTTTACTTCCTTTTCTGTATTGTTGGTAGAGACAATTCATTTTTCTACCATGTTTATTTGTACTACTTTATATATTAAGAAAATCGCTTTTCTGTAATAGGAGTTAAAGATATTTTATACCAAAGAGTATCTTTTAACTTTCAATAGTTTTTGCCTTGAGAGCACAAGCTCTGGAACCAGACTGCTTGATTTTAAATCCTGGCTCTGCCATTCACCAACTGTGTGACCCTGAGCAAGCTACTTAACCTATGACTCAACAGATCAGTGAAGTCGTGATATTAGTAGTACCTACCTCACACGGTCGTTGTCATTAAAAGAATGAATATATGGAAAGAGTTTAGAAAATATGTGGCACATGTCAAGGACTATATATCTTTTTCTTTTTAATGTAGTCAATTTTAATGTTATTCATTTTAGATAAAACTTTTATTTGCCTTGGCTTCAAATTCTGGAGATGAATTTTTTTTTAAAAAAGGAATTAGTTTTTTCATTAAAGATTTTTTTTTTTAAAGATTTTATTTATTTATTTGACAGACAGAGACAGCTAGAGAGGGAACACAAGCAAGGGGAGTGTGAGAGGGAGAAGCAGGCTTCCCGCAGAGCAGGGAGTCCAATGTGGGGCTCAATCCCAGGACCCTGGCATCATGACCTGAGCCAAAGGCAGACACTTAACGGCTGAGCCACCCAGGCGCCCCTTTTTATTTATTTTAAAGAGAGAGCATGAGCAGGGGAAGGGGCAGAGGAAAAGGGAGAGAGAGAATCTCAAGCAGACTCCACACCAAGCGTGGAGCCAAGGCGGGGCTCGATCTCATGACCGAGATCATGATCTCAGTCAAAATCAAGAGTCTGACCCTCACCTGACTGAACCACCCAGGTGCCCCTATTTTTACTTTTTTTTTAAGATTGTGTTTATTGATTTGTCAGAAAGAAAGAGCACAAGTGGAGGGAGCAGCAGGCAGAGAGAGAAGCAGGCTCCCCATTGAGCACGGAGCCAGATTCGGGACTTGATCCTAGGACCCTGGGATCATGACCTGAGCCAAAGGCAGTTGCTTAACCGACTGAGCCACCCAGGTGTCACCCTATTTTTACTTTTGATGGTAATATGCACCATCCAGATATCCAGCCTTCCTCATCATGGAGGGTGCTCCATCCATGCGCATGCAGACCAAGCAGTGAGGGGCTCTATAGTCACCACATCTACTGCTCACAATAACCCTCTTCAGTACATACCATCATCCTCATTTTATCTATGAGGAAGCAGAGGTTCACAGACACCAAATGACTCTCGCTTGAGACCAAGCTCCCCTTGTGCCTTGATTTGCAAGCGTTCTGTAACCTTTTTTCTCTGGTGTGCCTATTCCAGATCACTAAGGCATCCCCTGCGTCTGAGCCCTCTGCCTGGCTGGCGACCATTCACTCAGCACTCCCCAGACCAACTCCTTCCTGACTTTCGCCTGCGACCCGAGCTCTTCAGCTTGCAATCCCCTTTGACTCATCCCACAGGGTTCATCAAACCTTGCAGATCCTCCCTCCTCTGAAGTGTGTCCCCCATCTACCCCCCTTCCATCCCAGCGACCACCACTCTGCTTCAGCCCTCACTAACTTCCACGGACTGTGGCTGCAATAAGCTCCTCAGGAGGCCCCAGCGACTTCCACAGTCTGTCCTCTCCAGTGGCTCCCACTGTGCTGCCTGGGTGATCTCTCCAAAGCGCAGCTCTAGTCCTGCACTCCCCAGCTCTCAGACCTTCCGAGGTCCCCTCTGCCTGCTCCTTTCCCTGACATTTGACCCAACCTACCCTGCCAGTTTTGCTTCCAAGAATCCCCTCCCATACAGCCAAAATGAATGCCTCACTATTCTTTGAACAGGCTTCCAGTGAGGTTGTTTGTTCAGCTTAGAATTTCTGTCTCTGCCTTCTCTTCTGGGCAACTCAAGCTCCACAAAGCTGTCCTTTATTGTGACTATACTCACTTCTCCTTCCCCTCCCCACCTCTCCCCGCTCCACACCATGCATTTGTAAACTCCTTGAGAGCGGAAATTCTACCTTCCTTATTATTGATTGAAATGCTTTCACACTGAGATACAACTGATAAACCACACGACCTACTTTCTAATTGGTCCAGCCACTCACAGGGACCCGGGTTAACAAGGCACATGGTGCGCCAGGTCTGCTAGTGGCAACAACCAAGCTTGGCCTATTTGCTTAATTTTGTTTTCTTCCCCCTCCCCCAAGCCTGGCTTAATTGAACCCAGATCTTCTCACAAAACTGTCACTTTTGGCCAAGTGCCCATCACAGTCTTCTAGAAGTTCTGAGAGCTGACAGCTGATATCTGGAACGGTCACAGCACACAGAGAACACTCTGGAAATATTAGTCGTACGAACAAATTTTGCGCTGGAGAGAACATCAGAACATCAGATCAACCTCACTGTTCAACAGAAGAAATGAAGGCACAAAAAAGAGAAGAGACTCTCTCACACGGCAAAGCAGGAAAACAGAACTAGACCTAGAAGTGACCCTCCATGACGACCCTTGAGGCCACGCTCCTCTGCACCTTGGATCCATACAGACCTCGGGTCAGCAGCCTCAGCCACCTGAGGTCACTGCCCAAGACGTCACCACCTGTTTTCTCTCATCTCAGAAACTCCTTTGTCTTTCCCACAGTAAAATCTTTCCTCCCCCCACGTCTCCGGTTTAAAGATAGTAACCCAGGACGGCGAGAGGACCACTCCGGGCTCGATCAGTTGCCTGCGGACAGAGAAGGTACCCGTTGCCGGGTCAGGTAACCACTTCTTCAGAAGAGTTCGCTCCCTCCGAGCTTCCGGTATCAGAACTCAGCCTTCTACCCTGCCCGGCCCCGCCCCCAACGCGCCCGGCCCCACCCCAAACTGCCTGACCACGCCCCAAAAATACTCGGCCCCGCCCGAGACTCGCCGGCCGACACGCGGCCCCCTCGCCTGGCCTGGGCGGAGCCGAGCTCCAATCTCCGCCCTCCCCCTAAGTCCATCCTATTGGTGTAGACAGTCAGAAGCCACGACCAATGAGAAGGAAAGGGCGGCCGCCTAGTCCTATCCGCTGCGACAACACAAAAAACGGACGCAACTAACTGGCAGACGCGACACCGTGGTCTTTCCGGGTCCTTCCACGCTTAGCCCGTACTCCTGCCGGTCCCGGCCCTGAGGAAGAGCCGGAAAGGACTCTCTAATAGTAAGTGTCTGCTGACGGCGGTGGCCATTGGCGTCGGTCCGGGGGCTGCTGCTGCTCCC
Source organism: Ursus arctos (assembly GCF_023065955.2). NCBI lineage: Eukaryota > Metazoa > Chordata > Mammalia > Carnivora > Ursidae > Ursus > Ursus arctos. The sequence goes on along the minus strand of NW_026622930.1, from coordinate 27,857,672 downwards.
CCCACAGAGCTCGGGGTGGGATGGGCCGTGGGGGGAAGGCTCGAGAAAGGGGCGGGGAGCAGCGGAGCACGTGGAACGCCGGCCTGACCGGGGCGTGGGTGGGGGGCTGGGCCGGCCAGCTCCGGGTGTACCGGCTCGTTGGGCGTGTACCGCCCGGCTCGTCCTGTCAGGTCGGTTCTGCGGCCGTAAACGGGGGGAGGTGAGGAGACCCCGAGTGTCGCCGCTCTGTGTCGGACTCGAAGGAGCGTTTTTTAAGCCCTGTTGCTGAAAGTGGCACACGATACCTGCCTCTGGCTGGACCGCGGAACCTTGGTGGCCGTTTCCCTGAAAGTTCAGGTTGTGAGAACAGCTAACGCACCTTGAGCGCGTACTGAGTGCTCCGCGCTATGCTGTTTTACAAGGCTTAACTAAGTTCTCCTCCCACCAGCCCTGTGAGGTAGGTAGGCGTACCTTTGTCAGACGCAGAAAGAGGCCTCGTGACGTTTCGCTGGCCCAAGGTAACTACGGAACTAGTCAGTGGCAGAGCTCCGGTTTGAACCCAGGCGTTCCGAGTTAACCTCTCGACGCCCGAGTTGCGTCTGAGCGAGAAAGCCGTGCCTTCGGGGTCCTGGAAGCCTTGTCGCGCCCCGCCCCCGCTGACCTCAGAAACCGTGGTACCACCCCCTTCCCCCGTCGGGTAATCTACAGCCCTTGTCTCGTAACTGAAACAGCAAGGAGGAAAGAAAACTGTGAAAACTTCCTGGAGGAAACAAAATTCCAAAACCCCAAAGTCTGGTTTTAAATAACAATGGAAATTACAATTGAGGAGGTGTTCTGTGGGTAACCAACCCCCGGGGCCTGACCAGCAGGGGTGGAATTCCTTTTCCGCCACTCTTTGTGTCCTGCTGGGTAAGATCCTTAGTCCTGGAAGCCTCAGTTTACTCATTTGTAAAAATAGTTAGAAAAACCAGCTCAAAGTGGGCATGGCAAGCTCCTTGTAGAGGCCATTTTGTATTCGACTTTACAAACCATTCAGCATTAGTATTTTCCATATTACAATCCAGTAGTTTATATAATCGTGATTACCCTGTTGGATGTTTCTCACTTTTAAATATTATAGTTCTGCAGTAGTAAATCTTTTTTGTTTTTGAGATATAATTCACATATGGTAAAATCCACCATTTTAAAGGGTACAGTTCAGTGGGTTTTGTAATATATTCACAAGGTTGTGTGACTAACACCACGATCTTATTCCAGAAAATTTTCATCACCCCAAAAAGAAACTCTGTGGCCCAGTGTGGCCCAGGCAACTCAGAGGAGCTTTGTTGGCCTCCAGGCCAAGTGTTGAGGCCCAGCTGCCAGGGTCTCCCAACCTGAGGTCTTGGGTGGGGGAGATGGAGCCTCTTCCCACCCTGAATTTCAGCCCTGGGCTGAAGCTAGGAGAGCCTGAGGCCTGCCGGCTCACAGCAGACTCCCAGCACACCTGCTGAGCAGAGATCCAGGTGGAGGCTGCCCCACAGCCCCCTGGCATGGGGTAGTAGGGGAGGCCTCTTGGGGGAGGGGGAGGGCTAGTTATCCAAGAAACTCTGGGATGTTCCAACCACAAGCCTTTGGGAGAACTGTGGGAAATCTTGGCCCTTCCTGTGGGGAGAACTGCCTGACTGTGAGGCCAAGCTGATTTCTGGGTGAGATCCCACGACTGGGCCTCTTACAGAGAGGGTCTGTATTTAAAGCAGGGTCTGAAAAACTCAGGAATTTGCCAAATTTCAGGATTATTGACGAGCTTGGAGCCAAAGGAGATGAACCTTTGAAAGCTCTTGCAACCAAGGTAAAAATGAAATGGAATGACTTCACAGCAACGGTAACATCAAGGAATGGAGACGCTAAATTGAATTAGAAAGGACAAGTCTGCAAACCCATCTATCTGATGGGCATGTTATTTCACGGGCAGAACCCAGTTACAGGCAGCTACAGTGGATGCTGTCCAAACAGCTTTCATCTGGAAAAAGCTATCGGCAGTTCTGAAAAGCAAAAAGCAAAGGATACCAGCACTGTACTTCAGTTTTATCACTATTGAAATTGTTTCACAGCAAAGAATTAGAGGTATACCTGCTGCCTATCAAAATGCACCCAAGGTTGATGAGGGATAGGTTTTTCAGAAGCTCTAGGTATCCACCACATTATCCACCTCATTTAGATAATGTAAGGATGTTACCCAAAGATCTCTCTCAGCCAGTAACTCCGGAAACCAACGGAAAAACTTTGGTGCCCTTTGAGGCCAAGTGCTCCATCCCCAGGAATCCCTAGCGGGCTGGACAAATCAAAAGCACAACTCCGGCTGGGTTTGCCAGCACTGTGGCCGAACAAACTCGGATCAATTCAGCACAAGAGAAGCCAGTAACTCAAGAGACCAGGATTTGGAAAAGAGAAAGAGAAATTTCTTTCCGGTGCCAGCAGCCAGAGGAGGTGGCAGGCTCAAGCCTTACCTGACCTCTCAGCCTGCAAGCTGGACACCTAGAGTTTTATAGGGAGAGGTTCAGAGGGGTACGTGCCAAAGAACAGACAGTGTGTGATCACAGGTGGGGGGGTCAGGTATGTGTGCATCACATGATCGTGGGCGGGGAGGGGATGTGTGGGATGTGGTCTTTCTAGGCATTCTGTTGTTATTCAGGCTTTTCTGGCCTGGTGGTTACGATGTTCTGGTCATTGCAAAACCTCTTCATCAATGCGTCAAGAAAGTATGATAAGAAATAAGAACAACAGGTTTCAGTTAGAGCTTGAGTTAGGCAGTCCTGTCTATTTCTGGTTTTAACTGTTGGGATCTGTAGTTAAGAGGGCTCACCGACAAGAACAAATTCAAATGCAGAGTTTCCTTTCCGAGATCACTGTCAGCTAAGTGTATATCTGCAACAGGATGGATATCCACCTGTCGACTAAGAAAGGGTCAACAAGCAGATGATTGAGATGTTACAGAAAAAAAATATTTTTCTTAAACTTGTTTCCATTTTCATCTTAAAATGACTCTGAATCCAGGATTACAGTGGTATCCCTTATTCAGGGGACACATTCCAAAACCCCCAGTGGATGCCTGAAACTATGGATAGTACCGAAACCTGTATATTCTGTTTTTTTCTTATACAAACATACCTGTGATTAAGTTTAATTCATAAATTAGGCACAGTAAGAGATGAACAACAATAACTGATAATAAAATAGAACACTTACAACAATAGACTGTGATAAAAGGTATGTGAACGTGATCTGTCTCAAAATCTTACTGTACTGTACTCACCTTTTTTGTGATAATGTGAGATGATAAAATGCCTGTGCGATGAGACGACATGTAGACACTGGGACACAGCATGAGGCTGTTATTGATCTCCTGAGGATACATCCGGAGGACGATCATATGCTTCTGGATCTGATGGAGGATAACTGTACCCGGGGGAAGTGAAACTGGGGGTCAGGGGTCTGCTGGACTGAATTGTAGAACTTCATACTGGCTTGCTATGTTAAACCTCAAAACGAAATGCTACTGAAAATAGGGGAAAAAAATAAAGGATGTTTGTGCTGACCTAAAGTGAAGGTTTTTTTGCGGGGGTTTTGTTTTGTTTTGTTTTTAAGATTTTATTTATTTATTTGACAGAGAGCCAGCCAGCGAGAGAGGGAACACAAGCAGGGGGAGTGGAAGAGGAAGAAACAGGCTCCCAGCAGAGGAGCCTGATGTGGGGCTCGATCCCAGGACTCTGGGATCACGCCCTGAGCCAAAGGCAGACGCTTAACAACTGAGCCACCCAGGTGCCCCTAAAATGAAGGTTTTAAAAAATATTACATACCCAGTCATTTTAACCTCTTACCTTGTGATATGTGGTCTTTTTGTATAATCCCCTCCACCACCACCACCTCCTTTTTTTTTTTTTTTTTTTTTTTTTAGGATTATGGATTTCAGAGTGTCTCATTATTGCACTATTCCTGGTTGGAAGTGTATAGTAAATAGATAACAGAAACCAAAAAATCTATAATTCCAGTTAACTTCTTTTAGGTCAGCTCCAGAAAAGGATCCTATCTAGTTGTTCTGATTAAAAAATTCTGTTTCATCAGGCACCTGGGTGGCTCAATCGGTGAAGCATCCAACTCTTGATTTTAGCTCAGGTCATGATCTCATGGTTGTGAGATCAAGCCCCTCATTGGGCTCAGTGCTGGGCATGGAGCCTGCGTAAAGATTCTCTCTCTCCCTCTGCCCCTCACCCTCCCCACCCTTAAAAAAAATTCTATTTCATGATGCAGTAAGTAAAAAGACAAGGTGGGTTTTTTTTTTTTACCTTTTACTGAAACATGAAGTCTCATCATTTGATCTGTATATTTACCTTTCAGTAAGTGTGTAATCAAACAGAATAAAGGAAATACGGTACTAGTGTATCAGTGTTTTATGAATGCACAGGGATAAATCTTAGTTTAAATAAAAGTCACATTCAACCTGATTCTCGTTTTAAAACAAAACTGCTGGGGCACCTGGGTGGCTCGGTCATTAAGCATCTGCCTTCGGCTCAGGTCATGATCCCAGCATTCTGGGATCGAGCCCCGCATTGGGCTCCCTGCTCAGCGGGAAGCCTGCTTCTCCCTCTCCCACTCCGCCTGCTTGTGTTCCCTCTCTTGCTGCCTCTCTCTCTGTCAAATAAATAAAATCTTTTAAAAAAAAAACAAAAAGACACAAAACAAAACTGCTGTCATACTAAAGTGTTATATATGTGACTATTGCTTTTGGTACCAAAGCTAGTAATTTAGTGGCATGTTGCCTATGAAAACATAAACAGGTACACATGGATCATCATAAATCACTTAAAATTCTATAAAATTTTTACTAAGCTATCACCTAGATAATGAAAGGATTTAACAGTGACTCTTATTCTTAAAATATGAAACAATTAAATCAGAGCCTTTATCAACTAACTTGGGATGACTGGGAAAAGCACTTACTCATAACAGAAAAATAAACTTCCCAAGAAGCTCCTTTCAAAAAGAATCTTTGGGGGTGGAGGTATCTTTGTGCCAGTTAGTCACTCCCCATTCTCTGCCTTCTCTTCCCCTACTCCCAGTCCCCTGGAAACCACCTCTTCCTCCCCCCTCTCTTCCCCATCTCTCTGTATCTGGATTTGCCTATTCTGGAGGTTTCATGTACATTGATTCATACAATATGTGGCCTTTTGTGTCATCCTTTTGTGTCTGGCTTCTTTCACTTAGCATAATATTTTCAAGATTTGTCCACATTGTAGCATGCATCAGTACTTCACTCTTCCTGGTTGAACTCTGTTGTGCACATGTGGCACATTTTGTTTATCCGTTCATCAGTTGATGGAAATTTGGCTTCTCTCTACTTTGGGGCAATTATGAATAATGCTGCTATGAATGGTACTGTCCAAATTTTTATATAGCCATGTTTTCATTTCTGCTGGTTTTGCTAGGTCACTTAGGTAACTGTTGAACCTTTTAAGGAACTGCCAAACTGTTTTCCAAAGTGTCTGCAGCATTTTCCCTTCCACCAGCAATGTATGAAGTTTCTCCACATCCTCACCAATACTTGTTGTTACCTGCTTTTTTTTATTGTAGCCACCCTCATAGGTATGAAGTGGTATCTTATTGTGGTTTTGATTTGCATCTACTTAGTGACTAATGATGTTAAGCATCTTTTCAGATTCTAAGTAGCCATTTGTATGTCTTTGAAAAAATGTCTTTTAGATTTTTTTATTATTATTTAATTGGGTTATTTTTGCTGTTGTTTATATATTCCGGAAACCAGATCTTTATCAAATATATGATTTTAAAATAATTTTCTTGGGGCACCAGGGTGGTTCAGTCGGTTAAGCACCTAACTCTTGATTTCGGCACAGGACATGATCTTGGAATCCTGAGATCGAGCCCTGTGTTGGGCTCTGCACTCAGTGGTGAGTCTGCTTGAGATTCTTTCTCTCCCTCACTTCTCCCCTACTTGCACACATGCAAGTAAATAAATCTTTTAAAAATGCAAAAATAATTTTCTTCCATTTTGTGAGTTGTCTTTTCACTTTTTTTTTTTTTTTTTTTTGCTTTTCCCTTTTCTAGTAATGCCCTTTGATGCACACAAGTTTTTTAATTTTGATGAAGTTCCAGTTTTTTTCTTGTGCTTCAGGTGTTCTAAGGAACCATTACTTAATCTTAAGTAATTTATACCTTTATTTTCTTCTAAGAGTTTCATAGTTTTAGGGGCACCTCGGTGGCGCAGTCAGTTAAGCGTCTAACTCTTGGTTTCAGCTTGGGTCATGATCTCAGGATTGTGAGATTGAGCCCTGTGTGGAGCTCTGTGCTCAGCGTGGAGTCTACTTGGGATTCTTTCTACCCCTCCTGTTCATGCTTGCTCTCTCTCTTTCTCTCTAAAGTAAATCTCTCTTTTTTTTTTAAGTTTTATAATTTTAGATATTGGATCCATTAGAGTTAATTTTTATGTATGATGTGAAGTAGGGATCCAAATTCATTCTTTGGCAGGTGGATATCCAGTTGTCCTAGCAATTGAAAATACTATTCTTTTCCCCACTGAATAGTCTTGGCACCTTTCTCAAAAATCAGTTTGGGGGCTCCTGGCTGGCTCAATCAGTAGAGCACATGACTCTTAATCTCAGGGTCATCAGTTCAAGCCCTACATTGGGTGTTGAGCCCACTTAAAATAAAATTTTTTAAAAAATCAATTGGCCAGAGATATTGTGGGCTTATTTCTGCACTCTCAGTTCTGCTCCAATGATCTATATTTCTGTCCTTGTGCCACTACCATGTTGTCTTGATTACTGTAACTTTGGGGTAAGTTTTGAAATTGGGAAGTGTGAGTCCTCCAAATTTGTTCTTTCTCAAGACTTTTTTACTATTCTGGGCCCCTTGCCATTTCCATATGAATTTTAGGATCAGCTTGTCCGTTTCTCCAAAACTAGCCATTGGAATCTTGATAGGGATTGCATTAAATCTATAGATCAATTTGGAGGCCATCTTAAATTTTCCAATTCCTGACATGGATGTTTTTCCATTTATTTAGGTCCTCTTTAATTGCTTTCATAGCGTTTTATACTTTAAATATAAATTACCTTATTATATGTATTCCTAAGTAATTTATTATTTTTTATTTTATTTTTATTTTATTTTTGATGTTACTGTAAATAGAATTGTTTTCTCTAATTTCACTTTCAGATTGTATCCTGCAACCTTGTTGGGTTTTTTTTAAGATTTTATTTATTTATTATTTATTTCAGAAAGAGATAGCAAGAGAGAGCGCATAGGGAAGAGAGGGAGGAGCAGCCCCCCCCCCCCCATCAAGGAGCCTGATGAGGGACTTAATCTCAGGACCCTGGGATCATGACCTGAGCCGAAGGCAGACGCCCAACCATCTGAGCCACCCAGGCGTCCCTGTATCCTGCAACCTTTTTTAACTCATGTATCATCTCTAATAGTTTTACTGTGGATTCTTTAGGATTTTCCGTATATAAGATCATGCCATCTACAAATAGAAGTAGTTTTACTTTTTCTTTTCCTGTTTGAGTGCCTTTTATTTCTCGTTCTTAACTAGTTTGCCCTGGCTAGAACTTCCAGTACAGTGTTGAATAGAAGTGGTGAGAACAGATATCTTTGTCTCGTTCCGGGGGGGGGGGGGGGGGGGGGGGGGGGGCTTGCACTTTTCACCATTAAGTATGATGTTAGCTTTGGGTTTCTTGTAGATGCCCTTTATCAAGTTGAGGAAGTTACCTTCTATTCCTAGTTTTTAATCATGAGAGGCCACTGGATTTTACCCAATGCTTTTTCTGCATATTGAGATAATCACATGGGGTTTTCCCCTACATTTATTCTATTAATACACTGTATTACATTGATTGATCTTCCTATATTGAATCAACCTTATATTCCTGGGATAAAACCTGCTTGCTTATGGTGTATAATCCTTTTTATATGTTTCTGGATTTGGTTTGTTAGCATTTTGTGTGTCTGTGTCATAGGTATATTGATAAATAGTTTCTTGTGATGTCTTTGGTTTTGGAGCAGGGTGATACTGGCCTCATAAAGTGATTGGAAAGTTGTAGTAATTTTTATAATCTTTTGGATTGTTTTTTTAGGATCGATTCCCCCAAAAAAAGCTTGTACATTTTTAAGTTACTTGATAAGTATTGTCTGGTCATTTTCCAAAATGTTAAATCATGTTTATTTGTTGGAGATTAACATTGTTTTTCCAAAATAATGGTCTTTCAGAATTTATTTTTCTTTACTCTTTCAAGTACTTAAAAGATTCTCAGAAAGGCAAAGCCAAGCCCAGCCTTTCACAACACATATTACTTAATACCTGCCTGGCAGAGCAGCTCCAAAGGAGCTGGGATTCAGCATTTCATCCAGCAAATTGTTTGCACTTCTATGAAGAATAGAGTTTCTCCACTTCAGTACTATTTGGGGCTGGATTAATTCATTGTAGGGGACCATCTTGTGTATTGTAAGATGGTTAGCATCAATGGCTTCTTTTCACTAAATGACAATAGCAGCTACCACCAGTCTCACCCCCTCACCCCCAAGTTGTGACCAACAAAAATGTCTCCAGACATTGCCAAATTGTCCCCGTTAAGAAACGCTGATCTAGGGGCGCCTGGGTGGCTCAGTCATTAAGCGTCTGCCTTCGACTCAGGGTGTGATCCCGGTGTTCTGGGATCGAGCCCCACGTCGGGCTCCTCTGCTCAGAGCCTGCTTCTTCCTCTCCCACTCCCACTCCGCCTGCTTGTGTTCCCTCTCTCGCTGGCTGTCTCTCTCTCTGTCAAATAAATAAATAAAATCTTTAAAAAAAAAAAAGAAACGCCGATCTAAAAACTGATATGTGTTGGATTTCCTATTAACTATCCAATAAATTTATCTCTAATTTTGAATTCAGTGCCTTGCTATATATTTGGCTTTGGATCTACATTTGTCTGAGTCTTTGTCACCATGTGTTGATGACTTTCAAATCTATATCCTTAACCATGTTTCCTCGATGGATTCCTAGAGCTTGTTTACAGTTTCCTGCCTTGGTGTTCTACAGGCATCTTGAGATTGGTTTTTCAAAACGAGACTGATTCTCTTCTGTCCCCCAAACTGTTCTTCTTCCTTTATTCTTGGTCTCCCAGGTCAGGACCCTACCAGTCAGTTCACTTCTCTGTCTCCACCTCTCCCGTGAGATTCACTGCCTGAGTCTTTCTAAATTTCTAAATCCTTTCTAAATTTCTAGATCCTCTGTCCTAAGTGTCACTTCCATAGTGGGCAGATTCATCTCACCTCGCTTGCTGCAGCAGTCCTTAACTTCCAGCTTATTCTCTCTGCTGCCTCTGAAGTGCCCTTTCCAACATGCATGTCTACTCCTGTCAGAGCCCTCATGGGCTGGCCCTGCCTACCTTTCCAACTCCATCCCCCAGTCCCCGTACTTTAGGCTCTGGCCATACCAAACTGCTTGCAGGCCCCTTGCCTCATGCCCTTGCCTGACGCTCATTCTTCCAGCTGCAGTTCAAACTCTGTCTCTCCTCCAGCCCTTCCACTCAAAGAATGACTCTCATCTTCTGCTACACCTGGAGAGACCTGGGTCTTCACTTAGGAGGCACTGCAGGAATTGGTTCATACGTCTGTGTCCCTGGTGATCAGATAGTGTCTGGAGAATGGGAACCACAGTTTCTTTATCTCTGCCTGCTCGCCAGGTCCAGAGGGCACTCTGTAAATCTGTGTTGAATAGCGAATGAAAATGCCTGGAGCAGGGGCGCCTGGGTGGCACAGTGGTTAAGCGTCTGCCTTTTGCTCAGGGCGTGATCCCAGCGTTATGGGATCGAGCCCCACATCAGGCTCCTCCACTATGAGCCTGCTTCTTCCTCTCCCACTCCCCCTGCTGTGTTCCCTCTCTCGCTGGCTGTCTCTATCTCTGTCAAATAAATAAATAAAATCTTTAAAAAAAAAAAAAGAAAAGAAAATGCCTGGAGCAGAAAGGGGCTACCTGGGATTTTAAAGTAGCTGTGGGGTTGTTTTGGTTTGTTTTTTGTTTAGTTCAGTGAGCTAAACAAGTTCAGTGAGAACCAACTAGGTCATGGGTGCCAAGAACGGAAGGAACAAGGCAAGATCTTTGCTTAGAGAATTCACATTACATCTAATATGAGATGGGAGTACAAAGTTTAGCACAGAGTGATAAGGGCAAGCATAATTCATAAAGTAGATACTGCGAATGAACTGGGTCTGCATTCGGGGAAGACACCGTCCCCACCCCTGAAATAGGCGGCTTCATTTTTTTTATTATTAACATATAACGTAGTATTTGTTTCAGGGGTACCTGTCTGTGACTCATCAGTCTTACACAATACACAGCATTCACCGTAACACATAAACCCTCCCCAATGTCCATTACCCAGCCACCCCCACCCTCCCACCCCCGCCCCACTCCAGCAACCCTCAGTTTGTTTCCTGAGATTAAGAGTCTCTTATGGTTTGTTCCCTCTCTGGTTTCGTCTTGTTTCATTTTTTTCTTCTCTTCCCTATGATCCTCTGCCTTGCTTCTCAAATTCCAGTCGTTGAGATCATATGATAACTGTCTTTCTCTGATTGACTTTGAAACAGGCTTCTTAAAAGTATGAAAAGGTATCATTTCATCCCACTCTAATCCTTTCTGTGTTCAGTCAACTTCTATTTACTTTGACTTTTTTAAAATGACTTTGGCTTGATCATGCTTATTAAATCAGTTAACGTCGTCAGCCTCTCCTTGTGTTGCAGTACCTGACCCTGTGCTTGTGTGATTGAGTGGTTTAGAAATGTTCCAAAATCAGAAATGTTCCAAAATCAGTCCTCACCAGTTTTTTCATTATTTACTATGTCCTTGATTTTGTGCCCCTCTTTTGAGGATAATGGTGCAGGAATCCCATGCTCCTGCCTCCTGATCTGAAGCCTTTGACTTACCATAACATGTGTTCTTCACTGTAGTCCTGCAGTATTTCATAATTAAAGCAAACTGGAGTCCTATGTACAGAATATACAATCTAGAGAAATTTTTATCGTTTTATAGAGTTCCTAATAATAATCTCTAGGTCAATATGGCTTCTTTTTCTTACTAGTTTTCTTAACAGTGGCCCTACCTATTTCCCTTCCTCTGCATAGTGCCTCTTAGCTTGTAACTTAACTAGTTAGTAAATACAACTTTATTCTTAAAGATTAAGGTAATTGATCCTTAGGGAAGCCCTTGCATGTGGTGTCCAGGAGCCATGAAAGTGGGTTGCTTAGGAAAATGAATGAAGTTATTATACTGTTAGGAGTGAGGGTGGCAGTGGTTATTTACAGAGAAGGGAAATATGGATAGGTAAAAGAGCAGACAGGGAATTAGGGAGAGATTATGGGCTCTGAACCTGCTTCGTCTGCTGTCACTGTGGAAGTCGGAGGTGGCCGTAGAAGAAGTTGATGCCAGGAGGGATGCTAGGGATTGGAGATGAACCTGTGTTGGCAGGTGAGATGGTATAAGTATGAAAAGAAAAGGATCTAGGACAGAATAATAGAAGACAGACACAGGGCAAGTGACCCAGGAGAAACCAGAGAAGGATGAGTTTGACAAGTAAGAGGAAAACCAAGAGAAAGATATTCCAGAAGCCAAAGGAAGAGTGAAGCTTCATGGCATCACATGTTTTAGGATTAAGGGCTAAATAAAAAAAGACCACTACCTTTGGCAGGTAGGGGGATCATGAGTTAAATACCTCACAAGAGCATGTTAGCAGAAAGGCGAGGGAGGAGGCCTGACTGCGGTGGATTGAGGAGTGACTGGGAAACCAGCGGTGGGATGTGGACACACAGACCACGTGCTCAGTGTATCCTCTTCCTTTTGGGTCAGAGATGGAGCACATACAAATGAAAACCTGAGCGTGTCCATAAGGTGAGGTAGGGACAGAGGAAATTGGTTAAACATATGGGAGCAGGTGTCCGCAGGGTCTGAGAAGGAACGACAGCAATAACCAGGTTGGATGGGTTTGCCAGGAAAAGGCACAAGGACGCCTGTTTCTCCAAGACAAGAGGGAAGACCATTGGAAATACTAAAGGCAGATATTTGTGAAAGGGAAGGGAGAGAAGTTGGGAGTATTCTACCTGGCAACGTCTCTCCTCTCCGTGAGGTAGGGAGCTATGCTAGCAAGTAAGGGGGACTGGAAGAAAGTGGGAAGGGATATTAGGACAAGGTCAACACCCTGAGTTGTCAGGAGTGACTCCGACTAAGAATAATTACAGTAGTTTAGTTCATCAGAGGATGAAAACGAGACATTTATGACGGCTCCACCTCGGCACAGCTACCTGCCTTGCTTCAGTGGTGCTTATCAATTCCGGCACAGGACTGGAGAGCGTCTGTGCAAGTAATCCAAGTTGTGGATGGCCCCATGGGGGAGCCGACTGACTGTCTGGAGCAAGCAAACTGAGGACCTTGTTACAGAATGCACAAAATGTTTGGGTAAGTACTGGACCAGGAGTCCAGCCTTCTGGTGCTCTGATGCCAACAAGCATTCCCCACTCAGAAGAAGTTGGGAAATAACGGCAGATAGTTTTCTCATCTATTCTTTGGTTTCATTCATCCCTAGAAATGTTTTTCTAGTTTTGTTATGGCATTTGAATGTGGTTTTTAAGTATATTCAATAAAAAATAGATAAATAAAAGCATATTCAGTAAGATGTCATCACTGTCTCCTATGAGTGGGGGGAAAATCAGGCGTTGGGAAAGCATGGAACTCACAGCAGCTGGCCCGTGTACCATAGTTTGGTCTTTTTAATAAAGAACTCTTGATGTGATTCCCAACGTTGAAACTGGCGACTGATATTCAGGCTATACAAGATAAGACTTGAAAAAGCCCCTTGAAATATTATGGCAATATCAGTAAGAAGTGTTTTTATCTCATTCTTTATTTTAAAAAAATGCATGTGCACATCTGTCCCTTTAACAGCTTGCATACTTCAGGAAGCTAAAACCTTTACAAAGCATGTTGAGAAGTCCTACACACTGGCCCTTGTTTAACTGTGTTCACAGTTTTCCCTGCTCAGTACTGGAATTGTGTAGGAGAAAGTGTTCACTATCAACTATTCTCTATGAATAGGGATGTGTGTGGATTGAAAGAAAAACTATATGCTCTGGTGTTATCTGGTAAAGGAAAGAAAGAAGAATAACCTAAGAGTTCTCATGCCAGCCTCAACTGCCATCTAAAGTAATTACAAGAATCTGTCATCACCTCACACAGTGACTCAAGGAACCAGAGGTCGGCAGATTGGCAGGCCAGGTGTCAACTGTGAGGTAAGGACTGCAGCCAGAGAAGTGGCTCCGGAAGCCTGGGGTTTCATCGCTGTCTCCACCTGGAGGCAGCCCTTAGAGGTGAGGCTTGCTGTGGTGGCTCTGGTGAGAACCCCAGTTGGGTCATCCACTTGCCTAGCTCCGAGCATGAGGAAACTATGAAGAAGCAAACAGAAAAGCACGTGCATGCACGCGGACACACACATTTGTTCGTAAACTTGCTTTTTTTTTTCTCTTTTAGCAGCAGAAATGCATAAAAACAGCTGGCAGAATAGAAGACGTGGGAGAAGGAGCCACCAGCAGAACCCTTGGTTCAGACAACAGGGTTCTGAAGAGAGGCAAGTGCTGCTGCCCGGGGCCACTCGAGCCCTGTGGCGGCCTGAGGTGTGCGGGAGTCACCAGGGCTCTCACCGCAACGCAGGGGAGGCCGCTGCTGCAAGTCAGCCTGCCTGCCGCACTTGGAGTGGTGAGGAGATACGGCCACGCTCTTCTTTCTTTTCAGAGTGACCGTGACCTCTGGCCCGAGCATTAGCCAGAGGCTTAGAAGTAGACAGTATCAGATAGAACTGGAGAGCTGTTTTTCTAGTTTGCAGACTTTTTCTGTCTCCCTTATTTCCCAGCCAATGAAAATAGCTTTCTGGAGACCTAATTTCATTAATTCAGTCAACATCTAAGTCAACATCATGTACCCGCTACCCAGCTTAGAAAGTAAAACCTAGTCTATACTGAGTTAGTCCCCAGTGCAAACATTTTCCATTCTCAACTTACTCTTCTTATGGCCAGAAGTCCTGTTGGCCCTGGACTGTGAACCAGTGTCCCCTCCTGGTGTGAGCGTGTTATCTCGTGCTGAGACTAGATTGTATTTCCTTCGTGCTGAGTCTGCATCACAAGAGGCCAGCATTCCAATTTTAAAACTCTTCCACACTTCAGACCTCCTCCTAAAATGGACAGATTTCTAGCTACAGGGTCAGAAGATGACAAATACCAAGATGCTTCTCTAGAACAGATGAACCTAAACGGTAACAAAAACCATCAAAACGTGCAAAGAACCAGGACTTCGGAATTAGGAGGTCCGGATTTAACACTTTGCCTTCTCCTATGTGAATTTGTGCAAGTTACTTAATCACTGAGTCACTCTTGTACAAAAGAGAGCTAATACTTACGAGTTTGCGTACTGCATGGAAAGCCTCTGATGGGCTGCTTGCCTCTGAGTAGGCCCTTCATACATGGTGGGCCTCATTAGTGCAGAATAAGATCTATTACTCTAAGCCGGAGTCGCAGACTTGACCCATATTGTAGAACAATCAGGACAGTGCCCAGTGTTTATATGTTTTTTAAGGAGAACCATGGATACTTTCTGGGCCCCAGGCCTTCCCACAAGAGTACAACATGTAGCAAAATGTGATCTGTGCAAGAAGAGAGTCTCAACTCTGCTCTGGCAGAGTCATGTGGAAACACACTGGGCAGCCACCTTCTGGGCTCTGTGTGGAAAGAATGGAGCAGCAGTCTTTGGGCTAGAAATGCAGACATTTGTCGTGACACTTAATCCTTCCTCCTCTTGCTGCTGATCACGCATGAGCTGCCGCAGAAAGCTCCGGGCCATAAAAAGGGAGAATAAATAATTTTTCTGAAACTTCATAGTTAGTATTTAGAGACAAAAGAGAAAGTTCTTTCATTCCTTCAGCCTAGTTATTCAATTTGTATTCCTTTGCGGGATGGGGAGGAAGTTCTTGATTTTAAAGCAGATTTTGTCAGGATTCTAAAATTAGGTGTTTTGCTCTATCATTATATCCTTCAGCCTGTAATTGCCACAGAAGCTGCTTCTGGCTTTGCAAATCAAGTGTTTAAACCATGGCTGTATCCCAGTATTAACTGAGCAAATCGCCTCTGTGCCTTGAACCCCAGTTTCCCCATCGGTAAGGTGGTATGGCCAAGTAAAATTTAAACACTTTGTACTGCTAAATCCAGTAAAGAATAAAATGCACCTGGCCTTGTAACTGCTACTGACCTCACAAAATGCTCAAGTGAGGAGATAAGGAAAGGGAATTACTGTGTCACATATCCTGTTAAGGATGAGGAACCAAAACCTTGTCCTAAATTTTGTGTATTTGTAGTAGGTAAACTGCTTTCAAGGAGAAGGGAGAGATCAGGGCTCCCAAGTAATCAGAAGGGTCAGAGGGCTGGGGTGCAGGCCATGGAACTGATCTCTGCAGGATCCCACAGTCAGAGAATAACTGGGACTCACGCGCTTCACTGCGAGTTACCATGACTGTGTGTCAACAGGGGTAACTCAGTGGCACAGCAAAGCTCACAGGATTCTGGCCACGTCGGCGATGACGAGGCCCCATCGACCTCATCCGGCACAGCTGGGAGTTCTTCCGTGCCAGGTGAGGCTGTCTGTTGGACAGTAGTCCTCCTGTGGCCCTGCCTGTGGGGAAAGATGAGACCTTGTCCTGCCTCACCATCTGGTTACAGCTGCTTGGGGTGCCCTTCTCAGCCCTGTCTTCGCTTGCGTGTGGGTACACTCCGTGTGTGTCACCAGCCCATTCCTGGCTTATAGGACATTCTGGAGCAAATTGAAACACTAAACATCCCGACTGTGTCAGGAACGGGGATCCTGAGGCAGACGACTCCCCATCATGGGCACAGGATGGTGACTGACAACATTAGCCCACCTCCTGCCCCTCAGAACAGACGGGCCTTTGGGTTTCTTTGTGGGTGGGTCAGTGCAGTGTTCTAAGTTGAAGTGGATTTCATTTCTTTTGACTAAAGATCTGCCAGGGTATTACTTTGACCCAGAAAAGAAACGCTACTTCCGCTTGCTTCCTGGACATAACAACTGCAACCCCCTCACGAAGGAGGGCATCCGGCAGAAGGAGATGGAGAGCAAAAGGCTGCAGCTGCTGGAAGAAGAAGACAAGCAGAAAAAGGTGGGCTCCACACTCCTGGTGGCCACCCTGTCCCCTCGACTGGTGACAGGAGGTGCCGGTTAGCTGCCCCTAGAACACTTAGCATGGTGCCCTTGAGGAAACATGGCGTCGAGCTCCCCCATAGGAATCTGATGAAGAGAATAAGAACAAGCAAGAAATCTCCCACTGCCCCTTTTCTTACCTGCAAAATTTCATCAGTGATTCTCACGTCTTGTCCTTCCCTGGAGGAATCTTGGGAAGTGGCATGATACAGTTTCAGTAACCGTGTATCTTAAATAGAAAACCATGGTGTGTGGTGTGGACATAAGGATTTCCTGCATCTCTTCTGGGGATTAGATGCTAGGACATTTCAGTGGTTTACGGGGGCCCCGGGGTCACCACAGGTCAAACAGGAAGCATGGTGAAGACCTGAGTGACCCGGGCTGTCCTTGAGCTCACTCGCAGGCTGGCTTCATCTCCTCACCTGGTTCTCCAGGAAATTGACGGGGAGCTTAGACGTGGGCACCAGGCCAGCTTTCCAGCTCATGTGTGCCTTCTTGTGACAGACTTTTCCTCTTGCCAAAGAGAGGAGACTGTCAGATCTCTATACATGTAATTTCTGCCAACTTAGTACACCTGCTTCTTCATTAGATCCTATGAAACTAAAAACATTCTCCATTATCCCATGACCTAAAACTTCATTGAATCTTTTGTTTTTTATTTAGAAAATAGCCAGAATGGGCTTTAATGCATCTTCATTGCTACAGAAAAGCAAGCTGGGTTTTCTCAATGTCACCAGTTACTGCCGGTAAGACAAAGCCTCGTTAAGCTTTTTTCGTGAATGTTCTTTTCCTGTTCCTTATTTCCATGGTTCAAGAAGCCAATCAGGATAGGGCACCTAACCACTCTGAGGAGTCCTTACAGTTGGGCGCATGGGGGAGGAGCACAGCCTGCCTTCTGCTAAAACCAGCCCTGAGAAAATCATTTTCCCTTTAGAGCAAGGGGAGAGGCTGCTCCTGCAGGAGGCCAAGGAAAGAGAAGGGATCTAGGCAGAGAAACTCAGCAGACATTTCTCAAGATGTTTCCTCTATGTTACTTGAAATCATTTTCAGTGTCATGAAGGTCCTATAACTTCATTCCCGTGAGATTTCTGCCTCCTTCTCCCCTTCCAGTGAGTTGTTCACCCAAAATAGAGCATTAAAGGGATGTATGTGTACTAAACTTCATATACTTGTGATGTCTGATATAATTCTAACTAAAACCCTGTGAGCTAGGTTGATACTTCCCCCAGTTTTCAGAAGGGACTAAGGCGGAGTGGAGCGATTGGCTCAAAGTAAAGCTAGAAAGGACGGGATCCCTGTGGCTTCAATGCCTGAGCTCCTGAGCCCTGCCTCCTGCTGTGCACGGGCCTCTGAAGAAACATCACATGGGGCACAGCACTTATCTTGGAGCGGCGCCCCCTTTGGGGAAGGCCAGCCACGCAAGGGTTCCCCGCCAGGGTAGGGAGGGCAGGCCTCTCCTGTATTCCCCTCCTGAGAAGGCAAAGAGTTAAGGTCTAGTTAGATCTCTTGTCCCCTTAAAACCTGCTCTGTTCTTCGTGGGGTGGTGGCCGTGATGTGGAGAAGGAAGGGTCTCCATATCTGGCTCTTTCTCATTGGGCGCTCTTCGGCATGCTGTTCCATTTCTCAGGCACGTTCATCTCGAGAAAGAGTTGTACTAGATGATCCAAAAACAAATTTGTCTAGTTCTAACTTTCTTTGACCCTGTGAGTGGGCCACCATTTCTCAAGAGTTCAATAAGTGAGATTCTTTGGGATCCTGCTCAGCTCCATTGCCGAGAATTACTTGGGAGGAGAGATGGCTGACTAGGGGCGGTGGTCTCCAGGGGGTGGGCCAGGGCAGAGCCTCCGAGTCTGCTTCACGGGTGTCTAGGCACAGTGTCCATGCCCTTCCCACCCCTCTTTCCCTCTGCAGTTTAGCTCATGAGCTGCGAGTGAGCTGCATGCAGAGGAAAAAGGTCCAGATTCAGAGCTCGGATCCCTCCGCTTTGGCAAGCGACCGATTTAACCTCATACTGGTGAGTGGGAGGGAGCTCCCTGTGGGTGTCAGAGGTATAGCTTTTATCCCCTGACACTGCGTGGCTTAACCTTGGCTTTCATCAGGCCTAGTTATGTGGAAGCCAGTGCCGTGAAAGCGGGTGGTGTCCCCTTGGTTTTACGGTTCTAACGTGTGCCTGCTGGCTGCCCGCTGACAGGGCAGGCCGTGCTGACCATGCTTACCCCCACTACAGCTCTGTCATTTAGTCTGGGAGCCTGGGCCCACCACACACTGACTGAGAACTAGCACACAGTAATTTCCCCTTGGGTGTGCTGGGTACAGACTAAAAGGCACACAGTGGACCAGGGGCTTCTAATCCTTCCTATTCTGGGGCAGTGTCTGGTGGCCACACCTAGAGCTCCAGTGTCCTTCAGTAGCAACCATGTGTTACTCCCTCGCTTGCTGGCTCTGACCTGAGTGGCAGGGGCCTGCAGGCCTGGAGTCCTGGGCCTGCACTTCCAGCACTCCTTTATCACATCACTTACAGGGAGCAGGGAGTCTTCTCTGCGATAGGTTAGACCTGGGCTGGAAGCCAAGGCTAAAGCCAGAGCCAACTGCCTGAACCCAGGGTTCAGAGAAATGTTGGCAGAGGACCCCAGGGTCTGCCGAGTTAGACCAGAAGCTTGAGGCTACAGGAGATCATGGTCTGCCCTGCAAGCCCTGTCCCTCCTGGAGGCCAGGGGAAGGCTGAGGAGAATGAGAGGATACAAAATGGAGAGCCTCAGCCTGCTGGACAGGACTGGAATCTGAAGCCGCAGAGCTGACCCTTGAGGTCTTGCCCCAGGAGACCTCAACAGGAGAACCCTTACATGAGGGGCATTCCACGACGCCCATTCTCTCCTGTGGCTTTACTTCCCCAAGGGTCTGGGGCTACAGTTGGACCTGAATCTGTAGAATACTTTCTTGCGGTGCATTCCCCTCCGGAGCCGCTTCCCTGGGGTTCCTGGGTAAAACTGGGTGGGGACGCACGTGCTGCGTAGGATGGCCCAAGCCCGCAGTCCTCGTGCTTCCTCTCACACAAGCCTCACACTGGCGCAGAGATCTTCCCAGTCACCCAAGTTAGAGATGACTGGCTGGCTGTGTGGACTAGAGTTTTGGGAAGGGTGCTTTGCCACCTAGAGATCAGTTTTTCCAATCGGATTCTAGTCACTGTGATGATTCTTCAGGAAACATGCTTTCTGAGTAAACTTGCAAAGTGAATACATTTTCACTAGCATCCAAATCCATGTATGTGTGTACGTGTATTTATAAATATATCTAAAACACATAAATATGTGGGATTTTTGTTTTGAAGTAATTATTAACCGCATTTTTTAAATGAGAAAAAATAACTCACATCCCAATGCAGTCTTTTCTATTGTAATTTTTTTTTTCAGTGCAGTGGGCTTGCTTTTTTTTTTTTTTTTTTTTAACTTGGTGGGGAGAAAAGTGCCTATGTAATGGGAATCCAATTTTGTATCCTCCTTTTACCCCTTCACAGGGGTATAACTAGCATTTTTCACATTGTATGTGGCTTTCATGATGGCTACATGTCACCATGTGGCCCATGTAAACAGTTCACCTGGGTGGACTTTGAGACTTCCAAACACAATTCTGAGTGGAGTCACGGTACAGATGGACCTCAGACCTCCTGACAGTGCCCTCTCACTGCCCTTAGGCCTCCTCCTGATTGTGAGACCACATAGCTGTCAGCATTGCCCATTGACGGCTGGGCTGAGTAGGGGCAAGTTAGGTTATTTCCATGCTCCATGCTCTCTCGTGGGTGGGCACTCACCAGGGGAAAATGCACAGAGCATGGGATCCTAGAGAGATGGGCAGATGGTCTTGGGCAGCTCGCCTGGCTCAGCCAGAAGTTGACCTATAGTCTCTTTTCCCCTCCAGGCGGATACCAACAGTGACCGGCTCTTCACGGTAAATGATGTCAAAGTCGGAGGCTCCAAGTATGGCATCATCAGCCTGCGAGGTCTGAAGGCCCCCTCGCTCAAGGTGCATATGCACGAAAACCTCTACTTCACCAACCGGAAAGTATGTTGTCTTTCCCATTAATTAGCCTTGCAGCCCCCTTTGCACTTTGGATCCAAGGGCCCTGCTGTAGTTGGCCCAATTCAGAGGAGACGAGAGAACTTTGTGAAGAAGTGGGGGGGCTTGAGTACCTATTTTCCCCAGGGAAAATGGAGTCGTAGATCTTGAGAACCCATAGGGGAAGAAAGAGGCCTCAGGAGTTTCTTTTCTTGGAAGAGAAGTAAGTGTCGATAGTTGGGAGAAGACATGAAACTTCTTTAGGCTTGAAGGGCTCCTTTAACTGGTTGTACAGAGCTTCCCTCCAGGAGGATCAAGGTGACCCGAAGCAGCCCTTGCCAAGCACAGAGTTCCTGGGCTGTGGACTGAGGCAGCCCGAGCGGGGAGTCCTACAGTGCATCAGTCGCTCAGTCTTTGGCCTACACAGAGGTTACGTAAATAAAGAGATTACAATACAGCACAGCTTGCTGTCTAGGGAGCCGCCTTTAAATTCCCCTGGGGTGATGAATGCACGTGAAGAAGCGGTGACCTGAGCCACAAGATGGCTACAGGCTGAAAATGGTTTCTGGGTGAAGTGAGAATCCAGTATGCCTTTCAGGGTTACGTTTGTCCCCTGCTACTGCGGAGACTCCAGCCCCAAACCAGAGAGTATACCAGGGGTCTCACTGCGAGGTCCATGCTGATGACAAAGGACCGAAGTCTGGGGGTTGCTTCCTCTCTGTTCCTATCAAGGCCCTATGTGATGGAGCAGGGGATTTGCCTGTTCTGGTGCTTGTTCTAGCCCCTTTAAAAGAAGTAAGACCTGGAGAAAGAAGTCCCGTGTCTGTATCCGCATTAGTTATTCCATAGGAAAGCATTTGTCTTTCTCTCTATGAGTTGGCAGTCAAACCAGTCTTGCTTTGTGCTTCCTCACCAGGTGAACTCTGTGTGCTGGGCCTCGCTGAATCACCTGGATTCCCACATTCTGTATCTTTTGGCTGATGAAGAGGTTTGGTGGGCAGGCCATGCCCCGGTGTGGAGCTGGGCATCTGTGGGGTTTGTGAGGTGGCATCTTAGTGGCCAGAGGTCTGCCCCATTTTGTATGCATGTCTCACCCTTTAGGAGAGAATAGTGCAGCTCGGGTAGAGAATGAGGATTGCCATAGAGCACAGAGAAGTCGCGGAGTTCCCAGGGTGACATTGATGTTACTATGTGCCGGACACTGTTAGGAAGAGTAAAGCCTTAGGCAGGAACCCCATATCCTCCTGAGGTGAAGGAGGAGGAGCTCAGAGCTACATTGGTCTGAGGGTGGGCCAGGCCTGTTGTGGGGGGAGACTGAGGGTGGGCATCAGTAAAGGGGAAAAGGGAATCCTTTGGCATTGGACATGAGTGTGTGGGCTCTGTGCCTAGGGTCCCTGCCAGACATAGCCTTCTTTCTTTTTAATTTTATTTATTTATTTGAGAGCAAGAGAGGGCATGAACGGAGGATGGGTGGACAGAGGCAGGAGAAACAGGCTCCTGGCTGAGCAGGGAGCCCAGTGCGGAGCTCGATCCTAGGACCCTGGGATCATGACCTGAGCTGAAGGCAGATGCTTAACCGACTGAGCCACCCTGGCGCCCCCAGAGACAGCCTTCTTTAGAGCAGTCTTCATTCTAGTCTCTGCCCTCTCAGAGAACAATCAGGGCTCTTGTACTAAGAGCACAGGAGTGCAGGGTCAGGCTGGCTGGACCCTTCCTCTGGAATCCCAGGGCGCTGTTGATGATGGACAAGACAACTGTCTGTCCTGTGCTTCTGGGAGTAATATGGTTTGAGCCAAAGCCACATGTTCATGAGTCTCGTCCATGGTTCAGTTTCATAATAAATGAGTTCTCAAAACTCTGACCGCTCGTTATACCTAACACCTACTTCATGAGTTGTCACGGGGCTCACGTTAGTTGACCTCTGTGAATGTACTTAGCACAGTGCTTGGCACATCATGGGTTCTCAACACGCGATGGCTGAATTGGAACCTGTTGGGGTTTTTTTAATTTGTTCCACGGCACTCCATTTTTAAAAGTCTAAAGTACTTTAGAGATCTGGTTATAAATTTTACATAAGACAAACACAAAACTGTGTGTGGCCTGTAAATTGAACATTTTATGTGGCTTTCATTTGGTGGGATTCTGTGGGGGACAGGACCACCTGTTACTGTGGTGATCTTACCAGAGGACAGAAGAGACCAGATCTTAAAGGAGAGAAAACCGGAGCCTTGCTCTCATTTCTGATCTTAAGACAGGATGACATTTTCCCAGGTTTCTCTTCTTACACTAAGGAGAGAATAAAAATCCGTATAACTGGGTTTAAAGAGCGTGGTCGATGGTAGCTTCATCAGCCTCTTGCCCTCTGGTGGTCATTTCAGGTAATCTTCAGGCTTCTCTGCACCTGCTGCTTCTGCTGAAGGTCATGGAACCTTCTCCCTTTACCAAAATGGCACCTTGTTGGGCCCAGTCCTCTGCATTTCCCCCCACAGAATGGGGAGAGGTTAGACTGCAGCTCCCTTCCTGGGCTCTTCAACACCTGTGGCCTCTGAAAGGACTGAATCTGATACTGGCCCATTCGTATCACATGAAGCTTAAGGGTAATTTGGATCTTAGTCCTAGTAACTAAAAGTACACCTGGGTAGGGACTCCCTTCCCACATCCTCGCCCTCCAAACACAGAAGCAAAAGAGGTTGCTTTAGGAAGGACTTGGGCTGCCCAGCTGCAGGGCTATCGTTTATAGCTTCGGCAGGCTCTCTAACTAGAGATACTTAACACGGGGCCTACCGCCCAAGGCAGCGTGACATGCACACGTCACACATTCAGACGATCAGGAATGTTGCCTGATTGCTTTGCAGATGTTTACTGTTTTCAGTGAGGCGTGTGTGTTCGTTCCAGCAAAGTCCACTGAGCAGATGCAGTCCCTGTGCGTGTGCTGGAGAGGGCAGCGCAGCGGGCGCTCAGTCTCTGCAGTGATGTTCGCAGGGCAGTTGGATGCTAGCGGGATGGAGGGACTGGGGTGGCCTTCCTGGAGGTGACTCCTGCATGGGAAGGAGGGGACGGAGCTCCCAGCAGAAGGAAGAGACAGGAGGGAGCTTGGCACTTGGGGCAGCAGTAAGTGGTCTAGTATCCACGAGGTCTCTGGCAAGGTGAGGTCCCCGGTGCTGGGATGTTCTGGAGGACTATGGCCCTGGAGGTGTATCTTATGAGAGGCTGGCAAAGGGTGAGACCTCGGGGGGCGGGGGGCGCTGCTGCAAGACTGTGGGCCGGGGAGAGGGTGTGGTGGCTGGGCAGAGATGGAGAAGAGGCTCAGGGTCTAGGCCAGGCAATGTAGGTGATCGGAAGTCCGAAGGGGGAGACTCCCAGAGGGTGGTCTGGAGGCCACCAGCAAGCATGTCATTGGAAATGGTACTATGTGGCCACAGTCAAGACCGGAGACCTCGGGGAGGATATTTCACGGGGAGGTGGGTGTCGGACCTGGGTTTCAGTGGGCTGAAGAGTAAAAGGAAGACAAGGGAGTGAGAGAAACACAGACTCCTCTGAGAGAAGTTTGGCTGTGAAGGGAGAGGAAGCAGATCAGTCGGAAGACAGCCCAGTAGACACGTGGGTGAGGCACAGACAGAGGCGGTTCAGGGAAAAGGAAACCCAGGTGACCGTGATCCGATCTGTTGGCACCCCCGGCTATGGTCGGGAGGCTAAAGCTAAAATGATGGCATGTCAGTTTACACCCGCTCAGATGAGCACGAAGCAGGCTGTTTGCAGACTACACGGCATGACCTCCATCCATGTGCTGTTAGGTCCATTTGTGAGCGGCATTCTTTTTTAATGAAATAGACTAGAAAATAATGAGTCCCATATTTAGTAAGAGCAAATATTTTATGACCCTTTTCAGTTCTTTGTGTGTATGTAGTGTGTGGTAGCATAAAATGAAACTCATATCATGGGTTCAAGAAAACACTGCCTTAAATTAGCAGCCTTCCACACATGGAGTACGAGGCAGGAAACCAGGAGGGGCTGCTTGTTCCAGCAGCAGAGCAAAAAAAACCAGAACAACGTAAGTGCCCATCAGCAGGAGACAAGACAGATGAGTTGTATATTCATACAAAGG
Organism: Ursus arctos; assembly: GCF_023065955.2. Lineage (NCBI taxonomy): Eukaryota > Metazoa > Chordata > Mammalia > Carnivora > Ursidae > Ursus > Ursus arctos. Next base: position 27,833,256 of record NW_026622930.1, on the reverse strand, counting down.
CGTGGTCCACCACGAAAGCGAAGAGATTGGAGCTACAAAATCAACACGGATGGATCTAGAAGACAGTGGAAATGAACAGTTGTAGAAGAATAGAGCATGGCCCAGAACTGAGACCAGTTTTAGAATGTGATTCTGGGTAGGGGAGAAGGAAGAATTGGACTGGGGAGGCGTCAGGGAGGCTTTCAAATGTGTCTGTGATACTTTTTTCCTTTTAAAAAATCTGAAACTAAATATGGAATATGTAAACGTGATAAATCTGGCTCATGGTGTTACAGTTTCTTGAAGGGTACTAATGCCCACTCTCTTCCCAGAGGAGACCCTTGTACTTGACTGTCCTTAACAGCTTTTCCAGGCTGTGCCTCATGGGAATTGCAGAGACCCCAGGCTGTGCCACCCTGCTCCCCGCGTCGCTGTTCGTCAGTAGTCATCCAGGTACCGGGTCCTTTCCCTTCAGAGGAGGAGGCGCTCCGAGGGAGGTCTCGGTCCCTGCCTCCCAGGAGCTGCAGCCCACAACGGTATAGACTCCGTGGTGCAGGCTCAGACAGGAGGGGTGGGACCACGGGCTGGACGAGCCCAAGCCAGCCTGCAGCAGCACTTGTAGGAGAATTCCTGAAACCTGACCCAGGATTTGTACCAGAAGTGTGTACGTCTTTACACACCCCTCCTTTCGGGTCACCTCAGCAGCCAGAACAGTTAACAGTACAAGAGAGCAGAGTATTTATTTGGGCTGCCCGTACAGATGGTGCAGAAAAGCCTGGCGCCTGCTGCTGGCGATGCTCACAATGTGTGGGCCTGAGCGCAGTCTGACTCTTCCTCGCAGCATTCTGGGTATAAAGTTTGCAGTCTTTCAGAGACTTAGGATCCATTAGATAAGGGTCAAGCCTCTAAGAGAGCAGGCCTTCAGGCAGACCTGGCCCAAATCCCGGCTCTGCCCCTTACCAGCGTGAACAGGCTGCTTACATCCTGTGAAAAGAACTCCCACCTTCCATGGAGGATTAAAGGAGTAATGCACACTCAGCCTGGGGCCTGACATTTCTTCGTGAGCAAGCATATGTGGCAGGAGTGTGGGTATCACCATTTTTACAGATAAGGAAGCTGAGGCAAAGAGAGGTTCAGAACCTGCCTTACAAAAGTGATCAGCGGTGTCCCAAGTCAGGATAGTGGTTCCCTCTAGGCAAGAGTGGGGAGGTCGTAATTGGGAGGGGTATCAGGGTACTGGAATGTTTTGCTTCTTAACCTGAGTGATGGTCACGGGCTATTTACTTTGTGATAACTCGCACTCTATATTTGGGGTGTGTGCCCTTTATGTATTATTAATTAAAAGACTTATTTTAAAAAATGTTTTGCTTGAGATCACACATCTAATAGTGTGATGTGGGACTGAAACCCTCTTGCAAAGACACCACACTGCCTCCCTGACGGTAGTAGTTCTAACACTGCTACTGGGAAGTCAGGAAAGAGTCACGTGCTGTTCTCAGAATAACCCCTTTTGAGCCAGGTGCCCCAGCTGAGTGTCTCTTCTCTGTTACCATAAAAGCCAGAATGGGGCCAAGGTACAGATCTCACAGCAACCTTCCGGGAGGTTTCCCAGACCGGGTGGTCACTGGCCTGGCAGCACGGAGGGAAGGTCCCTCGAGAGCAGCCACCTTTTATATTCACTGTTGCCCTCAGCAGGAGACCGGCCTGGCATGCTCTGCAGTTTCCGGATCCCTGGGGCCTGGTCCTGCGCGTGGTCCCTCAACATTCAGGCGAACAACTGCTTCAGCACAGGTGAGCCGCGGCTGCCCCCACAGGTCCCCAGAGGAAAGACTTTCATGGACTTCAAACCCCCGGTCCAGACTGAGTGATGCTTGTCTCTCTGCCCCATCTCTGTCTCTGTCAGGCTTGTCTCGGCGGGTCCTAGTGACCAACGTGGTGACGGGCCACCGGCAATCCTTTGGGACCAGCAGTGATGTCTTGGCCCAGCAGTTTGCTCTCATGGTTGGTTGGATTGGGGGAGGGGAGCGATGTAAAGTATCCCAAGGGTGGAAATTTTGCTGGATTGAAACTGGATTCCTCTGTGTGGCATCCGGTTGTCTCTCTTTTTCAGGGGGAAAAAGGAGGGCATCAGAAAGGATTAGCAGGTTACTTGGCGATTATATCTGCACTGGACGAAAGTTGGGTGATTCAGAAAGGCCTGGCCAAACTGGCTTTAAGCAACTTCCTATTTAAATGAATTGTTAGCCGTTCTTGAGTACTTGGATTAGCCGGCAGGACAAGTAATTTTTTTTTGACCTTTAAGTTAAGTCCCAATTCATAATACTAGCATACACAGTTTTCAAATTACATATTTTATAAATTTAAAAATCGAACTTCTAGTCAATACTGCATTTCAGAGGCTTGCTCACTGAAAATGCCATCTTTCTTTAAAAGTGCGGAGGAGAGTGTGCCGACCTGCTTTCTGCAGTAAACACGGTGCACTCTGCGGGTTCTTCAGCCGTCTGCCCTGTTTGGGACTGCAGGCCGTACCTGGATCTCTGATCTCTCCTACTCCATACTCCCCCTGGCTTCTCACAAAGGATCTTGGTAGACATAAGGCACCATCACTTGAGCTTCACAGAGGGCGGCCTAAGGGGCCAGTGCAGCGGGGGGGAGGACACTGGAAGACACCTGGGGTCCAGTTCTTTGACCGTTTCTCAAGGAACCCTTCCAGCTCCACCAAGGCTCAGAGCCTGACCACACCATCACCCACAGCTGTAACCCAGGGGCTGGGAGAGGTGAGGCAAGGCAGGAGTTGTGTTCTGGAGGGTGCACCCTTCCCAGCCTTAGAGGAGGTGGTACGAACCATTCTGTCTTTCCATAGGCTCCTTTGCTGTTTAATGGCTGTCGTTCTGGGGAGATCTTTGCCATAGATCTACGTTGTCGAAATCAGGGCAAGGGCTGGAAGGCCACCCGCCTTTTCCATGACTCAGCAGTGACCTCTGTGCAAATCCTCCAAGAAGAGCAAAACCTGATGGCATCCGACATGGCAGGAACGGTAGGGTAGCACTGATGACTGGCCACTGGCCTATAGAGCTCTGCCAGGTGAAGGGCTCTTCAGAGAAGACCCTCGTGTTGGGGCGCCTGGCTGGCTTATTCGGATGAGCATGTGACTCTTGGTCTCAGGGTCATGAGCTCAAGCCCCATGTTGGGTGTAGAGATTACTTTAAAATAAAATCTTTTAAGACCGAGAGGGAGAGAGCCTTCTGCCAGACAATAGCAGGGGAAGGGCAGCTGGAGACCAGGAGAGTGGTGAGCTGTGTAGGGCAGTTGCTTTGCTGCGCACTGGGAGCCCAGCCTGATCTAGACCAACATGAAACTGGTTTTGGTGCTTTTTAAATTTAGATTTTCCTAAGCCTAGGAGGTGTTTGGAGACCTGCCTTGCCCTTCCTGGGTTCACTAGTGTACCTGCCGGACCCTCGGTAATGGCCCCTTGTGCTTTCTACAGATCAAGCTGTGGGACCTGAGGACCACTAAGTGTATAAGGCAGTACGAAGGCCATGTGAACGAGCACGCCTACCTGCCCCTGCACGTGCACGAGGAAGAAGGAATTGTGGTAGCAGGTACCTGGGGAAGGGGAGGTGTGTCTGTCCCACCAAATAAAATGGCAGAGGGAGAAGCTACTCCAGATCAGAGCCGCATACATGGGACTGTGGACTGTTGGTCGGAGACACTAGATGGGACGTAGAATAGGACATCAGTAAGCAGCCGCCAGTTGGGACCGCCCTTTGTCCTCACATAAGTGGGAGAACATCACCTCAGTGACAGGCACATTATGTGCAGTAAAACAGCAGCTTGGGAGACCTGGGTGTTCACCTGGTCAGCATTCAGTGTGACCCTTACCCATCCTGTTTAAAAGCTTGGCCTCCCTGTTCTTTGTGCTCACTTTCCAGCAGAGGATGCTGAGAAAAGAAATTAAAGTCCTTGTAATGGAACTGGTTCCTGGTCCCCTTACCACCATCCCTGGGCATCCATAGCTGCAAATACGAGCAGGGGTGTAGAGCCACTAAACCCCCTTGAAAAAGGCTACAAGTTGATCACAGATTTTGCTGTTTCTGGGGCAACAGAATATTTTGACAGCATGAAAGTTCCATGGTTTACACATGCGATAGTAAGCCCTTGACTTAAGGAATACGTTCTTGGTCTTGACATGTCCTCAGATTCACAGATAGGCCTACAGAATGTACTTGTTCTCGGTGATTCTTTTTTTGTGCCAAAGCATCATTTTGTCAGAACTTTCTCAGGCTGTTTACTACTCTCCATCCCCAGCAGCAGCTTCCTGTTTAAGCCTAGATTCCATCTAGAAGAGCCGCTGTGCTCTGGATAACAGGAAAGAGAGGAGCCCACTGAGAGGCAGACGTGCATGGTGGGCTAGTGCAGTCCTCAGAGAGCCACGCAGCCTGAACCATCACAGCCGAGGGAGTGAAGTCCGTGAGACCGTGAAGTCTGTCCTCCTGTCCTCTGAGATCTCCAGTATTGTATCTGGGCTGCTGCAGCCAATGGCTGTTCGGTGCCACATTCCTCACAGGAAGTCCCCAAAGACTTATCTGGTCTTAGGAACTGAGCCATTAAACCAGAAACAGCTCTGGTGAGAGTTGTCACCTGGTGTGTCCCCAGGATATACTGAAGTGAAGAGATCTTCCCTGGTTACTCTTTCACAAATAGGAAATCAGTTGCATGTCACTAGACCAGGGGGCTGGGCTCCCCCTTGAGCAGCCCTTGACACAAGAGAAGCAGAGCGGCCACTTGTTAGCCAGGATGCCTGGTGACACCAGCCAAGGTGTCACAAGCCAGCTGGTGCATCTTGTCACTTGGAATACCTGCAACTAGTTGTGATTCTGGAGCACTAGGGAGACCTGTAACTTTGATTTTCAAGAAGTACATACTATCAGCAGAAATAATTTCCACTGGAGTTTGTGTTCTGGCTCCAGTGGAGCCCCATCTAGGGGAATCATGAGAAGCCACGTCCACATGTATACGAGCCCTCCTGTGTGTTCTCACTAACCTGCCCTGTGTCTTCCCTCTTCCTTAGTGGGCCAGGACTGCTACACGAGAATCTGGAGCTTCCAGGACGCCTGCCTGCTCAGAACCATACCCTCCCCACACCCCACCTCCAAGGCTGACATCCCCAGTGTGGCCTTCTCTTCGCGGCTTGGGGGTTTCCGGGGAGCCCCAGGACTGCTCATGGCCGTCCAGCAGGACCTTTATTGTTTCTCCTACACCTAATTCCACAGGGTGCAGCCTGGAGGGATGTGGATTTGACTTAGGGAGTAAGGAGCAACCCTGCTTCTGCACAATTGCTGTTTCCACCGAGGGCATTTTAAATTGATGCTCTGTGTACACAGATCCCACCCAGCTGCTGGGAAGTAAGTCCTGTTTTATGTGGAGATGCTTCAGTTATTTCCGTTACGTTGTGAGCTCAGAGAGCTCGAAAATCCTTTTCATAAAAGGTACTTATTTCCTTGTTGAATTCCTTAGAGTAGTCTGTGCCCCCCTCTTTTTTTTGAAACAAAAAATACTTTTCTAAGGGCTGAAGATTGGCAGTAACTAAATTAAAGCTGCTTCTTTCACCAAAAGCCCTTTCAAGAAGCCTCATGAGGAGACTGGGTGAGGCTGCTAGTGCAGTCAGTGCCTAGCTCCCAGAAAGCCGTGCACGAGGACTGTAGAACGCCAGCTGGGGAGACAGGGAGGGGGTCATTTCTCAGAGTCTCTAGAGAGAAAGATTGAAGGCTGGATTTTGGAGTCATTGAAAACCTTCTCAGACTCATTCAACATCCACAGCAGACCTTGCTTTCTCCTTTTACCACCATTCATAGGCATTGGAAGGATAGATGGATCTTTCTAGATGCTAGAGGTTTTAAACAGGTCCTAGCATGCCTTTGTTAACAGCTCCTGTTTCTAGTAATGGTGACTTGAGTGTCAGATTTAAGGACCCCATCTCAAAGAAAATTGGCTTTGACTTTTTGTAATCTAGAAGCAGCACTTTGTGAGATGTTTATACAGCGTTCAAGAGCCTGTCTTTCTACCAGACAATAAACTAGAAAGAACCGTGCGTGTTGTGTTGCTTCTGTTAATGATTTAGAAGATCATGATTGATGCTTGTCCGTTACAGGAACGAACCAGCTGCAGTAACGTCTACTCAGATCTTGGGTGAGGGGTGATAGAGACGGACCAGCTTTAACGGCTTTGCCAGAGAGCTTTCACCTGGCCCTGCAGATCCGCCGTGCCCTTTCCCGCCCGCTCTGTGCAGGCCCCAAGCCGCCGCCCCGTACGGGTGCAACAGTGGGCTCCCTGGCCCTCCTCCTGCTGGGCTGTGCAGGGCTATGGGGGGCTGTGGCTGTGTTCCTCCACCCAAGGCCGCAGCCCCTGATGGAACAGCATGTGCTCTCTAGGTTCCAGCAGCTTCCATTCATCCCTTCAGATCTCCTAGTAACTGCACCTCACTGTCGCTAGCCCAGGAATCTCGCCAGTTAAACTCTTCAGTTACTCCCTTGAGTGGTAGTTAATTCTGTTTCCTGCCAGAACCCTAGTACAACTTCATGTGCGGGGAATCAAATCCAAAGACAAAAATGATGAGACCATCAAATTGGTCACCTGACAAGACGGATGAGCTACATGTTATGGCAAATATTTTCAGTGCCTCACGTTTTATAAAGAACTTTCCTGCATCTTATTTGATCCTTCTGACAACCCGTAAAGCTGGCACAGCAGTAGTAGTGTAAAAATTATTAGCATCCCTTTACAGGGGAGAAGTCGCACAGAGACACTGACTTCCTCATCAGCTCACACGCTTGAGGCCGCGTTCCGGCTGCTCATCTGACGGCGCGCGCTTTCACAGCGAGTGCCGTGCAGAAACCAGGAAGCGGCTTGGTGCAGGTGTAAGCACACTGCTAACTGTCCGTGATCTTGAATCACCAGGTAAACGCGCTTCTCTGGTCCTCAGCGACGGTAAAAAGCTTGCTAATTACGAAGATTTGTAGGTGTTAGGCGTTTAGATTTGGCCCCCGTCTCTCTGCAGCCCTGCATACTGACCTGCACGGAGGTCTCAGGAAACACCTACACAAGTGAAGGGTCCAGGTGGCCACTGTCCCTGCAGGGTCTTTTGGATAACTTTGGTGGCATGCCCCTGCCCAAGCACAGGTAAGCCTAACTGCCAAGCCATGAACCTGACATCCACTACGTTTGTCCCCACAGGTTCTAGGTTATCTCAATACACAAGTTCATTACAGGATCTGCAATTTAAAATTGCTGGTATTGGCAACCTAAGAGTTTCCCCCACGGTTCTGCATTGTTTCTACTGAGCTGAGAGCCCGTGGGTGGCTACCCCGTCCAACTCTGATCCCTCCCCAAGCAGTGGAGACAACAGGACCACTCAGGAGAATAGCGGTGAGTTCGGACATGATGGCCCTGTCCCCATATACCTTCTAACTCAACACCTGTGACCTGGCCCAGGTTCCTTGTTCGGCAGAGACAGTTGTCAAAGAATCATTTTCGATTTCCCCTAGGCTCTTTAAAAAGGAAGGGAGTGGTTCTTTAAAACCTCTGAACTTAGCAAATTTGTTCTTGATTTCTGGTTAGCAGTCACTTCTAACATCTGGTCTAGGTCGTATAAAAAGTCAAACACAGCTGAGAAGTTAAACATTTTGTTAACATAGTGTCCCAAAGGGGAGGATGTCACACGGTCTGCATGAAGCATTTTTCACCTGCACACCTGCAAGGGCATTTTGCCCTGTTCCCAGGTGGCAACACAAGGTGGAGAATGGCGGGCGATGGGACAGCAGCGCGGAGCTACGATGAACTCCTCCCTAAGTGGCCTGGTGTTTGCTGGCTTGTAGCCTTGTCAACGGCTGAGAGGATAGCAGCACTGGTTATCACTGGTTATTAAAAATGCCCACGAGATAAACACCTTCACACCAGTGTAGCCACCTTAGAATTCAGCTGGCCTGACGTGCTCTGGAGGGCAGCCTCCCTCCTTGGTGTCCCCCTACAAGGGTCCCCAGAAGTGTCCTTTGAAACCCAGTTAGACCCACTTATGTGTCAGCCCTAGTCTGTCCTGGCCAAAATTTTCCACAACCATCTCTGAAAACAACTGCAGGCCAAACTCCCATCTCCCCTTCCGCGAATGCTGCCGCTTCTGGGCCCGTTCTGTCTGCCTCTCCAGGCTCCCCACTGCATGGTCACTGCCACGGCAGCGGTCTTCCTGGGTCCCTGCATTCCGTGGCTTCTTGTGCCTCAGAACGAAATGTGTGCCCTCTTGAGATTGGATCACCATCTCCACCTCCTGCCTGGTCTCAGGACACAAATGCTTCAAGATCCTCCCTCACTTGGGCCTCTGAGCAAGCAGGACCCCCTCCTTTCCATCTGTCAAAGTCCCACTGTTACATCTCAGAAACCTCCAGAAAGCTTAGCTTTGCCAGCATCATTGCCTTTTCATTCTTACAACCCTGTGAAGTAGGGGGTGGTCACTCCAATATACTGAAGGAGGGGAAAAAAAAAAAGGGAATGTGACTGGCCCAGATCTTCTAATAAGTGGAAGAGGCAGCAAGGTCTCCCACTCAACTCTGAGATCTCTTAAGCCCCTTGTGCTTGACTGAGGGGACTTTTTACATAACTCTGGAAGTTTAAGGTCTTGGGTCAGTTCGATCTAATTCTCCCTTGTGTCCTCTTTCCTCAAAACCAGCCATCTCTGTCCCCTACAAGTGACCTCTGGACTGGTTGGCCCATCTTTGCTCCATCTCCTGGCTTGTTCTTGCCACCCACCTGCTTGCACTCTTGGCTTCACTAGAATTAAAAGCAGCGATAGCAAAAAGGACTTTCTCTGCAGAAGCCACAGTGAGAGCAAAGGCACCTAGACATAAATGCTGCCAATAGCCCGGAGCTGCCTGAACTGAGGTGACATGGTGTCTGGGAAATGGAAGCGAGATGTCTAGGGATGGAGCCAGAGCCTCAAGAGGGATTCCGGCTGGAGTTAAGGATACGGTGTGATCAGTGTAAGGTGGCAGCTGAAGCCACGGCAGTGGATGACTTCACCCAGTATTGGCATTACAGACTGCTGGACTGTCGAAGTCCACCAGACCCAGACAGACACGCTGTTGTCTATAAATGGCAGTTTCAAAGATGGCGTCAGTTATATGAGCGTTCTATAAATTACATCTTCTCTAACCCCATATACCCCCATACCATCTGTGCTTCAGTGTTCATGAGTCTGAGTTTCCCAGGTACAAAAAAAGGAAAAAGTCGCACCAGGTGTAATTTAACAGAAGACAGAACTCAGATTCTAAAATGAACTCCATCAGTGGTAAGAGTTATGGGCTCCCATGATGGGTTCAGCTTTCTCCCCCTGGTTGATGGAAGTTCCAAAATTGAAAATGCAAATATGGTGGAAAATTTTACCATTTTTTTTAATAACCAGAAGCTGAGCTCCAATGGTACAGGCAAGATCAACTTGCTTACCTGTAAGTCAGTTTGTGTGCTGTTTTAGTGAAAGGAAGTAGTCCTGTCCCATGACAGCAGATGTAAAGCGAAGCCCTCCTGCTACGATAGAGCGGGTACCTTTTTCTCTTAAGATAAGGTCAGTGCCTTATCTGGAAATGCAGAAGAATTCACAATGCAAGGAGGAGGAAGGAAATGGAAGAGAAGCTCTACCTTGCACTGCCAGGGCAGGGGACGCAGGGCCGAGCGCGGAAGGCGCTGTGGCTTTCAGGCCCGCCTGGAATCAAACCCCAGCTTCCAGTCTCACTGGCCAGGTGACCCTGGGCTTCTGAACCTCTCTGAGCCTGTCTCTTCAGCTGTAAAACACGAGCACCACTCCCTCCCTTTCAGTGTGGTTGTGAGAGTATCAGCCATAGTCAGCTCCCAGCACAATGCCTGGCATCTAACTGGCACCCGTGTACTGGAAGTCAAACCAGCAGAGCGACACCCAACGGATGCGTAAGGGTCCCCCTGGGTCCCGTTGTTCAGGAGACCGCTTGGTTCTCAGCCACAGCTGAAGCCTTTCGTTCTAGCTCTCCCAGCGCGTCACCAGTACTTTCCTCCACCTTGGAGCAAGGCTTTCAAACTGGAAATTTGTTTCTTAAGTAATCTCTATGCCCAACAATGGGGCTCAAACTTGCCACCCCAAGATCAAGAGTTGCATGCTTTTCCGACTGAGCCAGCCAGGCACCCCAAACTAGAAATTTATTACAGCCTTTATGCAGCCACCCCCTAAAAGTCGGAGGGAACTAATCTGCACTGTTAGATGTCAGGATGGTAGGCTCTCTGGGTGGAGGCCTAGGGGCTGGGCAGTCTCTGGGGTTGCAGTCACATCCTTTTTCTTCTTCTGGGTGCTGGTTATTTGTTCAGTTCAGAAGATTCATCAAGTGGAAATGTGTACTATGGTAGTTCAATAGCTTAAGCCATTGTTTTCATCCTGGGTTTAGCTGGTTTTCACCCCTTTAGTTGAGGCTGGGATTGGATGTGTAGGGCAAGAAAAGCGAACCTTCTATTACTTCAACACTGGGTCAGTTCTCTTCTCTTACTCTCTTGGTCTGACCAGTGTAAGGAAGGGCGTGCAAAAGACTGTTCTGCATCATTCCTATGTGGCCCCGCAGACTCACACGCTCAGGGCTGCCTCCACATGACAACAGGACAAAGGGCCAGGTGTGACACGGGCTACCACCATACACCCCTCTGCTCCACTCACCCAAAAAGCTGGGAGTAGATAAGGATGAAAGGGATGGGAGCAGGACAGGGAAAGTCAGAAGGAAAAGATGGGGCAAGGAAGAAGGGAAAGGACAAAACTGAGAGTGTCTGTGCCCACGAGGAGGAGGAGACCGTGGAGGACGGACACGGGAGATGAATAGAGAAGGCAGGGCAAGGGAATGAAGAGGGAAGCGACAGATAAAAAGGTAGAAAACAGCTTTTCCCAGGGTTTCCCTAGATCAGTAGCAACACCCAGACTCCGTGAGACCGAGGTCCCACAGCTACCCAAGTGAAACCAAGCACACAGGCCACCGGGCAGTGGCCACGGCAGCGTCTGACACAGGCGGCCCTTCTCGGGGCCGGGCTGACGTGGCTCCCCCGCCCCATGGCCAGTGACCACACCTGGTGGGGAAAGCTCTGATGAACAGCCCAAGTGCAGGACCACGGCACGGCCAAGGAGCACGCATGGAGCCCTCACCACCAGAAAGTTCTGTGAGCATCTGTCAGTACCCTCTAAAGGAATAGCCACCAAGTTCCCAGTTAGCAAACAGCTAGAGGAGGCAATCTGTCTAAAAGCTGGGGGAAAACAGCCCATTGTCCTGAGATGAAAACCCCTATCACAGTTTCGTGGTATTTAGCTCTGCTTTTTTCTAAGTTCTTGTTAGAGTAATAGACTGAGGTATTAAAGGTCAAATATTACCAGCCCAGAAATGTGCCTCCCACTTGGCTTCTGCTCTGAAAGCCACCAACTACTTTCCTATCGATCAGAAAGAGACAAGGTGTACTGAGGTTAAAGGAAAGAGCACAGTCCATATTCAGCAGGAAGATTCCTTTATAATGGCGAATTTGAGAATACACAGTACTAGAGTAGGGCCTGAGTCACTGGGCCACAGGAGGCAGTAAGGACGCAGGTCTGAGAAGGACCAACGCGTTCCAGGGCTCCCGTCACACTGACTCTCATGCCGGGAATGGCTGCCATGTCCCTCCCTGAAGCTCGGCCCACCCACCAGTTCTGTCAGGAACTAGGTCGCATTTAATTCTTCATGTTTGGCCACTGAAGATAAAATCCGCCCCGATGACAGGATTTCAGCACAACAGTCTCTTTCCAGTCACGAGAGATGGATGTCCCGGCTCTTGGTGAGAAACAAAAGTTCACTTGACTTCTCTTGTAAGAACCAGAGAATTTTTTTCTTAATGATCCATTGAAATATTTATATATATTTAAAACAACTAACAGTCCATTCGGTGCGCTGTTTCCCTGGAAGATTCTCGTATCACCCCTTCGATAGCCAGAGGGGGCATGTATCAGGGAACAAAGAATTAAGACACTTCAAAATAAGCAATAAAAATCCTAGTGCAACACTCAGAAGCAGATGGTGGGCTCGCAGGGCTGGAGGGGAAGGAAGCAGGTGCTCTATTTAGGAGCAGGGTGGGGCCTCGGGGAAAGCCAAGCGGACAGAAGCATCAAGAAGTAGGAAACCTGGCTGGGGAAGGCCCGTTTCCTCCCGTGCTCTTCCCAGTACTCGGGGCGGAGGACCCTGCCCCTCACCCCCCACCCACTCCGGTGACCTGCACGCTAGGTTGGGTCGTCTCTGACAGCGGCCTAGGCCAAGAGGAGGGATCCCACTTCAGAGGGCCCCGGGAGAGTCCTTTCAGGCCATTCCAAGCAAGAGGTACCTGGGGAAAGGCAAGGAAAGGAGAGGCTTCAAAGGCTCACAGAGAAGAAGCAAAAGGTGACGAGCAACACGGCGGCTCCGCACCTGGCTCTGTTCTGTGGGGAAGACCTGCAGACACTGCCACCGTGTCCCTGTGCTGGGGACAGACTGTGCTAAGTCTCCAGAGCCAGCAGCAGCCTGCATACGCTCCACATTCCCTTCGGCTGTATCTACACATATATTTATAGCTTTATGATTTCTAACTGAAATAAATGCGACGGATTCAGGTTCACTCCCCTTGGCTATAAGCTGCTCGGTCCCCTGCCCTGAGGGGTTCACACCTTCGGGCCTGCCGCCAGGCTCACCCCCCACCCCAGGAAAGTGGCCCCGGGACGCGTAGAGGACACACACCGTGACAGGTGCCCGGGAGGAGGGCCGACCTCAGTGAGACTTCTGTTTCTAACCCTGAGAACCTAAGGAATTGTGAAGGACGCGGAGAGGGAGCTGGGGTTAAAGGTCACCGGGCTTTTTATTGCAGTTAAAGCAGACTCGGACAGGATGGTCCCAGCCTCGAGAGGGGACAGCCCGGCGGTCGTGGGAGCACTCGTCACAGAAGCCCTGTCCGCAGGCCCGGCAGTGGTGCTTGGAAAGCTTGACGCTGAACTCCTTCCGGCAGCTGTGGCAGTGCAGGATCTCGTGGTCGGGCACCCAGTACGCCGGCCTGGCCGCGTCCTTCACCAGCCCTGCGGCGGAGACAGCACGGATGGGCGGGCCCGCGGAACCCCACACCCCGAGGCCCCCGGGCCAAGAAGGCATCCCCGGACACTTCACTGGCTCGCAGCCCTACTGCACCCACGGCCGCCTGCAGAGCCGGCTTGATTTTCAGGATTTATTTGAGAGCATGAGCTGGGGAGGGAGGCACGAGGAGAGGGAGAGAGTCTTAAGCAGACTGCACCACCCAGGTGCCCCTCACCTACAGAGCGTGTAAAACACGCAGACACCTGGCCTTCACCCCACACCATGCAGCTCAGAAGAGCTGGAGCTGGGGCCTAGGCACTGAGGTCTGCGTATCTACTGAGCTCCCAGGTGAGCTCCCAGGTGATCCCGCACCACTGGAATAGGGACGCCTGGGTGGCTCAGTCAGTTAAGTGTCTGCCTTCGGCTCAGGTCATGATCCCAGGGGCCTGGATCCAGCCCGGAGTCGAGCTCCCTGCTCAGCGAGGGTGTGCTTCTCCCTTTCTCTCCCTCTGCCTCTCCCCCTGGCTTGTGCTCTCACTCACTCTCTCTCAGATAAAATCCTAAAAAAAAGAAAACTGGAGTAATGATAAATATTTCTTCCTTCAAATCCCAGTTCCAATGAGCATGTGCTAATTAGCGGCTTCAGGACGGAGAGGTCACCTAACTTCTCATCTTCAACAACCCACATTCAAGAGCAGTTACGGGGATGACGAGAAATCACGTGACATGTCTACCACACTGGCCTGGGACCCAACAGCAGCAAGTGCTGAGCACGTGAGCCCTCGGTGAGCACAGGTGGCGGGCTCTCTGTGCCGAGGGCAGCCGTGCTTCTCCCTGGCACCCCCGAGAGCAGACGCAACCTGAGCTTCCAGGCCAGGCAAATCTATTTCTACACCTTGAGTCAAAAGTTCATCATCTGCTCACCTTTGAGCCACAAGGACGGTACATCGGATCCAAGCGACTTTCACCACCCCCCACCCAGGAGCCTTCGGCTGCTCCCTCGCAATGGGCAGGAACACCCCAGGCCCAGCCAACCGTGCTCCACACGCCGGTGGGTTTCCCTTCCCCTCCTCCGACCCTCCTAGTTACAAGTACCCCTCACATCTGGAGGTGAATAAGGATCTTAAATCCTAAATGAGTATCAGCTTGGCTGGGGTGGGAGACCAACTCTGACTCTCCTGCCCCCTCTCTTAAATCCAGGCGGGCTTTGTGACTCCAGGAGTCTACAGCAGAAGTACCATTTCCAGGCCCAGACCTTCAAGACACTGGTGGCTTCTACTTCCTATCTTTTGGGGTATTAGCTCTTAAGAGTCCTGAGCCCCCACGTAAGAAGTCCAACAACCACTGCAGAAACCACGTAAAGAGGCTTGGAGAACACACGGAGAAGGGGTCTACCAAGCCCAGCCTTCCAGGCAGCCCTGCCAAAGTACCTAGCACGTAAGCGAGGCTGGCTTGGCCCTTCAAGACAGGCCAGGCCACCCTACTAGAATATCAGGAGGTAACTCCAGGCAATGCCACCTGGACGGGAATAATTACCCTTCCTGACTCCAAGCTGTGAGACATGACAAAATGGCGGCGGTCTCAAGCCTTCACATTTTCAGGCAGTTTGCTATGCAGCAATGGATGGTGTAAGAGATGGCCCTCAGAGAAACACGAAACCGCTCAAGTTCAGCAGAAGCAAGCAAATGTATACTTTCATTCTCAATCTAGGTCAGCAAGCCTCTGCCACAATGCCAGCCCAGGGCACTCTGAAACCCCTCCTCCCACATACATTACACCCACCTAGTGGTATGTCAATGGCTGTCACCACGGCCCCCAAAGTGCTCTGCACGGCCTCGCCCACCTTCCGAGCGATCAGCGTCCCGCCTTCATCGTCAGCCTGTGCCTCAGTCACATCTGTAGACAGTGAGAAAGGAAAAGCCGTCACCTCTTAGTCATTTCCCAAATGGAAAACTCAGGGGCAACAGCAGAGCGCTTCTGGATTCTTCTCCCAGGATACCAACTGTGCTGCCCTGCAGTGACTGCGAGGGTCTGGGCTGTGAGTCAGGTCAGACCCTGAAACCGCGTGAGCTCGCTCAGTCCTTGACCTCAACCCTCTGGAGCTGGTTTATAACCTTCCTTTCCAGGTAAGCCAGAGAGGTTCTAGGAGCGTGACCAAGAACCTTCTCCAGGAAGAAAACCCAGTCTAAGCCACGTCTGGTAAACACCGGACAGCAGGAGCGCCCCCGCCCAGGACTGACACCCCTAGGACTCGGTTAACAAAGAGCTTAGAGGACGCCAGCCAGGACCAGGGCAGCAGCTGCCCTCAGAAGAGAGACGGGGCTGGAATAGGGTGAGGCATGTCAGATTCCACTTCCCAGGAGCCAGTGCCAAGGAGAGAGGGCCCCCGCCACCCTGCAGCTCCTGGGCCCCACGTTACCTAACTGGACATTCCGGGCTTCATAGCAGTTGTCGCACACCCGCACGGGCGCAGGGCCCCAGCCCCGCTCGGGCACTGGCCGGGTCTTGGACGAACAGCTGTCACAGAAGCCCTCCCCGCAGGCCCGGCAGTGATGCTTGGTGTCGTTATCTTTAAAGGATGTCGCGCATTTGCTGCAGCTCTGTTCCAAGCCCAAAACAGAGAGGCAGGCATTACTCGTTTCTACCAGCTGGGAAAGCCAGCGAGACCCAGGGGGAGGGCCACGGGACCGCCGAGAGCAGCAGGACCCCGACCGCAGTAATGGAGAGAACCTGAGACCTCCAGTCACAGAGTGCACCCACTGAAGGCCAGCTGGGATCCATTTTCTTCCGAGAAGTGCCTGGAAAGCCACCTCAAATATATCTGGCTGAGTCACAGCATTCTCACAAAGGACTGTGCTAAGTCTAGCCAGAAGACCAATGAGAATTCATTCTTTTCCACAGCTTCTCGAAAGAGCCTTTGGGAAGCTGGTGAGGAGCGAGCTTCCTGTCACAAAGTGTGTGGGTGAAAGTTGGGGGCTCCCCTGCTGTGGGTAGAAACTTATGTATCAAGCCACATGACCTCTAAATGCCCCTTTTCCTCCAGATTCTGTTATCTACAACCTCAGACATCTAATAATAACTAGCCCTTGGAGGCAAAGAGCCTATAATCCACCAAAAAGAGAATAACTGCAGAGTAACACAAAGAGAAATCAATGGGCAAGAGAACGCTGCTGCCTCACGTGCCCTACCCTTTCTAACGCTCTGGGAGCTAACCTGACTGAAAGGGAAATCCCACGCCTCCCTCACAGAGCAAGCTTAGGACAGGGCAAAATGGCACCAGCAGAATGGGCCACGCCATCCCTGCCACACCATACCAGGATCTGGGAGTTGGGCCTCCAGTACGCAGGGGCAATCTGGTCTGTCAGCCAGGAAGTCACAGCCTTGGTGGGCCCAAGGCTAAGCTCAGACACCGACTGAGCCATGAAGTTCATCCCATCCAGGAGGCGCTGGGCAGCATTGTTGTTGTCCTTCAGAAAGCCATCCGTCTGAAACGAAAATGCAGGCTCCCATCATGCTCCGAGTGAAGGGAGTAAAGGCAAGGGGGGGGGGTCTCAGGTGAGTTGTACACTCGTCAATGGCAAACTCAGAACCACAAACTCCCTGACAGAGAAGAGTGGAACAGACCAAGAATCCCTCTGGCTTCCAGGCAGTACCACACCCAACCAGTCATTACTGACTTATTCCCTTCAAGGTGACCGTGAGGCTTGATACACAACTGTTCAACTCAGGCCTTTCCTGCCCATAAGCGAGATGTACAATCCAGGAGATACTCGAGTAAAGATGGCACCTCCTTCTAGAAGCCCCCCACCCCAGGCTGGGTTAGGAGCCCTTCCTCTTGGGTTCCTCTAATACCTGTACATTGTTAAGAATCCTGTTTCCATGCGTAAAGACAGTACTTGCTTACGTAATTGACTTGCTATTAGACTGAGCTCTCTGAAAATAACAACCTACCTTTTCCATTCTTGTATTTTTAAAGTACCAGGTTCAATTCTGGGCACAAAGTACTCAACCAATACTTGGGTTGACATAATAACTGAGTGAACGAACAGAAGGGGGAGGGGCCTGTATCCCCTAATCCCAAGGACCATGAGGAATGTGGCCAAAGGGGAACTATGATATCACTGCTTTCGTGGAATAGAACTATCTTACCATGGAGACGACAGCATTCACAAGAAAGAATACAGACCCAAAAACAAAAGACATTAGTCAGAAAAGGCGTAATGAGAAAGTTATACTAGTCAAGGCCACATTAAGTCCTTGGGACAGGATGGTCCGGCCCATCGTGCCAAGAGGGGGTGGGCTCCAGAAAGGAGACCACACCACAGGGACACATTTTGGTAGGACTGGGAACTGAAGAGAACAAAACAATAAGGAAATCTTCAGTTTGATAGCGCTGTAGGACTCGGGCCGGCTCAGGACGGCTCTGCAGGTAGGCCTGTGGGGCTGGCCAGTATCTTTATGAGTCACCCAGCAAGGAACAGCACCTAGTAAGATAAGTCCCTTCAAGAAAATCACTCATCTTTTTTCCACGAAGAGAAAAGGTTTGGGGTGTGGTGTGATTTACTGGTAAGAACGAGAGCACCACATCACTGCCTCCAAACAGATTTGTTTTTCCAATATCCTGAATTCAAAAGTCAAATTAAAAAAATAAGGGTCAATAGTAATCCCACTTCTTAGACTATAGTGCAAGAAAATTTCCCAGAACAAAGGCTTTCTCTCATAAAAAATGTCACTACGGCATTTTGATAATAAAAAAAAAGTCATAAACAGCATGAATGGGGGCGCCTGGGTGGCACAGCGGTTAAGCGTCTGCCTTCGGCTCAGGGTGTGATCCCGGCGTTATGGGATCGAGTCCCACATCGGGCTCCTCCGCTATGAGCCTGCTTCTTCCTCTCCCACTCCCCCTGCTTGTGTTCCCTCTCTCGCTGGCTGTCTCTATCTCTGTCAAATTAAAAAAAAAAAAAAAAATCTTTAAACAGCATGAATGTTCAAAAAGAAGGGGATGGGGAATCAAACCAGAACACGAGACAGAATGTTACAGTGACTACAAATGAGAATCATGAAAAGTAGAAGCAATGTGGAAAACAGAGGTATGAGAAAAAGCAGGTAAACGGCACGTAAATTATAATCGCCATCTATACAAACATACATGTGGAAATGAGAATATGAAAAAATACCGTATTTGCTAAGGCAGCATAATAACAGGTCAACATTTAGTTTTTGTTTGTTTGTTTTTTTAATATTTTCTTTATTTATTTGACAGAGATAGAGACAGCCAGCGAGAGAGGGAACACAAGCAGGGGCAGTGGGAGAGGAAGAAGCAGGCTTCCAGCGGAGGAGCCTGATGTGGGGCTCGATCCCAGAACGCCGGGATCACACCCTGAGCCAAAGGCAGACGCCCAACGACTGAGCCACCCAGGCGCCCCAACATTTAGTTTTTTTAAAGCTGTGCTTCTAATATTTAGCCAAGAAGAAATGAAAATAATTAAGGGTCTAGAACGAGAAAGGCTCTCCAGATCCTGCCTTCCTAAACCACCAATATATTAAAATTCAAGGTTAACCTTAATTCTACCCAAGTTCCACTTCACCACACACATGAATAACTGAATGATACAAGAAGAAAAATGGTGCAGCTCTTACTCCAGGCCACACGTGCACAATCTCTGTCCGGACCACCGTATCCACAGGATCCTGGTTCCCAAACCAGTACTGCCGGCTACGGTAGACCACGCCGCAGTTGGGACATTCGATCACATACCTACAAGGAAAGCAAACAGATGCTGTTACCCAGCCAGGTGCCTGGCAGACCAACACACCAACCACCCTCAGCCACATCGTCATCATTTAAACTCACCCAGACCACGCATATTTTGCAAGACCCATCCAGGGGGAGTCCGTGGAAGCGGACGTCTTGGGCACTACGCTGACCTCCTTGCCTCTCTCATAGCAGGCCTGAAACATGGAAAACTCTGCCAGCTTCTTCTCTGTACACTGGACCCCCTGGCCCCTTCGTATCCCTGGCCAGCCCCCTCCCCACAAATCATACCAGGGTTTGCAGACCCTGAGTTCAGCGCATCAGAGGAAGGGTCGTTTCTCTAAAAAAAGCCAGTACCCTTAAAGATCATGAATTGAATGTGTACCCATCCCAGGCCCCAAAACGGAGCTGTAATTTATACCCGCCACCGCAAATCCCTTAGACTTGGTTCCTGCAGAGCACTTCTGCTCTGGAGAAGAATGAACAGTGTATATGCCCCTGGCATACAAGCTCAACAGAAGAAAGGGAAAATACGCTGGAAAACAAATTAATAAACAAACCAAGGGGCCCCAGCATCGGAGGCACGGGCGTTCCTTTGGTTAGAGCGGGGGAGAAGTCCCAGAGGTACTCCACTGGAATATCAAATACTTCAGGACGCAGCAAAGGGTGGCCCCGAGTCTTTCCCAGAAGCAGAGCAGGACCAGCAAGCCAGCCGCTGGAGCACGGAGCTCAGAGCACTCACCTTGCAGGTATAAACTCGGTTGTCATACTGATGGGAGTATCTGCAGCGGCTCTTGGCTTCATGAGGGACTCCTTCTTTCCCATGATTCATGCTGTTCTTGCATCCAGCCCTGAGTGAAGCCCAAAAACGGACAGTGAGGTGGCTCAAGGAGCCCCTGGCACTTACACAAGGGAATGGGACCCTGAGCCGGACACAGGGCCAACGCCAGACCTTGGTCATGAACTGGACACCGAATCCTGAGCACAGAGGGCGCCGTGCGTGCCTCAGAAACCCACATGCCTCTCTTACACGAGACTCAATGGCACTACAGGGGTGCGGCCACTAGTACCCTTGTGTGAGGAGAAAGGAGAAAAAAGGGAGAACTCTCTTCCTAGAAAAACCATGTGGTCCCACAGCAGGAATGAAGGAAACCCCAAAATCCAAAAAAGCACAAAATGGGACGTTTAACCAGATCAGGCTGCCAAGATATAAAACAAAAAGCACCCTATAAAATAAAATTTGGCAACTCATTAAGAGGAGGCTTAAGCTAAACAAGAAAACCTTCCAAACGAACAGTGAGCTCTGCCATCCTGACAACGCAAAAACAGAGCAGGACTTTAGAATTTCACCATGACAGGAGGGAAAGTTCTGGAAACCCTGGTGAGGCTGTTAGAATAGAAAAGTGATGACTGGACAGAGCCTAAGCCCCTCATGCTGGGCTATGGGGTAAACAGAAAGGAAGGTAAGTCACACTGGCAACTAACATCCCGCCTTCCTCTCCAACATAATCCTTAGCTCTCCCCAGCCCAGACCGTTTAATCTCTAAAAGCCAAATCCTTTTTAGAAATTCAGAGCCAAGGTGGTGGCAGTCCGGGGCCCAGCAGGTAGCCTGCAGACAGGGTTCAATGCAAAAAGACCACTCACAACAAAAGGCTCAGGTCTCCTCCTCCAGAGGGATACGTGCGGAGCACGTGGCGAAGACAATGCAATGGGGAAGAGGGTGGCGGGGTGGGGAAGCGTCTACAGGACCCTCAGACTGCGATCTCACCGACACACTGCATTTAAGTCCCCTGAGCGCCATCAGACAAGTCACCAGACTGTGATTTAATAGCTGTCAACAGCTCAAATTAATCCAGTGATCCTCAAGTGTGGCCCCAATCAGCATCAGCATTACCTGGGAGCTCATCAGAAATGCCAATTCTCAGGCCCTACATCAGACCTAATGAAACGGAAACAGGAGGGGGAGGCCCAAAGACGTGCTTTAACATGTCCGCCAGGTCTTCCACGCTCAAATGTGAGAATCGCTGCTCCAAGACCCCCATGACAAAGTGTGGTCAATAGACGGGGCAGGTGAGATGTCACCCCGGAGCGTGTCAGCAATGCACAACCTCGCCCAGGCCTGTGGATGCAGAATTTGCATTTGAACAAAACCCCGAGGTGACGCACGCACAGATTAAAGTTTGAGGAGCCCTATCTCTCAACACACCGGAATCAGCCGAGGACGCTTTCGAACGCGCCACCACGAGGGCCCCGCCCCAGCTCTGTTAAGTAAGCAACCGTGGAGGTGAGGCCCAGGCCTTGATAATTTTGAAAGCTCCCTGGAGAATTCTAACGTGCTCTAAGAGTCACAGTGAAAGGAATCAACCAGGACTGACACCTACCACAGAGCTTTATACACACTAGGCTGGCAAATGTGTGAGTTAAGCAAGTGGAAAGACTACAATGAAAAGCCTTGGCTGGAGAAACACAGAAAAACAAAGCAACCTAACGTTTTCTGCAGTAAAAACCGCCCAAGCCAGAAGTCAGCCAATTTCACATCTAAACCAGGTCGGACTCTTTCAGAGGGGATCACCTGGGAGCTTGTTGGAAATACACCTTCTTAGACCCCAGTCCACCCCTAATTCAGAATCTGTAGTTTAACCAGACCCTAGGGGATCTGCGCGCACACTGAAGTCGGAATTCCGCGTCTCTTTGCCCGAGGTGGCCAGCCTCACTTACCCACAGCTGAGGCACAAGGAGGAGCAGGTGAAGTATTCATCTGGAAAAAAGGAGCTGTGCGCCATCTGGTCATCGGGGATCTCACCGCTGAAGCGGTCACTCAGTGCCTGCCGAGGAGGGAAGGCGACACGTGAAGGCACTTGGCAGAGCCCCGTGCTCTGGCCCTTCTGCCACTTGCCTTTCTAAGTTCCCCTTGTCGCTGGCTTACTTCTTACAGGCCCCACTGCTGGGAGAGGCAACCCAATGACTTCTGCTCCTTACCCTCGACCTTCCTGGCCCAACCTGCACCCACCCTCGCGCCACAGGAAACCTCAGGAAGGACCAGCCCATTCCCCTGGAGGTCAGAAGGAAGCCAGCAACGTTACTGTGCTCTCCCAATTACCTTGGAGGTTATAAACACCTCACACACTCAGTCTTTCATGCAAAACCACCACAGATATTGACTAATGCCCATTTCATCCTGTGAAACCGAAACCAAGAAGCGGAGACCCAGGAAGAAGGCCTCATCTTTAAGTCAGAGAGAGGCAGAGCTGAGTGGTGAGCTGGGAGTTCCCTGGGCTTCTATCCCAGTTCTAACCACAGGCGCTCTATGCGAGTTTACTAGGCCACAGAACTAGCTCGATGTAGAAAAAAAGCCATCAGCCAAAAAATAAGGAAGAATTATTGTAGTGTTTGGCAGCCTTTTATCAACAACAGTAACCTAAAAGACAGCAAACAACCAAAATAAATGCCAAGAAGAAAGATAAAGTATTTGCAGAAGCCAACTGAAAATCTTCTGTTGAAAGGTAGCTTCCATTTCTAGTCCTCTGTTTTCACTCACTACTTTAGACACTGAAAATACGTTCAGGCTGACTTCTTCCCACCAGGCCCTTACTCATATGCAGTGGGGAGAAGTTATATCAATTCAACAGAAATGGCCTTTTCAGACTTTAAAAACCATCATATGCCTGCAGTTCCCAGCTTCCAAGTTTCAATCTCTCATTCTGAGGCAGCCACGCACTGTTCAGGGGGAAGAGAAGGAAAAGTGGCATAAAACAAAAAGACAAGATGTTACTACCTTTAGTAAAAAGGCAAAAGAAAATTTAAGAGGAGATTTGGGAAAAGGGCAGATTAGGTTTTAAACCGAGGTTCTCAAGCTCCGAAGGGAATTTCACTTAATGAGAACTTATTCAAGTTCCCTTTCCTTTTCTCAATGAGATCTTTATATCCTGAGTTGCGAACTCGAGTGTTTACAAAGGCACGTGATGTCAATGTGGTCAGTGCTGAGTCAAGTCAGGTGTAAGAAGGAGCTGCAAGGAGTGTGTCGAAGTGAGGGTGCAGGACTCACCCAGGCACATTCAAACTCAGCTTCGGCGTGGACAACGCACAGGCCCGGTAAACACCATGTGCCAGCCGTGGCCAAGCAGGTCGCAATCCTTGACTTAGACCAACAAAAATGGTCTGACAAATAATACATGTAAGTCCTGCCTTCTTGCGGGTATTTTGTGAGGAGTAACTTAGGGAAACCACTGAGCTTTGAGAGAGAGGATATAAATGGATATACATACGAATATAATAAACAAGAACCACTCACTAGCCTCCACTGCCCTCCTCTGTCCTTTTTTTTTAATTAAGATTTATTTATTTGAGAGAGAGCGAGCAAGCGTGTGAGGGTGGGTGTGGAGGGGCAGAGGGAAAGGGAGAGAAACTCGAGCAGACTCTGCGCTGAGCTCAGAGCCCCTCGCAGGGCTCGATCTCACGACCCTGAGATCAGACCTGGGCTGAAACCAAGAGTTGGAAGCTTTAACTCACTGCACCACCCAGGTGCCCCTGACCTACTTCTAAATGACCTAGACTTCCAGGATTTTTTTCCAGGATTTTTCCACGAAGCCTTCCCAACCACTCTAGACATACCACACTCTGCCTTCTCTGAACACCGGTTGTATTCAATACCCGAAGTACATATTGAGTAATTAGGCGATGATGCAAAGTTATGGCCCAGTTGTATGGATATTACCCCCCAGAGAAGATCACACATGCTGTAAAAGTCGTTTCCTACCTTTGCATCCTCCAGTGCTCCTAGGGATTCCTAGTTAAGGTCCTAACAGGGTCTCAACTAGGACCTCTGGAATGAAGTCGTCCAGCACCAATCCCCGTGTGCACACCAACCCACGCCCTCCCCTCCTTACCTTGGCCCTGCCTCTGTGCCAGGCTTCATCCCATGCCCACAGACCCTCTCAAATTTAAGCCTAGCTGCTCCCTGATTGGCCCAAGTACTGAGAACTCAAGGCTGTATTTCTCAAACAGGCAGGAGCAGAGCTGTCCGGGACTGGCTGGTGGGGAAGTAGAGCGTTGTCTTCCTAACGCATCAACTGACTAAAACACTGGGGGAGGAAGTTTGATAGACAGAGATAAAGCAGACATGGCTATAGTATGAAACTGAATGGACAATTTGCATAAATAAAACATAAGCCCCCCCTACAAAGTCACTTCAGCTTGTCGCTGGCGGGTCTGCACCCTCTGGGCCTCTATCTCCTCAGCTCTAACAAGCAGCTGCCAGGAGTACCTCCTCGGCAGGTGTCTTCACGGATGACACGGGCAAGATCAAAGGACTTACATGCAAAGAGCACCGGGCATAAATTAAGAGCTCAGAAAACATTCACTGCCATTATTAACATCATTTTTATTGGTTTCTTATGTTAATAATTTTCTTATTTTCTTCCTTAGATACTCTCCTACCTAATCCAGGGAATGCAGGGGATGGAAGAACTTCTCTCCTTTCCATCCTTTCCATGATAGCTCACAGGTCTTCACAGCTGCTTGCATTTGTTGGTGAACATTTTATTTATTTGTTTGTTTATTTAATAAGTTCTACACCCAACGTGGGGCTTGAACTCAGTGGGCGAATATTTAGCTGCAAAAAGATGCTTACATATCAGGGTGCCTGGGTGACGCAGTTGGTTAAGTGTCCCACTCCTGGTTTTGGCTCAGGTCATGATCTCAGGGTTATGAAATCAAGCCCCATGCAGGACTTCAAGCTCAGCACCGAGTCTGCTTAAGATTCTCTCTCCCTCTCCCTCTGCCCCTCCCACCTGTCTGCGCGCGCACACACACACACTTGCTCTCTCTCGCTCTAAAAATAAATAAATCTTGGGACACCTGGGTGGCTCAGTCGGTGAAGTGTCTGCTTCGGCTCAGGTCATGATCCCAGGGTTCTGGGATCGAGTCCCGCCCACACTGGGCTCCTTGCTCGGCGGGGAGCCTGCTTCTCCCTCCGCCCGCCACTCCCCATTTGTACGTGTGCTCTCTCTCCGACAAATAAATAAATCTTCTTAAAAATAAATCTTTAAAAAAAAAGATGCTTATGTATCTAATGGGGGAATAGAAGAAGGGAAAAAATGAGGAACGCAGAAGCTACTAAATAGGTATAGGGGAAACCAAAAATATATATATATTTTTTTTAGCCCCAGGGCTTTTTTAAACAAGTAACTGAAAGGATAACCTAAGTACTAGTCGCCCTTAGGAAACATCAAATTTGGCATGAGTTCACCAGCTGGGTTGAATTCAGGGCTGATGGCACTCCCCAGCAAATATACCACTGCAGCCCAGTAGCCGTGACAGCACGAGGTTCTTGCCGTTCCAAGTGGCCTGGCTCACTTCTCTGAAAGTTCTCCAGAAAAATGGCAGCAAGGATCGCAAAGCTTGGCATAGAACAATCTGCAGGCTGATTCCCATGGCGCGTGTGCCCAGAGACCCCCCCACTGTTGCCCGCCCTAGACAAATTAACTGCTGGCTTACGCTGGCCAGGGCAGCCATAACCTCTTATGACATCAGAAAGAGAAGAACTCCCAGGCTAACCAGTCTCATCACTCAGACACTGGTCACCCAGCCTCTCCACTGCTGGGTAACACAATAAACATCTCACTTCCCTCACAAGTCAATGAAGAGCTGGCAGCTGGTAATGAATCAGACCCTAACAAGCTTCAGGAGGACTGACATCAATCAAGAGTATGGGAATAGAACAGTGTAACTGTTTACCAAAAAATTCTGATGTTAGTGTGTTTTAGACACAAGGATAAAGAGAAACTATCCTCCTTCCTCTACAGCCTGATTGTTCCTTTCCAGTGTAGACACTGCCACCTAATCCATAAACTTTGTCTTTCAAAAATTCCAAACCTCGGGGGCGCCTGGCTGGCTCAGTCGGTAGAGCATGGACTCTTGATCTCGGGGTATGGGTTCAAGCCCAATGTTAAGCGTAGAGATAACTTAAGAATAAAATATTTAAGAAAAAAAAAAAGTCCAAACCTCACATCATTCCAGGTTTTCTTGGGCTCTCCTCCTCCCGAGGTCCCCAAGCTGTTAGAGGAAGGCAGGGAGACCTCTCCTGAGAAAGCTAGGGAAGGCATTTGAGGCAACTCTAGAAAAGGTTGCCTGGAAACCAGATGATCTTGAACTTTAGTTGCCTTGGCAACAGTATGGCCCTTTCTATTGAACCTGTAAGGTTTTAGTCCCAGTCATCAAGGGTTAGCAGGGAATTTTCTGATTCAAAATGGAGACTCTTATGTAAGCACTGATGCCACCTCTCCCCACAAAATATAATAACTTTATAAATAGATATGTCCTGATGTGACAGAACTGGAAAGTCAGAGTTTCTACATTTAGAGATCAGAGGCTAAAAAAGGTATTATATAAAACCTATACAAATTCAACTATAAAATGGTTCCCTCATGTATTCAGAACCATAACAGACAACAGTTAATTCAATATTCAATTCCCTTATTCAACAGAAACCTGAGCAGCTCTTTAAACAGATTTAGCTGCTCCGTGAGGGTACACTCTACTGGTAGGTGTCTGAGCTATTGCTCCCATGAAACCTGAGCAAAGCAGTGAGTGGTCAAGAAGTGGGAAATAATCCTGCCAGAAAAGAGGGATTGGAGCCTGGACCACACCATGGCTGACTGGCAGGAAGAACGATCAGGTCAGCATGATACATCAGGAAACAACTGAGCAGGCCACTAGAGAAGAGGACTGCAGACTTCTCTCTCTCACATTCTGCAAACTCTCCCTCCTTCTCATCATCACATTTCCTATTCAATAACGAACATGCAGCACTCGGGCTCCCTCTGAATCCAACAGCGCCACATCAATCAGATGAAAAACATCATAAATAAGACAGCTAATAATTTCTTTTAATGTATACTAACGGCATTAAGAATGTGGGGTTTTTTTAAGATTTTATTTATTTATTTGAGGGAGGGAGAGAGAGAGAGAGAGAGAGAACAGACGGAGAGGGAGAGGGAGAAGCAGACCCCCACTGAGCGGGGAGCCTGATGCGGGGCTTGATCCCAGGACCCTGAGAGATCATGACCTGAGCCGAAGGCAGATCCCCAACTGACTGAGCCACCCAGGTGCCCCCAAGAATGCAGTATGTTTTATGTACTACTATAGAAAGATAACCAAGATGCATAATTAAGTGAAAAAAAGCAAATTGTAGAATAGTAGGAATCCTAGATCCCATTTAGGGAGAAAATATATACATCACATACATACACTTATGTATGCACTTATGTAGCACTAAAAATTTCTAGAAGCATATACAAGTATTAACGATGGTTATGATGGGGGTGGGGAGGGACCTTAACTTGAACCTCACACATTTTTGTACTATTTGAATTGTTTATCAGGAACACATATTGCTTTTGTAATTTAAAAAATGACTTTTTAAACATTAAAATAACCGGGGCGCCTGGGTGGCACAGTCGTTAAGCATCTGCCTTCGGCTCAGGGCGTGATCCCGGCGATCTGGGATCGAGCCCCACATCAGGCTCCTCCGCTGGGAGCCCGCTTCTTCCTCTCCCACTCCCCCTGCTTGTGCTCCCTCTCTCGCTGGCTGTCTCTGTCAAATAAATAAATAAAATCTTTAAAAATAAATAAAAATAAACATTAAAATAACCAACCAAATTCAATTTATCAGAATATCCTTTCAAGAGGCAACTGGCAATATGTATCAGGAACCTTTAAAGATACCTGCACCCTTGGACCTTAGAAATGAAGTAACTATTGAGAAGAAATATATAGCACTGGGTTAAAAGCACAGACCTGGTAGCCAGACTAGCTGGTTCAAATTCTCCACCACTTACTAAGTGAGTCCTATGGGGCAAATTAATTAATTTCTCTGTGCCTCCATGTCTTTATCTCACAGAGCTGGCACGAGGATTTAGTGAATTACATGTGCAGGGCAGAGCACAGTACATGGCATGCAGTAAGCACTGCATAAACATCAGTCCGGAATAGTACTAGGAGTGGTAAATGATCCTAAGGACATAGGCAGGAGGTGGACCATTCCTTTAACTACATGGAAGATAAAAAGCAGGAAAAAATGAAAACCACGACTAACACAAGGGCATAATTAACTAAATGTAAAAAATAATCCATCCATATAAACTTGAAAAGCATACAGCTACTTTAAAGACGTATTTTCTTAAAATATTTAATGGCGTGGGAAAACACGCTAAGCTTCAATGTTCCATGAGAAAAGCAAAGTATGTAACCGCACATACATACGCGATAACCCCAATTCTCGCTTTAAAATAAGTAGCAGGGCACTGGGGGGGCTCAGTGGGTTAAGCATCTGCCTTCGACTCAGGTCATGATCCCAGGGTCCTGGGATCCAGCCTCGCATTGGGCTCCCTGCTCAGTGGGGAGCCTGCTTCTCCCTCTCCCTCTGCTGCTCCCCCTGCTTGTGCGCTCGCTCTGTCAAATAAATAAAATCTTTTTTAAAAAATTAAAATAAAATAAGTAGCAAAGAATCACTTAACACCAATTATTTATCCATTCTTTACATACTTAGTTTGCATTATTTTGCCATTACAAAGAAAGCTGCTATTCACATCCTCATAAAGGTCTCCCTGTGTTCCGGTGGAAGTTTCTCTAAGGCAAATTCCTAGAAATGGTACGGCTAGAATATGTATTATGCTTATCTTCACCTACACTAGATATTTCTGAATGGCATCTCAAAGTGGTTGTACTGACGTGAACTTCAACCGGCAGTCTGTAAGGGTTTCCGCTGCTTCGCATCCTTTTGGACACTTTATTGCCGGATTTATCAGCGTCTGCCCTCACACCGTGGTGGTTTGCATTTGCATTTCTCTGATCACTAGAGAGCTGCGATTTCATTTGTGCGTCACAGTTTTGATCGCCGCTTAAGTGACTTGTCTCTCCCTTCTCCCAAAAGATTATATACTTTTTCCTGACGATATTCCCATATCTTTTATCTAAAATAAAGAGAAAATCATATAGGAAAAAAATGACACTTATCATATTAGAACACATCCCTGGACTTCACTAAGTGTTTTTACTCAGTGAGTTAATGAGGAACTGGACAAGGCTAAGAAAACCAGAGAGAGAGAGAAAAAAAACTGGGAGAAGCGGGAAGCCAAACATAATTAGTACGGCACTGATAATTTATGCTTATGCCCATCCCCACTCTTCCATTCCAAAAAGAATTCAAGGCTCCTTGTAGAAAAAACATACAACGTAAAGCCAAATAAAAAAAAAAATCAATGAAGAAAAGACAGCCTTCTCTTACACATTGCTACGAACCACGAAAACTTCAGCTAGTGGGTCTTAACAGCTATAAAAACTCTAGTGGGTCGATTTGCCTAATGCAGACCTACAAGTAGCTTTCTATTAGAACAATAATTGGAAAATTAACAAACTTCTAATTTAAAAGAAGAGATTAAAAGCAAAACAACAACCAAAAAAGATAAAAACGAATTTTTCAAGGATCTCAGGAAGTTGTAAGCACCCCACAATTTCCTGGGGAGAGCAGAAAACCACGTGCATTTTGAAACCGTTAACTCCTTCCCATGGACAGAAGCAGCAGGTCCCACATCCCAGTCTCCGCCCCAGAGAATAGAACTAAATATAGGTCCAGGTGAAACTCTGTGGACACCAGTTACCACGCATCATTACAACTCCAGCTGACCAGGCTCATCGTATTTACAGAAAACTTCATGACTCATATCACCTCATAAGCATAGTGTAACTATTTTTCTCAAAATTGCCTAACAAGCTGGCCCGGAGTAGGACATCCAAGTCCCCTGAGGGTAAAATCCCTGAGCACTAATTACTGCTTACAGCACTCAGTGTCCCTGACAGTCTAATTCAGACATGAAGCTGGGCGAGCTTAGAGAAAACCTAAGGAACTCTAGAATCCAGCCATCGGCCTTGTCGCTAAAACGTATACTGACCAGATGCACAGCCCTGTGTAGACCACGGCGTGGCCTCAGCCTCTCTGGAGGATGTTTGCAAACACCTGAGTGTAATCTTCCACTGTGACTCCCCATGAGCCCTTTCAAGGACTTGAGCCGGTGCGTCTAAGCATACTTTATCTCAAATCTAATTAGAAGTATGTATTTCATGAATTATTCAAATACAAACATTTTTCACAGTTTTTTCCTTAATATTCTTACACTATTAACACTTACTGAACGTTCCCTATACACCGCACGCTTTGTTTCTTCAAGTGTGCTGGTCTATTTGACCCTCAGCTCAATCCATTAGGAACATTCTTCTATTATTCCTATTTTACACATGAGGAAAAAGGTTTGAAGAAGTACTAGGAGGACAAGGGCTATTGTCTATCTTGCTCTCCACTGTACTTGCAGCACCGCAACGCTACCTGGCACACAGATGAACTCTTTTATTTGTGGAATGAATGAACCAACCAACACATAAAGTAAGTTGCCAAGACCAAACCGCTGGTAAGTGGCTGGGATTCCAACACAAGTCTGTCTGCCTCCAGAACCCAAGCTTGAACCATTGTCTTTAAGTCCGCTGAGACTGCTAAAACAAAGTTATCACAGACTGCACAGCTTCTGAACGACAGAAATGTCTTTCTCCAAATCTGGAGGCTGGAAGCCCAAGGTCTGGATGTCAGCAAGGTCAGGTTCTGGTGAGGACCTGCTCCCCAGTTTACAGACGGTGCCCCTGCACTGTGTCCTCGCAGGGACGGGGGTAGGGAGCTCTCTGGGGCTTCTTTCCAAGAGCATTAATCTCATTCGTGAGGGCTCCAACTTCATGACCCAATCTCCTCCCAAAGGCCCACCGATATCATCACACTGGGCATTAGGACTTCAACATATGAATTTTGGGAGGACACAAACATCCGGCCCAAAGCAGCCACGAGGCAAAAGCCCCAAACTTTGTTTAATTTAAAGCGGAACTTTTCATTTTGATATAATTTCAAACTTGTAGAAGAGGTGCAAGAATGGTACAAGGAACTCTCATATGCAATTTACCCAGATCCACTGTCTACATTGTACCCCACCACGAACCTTTTAAAAACGCAGTGGATTGAGCAAATCAGTATATGCCCAAAGCCTGTTCCCGTGTACACCAGAACCTCCCTCGTCTGATGCCAAACCCCTTTCTCCTATCCCTTCCTTCCCATCCCTCCCCGCCCCAGTCTCTATCCCCTAAGTCCTCAGGGCACCCTCATATCCCTAGCTCCAATCTTGCCAACATTTCCCAGCCTCTCTCCAGACCCCGTATGCCCAGCACTGCCCCAAAGACCCTGCTCTCTTCCTGCCCCCCGTCCCAAGCCTGCAGGCATGGTAACACAGAGCTGTGCACAAAGCGAACTGCAGAAAGGAAGCAGTATTCACGGGGGTCCCTTTGATGAATTCATTATAAAGAATGCTAAAAAAATACGTACATAGTAAAGATCAGAGACTGTGTTGAAGTAAAATCCCTAAAATACTAAAAATTGGCAAAACAGAAAAAAAGACACCAAATAACCAAAAGTACTTAAACAGGATTTCACGTCCAAATTTGTGAAATGACAAAAATGCAATACACATTCACTCTGTGTGTGTGTACACACACACACACGCACACACTTTTGACACAATCTCTTTCAAGACAATATAACCTAAAAATATAATTCCAAATATAGAAAGAGCTTTTATAATATTTAGTTATTATTTTTAACAGAGAAATTTTACTTACAATCTCTTGTCTGACAATTGTTATTTTGGTATGTTTAGACAACAAAATACTGTGCAGCTATCAAAAGTATTTATGAAAACCATATAATAATAGAGTAAAATGTTGGGGCCTCTGGGTGGCTCAGTCAGCAAAGCGTCCGACTCTTGATTTCAGCTCAGATCATGATCTCAGGGTCGTGAGATCGAGCCCCGAGCCCTGCGCATTGGGCTGCACTGGGTGTGGAGCCTGCTTAAGAGTCCCTCTCCCTCTCCCTCTGCCCCTCCCCCGCTCTCTCTCGCTAAAAAAAATAATACAGTAAAATGTTTATGATATTTCATGGGGAAAGGATTACAAGTTTACATCTACAATGTGATGATAAGGTATATGTTGGTTTTTTTTTAAACACAGAACACACACTATAAGGGCACATATCGAAATGTTAACAATGGCTACCCCTAGGTGGAAGGATTGTAGCTGGTCCTTGTTTTCACTGCTGTAACTCTGCTGTAGTATCCAATGTTTTCTACACTTAACATGTATTCCTAACGTAAGCCAGAGGGTCTGAATTCAGACAAACACAATATAAATGGATCACCGAACAAACTGTCCTAAACTTAGAATTCTTATTCCCATAATAGTATCAACAACTTTTACATTCCTTTGGGAACCCTTTTCCCAGCTTTTACTGGGCCCAGGGAATGCTTTGACCAATGCATTGGGATAAGACATGAAGATTTCACTGAGACTACCTAGTCAATTCTAAAATGGCAATTTTCAATAATCAGTACAATACTTTTTAAATCATTTTTTTTTTAAATTTAAAAAGTAAATACTTTTTAAATACTTTTCTATTATCCCATTCTATGCCCACCCCCGCCACTGCCACTGTTCTAGTGATTTCTTGCCTGTTGATGGCTACAATGATGCAGGAATGGGAGAGCAGCCATACTGCTATGGGAGCGAAGAGACACTACCTAGCACAGTGATCCCTCCTACCCAGATACCTGTGAGGCCTAAGATGCTGTCTGATAAAGACACGCAACAGTCTAACCCTGGAGGGCCCCAGACAGGTTATAGAGCATCTGTTGTGGTTGGAGGGCTTGCAGCCCACCCGGCTGGCAGGGTCTCTGCTACAAAGAAGCAAGCACCCATCAGGACGGAGGGAACAAAATCCGCAGGGTGCTTTATAACAGGACTTTACTGTACTACCAAAACAATGCACTGAAAGTACTGCCGAGATACACAAAAAACAATTCGCCTGATTTTAAAGAACAAAGATACAATGCTTAGAGATGTTTCCCAAAAGGCAGTCCTCACATCACTGCTGTATACGAGATGAATTTTAGGGGGCATGGGACAAGGCTGTAGATGGTACAATGAGTAGCATCAAGTTCCACGGAAGAAATTACTCCCGTTTAAATTCATTTTCAAAATTTCAGATTCTGTTAAAGAGAAAATCTCACTTAGGTAACAGTATTATCTTTATCATCTCCTGAACACTTGCTAATCCCCCTTTTAAATAAAGAAAAAACAAGCCCCAGTTTCAGAACCTTCCATGAAAAACAGTCCCTAGAGAGAAAATAGTATGTTATTATATTTGTTGAGACAGGAGAGTCTTCCCAGTTATATGGGGCTCTAGAGTAAACCAGCCAGGGTTTACCAGTCAGAGCTGCTATTTAGTAACTGTGTGTAACTGATTACTTCACCTCCCTGTGCCTCAGTTTCCTCATCTGCAAAATGCGGATGGGTAACAGTACTTAACACATGGAGCTGGTGTAAGGATTTTTAAGATTTTTTTTTTTAAGATTTTTATTTATTTATTTATTTGAGAGGGAGAATGAGAGAGAGCATGAGAGGGGGGAGGGTCAGAGGGAGAAGCAGACTCCCCACTGAGCAGGGAGCCCCATGCAGGACTCGATCCCGGGACTCCAGGATCATGACCCGAGCCGAAGGCAGTCGCTTAACCAACTGAGCCACCCAGGCACCCTAAGACTTTATTTTTAAGTAATCTCTACACCCAACATGGGGCTTGAACCTACAACTCTGAGATGAAGAGTCACCCGTTCTACGGACTGAGCCAGCCAGGCATGCTGGTGGTGTGAGGATTAAGGGAACTAATTCATATAGAGTCCTCTGAACGTTGGTATATAATAAACAGCAATTACTGTTATCGTGTGCCTTTGTTTGTTTTTTGTTTTGGGAAATTTCTACCTGGGATACTGGTTTTCCATTTATAGTGATAACAAACAGTTGCCCTCTTGAATATATTACTATAAATTAAAAAAAAAAAAAAAGAAGGTGAGATCTGTTCAGATAACTGAGACAATACAACTCACCAGGGCTGGGTCACACCACACAGAAATGAATGCTTTTTCATATTGTCTGAAAGCCTGGTTTTTCTCCGACATGGGACCTGTCACTTTCTAACTATAACCTGAGAATCCTCTGTGCTCATGCTCTTAGCAGCATGAGCTCTCACTCAGCAGGTGCAAACTACACTCTTGTGCTTCCTTTCCCTACAGCCTCGCTTTCCAGCCCCCTTTTCCAATCCCCAGCACCAACAGAAGGGGAGCTGAGTGTTCTCGCCACCCACTGGAACCCCAATGAGGAGCACTCGGGGCAGGAGCCAGCTGACCTTCAGGGCTTTGAAGATGACCCCTGGGTGCCGGGGAGAGCGGGTGGTGTTGTTCTCTAGCTGCTGCTCCAAAGCCCGCCGCAGCCCAGAAAAGTCGGTGGGAGGGTTGTAAGTCCTCGTTCCCTTGTAGTGAATGGAACTGAAGGCTTCAGGGAAGCGGCCCAGCTTCCGGAACCGGTCCTGGATGAGCTTTTCTGGCACCTCTGATGGGTGATCTGGACAAGGAAACAGGTACGTGAAATGACCTTTCTTTAAAAAAAAAAATCTGTGTTGCATTATAAAAGTACTCTGTAGTCTGACTCTATAACGTACATAAACAAGCAGAACTGATCTCTGCTGTTAGAATTCAGGTTGCCCTTGCCTAGAAGGGAACGCGCGCAGGGCTCCCCCGCGAAGCGGGTACTGGAATGTCATTTTCTGCTGCTGACTTCACGGATACAGCCAGACTGTGAAATTCATCACATTAATATACTTGCGATATGATGTACACTCTTCTGCATGTATGTTACACTTCAAGGGAAAGTCTTTTTTAATCCGCTTATTGTAAAAAAATCCAAACATGTCGAAGGATAAAAGAACTAGAATTCTTCTGCCCCCTTCTACTGCTTCCCAGAGGTGACTACACAGTTCAGTGTTTATTGACCTGTTCAGACTTCTTTTTCCTACACATGTACCAACACATATATGCAACTTGCTTGTCACTTAATTACATACTGTAAGGACCTGTTCTTTTCATGACACACTCGGAGAAGTTCCTTATTTTTTTTAATAGCTACACAGTCCTCCATCCCACGGACATATTTAACCAGTCACCTGCTAATGAACATTTAAAACAGCTACTTTGAACGTGCTGGTCTTATGCCGGTGAAGCTATGGACAAATGGCCGACGTATCTGAGAGCAGTTTCACCACTATCCATCCAGACATCTGTGGGGCAGCGGACAGATGAATTCCGTAACTATTCTGGAGATAAATGCTGGAAGGACTTTTCAATTTCCTTCAATATTTTAACAACCACCACAAAATAACTCCAATTAATACTGGAGATATGGCCTTACTCAAATTTAAAAGTAAGGTCATCAAAAAGAAGTAGCCAAAATTCTGTAGTTCATCCCTAAACCCATCTCCTCCTGAGCGTTCCCTGTGGCAGCGGCTTTTGAAGGAAGGAGCAGGCAGTATCCCAGGGTCAACCATCGAGGAGTGACTCCTCTCCAAAGCCACCCAGGTACCGGCTTGGCCACCCTCACTCCCTCCCAACTTCATCTCACAGCTTGTCCCTGGACAGACAATCACTGCTCCCAAATGATTGCAGGAGCTTGGTTCTCCTCATTTTAAAACAGAGAATTCATTTGCCTACTAACTCCCACCTAGAATCCTCTGTCCAGAAAAAGAACATGATCAACTAAAATCAGAAAGTGGGACACCCAGATGGTTCAGTCGGTTGAACATCCGACTCCTGATTTCAGCTCAGGTCATGATCTCAGGGTCATGAGATCAAGCCCCGCATGGAGCCCCGCTGATGGGCGTGGCGCCTGCTTAAGATTCTCTCTCTTCCTCTCCTTCTGCCCCTCCCTACCACTTGCTCACTCTCTCCCTCTAAAAAAGAAATTATAATAAAATAAAACAAAATAAAATCAGAAAGTATGAGACAGCCCCGCATCGGGCTCCCTGAATTATCAATTTGCCCACAATTCTGGCACCTCTCCTTCTACCCTGCATAAACTCTGGCTGTCTTGATTCCATCTCCAGGTTTCAAGCAGCAGCAACAGTATTCCAGAAAGAGTCCTGAATTTAAGAGTTAGGAAACTTTATTGTGAAGCCCAGTTTTGCAACTTACTAGCTGGAAAATGCTTGGTTACATAACTCAAGCTGTCTGAGTTCAGATTCTTCATCTGTAAAATGGGGCTGCTATTGAGTGGGCCAAATAACAAGGATACAGTAAGTTAGCATTTATTTTTTTAAAAAAACCACCTAACACGGTACATGGTACAAAGCGAAAAGAGTTATTTGTGAAGCGCTCGTTATTTCAAAATCCTGAGCTAGAAATTAAACCTTCCCCTTACCAAAGCTGTAAAAATCCAAAGTGGAAAAAAACTGTGGATCATGGGAGGCATCCTCAAGTCAGCATTTCCAACCTCCTCTCCTGACTTCTGAGTCCCCTGCAAAGGAGCCTCTGCTGGAACATTTAGATTTCTCATCCTTCCCCTCGACCCTGGTCCTTCTGATTCTAACTCCTTAACATGGCCCCGGTCTGTCCACTCTCCTCCTGTGCCACTGCCCGGGCTCGGCCCCCGTTGCTTCTCATCAGGCACCATGGTCATGTCCTGGCTCGTCTCCCTGCCTCCAGGAACGCCTCTACAGTTCATCCTGCAACAGGCTGCCGCGCGACCTTTGGAAAACATAGATCCGGTCATGTAACTCCCTGTTTAAAATCCTTCAGGGTCTCCCGGCATATGTGAGAACTGTGTCAAGGCAGCCCATGATCTGACCACCAAGTATCTCCACCACTCCCTCCCATGCAGTCTGTGCTTCAGACACAGTGAGAACCTCTTCACTGATTCAGCCAACAAACCTGGGTGTCAAGCATTCATCCAGACTCTTTAGACACAGCAGGGAATAAGGCAGGCAAGGTTCCTGCCTTCCTGGAGTTTCCATTGTAATGGGAGAGAAACAAAAGCAAGTAAGCGAACACAATGGAGGGTTTCAGATGGTGACAAGGGTCTTGAGGCAGACGAACAGAGCAATGCGGTAAGAGTGTAAACTCGGGTGCAGAAGGTCCACTCTACAAGGGACAGTCAGCCAAGGCTCTAAGGCGGTGGGAGCTGAGCTGACTCTGAAGTATGGCTTGCTGAGGGAACACGTTCCGGGCTGACAGAGCAGCATATGCAAACGTGGCAACGCAGGAAAGGCTGGTGTGGCTACCGGAGGGAGTATACCCATAGCTGGTGTGTGTCACCGTGCGCGGTGGGGGCAGGTGGCGGGCAGTGGGAGGGGGTGAGGGGGATAACCAGAGAAGGAGTTCAGAGACACAGACAGGACTCAGAGTAAGGACTTCGTCAGGGGCTTGTAGTGAAAGACCCTGACAGCTTATAAGCAGAAATACGGCAAGATCTAAATTACAAATAAAGCTTGTGGAAAAGGCCCCTGGCCGCTGTGTGGAGCGCGCTGAGGGACTAGCAGGGAACTCAGGAGGCTCCGGCAGAACTACCTGCAGGTTCCTGGACACAACCTGCCCCTTCAAGCCACCCGGCGTTTGCGCTTTCCAGCACATCCCTCCTCTCCTGCCCTATCAAGCTACGTGTCTGGGTTCAAGTCCCGCCTCCTCTTTCCCAGACCCCCTTAGCAGGTGTGGATCCCTCTTCTGCCCCCGTACAGCTCCAGGACCCAGAGCTGCTACAGAATAGAACACGTGTGGTCTCCCCAACTGCACTGTGAGCTATGTGAGGGTAAGAATTGCTTTTCTCAGCTCTGTGCCCCAGTGCTCAGCACAGGGCATTGCACACTTAAGAAACCTGGTTGACTGGGCACCTGGGTGGCTCAGTCAGTTAAGTATCCGACTCTTGATTTCAGCTCAGGTCATGATCTCAGGGTTTTGAGATCGAGGCCCATGTAGGGCTCTGCACTGGGTGTGGTGCCTGCTTCAGATTCTCTCTCTCCCTCTGTGCTCCCCCCACCATCTCTAAAAAAAAAAGAAACAAACAAACAAACTATGTGGACTGAATGAACAGGTAAATGGTATAACTGTGTTGGGGGCTAACACTACTGTCCCCACCTGTGTCCAATTACTGTTGCTGCACTGCTCCCTCATCCTCTCTCAGATCATGATTTTGCCTCCTACTTCTCTAAGGAAACAGAAACAAGAAGACAACTCCCACACACATACTACATCTACCAATTACCTGCAACCGTGTCCATATACTCTGCCTTCTCTCCTGTGCTTACGGAGGGACTGTCCATGCTTCTAAGGCCAACCCACCCACGTGGGCCTCATTCCAACTATTCTGCTCTCTTCCATCTGCATTGTTCCCTTCTTAGTGCAGCATTTCCACCAGGACACAAATATCTGCAATACGTCGCAGCTTCAATTTAAAGAAGGGAAAACCCCTTGAAATCCCACACCAGCTTCTAGCTATCATTTCATTTGTCTACTCCCCTTTA
Organism: Ursus arctos; assembly: GCF_023065955.2. NCBI lineage: Eukaryota > Metazoa > Chordata > Mammalia > Carnivora > Ursidae > Ursus > Ursus arctos. The sequence continues at coordinate 27,794,929 of NW_026622930.1, read as the reverse complement.
TAACAGAACTCTATGAAGAGTAGAATACACACAACCTTAATTCTTCTCCTCCTATTCTCTCTTGAACCTATCCTGATCAGGCTTTCACGGCCACCACCTCTGGGAAACAGGTCTTATCCGGATCACCAAGGATCTCTGTATTGCCTAAACCAATCGGTAATCCTCAATCCTCAATCCTCATCCTGACCTGCTCACTCCACCCTTCTTCAAACACTCCCTTAGGTCTTGCCCAGGCAGAAATTCTGCTGGGCAATCCCCCTCCACCAAGTTACTACTGCAGCCCAATGGTTGCTTCCTTGTACCCAGAAAGGTCAATCTGTGACATGGTCCCCTGTCTACTCACCAGAGCCCAGCAGCTGAGTGTGGACAGTCTCATGGAAAATGATAACAGCAGGGCCCAGGGTGGACAAGGGGACATCCAGGCCACAGCGGGCAGTGGTAGCCTTGAGTTCCTTGGTGAAGTGCTTCAGATAAGCTTCGGAGGCGTCCCCAAGGAACTTGAAGAGGTCATTATGCAGCCGATCTGCGTGAGTTCGATAGATGACGAGGTCTGAGATGGCCAGGACCTTAAGCAGCAGTCGTGTTCTCTGGCTGAGATTCACCGTTGCCCCCAAGAGCCCTTCTGTGTCTATCACTGCTACTTTGTGGACTGGGTCATAGGCTGCCCACACCCCCACGGTGCAGGACTCCTGGGCAGGGGAAGTTTTAAAGACTTCACGGCCATAAAAGAAAGTGTGGTTGAGAGTATGAGACTTTCCATCACCAGTATTTCCAAAAATGGAAACCACCTTCAAATGTTGATCAGGTTTACAGTCCAATTTCCTAATAAAGTCCTCTTCATTCGTTACCTTCAAAAAAAAAAAAAAAAAGAAAGAAAGAAATGTAAACTGCATAATAGTTAGAAAACTTGTAACAACTGCTTTCCAAGGTCAAGGTCCTTGACTCAATGGTCAAGGTGGCAAGGAAAAGAAGCTCCAGGATGATAGGCTCCCACCCAGCCTTACCCCCAGCAAACAGCTAAGAGGAATTTTCAAAGCTTTAGGCAGTACAAGTTAGTGCTCATAGAAGAACTACAACTATAAAACTCTTAGAAGATGACATAGGAGTGGGACGCCTGGGTGGCTCAATCAGTTAAGTATCTGCCTTCGGCTCAGATCATGATCTCAGAGTCCTGGGACTGAGGCCCATATCTAGCTCCCAACAGAGTGGGGGAGTCTGCTTCTCCTTCTCTCTCTGCCATCTTCCCCCTCTCCCCTCATGCTCGCTCACTCTCCCTCAAATAAATCAAAAAAAAAAAAAAATCTTTAAAAACAAAAAAAAAAGAAAGAAAGAAAAATACAACACAGGAGCAAATCTATGTGACCCTGGATTAGGCAACGGTTTCTTAGATATGATACCAAAACCAATACAACAAAAGAAATAGACAAAATGGACTTCATCAAAATTAAAAACTTGTATTCTGCAAAGGACGGCATAAGACAGTGAAACGGAAGGCCAAAGAATGGGAGAGAATGTTTGCCAGTCATTTATCTGATAAGAACGAGGAGCCCACAATATGTAAAGAACTCTTTTAACTAAAAAAAAGTTATTAAATATTAAGCCAAAAATTTGAATACATTTTCCCAAAGATTTACAAACAGCCAATAAGTACATGAAAAAGCAGTCACCACCACAGCCATTAAGGAAATGTGAATTAAAACCACAGTGAGGTCTCACTTCACACCCACTAGAATGGCGATGATCAAACCAACAGTAACAACAACAAAAATCTTCGCAGAGCTATTGCGGGCGCCTGGCTGACTCAGTCAGGGAAACATGCAACTCTTGATCTCGGGGCTGTGGGTTGAAGCCCTGCATTGGATGTAGAGATTACTTAAATAAACTTCAAAAAAATAAATAAATCGGGCCCCCCCCCCCCCCGCTGGGTAGTTCAGTCTGTTAAGCATCTGCTTTCGGCTCAGGTCATCCCTGGGACTGAGCTGGGGTCTGGCTCCCTGCTCAGCAGGGAGTCTACCTCTCCCCCACTCCGACTCCCCACCCCCCCGGCTCGTGCCTAGGCTCATGGTCGCACAGCTGCTTGTTCTCTCAAATAAATAAAACAAAATCTTTAAAAATAAATAAATAATAAAAATTTAAAATAAAAAGGAGGATAATGACAAGTGTTAGTGAGCATATGGAGAAACTGCAATGCGCGTGCACTGCTGAGAACGTAAAACGGCACAGCCACTCTGGAAAACAGTATGGCAGTTTCTCAGAAAGTTAAACATGGAGTTACCGTGTATCTCAGTAATTCCACTCCCAGGTATGTATCCAAGAGAACTGAAAACATGTCCACACAAAATGTGAACACAAATGTTCATGGCAGCAAGATCCATAATAGCCAAAAGGTGGCAACAACCCACGTGTCTATGAACTGATGAATGGATACACAAAACATGGGGGAGTATTATTCAACCATAAAAAGTTATGAAGTACTATGCATGCTACAACATGGATGAACCTTGAAAACATCATGCTAAGTGAAAGCAGCCAGACACAAAAATACTACATATTCTAGGATTCCATTTATATGAAATATCCATGACAAGTAGATTCACAGTGACAGAAAGTGTATTAGGAGTTGCCAAAGGCTGGGGTAAGGAGGGGCTAGGGAGTGACTGCTAATGGGTATAGGGTTTCTATTTGGGTTGATAAAGATGTTCTGGAATCAGCACTAAGGATTGCACAACTTTAAGAATACACTAAAAACACTGAATTATCCACTCTTAAAGGGTGAAATATATGCTATATGAATTACATCTCGATAACACTGTTATTAGAAAGGGGGGGCACCTGGGTGGCTCAGTCAGTTAAGTGTCCAACTCCTCATTTTGGCTCAGGTCATGATCTCAGGGTCGTGACACTGACCCCTGCATCAGGCTCTGCGCTCAGCACAGAGTCTGGATGAGTTTCTCTCTCCCCCTCTGCCTCTGCCCCTCCCCCCCGCTTTCATGCACTCTCTTTCTCAGAATAAAATCTTTTAAAAAAATGGCTCTCTTGGGTCTTCACTTCCAAGACGACCAAGAAAAGAAGGAATAATGGTCATGCCAAAAAGGGCCACGGCCACATGCAGCCTATTTGCCACACCAACTGCACCTGTTGCATGCCCATGGACAAGGCCATTAAGAAGTTCATTATTTGGGGGCGCCTGGGTGGCACAGCGGTTAAGCGTCTGCCTTCGGCTCAGGGCGTGATCCTGGCGTTATGGGATCGAGCCCACATCAGGCTCCTCTGCTATGAGCCTGCTTCTTCCTCTTCCACTCCTCATGCTTGTGTTCCCTCTCTCGCTGGCTGTCTCTATCTCTGTCGAATAAATAAATAAAATCTTAAAAAAAAAAAAAAAAGAAGTTCATTATTTGGAACATAGTAGAGGCCACCGCCATCAGGGACATTTTTGAAAACAAGCATCTTCGATGTCTACGTGCTTCCCAAGCTGTATGTGAAATATAAACTCACAGCAAGGTAGTCAGGAACCGCCCTCATGAAGCATCGTAGGATCAAACAACCCCACCCTGATTTAGACCTGCGGGTGCTGCCACACAGCCTCCATTAAAGCCCATGTAAGGAGCAAAGTCCTTAAGGACTGAAGAAAAACTGTTCTCTGGGGGGAAAAAAAATGGAGATTATACTAAAAAATGTATTGGTCAAACTTCATCCATCCGTAATTTCTCTGTTTATAGTTAAAGAATGCTGCAATTGCACTACTGGGTATTTACCCCAAAGATACAGACGTAGTGAAGAGAAGGGCCATATGCACCCCAATGTTCATAGCAGCACTGTCCACAATAGCTACATTGTGGAAGGAGCCGAGATGCCCTTCAACAGACGAATGGATTACAAAGATGTGGTCCATATATACAATGGAATATTACTCAGCCATCAGAAAGAACGATTACCCAACATTTGCAGCAACATGGACGGGACTGGAGGAGATTATGCTAAGTGAAATAAGTCAAGCAGAGAAAGACAGTTATCATATGGTTTCACTCATTTACGGAACATAAGAAATAGCAGGAAGATCGGTAGGAGAAGGAAGGGAAGAATGAAGGGGGGTAAACAGAAGGGGGAATGAACCATGAGAGACAATGGACTCTGGGAAACAAACTGAGGGCTTCAGAGGGGAGGGGAGTGGGGCGATGGGCTAGCCCAGTGATGGGTATTAAGGAGGGCACGTACTGCATGGAGCACTGGGTGTTACACGCAAACAATGAATCATGGAACACTACATCAAAAACTAAGGATGTACTGTACGGTGACTAACATAACATAATAAAAAATAAAAAAAAGAATGCTGCAATTCTTTAAAAAGTCAGGCCAAGAGGCAAGAGACCTGGTACCAGTGAGATCCCAGACTGGACCCCCAGAAAGATGCTCAGGGCCCCTCATCTCAGAATACAGAACCTCAGAGCCAAAGCTCCTCATCCAAACAGACGATGTTCTACTCCAGCAAGGAGTGATGAGCCTTTCCATCTAGTATCTTCCAGCCACAAGAGAAAACATACCTTCCTGATTCTCAGGAGTCTGCTGGTTTGATAATGAGCAGTTAGGGAAATGTAAACAGACCACGGGTATGATCATATAAACCCTCATTTCCCATAACCTCATTAAGATAGTAGACGACTCCTGATCCTATTAATAACATCATCATTGTTGCATTAATGGTCTTAATGTTAACGACGATGCTAATAATTTACCCAACGCCCACTGCAATGACACTGCCTTTGCTAGATCCACGAGGACAGAACTCTGCCTATCTAATCTTTTCATCCCTAGCACTTGGGACACAACCTGAACATAGGAAAAGCTCAATATCTAGATATTGAATGAATAAATGAATGGATGAATGTCATGCGTGTTGCCAGGTACCTTAATCACTTTTCTCCACCCTATATCCTCCAGAGGGCTTCACACACAGCAGCATTCAATAAACCCTGTGATGGGGTCACTGTCCCAGACGACTGAGAGGAGCAAGAAGTTACAAGGAAGCCCATTTGGGACTGGTGTCACTCACTGGTCCCAAACGGCTCGGTTAGCCGCAGGAGAAAGAGAACAAAAGCTCCCTAAAGCTCCCTAAAGCTCTACTGACAAGGAGTCAGATAGTCAGATGAGGTGAGAGCCAGGCCCTTCTCACACAGTCCTGGGGAAGAACACGAGGCCTGGGGCCCTCCCCCCCAGAAATCGACTCTGCCGTGAATCTGGCAGCGCACAGAGCAACATCTGCGCTCCGGGCTCCGTAAGAGTGGGCACCCGGAAAACGGACATGGGGGGGCCTTTCAGTACACAGTTAAATGTCTCAAGATCCACATGAAGTACCCACCAGGTGATGTAGATAACATGTATCAAGAAACAACTCATTCGGGATGAAAATACAACACGCCCTGTCGGCACGCGAGGGTCCTGGGGAAGGTTAAACATACATGTTCACGTGTTAGGCATATGCCTCCGAATCCAGTGCAAAGAATTCCAGGTGGAGGGGTTCGAAGCCCTAGGCCGGTTACCTACTGACAGGCCTTGGATAATCATTTAACGTGCACTGACTGTATTGTTTTTCACATGTACAATAAGGCCAGAGCCATCGTTGCCTCCCCTGACTGGGTGGTGTTGCTAGTCAAGTAAAGAGATAAATGGAGAAAATGCCTGCTAACCTGGCACCGTATTTCATCTTTCCTTCTTCTACCTTCCATATTATTTTGCTCCCTGTTACACTACTCAACTCATCCTAATCCATGGGCCTTTCCCTGAGCCGGGAAGGAGAGAGCAGCCGAGGCAGTAGCGAGACTGATTTCCAGCCAGGGGAGGAAAAGGTAAAGAAAAGATATGAAGATTCCCTTTGATGAGGGAAGGAAGGAGCCAGAAGGGAACCAGGCTCTCGCTCTACTCGTTCTGCCAGTTTGCAATCCATGAGCCCACTCTGCTCCATTCCTGGAGCGCAATAAGCTCCCTGCCTTGGTGCCCAGCCAAAGGGCCACCGCGCCCAGCTCCCTCTGTCTGAAATGCTTCTCGGCCCTTACACAACAGCAAAGCCTCCCTCCCCAGCTTCCACCTTCTGCTCTCCCCGGGCTCGCTAGACCATCTCTCGGATGTCAGGCAAGTCAGAAACACCCAAATTCCACTCCTGGCTTTGCCACTGCGTGGCCCTGGAAAGATGATTTCACTACTGACGTGTCAGGGAACCGACACAGTAAGAGTCCACAACCCCTCAGGATCCTGAGAGGCTAACGACGGTAAAGCAGGTAAAGGGCCCAGCACATTGCCTGGTGCACAGTGAGTGCTCACTAAATATTACCCACTATTATTAGAAGACCAGCCCATTGCAAACGCATGAAGGGGCACAGCAGCAGCAGCCGGGCTTGCACCGGCTTGTGGCCCAGAAGTTGCTCATCCAGGGACTAAATCAGCCGTGTGGTAAGATCTAAACTGATCCCACCCAAAAATGAAAGAACTCGCTGAGTGGCTTCTTTCCTCTCCCTCTCATCAAAACAACAAGGTATTGATACTACTTTTACAGCTGACGCTTAGTAAAATGACCATCTACCCACCGTTTTTAAGAAACCAAACAATACACCTCCCTATCTCACCCACAAAGCTTTTCCCTTTGTATAGGGCTCCCAGCAGAGTTTCTAAAATGAAATATTAACAGTACTCAGTGATCTCCATTGGTCCAACTTAGAATTCAGAGCAGTTTATGGTAGTGAAAAGGGTCCAGCAGTCAACCTCTGAGCCAAGCAAGCAATGGGAATGATGACAATCTCCATCAAGAAATTCCTTCTGAGCCCTTAGAGAATCATTCCAGAAAGAATAACCACACAAGCTTTGTTCTGAGGGAAAACAGCGTTGTTCCCCGCAAAGGGAAAAGCAAGAGATGAGGAAGGAACTGAAGAGCCCTGGAAGGAGGAAAGTTCAATAGAGCACAGAGACCACATAAGCGAAATCCCAAAGGCACCCGAAAACACTACAGAGGAAAAGAGCTCAGCACTGAGGTCCTTTCAGTTCTAGCCTCTAGAGACAAAAAGGAGCTAATCTGTGCCAACTAAAAGCATACAGTCCTTTAAATTTTTATAAAGATGTTCCCTGTGGCTGAGGGCAAAAAACAGCTCCTTCCCCAGAGTCAGAAAGAGCTAAGAGAAGCTTGGTTGCTCCTACCAACCCATCACAACCCAACACGTGTAACAGATCCCACCCCTGAACCAAAAATTATTTTATACCTCCCAACCAAGATTTTAAAACTAGTCTAGTTCAACAGTTATTGCCAAAGGGAACTTCCCACTAATTAATTACTTTTACATGTTGGTCTCTAATTTATCTTAGTTTCATTCCATTTTCAGCTGGGTTCAGAGGAAGAGACAGAACCCAAAGAAACCAAACCAGATTGTCACTCTCATCGGAACTGAGACCACTATCCCGAAAGGAAACTAGACTTGATTGTCTTTTTTTTATTACTGCTTCTTTTAATCAACAGACACGTATTGAACTTCATGTAGTGTCTGGCACTGACCCGATGATGCTAGACCAGGACAGTTCTAGAACTTAAGTAACAGTTTCCTTCTCCTGGGAAGGTAAAGGAGAAGTGGAAGGTGAGAGAACTCTTCCTAGAAAAAACCAGAGCTGGGGTGTCTGGGTGGCTCAGTCAGTTAAGTGTCCAACTCTTGATTTCGGCTCAGGTCATGATCTCAGGGTTGTGAGATCAAGCCTCAGGTCCGGCTCTGCGCTGGGCAAGGAGACTGTTTAAGATTCTCCCTCTCCCTCGGCCACTCCCCGCAATTCTCTCTCTGATAAAACAAACAAACAAAACAGGGGCACCTGGGTGGCTTAGTTGGTTAAGCTCAGGTCATGACCCTGGAGTCCTGGGATCGAGTCAGGCTCCCTGCTCAGCGGAGGGAGTCTGCTTCTCCCTCTCCCTCTGCCTCTGCTCATGTGCACTCTCTCTCACTCCCTCTCTCTCTCCAATAAATAAATAAAATCTTTAAAAAAAAAATTCTGAGAAATTAAATAAATAAGTAAGTAAATAACATTAAAAAAAAATCCAGGGGCGCCTGGGTGGCACAGAGGTTAAGCGTCTGCCTTCAGCTCAGGACGTGATCCCGGAGTTACGAGATCGAGCCCCACATCAGGCTTCTCCGCTATGAGCCTGCTTCTTCCTCTCCCACTCCCCCTGCTTGTGTTCCCTCTCTCGCTGGCTGTCTCTATCTCTGTCGAATAAATAAATTAAATCTTTTTAAAAAATAAATAAATAAATAATAAAAAATTTTTTAAAAAAATCCAGAGCCACTTTCATCATGTTGAAAAAAAACTCCAGGCAGTGATTTAAGTCCATGGTCTAATTTTCAGACAAGATATTACTAAAACAATGTCAAACAGATCAGTAGCCAGTCTATTTTTACAACCCAAATGATAAGGAGGTTCCATTCCAAGAGCAAACCCCTATGTCAAAAAGTTCTGGTAAACCTGTTTCTCCAACCCAGCAAATCCAGAAAATGTCCTTTCGTTCTATCCTAAAAGAAGTGTGTAACTCTGTGTTTATCCACGTATGTGTCCACAGAATTTCATACAAAAACACAATTGTTTCTCAATCAAATGTTTTCTTAAGACCACTGAAGTCATGAGATTAGCTTCACAAACACACTGGGCACATGTGGTAAGGGCAAAGATCGCTTCCTTGCACTCCAGCGTCCCAAAAGGGTTCCATTACTTGAGAGGTCAGGAATTCTCCTCCCTTGTCTTAGAACCACCAGCGGTGCTTCTGACACAGAGCCTCCCAGACTCTGCCTGCAGCTCCCTTCCTACTCCAGCAAGAAAGAGAGTATCTGTATGAAGAAATGAGCCACAAAATGAATTCTTTAAAAAGAGTCATTTTTAGCTCCATGATCAGTTTCTTTGACCTCACCCAACTCACCCTGTTCAGCTATCCTTTTGTATCTGAACAAAAAGCTTTCCAAAGCAAAGCTGAGATCTGCGGACAGACTGGAAATACCGAGTCATCCCCAAGACCCACATCATCTGAAGAGACTCTTCCAAAGAGCTTCCAGATGGGAGACACAGCCCACTCTTAAGTGACACGGCATACCCATTTTTGGCCAGCTATAAAACAGACATAAACTCTGGTAAAGGTTCTGGGACTTAGCAAAAAAAGCATCAGGCCAGAAAGAAGAGAGCTAGGTTCAGGTCCACCTTTACCTGGATCAGACCATGGGCAATTCACTCAACCCTTCTCCTGCTCGAAGTCTCCATTCCCCATCCGCCATCTCTTTTCACATTTTCCCGTTCTTCCTGGTTCTGAGCTTCCCAACTGTAACATACTCCACGCTGGCCAGGGTCTGTTCTGTGTTGTTCACCACTGCAGCCCCAGCCCAGGGACTGACACGTATCAGGAAATCAATATATACTTGTCAAATGAATGAATATCTAAATGCTATATTCTCTCTGGGGAAGGGAACAGTATAGTTTTACCATGAAGGGTTCAACCAACCTGCCTCTATACCACTCGCTGATTTCAGAATAACCTTAAAGAAGTAATATTTAACTTCCCTGGGCCTCAGTTTTCTCACCTGTAAAATGGGGATAACACAATCTACTTCAGAGGATTACTGTGAGGATTAAACAAGATCCTTGCACGTCGAGCACTCTGCATGGTACAATCAGACAGTAAACGCTAGAAGAGCTGGCTGACATCATTGCTGTAGTTATACTGGTTTGCCTCGAGGCCAGAGTCATCACGGCCACCACAGAATTTCACTCCATTATCCCAAGTAAAAACCCTTCCGAGGGAAGGCTTCCAGTGCACTCTCATTAAAGAATCAGAGGTACTGGAACCAGATGCTCACTCAATACGTACTGTTCCCTCCCTCAAAAGGATGTATCTTTTCAATTAAAGAAAAAGCTGTTATGAGATTGTATAATACATACATTATGCATAAGAAGGCCTTCAGTCTTCCGAAGAATGATGTGATGTGATTCCAAGAATTATTACTATACCACAGATTCACTGAAAATGCTCTTCTCATACTTCATCTCAAAGATCTTAACAGATGACACAGCCTTACAAGGAGATCTTTGGTGTCTGAGGCAGAGACTGAACGAGGCCTGCACTCTATGCTACACGGAATGCGACAGCAGAGCCCTGGAGAAGTAAGAACATTCCTAGAACAATTTAAAGTCAATAGGGAGAATTAATACCTATTCTTCTGAAGCTGTTTCAAAAAACAGAAATGGAAGTAAAACTTCCAAACTCTTTCTATGAGGCCAGCATTACCTTGATTCCAAAACCAGACAAAGACCTCACCAAAAAGGAGAATTACGGACCAATATCCCTGATGAACATGGATGCAAAAATTCCCACCAAGATCCTAGCCAATAGCATCCAACAGTACATTAAAAGGATTATTCACCAAGACCAAGTGGGATTTATTCCTGGGCTGCAAGGGTGGTTCAAAATCCTCAAATCAATGTGATACACTACATTAATAAAAGAAAGGACAAGAACCATATGATCCTCTCAATAGATGCAGAAGAAGCATTTGACAAAGTACAGCATCCTTTCTTGATTCAAACTCTTCACAGTGTAGGGATAGAGGGAACATACCTCAATATCATAAAAGCCATACGAAAAGCCCACAGCAAGTATCATTCTCAGTGAGGAAAAACTGAGAGCTTTTCTCTTAAAGTCAGAAGCATGGCAGGGATGTCCACTCTCACCACTGTTGTTCAACATGGTAGTAGAAGTCCTAGCCTCAGCAATCAGAGAACAAAGGGAAATAAAAGGCATCCGAATTGGCAAAGAAGTCAAAGTCCTACTCTTCGCAGATGACACGATACTCTATGTGGAAAACCCAAAAGACTCCACCCCAAAATTGCTAGAACTCATATAAGAATTCAGCAAAGTGGCAGGATATAAAATCAATGCACAGAAATCCATTGCATTTCTATCCATTAACAATGAGAAGAAAGAGAAACTAAGGAGTCGATCCCATTTACAATTGTACCAAAAACCGTAAGATACCTAGGAATAAACCTAACCAAAGAGGTAAAGGATCTGTACTCAGAAAGCTATAAAACACTCATGAAAGAAATTGAGGAAGACACAGAGAAATGGATAAATGTTCTATGCTTATGAATTGGAAGAATAAATATTGTTAAAATGTCTATGCTACCTAGAGTAATCTATACATTCAATGCAATCCCTATCAAAATACCATCAACTTTTTTCACAGAGCTGGAACAAATAATCCTAAAATTTGTATGGAACAAGAAAAGACCCCAAATAGCCAAAGAAATGTTGAAAAAGAAAACCAAACCTGGTGTCATCACAAATCTGGACTTCCAGCTCTATTACAAAGCTGTAATCATCAAGACAGCATGGTACTAGCACAAAAACAGACACACAGATCAATGGAACAGAATAGAGAACCCAGAAATGGACCCTCAACCCTAGGGTCAACTAATCTTCAACAAAGCAGCAAAGAATAACCAAAGGAAAAAAGCACAGTCTCTTCAACAAATGGTGTTGGGAAAACTGGACAGCCACTTGCAGAAGAATGAAACTGGACCATTTCCCTACACCATACACAAAAATAGACTCAAAATGGATGAAAGGGGGCGCCTGGGTAGCGCAGTCGTTAAAGCGTCTGCCTTCGGCTCAGGGCGTGATCCCGGCGTTCCGGGATCGAGTCCCACATCGGGCTCCTCCGCTGGGAGCCTGCTTCTTCCTCTCTCACTCGCCTGCTGTGTTCCCTCTCTCGCTGGCTGTCTCTCTGTCACATAAATAAATAAAATCTTTAAAAAAAAAAAAAAAAAAAAAATGGATGAAAGACCTAAATGTGAGACAGGAATCCATCAAAATCCTAGAGGAGAACACAGGTAGCAACCTCTGTGACCTCAACCACACCAGCTTCTTGCTAGACACATCACCAAAGGCACGGGGAGCAAGGGAAAAATGAACTACTGGGATTTCATCAAGATAAAAAGCTTTTGCACAGCAAACAGCTGGCAAAACCCAAAGGACAGAATGGGAGAAGATATTTGCAAATGTCTTATCAGATAAAGAGCTAGTATCCAAAATCTATAAAGAACTTAACAAACTCAACACACAAAGAACAAATAATCCACTCAAGAAATGGGCAGAATACATGAACAGACATCTCTCCAAAGAAGACATAGAGGGGCGCCTGGGTGGCGCAGTCGTTGGGCGTCTGCCTTCGGCTCAGGGCGTGATCCCGGCGGTCCAGGATGGAGTCCCACATGGGGCTCCTCCGCTGGGAGCCTGCTTCTTCCTCTCCCATTCCCCCTGCTTGTGTTCCCTCTCTCACTGGCTGTCTATCTCTGTCGGATAAATAAAAAAAAAATCTTTAAAAAAAAAAAAAAAGACATAGAAATAGCCAACAGACACATGAAAAAATGCTCAACATCACTCAGCATCAGGGAAATACAAATCAAAACCACAATGATACACCACATCACACCAGTCAGAATAGCTAAAATTAACAAGTCAGGAAATGACAGATGTTGGTGAGAATGCAAAGAAAGGGGAACCCTCTTACACCATTGGCAGGAATGGAAGCTGGTGAAGCCACCCTGGAAAATAGTATGGAGGTTCCTCAAGAAGTTAAAAATAGAGCTACCCCATGACCCAGCAATTGCACTACTAGGCATTTACCCCAAAGATACAAATTTGTGATCTGAAGGGGTACCTGCACCCCAATGTTTGTATCAATGTCCATAATAGCCGAACTACGGTAAGAGCCCTGATGCCCATCGACAGATGAATGGATAAAGAAGTGGTATATATACATACAATGGAATACATACGATGTCCATCGACAGATGAATGGATAAAGAAGTGGTATATATACATACAATGGAATACATACGATGTCCATCGACAGATGAATGGATAAAGAAGTGGTATATATACATACAATGGAATACATACGATGTCCATTGACAGATGAATGGATAAAGAAGTGGTATATATACATACAAAGTGATATACATCAAAAAAATGAAATCTTGCCATTTGCAACGATGTAGATGGAACTAGAAGGTATTATGCTAAGTGAAGTAAGTCAATTAAGATAAAGACAATTATCATATGATTTCACTCATATGTGGAATTTAAAAAACAAAACAGGATGAGCAGCTCTTTCTGCCCATGGGTCCTGTCCCACACTGTAATAAAATCACCTTTTTGCACGAAAGAAAGAAAGAAAGAAAGAAAGAAAGAAAGAAAGAAAGAAAAACAGGATCACAGGGAAAGAGTGGAAAAATAAAACAAGACAAAATCAGAGAGGGAGACAAACATAAGAAACTCTTAATCATAGGAAACAAACTGGGGGTTGCTGGAGGGGAGGGGGCTGAGGGAATGGGGTAACTGGGTGATGGACATTAAGGAGGGCATGCGACGTAATGAGCACTGACTGGGTATATGTAAGACTGATGGGGGCGCCTGGGTGGCTCAGTCAGTTAAGCGTCTGCCTTCAGCGCAGGTCATGATCTCTGGATCCTAGAATAAAGCCCCATGTCGGACTCTCTGCTCAGTGGGAAGTCTGCTTCTCCCTCTCCCTTTCCCTCTGTGCAATCTCTCTCTCAAATAAATAAAATCTTTTTTTTTTAAGATTTTATTTATTTATTTGACAGAGAGCACAAGCAGGGGCAGCGGCAGGCAGAGGGAGAAGGAGAAGCAGGCTCCCTGCTGAGCAGAGAGCCCGACGTGGGGCTCGATCCCACGTCCCTGGGAACATGACCTGAGCCGAAGGCAGACGCTTAACCAACTGAGTCACCCAGGTGCCCCCCCAAATAAATAAAATCTTTAAAAAAAAAAAAAAAGACTGATGAATCACTGACCTCTACTTCTGAAACTAGTAATAGTTAAGTGAATTTAAATTTAAAAAAAGGGGAAAAAAAGCACTCAAATTTCTTAATAAATCTGGCAATGTCACAAGATACAAAGTCAAGATACAAATAATAATTGTTAATTTTTTATACTAGAACGAATATATTAGAAAACAAATTATAAGAATTGTAAAAAAAATTTTTTTTAATAAAAAAAATTAAAACAAAGTTGGGGCGCCTGGGTGGCACAGCGGTTAAGCGTCTGCCTTCGGCTCAGGGCGTGATCCCGGCGTTATGGGATCGAGCCCCACATCAGGCTCCTCCGCTAGGAGCCTGCTTCTTCCTCTCCCACTCCCCTGCTGTATTCCCTCTCTTGCTGGCTGTCTCTATCTCTGTCAAAAAAATAAATAAAATCTTAAAAAAAAAAAAAAATTAAAACAAAGTAAATAGTAGTAACTCCTCCAGCAGTATCCCCCCTCTGAATTTCAGTAACATCCTCTCTATACCACTCTGACATCATCCATCTTATTTCCATGTATTTGTCTTCTGTTATCACTGGACTGTCCTCTCCCTCAGGGCAAGCTCAGTATCTGAGTGCCACTTTCTACTGTCCTCAGTTGTCAGCACATAGGAGGCACGTATTAAATGTCTGCTGAATTAATGATTAAACTAATTTATTCTCAATAGTGCATTTCATTCATTCAACAAATATCGAGTACCTACTATATACCAAACACCGTTCTTAGATGCTGATGAATAGAAGAGGCAAAAATCACTGTCGGACGAAAATGCTGGGTTTTTTTAATTTTCTTAAAGTGATGGTTGTACATATCCATGAATACACTAAAACACCAATGAACAGTATACTTTAAATGGGTGAATTGTATAGTATGTGAACCGTATTTCAATAAAACTGGTTGGTTTTTTTTTTTGGTTTTTTAAGTAGGTTCCAAGCCCAGCGTGGAGCCCAATGCAGAGTTTGAACTCGTGATCTTGAGATCAAGAGTCGGACACCTAACCAACTGAGCCACCCAGGTGCCCCTCAATAAAACTGTTTTTTAAAAAAGTAAATGCACTATTTTAAAAAAATGAGATACTAGTGGCCTTCTTTCATTGTAAAATTAAGATAAAATTCTGTATTTTTCTGTAGTTCTGTGTTTTCAGTATTTAACATGCACAGTCTATCGTTTTTATAACTGGAAAATAATAAAAAGCTATATTAAAAAAAGACCAAAAAAGTCATCTCCCTGGAACAGACTGCTTAATAGGTACCGGGTTTTCACTCGGGATAATGAAAATGTCTGAGAACTAGACAGAGTGGTGGCCACACAAAACTGTGAGTGTACTAAACACCCCCGACTCATTCACTGTCCCACGGTTCATTTTGTGTGATGAGAACTACACCTCAATAAAAAAGTAAATAACTGCCCTCGTGGAGCCTATATGCCAATGGGGAAAAAGAAAGGCCATATTCAAACAATTAAAATATATAGCACACACACCAAAAAACAAGTCAACAGATGAACAAATTGTGGTAGATCCATGCAACGGAATACTACTTCAGCAATAAAAAGAAGTGACCTGGGGGCGCCTGGGTGGCTCCCTCGCTAAGCGTCTGCCTTCAGCTCAGGTCATGATCCCAGCGTTCTGGGATCGAGCCCCGCATTGGGCTCCCTGCTCAGCGGGAAGCCTGCTTCTCCCTCTCCCACCCACTCCCCCTGTTTGTGTTCCCTCTCTTGCTGCCATTCTCTCTATCAAATAAATAAATAAAATCTTTTTAAAAAAAAATGTCTCTTACAAAAAAAAAAAGTGACCTGGGACATGGAACATGAATGATCCCCTGCTCCAAAACATTACGGTGAGCGAAAGCAGCCAGACACAAACCAGTACTGCAGGACTCTATTTATAAGACACTCTAGGAAAACCAAATCTATAACGATAGAAAATAGATCAGTGACTGCTGAGGAACCTTTCTGGGGGATGGAAATGTTCTGTATCTTGATTGTGGCGGTGGTTAGACATGTGGATATACATTTATCAAAACTCATAGAACCATACACTTAAAATGCATATATTATATCATGTACAAACTAGATCACAACAGAGCCGATTTTTAAAAGTACATATTAGGGGCACCTGGGTGGCTGAGTCTGCTAGTATTCTGGCTCAAGGTTTTGGCTCAGGTTATGATCTCAGGGTCATGAGATGAGTCCCACATCGGGCTCCGTGCTCAGCAGGGAGTCTGCTTGAGATTCTCTCTCTCCGTCGCCCTTTGCCCCTCCTCCCACTCCCATGCACACTGGCACTGTGTCTCTCTTTCTAAAATAGATAAATCTTAAAAATAAATAAATAAATGTATATGTTATGTCAAATGGGGTAAGTGGTGTGAAAAGAAAATCAGGAGAGAAGACTAGAAGTCTTTCTAAAATAAATAAATCTTAAAAATAAATAAATAAATAAATAAATAAATAAATAAATAAATAAAAGTGCGTGTTATGTCAAATGGTGGTAAGTGGTGTGAAAAGAAAATCAGGAGAGAAGACTAGAAGTACAAGGCCAGGGCAGGGGCTGCTCTTTCAAACATGGCGCTCAAGGAAAAACAATGTAGTGAATACAATTTTCTGTGGTAATGAAAATGGAAGAGAAATGTTGTGAACAATCCAAAACAGAACAAAAACCTAAAATCATTTCTTTTTAGCTCTAGAAAGAAACTTTTCTCCCCTGGTACTGGCAGATTTAACTTCTTAATTCACGAAGGGGGTGGGGGGAAGTAGAGAGAGCAAGAAGGAAAGGAGAGAGGGAGAGAATGATGAGGGAAGGGAAGAAGGAAGGAAAGGCAGGGGAGGGGAGAAGGGGAGAGAAAAGGAAGGAAGAACAAGGAGAGGGAGAGAAGGGAGAGGGAGGGAGGAGACAGGGTAGGAGAGAAAGAAGACAGAAAAGACAGAAAAAGAAAGGCAAGCAGGCAGTCTGCCTGTCCATGTGTCCATCTGTCCATCAGTCATAGTCCAGATCTAATTAACAGAGTTGAATGAGAGAGATACGATAGTGCCTATCTGGTCACCTATGACCTATGACCACAAACTAAACCATGGTCACCAGGCAGGACCAGAGAGGGTGTACAAAAAGAATTATGGGATCCTCAAACAGCCTTTACTCACAGACAAGTACAAAAGACAGCTAAGCTTTCCTGGGAATGAAGGCCTCTGCCATCTCCTCCCCCCACCCCCCAGGCTCACTTAACCTCTGAATTTTCATTTTAAAACATTTTCCACAGAGATTACTCAAACTAATAAGGCACATAATTGACATTCAATAAATGTTTATGACTGTTGCTGAGTGATACAGATAAACTGAATTGAGTACTTTGAGAGAAAAGGTTATGAGAGATTACTGAAAACAAGTTTAGTCATTTGGATGACACTCACCAGGCAGAAAGGATTGGGATAGAAAGCAGAGGAATTTCTAGAATAATCTATGACTGCTGAATTGCTCAGGATTATGCTATCTCTTTTTTTTTTTTTTTTAAGATTTTATTTATCTATTCGACAGAGATAGAGACAGCCAGCGAGAGAGGGAACACAAGCAGGGGGAGTGGGAGAGGAAGAAGCAGGCTCATAGCGGAGGAGCCTGATGTGGGGCTCGATCCCAGAACGCCGGGATCACGCCCTGAGCCGAAGGCAGACGCTTAACCGCTGTGCCACCCAGGCGCCCCAGGATTATGCTATCTCTTAACTTGAATTCAGAATGTCTGTGACTACATGCAGGAACCAGGCTGTCAGTTCTTTTCAAGCATTCTAACATCTAGAGTCAAATTCCCCGGCAAAGACAGCAATAATTCAGTCTCGAATAGAAGGAAATTGGGGAGCGAAAAAAAATTCCAAAAGCTACCAGAAAGTAGAATCAGCTCCAGTGAGGTCAAGCCAGACAGAGATCAGGTGCTTTGTATGGCTGGTATACCTACTTCTCTGCCCAAAAAATCCAGTCACCACCAAGCTGACCATACAAACCAGTCAAAGACAGTCTCTTAACTGCTGGCTAAAAGCCACTGGAAAAATGGGAAAATGAACAAAACTGCCTCCCAGGAAACATCCATGCTCTCCTGCCTCCAAAAGTCCCTCTGTATCCCTTCCCATAGCTCCTTCCAGTTCTTGCCTGATATCCTTGTGGGGTTTTTTGGTTTTGTTTTTTGTAAAGATTTTATTTATTTATCTGAGAGAGAGAGAGAGAGCACAAGTGAGGGGAGGGGCAGAGGGAGAGGGAGAGAGACAAGCAGACTCCCTGCTAAGCAGGGAGCCCGATGGGGGACTCGATCCCAGAACCCTGAGATCATAACCTCAGCCAAAGTCAGTCACTCAATCGACTGAGCCACCCAGGCGCCCCCTATATCCTTGTTTTCTTTCCCTTCTTCATCAATACATTTGGCAGTTCTAACCTCAGAAATAGTCTCATGGGAGCTCCTCCCAAAGCAGGCACGACACCGCCCCACCCCCAGGAAAGTTTAACCAGTTGTCAGAAGCACTTCCGCGCTACGCAATCTCCAGGATAAACTCAAGGATGCTACAGCCAGGAGATTCATCCACAGGAAAAACATATAAGGTCAACTTAGTAAGAAATCTGCCTGTTATACTAACCCTGGCTCAAAAAGCCAAATGTTTGCCCAATTCCAGAAAAATCAATCACTTTAACGAAGTAACAGACCAGAAAAAAGAGAATCACACACAGGAGGTAACTTGAAACAGTTAAAGACAGGTTCCCTGAAAAGCTGACTCACAGTGGTTTTGATGGCTTATATGGGTCAAATTTTAAAAAGCCCTGTACTAAACAAAATAGCCTCCCAAGTTAAATGCCAGGACCCTGTTAGAACTGAATGAGCCCAAGGCTGAGAAAGCTTAGAAGATGCTGAGCAGAAACCAGAGGCACAAATAGGGGCCCTTTCCTCCTCCTGTTTGCCTGAGTCATCCTCAACCCTGCATTCCCAGTAATTCCATACAATCCCTTCCCCCGACTATTACCAAGCAAAAGGGGCTTTTCCTTGGGTTTCTAGGAGTAAAAAACAGTGATGGGGGAGGGAGCCTCTGCTACTCAGCCAATTATTACTTATGATTTTGACAGCTCCTAAGCAGATCTATGTGGGGGGTTTTTTTGCTATATTTTCTTATATGGCACCCAAGAATTAATACTGCAGCACATATACCCACGTACTGACCAGTACTTGCCCAAGGGCTAACCAGCCACAGCACCAAAACTAGTCCTTACACTGTAATGGTCTGGCCATATGCAGAGCAAAAATGGGGAAGTTCCACAGTTTAGACTGATTTCCCTGGCTTATGACCTATTGGCCAGAATTAAGTCCTCAAGGGTTTCTGCCAGCCTGTCTGTAAGACCAAGCCCCAGCAGGGTACCCCAGACCACAAGGCAGAGGACAGGGCCATAGGGGTCACTAGCAGATTAAGTCTAAGACAGAAGGGGCACAAAAATGGGGCAGACCAGCAGCCGGTTTGTGGTCAAGGGTTCCCATACAGTATGAAAACATGCTCTGCTGGTTTCCATTCCAGAATCTCACAAGAATAATGTCTCCTTTAGCCAATTAAAAAAAAAAAAAAAAAAAAAAAGCCAAGTCCCAGTATTTTGAGCCACACTATTCTGGGACTGTAAACAAGTGAAGCAGCCAAGCAACGTGATGGGTCTTCTTAAAGGACCGGTCTCAGTGAGAGGAAGTCCACCACTATGCTGAGAAGGAATGAAGAAGGCTCACTTTGGCTTCCCATTTCAGAGTGGGCCAAGACTGCAGACTTCTGAGTCAAGGAAGGCCTGCCCCGGTGGACACTTTCTTAGCTTCTCATTGACTGTTCCTGGGTCACCGGGCTTCCTCAGCACCTTGCTTGTTCAGTAGGAGAGGACTTCCCTTGAGGAGTCTTTGGCATGAGCAGCTCCTAGGCTCTCCTAACGTCCTAGTCAGGGGTCAGTGATCATGAAGGGGGCAACAGGTGAAATTTCTCATCAGTTTGCTACTCTACTTTCTCCGAAAGAAGACATTCACAGGAAGTTTGCAGAAAAGGGACAAAGAAGAGAATGGGATGGTTATGAAAAAAAAGAAAAACTTATATGGGGTTTAAAGACATACATACAAATAAAAAAAAAGACTTGTTCACTTTTTTCTCCGACCAGTTAAACATGCAGGTAAGACAGAATGTCTGCATCCCTCACAAGACACAACAGATAGGATAATACTATCCTCTTCCTCCACTAAGAAATCCGACTGTCAGAACTTTACTCTTCTAACCTTTGAGTTATTTGCTAAGGGTGTTGTCTCTAAGTTCAAGAGCTTATGGATGACTTATCAGTGTGGATCATTTACGTGTTATGGACTCTAAATAATGGACCTGCGAGTCCTCTGGTTTTCCTAGCACAGTTCCACTGAGGCCTTGAAAAGTCAACGAATACAACACAGAAGAAAGTCTAACCATGTCACTGGAGAGGCTGCAAGTATGCCAAAAGAGAATACTGATTTCAGCTACATTACTTCTGGGGAGCAAAGAGAACCAAGAGAGGGAGGAAAAACTGGTAAATAGGTTAAACTTTCTATCCCTGGTATGTCTGCCATGTCACCAGAATACAGATCTCCTATTAGAACAAACCTTCATCTGTTAGATCAGTTTCTCAATCACAGCACAACTGACATTTTGTACCAGATCATTCTTTTTGTGGGGGGCTGCCCTATGTGTTGTAACATATTTACCAACACCCTGGCCTCTACCCATTAGCCACTAGCACAACCCCCAGTTGTGACTACCAAAGATGTCTCTCAACATTGCCAAATGCCCTCTGGGAGAGCAAAATCATTCCTGGTTGAGAACCACTGTGTTAGATAATACCAAATGAGATTAATTTAACTCTTTATTGTACAAATCAGGTTTGAAAGACTTTTAGCTTTATCAAATCAATGAAATACAAGGTATTATGCAGGTGAGATCTGCACAAACGAAATACCAAGGAGTCACCACTGAGAGTTCTCTCATTCCTCACCCTCCACTCTGTAACAGCATTCCTGTTTTACATCAAATTTTGTCCCAAATTCATCAGTCTTTCTTTTTTTAATAATGACCAGTTTATTAAAGGGTATGATAAAGGATACAAATCAACAGCCAGATGGAGATGCACAGGAAGAGGTATGCGGAAAAGGCGAAGAGCTTCCATGCCTTCTCCAGACACGCCACCTTCCCCAATGGCCATGTGTTCACCAACCTGGAAGCTCTCATCAGTGTCTTTCCACCTCCATGGTAACACCAAATCGAAGCCACCTCTCACCTTATCTTCTACAATGGCCTCCTAAGTGGTCTCCCCGCTTTTCCTCTTGCCCCGCCCCCACCAGTCACTACAATCTAGTCTTCACGCCAAAGCCACTTCTTGAAAACGTCTATCGGATCATGTGACTTCCTACCATAATACAGTCTGGTGCTTCCCATTACACTTAAAACCCACACTTAGGGGCGCCTGGGTGGCACAGCGGTTAAGCGTCTGCCTTCGGCTCAGGGCGTGATCCCGGCGTTATGGGATCGAGCCCCACATCAGGCTCCTCCCCTGGGAGCCTGCTTCTTCCTCTCCCACTGCCCCTGCTTGTGCTCCCTATCTCGCTGGCTGTCTCTATCTCTGTCAAATAAATAAATAAAATCTTAAAAAAAAAAAAAACCCACACTTGTTTCTATGGCCTGCAAGGCCCCACATGATCTGGAACCCATTTACCTCTGTGCTCCTGCCCTTGCCACTCTCTGCCAGCTCCCTCCAGACACACTGGCATTCTTCCTATACCCCAAACACACCATCCACCTTCTATTTGTTCCCACTGCCCTCTGCCTGGAGGTCTATTTCCCCAGGTAGTATTATCCTTCAGGTCCTTGCTCAAAAGTCATCTCTACAATAAAACCTTCCCTGATAATCCGGCACAAGTAGCTTCCAAGTCATTCTCGCTTAATACTACACCTGAGCCATCTTTTTACACATTTTACACGTGAGAACTCCACTTTCCCTGCTTGAAAGGTAAGTCTATGAGGCCTCGGATCAAGTCTTATTAGCCATGTATCCCTGAAACCTAGAAAGTGCCTGGCACACAATATATGCACAATAATTGTGATCAATTAATGAAGGCTTTTGGCTAACAGACCAAACGTGTCCCTTTAAGAGCCACAAATGAATTCCTGCTTCTGAAACCAAAAGCCAGTCTCTCCTCAAATTTAGCACTACAGTACACACTCAAATGACAAGGTAATGACAAAATTCACACTTCTAAAAGAAACGTTTTTGTTTCTAAAAGGAACTTTCAGGTTTTCCAAAAGAAAATGAATAATATTCAAACCATAAGCGACAAATCTTAGGGGGCTCTAGGCCAAAGAATTTGAGAAAACCACACATAAGTGACAGCCTACAAGCTTCTAAAATAATTCCTATGTACAAAACTGAAAATGGTCAAAACCCACAAATGCCTAGAAACATAAAAGAAAAACAAAGATGGAGCCTAACTCCCAGAATCTTTACTACTGTGAGTGAACAGTTCTTCAGTAACCCCGTTTTGCATTGATACAGAACTCTGTTTTAGCTGCTCTTCACAGCAGCCCGGAGGAACTGGTGAGCTGATGCTACCTGGCCATATAAAGCTCAATCAGAAAGCTTAAATGACTTGGTCAGGGACAACTGGAGTGTCACAGTTACAGCAAGGATTTTAGAGCCAGACGCTTGTGTTCAAATCCTCTGCCACTTATTGTAACTTGATCCTGGCAAGTTACTTCATCTCTGTCCTTCGGTGTCCTTACCCATAAAACACAACGCTATAAATGAAATGTTTGTGTCCCCCCAAAATTCATGGTGAAATCTAACCCCTGATGTGACGGTATTAGGAGGTGGGGCCTTTGGGACGTGATCATGTCATGAAGTGGGGTCTTCATGAATAAGATTAGTGCCCTTATAAAAGATTTCTAGAACTCCCAGCACCTGAGGACACAGGGAGAAGATAAGATGGCAGTCTGTGAATCAAGAAGTCAGTCATCGCCAGACACTGAATCTGCCAGCACCTTGATCTTGGAATTCCCAGCCTCCAGAACTGCAAGAAATAAACTTCTGTTGTTTATATGCTACTGAATGGTATGTAATAAAATGGCACATGGTATTCTATCATACACAGAAGCCCAGACTAACTGTAACTTACTTCACAGGGTGTGGTAGGCTGAAACTGCACCCCGTACTCACCACATCCTAATCCCCGAGACCTATGAATATCTCACTTTATGTGGCAAAAGGAACGTTACAGATGTGCCTGCATTAAACACCTTGAGAGAAAACGGTGCTAGATTATCCAAGTGGGTCCAATGTAATCAAAGTGTCCTTGTAAGAGGGAGGCAAGAGGGCCAAGAAGGAGGTATGACAACAGAGACAGAGCGAGGGACTGGAAGATGTTACATTGATCTCTTTGAAGCTAGATGATGGGGCCACAAGCCAAAGAATGTAGGCAGCCTCCTGAAGCTAGGAAAGATAAGGAAATACTCCCTGAGAGTCCCATAAGAAACAGAGCCATACAGACCCACTTTAGGACTTCTGACCTCCAAACTCCAAGAAAATAAATCTGTGTTGTTTTAAGCCACTAAATGTGTGGGAATTTGCCACAGCAGCAATAAGAAACTAATAACATAGTTATCATCAGGATATAATGAGCTCATACATATAAAGTGCTAAGAACAGTTTCTAACAACCATAGTAAGAGCTCTTCAAATTTTAGCTATTATGAGTCAAGATCAGAATGCAGGGGACTCACTGAAGTACTTCAGAGGCTAAGAAAATGAGGTTCAAAAATTTGTTACTATCTATCTAAATTTAAAATGCACACATCCGGGGCGCCTGGGTAGCTCAGCCAGTTAAGCATCTACCTCCAGCTCAGGTCATGATCCCGGATCCTGGGATCAAGCCCCGCATCATCAGGCTCCCTGCTCAGTGGGCAGTCTGCTTCTCCCTCTCCCTCTATCCCTCCCCCTGCTCATGCAAATGCGTGCGCACACGCTCATTCTCTCTAATAAATAAATATTTTAACAATAAAAATAAAATATATAAAATAAAATGCACACATCACCTGACAAAGAGATTCCATTTCTAAATAGATTCACAGAATATTCAACATATCCTTGTTTGTAACTACTCAAATATCCACTAACAGGCTCAAATTATAGAAAACCCATTCAACAAAATAGCAGGCAGCCTTTAAATAATGAGGTAGACCTCAATGTACTGATAAGATGTACTGATATACCAACAAGATGTATCCTTTAGTGAAAAAAAGCTCAGGGACAGAACAGTAAGC
Organism: Ursus arctos; assembly: GCF_023065955.2. Lineage (NCBI taxonomy): Eukaryota > Metazoa > Chordata > Mammalia > Carnivora > Ursidae > Ursus > Ursus arctos. The sequence continues at coordinate 27,770,724 of NW_026622930.1, read as the reverse complement.
ATATCAGATTTCATTTTTGTTTAAAAATAAAAAGGATACATACATATATTAATAAGTACATGTCATAAAATTCTAAAAGAGCACACAGTTCGTTGTTCACGGTGATTGTTCTAAAGAAGGAGACTAAGGGGATGGAGTAGAAGGGAAACTCTTGCCATCATATGTCCTTTTATGTTATTTTAGGTTATAACTAGGTATGTGCATGATACCCATTTTTTAAAAACTAAAGTTGAGATGTGACATCACTGACCTATCAACAGGTATTTATGCGCTGACAATGTGCCTACCACCGTACATGACACAGGGCCTAAGATACAGTCCTGCTCTCCAGGAGTTCACGTGCTGGCTGAATTTATAATCTAGATTCATATTAGACAATCATCTAATTGTTTTGGACATTCACATTAGAAAACAGAACCCAGGGGCGCCTGGGTGGTGCAGTCGTTAAGCGTCTGCCTTCGGCTCAGGGCATGATCCCGGCGTTCCGGGATCGAGTCCCACATCGGGCTCCTCCGCTGGGAGCCTGCTTCTTCCTCTCCCACTCCCCCTGCTGTGTTCCCTCTCTCGCTGGCTGTCTCTCTGTCACATAAATAAATAAAATCTTTAAAAGAAAGAAAGAAAGAAAGAAAGAAAGAAAGAAAGAAAGAAAGGAAGGAAGGAAACAGAACCCAACATTTTCTCAAAGTATTTTTCCACTGTGACTCTGGGAGAACAAATCACCACTTAAAAAGAATAAATTCTATGTGTAATCCATTAGTCCCAACCAGTGCTGCTTAAGCTTCAGAAATTGTTACTTCTCGGGAAGGGGTCAGTGTTTAAGAAGGAAATCAAAACGGGAGGAATCTTTACAAACCACCCAATTACATACATTACTATACACTGCAAGAAAAAAGATGAACAAGTATCATCTCTGGGCAGTTGGATTTGTCTTCTTCATCACACTTCCGTATATTTTCCTAATTCTCTACTAAAGAACATGTATCAATGGCACAAAAAGAAAAAATACACATCTTCCTCCCCTCAAAAGATATTCTTTTTGGTGCCGACGCAACATCCATGAGGATTACTGGTTCATCCCAAATCTTCCTCTCGCTTTACAAAAGTGACAGCAATCCGAAGTATGACTTTCCATAGGGTGAACTGGTGGCAAAACCAACAAGAATCATCCAAGTCCAAGTGCTCCATTTATAAAACATTTAGGCGACACCGCCACCCAATTAGAGCATAACCATAATGAAGACATTATTGCTAACGAGGGAGGCAGACTGGGATCTGGGTCACTCTTCCATAACTCCATTAGTCCCTCTCAGCCAATAAAGAAGTCTGTGTTAGCAAAGTATTTAGCTGACAATGGAATCATGATGTAATGCATTTCCATAACCTTACCAAGGAGGAAAAAGAGCTGAAAAATTCTTAGCGGGCAACTGGAGAATTGTCAAACAGCAACTTACAAAGGTTCTTCCCCAACCTGGAGACTTGAGGAGTCATCACTGCTGAAAAGTACCGAGTCGATTTACCACAAATACCCCATGACACTGACAGAAACAAGGAGCTGGTACTGGACACTATGTGCCAGACCCTGTGATAAGGGCCCTTCCATTTCCATTCCTTACTCTCTCTCTCTGAATCTTCTCAACTACTACCGTGAAATACAAGAGAGACTGAGGCACAAAGCTCCAATCACTCTCCACGGTTACACACTCAGTGAGTGGGGAAGCGGGCATGGAATTCAAGCAGTCTTCACTCAAAAGCATGGACATTATACTACCCTCACCGGAAAGTACAAACGTTATACCACCCCTTCCCCAGTCACCCCTGTCACACGCCACCATCTCTCCAGCTTGCTCCCATCACCCGTTACCCTTGCCCCAACTCGGAAACCAATCAAATAGTCTCCAGTCCTGTAACGGCAGGTGCCCTCACTGGCTTTTCCTGATCAGCTTATACAGGAAAAGAAGAGGCCATCTGGGCAGAATACTATCCTTATCAAAAGGATAAGACCACCCCCTCTCTAAATTGAGCTAGCACGTTTATGACTTACTGCCTGGCACTCCCAGGGGACCCACTGTGTCTCCTATACTGCACACACAGCCCCTCGCCAGGCCCAGTTATTCACAACTTGCCAAGCACTCTCACTCAGAAAGCTGATCTAAGTCAGGTCTCCCTCACGACAACCCCAATAACGATAATAACAATAGCTACCATCTTCTGAGCACTTGTTATGCAACGGGCTTTACAAACACGGTTCCATTTCATCCTCACAACCACACGATGAAGTAGGCACTGTCTCCAATTTATAGGTAACAAAACTAAGGCTCCAAGAGATAAAGTAATTCAGCCCAAGGTCACACAACCGGTAAGTGACGAAATCTGACTCCACGCAACTTAAGTTTTCAGGGGTTTCGCCCTTTAAGGATCAAAATGTGAGCTCTTCTTGGACTTTTCCTTTTGAGAGCTACCTTCCAACAAGAGATCTGCTCCACGACCACAGGACTCCCACTTCACCCACAGGCTCACCTGAATTTCTTCATTTTCATCTACTAGGAGGAAACTCACAACCTTCTCAGTCATCTTCTTCCTCCTGGTCTCCTCATCCAGCTCTTCTTCCTCCAGTAACCCCTGGACCTTAGTGATATGGTACACAGTAACGGGGTGTCTCCTTTTGTTACCCCCGGAATGAGTCCTCTTCTGGCACTCCAGGCATAAGTTGATTTTACAGGTCTGGCACCTCACGGCTGCCCTCTGCCTAATACCGGGCGAATGCCCATTGGTGCCCTTGCAGGGATCACAGTAAGGGACGTGGCCAGGTTTGAGTCTTATCCGCTCGTGGTTTCTCAGGCGCTCCTGCCGATGGAGCTCCTCCTCGCAGCGGAGACACTGCAGACTGCAGCACTCATCACACTCAAAGACCGCTTCGTCAGTCCCGCTGCAGGCGTAACTTTCCTGGCACATCAGTCCCGGATTCAGGCCCTTCTCTGCTGGGGAAGTCTGAGCACTCATACTCAGATTGGCAAGGAAATCACCCACCATATAACGGTCCCTGGGCTTTCCCCAGGACTGAAAACAAAGGCTTTGAGTCTGAGGACTGCAGAGAACTTTCACAGGATTCTGAACACCTTAAAAAACAAAAACAAACCTTCGGTGTCCTATTAGAATTCTTCACACTCACAAATGTTCGAATTTTTAATTTTCTGCCTCCAAGATTCCTATATCAGCAGCAACGTTGATTTGGTTTGATGGTTTTATCCTCCAATAAAGTGCAAGCAAAGTTTGTGGTCAAAATTAACTTGAAAGGGTCTCTTATGGCTATTTGAGAGAGATTTGATAGGTTCACTGAGGTGGGCTCTTCCGTTGGGCCTCAGCCACAAGGTTTTGGTAGTGAAAGAGAGTGGTCAGGAGCTTTGCAATATAATCCAACCTCAAGTCAATATTTCAGGGGATACCTAGAATAGAGGAAGGAAAAGGATTTCACTAATCTAAAAACAGAAGTGCACCTTTAAAAAAAAAAAAAAGATTGTGGTTAAATAAGAGGCCAGAACTCCTGAGAGAAATCTCATTCTTGCTTGTAAAACTTACACAGGCTACTTCTGACCCTAGAAATTTCTTCTCAAAATCATGGGCAAGGCTCCTCCCTTTGAAAATAGCCACTACCTCTAGGCCCAAGGCATTTCAGAGACACTGTCTTTTCATTTCACAGATTGAAATTCTCTGTTCATCCAGTTATTAAATTCAGAATCAAAATCATTTAGCAAATAGTCCTTGGAAGGACAACCCTCTGCGCTTCCCTAACCTGCAACACACACTTGTGAGGTGAATAAAGAGGCCTGTAAAAACCTAAAGAAATGAGCTCCATCAAAGTCTTTGGCAGATCTGCTTAGGTTGTTTCAACTCTAGACAAATGCCTATTAAGGACCGTAAGCCTGAAAACCAAAGTCACCACGTCATGTTCAAAAACAATAAAAAACAATTATTGCACTTCCTTTTGTCCCTTCTCTAACTGCAAAAAAAGGGAGCAACAGGAGACAGAATTCCTCCTCTAAGGCCCACTGCAAAGCCAGGCCTGCAGTGAGTTAAAACAAATAATTTTTCTCTTTGTCACTCAAAAACTAACTTAAAAATAACTTCAAAAAGAAAAAACGAAGAAAAAGATAACTGGGGCAGGAAAGAGGCTTTTGTCACTTCTACAATTATATTCTTAACCCCTCTTAGCCTTGACCTCCACTCTAATACCCCAACCAAATGTAAAGTCCTCCTTACAAATATTCACTCCTCCCCCTAGTAATCAATCTATCAATCTTATTTTTAGACGAACAAGGAAGGCAAAGGAGTGACTAGGAAACCTTATTTACACCCTAACCTCAGCCATGCCCAACCAGCTCCCACAACGGAAACAAAAATCGAAATTTGCCACAATTCAGAAAAATATAAAATCAACCTTCAAAAGAACACCGCACCGCCCGACCGGCCAAGCAAACAATCTGCCCACTCGGGCCCCTGCCTCGACACCTCTCTCCAGCCGCGGATTCCTCACCCTTCCTTCCTCCCGGGCAACACCACCACAACCCGAGGGGCACGAGCAGAGTCTAAACAAAGAAGGTCCCCCAAAATCCGCCCCCACGCTAATAGAGGCCAGAGCCGAATCCATTGTTTATACCACCCCACCCCCACCCCAGCCGCACCCGCCCCCACCCTCCCCCCCAGGGGCAGCCAGAGCTCCAGGACTATCGCTCGCCCCGCGCAGGGCCGTGCCCTTCCCTCCCAGCCCGCGGCAGCCCGGGGATCCCACCACTGAGCGGCTCGTACGCGGCGAGGCGGCGTCGGGGGACCGCAGAGAGCCGGCGGGGGCGGGGGCCGTTCCTCAGGGCACCGGTGGATCCATCCTCATCTCCATCTCCGCACCCCCCTCCTCCTTCTCTGCCTCCCGGGCTTCCTCCTCTCCTGTTGTCAGTTGGGATCAGCTGATCGGAGTGAACTTCTCCCAGCTCAGACTACCAGGAAGGCGTGAGCAGTGCAGTCCAGGGAGAGACGAGAGAGAGGGGGTGGAGTCCTACACCGGCGAGGGCGGAGAAGGGCGCGCACAGCTTCCTGGGAAATGTAGTTCCACGGACGTGCGTCTTTTCCCCCCATCCCGGAAATTAAAGCTCTGAATGACTACAACTCCCAGGACAAATGTCAGCTCTTGGGAGAAGGCGGTGAAGACAGGCCGCGGAGCATTTCGGGACTTGGAGTTTCTGCGTTGACTGCGGTGTTCGAAGGTTTTAGCGCGTTGTTTTGGGTAGTGGCCGGAGAGGGAATGGCGCTAAATTAGACGACTGATGTAATATGTAGTATAGTTAAGGCAAATAATTCGATTTCACGAACCCATATTGCACACCATTCCTTCAAAAATGTGTAAAAACAGGCAATCTCCTCTTCCCTGGTTTCACCCTGCCCAAGTTAGGAAAAAACCGGAAAGAAATGATAAAAGAATGTAAGTACTCTCATTGGAGTTTTGTTTCCCCTTTATGGGTATTCTCCAAGCTGAATTTTTTCCTTTACCTTTTACTTTTCGACTTTTTCTCACATAGTTTTAGAACTTCTGAATTTTAAATCATCTTTAAGTTAGACGGGGTTCATTTTCAGACAAGCTTTCTGGCTACGGTGCAGGCTAATGGTTAACATTGTTATCTGGCTTTTCTAAAAAACCATATATTTGTTTAGTGCTTTCACTTCTCGGGGTTTTGTTTGTTTATTTCTTGGAACGACACTGAAAAAAAGCCTGATATAAAAAAGCACTGGTCTGAGATGCGGGAGACTGAGTGCTTGTTCTAGAAAGCTCCTGGGTAAGTCACTCAAACCCTCCATTAAATAAAGAAATTGTACTTTGTCAATTCTGAAGTCTCTGCCAGTTCTAACGTTCTATGATTCTATCTTGATAATTGTTAACCCAGTAGAGAAAACTAAGGTTAAGGGACTTGCCAAGTCCCACAGCAAATTATTGACAAAGCTGGGACAAGAATCCATCTCCTGACTTAGTCACATACTCTTTTATGTTTCAAAGGACATAATTAGACCAATAGTAAAACCAAATCTATGTAATAATGAGTGAGCCATATATGAGGGTTTTGTTGCTGAAAATTATGTTTTCAAGACTGGGCAGATAGCCAACAGTTGGGTTGGCTGAGAATTACTGAGAATGTTTTTTCCTATGCTTATCACAAACCAGGATATTAAAAACTAAGCTGTCTATAGCACTTTAAAACTTCAAAGTTTCAAAGTGGGAAAAGGAAAAGAGATTCTCTTTTTTTTTTTAAGATTTTATTTATTTATTGAAAGAGAGAGCGCAAGCTGCGGAGGGAGGCAGTGGGAGAGGGAGAAGTAGGCTCCCTGCTGGGCAGGGGTTGGGGAGGGGCTCCATCCCAGAACTGAGCCACCCGGGCGCCCCAGGGTTGCTATTTTCTCTTTGTTTTTTTGTTTTTTGGTGTGGTTTTTTTTAAAAGATTTTATTTATTTGACAGAGAGAGCATAAGCAGGGGGAGGTGCAGGGAGAGAGAGTGGGAGAAGCAGGTCCCCCGCTGAGCGGGAAGTCCAACCAGGGCTGGATCCCAGGACCCTGGGATCATGACCTGAGCCGAAGGCAGACGCTTAACCAGCTGAGCCACCTAGGCACCTCTTCTGTACTTTTTTTTTCTTTTAAAGATTTATTTATTTGAGAGAGAGAGAGAAAGGGAAAGGGGGGGGGAGGCAAAGGGAGAGAGAGAATCTTGAGCCGACTCTGCACTAAGGGTGAAGCCAGATGCAGAGCTCAATCCCGCAACCCTAAGACCCTGAGATCATAACCTGAGCCAAAACCAAGAGTCAGACGTTCAACCAACTGAACCACCCAGGCACTCCTGTACTTTTTAATTTAGTTTAGTTTTAAGTAATCTCTACACCCAATGTGGGGCTCGAACCCTCAATCCCGAGATCAAGAGTCACACACTCCATAGACTGAGCCAGCCAGGCGCCCCAAAACAAATTTGTACTCTTGAAGCTTTTTACTTTGTAAGTGAAATTATGTCAATAATAATGAAAAAAAAACTAGTTTATTTTTATTTAACAGATAATTGGAATTATGAGACCCATTTCTGTTGTTGCTTGTTTTTATTCATTTTCATTCTTCATGTGCTTTTTTTTTTTTTTTTTTTTTACTATGAGCTGCATTTTACTTGGAAAATTATTTGTGGGAATTCTTTGAGGCCTAAGATAAAGGTTCATTCCTCCAGAGAGGATTTGCTCCTTCTGCCAGGAGGGACCACTTTAAGGTATATTCACTGTTTGGGATTTTTTTTTAATCACCAGGAGCTGTGTATTGGATTACATATCCAATATGAGGGAGGGCTGTCTTATGGGTCCAGTGCCCCCTCTACAGTTCTCAAGCTCCTCCTTCCAAGACAATGTTTTTTCCAGTCTGTTGAATAATCTATTTATTGATAGTTTATCCTTACACCGAAACTGTAGCCCTTTGCGGTCCTGGCTTTAGACTTCCCACTCCCACCAGGCCCCGGGCTTTATCTTCTGTGCACTTGGCCCACAAGGCCTAGAAAAACCGAGCTTAAGTTGCCAATTAAGGAACATGCCCCAGGGTAGAAGTGACATCATTGCTCACTTAACTCTCTAGATCCTGCCTTCACCTAGATTTTAGTCTGATAATAACATATCTTCTTGTTGACTCTTCAATATTTTACCAACATTTTTGTTGTTTTCAGGAGGATGAACTGTTTGCCATATTCTGAGTCATATAACAAAAAAGGAACAATCAAGCTAGTGGTGGGGTCAGAGATGGAACTGATGATCTGGGCAGATGTTCTGCTTCTGGGTGTTGGCAGTGTTCAGCTCTTAACCTAGGCAGTGGTTTCACTAATCTTCATTTGATAATTTTGTTTTGGACTATGTATGTGTCTTTTGCACTCTTCCATTTGTCTATCTCACCATAAAAGGTAACATTTTAAAATTTTAATTAGGAAAAAAGTTAGTGAAGGAAAAGTTAACATAAAAGTAAATTCTACACGGTAAGCAAACCAAGGCTTTGGACTTAATAGAATCATTTCCTTAAGTTGTTCGACGTAACATTTTAAAGATCTTAACAAGGGCCCTTGGTAGGGCATGTGACTCTTGATCTCAGGGTTGTGAGTTTGAGACCTACATTGAGGGTAGAGATTACATTAAAAAAGAAGAAGGAGAAGGAGAAGAAGATCTTAACAATATTTAGCCACAACAGGAAATATAAAACAAGTAGAAGACAGGTTTCCAGGCTTGTGCCCTTCAACTTCCCCTTTAAAGGAGTCCTTAACATAAAAAGAGACACACAATTGCTCTTTAGCTACTAAAATACACATTTCTTTTTTTTTTTTTTTAAGATTTATTTATTTATGGGTCCCCTGGGTGGCTCAATCAGTTAAGTGTCTGCCTTCAGCTCAGATCATGATCTCAGGGTCCTGGGATCAAGTCCCACATCAGGATCCCTGCTCAGCAAGGAGTCTGCTCCTCTCTCTGCCTGCCGCTCCCCCTGCTTGTGCTCTCTTTCTCTCTCTCCCTCTGACAAATAAATAAATAAAATCTTTACCAAAAAAATATTTATTTATGTATTATTTGGGGGGGGCAGGGGCAGAGGGAGAGGGAGAGAGAGAATCTCAAGCAGGCTCCGTGCTTGAGCACGGAGCCTGACAGGGCTCGATCTCATGACTCTGAGATCATGAGCTGAACCAAAATCAAGAGTTGAACGTTTAACCGACTGAGCCCCCCAGGTGTCCCTAAAATAAACATTTCTAAGTGGTTACATCCAGGTATCCAGTATGGAATTAAGATAAATCCATTTCCCAAATGGTGCTAAGAGATGACATTTATTTCCTTGTTAAATTTGCCAGACCCCAGAATCCAACCTTCAGCCTTACATGTACAGAATTTTGATTTTATCACCCACCTAGAGTGGATCTCTCTCTTTCTAGACAATCTTACCAGATCGAGGATGCCAATCCAATAGTTCATAATGAAACATTACTGTTACCCAAACGGGAATGCTCAAAATTAACACAGCTAATACATTTGTGCCCATGATAATAGTTCTCATGATGATAGTCCTATGGAGAAGCCTGCTGAAAAGGTGCTTGGTCAGTACAGAATCAGAACAAGAGAAAAGTAGTCAGATCATTTGAATATTTATGGTAAAAGGCTAATAGGTAGAGACCTCTTATTAGAGGGATTCCTAGGGAATCAGAATACCTAAATTCTAAAGTTATGGTTCTCTTTGAAATAATGTGGCTACCCATGAAGACAGAACTCAGGAAGTCACCTTGTATTTAAGAAGAAAGTGAATTGATTGGACAGCTATTAGGTATCTCAGACTTGATGAGATGTTTGGACTATCAGGCTCAAAAACTGGTCAGGTACAAGGGAGGCAGTTAGCAGGAATCACAACCAAGCACTCACCATGGGAGGTCAGGGTAGGATGCCATCATTAGCATTGTCTCCACTGAATACATTTTCCACTGCACTCTCTATGGTCCTGCCACCACTGTACTCTCAATGATAGCAAGAGTGATAAGCAGAATAATGGTCCCTAAAGATGCCCACATCCTAATTCTCAGAAACTGTAGATATGTTACATTACATGGCAAAAGGGACTTTGCCCATGTGACTAAAGTTAAGGATCTTGAGATGGGAAGAGTTTCTTGGGTTATGCAAGTGGGCCTGATCTAATCACAGAGCATACAGCCTTGCCCAGCTGTAGTCATGGACAGACATGATAACAGAAAGAGTCAGAGTTGCTGGCTTTGAAGATGAAGAAAGGGAACCAAGAGCAAAGGAATCCAGGGGTGGGGGAGGGGGGAGCGGCTGGAAGTCGGAAAACTCAAGGAAACAGATTATCCCCTACAAACTCAGGAAGGAACACAGTCTTGCCAACACCTTGATTTTACTCCAGTGAATTTGTATCCAACTTCTGACATATAAAACTAAAAGGGCGGCTCTTCCTGCCCAGTCCTCTTGCTTTAATAAAAGTACCTTTAAAAAAAGTATAGGATAACAAATCTATGTTGTTTGAAGCCATTAAATTTGTGGTACTTTGTTACGGCAGCAATAGAAAACTAATACAGCAGTACTGCTGTGAATAATTTCTAAACTTTTCTTTATATTTGTCTCTCAAGACTCAAAATCCTGGGCAGGAGAATCTAATGTCCATAGTTATGTCTCACACAGATGACATACCTATGGCCTGGATGTAGGCACAGTGGAAAGAGGGAGGGTCTTCTCTTCAACTCCAGATTGGGAGGCATGACATGGTGAGGGATTACCCCCAAATAGAAAGGGACGTTGGATGTTAGACCACAAAATAACAAATAAGAGGCAATCCTGGATTTTGCCAAGAGCACCCTGCTTTATCTATACTTAAATGGCTGACCTTACTCCATTTCTGGTTTTTCTCTAAATACGGTAACATATTTCATCAGGTTATATTTAAGTCCTGCCAATATATGAGCTGTATCTTTCTTGCATTAGTTAAGACAGAAACCACAAATCAAACTGCCTTAATCAATAAAAGAAGTGTACTGGCTCACATAACTGAACAGTCTGGGCAATTCAGTTTCAGCCAAAGCCCAATCTAGGAATTAGATAACACGCTCAGGACCTCGTCTCGCTTTCTGGTTCTCAGCTTTGGATGTGCACACAACCAATTTTTGATAAAGGTGCAAAAGCAGTTCAATAAAGGAAGGATAGGGGCGCCTGGGTGGCTCAGTCGTTAAGCGTCTGCCTTCGGCTCAGGGCGTGATCCCGGCGTTCTGGGATCGAGCCCCACATCAGGCTCCTCCGCTATGAGCCTGCTTCTTCCTCTCCCACTCCCCCTGCTTGTGTTCCCTCTCTCGCTGGCTGTCTCTATCTCTGTCGAATAAATAAATAAAATCTTTAAAAAAATAAAAAAAAAATAAAGGAAGGATAGTCTTTCCTTGATCCTAGAGGAAGGATGGTGCTGGAGCAATTGGATAAAAAAATAGGCAAAAAAAAAATTAACCTGAACCTGAACCTCAGATATAATTACACAAAATTAATTAAAAACTGGGGCACCCGGCTAGCTCAGTGGGAAGAGTATGTGACTCTTGATCTCAGGGTCGTAAGTTTGAGCCCCACATTGGGTGTAGAGATTATTTAAAAACAAAATGTTCAGAAAAAAATTAATTCAAAACTGATCATAGATTTAAATGTAAGAGGAAAAATTATTTTCAGAGGAAAACATGAGAAAATCCAAGACCTAAGCTGAAAGAGTTCTTAGATGTGATACCAAAAACACAATTCATAAAAAAGAAAACTGATCTGAAAGAAAAAGACCTCATCGGGGCGCCTGGGTGATTCAGTCTGCCTTTGGCTCCTGGGATCAAGCCCCACGTCAGGCTCCCTGCTTGGTGGAGAGTCTGCCTCTCCCTCTACCTCTCCCCCTGCTCATGCTCTCGCCCTCAAATAAATAAGTAAAATCCAAAAAAAAAAAAAAAAGAAGAAGAAGAAAGAAAGAAAAGGACCTCATCAAATGAAAGCTTTGCCTTTGTGAAAAGGCCCATGGTAACCATGCCATGAGTCGAGAAAAGAAACCAAAAACATGGCCCAAAGTTGTATTCAACATAGGAATTCAGGCAGCATTCAAACATTGCCCGTTATTTTTACTACTAAGGCTAAAACAGTTAAGGTCATTTGGATTGATTAACTTTTTTGAAGCTCTATGGTCGGTAGAGAAGGCAAAATAGATATCTCCTAAAGTGTCTTCTTAGTGAATAAAGACTTTCTTTTTCTCTGAAAACGGCTACATCAATCCTCAGAGGTGGGCCCTGACCGATCTCACTGGTATTCTTTCAGCCTGATCCCAACTGTGCCAGTCAGATGCTCTGCCCAGAGAATGTGGAATTGACGTCCAAAACCAATGAATAGAGTAGACATTTGCTGCTAAGAGTGTGCCCTACGTAAAATCTCTTTCCTATTTTTAGAGATAGATGTGTTGTGTGTCAATGAACCATTTGTTCAGTTGGGCTGACCAAGGACCATGAATCCAGAGCAATGGCAAAAAAAATAAATAAATATAAGGAACAGTTTGGAATTTAGAATGCGACTTCCATTTTTAAGAGTATGCCTAACTTGATATTCTAAAAAGGCTTACGTAGCAGAATACTCAGATGTTGGATAAACTATACAAATACGCACTTAAATTCAGTACCAAACTGTCCAGGAAATAAAAGGAATCTCCAAGTGTTAAAAAAGAAAAGAAAAGAAAAGAAAAGAAAAGAAAAGAGAAAAGAAAAGAAAGGAAAAGAAAAGAGGAAAGGAAAGGAAAGAAAAAAAAAAGAAGAGAAAAGAAAAGAAAAAAGAAATACAATATCCCCAAGTGGTAAATTTGTGGGGAAGCCCAGGGGGACCCATCCTAGAGTCATGATACTTAGTAGTGATGTAGGAGAATAGGAGACTAAGTCTTGGGCAATAAAAGAAAGCCCCTGAAAAAGAGAGCTTAGACCATTGACAGGCTGAGTGAAAGGTGAGCTAGAAAAAAAAATTCTGCCTGCCAGCAAAGGGAGCAAAAAAGAAACCTGTCTTAGTGTGTGTGACTCCAGGTGGACCATACTCTAATAATGATAATGCTACTGTTAATAATAGTGATACTAATAGTCTTTCCTCAGAATTTGTAAGCCTCATGTTACCCCCATGAGAGTCTGAGTTTGAGTTGACATGATCCCAGGGTGGTAGTGCCAGCGAATATAAATGAAAACACTCTCTGGAAGAAAACATCCTCCATCCGAACTCCAAAGTATTGTCACAGATAAACGTAGGCTAAATATGAACTCAAAAACAAGCCCCCATGGATAAGAATCAGCAAACAGTGAGATATGTTTACCTCTGAGATTCTCAGCTATTGTAATTATCAAATATGTTAATTATATAGGGAGAAATTTTTGAATTGTTTGCTAAAACTAGCAAGAAATGGTAAAAAAAAAAATAAAAAATGAAGAGGCAGAACTTTCAGGGAGAAAATACAAAAGTAATCTTAAAGATTCAGTGGACTTCTAAGGCACCTGGGTGGCTCAGTTGGTTGAGTATCTGACTTGGTTTTGGCTTAGGTCACGATCTCAGGGTCGTGGGATCAAGCCCCATGTCAGGCTCCATGCCCTCCCTCGCCCACCTCCCCAAATAAACAAATAACTCTTTTAAAAAATTCAAAGGACTTCTGCTTTTGGCTGTGATTGAGTAATAGGAACCAGATTTACCCTCCTACATTAAGCAGCTAGAAAGCTAGACAAAATATATGAAACAATTATTTTGAGACAACAAGCAGCAAAAGACATTAATGACTGAAAAAAAAGAAACAAGTGAGGTGAGCCCTACAGTTGCCAATTGCCATAGTGTTACTACTGGAGAGAGTTTCCAGGTGCAGTGCAGGGAGTGAGAACCCAAGCTGATCCTAGCAGTTTCACTTAGTTAGACAAAGTTCAGGGGCACCTGGCTAGCTTAGTTGGTGGACCATGAGGCTCTTGATCTTGGGGTTATGAGTATAAGCCACCCATTGGAATGTAGAGATAACTTAAAAATAAAATATTTTGAGAGAGAGAGAGAGAGTTCAGAGTATGGAAAGGTTATAGGGACTAGAATTTATAGAGAGAAAAAAAATAGAATTTATAGAGAGAAATACAAAGGAAGAGAACATTTCTCAGCGAGAACTCAGGACATCGATAGATCTATTAAATTGAATTTTAGTTCAAAACCTTCCTGGAAACACAATTCCAAGCCCAGATGACTTTGCTGGTGAATTCTATTAAACATTTATTGAAAAAAATAATACAATTCTACACAAATTCTTCCAGAAAACAGAAGAGAAAGGAAGACTTTCCAACTGATTTTATTTTATTGAATATCATTGATGTGTGACATATTTATGTCAGGTGTTTGTATATTTTGTGAAATGATCACTGCAATATGTCTGATTAACATCCATCACCGTACAGGTACAAAATTTTCTTCTCGTGATGGGAACTTTTAAGATTTAATCTCTTAGAAACTTTCAAATGTAGAATACAGTATTATTAACTAATAGTCATTATGTAGTACATTACATCCTCATGACATTTAATTTATAACAGGAAATTTGTACTTTCTGACTTCCTTCACCCATTTTACACAACCCTCCCCTTCACCTCAGGCAACCACCAATCTCTTCTCTGTATCCATCAGTTTTGTAGGGGGCTTTTTGATTCCACATAAAAGTGAGAATGTACAGTATTTTTTATTTCACTTAGCATAATACGCTCAAGGTCTATCCCTGTTGTTGCTAATGGGAAGATTTCATTCTGTTTAATGGGTGAATAATACTCTGTTTCGTGTATACACCATCCATGATTTATCCATTCATCCACTAATGGACATGTAGGTTGTTTCCATATTTTGGCTATTATAAATAATGCTACAGTTTTTTTCCATTTTCTTCACATAAATATCCAGAAATAGAATTGCTGGATTGTATGGTAGTTCTATTCTGATTGATTGATTGATTGATTGATTGATTTAGAGAAAGAGCATGAGCCAGGGGGGCAGGCAGAGGCAGAGGGAGGGAGAATTTCAAGCATACTCTGGGCTGAGCATGGAGCCCGACACAGGGCTCGATTTCATGACCCTGAGATCATGACCTGACCCAAAATCAAGAGTCGGACATTTAACTGACTGAGCCACCCAGGTCTGCCAGTAGTTCTATTTTTAATTTTAGGGGAAACCTCCATACTGTTTTCCATAGCAATTGCACCAATTTAATTTCCAACCGATACTGCACAAGGGCTCCCTTTTTCCCACATCCTCACCACTTGTTATTTCTTGTCTTTTGATAATAGTCATTCTGGCAGGTGTGAGATGACATCTCATTGCACTTTTGATTTGCATTTCCTTGATTATTAGTGATGTTGAGTACCTTTTATGTACCTGTTGGCCAATTATATGAAAATAATATTCTATTTTGCTATTGAGTTATATGAGTTCTTTACATGTTTTGGATACTAACGCCTTATCAAATACATGATTTGCAAATATTTTCTCCCATTCAATAGGTTGCCTTTTCATTTTGTTGATGGTTTCCTTTGCTGTGCAGAGACTTTTTACTTTGATATAGTCCCCATTTTTGCTTTTGTCGACTTTGCTTTTGTTGTCAAACCCCCAAAAAATCATCACTAAGACTGCTGTCAAAGAGCTTACCACCTATATTTTCTTCTAGGAGTTTTGCGGTTTCAGGAGAAAAAAATTCTGTTTGCAATAGCATCAAAAAGAATAAACCACTTAGGAATAAAGTTAACCAAGGAGATGCAAGACTCATGCTGAAAACTACAAAACATTATTGAAAGAAATTTAAAAAGACAGGGGCGCCTGGGTGGCTCAGTCATTAAGCGTCTGCCTTCGGCTCAGGGCGTTCTGGGATCGAGCCCTGCATCAGTCTCCTCTGCTGGGAGCCTGCTTCTTCCTCTCCCACTCCCACTCCCCCTGCTTGTGTTCCCTCTCTCGCTGGCTGTCTCTCTGTCACATAAATAAATAAAATCTTTTTTTTTTTAAAGAGAGAGAGAGAAAGCCAGCGAAAAAGGGAACACAAGCAGGGGGAGTGGGAGAAGAAGAAGCAGGCTCCCATCGGAGGAGCCTGATGTGGGGCTCGATCCCAGAATGCCAGGATCACGCCCTGAGCCGAAGGCAGACGCTTAACAACTGAGCCACCCAGGCGCCCCAAATAAATAAAATCTTAAAAAAAAAAAAAAAAAAAAAAGCATCTGCCTTCGGCTCAGGTTTGATCCCGGAGTCCCGGGATGGAGTCCTGCATTGGGCTCCCTGCTCAGTGGGGAGTCTGCTTCTCCCTCTGACCCTACCCCCTCTCTCGTGCTCTCTCTCTCACTCTCTAATAAAGAAATCAGTTTTTTAAAAAAAATTTAGTCTTTTCAACAATTGGTGCAGGGCTAACTGGATATCCATGTGCAAAAGATTTAATTTGGACTCTATTGCAACAATACAAAATCGATTCAATCAATCCCCGCCTAAAAAAATATACTTTTATACTTTCAGTATAAAACTATATAAAATATATATAGTTATATATAAAATTTATATATATATAAATATACTTTATACTTTTAGTATAAAACTTTCAGAAAAAGTATAGGTATAAATTCTCATGACCCTGTGCTAAGGCCTGAATGTTTGTGTCCCCCCAAAATTCATATGTTGAGATTCTAACCCCTGAAGTTGATGACATTAGTAGGTGGGGCCTCTGAGGGGTGATTAGGTCATGTGTTGGGGGCTCTAGTGAATGAGATTAGTCTCTTATAAAACAGATCCCACAGAGCTCCCCACGGATCCCAAGAGCTCATACAGGGTCCTTCTGTGACCTAGAAGAGGTGCCATGCTGGCACCCTGATCTTGAACTTTCAGCTTTCAGAACTGTGAGCAATAAATTTCTGCTGTGTATAAGCTACCCAGTCTGTGGGTGTATTTGTTATAGTGGTCTGAACAGACTAAGACTAAGACCTTAGATTAGGCAACAGGTTGTGGTTTTTTTAACAGTTTCTTAAATATGACACCGAAAGCACAAGCTAAGAAAAAAATAGGTAGATCGGACTTCAGCAAAATTAGGAACTTCTGTCGATCAAGACACTATAAAGAGAGAGAAAAAGCAATCCACAGAATGGGATAAAATATTTGCAAATCATATATCTGATTAGAGGTAAGATTCAGAATATATAAAGAATTCTTAAAGAACAATAATAATATTCAAATAATCCAATGAAAAATGGGAAAATAATTTAAATAGCTATTTCTCCAGAGAAGATATACAAATGGCCAACAAACACATGAAAAGATGCTCAACATCATTAGTCATTAGAGAAATACTAATCAAAACCCTAATGAGATATCACTTCACACCCACTAGGAAAGGTATAATTAGTAAAAACCCCCAAAGAATAACAAGTGTTGGCAATGATGTAGACAAATAGAATCCTCAGACTTTGCTGGTGGGAATGTAAAATGGTGCAGCTGCTATGGAAAACAGTTTGGCATTTCCTTAAAAAGTTAAACATAGAACTACCATATGATCCCAGAATTCTATTTCTAGTGATAAAGCCAAGAGAATTGAGAACATGTTCAAACAAAAACTTGTACACGGGGGCGCCTGGGTGGCTCAGCTGGTTAAGCGTCTGCCTTTAGCTCAGGTCATGATCCCAGGGTGCCCGCTTCTCCCTCTCCCTCTGTTCCTCCTCCCCCCGTCCTCTGGCTCATGGTCTCTCTCAAGTGTGTGCCCTTCTCTCTCTCTCAAAAAAATAAATAAAATCTTTAAAAAAAAAAAAGCTTGTACACACATGTATGTAGTACCATTATTCATGGTGGACACAACCCAAATGTCCATCCCTTGATGAATGGATAAATAAAACATACCATATTCATACAACAGTGTATTATTCAGCCTAAAAAGGAGTGAAGTACTATCATGTGGTATAAAATGGGTGAACCTTGAAAACATGCTAAACGAAAGAACTAGACAGCAAAGGCCACATGTTCTGTGATTCCATTTATAGGAAGTGCCCAGAATAGGCAAATCTATAGAGATAGAAAGCTAATGAGTGTTTGCCAGTGGGTCATAAGGATTGACTACCCAATGTATATGAAATTTCCATCTGGGGTGATGAAAATGTCCTGGATAATGGTGATTGTTGCACAATACTGTGAATGTACTGAGAGCCACCCAATTGTACACTTTAAAAATGTTTAAAATGATGAATTTTATGTGACCTTTATAAACAAATAAAAACAAGGGTGACAATAAGTGTAGTTTTGCCCATGTTGGGTTTGAAGTGCCCAGGGAATATTCCAGTGCGGGTATTTCGTAGGGAACTGGCCATTAATGGAAGGGAACTAAAGTGGTCTAGGCTACAGGTATAGTTTCTGGAAATAGGTATAGGTCTACTCTTGAAGTCCTTAGATGAGTCAGCTGTGGCATCACTTAGAGTAAGGAGAAGAAGGCCTCCAGAAAACTAACATTTTAAAACATGAGTCTAAGAAAAGGACCCTCTTAAGGAGATTAAGCAAGAGGAAGGAGAGTGGTAGGAGGAAGACGGTGGGACACAGAAATTGGGGCTGTGTGCTCAGTGGGGAGTCTGCTTCTCTCCCTCTTCCTTTACTCCTCCCACCCACCCCCGCTCATGCTCACTCGCTCTCTCTCTCTCTCAAATGAATAAATCTATTTTTAAAAGATATTATTTTATTTATTTGTCAGAGAGAGAGAGAGTGAGAGCACAAGCAGGGCGAGCGGCAGGCAGAGGGAGAAGCAGACTCCCTACTGAGCCAGGAGTCCGATGTGGGACCCGATCCCAGGACCTGAGCCAAAGGCAGACGACAAACTGACTGAGCCACCCAGACGTCCCAATAAATAAATCTTTTTTTTTTTTAAGATTTTTAATTTATTTATTTGACACACAAAGAGAGAGAGAAGAGAGAGAAGGCACACGCAGGGGGAGCGGCAGGCAGAGGGAGAGGGAGAAGCAGGCTTCCCTGAGGAGCAGGGAGCCCGATGCAGGGCTCAATCCCAGGACGCTGAGATCATGACCTGAGCTGAACGCAGACGCTTAACCGACTGAGCCACCCAGACGACCCATAAATAAATCTTTTATTTTTTTTATTAAGATGTTATTTATTTATTGGACAGGGAAGGACACATCGAGAGAGGGAACACCAGCAGGGGGAGTGGGAGAGGGAGAAGCAGGCTTCCCGCTGAGCTGGGAGCCCGATGTGGGGCTCAATCCCAGGACCCTGGGATCATGACCTGAGCCGAAGGCAGACGTTTAACGACTGAGCCACCCAGGCGCCCCTAGATAAATCCTTTAAAACAAAAAGATAGACATAGTTTCATTGGATTGGTGAAGACCAGGTTCAGGTAACAGTTATAGAAAAAAATACCTTTACTAGAGGAAGTAAGGGAAGTGATAGTTAAACTAATTTAAATATCATTGTCTCCCATTAGAATGTTATACACATATACATCTATACATTGAGTTTAAACTATCTGTAGAAATGTAATGGGTATAGCCTTTTTGAAGAGCTATTTGGTAGTATCTATTCAATTTTAGAAATTAGCATAGACTTCTACCTTGCCCTGATACCAATTACAGAGAATTACAGACACATATTTCATGTATTTCAAAGGAAACATGCATGAACGTGGTAACTGTAAAATTGTTTAAATGTGTACAAAATCAAGGGGTGCCTGAGTGGCTCAGTCGGTTAAACATTGGACTCTTGATCTCAGCTCAGGTCCTGATCACAGGGCTGTGAGTTCAAGCCCCACATTGGGCTCCACACTGGGCATGGAGCCTACCTAAATAAAAATTTAAAAATATGTACAAAATGGAAACAAATGTCCATAAATAAGGAAATTAATAAATAAACTGTACGGTAGGTGATGGTTACCTTCTCAGTATCTAGTTCCCTCCTCTTTTCTAACAGAATTCTAATTTTGTTTATTTATTTATTTTTATTACATTATGTTAGTCACCATACAGTACTTCATTAGTTTTTGACATAGTGGTCCACGATAATTTTGTTTAAATATCTACTTTTACCCAGCGTAGACCTTGGGTTTCAGAGAAAGCTAACTTGACTCTTAGCTCAAGGGATAGGCCTGATTTTCCAAGGGTAATTGCATCTATCTTGCCAATGACTCTTTCAGGCAAGAGCAAGAAACTCAGTTTAGGAGGTGATTCAAATCAGATTCCTGGAGCCTGTGGGAAGTTCTTCCTTGATCTTCTGGGAGAGCTTCTAAAATCCACTTACTCTTTCTCCTGAATCAAAAAGCATGTGGGCTCAATGTAGCCATTCTACGACCATGAGGGGAGCTGGCCTTAGAATGAGGCCCACGTTGGGGTACCTGGCTGGGTCAGTTGGAAGAGTGTATGATTCTTGATCTTGGGGTTGTGGGTTTGAGCCCCACACTGGGTACAGAGATTACTAAAAATAAATAAATAAATAAAAACTTAAAAAAAAAAAAAGAATAAGGCCCATATTGTAGATGGTAGAGCAGAGTGATAGGGAAAAAGCAAGGCAGGAAGAACCTTGTTCTCTCTCATTTTTTAAAGATTTTATTTATTTATTTATTTGAAAGAGAGAGAGCATGAGCAGGGGGAGGGGCAGAGGGAGAGGGAGAAGCAGACTCCTGGCTGAGTGCAGGCCCTGACGTGGAGCCGATCCCGGGACACTGAACCGAAGTCACACACTCAACCCACTGAGCCACCCAAGTGCCTCAGGAAGAACCTTTTCTTGATAAAACTACCAAGCCTCTGAATCACCCAACCCTGAAGAGCAGCCTATCTAGTCTCCTTGCTAGATGAGCCAAAACACTTCCTTACTGTTTAAGCCAGTTTAAGTTGGGTCCTCTATTACGTGCTTCTGAAAACTTTCTAGTCCCATACACTATGACACGACCATTTTATGAAATACAATGTAGCAATTTTAGAAATGAGGTAGTTCAGGGGCACCTGATTGGCTCAGTGGGATGGGCTATTCATCTCTGGGGTGTGAGTTTGAGCCACATGTTGGGTGTAGAGATTACCGAACAAAATAAATAAACAAAAAAAAAAAATGAGGTAGCTAAGTCTTAAAATTAGGTAGATTTCTACATACTGATTTAATGTAGTATTAAATACTACATTAGCTCTATTCATGAGTGAAAATTGAATAACTCTGGGGTGTCTGGATGGCTCAGTCGGTTAAGTGTCTGCCTTTGGCGGGTCATGATCTCAGGATCCTGGGATTAAGCCTCGTGTCAGCCTCTCTGCTCAGTGGGAGTCTTCTTCTCCCTCTCCCTCTGCATCTCCCCCTGTTTGTGCTCTCTCTCTTTTAAACAAATAAATAAACTCTTTAAAAAAAAAGAAAAGAAAATTGAATAACTCTAGGGGCATCTGAGTGGCTCAGTTGGTTGAATGTCCAGCTCTTGATTTTGGCTCAGGTCATGGTCTCCGAGTGGTGGGATCAAACCCTGCCAGGCTCCTTGCTCAGCGGGGAGTCTGCTGGAGAGTCTCTCTCTCTCTCCCTCTCCTTCTCCTTCTGCCCCTCCTCCCCCAAATAAATAAATAAATTTTAAAAATGAAAAAGAAAGGGGCGCCTGGGTGGCACAGCGGTTAAGCGTCTGCCTTCGGCTCAGGGCGTGATCCCGGCGTTGTGGGATCGAGCCCCACGTCAGGCTCCTCCGCTATGAGCCTGCTTCTTCCTCTCCCACTCCCCTGCTTGTGTTCCCTCTCTCGCTGGCTGTCTCTATCTCTGTTGAATAAATAAATAAAATCTTTTAAAAAAAAAATGAAAAAGAAAATTGAATAACTCTATGATTCCATTCATGCAAAATTCTAAAATAAAATGTTTCTATAAGTATATATAGATGTCATTGCATAATTTATTTTTAATTTAAAATTGTGTAATATTTACTGCATTGAAAATATATGTAATTCATATGTAAAGTATGAAGCACAGGGGCTCCTAGGTAGCTCAGATGGTTGGGCGTCTGCCTTTGGTTCAGGTCATGACCTCCCGGTCCCGGGATCGAGCCCCATGTTGGGCTCCTTGCTCAGCAGGGAGTCTGCTTCTGCCTCTCCCTCTGCTTGTGCTCTCTGTCTCTCTCTCTCAAATGAATAAATAAAATCTTTTAAAAAAATTATGAAGCATAATAAAATGAAAACTAGTAAACTCACCACTGAGTTTGTGACCTAGAACATCACCAAAATGGTTGAGGCTACATGTATGTTCTGTTTCTCATCACCTTTCCTCCCTCCAAAAGGGAGATAATAACTCTAGGAGGTAAGTACTACCCTGAATTTTCAATTAATAATTCCTGGGGTTTTTTAAATTAATTAATTTATTTTTAGGGAGAGACAGAGAACTCCTGCAGGAGTGGGGGGAGGGGCAGAGGGAGAAGGAGAGAATCCACAAGCCAACTCACTGCTGAGCAGGGAACCTGATGCGAGGCTTGATCCCAGGACCCTGAGATCATGACCTGAGCCGAAACCAAGAGTTGGATGCTTAACTGACTGAGCCACCGGGCTCCCCAATTCCTTTGTTTTTTTGTTTTTTTTTAAATATGGTTTTACCACATATATTTGTTTTTTTAAACAATGGATTATTTCTTATGCCAGTGTTTTTTTAAAATTTATTCCAATTTTTCATCTTTACAACAATGGTGTCACACAATATAGACTTCTGGCTTGTTTTGTTGTTGTCGCTGTTCAGCATCTCATGTGTGTAACTGTAAAATTGAATTATTCATTCTAGTTTTATATAATGTTTATTATATGACTCATTGAAAATATGTGTATTATTTTGTCAGACATTTGGGTAGTTTCCAATATTTTTTTTCTTTTATGAACCATGGTGTTCTAAACATTCTCAAATATGGTCCTGGTGCATGTATGAAAGGTTTCTCTACATAATAGTAGGAGTGGGCTGCTGGGTCATAGGGAAAGCACATGCTTTATTTTTCTAGGTTATGCCTAGGTAGTTATATTGATATATACTTCTACCAGAAATACCTAAGTGTTCTAGTTACTCTACATCCTTGTATTACCAGACTTCTTCAATTTTATCAATGAAAGGACTTTAAAATAATTATCTCACTATGATATTAGCATTTCTGTGATTACTTATAAAGGGGAGATTTTTTTCATATCTTATTCATCATTTGTCCTCCCTTTACAGGACTGGTTAAAACATAGCTCAGGATAATACTTCCTCCTGGAAGTCTTTCCTGACTTCTCCTGAGCTGCTGGCTAGAGGAAGTGCTGCTTCAGATACTTTGCATATTCCTATCATAACATTTTAACAAGTCCTCCATTTTTCAAATATATGCGAGTATCTCTTCTTTACATGCCAAAGCTTAGTCCATGGAAAATTGCTCTTTACATCTATTTCCTCTTTGACCTGATATTACTTGTTTTTTTGGTAACTTTAGAAGGTCTAACACAATATATGTCTTCTGTAACTACACAAATATATTTTTAAAAGATTTTATTTATTTATTTTAGAGAGAGAGTGAGGAGTGAGAGCATGAGCAGGGGCAGGGGCAGAGGGAAAGAATCTCAAGCAGACTCCCCACTGAGCACAGAGCCCAATGCAGGGCTCGATCTCATGACCCTGAGATCATGACCATTGAAACCAAGAATTAGACGCTCAACTGACTGAACCACCCAGGCACCCCTACACAGATATTTTAATAATGCCAAATGGCAGCAGTTTTAATTCACATTAAGTATGAATCTTGATAACAAAGTAGCCAACATTGGAGCTCTAGGCTGAGATGTAGAGAAAAGCTGATTCATATTTGGCTGTTTAAAATTATTTTGCTACATTTTAAAAATATGCTGTGATTTTAAAAAAAACAACCAAACATTAATTTGTGAACATTATATGTCTAGCTTGCCTATTAAAAGGTGAATTAAGGGGTACCCGGGTGGCTTAGTCAGTCAAGTGTCTGCCTTCGGCTCAGGTCATGATCCCAGGGTCCTGGAATCGAGCCCCGCATCGGGCTCCCTGCTCAGCGAGGAGCCTGCTTCTCCCTCTCCTCCCTGCTCATGCTCTCTCTCTCTGTGTCAAAAAATAAATAAATAATAAAGGTGAATTAAAAAAATAAAAATAAAGGTGAATAAACACATGCTCCCTTCCTTGAAATAACTCAATGTCTAAGAGGGAGACTATGTGAGAAAAAGACTACCATACAGTGATGTATGTCCTGGAATGATGAAGCGGGAACTGAAGCTACATGGCTGGGTCTCTGGGAGACTAGATATTCAGCAGGATATTGCCTTAAATCTAGCAGTTTTTTGTTTTTTGTTTTTTTTAGATTTTATTTATTTATTTGTCAGAGAGAGAGAGGGAAAGCGTGCACACAAGTAGGGAGAGGGACAGGCAGAGGGAGATGCGGGACTCGGCCCCAGGACCCTGGGATCATGACCTGAGCGGAAGGCAGATGCTTAACCAACTGAGCCACCCAGGCGTCCCAAATCCAGCAGTTCTGATGACAGTTCAGGTGCTTGATAAGAATTCTAATAATTTCTTCCTCCCAGTCTAGGGCACAAAGGTGCCTATTCTAGTGACTTTCTGTTTTTGTTATGATTCACCCACATTATCACCCATCACTGCATTTCTCTTTTGCTGTCAATTAATTGAATCCTCTACATCTGTGGTTTAAATTCTTGGCAGAATCTGCATGGGCCAAGTAAACAATGTTTTTCTCATAGGTCACATGCTATGTTGCTGACCAGATGTGGCCATGGGAATAGAGTCAGAATGAACATAATGTGGTCACCAGTATCCAAGTTAATTATCTACAGTCACTTTCCTCAGCAAGGGCCTATGAGGAAAAACTCAGAGGGGAAATGCCTGGTATTGCAGGTGAATGGCTTGACCTATTTCTACAAATGCATACAAACAAGTGCATTGTTTAGGACTCTTTCTGTTGAAGGGATAGAAAACTCAAACTGATTTAGGAAAAGGAATATATTTGCTTACATACTGAGAAGTCTAGAAACAGAATAGCTTTAAGAATGGACAAATCTTGGGGTGCCTAGGTGGCTCAGTTGGTTAAGCAGCCAGCTCCTGGTTTTGACTTAGGTCATGGTCTCATGGATAGTGAGATAGAGCCCCGGGTGGATTGGGCTACACACTCAGCAGGGGGTAGTCAGCTTGCAGATTCTCTCCCTCAGCCCCTCCCCCAATCAAGATCGTGCACGCACTCTTGCTCTCTCTCTCCGTAAATCTTTTCTTTACTTTATTATTTTTTATTTTTATTTATTTATTTAAGATTTTATTTATTTATTTGACAGAGATAGAGACAGCCAGCCAGAGAGGGAACAAAAGCAGGGGGAGTGGGAGAGGAAGAAGCAGGCTCATAGCGGAAGAGCCTGATGTGGGGCTCGATCCCATAACGCCGGGATCACGCCCTGAGCCAAAGGCAGACGCTTAACCGCTGTGCCACCCAGGCGCCCCTAATTTATTATTTTTTATTATTTTATTTTATTTTATTTTAAAAAGATTTTATTTATTTATTTGACAGAGAGCACGAGAGAGCACAAGCAGGGACAATAGTAGAGGGAGAGGGGCGCCTGCGTGGCGCAGTCCTTAAGCGTCTGCCTTCGGCTCAGGGCGTGATCCTGGCGTTCTGGGACTCCATCCCCTAGGAGCCTGCTTCTTCCTCTCACACTCCCCCTGCTGTGTTCCCTTTGCCACTGGCTGTCTCTCTGTCAAATAAATAAAATCTTAAAAAAAAAAAAATAGTAGAGGGAGAAGCAGGCCGCCCCCCACCAAGCAGGGAGCCCCGTGATTCGGGGAGCTTGATCCCAGGGTCCTGGGATCTGGACCTTAGCCGAAGGCAGACTCCTAACCAACTGAGCCACCCAGGGGCCTCTGTGAATCTTTAAAAAAAAAAAAAAAAAAAAAAAGAAAAAAAAAGAATGGCCGAATCTATGTTCTCAAATGATATTGTCAAAAATCTCTCACCTTCTCTTAGCTCAGCTTTCCTCTGTGATTGTTTCATTCTTATCCCCACTATAGTTCTAAATTTTTTTAAAGGATTTTATTTATTTATGTGACAGAGAGAGACAGCCAGCGAGAGAGGGAACACAAGCGGGGGGAGTGGGAGAGGGAGAAGCAGGCTCCCAGCCGAGGAGCCCGATGTGGGACTCGATCCCAGAACGCCAGGATCACGCCCTGAGCTGAAGGCAGACGCCTAACGACTGCGCTACCCAGGCACCCCTAAATTTAATCCTTCCAGATTTAAGTTAAGTGAAAAAGATAGAGTCCCCTCCCTCAGCCCCTTTTAGCATTATTCTTGCTAGATGAAGCCGCATAGTGTAATGGTTGAGACCATGGCATCAGGCACCATATTGGCTCCAGCACTTAACTGTTCTTAAAACTTCGGGCAATTTATTCAAACTTTCTAAGTCTTAGTTTCCTCATCTATACCACAATTGTTCCTACTTGGTGGGTTGCTGTGAAGTTTAAAGTTGCTGATATTTGCAAGATACTTAAAACAGTGTCTGGTACAACATAAGTACTCACTTACCAGGCTCTGATTGGGTTATAACTTTATCCCTGTGTTCTAAAGGGTCTGGCTAGCGTTAGGAGTTTAGAGTCAAACTACAAAAATCTAGAGTAGCGAAAGGATGGTTTCTTTTAAGAAATTTGGAGTGCCATTACCAAAGGCAGGGGAATGGAATGTAAGCAAAAAATGTCTACTACAAAAAAGTTATCAAACTTACTTAAGACAACTCTCTAAGGTTTTATTTTATTATAAAAGTAATACATGAATTTGTATACAATGTTTCTAACAAAGCAAGGGATACAGAGTAATCTGAGAAGATTTCTGTTGATGCCAGTAGTTGTAAAAAAAAAAAAAAGGAATAATCTGGGGTTTATTAATTAATTAATTAAATTATTTGACAGAAGCCCAGGGAGCAGCAGAGGCACAGGGAGAAGAAGCAGGCTCCCCCCTGATCAGGGAGCCAGATGCGGGGCTCAATCCCGGGACCCCGGGATTATGTCCTGAGCCAAAGGCAGACACTTAACCAACTGAGCCACCCAGGCGCCCCCATAATCTGTTACTTGCAAAATGTAACTAGCGTTTGACTAGCACTTTACTGAACAAAGTACTTTCACATGCATTAGTTAATTTAATTCTTGCAATAGCTCCGAGCAATAGATATTATTAGCCCTACTTAATGGTAAGGAAACCTAATAAGAAATACAGATGGATGTAAATTTTACAAACGATAGTAACGTTATAGCCTTTCCCCTTAGTCTCCCACTGCATTTTATGTTCTGTTCTGTCACATATAACCATTTCTTTCATTCAATAAATATTTATTGAGCATTTGCTATGTACCAGGTCTTGTCCTAGGCACCGGGATATGGCAATAAACAAAAGAGACAATCCCTGCACTCCTTAAATTTACATTCTAGTGGGGTAGGGAAAGACAAACCATAAAATAAATTTAAAAAATATAGTACAGTAAGTGGTGATTAAGTGCTATAGGGTAAAATTCAATAGGAAAAGCAGATTAGAAAAGGCGTATGTATGTTTCAATTTCATACACAGTGGTCAGTTTGTCATCCGTTCGGCGTTGTTTGCAGCTCTACCCAAACAACGGTAAAATCTCACTTGCATTTACCTTCATACTCCCAGCAATTAGCTCAGCACCAGGCACTCAGGGAGACAATTAATTTATACTGAATAAATGATAAGCCTTTTGAGAAGCAAGGGTTGGGAAACAAAAGCTTGTGAGAAGATATAAACGTTCATAAATTGAAGAATTATTCATGATTAGTTTCATTTATTTCCATTTATCTAGTTTTATTTCCGTTAATCTAGTAAGTGAAGTTCTTTTCAGCACCTTTATATTACAGAATAAAACTTACATTAAAAGTTTTTACAGGCCGTTTTAAGTATTTCAAGTATCTTTAGCCACCTCCTTGGCCCAACTAGCGCGCACAAGGGGTGTGCGCGTGCACTTGAAACCACCACGCCCTTTGCCAGTTGTTTCCTGGTTATCAAGAATATCAAGGGAAAGGTCAGCACTCGCAGTTTCCACTGAGGTGCTAGGTGAGACCGGGTTTACAGTACACCGAACCTCAAATGAGCCACAGAGCAAGGCTGTAAGCCCCGAAACACAAACTACAAAAAGTAAAAAATTTTCTAACAGCCTTTGCGCCGTGCGCAGCGGAACCTTGACCTCAAGATGGAGTCTCGTAGTCATAAGATTCAATCAGCTCCAATCAAAAATGGCAGGGTGGGTCGTAATTTACAGTTCGAGCCTTTCTAGTCCCCACCAGGCGCTCCTTCTCTATGGTTATTCGCCGCTGCGTGGTGATTCAGAGCCAAAAGAGAAGACTATCTATACGCATTCTTCTCTATGATTCTCCTCTTCACTCTCCCCGGCCGCGGTGCACGCCGGGCAAGAGGAAGACCTCCAGAAGCTCCCCGCGCAGCGCGGCTGTGTTTGCGGCCTGTGCGAGTAGGCGCTTCGGAACCAGTCTCCCGGTGAGCGGCGTGCAGAAACCTCGAACCGGTGGAGCCCACTCGTAACCTGGAGCTCGGAAGACCGCGAAGACAGTACCGTTTCCTCAGCGGCGGGTGAGTTCACGCCTCTGAACGCGTGTGGGAACCGGGAAACCGGGTACCTCGGTTGCGGGAGGAGGGGAAGCCAGGGAGGCTGCGAAAGGGCCGGGGTGGGATTGGGGGTAAAGGGGGGTTGGGGTGGGGGAGGGGACGGGCACGAGGCTTGGGTTTCTCCACTTCTCTAAGGCCTCGAAAACCAGTGGGCCCAGCAGGAGCCCGTGGAGGCCGGACCTACTGCCAGATCTTTGCTGCTTGCATTGTCGCCCACTTTCCTTTTCCCTTCCACGGTCCGCCACAGAGTGAATCGCCTCGGCCCCTTCTGGGCTCCACGTTTGCCACAAAATGATCGATCGGCCCCTTGGGAGCCCTTCCCCGAGGCCCCTTTCTAACCCGAGCTTGCGGAGCCCTACTGTAGATTTCCGGGCCTAGGACACTCTTGCCCCAGGCTCTGCTTAGAAGCCAGAGAGCACCCACCCTTTTTAGCGAGGTGCCGGCCACCAGCGGATTTCTTTCCTTTTCTCTTTGGTCATCCAGAGCCCGCCACCGACTCCCCCCACTCCCCCAACCCGAATTCAGCTAATGCTGAATTTTTTAGCACCCCTCTGCTTTGCTTGTTTTAGGACTGTGATGAGTATTGTGGTCCTGCCCCCTTCCTCCATTGGAGGTTGCAGTAAACTGTATCCCCATTCATTCTAGACGATGACCAAGCTCCACATTAAAATGTGTTACTTCTTTCTTACTCTTCTTTGGTCTTCAGTACTTTTTAAATACGTTTTTCGAAGTAGATCTAGGAATATGAGGATTATTTTGAAGTTATGTAATGTGGATTTATATTGCCATTGGAAAGCCATTTTGATACTGGGTAGAGTGGAGCAGACAGAAAGGAGGGAAGAGATTGGAATTCTCTTGTACCAGACTGCTATAGCATGAAGTACCCTGAATTAGGTAGTTGGCAGTAGAGTATAAACAATTTTTATGTTGTCTGGGAAACTTTAATTTTTAAAAGATTTCCAAAAACCTTCAGAGGCCTTGAAAGGCATCCAGTTGATCATCGGTTCCTCGTGATTCAAGCAGATAGTGTACTGTTCTAATTAATTTAACTTTTCTTGAAGTCTTGGTTTTCTTCATCTGTAAATTGGGGATTAGAATAGTATCCACTTCATAGGTTATTGTGATTGGGGATTGAGAAAAACGTATGTAAAATCCTTAGTGCAATGTCTAAGTAACATAGTGCATAGTCCACGTTAACGGATATTAAGAGCCTAATCCTGCTTCTTAACATTTCTTCTGGTGTACTCTGAATAGATTTTTATAAATAAAATCAAAGTTAACCTTAATAAGTTTCTTCTTGGTATGTTGTTACTGGAAAGAGGCATTGTGGTACAGTGAAAACAGTCTTTGTACTGGTAATTTCAAGATAGTGGGAACCTTGGAGACCCCACCCACTTATTGTATTCCTTTGGACAGGTTAGCTTCTTCATCTGTAAAAGGAGAATAATATGTCTACACCAGGTAATTTGGGACATTCAGTGAGATAATGTATGTTGAAAACTTTTGTAAACAGAAATAAATTAAAATGTTAGTTAATATTTTTATTAAATCATCTTGGGGTGCCTGGGTGGCTCATCAGTTACGTGTCTGACTCTCTCTCTTTTTTTTTTAAAGATTTATTTATTTGAGAGAGATTGAGAAACTTTAAACCGACTCCCTGCTGAGTGCAGAGCCTGCCATGGGGCTCAGTCTCAAGACACTGAGATCATGACCTGAGCTGAAATCAAGAGTCAGACGCTTATCCGACTGAGCCACCCAGGTGCCCCCAGTGTCCAACTCTTGATCTCAGCTCAGGTCTTGTTCTCAGGGTTGTGAGTTCAAGCCTTGTGTTGGGCTCCACACTGGGCGTGGAGCCTACTTAAAAAAAAAAAAAAAAATTAATCTCCTTGGGGTTACCAAATTTCCATTTGGGATCCCCAAAGTAGGGTTTTCCCCTTATTTATTTAGGTATGGCTCAAACCACTTCTAGGAAGAAAATGTTTTCACTGTTCCAGTGTTGCATATAGGCACCATATATTAATAATAGTTTGGGCTAAGTGTTTTTATTTTGTGGTTTGGTATGTTTTTATTCCACTGTGGTAAGGCTTTAAATATGTTTTTAAAATAAAATGAGTTCATTTTAACATTGGTAACTACATCAGACCTAATATGAGTTTGGGATTTTCAAGTAACTTTTTGGGTCACAGATTAGCTATATACTTTTCTCATTTACGTATGGTTTAAAGAAAAATTTTATTAACTGTTTTGCAAAAGTAGTCATTGAGTCTTTTAATGTCTTACAAAAACATTCTGTGTATTTTGTTTAATCTTGATAGTCTTTTTTTTTTTTTAAAGATTTTATTTATTTATTCGACAGAGATAGAGAGAGCCAGCGAGAGAGGGAACACAAGCAAGGGGAGTGGGAGAGGAAGAAGCAGGCTCCCAGCAGAGGAGCCTGATGTGGGGCTCGATCCCACAACGCCGGGATCACGCCCTGAGCCGAAGGCAGACGCTTAACCACTGTGCCACCCAGGCGCCCCAATCTTGATAGTCTTTTCTGACAACTACCACTGCCATTCCTAAAAGGATTTCGATTGATTCGCCTTTAAAGTTTTTGAATAGCTTTTTTCCTGCCCTTTTTTTGAATTTTGAAACTTAAGAAAAAGAACGTCATATTTACACCACCCGAATTATTGATACTTTTTAAAACTTATTTGGCATGATTTCAAACTTTAAAAAGGTTTCAAGAGTAGTAGAAAGAATTCTCAAATACCTTTCACCCAGATTCCCCAAATGATAACATTTCACAAATTTGCTTTTTCCTCTCCTCTTTTTCTTCATAGTTTTATTCTGAAATGTTTTGCTAGTAAGCTGCAGATGAGATGTTCCTTGGCCCTTAAACACATTGGTGTATATTTCCTAGAATAAAGACATTTTCACATTTAACAGTACAGTGAACAAAATCAGGAAATTAATATTGACACAATATTGTCTAATCTACAGGTCTTAATTGGATTTAGCTTAAAATTGTCCTGAATTAGTATTGCTTTTTTGTATAATTAGTGCATAAAATATACTCGTTAATAATGTGTAATTTGATGATTTTTTAGTAAATGTTCAGAGTTGTGCAGCTGTTACCCCAAAAAGGATTCCTCTTTCGTGTTTGCACGTCACTCCCTGTTCACACCTTAGCTGCAGACTACCACTAATTTTTCTCTGTAGATAGTATTGCTTTCTAATCATCGAAGATGGTAAAACAGCTAAGTGGAAGTTTCAGAAAAAGATCACTCCCTTTTTGGAGACTTGAGTATTTTCACACCTCTGAAAAGTTTTCCTGCAGAAGAAACTTTTTGTTAATCAAGCATTTCCCATTCTTTGGATTTGGAACACTGTTTCTTAGGAACAGTTCCTGGAGACTCCACTTCTGTAGAATTCAGTTTGAGAAATGATGTTTTGAAGGGCTTGCCTTGGTCAGGCTGGGGCAAGTATATCAGTCCATTGTACCCTGCAGGCTATAAACAGGGAACAGTGCATCTATAGTCATGATCATTTATATTCTGTGTAGAGCCACTGGACTGGCTGTGTAACTATATAATAACTTAAAATTTGCCCTTTCAGGGCTAATAAAACTAACACTTAGAGAAGAACCTGACACACAGTTGGAGCTAGGTATTTGTTGAATGAATGAATGAGTTGTGTAAGTGTTTAATAAGGAGAATCTTTTGGTTCATTTGCCTCTTACCATTCAGAGATCTGGCACACAGTGTCCTGATGGGGTTAGCCAGTATATCTATTCCTGGTGAAATAATTTGTTTTCTATTGGGATAAATGGAGGAATGGTTGTAAGCAGTAAATGCTGTAGGAAAAAAGGAGTGATTTAAAAGTGTAAAGAGAAAGAAGTGAAAAGCAGAATGCATGCATATTTGGAAAGTGGTTTTTGTGGTCTGTTTTTTAGAAAAAGTTTTTTTGGATGGAGGACACTAGATTTATTGAGATAAAATTTGCATCCAATACAATGCACCCATTTTAATTTCAGTCAATTTGACAAACGCATAATAAACCCATATGACCACTGCCACACTAGAGATAAGGAACACTTGCATCGTAGGTACTTGTTTTTGTTACTTTGGGCCCGTAAGATTTCATACCTAGCAGGTAAAAATGCTTTGAGCCTTCTAAAAGTGAAAACACTCCAAAGGCAAAGTGAAAAAATACAAGTACTTTTAAACGTCATTTATTTCAGTGCTAATAAAATAACTTTGCATCTCTTAAACCTCACACATGGTTCCTCCGCAGCAATTGGCTACCTTCAAAGTACTGCATCCACAATCTAATACTTCCACCGCTACCACCTATTCCAGGGCACCCTCTCTCTTGTCTGCCTTATTGCAGTAGTTCCTGCTTCTACCCTTATTCTCCAGTCTTAACACAGTGGCCAGTGACACTGTTAAAATATAAGTCAGTTCAGGGGCGCCTGGGTGGCTCAGTCGTTAGGCGTCTGCCTTTGGCTCAGGTCATGATACCAGGGTGCTGGGATCGAGCCCTGCATTGGTCTCCCTGCTTAGCGGAAAGCCTGCTTCTCCCTCTTCCACTCCCCCTGCTTGTGTTCCCTCTCTTGCTGTGTCTCTGTCAAATAAATAAATAAAATCTTTAAAAAGATATATAAGTCAGCTCAGAAGTCTTTCAAATGTTTTCTATCTCATTCAGAGTCAAAATCAAAACCTTTACAGTGGCCTACAAAGTACTACATTCTCTGAATCCTCTCCCGCATGTAATACTTGGCATTTATCTTTGACTTTCCTCAAGTACTCTGCTCCAGCTGTTGGCCTTGTTTTCCTCCCACAAACACTCCTTGCCCACCTCAGGCTCTTTGTATGTGCTGTTTCCTTTGCTTGGAAGGCTATTACCTTCAGATGCAAGGCTTCTGCCACAGCCCCTTTGGAGTCTGTTCAATTTGCTGCCTTCTTTGTGAGGCCTGACCACCATATTTAATAAAGCACTCTCTAGTTCTTTTCCCTACTTTATTCTGCAAAGTACCTACCAACTTTGAATCTATATGATTTGTAATGAGAATATTATAATTTATCAACTGTAGGTAAAAACCAATAAACTTTGCTTCTGGTTATAAAAGTTTATTCTCATTTTCACATTTCAAAACAAAAGTTCATTTGGAAAAAAGTGGTTGATACTCTCATTTTAGGATGTTTAAAGTGAACATTAATATTTATCAGTGATCACCAGAGTTGTAGTTTTCTGACTATAGGGGGGCCTATTATCTTATCTTCACCTTTGAAGATCCCTGTGAATAAGCGGGTTGTGAACAGTGCTAAATGAAAGGGACGTGGAACATAGAAAAATTAGAAGTGAATTGAATGGATATATTGGTATAAACTAAAACATAATGTGGTTAACTTGTACAGAATGAATTATACATTTAGAAGTTGTGAATACAATTTAAACACCAAGAACATAGGTGTTTTTTTTTTTTTTAAAGATTTTATTTATTTATTTGACAGAGAGACAGCCAGCAAGAGAGGGAACACAAGCAGGGGGAGTGGGAGAGGAAGAAGGCAGGCTCCCAGCGGAGGAGCCTGATGTGGCGCTCTATCTCATAACGCCGGGATCACGCCCTGAGCCGAAGGCAGACGCTTAACGACTGCACTACCCAGGCGCCCCAAGAACATACGTTTTTAAAAATAATAATTATAGCTAATACTGGACCATAAGTGATTCTAGAGATGAATTCATGCTCCAATCTTTGTAAACATTGTGAGGGAAGGCACTGGTTCATTGCTAGCATAGTACTTGACACATGGGAGCTTCTTAATAAATTGGTTTACTGATTCATTCATTCATTTATTTATTCAACAGGTGTTAATATCAACTGCCCTCCTAAGAAAGTGCTGAGATAGAGTATTATAATGATAATAGAAGAGTTTCTGTAAGTAGGACAGTAGCCCTCTTTTGAGAGGAGATACACTCCTGCTCCCTTTATATAGAATGTTTGTTTTTGTTTTTGGGCAAAAGTATTACAAAAAGATTATTTATAAATTCAACACATTTATAGTCATTAATTAGTTGCATTTTTCCTTTTTAATTTATGCTGATACTTAATATTTTAAAGCATTTCCAATACCTTATTTTCTAAGTGTATGAAATCCTGGGAATTTATTTTATTTGTAAAGCTTTCTAAATATTTTAAGTGCACTGTGTTTTCTGAAATTGAAGTTTAGATTTTATAGAATATTGTGTTCTAATTTACTAAGTCAAAAGAACGCAGAGGAACAGCTGTGAGTCTGAAGGACATTGCTTATCTAAGACCGTTTCAAAGGAATGTCTAATAAACAGGTAAAAAGATACTCAGCCTCATTAGTGATTAAGGAAATGCACACTGAAACGAGAGTATTTTTTACCTATTAGATTGTTATAATTTAAACACTGATTTACTCTAGCAGTGGTGAGGATCTGAGCAAAGGGGATACCCATATGTTGGTGGTGGAAATATAGATTTGTACTCTAGCTTTGGAGGGTGATTTGGAGGTCAAGTGTAGATACATACAGTACTAATCTGTATAATAGAAATACTTGCGCAGGTGCGTAGATTTCTGTGTCCAAGAATGTTCAGTATTATAAGGGGCAAAATGTGGAGCCAACCATCCCTGTTGATTGAACAATTATTATATGCCTGTTTTATAGTAGTTTACTGCATTATAAAGATTGGAATAGAACTTAATGAACTGATATGAAAGGATGTTAATGATAATGAGGGAGAAATGCACCTAGGAATATAGTATGATTATATTGTTTACAGAAAAACACAAATAATTATATAAGTTTGTGTATAGAAAGGTATTTAGAAGAATACAACGATATATACCAAACTGTTGGGATTAGGGGGCGAGGAAGTGGAAGACATGCACTTTTTATCTTCTCTCATCCAAAGGGTTAGTAAATCAATGTATGAAACAAAAAATAGTAGAGACAGATGTTCTTTAAAAGCTTCAAATATCTCTAGACTCCTTCAGTTACAGAGTGTAGGGGGAGTTTTTCCTAGTGTCCGACAGAAGTATCTCCTGTTGATCAGATCACTACTGTTTAGTGCCATCACTGGTATGAGACACTTATTTTGGCTGCCTTTTTAAATTGGTACGTTGAATCTTCCTAGGACATCCTAACATAGTTTTTCTACTTTTTCCAGTAGTTCTGGACACTTAAGTATGTTAATGAAAATATAAAATTTGGTGGTAGGGGAGTCTTAAGTATTTATATTAATTTAAAGGACAGAATTAAGTTTCTAAGTAATATCACAAACCAAATGCAACAGTTCAGTGTATTCTTGTATTTAAAAAAATGTTAGCTTCTGACTCTTGAATTTCATTCATTCATTGAATTTCATTCAAGAATGGTTAAGAGGTTTGCTTTTAAGTTTAACAAAAATTAGGACATTTTTCTCGTTATCACAAATTTATGTTCTCTGTATCCGAGTGGTTAGTATGTGACCTGATGTCAGGAGATTTCTTCCCTCTCGGGTTTATATTATATAGTTCACTGAGACATTCATTTGTCCTTGAAGAACTGGCCAACATTGACTGAACAAATACTGTGTAACTTTGTACATTTAGTTTTCAGGGTGCTGATGTGTGTAAAAAATGAATGCATCAGAACATTTAAAGGAAAAAACTGTTAGATAATCTTCCTGGATTCTGAGTTTGGTTTAAAAAAAATCATTGATGTTTGGTATTTAATTTTTGGATATTAACTGAACCTCAAAATTTTTTTCTTCCTTTATATGTATTCCCATATGATTGTAGGAGTCTATCCTGAATTTAGATCGTGTACATTTTGGGAACTTATTTTAGAAAAGATCTAAGTTTTAAAAATTCTCAATGGACAGACAGAGAAAAGAGGGTCTTTGCCAACTCCTTTGGGTAAGAAAACTTTAGAATTTTGCAGATACTCTAAAAATGAAGGCCAACAAACCAGGCATATCAAGTTGCAAAGTTTTCAAATAAAATGATTTGTCATGATTTTTTTCTTTAGACCGCTGCAGTAAGAATGTCTTTCCCCCCTCATTTGAATCGCCCTCCCATGGGAATCCCAGCACTCCCACCAGGGATCCCACCCCCACAGTTCCCTGGTTTTCCTCCACCTGTACCTCCAGGTAAGTTTGTGGATACTGTTGTTATTTTTAACCTGTACTTTTGTCATTATAGTGTTAACTTCAGGAAAATGATATGTATGTGACTGTGTGTTAGTAGTAAGGATGTTAGCATCCTTCTGTAAATGTGAATACCGTATTTTCCTGTGACAGTACTTTTCATATTTGGCTGAGTATCAAATTCATCTGGGAAGATTTAAAAAAAAACCTTTATTTAAAAAAAATAAGTAATGCATATTCCAATAAATACATACTAATTCATATGATTCAGTAGTTAAAAAGGTATACAGTGAAAAATTTTGCTCACAATTCCACGTAACCGTTGTTACTATTCCCTTAACTGAAAGAGGGAAGCAAAACAGGCTCATTAGTTTCTTTATCCTTCCAGATAGTTTTTAATGCATATTACAAGCTGCTATAAGTATATATTCTTTTCCTTTTTCTTTTTTTTTTTAAGAGAGAGAGGGGGAGAGCGCTTATGTGAGCACGTGAGCTGGGAGGGAGGGGCAGAGGGAGAGATATCATTTAACTCTTCAGGAATTTGGGGGTAAATCATACTTTTAAAAGTTAGAACAAGTAATTATGCATCTATATTGTGGCATAGAATGCAGTATTTGTACAAATTTTTAAGACATTTATGCTTGTAGCAACTTGTTTTAAGCTATCCTTCTAGGTAATCATGGATATGTATTTGTTACCTCCTGCTGCCAGGAGTATAGTTTGAAATATGTATTTAAATTTAAATTAAATTAGAGGTGCCTGGGTGGCTCAGTCACTAAGTGTCTGCCCTCGGCTCAGGGCGTGATCCCGGCGTTCTGGGATTGAGCCCCGCATCAGGCTCCTCCGTTGGGAGCCTGCTTCTTCCTCTCCTACTCCCTGCTTGTGTTCCCTCTCTTGCTGGCTGTCTCTATGTCAAATAAATAAATTAAAAAAAAATCTTTAAAAAAATAAAAAATATAAATAAATAAATTTAAATTAAATTAAAACCAGTTTATTCATGGAACACTTAATTTTAGTCAGTAATTTAGCTGTTTTGTAATGTACTGTATAAAGGAATTTCTGCTGAATAGGGTGATTGAAAGAACAATGTTAACAGAAAACTGAATAAAGTTAGTTGTCAGTCATCTAACAGATTAATAACATTAGAACGATAGTGTTCTGAACCATTTTCATTTGGGCAACAATTTTGGGGGGCTTCATATATCCCGATTTGGTTCATAAATTTTTGGTCTCCTAAGAAGATCTATTAGCCCTTACTAGTAACCATGATACCTTTTTTTTTTTTTTTAAACCCTTATGTTATAGTTTTATAGGGATGAATAGTTTACTTCTTATTTCTTTGTGAAGAGATTTAAGGGATTGGGATGAAGCTGAATCACTTATTCAGAATCAGGAAAGTTGACAGTGAAAAATCAGTGCCTTAATTTCCTTCCTGATAGATTGGTTTTATAGAAAAGATTTTAAACTCCTTTGAATTTTTAAAGAGCAAACACTACATTTAACATTTTCGGATGAACATTATACCAAATTATTAAATGGAAGTAGAAGATGAATGAAACCTGTTTCTCTTAAGACTATTTCCTGTATAGATTTTTAAGATGCGTCAGCAGATCCCAAAAGCAGATTGTCAGTTTTTCTTCTTGACCGTTTGGTCAGTGTCATACTAATGTGGGCAATTTATTCAGAGTGGTAACCTGTTAATTCTGATTGTGTTTACAACAGCATACACTATCATTTCTGTTTAGGGAAATATATTTAGATGATAAATCAGACTTTGCAGCTCATTCTGCATTCTGTGTGTAGCATCAGTACTTTAAAAGGTAAATAATGAAATAGTATGCTAAACTAGGGTAGTAATTCAAGACTATAATACCCATATTCATGTATAATTTTCTTGTCTTGCCTGTTAGTGCAGTTAATTGAACTCTCAGTGTGATGGTCACATTCTCTGTGAAATTAGAAAATCAATTTGAAAAATAACCATAAACTTCCCGTAAATAGTAATAAATGCATATAGAAAAAGGAAGTTTTTTTACCCTACAGTTCCCAAGAATTTCCTTCCCCAAACATAACCTTTCTTACCAGTTTCTAATTTATAACTCTCCAAAGATACACTCTGCATATCCTCGTGTGTTTGCTTATGTTTACCCTTTCCCCACTTGTTTTTTTTAAAACTCAACTAGTACTACACTGTTCACACTTTGTGTACTTGGCTTCTTTTCACTT
Source organism: Ursus arctos (assembly GCF_023065955.2). Classification (NCBI taxonomy): domain Eukaryota; kingdom Metazoa; phylum Chordata; class Mammalia; order Carnivora; family Ursidae; genus Ursus; species Ursus arctos. The sequence continues at coordinate 27,732,157 of NW_026622930.1, read as the reverse complement.
TAGCATATGTAGATCTTTGTAATGAGTAGCAATACATTTTCCATTGTGAATTCTGTATTGTATGGTATTAGTAAGTTGAGGTAGGAAACATAACTATAAAACTTTTAGTAACGGTTAAAAAGGAAAAAGCAGTGGGGTGCCTGGCTGGCTCAGTCCTTGATCTCAGGGTTGTGAATTCGAGCCCCATGTTGGGTATAGCACTTGCTTAAAAAAAAAAAAAAAGAAAAAAGAAAAAAAATTTTCCCCACTACGTCTTTTTCTGAATTTTTCTTTATTTTTCTTTTATTTTTTAAAAGATTTTATTTATTTATTTGAAAGAGGGATAGAGCGTGCGCATGTGTGCACCAGTGGAGGCAGAGGGAGAGGAAGAAACAGGCTCCCCTCTAAGCAGGGAGCTGGATGCGGGGCTTGATCCCAGGACCCGGGCATCATGAGCCAGGGGCAGACGCTTAACTGACTGAGCCACCGAGGTTCCCCTGAATTTTTCATTAATAGAAATTTTACCTATGGAAAAGGTGCCTTATAGACTACAGTTGATAAGGAGGGAGGACATTTTTTTTTGTTTTGCAAAGTTAAAAGTGAAAAATTTAGATAAACAGATTGATGAATTATAGTTTTGAGCATCAATTGTATTTAAGTGCTGCATGTAAATGATCTTAGTCTCATAGGTGCTCCAAAGAAATTACCTCAGGAGAATTGAGGAAACTGCAGCTTAAAGAGCTTGCCTAAGGTTGCATAGTTAGAAGTGATAGAACCAAGAGTTGAACCCAGGTTTGATTCTGAAGTCTGTATTTTTCTTTTCTTTTTTAAAAGTTTGTGTACATATGTATTTATTTAAGTAATCTATACACGTGATGTGGGGCTCAAACTCATGACCCTGAGATCAAGAGTCGCACGCTTCTCTGACTGAGCCAGCTAGGCACCTCTATGTTTTTTTCTATTTTGTGCAGTATTCTGTTGACTGTATTGATAGGAATCTTGATTTTTCTCATTTAAAAATTAATTTGAATAAATTATATTGGAAAATAAATGGATAGTGTTAAATGTCTAAGAATTTATTACCGGTCTTAGCTAGAGAATTCTCTCAAATTGATGTTAAATTTGAACCTAAGAGAAATTTCAGAACTTCTTGAAATGTATTTAGAAACATTTTACAATTTATATTAAAAAAGTAGATAAATCTTTCACTGATTTTTTGCCCTCATTGCATTTCTTTTTCTTAGTGCTCAGATGGTAAGATTTTTTCATTAGTTATGTACACAAGAACACTCAAAACAGTAGTTACTGGTTGGTAAACAGTGTAGTTGAAAACAAAAATGTAGATACCACTAAGATGTCAGTAATAGCCCATTGACCCCTCTTAAGCCCTCAGTGCAGCCAGCAGATGATTGTGTTAGAGATTTTCTTTGACACTGTCTGAGATTACTGGTCATATTTTTTGCATGGTTTTTGTTATAATTAAAGAAGCAGCAATAACAAGATTCTTTCTAGGTTTCTAGATTAATTTCTCATTTGATAACTTTTTTTTTAAACTTTTAAAGGATTCATTAATACCATGTTTACCCATAAGTGGATCTGTATTTACATAAGTTACTGGCTTTCAGGAAGTACTGAATCAGATGAACATGAATCAGTAACTGTCTAGATTTTTAAACTCTTGAGAGAAAAGCATGTTGTAGTGGTAGTCTTTTTGCTTTTAGGATAGTTTTTTGTTGTTGTGTAAGTTTATATAGACAAGCATGTACCAGATTGCTTTTGAAAATAAGGCATTCATCAATATCTCATTTTCATCAGTCCTATAATTCTACCTAAATTAACTGTGAGTGAGGATACCTATTTGTGTACCATGTAACTTGTATAGAATATAGTCATATGTACTTGTATTCATAAGATTTAATATGCTTTTTTCTTAGGGACCCCAATGATTCCTGTACCAATGAGCATTATGGCTCCTGCTCCAACTGTAAGTATAATTTTAAGGAGGAATTAGGAGATATAATAGTGTTACCTCTTTTAAAGCTAAAAAAAACTTCATAAACTTAAGTGTTTAAAAGAATAATGAGCGAGAGCATCCATGTATAACATCATTTTCACTCAGCTATGCATATTATGCAATTGCTTTTAAAATAGCCTCCCTAAATAGTTTTATGATTGACCTTATATTCTCTAGGCTCCTCATATACTTGTTATGACTTAGGACATTGTTTAGATTTAGGACATTGGCTCTTTCATCATTCCTTACTCTTGTCTTGGTCCTGGGAGATAGGAGAATGATCTGACATGTTTAATCTCATTAAAAAAAAAAAAAAAAAAAGACTGTAGAAATGATCCTAGTAGAAATTAAAATTTTGAAGTGAAATTTGTGTTGAATATATTTCCATCCTTTCCTCTCACCTACTTAATTTTTAGCCCCTTCCAGACTATTTTTTCTCTGTCCTCTGGTATGATATCTTAAAGCTTTGTAAAGTTTGCTTGAAGCCTTTACTCTATTTAAGTGTTTTATTATTCAGTCTTACTTCTTAAGCCTTAATTCTTCACATTCATCAAAGCTTTTGTACACTCTAAGCATATTAGTTCAGAATGCTAATATGCTGTAACACATGAATAAATAATAACCCTCTTAACTGTTGTTTAACCAGAATTTTACTTTGAGTTAAGTGGTAGAGTATCAGACTTCATCTGGAATTCCACTATGAGGGAGGGTAGATTTCCTTACAGCTGTTTTTCTACCTGTGGATTTTGAAAAGGGAGGGAGGGGACTGTTATTCATATTTAAAAGGAGATGGTAACTCTGGGCAAACAGGAATCTGTGAAGCAGACCACTAAGAAGATACGGTTCTGCAGACCATGGGGAGTCCAATTTTTCTTGCATTGGATACCCATTGTTTGGCTATTTTGGGAAACCTCCACATGACAGGTACTCTTACTCTTGGCATTTCAGCCTAGGAAAAGGTGGGACTTGGGGTTTGGAGCATCTCCCTCAGTTCACCATTATGTATTTGGTGCCTAGTGTGGATGTTTTGCTAAATTCAATTCCAGATACAAAAATGAGTAGGATTGTTCTTTCCTTTGGGAAGTTGAAAGTTATAAAGGGAAAATAAAAAATGTAACTAACTGATAAAGGTAATATTTAAGTGTTGGAGAGTGCTAGGAGAGTATTCAAGTGCTCTGTCAGAGGATTAGTGGGGATAATTGAAATTTGCTCTTATTTAAAAAAATTGGGGGGGTATTTATTTTAGAGCAAGCACAAGTGTGGGAGGGGCAGAGGGAGATGGGGCGGGGAGAAGTAGACCGAGCATGGAGCCTCATTCGGGACTCTATCCCAGGACCCTGAGGTCACAACCTGAGCCAAAATCAAAAGAGTCTGACTCCTAACTGACTGAGCCAGCCAGGCGCCCCAAAATTTGTTTTTATATTAGTACAGAGTAAAGTTGTGAAGAAACTCCTGCATGTATTTGATAATTTTAAATGATTTATGATGTTGTAGACATTTAAGAATTATGTTTTAAATATAAAAAAATATTCCCATCCAAGTTATTTTTATTTGCTTTTCCAAGTTGTTTTCAAAAGAAAGGTAATCTGGGGCGCCTGGGTGGCTCAGTCGGTTAGATGTCTGACTTTTGATTTCAGCTCAGGTCCTGATCTCAGGGTCCTTAGATCTCAGGGGTCATTAGCCCCACATCGGGGCTCTGAAGGAAGTCTGCTTAAGATTCTCTCTTCTTCTCCATCTGCCCCTCCTCCCCTCTTGTGCGTGTGTTTTCTCTCAAATAAATCTTGTTAAAAAAAAAAAAAGGTAATCTAATAGTGGAACTTGTCATGAATAAATTTGCATTAATGAAAAATGATAGAAACTTTATGTAGAACCTTTAATAATGTACTATATATTTAGTACTTTAAAATTGTTTTTAGACTAATGTTACTTTAAACATGATAGGAAATTTAATTGCCAGCTCCAATTTTATTGCTTTTTTTCACTCTAGGTTTTAGTACCCACTGTGTCCATGGTTGGAAAGCATTTGGGAGCAAGAAAGGATCACCCAGGCTTAAAGGCTAAAGAAAATGATGAAAATTGTGGTCCCACTACTACAGTTTTTGTTGGCAACATTTCTGAGAAAGCCTCAGACATGCTTATAAGACAACTCCTTGCTGTAAGTTAAATTGTTTTTCATTTTTAAATTTTATTGTTATGGATTTCAAATGTATGAAAAAGCAGAAAGAGGATTCTAATTATTTTCTCATTATTTTGAAAAATTTCAATTGCAGGAAAGTTGCATGAATAGTAAAATGAACATCCTCCTAACACATTTTGCTGCATTTACTTTCTGCATACACACACACACCACACTTTTTTTCTCAATAATTGGAGAGTAAGTTGTGACATGACATTTCATCTCTAAATACTTCTTGTTTCTCCTAAGACCAAGAGCGTTCTCCCATATGATCATAAAACCATCATTACACTTAAGAAATTTAAGGCTGTTACAGTATTCGTTTTTTCCCCCCTGATACAGTGTTGTTAACTAAATATACCTATAGTTCATGTTATTTCCTCAGTAATCTCCATAATAGCTGTTCTTTATCTGATTCAGTCAAGGATTATACATTGCGTTGAATTGTCATACCTCTTCAGACAACGTTTGTAGTATAGAATACCTTCCTGTCTCTTTTGTTTGTTTGCTTGTTTTGTTTTTGTCTTTCATGACATTAACATTTTTGAAGAGTCCAGGTCTTTTGCAGAATGTCTCATTTTGAATTTGGCTGTTTGCTCATAGTTAGATTCACAGTGAGCATTTTTTTGCAGGAAGGGTGCATGGGTGGTATTCTCAGTGCAGCATAACAAGAGGCACACGGTGTCTCTTGGTCCTGTTTTTGGCGATGTTCAGTTTAGTTACTTGGTTAAGGTAGTCATATCTCTATTGTAAAGGATACCTTGTTCCCTTTGTCATCAATAAGTAATTTCCTGGTTAATGTTTTGAGACCATCTGAGTTGTGTCGTCCCCCTCTCCTTTGTGTCTTAGTTTAAAAATTGTTATCTTTGTGATAAATTAGCATTAAGTGAAATAATACCAAATGATTTTATAATGAAAAACAGTGCCTATACTCCCTCCCTCCATAATCTCCACTGTTTTTTAGAGAAGGTATTTTAAAATCTTTTCCTTGATTTTATTGCCATTTCTGTTTTGTAAGTTGTATAATCCTCGTGTTAAAACATGTTTAGAAAATAAATGCCACAAAAGCTAGCTTTGTCACATTAAATATTTTGTGATACTAGCTTCAGATGATTTTCCCAAAGAAATAAAACATTATAGTTGGCCCTAATTCCCACTTCTTTCTTCCACAGAGGTAATCACCAGGGTAATCTATCCTAAATTTGGTGTTTATCATTCCTGTGTGTATTTTTTATTTTTAAAAATTTTTATTTTTCTTAAAGATTTTTTATTTATTTACTTGAGATAGAGCGAGGGAGACAGAGAGAGAGCAAAAGCAGGGAGAGCGGCAGAGGAAGAGGGAGAAGCAGGCTCTCCACTGAGCACGGAGCCCGATACGGGGCTCAGTCCCAGGACCCTGGTATCATGACCTGAGCTGAAGGCAGGCGCTTAACCGACTGAGCCACCCTGGCGCCCCTATTTTTTATTGTAATTACATATTTGTGAATTCATAAAAATCTATAACTTACAAGTTTTAATTTTGTGCTCCGTAATTTGCTTTTTTCATCTAATATATGTATAGCTCTAGTTTATTAACTTATCACTGCTGTATACCTTTGCATTGTAAAAGTGTAACATGAATTGTCAGTTTTCTAATGACGGTCATATAGCTTATTTTTATTTCTTGATACTATGTTTTGTTGTCTTATTATTGGTAATATGTCCTCCTCAGTCACATGAAAAATTTCTATCATGTATTGTCTTAGAAATGGAATTTTTGGGGGCGCCTGGGTGGCACAGTCGTTAAGCGTCTGCCTTTGGCTCAGGGCGTGATCCTGGTGTTCTGGGATGGAGCCCCACATCAGGCTCCTCCACTAGGAGCCTGCTTCTTCCTCTCCCACTCCCCCTGCTTGTGTTCCCTCTCTCGCTGGCTGTCTCTGTCAAATAAATAAATAAATAAATAAATAAATCTTTAAAAAAAAGAAAGAAATGGAATTTTTGAGTCTTAGGGCATTTTTTATCTTCAGTTTTACAAGATAATGCCAGTTTTTTCCTAAAGTGGAACATTAGGAGGACATTTTTTTTAAACTGTCTTTATTGTGATATAATTCATAGACCTTAAGATTCATCCTTTTATAATGTATAATTCAGTGGTTTTTCAGAAAGTTGTACAAATATCACCCCTGTCTTAATTTCAGAACATTTTCATCACCCCAAGTAGAAACCCTGTACTCAGTAAGTCACTTCCCGTTCTCTCCTCTCCCCGGCATATGGCAACCACTATCTTTCTGTGTAGATTTGCCTGTTCTGGGCATCTTACATAAACAGAATCATAGAATATGTATGGCTTTTCATGTTTTTTCTTTTTTCATTTAATATACGGCTTCATCTATATCGTAGCTTATATCAGTATTTCATTCCTTTTTATGACCAAATTTTCCATCTAATGGATATACCACATTTTATCCATTCATCAGTTGATGGACAGTTGTTTCCACTTTTTGGGTATTATGAATAATGGTGCTGTGAATATTTGTGTGCAGGTGTGTGGAGGAGATATCTATATCCTACTTGAAATCTCTCTCTCTCTCTTTCCCTTTTTTTGTTTTTTTGTTTTAAGTAGGTTCCATGCCCAGCTTGGAACCTAGTCAACACAGGGCCTGAACACACGACCCTGTGATAAAGACCTGAGTTGAAATCAAGAGCCAGACACTTAACCGACTGAGCCACCCAGGCACTCCAAAACCTCTTTTTAAACCTGTTCTTGACTTATATGTGCAGCAGAGTGTTTTGTTTTTAAGCTTCATTCCTGTATTTATCTCGTCCTTTCATTTTTCTTTTAAGGCACTCCTTAAATGTCTAATGATCCTTGATTGTCTTCATACTTAAGAGTTAGGGAGTAAAGTTTTTTTGGGGACACTTGCCTGGCTCGGTCAGTGGAGCGTGCGTCTGTTGATTTGGGGTTGTGAGTTTGAGCCCCATTTTGAGTGTAGAGATTTATTAAAATTAGAAAAAAAAATCTTTTTGTATGCATAAGCTGGGTTTGTAAAATGTTGAGCATCATTGTAGGTTAATCTAGCCAGCATCTACAGGTTTTGAATGTTAGTATATGGAGTTCTTTTCTTTGGGGCTAATTGGTTTCTCTAGAAAACTTCCAGTTTCATGCCTAGTGAGTATATGATTGGCTGCCTGTATGGGGTTGGGGGTGAAGAACTTCGTTGAAGCATATCATCTGCTTTTACTTTCTTCCTTTGTTACCCATTCTGTATCTCATCCTGATCTTTCATATGTATCCCTAGCCTGTTCTTTTCACTTTCTTCCGACTGTAACTTCATTCTGTCTTCCCCGAGGATGGAGATTATTAAGTATAGTTGCCTGTAAAGACTGTAGGCTATCTTCTCTAGGGTTGGGGAGTAAAGTAGTTGCTTAAAAAGAACTCTGAGGCCTTGATTATTCCATATTTATATTGTCAGGCAAGCACCTGTTTTTCTTTTAAGATTTTATTTATTTGAGAAAGAGAGCATGAGGGGTGGGGGCAGAGGGAGAAGCAGACTCTCCGCTGAGCAGTAAGCCTGACGTGGGGCTTGATCCCAGGACCTTGAGATCATGACCTGAGCCGAGGGCAGACTTTAACCGACTGAGCCACCCAGGCGTCCCACAAGCACCTGTTTTTATTCAGCCTCATGCTTCAACCCCATTCTCCACTGTGCGTTCCTTTTACCTCCAGTCCAGATCACTTGGCTTTGTAGAATCAATTAGCCTAATTCTTATCAGTACCTTCATCTGTAGGTACTTGGAGTTACAGCTTTCTTTGATCTACTGAATGAGTTCCCATCCTTCCATTTGCCTTTTTTCTTTTTAAAATTTTGTTGAATTCTGCTGCTGTTTCCTCATACAATGTTTGACCTCATGGGTTTTTATTGTTTATATTCCTTGATAATCATTTTATTGGTTTCTCTGAAGGGAGATGTGAAAAATTCATGCATTCTCTCAGCATTGACAGGCAATCTTCAGTTACCATTTTCCACAAATAACTTTTTTTTTTAACCTTCTAGTTCTTTAATAATTAGAAATAATGTTTGGGGCGCCCCAGTGGTGCAGTTGGTTGAATATCCAACTCTTGGTCTCAGCTCAGGTCATGATCTCAGGGTCCTAGGATTGAGCCCTACGTCGGGCTCACTGCTCAGCAGAGTCACCTTAAGATTCTCTCCCTTTCCTTCTGCTCCTCTCTCTGCTTGTGCACACTCTCAAATAAATAAATCTTCTTAAAAAAAGAAATAATGTGTAAAAATTTGGAATGTAAACAAAATGTAATGTTTTACTCTTCAGACAACCTGCCCTATTAATATTTCTGATTTATGGAAATTTTTTTTCTTTACATGAAGTCTTACTATATTATCTGCAGTTTCATGACCCATGTTATTTTTGCATCCCATATCAAGCATTTCTCCATGTCATTAAAAGTCTTTTACAGTGTAGGGGCGCCTGGCTGGTTCAGTTGGTAGAGCATGCAACTATTGATCTCAGAGTTGTGTTTGAGCCCCACATTGGGTGTAGAGGTTAATTTTAAAAAATCTTTAAAAAAAAGGTGTTTATAATATATATGTGTGTGTTTTAAAACATAATCTCCGTGGATTCAGAGTATTTACATAAATTTACTATAGTTTATTTTAAATATTATAATACTGGTAATTTTGTTTTTTTATGGTACATTTTGGGTAGGATATATAATGCTGTAAAATCTCATATTTATTGAAAGTTAGTTAAGGGGTGCCTGGGTAGCTCAGTTGGTTGAGTGTCTGACTCTTGTTTTCGGCTCAGGTTGTAATCTTAGGGTCAAGAGATGGAACCTTGAGTTGGACTCCATGCCTAGCATGGAGTCTGCTTGGGATTGTATCCCTCTCCCTCCCTCTTTGCCCTTCTCCCCACTCTTCCGTGCTCTCTCTCTGCCCCCAAAATAAAATCTAAAAGGTAGTCAATTTTCTGTAAATAAGGATTGTAAGAATTTATATATTTTTTAAATGATGTATTATATATTTCTTTCATATAATAGGTATGTGGGAATTGAGAGAATTTTAATAAATTTAATAGCTGGTATGGTTTTTTTTGTTTGTTTTTTTGCTTTTTGCTTTTATTTTTCTCCTGGTGGAAATACCAGTTGTGCTCTTATTTTTATTACTGATTAGTTGATTTTGTTAAATGATAATGATCATTTCTTGTTTTATTTTTCTTTTTAAGAAATGTGGCTTGGTTTTGAGCTGGAAGAGAGTACAGGGTGCATCTGGAAAACTTCAAGGTAGGTAATTTTTTCTTAGTGAGATCATTTTAACCTGTGTGCTTAAGCCACTTGTTGCATGTTTTGCTCTCATTGCCCTTAACCATGGGAGTATTCTATCGGCACTCTTTGTCTTCCTTCTTACTGGAATAGGATTAAAGGCAGTTGGGAAGATTTAGCTGAGATTACAAAGTGGAAAAGTATTAGCAGGAAAGAGGTAGGAGAGGAAAAATTACACTGTTTTTTTACAATGTTATTTTGCAAAGTCCTTTTTTTCTCAGAGCAGGAGTATATGGTCAACATTCAACAGTTAGGACTTAGGAAGAAAGCAGAGCAGATGGTGAGATGACCTGTTGGTCTTAGAAGCAAACTGTTCTTTTCATACTTGTTGGTAAAAGCACCTGTTTGATGTGGATTCTTTAAACAGTATTTATTATGGGAAAATTCATGCATATGTAAAATTAAAATAATATGATGAACGTCCACATACTCATCACTTAGGTTTAACGTTTATCAACTCATGGCCAATTGTGCTAAACCTGTACTCTGTCCATTTCCTCCTTATATTCTTTTTTTTTTTTTTTAAAGATTTTATTTTTTTATTTGACAGAGAGAGACAGCCAGCGAGAGAGGGAACATAGCAGGGGAGTGGGAGAGGAAGAAGCAGGCTCCCAGCGGAGGAACCTGATGTGGGGCTCGATCCCATAACGCCGGGATCACGCCCTGAGCCGAAGGCAGACGCTTAACCGCTGTGCCACCCAGGCACCCCCCTCCTTATATTCTTTTTAAGCAATCCCAAGCATCCACCATTTTGTCTATAAATATTTTAGCGTGTGTCTCTAAGAGATAAGAGCTTTTTAAAATACTGAAAATGCTATTATAAGACCTTCAAAAATGAACTATTTTTCTTAATATCGTAAGTCAATTTTCTGATGTCCAGTTGTCACATGTCAGCTTTTCTAATAGTTTGATATAGGATCCATATGTAGTCCACATGTTGCAATTGGTTGCATATTTTTAAGTTTCTTTTAATATTTTAAATTCTTCTGTCTCTTCTCCCTTGAAATTATTTATGGAAGAAACTGGGTCATTTGCTTAGTAGCATTTCTTGAGTGTAGATTTGCTAATTGTAGCTCCAGTAGAATAATGTGCCAATGCTTCTCTGTATTTTATGTAAACTGGTTGTATCTTGAGAATCAGATTTGAGTTTGCGTATGTTATTTTTGTTTTTTATTTGTAAAAATTTTTTAAAGGTAGTGTTCTTCATCATGAGACACTATTTTGTTGGTTTTTTTGTTTTTTTTTTTTAATTTTTAAAATTTTTGTGTTAGGGGCGCCTGGGTGGCTCAGTTGGTTAAGCAACTGCCTTCAGCTCAGATCATGATGCCAGGGTCCTGGGACGGAGCCCTGAGTCAGGCTCCCCGCTCAGCGGAGAGCCTGCTCCTCCCTCCTCCCTCTGCCACTCCCCTTGCTTGTGCTCTCTTGCTCTCTCTCTCTCAAATAAATATATTTAAAGTTAAAAAATATATATATTTTTGTGGTAGCAGGTGTTCATTGTCTATTCCTGAATTGGTTCATTCATTGGAGGGTTGCAAAGTGTGCTAGTCTCTTTGGAAGAATTCTGTAATTCCTTCATTGAAGAACAAATCTTCTTTATTAGAATTAATTTGTATAAGGAAAACCGGGTAAATGCTGTGGTTCTTTCATTTTTCAAAAGAATGAGTTGATGTCTTCAGCATCATTTAGCAGTGGCTTTTTTTTTTTTAAAGTAGCAGTGCAGGGCTTGAACTCATGACCCTGAGATCAAGACCTGAGCTGAAATCAAGAGTTGGATGCTCAACCGACTGTGCCACCCAGGTGCCCCAGCAGTGACTTTTTTTTAAAGAACCATTTTGAACTTAAGGATTGAAGCATGTTCAATTTATTATATTTAATAAGAATTAATTGTCATTATTGCCAGTGAAGTTTAAATTGTCTTGTCTCTGCAAATAGGGTTTCTAGTGGTTTTGACACAAGCCCAACTGCCTTCGATTGCTACCTTGTTGTCTGGAATGTTATCTGGGATTTGGAATCTTTATAAATTCATCTCGAAGTTTTTCTGTCTCATACTTAGGATCAGCTATTTCTTAAAGGAACTCTGGTTCTTTTTAGTGGGAAATTGCTTTACAAATCACAGTCTGGGAATTAGGTATACTCACTATAAGACTTGTTTAGTTTCGGGGGGCCAGGCTGGCTCAGTCAGAGGAGCGTGCAACTCTTGATCTTGGGCCGTGAAACTCTTGATCTTGGGGCTGTGAGTTGAGCCCCATGTTAGATGTAGAGATTACTTTAACTATTTTTTAAAAAACACTTGTTCAGTCTTTGCCTTTACATTTTTCCAGTGCACATTAATTTAGACTCAGGACCTAAAGGTTTTTATTTAACCTTTTCTGTAATATATCTTCCTTTTTTTTTTTTTTTCTCTCCCATACTGAGAATCCTTTGTTCAAGGACATTGGGGTGATAGACATAATTATTGGCTTGCTTCATCTCACATTTCATATACAACAGTTTAAGACTACTAATACCAACATTATCATCAGCAATATGATTATAGAAATTTTCTTTTTATTGAGAGGTCTTTTATCCTTAAGATATATCACACTAAAAACTTGTGGTCAAATTTGCTGTTTTAAAATCACTCAGAATAGTTCCTCTCACTGTGGTTGTGTCCTTAACTATACATATTTATATACATACTTGGATTCCTTTGATTTATTTTCCATTTTTTGATTATTCTTTTAAAATATATGTTTTAATACTGATTTAAAGACATAATAATGGTGAGACTAGTTATTAAAATTAAGCAGATAGAGAAAAATCAAACATTACTAGGATAAAAGGTCAGTACTTTTGTAGTTTAACTTTTCAAAATTGAAAAATGCTTGTGGGGCGCCTGGGTGGCTCGGTTAGTAAGGTGTCCGACTCTTGATTTCTGTGTTGGGCTCCTCCCTGAGCGGGGGTCTGCCTGAGAGTCTCTCCTCTCTTCCTCTGCCCCCCCTCCTGTGTTCGCGCGTGTGCTATGTGTCTTAAACTCTCTCTCTCTCACTCTAAAATAAATAAATCTCAAAAAACAAAAAAACAGAAGCATCCTATTAAAGAAAATTGCTTGTGTGGGTTTAAGGAGCTTGTTGTCAGTTATTTGTAGCTAGCTGTTAGGAAGTCTGGATGGAATGAATTCAGGAAATAATTGAAAGACTCAATTATGAAATTTGCTGGTTCTGCTAAATATTTTATAAGTACTTCTGATAAGTAGCAATTTGCCTGATCAGAATTTTTCTTTCTTTCCCGTTTTGTTTTCTTTTTTCTTTTGGTGGTTTGAGGGTGCTAAAAGTAAAATCATCAAGGGTAATGAAGGAAAGGGAGGATTGACAACATGAGTAATCCTGCTTTAAAACATCTGGTCTCTAATTTTAATTTTCCATAAGTATTTTGTTTCCATAACTGTATTGATATTTCACTAATTCTTTACATCCATTTCTAGCTTTTGGCTTCTGTGAGTATAAGGAACCTGAGTCTACCCTCCGTGCACTCAGGTTATTGCATGACCTGCAGATTGGAGAAAAGAAGCTCCTTGTTAAAGTTGATGCAAAGACAAAGGCACAACTAGATGAATGGAAAGCAAAGAAGAAAGCCTCTAATGGGGTATGTTTCTATAGTCTTAACTTTTTAGGCGAACTGTGTTCTTTCAGTGTAAATACTTCTTATAAGTGAATCTGCTATGGGGCTTCACAAGATCATCCTCCTCATAGTATATGCTTGTGGCTAAAATGCAAGAGGGTATTTTTATAGCTTATAGTTATTTTAAGTCTTTTATCTACCCATAGTGGGTAGGTGACTATTGGTTTGCTTGTTCCAGGTTGGGATGAAGGTAGTGAGGGAGGCTGGACAAGGTTAACTTGCCAGAGAAAACACTGGTACAGACTATTCAAACAGAGCTAATTCATTAAGGCAGCTTTTGTAAGTACAACAAAATAAATTTCAGTCTACACATTAATTTTAAGTAGTTGCCTTCTCTTTTATTTTATTATTTATTTGTTTATATTTTTAAGATTTTATTTATTTGTTTGACAGAGACAGCGAGAGAGGGAACACAAGCAAGGGGAGTGTGAGAGGGAGAAGCAGGCTTCCAGCGGAGCAGAGAGCCCGATGCGGGGCTTGATCCCAGGACCCTGGGATCATGAACCAAGCTGAAGGCAGACGCCTAACGGCTGAGCCACCCAGGCGCCCCTGCCCTCTCTTTTAGAAGTACACAAGTTCTGGGGTGCCTGCATGGTTCAGTCAGTTGAGCGTCCGACTCTTGATCTCAGCTCAGGTCTTGAGCTCAGGACTGTGAGTTCAAGCCCCGTGTTGGACTCAGTGCTGGGCGTGGAGCCTACTTAAAAAAAAAAAAAAAAAAGTACACAGGTTCTAAAATAAGTGAAAATAAGTCGTACTTTTCTCAGGTTGGTAGCCATATTAAGTCAAACTAATAAAGTAAAGGAAATTTTTATATGTTGTGTTGTAATGTATGTATCATTACTGTTTTTCAACAAAAAAAATAAGACTTGGGTGTATGTCATATTTCTTTTTCGAACCTCAGCTTGAATGGATTTAAAGTAGGTTTATTTTACCTTCTTGTTTCTACAAAAACAAAAAAGCCTTTTTGCTCTTTTCAGGCTTTCATTATCATTCAAAATAGAAATAGCTTTCTTGGTATTACCACTCCCTCTTTTACAAAAACATTGTATATTCTTTGTGAAAAACTCATAAAGCAAACTATAAAGAAGAAATTAAGTACCACCTGTAATCCCATCACCATTAGGAACCACTGTAGACGTTTTTTGTTGTATATTCTTCCAGACATTTTTCTCCGTATAGATGAATATAGTTTTTAATTGGAATAGATGAATTTGGTTTTCATTCATAAATACAGGATTGAGTTTGAGTATTCTATAATTAGCTTTTTTTTACTTGTATCTTTTCTTGTACTTTTAATAATATTTTAACTGATCTCTGCATTTTGTTTTCTCTCATCTGACTATTATAGCACTGCCTGTATTTCTAAAACAGAAGTATAATTATATCAACCCTCTGCTCATGCATCCTTAATGATTTTGAATTTTCTTAGAGCATGAAGCCCGTATTCTTAGCATGGCATTCAGGGCTTGTTCAGTCTACCTGTAGTTCTTCTGCATGTGTCAGTCACGTATCCCTACAAACTTCCTTCAAACTTCCTTCGTTCTTTGCTGATATCTCATGTCCTTGTTGCCCATCCAAGCTCCCTGTTGCAATTCTGTTCATATAGTTCTAATTACAGTGTTATTTGATCAGTCATACCTTCGCTTTCTCTCAGGCAGAATTAATTCCTCTCTTCCCACATATGTTCCCAGGTTTTTATTGCTGTTAGGTCAGTCTGCTTTGTAACATACATTGTTGTTATCTGTCTGTTTCTCACACCCCTTGTACCCTGTTTCATTTCCATTATCTCTGATTACAAGATAGAAAGGGCAGTAAGTTTCCGTACTGTGTCTCTTCCTCTTGTACCTGCACAGAACCTAAGACAGTATCTTGCCCCTAGCAAGAATGGAGTGATCCTTTATTGAGTAACAGTTGCAGTTACATCGTTCACCTGATGATCTTACTGTCTTTACCTAGCTTTATGAAGAAATAATAAAATGCAGTCTCTCTGTAGTATAAGTTGTATCTCAGATGAGCAATGTTGCCTGTCACATCATAAAAACAACTGTCTGAAATAAGACTTTTCAGATTTTCCTTGCAGTGATAACTGAATTATTTAAAATAAAGTATGGACTTAAATGGAATTAATGTCTTCACGGGGAGTCTTTTTTCCCTGTGTTTAATCATCAGCTGAAGAGGTGAGGTGGTTTGATTTGTAACATTTGCAGATAGTGTACTCTGAATGTGAAGTAAATGACTTCACTGTATATGTAAATAAGGAAATGCACAATTGTGTGACTTTGATTTAATTTGTAATCACTATTAGCAAGAGGAACCACAATTTAAATCTGTTTTTATCTTCAAAAATGGAATTGGAGCTACCTCCAGTAAAAATAGAACAATTATTTCAGATACGATGAAATTTAAAACATTAACAGACATGACTTCGGTGTACTTGGCATGGTGCCCAGAGATGCTTGAAGCCACAAGACAGACATGGCATAGTCTGTTGGAGTGTTCATTTTACTTTAAAATATTGGTAAAAAGAAAAAGTTGAGCAGTTCTATCAGATAAAAAAATTTTTTTCAAATAAGCAAATATAACTTGTGGAGTAGATGACAGATTTGTCATGATTTTTCAAGATAAAATACGAGAGGATATTCTCCTTTCTTCTTGATTGTTGACTGTTGGGAGAAGTCTGAAAACAGTGACCTAAGATGGGTGATGTGAGCAGAGACATCGAGGAGCTTGTGTGGTGCTTGAGTCAGGCATTTTCCTGACTGCCAGCCAGAAGACAGAACACAAGTAGTTGTGTAGTTCTCTTTGACTAAAAAAGAAACACAAACTTTTCCTTCTGTGATATATCTGATTATTTTTGGGTTTCTTACGTTAACAATTGGTGAAGAGATTTGGGCTAATAAGCTTTCCTTCTAAAAATATACATTTTCCCTATAGATCAAGGGGCAATAGTTATTCAGAAAGTGGTGTGAATGCATTCATTCCAAATGCTTTATTTCTAATTTAGGTAAGGCTAACTATACTAATACTTAAATTTGATTTAGGATGGTGGTGGTAGGGAATTTGGGGGCTTATGAGTATTTTTAAAAGACTAGGCCTTCAAATTTATATAACCCCACTTTTATCTTTTTTATTTGTTTTTAAAGATTTTATTTATTTGAGAGAGAGCATGCTCACAAGTGGTGGGGGAGGGGCAGAAGGAGAAACAGATTACCCTCTAAGCAGGGAGCCTGTCATGGGGCTGGATCCCAGGACCCTGGGATCATAACCTGACCCCAAGGCAGACACTTAACTGACTGAGCCACCCAGGCGCCCCACCCCACTTCTGTCTTTATGCTTAGAAAAGCATGGAGATGTTGAGGGTTCATGGAAAGGAATTTAGCATGTAGGGAAAATGCTAAAGACAGACTCAATGCTGTCTTATAAAGTATATTTTCATAATAAAGAATTTAGGTATCAGTAACTGATGGTTTGGGTTGAAATGGCCCTTGTGTGTCTTAGGACCTATAGTTCCAGTGGCAAGTTGTCAGGTTAATTCTTTTTTTTTTTTTTTAAAGCTTTTATTTATTTCTTTGACACGGAGAGAGAGACAGCCAGAGAGAGAGGGAACACAAGCAGGGGGAGTGGGAGAGGAAGAAGCAGGCTCCCAGCAGAGCAGGGAGCCTGATGTGGGGCTCGATCCCAGGACCCTGGGATCACGCCCTGAGCTGAAGGCAGACACTTAACGACTGAGCCACCCAGGCGCCCCGTGTCAGGTTAATTCTTTCATTTAAAACGTGTGGAGAAGCATAGTACTACTGAAGGGATTTTAGTGAAAGCTGCACAAAAGACTTTCTCGGGATATATTATTGGTTTAAAGTAAAAACACATCACCACGATTATAGCTTACAATGTTTTTGGTAAATAATTTTAACAGATGTTTACAGTCCTTGGGTAAAGCTTGTCTTTATCCAAGATACCAAGTAGGGAGTTGGCAGAAGATTGGATAAAGGGGTGCCTGGGTGGGTCAGTTGGTTAAGTGTCTGACTCTTGATTGCCGGGACTTGAGTTCAGGCCCCGCTTCGGGCTCCATGCCCAGCATGGAGCCTACTTTAAAAAAAAGAAAAAAAAAAAAAAGAAGAAGAAGATCAGGCGAAGAGGCAGGTTTGAGAAAGTAAGAAACTCAGAGTAGTTAGTTTTATAAACCACACATTATGACTTGACTTGAAGTTATCTGTAGCATAACTGCTTATCGTATTTGCTAAATGCTTAGGGGCAAGGTTATTTTTTTTTCCAATATCAAATTATTTTTGGCATCTAGCACAGTATCTTGCGCACAGTAGGCTCTTAAGAAGTTGTTGAGTCAGAGGTTCCTGGCTGGCTCGGTTAGTAGAGCATGCGTCTCTTGCTCTCGGGGTTGTGAGTTTGAGCCCCACACTGGGTGTAGCGATTTCTTCAAAAAGGAAAAAAAAAATGTTTTTTAAGATTGTATTTACTTATTTGATAGAGCGCACGAGTGGGGAGGATGGGCAAAGGGAGAAGAAGAAGCAGACTCCCTGCTGAGCAGGGAGCCCAATGAGGGGCTCAGTACCAGGACCACCTGAGCCGAAGGCAGACGCTTAACCGACTGAGGCACCCCAAGAAAATTTCTTTAATTAAAAAACGTTTGTTGAGCCAATCAAGAAATAAATGCCTGTTGAATCAGTATCCATTGGAGGTAGCTTTCAGAGTTATGAAATTATGAATTATGAAATACGAAATCACTGCTAAGTTATATTCAGGAGCCACAAGATGTGAAACTTACCTCGAATAGTTGCATGCATTGTGTCCAAGAGCCAGTATTTATGCAGAAGAGCATTGTTCTTATTTGTATCTGAAAATGCGCATAGCATGTATTTACCAAGTAAATTGATAAAATAAATACCTTAGGATGTGTGTGTGTAGTTTTAAATTACAAAAATTTTTGTATGTATCTTTTAAATTTATCTTGTTGCTTGTCATACTTTCCCATCTTTCCTGGTTTTAAGAAAAGACTGGTTGACGGGGTACCTGGGTGGCTCAGTCTGTTAAGCAGCTGCCTTCAGCTCAGGTCATGATCCCAGGGTCCTAGGATCGAGCCCCACATCTGGCTCCCTGCTCAGCAGAGACCCTGCTTCTCCTTCTCCCTCTGTTCCCCTGCTCCTGCTCTCTCCCTCTCTCTATCTCAAATAAATAAATAAAATCTTAAAAAAAAAAAGAAAAGACTGGTTGGGAGTAACTGGAAATTATCCAGCGTTTTGAGGTCATTCTCTCAATTGTGTAGGTTGAACTGGATTAATTCCTTAACCAGGGGCCTTAAAATAAATCTAAGGTAAAAGGAAGAAGAATAGTAGTGCGTTAGAAGTCAGTAATTTTTTTTCATGTCAGTACAATTAGTTTAGTCTTTTAAAAAATAATAAAGACCTACAAATAGTTACTTATTTGTGAGAAGCATTACGACGTGAATTTTGTTTTTGTTTTTGTTTTTATAACGTTATTTGTGCAAGTCATAGGAGAAAGACTTGTGCAGTATTTAGAGTTGGTTCCTTCTTAGTGTATAAGTATATGGTTTTGGTAAGTGGTAATCCCGCATTATAGAAAGCAGAGGAGGAGAAAGATGCCATTGTTTGAGCCCCTGGTGTGTCTGATTGCCTTTTTGTTTTTGTTTTTTTGATGCTTGTGTTTTGCTGTATATAGCTGCCTTGTGGCTTTTCATTTGTTTAACCTACACACGCTTTTGTTTATTTTAAATGGTGGCTGTCACAGTATACATACAACTGTATTTTGCTTTTTTCACATAATTAAATTTTCAACTGTGTTTTGGTTTTTAGTAAACATCATTTGTGGAAGCATTTGAAGACAATCTTAAAAACTGAAAGCTTGGCAGATGTGTGTTGTGCAGTATGTTAGTATTGTGATTTAATCTCCCTGTAACTGGTTAGGGGTCAGAATATTAGCTCTTAAAGGGAAAAAGGAAAAGAAAATGATGAAGTATCAGTATCTAAGAAAAATCAGCAAATGAAATGAAGTTTAGTTTTGTGAAGTTAAGAACAAAACCAAATCTGCATTTAACAGGACTACGCAGATGTTTTGTTGGAGAAAACATGTTTGATTTGGTTTGTGTACTAACTTATTTTAGAATGATTTTTTCTTTTTTTTTCTTCTTCACTCCGCTGAACTTGTCTTGATTTTTTTTTTCTTTTAAAGAATGCGAGGCCAGAAACTGTCACTAATGACGATGAAGAAGCCTTAGATGAAGAAACAAAGAGAAGAGATCAGATGATCAAAGGGGCCATTGAAGTTTTAATACGAGAATACTCCAGTGAGCTCAATGCCCCCTCGCAAGAATCTGACTCTCACCCCAGGAAGAAGAAGAAGGAGAAGAAGGAGGACGTATGTGTTACTGATTTCTGACAGTAGTCATTTCCGCAGTTTACTATTTAATGGTGTCACTCTTGTGATTTCATTGCATTGCACCTTTCAAGGGGAAAATGACTAAGATTTATAACAATATACTGTTAAGCCTAATTTTACCATGTTTTATCAAGTAACTCACTAATTTTTTTCACCAAAATGTTTGTTTTATATGTTTGAAATGCACTGGCACGGATACTTGGGTTTATCTGTGGATTCAAATTACATAAGGAAAAAACCTTGATTTATGGAGTAGATGCTGATATTAAGGGACAAAGGAAGTTTTTTTGTTTTTGTTTTTTTGGCCGTGAAGGGGCTGGCTTTGTTTTGCCTTATTCCCTGGTACTGTTCTGTCCCTGCTCTAAGCAGGACAACAGGTATCCTTCACTGAAGATTTTTACCCATTCTTTAATTCTTGCCACCTTTTCTTCTAAACCGCATCTCATTCCCTTCTGTGGGTGGTAATGCAGTTGAACTTCTAATTGGAGGGCGCTGAAAGAGTAGGACAAGATGAAACAATCCTCCCCAGTGTATTGTATTTTACCACTCTTTGCCAGCCTAAGCTAATTGAATAGTAGAGAGTCCAGGTTAAAAGAAAAAAAATTTTTTAAGATTTATTTGTTTATTTGAGAGAGAGAGAGAGCATGAGTGGGAGAGGGAGAGGGAATCTCAAGCAGACTCCGCACTGACCTTGGAGGCCAGTGCAGGGCTCAATCTCACGACCATGAGATCACAGCCTGAGCTGAAACCAAGAGTCGGATGCTTAACCGACTGTGCCACTCAGGAGCCCCAAAAATGTTTGGTTTTTTTACACTCATTTCTTTGGGATAGATTTGGAGAAATTACGGGGAGTATTCTTTAAAAATATTGGGAGTATGTTATGTGCATGAACTGCATATGCCATGAAAAAGTACTGTGAAACATACTATGATTTTTAATATTGGGGTAGTTATGGTTCATTTATTTTGAATTTGAGTGCCTTATTAGGCCATCTTCAATTTGCTTTGTGGCCAAATACATTTTTATTACTTGGCTTGTTTTTCCTCATGTGGTCATAAAAACCTGTCTAGTGAGATGCCAGTCATTGGGGATGGGAATTCGTAGTCCATCAGGTATAGGGTAATTGAGGTTTGTAGAGCTCGTTCTTCCTCCCCAGCATTAATGGGAAAGGAGAAAATAGCTAGAGTATTTGTTTGATATGGGTTTGGAGGAGAGGATCAAAGAGATCCTGCTCAATGGCAGGAATTATGGGTAAATTTTGTTGGTATGATTGTTTCCAGGGGATGAAGGAAAAAGCCCTGCTAGTGTGAGACTTTCCTTATTCCCTTGCCCCAGGGGAGTTGGAGAGTGAGGAGAGGTGGTGGGTGACAGGAGGGGTTAAAGAGAGTAAGTGAAATCTTTTTTATTAAGTAATTTGAAATCAAGAAAATGTCACAGAAATCTTACATTGCTTACAGTGTAAACATACAGCGAATTGTGCAGAATAATGTAAACTCTTGCCCTTTTTTTAATCGTTGTGGATTTTTCCGCAGATTTTCCGCAGATTTCCAGTGGCCCCACTGATCCCTTACCCACTCATCACTAAGGTTCGTTTACATTATAGGCACTGACAATAACTTTATTGCTAATGGCCAGATTTGTGATTCTAGTTCATCTGATTTTTCACTATTTAACTTAGATCATAAGTTTATTTACTATATAAATTGTTTTATTTTCTTCTATCTTTTTTGTAAGATGGTATAGAATATCTCTTAATTTTAGTGTCTTTGTTCTGATGTAGATTAATCTTTAATGCATTCTCTCCTATCCCTCCTATCTTTTTTAGGAGGATATAAATGCTATAGAAATGGAAGAAGACAAAAGAGATCTGATATCCCGAGAGATCAGCAAATTCAGAGACACACACAAGGTAGTATTCTTGTTTTTTTTTACTTGATACCAATCTAGACTTTTTACAGAACCCAAAGCAAACAGACAAAAAAAAAAAAAAATCAACCTTACATTAGAGTATAATTTTAAGTGCTTTTTATAGGTTAATTACTATTTAGATAGAGACAAAGAAACAGAAGAACAATACCATATTAAAGTGGTCCTGGACATATTGTACTTAGTTTTTTCAGTTACTGACTACTCTGCAGTCATCTCACTTTAATATGAATAAAAGCTAATTTTATTTTTAGATTTTAACATAAACATCGAGGTCAGATTTAAATTAGATTCAGTGGGGCATCAGGATAACCTACACTGTAGTGTATTTCTGGGGGCAGTTATTTAACTTAATCTTAGGAAAATCTTTTCATTAGAGCTGAGATTAAAATTTAAGATATATATTTGTGTAGATTTGAGAGGGGGAGATTTAAAACGTAGGTCAGTGGTTACCAGACTTACCAAATTTTAGATGCATGGAAGAACTGTAAATTCCCATAAAGCTAATCTATTCATTGACCCCCACCATTATGATAGAGATCATATGGTGACTAATGCAAGATGAAACTCTCAGCTTGGAAAGTAACAAGGAATAGGATGTAAGTATGAGCTTCTGTTTTTTATTATATTTATGGATGCCCCCTCAGAAAAATATGCAAAGGGGTAACTGGCTTGGAAATGGGTATTTGTGCGTAGTAAATCCCACTCACGAGTTTTGCCTATTGAAAGCTTCTCTCGATGACAGTGCATCTGTGAATGTTCGATGGTGTTGAAGGTGATGCTTATGGACGGTAAAATGTAAACATTGCATGAAATGTATTTTGATGTTAGAGATAATAAAATGTTACTGGTTTTTACTCTAAAGACTGAGTGATCTTTAACTCAGTAAAATGTTAAGTGTTCATTTTTTCTTTTATTCAATCTTATTTTTTCTTACTGCTTTCAAAATCCCAAGTTGACAGTGCCATTGAATCAGTGCTGCCGAACACTTATTATCCAGATGCCCAGCCCTAGCTCACATACACAGTGCTTTCTCAGGAATTAAGTATGTCTAAAAGCACAAATACAATTTTCCCAAATTAATCGTGAGTTTAAAAGGTAGTCTGTGGGAAGTCACTTTCGAGGAATACTTTTGGTTAGGTTCCGTACTCAAATTCAGTGTCTGAGTAAGCTTGAAAATGGTATACAGTTGTGTGTGTGGTTTACCCCCTTGTTGTTATTTGTTAAACCCTGTCATGTCATTGGTAAAGTATGAGAAAATTGTGTTTTTAAAAAATTAATTTAAAAGACACTTGCTTCAGAGTTTGAGAAGCTGTCAGGCATTTGACTGCCTTAGACTTACTTCACTATGGGGGGGGAGATGTTTTTTTCCAAAATGTACTTTTACAAAAAAGATGAGAATGAAAAATGGTTCTTTTTGCTGGGTGGTATGGTTAAAGGGAACATTTGAAACTCCAGTAACAAAAAATGAGCTCAGTGAACCTTTGCATGTTTTGGTATGAGTTTATTAAATAACCACAGACTGTCAGGGTATCAGCGTGGCAGGGGGCGTCCATTTACAGCACGGACGAGTCTGAAGAGAGAATAAGGTAAGATTTATGATTTTTTTTTCTGTACTTTCCTCTTCATTATTTCATTACTTTCTTACATCTTTTTAGACTCACTTCATTTTCTCTTTCTCTGGTCTTTGTCTTAAAATATATATATATGTATGTACGTGTGCATCTACTTACCGCATATATAGTCTTTTAGAAATGAATTTAGTGTGGACCAGATTCACTCACTCGTTCATTTACTTAGAACAAAACTTTTGAAATGAGTTCTGAAACAAATTATTATTTACATAAGTAGAAGTATACACTACTAAGGAATAAGTACTACAATGAATAAGAGTAAAAAAGTTTACAAAATAAATTATTATTGGAACAGCTAAAATAAATCTGTAAGTATCTATTATCTGAGAAATAAATATTTATTTAAAAGTGTATGACACTGAGGTAAGTTTTATGTAGTCTAGCCTCATTTTACAATACAAATTTTTATAGTCCATTAGAACTGTTTCAGAAATTAGAATTCGCCCCTTTAAATAGTTTTCAGTTTCTGTCCTCTTTGTATCATTTCTTTTCTCTTCTCTTTGTAACCTCAGTGTATTCAGTATTGGCTTTGCCTACATTCTCCTTTGATATAGACTGGCACAGCAGCTGAATATATTGATTTCTCATGCATTAGCTTTTCTCTCATAATCCTCTATCAGTTCTCTGATCCATGAACAAGAGAAAAAGTATAACAGGTAAGATTGCTTTTTAAAGTTGTTTTAAATGCTTTACATGACTGAGAAAAGACAAAAAATGCACATTTTATTGTTGCAGTTTAAATATCATTTCGGTGACACTAAACATGGAACCAAAGGGATAAATGTATTTTGTTTTTGTTTTGTTTTTCCTGTTTGGGTTTTTTTGTTTTTGTTTTGTTTTTGTTTTTTTGTTTTTTTTGTTTTTTTTTTCCTGAGTTTGTGTAGAAACCGTGTGGTACACTGGTAATCTTGTCAGGGTACAAACTTGGTCTGACTTTGTTATTTGGTTTATTTGTGAACCATGTACTTGCTCTTCCTCCCAGAAACATAGCTTGTAGGCAAGGTAAATCCAGTGTTGGCGATCCATGTCCTAGCACAGCATCTGTAAGTTCATATGCAATCGTTCCTTCCAAGGATGGATTTATCACTGTTGATATATTTTTATTGTTTTATAGGCATAATGGGCATAAATATGTTGCTTTTAAAATTAAGTGAAATGAGAATGTTACAATTTTGTACATTTTTGCTTGAAGTGAGTGATTTTCAAACTTTTTGTATTTGGTGGGCTATCCATCTTGTAATGGTGGGAGTAAATGTTTCCATTTAGATAATAGGGCAAATGTTGGCTGAATTCAGCTTACCTTTTGGAGGGTGGGTAAACCAGAGGGTAGAAGATTAGTTGTATTACGGTGACCTGACTCTCCTCCCCCACCTCCCCTTTGAAATCTTCAAGTAGTAACCTGTAGGTAGTGGGAAGTCTGGGGTTATATTTAGTATCAACAGTAAATCAGTAGTTGCACTGATTTACAGAAATTCATAATGAGGGGATTTACATTTTAGCTAAGTGATTGTATTTCTAGAAATTATTACTAATCACCACATTACTCATGGTCATTTAGTTATTACATAATCATTGAGTGGCCAGCCACACTTGACACAATCTCCCAGCATCCAAGATTGGAGATTCCTGGTTTGTGTAGAATATATGGGTTTGCACGCAATCTATTTAGTCTTGTGATTGCTTCAGTTTAATTTGTCAAGTAAAACCACAAGTACTTAATATTAAAGTGCCAGTGGTTTGGTGGTTTTGTTCCTTATATTGGGCATTGCGCCGGGAATTGTCTGAATACTGGAGCTACAGAGTTAACTCTAAAAGTACTTTTATTGGTTTCTAGAAACTGGAAGAAGAGAAAGGCAAAAAGGAGAAAGAAAGACAGGAAATTGAGAAAGAACGGAGAGAAAGAGAGAGGGAGCGTGAAAGGGAACGAGAAAGGCGAGAACGGGAACGAGAAAGGGAAAGAGAACGTGAACGAGAAAAAGAGAAGGAACGGGAGCGGGAACGAGAACGAGATAGGGATCGTGACCGGACAAAAGAGAGAGACCGGGACCGGGACCGAGAGAGAGACCGGGACCGCGATCGGGAAAGGAGCTCGGATCGGAATAAGGATCGGAGTCGATCAAGGTAAGGCTTGGTGGAAGTTACTGTTTGCTGATTCCTTTAGTAGAACTGCAAGTCAGCACCCTCCACACTGTTTATGTTTGTGTGAGGAGAGACCTTCCTCAGCTACAGAGCATGCCTGGCTTGCCCTGTCACACATGTAAACGTTGGTTCGAGTAACAGTTCTCAACTTCAGGGTTAATTTCTGTCTGAAGCTAGTTTATACACAGACCCAGAACACAACCACTGTCCATCCAGTGTTCTGGGCAGACGTGATTCTGTCTTGTTTCCCTGGGTCGGTGAGCATCTTTTCTATTTACCATTTCATTGAGGCTTTGCGTCCTGGGAAATCATCTCTAGCACCCCTGCTTTTAGCCGCTCGTCTTTACTTGGTCCTGTAGCCCACTGTATGGCCACTACTCACCTCCTAGTTCTCAATTCAGTACTCCTAGTAATTTTACCTTGATTTTTATTTTAAGTTTTTTTCATTATTATATTCAATTTGTTTGATGAATCATCAAATTCTTTAGGAGGAAGTAAAGCAAAAATGAACAAAGGAAGGAAGTGGGGAAGGAAGAAGAGCTCACCATTTTTTTTCCCAAGCTGGTTTTCAGATAATGCATTTCTGTGTTGCAAATTTTCACCTGATTATAGCTGAAAGGAGGTCCACTTTTAGTCCACCACTTGCTGGGACTAGAAATCCAGTGTGCTTAATCTTTTAGTGGGTATTAAAATCCTTCCTCCCTTTCCTGGAATAATCATTATCCTCTTGTGTAACCATTTTCAAGAATTTGACATATATACAATCAGTGTATGTATACTTTTACTACGGATATGAGTCCATAAACAGTATATTGTTTTACATATGTACAAATAAGTATATTTGTATTTAATTAGATCCATGGCCTCATACTACATATATTTGGTAATTTGGTTCTGTCACTCTGAATTAAATATTTGAGAACTTTTCATTGCCAGTAGATAGTTCTAATTTATCCATGCAACATACCAAAATGCTCTTTTCTCTACATTTTGCCAGCACCTTTATTCCTTGATCACTAGTGAAGTAGGCTGTCTTTTAACATGTTTGTCAGTCCTTTATATTTCTAATATCGGGTGTATTTGTTTTCTGAGATACTAGTAAGCATTAACATTGAATTTAAGATGCAGTTCAGAATTTGAGACTAGAATTATATTGTGTCATCCTGATAAATATAGAGGAATTTACAATTCTGCAGAAATCAAGTGCTAAGTTCTGGCCTATGAGTTTGTGTATTTTGTAATATATGTTGCCCTCCTTTCCCTTGGTTTATAAAGGAAAACAGAAGGACTGATAGATCTTTAAAATCTTTTGTTTATATAGAGAAAAGAGCAGAGATCGTGAAAGGGAACGGGAGCGAGAAAGAGAGAGAGAGAGAGAACGGGAACGAGAAAGAGAACGAGAGCGAGAGAGAGAGCGAGAAAGGGAACGGGAACGAGAGAGAGAGAAAGACAAGAAGCGTGACCGAGAAGAGGATGAAGAAGATGCTTATGAACGAAGAAAACTTGAACGAAAACTCCGAGAGAAAGAAGCTGCTTACCAAGAGGTAAATTGAGGAAATGCTTTCATTCTTTATTATTATTATTTTTTTAAAGATTTATTTGAGAGAGAGAGCACATGCCCATGTGCGCAGAGGGAGAGGGTGAAGGGAGAGAATCTCCAGCAGAATCCATGCTGAGTATAGAGCCCAACACGCGGGGCTTGATCTCACGACCCTGAGATCATGAACTGAGCCGAAAACAAGAGTTGGGCACTTAACTGAGCCACCCAGGTGCCCCGAGAAATGCTTTTATTCTTAAAGCTTGCTACTCAGTAGGTTAATCAAAAATTTTAGAGCCCTTTGCACACATTTTATTATTAAATTCGACAATTTGTTTTTTAGCGTCTTAAGAATTGGGAAATCAGAGAACGGAAGAAAACCCGGGAGTATGAGAAAGAGGCTGAAAGAGAAGAAGAAAGAAGAAGAGAAATGGTAATATTCTAGGTTACAAAAAAAGTGATTTTTCAGATAAAAATCAGGTCAAATTCTTGGCCATTAACTAGATTAGAAGTAACTTTATCATTAAAATATACAAGCTCTCAGTATAGACAATTTAATTTGGGGGCGGAGGGGCAAAGGAAGAGGGAGAGAGAGAATCCCAAACTCTCACATCCAGTGAGGCTCCATCTCACGACCCTGTGATCGCCAACTGAGCTGAAATCAGGAGTCAAGACACCCAACTGGCTAAGTCACCCAGGTGACCCTAGATAATTTAATTTTTATATATTTCAAGTGGTCTTCAGACAATTGCAGTGCACCAAAATCTTTTTTACTCTTAATTTTCACATTTTTGCTGCCTATAAACAAAATTATCTTTTGGCATACCGTTGAAGTAAGTCTGCCATAGGGTAATGTATAAAATGAGAATTTATAAAACATTCTTTGATTAAGAGTCTGTAACATTTTGAATTCGAAAAGGCATTGATAGATACTGTTCTGTATTGGTGTGGCACATGTGGATGAAGGGAATAGTGTCATGAGAAGACCTCTTTGGTTTTTTGTTTTTTGTTTTTTTAAGATTTTATTTGTTTATTTGACAGAGAGGCAGTGAGAGAGGGAGCACAAGCAGGGGGAGTGGGAGAGGGAAAAGCAGTCTTCCCGCTGAGCAGGGAGCCCAGTGCGGGGCTCGATCCCAGAACGCTGGGATCAAGACCTGAGCTGAAGACAGACACTTAACGACTAAGCCACCCAGTGCCCTGAAGACCTCTTTGTTTTTTGTTTTTCATGTTTTTATTTAAATTCCACTTAATTGACTAGAGTGTAAAGACCTGTTTTTATAAATCACAATTATTGTCTTCAGTATATAACATTTATGAATTACAGTTTTTTTATGCTACCTTTTGTAATTACATGACAATCATAAAAGTGAACCTTGTTTTTTGCATTTACACTGTTTGATAAACTGTAATACTGAAACTGTTGGCATAGGTTGTTACTAAGAAAGAAGATAAAAAGATTTTATCATAGTATTTGCTTGAGGTAGTATGTTTTGTGTGTTCTGTCTTTGCCAGAATTTCATGAAAGTTTCTTCATCTCCAGTTTTGGAGATTATTCTTCCAAAAATTTCACTGAAGTTAGGAATCTTCAAATAGCTTTTGAACATGAGACATAGTGGGAGTTTTTGTAAGTAACCAAAAGAGGGTGCATGCTGCAACGAGATAGATAGTATGGGTTTTCTGTGTAGTAGGTCCATAATGCCATAGAATTATTGACAGTAATTTCAATTCCCTTGAATTGTAGCTCCCATTCTAGAATTTCTTTTTCATCCCTAGTTTAGAAAATAGGAAGAGAATAATATAGTGAGGAATGATTATTTAAAGAGCTTTTTGCCCAGAACAACATGGTGGGATGGATTTGAAGTGATTCTGCTTCTTATAAGCAAATCTGAAATCTGTCTTTCTAGAGAAAATTTGCCTATTATTTTTTGTTTGAGAGCTTTAAAAAAGTCCAGTTACAAAAGCAGTTACTTGCTTATTATATAAAAATATTCAAGTAACAGAATTAAATGATGTAAAAAGTGAAGGTTTCTATTTCTCAAGACTGGTAATTTATGTTTATATTTTAGTATGTATCTCATGGACCTTTCTGCGTTTTATTTAAATATTTGTAAGTTTTGTCATTCCTACTTAACAAATCTGCTTTCATTCATTTGACACATTATGAGTGTACATTATATTCTGCCTTGGTGCTTGTGCTGGGTATTGGGCTTACAGGAATAACTAATGCTTCTAACTTTGAAACAAGTGGGTGGTATTGTCAGAGAGATAGGTAGGTACTGTACTGTATGTGAGTGTTTAAGGTATGATAAAGGTGTATTCACAGTATTTTGGGAGTGCAGAAAAAGAATTACTAATTCTGCCTGGGGATGGGAATTGGTGATGGATAGATGGTTAGATTAGGGAAGTCTTTACATAGGGGTAACATTTGAACTTTGAAATGTATTAAAATTTTACTGTAGTCAAATAAATTTTTACTATATTCAGAAATCTCCTTGGTATATAGATATATATAATAGTTGTTGATAGGGTAGATAAGGATATAGAGTATAGATAAGTATTTATTTTTATGTATTGTATATTTGTATGTAATTGTTAGCTATAAGTGCTATTAAATATAGTGGTTATATTTGAAATCCCAAAAATAAGAGTAAGAGAGTCTTATACTTCCATGGCTTGTGTACTCAAAGTTAGATTGATAATGCATGAACATGATTTGAATTTTCGGTCCTGCATTTCATAAAAACTATTTTCTGTAGCGTAATATACCTACAAATGAGATGTAAAATATTTTTGTTGAGCTACTAAATTCAGTAAAATAACTTTAGTTTTGTTTCTTAGTATGCTCAAGTTTCATTACTGTACTTTGAAGATTATATCTGGAGAGGAAATACTATATGTGCTTTTGTTTCATAGATAAATTCTAAATCTGGCTTGTTTTATGAGTAAAAGATAAAGTATATCTAATGTTATTTAAATTTCATATGCAAAGTATATTAGAATTATAAAATTCAAGTGGTATGGAAAAGAAAAACCTATCTCTGAGAAAGGAGCGGATAGTCTATATGACTTTTATGTTAATTTTGCACACTTTGTCTTTCACTTCCTCAAAGGCAAAAGAAGCTAAAAGACTAAAAGAATTCTTAGAAGATTATGACGATGATAGAGATGATCCCAAATATTACAGGTAAAAGAGCCTTGCTTTATGAGCTCATACTTTCAGTATTTTATTAGCTGTATTTTCCCTACCAGAGGGTGCAGGTTTATTCAGTGGAATAAGAAAGAAAATCTTCATATTCTATCTTGTTAGTCACCTCTATATTTGATATGCTGTTTTTGGGAGTGTGGGGAGAACTGTTGGAAAGGGATCAACGATTCTGTCTTTTGTGGGGTGGTGGTCCATATAATAGTATTAAAACATGTGTTTTGTAGAGGTCCAATTTTTATAACAACTTATAACTATCCTTGGTAACTATTTAAGGTGGTCTAAAAATTTTTGCGTTCAAGGATTTCAAGAATGTTACAAAGCAAACCCAACGCCGTCCCATCCCCTGCCCTATTGATAAATTATTGTAAAGTGAGGGTTGTAAAGCCTGCCTTCCCTCATGTCTTTGTTCCCATGGCATTTCTAAACTACTCTCATTCTAGCACTCTGGCAGTATGGTAAAATTGTTGACTTTGTTCTGCTTCCTCCATTTCAAACTGTAATTTCTCTGAGGATGTGGACAATATTTTGATTTTTCTTTTTAACCTCATGTATCTGACATTATCCAGGGCATGTAGTGAAGGCATTTAGTATATAATTTTAATATGCTGTACCCCACATAATTAAAACATTGGAATCAGCAACTTCAAAAACATGCCAAGGATTTGACTTTGTAGAAAATGCAAAAAACACAGTAAAATTATTGAATCATAAAATCAGTAGTACATAATTTCAGCATTCGGAGATGTGATATACCGTTAGCTAGAGAGAATCTCTGCTTTCTGTTATTCTACACTACTTCATTCAAGGATTTTTTCCATAAGGGAAAGAATTGATTTAAAATGAAGATAGAGAACTGTTCTTAGTGGTATTACTACTTCTTGTAGTAGTTTTTCACATAATGGCATCCAGGAAAACAAATTGTGTGTTGGGCTTTGCCTGTGGAATGAGTACAGAATGAGAGCTTTCTTTCATCAGACAACTGTTTTCTACTTGTTTTATTTATTTATTTATTTAAGTTTTTTTTGATTTATTTATTCGACAGAGACAGCCAGCGAGAGAGGGAACACAAGCAGGGGGAGTGGGAGAGGAAGAAGCAGGCTCATAGCGGAGGAGCCCGATGTGGGGCTCGATCCCATAACGCCGGGATCACACCCTGAGCTCAAGGCAGACGCTTAACCTCTGTGCCACCCAGGCGCTTCTCTACTTGTTTTAGACACTTATTTAGAATGAGTTGAGAATGAGGCATGGTGATAAGTGACAAGACCATGCTTCCTTAGTAAACATTTATGTGTAAAGAGCACACTGTCTTGGGCGTTCTGCAGATACAGAACAGTAAGACATTTTTCATTCTCTAAATATGCAGCTTCTACATTGAAAGAAGGTACATTGGGGGAAAGTAGGTGTTGTAATAGTTGATCTGAGTATCAAGGCCTGTTTTGATTTACTTTGACAGGGGAAGCGCTCTTCAGAAAAGGTTGCGTGATAGGGAAAAGGAAATGGAAGCAGATGAACGGGACAGGAAGAGAGAGAAGGAAGAGCTCGAGGAAATCAGGCAGCGCCTTCTGGCTGAAGGGCACCCGGATCCAGATGCAGAGCTCCAGAGGGTGAGTTACCCTAACATCCACAAGAGTGTTCTCATAAGGGAAATGCAGTTTATGCTTCGTGGATCTTGCTGTTTTGGGGGAGGATATTAGTACTTACTTTATTTTATTATGTAGATCATCAGTATTAGTTGTTTTATAACTTTTTTCTGAACATCTTCCTGTGTCTTATTCCTTTATTTCTGTGAAATAAATAGTTAAGTTAAACAAATGTCCTCTAATAAAACTTTTCTAGAAACCTCTCCTTCTTATAATGTGTTCTGACATTTCATGACTTCTGGGGTTTGAGTTCCTTCTCTCCACCCTAAATCTTTTTATTTCCTCAATAATTTAAAGATGTTTTCATGAACAGCATGCTATTTAAAAAAGGAAAGGACTTTGCCATAGGACATAGCATACCCCATTCTTTAAGAGTAGAGTGTGTCATTTTAGAAAAGTTTTTAGTTCTAGGGGCGCCTGGGTGGCACAGCGGTTGGGCGTCTGCCTTCGGCTCAGGGCGTGATCCCGGTGTTATGGGATCGAGCCCCACATCAGGCTCTTCCGCTATGAGCCTGCTTCTTCCTCTCCCACTCCCCCTACTTGTTTTCCCTCTCTCGCTGGCTGTCTCTATCTCTGTCGAATAAATAAATAAAATCTTAAAAAAAAAAAAAAATAGAAAAGTTTTTAGTTCCTAATATATCATGAACCTAATAATATTGTAAATTCTTCATGTCGACTTAAAAAAATCTGTTATATCCTGTTTGTCAACAGAAACCATGTCTTCTTACATGCCCCTTTTATTTTTCAAAATGAAGTTGTGTTTTTTTCCTGTTGATAGAGTAAGTACTTACATAAGTAAATAGAAGGTTCAGACAACCTGCAACACAATAGTGAAAAAATTAAAAACCATCTGCTTTCTTATCAGCGTGGTACAGTCATTACAGATTTGTGGTTTTTAAAATGTCATCACACAGGCATATGTATATACTCCACACATAAATTTTATAAGTGGGATTATAATTTACATGCTCTTTTCTAATGTGCTTTTAACTCGGGTATAATCTTTCACTCAGAATATTTCCAGTTTATAGCTTTATGGTTTTTTTCCATACCTTGACCATCATGGCATATTGTTGGTCTTTTAAATCCTTACCATTGTAACATTTAGGTTGGGTGTGTTTTTATGTTTTAATTCCCTGCCAGTTGGTTTGAATGCCTTACAGATTGTTTAATGGTCACTGTACTACTTTGTGAGTTGATAGATGGGGTTAAGTCATGTCATGCACCAATTTTTAATTGTTACATAGTTCAGGATCTTTTTTTTTTTTTTTTTTTTTAAGATTTTATTTATTTATTTGAGCGAGCGAGCGTGAGTGGGAGGGAGGGGCAGAGGGAGAGGGAGAAGCAGACTCCCTCCTGAGCACTGGGCTCAATCCCAGGATCCGGAGATCAAGACCTGAGCTGAAGTCAGACGCTTAACCCATTGAGCCAACCAGGCGTGCCCAGGATCCTTTTGTTCTACTTTTTGTTTCATGCTCAGAAAAATTATTGATGTATTTACTCAAGTTTTTTATAATGCTCTTATTGGTTATTTTGTTGTTGTTGTTTTTAATCTTTCATGATTTCAGGGATAGTGTTCATTTTGGTATAGGCTTTTGACTCCAAAAATTTTTTCCCTCTATTTCTTTCTTTCCCTATTCATGAATACAAAAGTGACTATCACCCTTAGCCATGACCTAGAAAGACCAAATAATTTCGTTTTAAAGATATACTTAAAAATATAAGTAATCATTGCACTCACCGTGGGGCTTGAATTCACAACCCTGAGAACGAAAGTTGCATGCTCTACTGACTGGGCCAGCCACGTGCCACAGAACAAGTAATTGTTGATGACCAAGCTGAGGATTTGAGTTGCCTCTTATGCAGTTGTCTATATGCTGTTCTGAAATAAAATTTTGGGGGGCTACTGGGGGGCTCAGTCAGTTAATCATCTGCCTTCAGCTCAGGCCATGATTACAGGGTCCTGGGATTGAGCCCCGCTGTTCCGCAGGGAACCTGCTTGTCCCTCTCCCTCTGCACCTCCCCTCTGTTCATGCTCTCTCTATTTCTCTGTCAAATAAAATCTTTAAAAATAAAATAAAATGAAACTTTGTCTTATAATTTCTTCAATAAAAATATAAAAACATACTTTTTCCTTTTCAGTTAACCACCTGTTATGTATTTGCCTTTGTTATATCTGAAGAGTTTAAACAATTTTATATGTAAATGTTAAAAATATTAAAAAAACATTTTGTAGAGTACCTAATATATTCTACAGATCTACTCAGCTTTCTGATTATAGAAGCAAGCAGTGTTTCATTATTCCTAATGAAAAATAGAGGTTTTATAGAAGGTAATGGAAAACAGAAAGCCGGTTGAGTGGAGGTAGTTGTGGTCTGTTAGTCATGTTAGTTTTTGGTTTTAGATGGAACAAGAGGCTGAAAGGCGCAGACAACCACAAATAAAGCAAGAACCAGAATCAGAGGAAGAAGAAGAAGAAAAGCAAGAAAAAGAAGAAAAACGAGAGGAACCCATGGAAGAGGAAGAAGAGCCGGAGCAGAAGCCCTGTCTCAAACCAACTCTGAGGCCCATCAGTTCTGCCCCATCTGTTTCCTCTGCCAGTGGCAATGCAACCCCTAACACTCCTGGGGATGAATCTCCATGTGGTATTATTATTCCTCACGAAAATTCACCAGATCAACAACAACCTGAGGAACATAGGCCAAAAATAGGACTAAGTCTTAAACTGGGTACGTTAGCATTTTCTTCCTTCTTTCCTTTATTTTAATCCCCTATATATACTTAAATTTTGCCTTAAGGAAAAAATAAGTATGTGCTGCTTGGTAGGTAGATAGAAAAATACTCAAAAATGCCTTTCTAGCTCACGATTGTTTTCGTAGTTCTACTAGTGCTCCTATATCTGCAGCTGCCTCAAGTTCTGAGAAGAAGTGAAAAGTTAAATTTTCTAGCACTTGTGAGTAGTGAGTTATTTTTTACAGTTGGGATCTTTCTCTGAGATTTGTGGAAGTATATTATGCACTGCTCTTGAGGGATGGTGGGTTGTAAAATGTAGTTAACATTTGAAAGTTAAGTCATCGTGCTAATATAGTATTTTTACTATAGGTGCTTCCAATAGTCCTGGTCAACCTAATTCTGTGAAGAGAAAGAAACTCCCCGTAGATAGTGTCTTTAACAAATTTGAGGATGAAGACAGTGATGATGTACCCCGAAAAAGGAAACTGGTTCCCTTGGATTATGGTGAAGATGATAAAAATGCTGCCAAAGGCACTGTAAACACTGAAGAAAAGCGCAAACATATTAAGAGTCTCATTGAGAAAATTCCTACAGCCAAACCTGAGCTCTTTGCTTATCCCTTGGATTGGTCTATTGTGGATTCTGTGAGTAGCTAATTGTATTTCATCATTTTTATTGGAAGTGGTTTTGAATATAGCATACAAAGTCAGCTGATTGTATTAATGACAAGTAGAGATGGTAATGTGGCATCTTGACCTGCCAAGGAATTTAGGTAGATGATTGGGGAAATTCTTGGTGGTACTTGAAGTTTTCATCAATTAGAAGCAGGTAATTGTATCTTGATACATACTGTCTTAGTTCAACTTGTGAATGAGAGCGTACTGTATTTTAGAAAATACAGTTTTAAGAAAAATCATGAGGCTGTAGACTTTATAGTAAATATAATAAAAAGTTCTTTAATTTAATAGCCATGCCTTATTTTGCAGATATTGATGGAACGACGGATTAGACCATGGATTAATAAGAAAATTATAGAGTACATAGGTGAAGAAGAAGCTACATTAGTTGATTTTGTTTGTTCTAAGGTTAGTCTTTTACTCACTACATCCCCAACATTTTTTTATACTTTAAAATATTAGACACTTTCTAAAATAAAAAATCTTGCAAAGCCAAGTCTATGATAGTTTAGTTTTAGTTATTAAGAGATTTTATGGCTGCTTAATTCCTCTACTTTATTTCAGACCCCTATGCCATATGGTTTCATTTCAGAGGGTCAAGGAGGACAGATGTGCTGACTGCTGCTAATTTTGCTCTCTCCCTGCCCCTGAGAATGTGTTGCCACACCCATGTCTTAATGGTTAGAATGCTGCTGAAGTACAGTTGAGGGGGGATTTGTGGAGACAGCTGATAGCTAATCTCTTGAATTTTTCAGTCATCCATCCTTTGGAAGAGGAGCGAAATATTTTCCTTCATAGCACAGTAATAGTCATTTTTATTGATTAATTTGCTGTGAGCCAGGCTTTGTTCTTGGCAGGTACTGTGTTAAGCATTTTGTAGAATTTTATGTTTTTTAAACCTCCCAACAACCTTAGCAAGCGTAAATTACTATTATTATCCCCATTTTATACATGTAGAAATTAGGGCCTAGGGGGAGATTGTGTCTTGACCATAGTTACATAATAAGTAAGAGCTAAGTCTGTGTTCTTAACCACCAAGACATACCTCATCCTTCCATTGTCTCCTGAAGGCAAAGCCTTATCTTTATAGTATAGATACAGAAGCACTGTATCTGTAAAGGAATAACTAACTGCATTTTAAGGAAATGCTTATTTTTCCACGACCACTGCTCTTTTAACATTAGGAATAGCAAATTTAGGCTGCCCTTTCCACTTGTAATTATGGTAGCACTGGAATTTGTAACTCTGGATTTGAATTAGAACATGTAGTATAGTGATTAAGATCCCGGGTTGTTCTAAACTTCCATTGAAGAGAGTGGGATTCTGGGAATTAAGAAATTTATAGAAAGTTTCTTCAGCCACAAGAAATTCCCATATTAGTTTGAGGGTACTTTAAAATTTTTTGACTATATTGCTCATTTTTTATTTATTTTCAAAGTGACAGTTACTTGTTTCTTTTAGGTTATGGCTCATAGTTCACCTCAGAGCATTTTAGATGATGTTGCCATGGTAAGTCAGAAGTTTACTTTTATTAATATTCTAATTAATATCTGTAAACAAACTAAGCTTCTCTGTATTTGGTTAATTTTTTACCCGTGTTGGTTCTAGAATCTTCTTTTTAGAAGCCCCAATTAAAATGTGAATCTGCATTGAAAGAGGTTAAAAGCACTCACATCAAGATGTCCTTAGACAACACTAACACTCTCCCCCTCCTCCACCTTTGGTGTTTGTATGCGTAAATACAAATCCTGGATCTATTTATACATTTAGAAAACATTTATTAAATGGTTACTGGGTTGAACAATGTGCTAAAAGCATGAAACGGTGGAACATCTGCCCTTAAGTAGCAGGAAGACAGGTATACTAATACTGGTATACCGTAACGTACTTGCAGTCATGGGGATGTGTGGAAAGATGTGGGGGCAGAGGAGATGGAGCATCCGATGGTAGAAAGGGCAGTTAGGAAAAGCACCACAGTAATTACCATCTAAACTGAGACTTGAAGAGATTTGTGTAACTTGTCACTTGGACAGGTATCCACTGGTCAGCAGTAAACGTCAGATCCCCACCTGCATTTAATTTGGATGTTAGAGTCGAATCAGTGGTTGCATTTGTCTAGTGTGATTTTGTGAGAAAAGAAAGGAGGAAGACAATTGACTGTAGAAGAGAGAGTGGTTGAATGGACTGTAAACTCCAAGCTAGGAAGAGAAGGCAGTAACATCAGAATAGAGCTGGTGGTTGTGTGAATCAGGGGCTGGTTGTTCCAGTGAAGGTGTGGGAGGTGTGTTGGAAAGAATGGGTATAGTGAGAGAGTAGAACGTTAAGAATAAGTGGTCGATTGTTCCAGACGATGGTAAGGTGCATATGTGGCCATAGGAGAACGCTTCTGGGGTAGAGCTGATGTCATTATTTAGATTATAAGTGAACTTTCCGCCTGGGTCATACACATAGAAATTGAAACTTCTGTGTGTTGGGACAAGGGTTGGAGAGAAATACGGGAATCAGCGGCAAGAGTGCTCATCTATTGTGGGTGGAAGACTAGTTATTTGCTAAATAGCTGCTGTTGGAGTGGAAGGGTAGTGTAGTGAGATCTCATGAATCTCAGTGGATACTGTTCACAAAGAGAAACAGGAAAGATTCAGCAGCTTCCCCTCTCCTGTGAGGTTAAGGCTTTGAAGGGAAGGAACTTCTTGAGTTGGCTACAGGAGTGTCTCAGGGTCTTTTAGGGACACAGTTAGTTTTCAGTTCAGGTAAATAGATGAAAAAACTAATTAACGTTGAGGGTGGTTAGTATGAAGAGTAACAGAGGGCAGAGTGGGAAGGCAGCAGAGGGAAGATGAGTCAGGGAGGAAGAAACAGCAAGCATGTCATAAGATGACAAGTGCCTGGGAGAGCTTGTATTTCCCGCTGCAGAGTTGTCAGGGAGGAGCGTTGTGGGGTGCCTAACCAAAGGGACCTCCAAGGCTGAGATATTTTGTGTCCAGGCGCTGTATGATGTCTAAAGCCAGGTAACATTAGTTTTCTGCTACCCAGTTTTCTGCAGCTGTTGTTCAGAATTTCTGATAAAGTATTTGTGAAAAGATTGTTGACTTCATAATGCTGAGCCTCAGATGGAAGGAGAAATGTGAATAGATCCTGGTCCTTGGGGATAAAGTTTGAACTTCCCCGACCTTCCCATCTCTTTAGAACGTTATCCTTGGGGTCTGGAGAGGGTTTTATAGTTTGGCCTGAGTTAAAGAATTAAGAAACAAAAAATATAAACCCAGCTTCCTAGTATTTGGCTTTGGCAAAGTTGCAGTTTCTCTCAGTGAAGATATCATGTGTCAGTGTTAATCCATTTTGATCTGTTGAAATATTTTGATATTTGGAGTATAATTAGACTCTTTACTGGTTAATTACTTATATTGTCTTAATTTTCTGGCTCATTGTTTATCAGAGTGGGAGGAAGCCACTCAGTTGGCTAGTTTTGTCAACCAGTTCTATCACAGGCTCACCCTTTAAATATTTCTTGAATAAATGAGATTGAATTTTTAGCTCAAGTAGTACTTTGTTCTTGTTAAAAATATGACTTTTTCTTTTAAAAAAATCTTTTTCAAACTGTACCAAGGCACAGTTTTCGCATTAATAAGTGTTGCAGCATAGTTCTCTCAAACTGCTGGTCAACTCTGGCTCCTAGAAGTCTCAATAAAAGTTCTTTAATTATTTGTCATTGAAAAAGAAAAAGAAATCAGATTTTCCGGCTTCTTTTAGGTACTTAATGATCACTTAGGTACCAGACACTGTTCAGAACACTTTGTACCTATTAACTCTTAATTCCCACAGTAGAACAGGATGATGTAGTTAATATTTCCTCTGTTCTATAGATGAGAGAACTGAGGTTCATTGTGGGTAAGTGACTCAGCCAAAGGCACATATCTAATAAGAGGTAGAAGTGGGATTTGAACCCATATAGTCTGGCTAGAGATCTGGTTTGCTTAACTCCTTTTTTTTTTTTTTTTTTTAAGGATTTTATTTATTCATTTAAGAGAGAGTAGCACAAGCAGGGGGAGGAGCAGAGGGAGAGGGAGAAGCGGGCTCCCGCTGAGCAGGGAGCTAAATGTGGGGCTCAATCCCAGGACGCTGGGATCGTGACCTGAGCCAAAGGCAAATGTGTAACCGATTGATTGAGCCACCCAGGTGCCCTGGTTTGCTTACCTCCTAACTTAAACTGCTCCAGAGACCTGGCGGCATTAGTCCACATTCCATCATGGCAGTGATACCTTGGAGCTCAGTCATAGCTGCCTCCTGTAGAAGGAAGCATGCTGTTCCATTTTACCTCACTGTAACCCTGGTGCAGAGGCCCAGGTCTGCATGTAGAGTGAGGGCATGAGTAGGGGGAACCATATAATGCCCCTACCTCATAAGTAGGTAGGAAGATAATTTGATTTATCAATTTCCCAAGGGGAGAAGACCATTTATTTGTTCACTAGTCTTGTATCCTTTTTGGTGATGATAGTGTTCACGTACTCTGTTTACTGTATCCCAGATGCAGAATTGAATGCTTTACATACATTCTCATTTAATATTTAATTCAATATCATGTACATAATAAGGACTTGATAAATGTTATGATTTTAAGGCTGTTCTGGGGGTACATAAGACACTCTCTTAAATTATGCAGTTGTATAACTAGTCTGCCTAAATTACTGTGTTTTTTTTTTATCACAAACGTGCTTTCTTTAGGAAATAGTTTTTCAATACATGTGTGAATGAGTATTTGTAAAATTAAAAGTAAAAGAATAAAAGTTGGATAAAGTATTGTGGTGTCAGTATTTAGTAAGCCATGGAATTTTGCTGAATGCATTCTCTCCCCCACCCTTTTTTATAATTTATATTTACTAAATACATTTCTCACACTAGACTGATTTCTTTCAAGTTATTTTATTGAAAGTAAATGCTTGTCAGTGTATAAAGCCTTTTAAAATACCAGTCATGAGATTCCTGGGTGGCTCAGTTGGTTAAGCATCTGCCTTTGGCTCAGGTCATGATCCCAGGGTCCTGGGTTCAAGCCCTGCATCAGGCTCCTTGCTCAGTGGGGAACCTGCTTCTCCCTCTGCCTGCTACTCCCCCAGCTTGGGCTCGCTTGCTCTCTAACAAATAAACAAAATCTTTAACCACAGCAAAGACTAATAAAATACCAGTCACTATTTGGAGATGCTGATGTTTGCTTATATTACATGTGTTACTGTTTTTTTTTGAGTTTTTTCTTTTTCTTTTCTAGGTACTTGATGAAGAAGCAGAAGTTTTTATAGTCAAAATGTGGAGATTATTGATATATGAAACAGAAGCCAAGAAAATTGGTCTTGTGAAGTAAAACTCTTTTTACATTTAGAGTTCTGTTTCAGATTTCTTCTTTCCCACCCTTCAGAGGACTTTGGCTTTTTTTTTGTCTTCAAAGACATTTGTGAGATCTGTAATTTTTTTTTAATGTAGAAAATGTGAATTTTTTTTTGTCCTTTAATTTGTTGATGCCCTGTGTACTCCCTTGGTTGTAAAGACATCTGAATCCTACCTTGGTTCTCTTTATACTCACCAGGTACAAATTACTGGTATGTTTTATAAGCCGCAGCTACTGTACACAGCCTATCTGATATAATCTTGTTCTGCTGATCTATTTCTTGTAAATATTAAAATGACTCCCCAATTCTTTTGCAGAATTGCACTTAATGTTGAACTGTACTGTATAGGAACCTACATGAATGATTTTAATTGAAAGAATACCCATCATACCTATTACCTTCCCACCACCCCTTGGTCAAAGATGGGAACCTCCTGAAGGCATGGAATTTAAAATTAGAGTGCTAAGATTAGCAGACAATCCATTCCTACTGTATCTCTGTATGAATGTGTTTGTGTGAATGTATGTATAAATGTCTTTTCCCTAATTTTCTTTGGAGGGCTCCCTTAAACATTTCCTTATTGAAGAGTAGAATCGTAAAGGAAACGTATTGTGCCAAACTAAATGTCTGGGATAATTAGGTTATTAGTCTCCCAGAGCATGGTAGTCTCTTGTGGCAAGCAGCAGTCTCGTGAATGGAATGGGGCTTTCCTTTTGATAGCTGGCTCCTTCAGCCTCTCTTTTTTAAGGGAGTGTGAATCATAATGGTTTTCATCTTAATTTCATAGTTCAGAAATGAGGCAGATCCTTAGATTCTGGAGAGCTTTATTTGATGCATTTTTGCACTAATTGGCCCTTAGCTTTATTTTGGTGTACTTCTTTGTTTAAAAAAAAAACCTTAATCTGAAAAGCATAAATGAAAAAAATCATTTTTAAAAACAAAAGGTAAAATTAGGCAATACAGGCTAGGAAAGTTTGAAAAAATACAATAGGAATTCAAAATGGCAGTTTGTGAAGTTTACATCTTATTTTTAAGGATAAAGTAAATCACTTAAGGCAGTTACCACTAATTTTTTTTGTTTTCACTTTTGTTTTAAAAGGATTTGTATTTTGTTTTCACTTTTGTTTTAAAAGGATTTGTATCTCGTGAGTGTATATGCACTCACGCACCTCTTTTACCTCGACTCATCAATGTTTAAAAATACACTGATGTCTTAGAGACATACATGGGGGTTTCTTTATTACAGAACAGAACTTCACCAGGGAGCAAAATTACCTGAAAATGTAACAGGTTTTAAACAGTTCTTAACACAAATTAGGTGCAGTTATTCCCATGTCTGAGTATTTATTAAGAAAGACAAAGTTGGGGGGGGGGTGATGTTAAAAAGCATAACTGAGCTTGAGTTACCAGATTTTTTTTACATCTTAAAAGGAATTTGAAACACTGTTCTTAACATTGGACCATCAGGTGGTTCCATTATGTAAATATTTCCAATATTAAAACTGTATATATTTGATCTTGGGGACCCATTCTTTCAGAGTCTTGTTAAATAAATGGCATCATGTTGTAATTGTGCAGTGCATACTAGAAACATAACTTGAAAATATGGGCTGAATTTTTGATGGACTTGATATTTTATGAGTATTAGTAACAAAGGTCAAAAGCCATTTACCTTACTTTGGATTAATCATATATTTGTGGAGAATACTGCCTTTTAGTATTCTATCATTTTTAAGTTCTGGTCTCTGTGGAAAATTGCAGAAAGTTCATTCTCCTTGCCATCCATAAATTCATTTTACTAGCCCTTTCTCAAATTG
This sequence comes from Ursus arctos, assembly GCF_023065955.2. Taxonomy (NCBI): domain Eukaryota; kingdom Metazoa; phylum Chordata; class Mammalia; order Carnivora; family Ursidae; genus Ursus; species Ursus arctos. The sequence goes on along the minus strand of NW_026622930.1, from coordinate 27,689,920 downwards.
ACACCCCCTAGCCACCCCCAAGCTTTACATGTCGTTTAAGCAGTTTATTATTCCTCTCTGTCTTCTCTTAGCGTTTTACTGCTTCTAAGGCTACATATTAGGTTTTTATTTAGCCAATATTAGCATCAAGGTTTATTCAGGTCAGTTCCCCTTGCTTTTGTCTTCTCCAGCTCTTTCCTGTATTTATCTTAGAGGGCCCTTATCTGAAAGTCTTGAGGGCACATACCATATACTGCATCACACCTCCAGTGAGATTTGTGTCGAGATCCCAAATTCCTACATTAACATTTCTGCAGCAGAACAGGAATCATCAGAGCCCTGGGGTTAAAGACCATTTATAATAGCTTCATATCACCTCAAGACCGATTTTGCTACCAAGCTTGAAGTTTTAAGGTTTTCGAGTTTCTTGTTTTTCAGATTTGCATATAAAGAACTGGACATGTATAAACTGGCATATTCTAATGTCTGGGAGAATACACGTAAGAACATTTCCAATAAATTGCTTGAGATTTCTGGGTCGTCTTTGCCGTTTGCCCATAGATTAATTTCACTTTGGAAATCTTAATCTATATTGCCCATTCAAGTTAAAAAGTTACATGAAAGTCTTGGGAATCGTTGCTTTTTTTTTTTCCCCCTTAAGGATTTTATTTATTTGAGAGAGAGCAGGAGCAGGGGGCAGAGCAGAAGGAGAGGGAGAAGCAGACAACCCTGCTGAGCACAGGGCTCTCTCCCAGGACCGTGAGATCAGGACAGGAGCCCAGTTCACCGACTGAGCCACCCAGGAGGCCCTTGAGAATCATTCTTGATCTGGCAGTTAGAAAATAAATATGCTTTTTCCTCATTTGACCTTATAGGTCATTTTAAATATGTACATTTGTTTACAGAAGGAATGATAAGTTGTTTGAAGTTCGGCTCAAACTTGAGTGTGTACCTGTATCACCTGGGGGATCTTGTTAAAATGTAGATTGATTTAGTAGGGCTAGGGTGGGGCCGGAAATTCTGCATTGCTGACCGGCTTCCAGGTGATGCCAGTGCTAACTGATCCAAGGACTGACTACACTTTGATGAGCAGTTGAAGACGTGTACTCAGTACAGGTTTCCTGTGCTATCCCAAAAGTGTCCCTGTGAAATGTTGTGAAAGCCAAAATGGCGTAAAGCAAAGAAGCAATAACCATTCATTTATATGGAAATTTTGTTTGAATATTCCCTCATGGAAAAACAATCTCTCTCAGATTTACCTGATACCTTAGAACACATCTTGCTAACAGATGAACGAAATAAATCGAGATAAAGCACAGATGCTCACAGACCTAGTTCAAAGCCGTGGTGGCTCGATGCTGCGTGCAGTCCCCGGGGAGGCACTTGCTGGCCCCAATCCAGATGCACGGGCTGCTTTTATTGCTGTGCTGTTAAAGGGCTTGCAGCAAAACAAACACTGACTGCTATTTTGATGTATTTCGTCTTTTTTCGTAAAAGTGAAGATCCTCTTCAGATTTCTTTTGGTGTGCAAAACCAGGTGCTACTGTAGGTTTTTCATAAAAGTGGAGTAACTTGGTTTCTGAAAAGCCGGGGGAACCTGTACTAGTATTTTATCCTAACAGACTACAAAAATGCAGCTTAATTTTCTTTTTAAGTAGATTATAAAGAGAAGAACATTTTTTGAGACAAACAGATGCATATTACCTATGTTCATGAACGTGAAGTAGTCTTCCAAAAAAGGTGCCTCAGGACAAGTCTTATTCTAGGCTTTATTCCCAGCCAGTCCCAGAGCATTTGCTCCTTAGAGAACTCTTTTTCCTTATTCTGATTCTTATCCTAGCATTTGTGTACGTAGAAGAGGCGGATGATGATTTTGTGGAGTGCTGTTTCAGGTACTCATCAGGCACGAATGCTAGATGCAGTGGACAAATGGGGAAAGAGCTTAGAGTCAAATTGAACGGAACACTTAGATTTTCTTCTCACATGTGAAGTAAAGAAGTTGTAATATTAATAAATAGTGTGTATATGAAGCTTTTTTACCCTTTTTCTGATGAGCTCTATAAATGTTTCCACTTTTAACCCCAAAACTGCTGAAAGGTTTTATGTCAAAATGGCTACAGATATTTTCAGGCCATATTTCAGCCTTCTTTTAACAATCTGAAATTGGAAAATAGTATTGCTCAGCAAAGATGGTGAAATTGATCTCTGAATGCTCTGGATATAAAGGGTATGAGAAAAGAATCCCAAATAGGCAAAGAAACAGTCTAGGTGTCAGGAAGAAAACTGGGAAATTCATATTATATATATATTTCAAACCCGGGAACTATTAACTATAACATTCACTATAGGCCAAAGTAAGCTTATAATTTTTTGATAAATGGTAGATTTTTTGAAATGTGATTATATTGAATTATTGAAATAATTTATTTGCATGAGTGCTTACATTTTCATCTTTATTTGACAGAATCTTTGCCTTTGATTTTATCACTTGTCTCATATGGAGGCCAAATTAGGAATAGCAATCTAAAATGCCCAGGAATGAAAGATAATTTCTATAAGCAAAAGTAAATAAAAATTCTTTTCAAGCCACATTGTTTTCATTTAATGACACTCCCAAGTATGCCTACTGTGCCACATTCCATAGTAGTTGGGATTTATGACCTAGCGTCTCATGCCCAGAGTGGTAGCTGAATTGTTAACAGGTAGTCCCTCTGTTTTTTTGTGTATAACTTTCATTTAGCCATTGAAGCACACTTAATACGTGGCATTCATGTTAAATGGTAGGTAGAATAATAGCCATAAGATTCCTCTAGTAGCTGATGGTCTAATAGTGGTTGAGAAAGAATAATGAGAGGAATACTAATAGACAAAGTACTATACCAGCTGTCAAACTTCATGAGCTAACTTCACAGTCAAGAGGGAAGGGGCAATAGGAAGATTCTCAGCAGAGGTAGTAATAGTAGAAGGGAACTTAGAGGTCACATTGTCCACCCAAAGCAACACTACTACAGTGTTCTTGACATATGGGTGTCTAGAGGCCTATATCTGGGATTCTAATTCATGGTCTAGATCTGTGCTACCCAAGGTTTTAAGTTTGTTAAATAATTTTGAGACTCAGTTCTTCAATCACGCTAGCATATTTCAAGTGTTTGGAAGTCATGTGACTAAAAAATCTAGTTTCTTGTTACAATATAGTTCAAGTGCTCCATAGCCATATATAACCAGTGGCTGGCAATACTATATGGGCATTGCAGATTATAGAACATCATTATGATTGGGGCACCTGGCTGGCTCAGTCGGGAGAGCGTGTGACTCTTCATTTCAGCGTTGTAAGGCCTACATTGGGTATAGAGAACTTAAAAATCTTTAAAAAAAAATTATTATGGTTTCAGAAAGCTATTTTGGGCAGGCCTGGTCTAGATGTTGATATCAACCCCAGGGGAGAGGGAAGTGCTTGTTAATAAAATTATCCCACAGGGGGCACCTGGGTGGCTCAGTTGTTAAGCGTCTGCCTTCGGCTCAGGGCATGATCCTGGAGTTCTGGGATCGAGCCCCACGTCAGGCTCCTCCGCTGGGAGCCTGCTTCTTCCTCTCCCACTCCCCCTGCTTGTGTTCCGTCTCTCGCTGGCTGTCTCTCTCTCTCTGTCGAATGAATAAATAAAATCTTTAAAAAAATAAATAAATAATAAAATTATCCCACAGGAAGCATTTTTAGCAAGTCTTTGTTGAAGCAAAAATTATTAGGTGTGAATTTAAAAATAGTGCTAAACAACTATTTTTCCTGTTTTTTTTTTAAATAACAAAAGGAGAAACTAGTGAACACTTTACATTGTAGAATCCAAAAACTGAAGGTTCATTTCTTTTCTGTCAATTAAAAAATACTAGTAAATACAACCTACTGAAGAGACTGGATTCATTGTTACTATAGGTGAAAAAGCTATAAAAGTTTCATTTTTAAGTATCTATTGAGGCACATTTTTTAAAAAGGGGGACCCAAGTTCTCGATTAAGGAGGAAATTAGAATTTAATAAAATATTGACAAACATACACAGAACTGAAGGCTGAAAATACAAGATAACCCTTAATCAGGTCCAAGTCTAAGGAGATAATCCTTGCAAAGAATAAGAATGATGTTAGAGCTGATAAGATAGTGGCCAAGCGCCAAGCTCTGATGACAATGTTTATTCTCATATTTAAATTCTTTATTCCCATAAGAAACAGGGCAGCAACATTGTGTATAAATAAAGGCAGGAGCACCTGGTTGGCTCAGTCCATAGAGCCTGTGACTCGGTCTGGGGGTGGGGGGGTCGTGAGTTCAAGCCCCATGTTGGGCATAGAGTTTACTTAAAAAACGGCAAACTGCTTTTATGTGGGAAGTGTTGAGTTGCATTGCCTTGAAATCAATGGTGTAAGTAACTGGCCTTGGTTCTCTGACCGGGTCTTGACTTCACATACTAGTAGTGACCGGTGACTTCATTAGCCTTAGTCTCTGACAGCCTCTCTCCCCCAAGTGGTTCTAACAAGGTCTGGCACTCTGGGTTTTCCATCTGCTGCATCTTTCACCACTTAGTGTGGTTTTTGCCACCATTTATTTTGTTTTGTTTCTCCATTCCTGCTCCCAAGTTCCAAACACTTTTGGGAAAATATAAATGTACCATTACAGATATGTTGGACCCTCAGTGCTATATTTCTCATTCTTTTACTGAACACCAGCTCCTTTCCACACACATTCCAGCTTTTATTGTTTTTGAAACTCCAGTGCTATATACTAGTTGTGGAAGAAATAACTCACTGGATGAGTAAAAGTCCTTCGATTCCCTCTCTCCCCCAGCAAGTAAGTCTCAAGTTTAACAAAACCTTAACTTTAAAAGTCATTAAGCATATTCTCCAGTTCTAGCTTTCCAGTTTATGATGACATGCATCTTAAACCTTTGCTTTCTATAGTTAATGATAACTTTACCCTATCCAGAAGACCTCCCCCACTGCACTGGCTCTGGTTTCTAACTTGTGGTTTCTTGATCCTTGGTCAAGTATTTCCTTATCTTCATTCTTCAGTCTGGACTAAGTGTTAAAGAACACAAAAACTTAACCTTGGATCCTATCTCCTTTCCACTACGCTATTGAGATTCCACAAAGAGTAGCTTAGAGTTACGTGTGCATTCCAAATGCCTCTAGACTCATGTTTGTGTCACCATTCCACCGATGACCGGTGATGGCCTAAAGGCGACTCTGTGACCTTGTGAGAGCCTCTACCCTATCTCTTAACACCATGGACATTTGCTATTTGATGTCTAGGATATTACTTTTGCCCTGTCCTACTCTGTCTTTCCCAATGTCTTTGCTGGCTCTTCCTCAGCAAATCCTGGGTATTTGTATTTCTTTTAATTAAGAAAACTAAAAAAAATTTTTTTTTAAAGATTTATTTATGGGGCGCCTGGGTGGCTCAATTGGTTAAGCGATGACTCATGATTTTGGCTCAGGTCATGATCTCAAGGTCCTGAGATAAATCCCTGCTTTGGACTCTGCGCTCCAGTTTGTGCTTGAGAATCCCTCTGTTTCAACCCCCCTCTCAAAAATAAATAAATAAAATCTTTAAAAAAAAAAGATTTATTTAATCTCTACACCCAACGTGGGGCTCAGACTCATGACCTAGAGATAAAGAGTTGAGTGCTCTGCAGATGCCCCAAAGGTGTTTGTATTTCTAAGAAGATGAAGAAATAGCAAAAACTGGTGGAAAAGTTATCTGTAGTCCAGTTACTTAATACTTAAAGTCACTGGTTGCTTTTTTATCACTTTTTTTTTTATCACCTTTTTGTTTAGTTTTTGTGGGAATGTGTTTTGACAGTTGTATTTATACATATGCATAAATTTATGTCTTTTTGACTTACCAGAATAAGAATGTTACAACCTTCATAAGCAATTTTAATGACATTGTGTGAAGTGGATGAATGATAATTGTAGGATATTTAGCTTTCCAGTTTTTGCTGTAAATACTTTGTGAACATCTTTGCACAAATATTTTATATTGAGATTGTGTCTAAAAATAGTTCATTAGCATTTTAAGACTTTCTACTCCTATCACCAGATTGCATTCAAAGAGATTGAACCAGGGGTGCCTGGGTGGCTCAGTCGATTAAGCATCTGCCTTCGGCTCAGGTCATGACCCCAGAGTCCTGGAATTGAGTCCTGCATTAGCTTCTCTGCTCAGCAGGGAGCCTGCTTCTCCCTCTGCCTCTGCTTCTCTCTCTCATGAATAAATAAAATCTTAAAGAAAAAGAAAGAGACTTAACCAGTTCACAAATAGATGGGGTTTAGCTATGCTTGTTTGACGAATGTATTGAACTTTTATGTGCTAGGCACTGTTCTCAGCACTTGTAACATAGAAGTGAATAGGAAAAAACTCTTACCCTTGTGAAATTTAAGGAGGGAAGGGGAAATGAGAACTTTAAAGAATATCTTTGGGGCGGGGTGTCAACATTTTAATTCACCCAACATATCTTTATCCTGTTAATGGAAAAAACTGATGTTCTAAATATGAAGTGTATAAAACCTATTTAAATCTGTTCATGTATTGGGTGGGGATAGGAGGGAAGGATTGGGAACTGATGTTGCAGGAATATGAAGGGCTATCTTGGGGGAGGAATTTAAAAGAAACATATCATTTTAAAACGTATCAATTTAAAAGAAACATATCATCATGGCCAGATGCCATGCATCATTGATTTCATTGTCAGTTTTCTGTTACCTGTGAATTTGAGCATTTCTCTATTCTTCCTCTTTGGTTTTACATGATTTTATTGTTTACTTTTAGCTTTCAGATGAGTGTGCTATGCTACTTAAGAAATTAGTTGCTGGTACTGTCTTAACCGCAATTTGGACGGAAAGCTGGCAGATGAGGAAATTAAGTGATCGTTGAGCAATTCATTGTGTACCAGGTACTCTGGTTTTGGGATTTCAAAAATAAGACACATTTTATGCTCACTGGAAGCGTATCATGTAAGACTCGATCTTAAACTTGGAGCGTAAGAATCCCGGGCTTCGTTTAAAATGCAGTTTCTCAGGTTCCCGCCCCCCACCAGAAGTTTTGATTCATTGGGTAGGGTGTGCAGGCCACAAGTATTTACAATTTTAATTAATACTCATGACTGTCGTGCAGCTGATTCGTATTGAGAAACACTACAAATAGGTACTAATGGACGTTAGATTTAAGATGTCATCACTTGTAGGCGGAAGAAGCACACGCTGGGTCCGGTTAACGTAGAAACTTTGGTCCTCAGCTAAACAGCAGTCTCAAATCCCAGGCGGTCTCAGACTAGGTCCCGGGGCCGCCTGGAGCGCAGCGTTTGCCCCTCAATCCGCGCGCGCCACCGGAAGCTCCACCCTCTTCCCCTAGGTCCCGCCCCCTACGTCTGTGGGTCCCGCCCTTGCCTTTACAGGTCCCGCCCCTCCCCCGGCCGACCGCCAACGACGCCAGAGCCGGAAATGACGACATCAGCGAAGCCTTTTGGGCGGGGCCTGGGCCGGGCAGCTCTAGAGGCCGCGATTTCACATCGGAAACAAAACAGCGGCTGCTGGGGAAGGAGCCTCCCCTGCGAGCGGCCGGTGACGGCGGCAAGGGAAGAGTAGGTACGTGATGGGGAGTTCGGGGAGAGGGGAAGGCGCTCCTCACCCGGTGCGGACACGGACGGTCGCGGGCAGGGCCCGGCCCTTTGTCGCCGCCCGGGCCGCGCAGCCGGTGTCCTCGAGGATGAGGAGTGGGGCGCGGCCGGGCGGAGACCGAGGAACCCCGTGTGGGGAACGAGGAGGGGCGGCCCGTTTCTCCGGCTCCGGGCGCAGCGCGCGGTCAGGCTTTTAAAGAACGATTCCCCTCCGGAGCCTAGGTCCGGAAGTGCTGGTTTCCCGTAGACGTTTCAGGTCGCAGGTGCAGTGGGCCGGGATTGACCGTCTTGTGTGGAGTGGAGCAGGAGAAAGAGGAAGCGCCTTGCCCTGGGTCTGGTTGAGCAACTGGTGAAACTCCGCGCCTCTTGCCCTGAGTGTGTCCTTGTCTGGGGAAGTGAGTGGCACTCAGGGCTAAGTTCCTTATGTCTCACGTTCGAGGCGGAAAACAGGGTCTGATGCTTTTGCCTTGGTTGGGACTGTCGCGAGGCATGATGTTCATGCTTTGCATGTGTCTTAGATATTTGCGTTTTCTTCCCGCTCAGGTTCTTTTCAAATAAATGATCTGCTTCTATTGTAGGGAGCTAATTTAATAATAATTTTAAAAGCATTGCTTACCTGCTTTGGACAAGATGAATGTAGTATTCGAGGTTTACTCTGGGAAATAAGAATAGGATGCAAAAAACTGTGGCATATATAATGAATATATGACAGAGCACATCGTAAAGCTTGTAACAGTCTCTGAAGTTTGAGGCAGGTAGAGATCACATCTGGTTAGGGAATCTTGTTATTTGAGTTATCTTTTACAGTGGAAAGGTTTTCACCCCTGGAGTTGAAGTGAGTAGGGCATCATAATCAGAGGGTGTATTACAAACAGGGGCCCTCTGGATCGCAAGGGTCCAGTGACTGACTCTGAGCATTAAAATAACTGTTGTGAAGGGAAATAAAACAGACAAGTAGATTGGAGCTAGTTGCATTTGACTAATTTCAGTCACCTGCAAAAGCCTATTTCAGTTCTCCTTAATTCATTTGCAGAGTTAAACCAACTTAAGGCTCCCCCCACCGCCATCTAACAAACCCTTAACAGTGAGAAAAGGCATATTTATTGAGTGCATGGATTCTTTCCTGCCCCCTCCCTCCCAGTAGATAATAGAAGTGGCATCTATCATCTGGTTTTCCATTCTTCTGCTCCTGGTCCTTGGGTAGACAGTTCCCACAGTTCTGGGTATACTTTCTTCTGAAAGGATGTGATTTATTGCTGAATTTTATTTTATTTTATTTATTTATTTTTAAAAGATTTTATTTATTTATTCGACAGAGATAGAGACAGCCAGCGAGAGAGGGAACACAAGCAGGGGGAGTGGGAGAGGAAGAAGCAGGCCCATAGCGGAGGAGCCCGATGCGGGGCTTGATCCCACAACGCCGGGATCACGCCCTGAGCCGAAGGCAGACGCCCAACCGCTGTGCCACCCAAGCGCCCCTATTGCTGAATTTTAAATTAATGGCTCCAACTAGTCCTAGACTGCTGCAATGATTTCCATTTGGGGGAACCAGAGGATTGAAGTTGATCTCTGAGAACCACCTTAGCAGGAAAATACAGCATTTGTCTGTTACCATAGCTTGTGTGGTCTTCTTCCTCTCTCAGATCCAGGTTCTCTCTGCTCCTGCTTTCCCACTAATATTGCAGATTATAGGGGAGACTTTTTTATGATATATTCTGAAAAACCTTTCAAAGAACTCTAATACTGCCTCTCCTTCATGTGATAGATGTTAGGCAGATTTGGAAGGTGTCTTAAGAGTGGCACTGTTGTGGTCAGAATTTATAGGCGCATTAATCTGATAGTGGAGGCTTAGAATGGATGAGAGAATTGAGTTGACTTTTGTGTAATTCAGGTGAGATATAATGAGAGTTTTATCTCTGGTGATGACAAAGGCTTAGAAAGGAGAAAAAAACGGGGTGCCTGGGTGGCTTATTTGGTTAAGTGTCTGCCTTTGGCTCAGGTCATGATCCCAGGGTCCTGGGACCGAGCCCTGCAACGGGCTCCCTGCTTAGTGGGGAATCTGCTTGTCCCTTTTCCTAAGTCCCCCCCCCCCCACTCATGCTCTCTCTCTCCCCCACAAATAAATTTTAAAAATCTAAAAAAAAAGGGGGGGGAAACCATGAATAGGACATGGCAGCTAATTGAAAAGCAGGGAATAAAGTGTAGAGTCGGCTAGAAGGCTTTAAGTTTGAAGAACGGGAAAGATAATTGCAGAAATAAGGAAGTTAGGAGCAAAGAACTAGTCTAGAGAGGAAGATGAGGAAGTGGTTTGGAAGTACCACTTTCGAAGTGCCTGCAGGTGAAGATGTCTCATGGACAGACCTGGAACTGTCAATATGAGAGGCATTTAAATAGACTTACTAGTTGATGTTGGAACAGTGGAGGAGATGCCTGAGGAAAAGAAGGGGACAAAGAGGCCCAGGCAGACCACTTAAAATGAAGGAGTGGAAGAAAGGTGAGAGGGACCAGCCAAGGAGAATGAGTGATGGGAGGAGAACCTCCACAGTGCAGTGTCCTGAAGGCTAAGGAAGGAAGGGAAGCGCTGGGAAGGAAAAGGCTGTCAGGGATTTTTAGTATCTGGGCTGGTATAGCTGAAAGAGCTGAAGATTTAGAGCAGCAATGTCTGATAGAAACTGTGGGAGTGGGACGCCTGGGTGGCTCAGTCGGTTAAGCGTCTGCCTTGGGCCCAGGTCATGATCCTTAGGGTCCTGGGATCAAGTCCCGAGTCCAGCTCCTTGCTTAGTGGGGCGCTTGCCTGCCACTCCCTCTGCTTGTGCTCCTTGGCAAGCTCGCGCACGTGCGCTCTCTCTCTCTCATAAATAAATAAATCTTAAAAAACAAAAACCAACTGTGTAAGCTACAAATGTTAATTTAAAACTTTTTAGGGGGTGGGGGAATGGGATAGACTGGTGATGGGTAGTAAGGAGGACACATATTGCATGGTGCACTGGGTGTTATATGCAACTAATGAATCATCGAACCTTGCATCAGAAACCAGGGATGTACTGTATGGTGACTAACATAATGTAATAAAAAAACATTAATAAATAAATAAATAAAACTTTTTAGTAAACAAGTTTATAGGAAATAGATAAAATTAATTTGAATAATATAATTTATGTAACCCAATACATCTAAAATTTTTTAAAACAACTTATTTATTTATTCATTTGAAAGAGTGAGAGTGCATGGGCAAGGGGAGGAGCAGAGGGAGAGTTGCCAAGTTTGGAGCCCAGTTTCAGGGCTCGATGGCGATCCTGAGATCGTGACAGCTGAAACCAGGAGTCCAGAGCTCAACTGACTGAGCCACCCAGGCGCCCTACATCTAAAATATTTTTTTTTACATTTTTTTGAAGATTTTATTTATTTATTTGAGAGAGAGAGAGAGCACAGAGGGAGAGTGAGAGAGCACAGAGGGAGAGTGAGAGGGAGAAGCAGACTCCCTGCTGAGCTGGGAGCTCCATGTAAGGCTCCATCCCAGGACCCTGGGATCATGACTTGAGCTGAAGGCACACGCTTAACTGACTGAGCCACCCAGGCGCCCCCATCTGAAATATTTTTATTTCAACATATTATTAATATAAATATGTACTTGTCTGACTTCTCCTCTAGATAATAAGCTTCTTAAGTAAACAAGTATTATTGGCTAGTAGCATCCCCAGCACCTATCACAATGTCTGGTTCTATAGAAGAAACCCGATAAGTGTTGGTTGGTTAAAGGGTATTAATGTTTGGTTTTCATAATGCCTTGTACAGTTCCTTAAATTGATCTAAAGCAAATGAGAGAACGCAAGCATTGCTGAACATAACCAGTGATTTATAAATTAATTAGATGTGAGTCGTCATGTTTTCATTAAAGATTTGTTGTATTCAATCCATTTCCACAGCGAATTTGAGACAAACTGGAAGTGATCATACCTTTCATGTAGACTTATTGAAAGTAAAGGTTTTTTGGGGAAAGATTCTTTATAATTACTACAAATATTGATAATACAGAACCATAGTCCCATATCTATAATTATGAAATCCAAAAGCCCCTGGAAAAACTGAAAGGCTTTTTGTAATTCATTTGACAGAAAAATCTAATCTGAACCTATTAATGTAATTTAACACTACTTATATGTTTCACTATATACTTATTAATGTTTTTGATTTTGTGGTTCTATCTAAGACCTTGAGAGGGCATTTTAAAACATATAGTATTTGCATCATATTACCTTAATAGAATCTGAGAAAAATATGAATTCTCAACAAACTTAGTCCTAAGGGTTTCAGATAAAGGATTCTGGATTTGTAAGTCTTTCTTCATTTTTGTTTCATCTTCTGAGCCCACGTAAACATTATTATTTAAAAACAATTACAATAGCTCTATGTAACAGATCTCCCCAAAACCCAGTGCCTTAGAGCATTTGTTCTGACTCAAGGCTTTGCTTCAAGGTATAGGACTATGGATCAGCTAGGGCAGTTTTGTTTTGCTTGTTTTATTCTGGGGCCCAGGCGAGAGGGGCAGTAACTACCCATGGTAAGCTCTTCTCAAGGCAACAGCAGAAGTAAAAGAAGATTAAGTCTAACTCGGAAGCACAGTTCAGGTATCTGCTTGTGCTACATCTGCTAAGACCCCTTTGACCAAAGCAAGTCAGATGATTGTGCCAAGAAGCATGGGGTGGCTAGTAGACTGCACCCACCTTGAAGCCAAAGCAAGTCTCAGAACCAAGCCCAACATCACTGGAGTGGATGAGTATTTTTCTCCCTCAAGGATGCCTGGGGAGGGAGTGAATATTTGCTGAATAATAATCTAATCTATCACAGATGGCTTACAGAAGTAGAGTGGGATGGAAGGAAGAAAAAAATCACCAAATAGATGTATCACTATCCTTGCTCTTTTTAGAGTCTACCACCTTCACAAAGCCTCTTGTAGGCCTCGGGAAATTATTTGCTCCCCAGTCTCTCAAAATTCAGAGTCTTTCCAGCATATATTCCTGAAGTTTTAAGTTAATTTCAAGTTATTTTTATTTAATTATGAATGCAGTTTGGAGATTGGGTACATTTATTATTGGATGCGAGCTTTTGAAAACTCAAATAGAGGCTTTCCCAGCCCATCCATACAGTCAGAACTTAGGTTGCCTGTCCAGGAAGAAGCTGTCAGAGTAACACTGAGGCTGATTAAATATTTTTATGGAAAAAAAATAAATCACAAGCTCGTTTGGTGCTTAAAAACTTCTTAGCATCACAATACAAAGATACTTAAAAACATTTTTGGTGGTTTTCTTTTTTCTTTCTTTCTTTCCTTCTTTTTTTTTTTTTAAGATTTTTATTTGTTTGTCAGAGAGCAAGCGAGCTCGAGCAGGGGGAGTGTCAGGCAGAGGGAGAAGTAGGCTCCCTGCTGAGTAAGGAGCCCCATGCAGGACTCAATCCCAGGATCCCGGGATTATGATCTGAGCTGAAGACAGAGGCCCAATCAACTGAGCCACCCAAGTGTCCCTCTTTTTCTTTCTTTCTCTCTTCTTCTTTCTTTTCTTTCTTTTTCTTTCTCCTTTCCTTTCTTTAATACATTCCACTGTTTAAAAAAAAGATTTATTTATTTATTTATTTTAGTGAGAGAGAGAGAGAGAGAGAGAGAGCAAGCATGTGGGGGCAGTGGAGGGAGAGGGAGAGAGAATCTCCAGGCTGACTCCTGGTTGAGTGGGGGAACCAGCCCCAGGGCTCCATCGCAGGACCCTGAGATCATGACCTGAGCCAAAATCAAGAGTTGGCCACTCAACCCATTGACCCACTCAGGTGCCTCCCCATCTTTTTTCTTTTTTACTTTTGATGGTTTTCTAAGTGAAGAAGAAACTAGTCAAGTGGCTACAGTCATTAAAGCACCAACTCTTTGTGCTGGAGAAGATCACAATAAAAAGTCTCATGAAGCCATTTGTTTTTGTGGAATACAAATTTTCTTTACATTTATCTCTGACAGTGAAGAAAGAAAATGGTATCTGTAATTAAGTAACCATGTTGTAAGATTTTGAGGATTAGTTGTTACCTTGGGATGGCGTGTACATTTCTGTTGGTGCTTCCTTAAATGGGATTTTTAATAAATTTGTTTTGCGATTCTAAGGTTTACTTCTTTGATACTTTTTGAAGTGCTGATGGATAGGTTTTTCTGTTAGATAGACTTACCTTTAGCACATCTAAGTTTTGAGATTACTTGTATCCTCCTGGAGTTTTTTTAGTTTCTTTGTGTATAATAGAAATTGTAGTTGCCCATCGGAGAAGGATTTCTCTTTCCTTTTATCTGATTGAGCAAGTGGTCTTGAGAAAAAGGAAATGGATGGCCGTGAATTCAAGTGCTGTCAGTCTCAGAAAACCTTTAGCAGGTGGCCAGAGAGAGAAAACAGCAAAATCTACTTCTGTTCCTCCTCCCTTTGCAATCCAGGTCACAAGATCCTCACTTCCCAACAGCTATCTTTTTTGTTCTCGGGGCAAAAATGCTAAGAATGTTATAAAATCAACTAGTGTCCTTTGCCACGCCGCCTGGACAGATGGCCTTCTGGCCTCCTTCACGCGGTCATCAATTGTTTTCAGCTGTTACTGGACCAGAATCAAATCAGGCTCTGCCTGTGCCTTTCTTTGTACCAACAATGTTTGTTTGTTCACCAGGCCTGACTGAAGACCTAGCCCCTGTTGCTTGCCTCTGCTTCCTACTGAGCTCCATGTAAAGAGCAGCTCTTCCCTCCCTGGGTCACCCTGTAGCATTATGATCTTCAAAGCATCAGTGGAAGCATGAGCTCTCTCTCATTGAACTGGAAAAGACCTGGGCTGGGCATCAGAGCACCTGGGTTCTGGAACTGGTGTTATTTGCCTCATAATCAAGCACTGCCAAATTCTTTCGCCTTTCCTGACCCTTAGTTTTCACATGTAAATACAGGATGTGCCTTTGAAAATGCTATCAGGATATGCTAAAGTGACTACCGCATTATTGATGTTTCTTACAAGATTTGTCTGAGAAAGCTCCAGGATGATAACCAGTTGGTGTGGTTTCTTGTAATAGCTGAACAGATCCTGTAAGCATAAGGCCTAGTAATGGAAACTACTTAAATTAAAATGACCAGATTCTCATTAAATACTCATAAATACTAGGTGGGTAGTCTGGGTGGCTCAGTCAGTTAAGTGTCTACCTTCAGCTCAGGTCATGATGTCAGGGTCCCAGGATCGAGCCCTGAGCCCCGCATGGGTTCCCTGCTCAGTGGGGAGTCTGCTTCTCCCTCTCAGTCTGCCTGCCACTCCCCCTGCTTGTGCTCTCTCTCTCTGTCAAATAAATAAAATCTTAAAAATAAATAAATAAATACTAGGACTATATATTTGACACTTCAGTTTTTAATTTATAGTTAGATCAGTCATTGAAGTTTAAGATCTCGTTTACTCCTTTTTCAAAGATATTTACTTCTAAGCAGCAGTTTTAATTAAAAAAAAATCAGCGCTCTCTCTGTCTGTATATATGTACTTTTTTTTCCCCCTCCCAACTCAATATAGCTTAATGCTCACTGTAAACTCCTAAAGAGCAGGGATGGAGTTTTACACAGAGACAACATAGTGTACTATGTGAGCCTTTACTTTGCTCTTTTGCTTACTGCATGTGACCTTGGGCAAGTTAGTAAGCTTCTGTGTGCCACATTGTTTTCATATGTAAAGTGGGTGAAGTGAATAAAATTAGGTAAATCCTCTCAGTGTCTGTCTCTGAGTTTTGAAATAAACAGACATCCAGTAAACTCCTACTTAGTAAATGGGCAGTTACTTTTCTTCTGTTTTATCTGTAAATGTAATATACTGTATTTACTTTTTTTTTCCTTTATTTTTTATTTTTGCCTGCCTGGCCCTTTCTTGCTCTTCGCCTGTTTCATTTGGCTAACACTATCTTATTTGTTATTTTGTTTCTGAGGGATCATATGAGAATATTAATGACAGATTTCTAAGGGCTTTTCTGTAATAGAGGTGTACTTCAAATGATATGGTATCATCCTGAGGGCAGCCAGTAGAGAGAACCAACTGCAACTTTTTCTGTTTGCCATCCTGTGGCATTTCTGGGTTAGCTGAGGTAGTAAGTACTGTACTAAATGTTTTTATGGGAAAGAAGGAATAATATTTGCTCTGTTTGCTGGTCATTAATACTAAATTAATGTTGGGGTGCCTGGGTGGCTCAGTCGTTAAGCGTCTGCCTTTGGCTGGGATGGAGCCCCCCATCAGGCTCCTCCACTTGTGATCCCGGCGTTTTGGGATCCAGCCCTGCATCAGGCTCCTCCGCTATGAGCCTGCTTCTTCCTCTCCCACTCCCCCTGCTTGTGTTCCCTCTCTCGCTGGCTGTCTCTATCTCTGTCGAATAAATAAATAAAATCTTAAAAAAAAAAAAATACTACATTAATGTCAAAATTTTCAGCTAGTCAACTTTTAAGAATCTTAGAAGCAGGGGCGCCTGGGTAGCGCAGTCGTTAAAGCGTCTGCCTTCGGCTCAGGGCGTGATCCCGGCGTTATGGGATCGAGCCCCACATCGGGCTCCTCCGCTATGAGCCTGCTTCTTCCTTTCCCACTCCCCCTGCTGTGTTCCCTCTCTCGCTGGCTGTCTCTGTCAAATAAATAAATAAATAAATAAAAATCTTAAAAAAAAAAAAAAAGAATCTTAGAAGCATACATCAGAACATTTACTCTGAATACTTATTATACTTAGAAAATATATTTGTTCTATTGGCATTCCACCTCTCTTTTGGGTAAGTTAATGTACGTGCTGCCGAGTCTCAATTTTATTCATTTTAAAAGTTAGGACCAGGGACGCCTGGGTGGCTCAGTAGGTTAAGCATCTGCCTTCAGTTCAGGTCATGATCCCAAGGTCCTGGGATCCCACATGGGGTTCCTTGCTTAGCAGGGAGCCTGCTTCTCCCTCTGCCTGCCTCTCCCCCTGCTTGTGCTCAGTCTTTCTCTCTGACAAATACATAAATAAAATCTTAAAAAAAAAAAAAAGTTAGGACCAGTAGTATGAATAACCATAAATACAGGTTTATGTCCACAAAAATCTCTGAATTTAATTGAATTTAGCAATGTGCACATATTATGGGGGTGCAGCTTAGTGCATCTGCACAGATGAAATCCCTGTGTAACTAGCACCCAGATAAGAAAGAAAACATTACCAATACCCCCAAAGCTTCCCATGTGCCCCCTTTGAACAAATAACCCCCATAAAAGTAAGTGTTGTCTCTCTTTGTATTTTTAATTCACTTTATTTTTAAAACAAACATATTAATTATGTCTTTTTTAGTTAGTATTAATTTGCAATCCCTTGATCCGTGTCAGTTAACCATGGGCTGAAGCTGGAAGGGAAGAGAAAAGTTGGCATGGCATATAAAACTATGTAGGTTAGAAGGGAAGCATACCTTGATTAAAAATTTGTCATGGTTTAAATGATCTAGATATAGGTAATTAAGAGTTAACTTGAATTCAATACTAGAGAAAAAATTACTTTCCTTGTGTTTTTTTTTTTTTTTACCTGCTTTCTGTGTTTTTGATGAAAAATCACTAGAATATAAAAAGTATAGTATTCAGGGGATCGAGGATCCTGAAGTTGAAAGTGAAAATGAAACAGGACTTTGACAAAATCCTTCCATGTGAGTGTGTACATGGTAATGTTTTAGTCACTATGTGTGAATGAGAATACTGCTTAGATATATGAACAGATTTCTTTCCATCTGTATTTCTGAAGACTTTCTATGAAGAGGGAAATTGAGTGGAACTAGAGGGTATTATGCTAAGCGAAATAAGTCACAGAAAGACAAATACCATATGATTTCACTCATGTGGAATTTAAGAACCAAAACAGATGAACATAGGGAAAGGGAAGAAAAGATAAAATAAGATGAAAATTGAGAGGGAGGCAAACCATAAAAGACGCTGAACTCTCAGAAACAAAAGGCTGCTGGAGGGGAGGTGGTGGGTGGGGGGAAGGGGTAATTGGGTGATGAGCATTAAGGAGGGCACTTGATGTAATGAGTACTAGGTGTTATAAGCAACTGATGAATCACTAAATTCTACCTCTGAAACAAATTAAAAAAAAAGAAAAGCAAAGTTGAAATCATAAAGAATTGGCTGGTGGAAGTTAAGGCAGACAGCAAATGGGAATGTGTGTTGTATCCCCCCCTTCCCCGCCCACCTCCACCCCACCAGGAGAGTGAACTCTGAGAGACCAAATGATGGTATAAATAAGCCTGTGCCAGGATGCAACGGAGAGACCTAAGGCTGGAAGTTAGGAGTCAGTGATTTTTGTCCTGGTCTGCCAAATCGTGTGATTTTAAGCAAGTCAGTGAACTTAGGTCCTCTTCTGCTTTTGTAAAATAGGTATGTTACCTGTTTACCTTGGCTTGGGGCATTGTGGTAAGGATAAAATGAGATGACAGAATTTTACCAAATTAAAAGCACTAGACAATTTTATGGAGATAGGTTAGGTTGGATTAGCATAGAAAAAGGAATGTTGATGAAAACATTCTTTAATATCATTTAGCTCCCTTTGCTTTAAATCTGAAATCATTAGATATTTTTGTGATTGAAAATATTTGGTTTTGTAAGTAGATCTACTCATTACCAAAGAGATATCTTGAGCTAACAAAAGTTTGTCATTTGAGGTTGATGGCAGATTAATACATTTCTGGTTTACAAATTACAAATACAAAAATATTCTAAGTACTTGATTGGTGTGAATAGATTTACTCTGGGTGACCTGGTTAAAATCCTGTTTCAGACCTGATCCGGAATCCCGCAAGTGACAGCAGCCTGCAAAGTCCTTAGAAAGAAAGCTTGGCCTGCAGAAGAACACATGAAAGAAAGGTTTGTTTTTGCTGAATGTAATTTACAAAAGTGTTTAAAACTGAAAGTATAATTGTAATGCACAAAGGATTGTTTTCTTTTTCCCTTTTCAGAACCCCAAGAGGCTTTGTTTTCTGTGAAAAAGTATTTCTATACGGTTGCTCCAATGACAGAGTTACCTGCCCCTTTGTCCTACTTCCAGAATGCACAGATGTCCGAGGACAACCACCTGAGCAATACTGTACGTAGCCAGGTACAGTGTCAACCTCTGAAACTCTCCTTTACAGACTATGGATTCAGTGACTACCTTCCCTCATCTCCAAGAGAGGCCGAGGGGGCTGAGCAGGCTATCTCTACTTTTCCGAGTTTACCTATTTGTTTTCAACTCATGGCAAAGCATTGTACCGTTTAGAGCCGGGGACACAAGGTTGTGTGAGACGTGGGTGTTGATATAGTTCTTCCCTGCCTCAGATATCGCCTCCTCCATTAAAGCCTTCTCCAACTTCCCCAGCTATTTATTATTTTACCTGTCTTACTCTTACTCTTCCTTGGGTACATTTTATTTACTTCTATTTTTTCAGTACCTATCATGGTTCCTGCCAGTGCCCAGTAAATGCTCAGTGACAGAATGCACAGTGATGAGCGCAAGGCTAAGTGTAGAAATCCTAAGAGAGTTCAAGGGACAGAATCAAGAAAGGGCTGTAACCAGTGGCATGGGACCCAGACATCAAATCTGCCTGCAACTGATAGCTAATCTTCACAGATTGAATGTAGACCCCACAGATGGCCTGTGAGATGGCTGGGAAATGGGTGGTATTTTTAGAGGTGAGCCAGAATGGGGGAAAACACAAGCTGTGGAAGCTGCGAGGGGTCTGGTTGGGTGGGATGGGGTCAGACTTTCCTTTATGAGAACCAGAGGGCAGAACCAGTGGTGGAAGGAAACAGGTTCTGGGTCAATAAAAAAAGAGTTGTTTCACAATTTACTGTTCATCTGAAAGGGTGTGGTGTAGTGTTATCTTGTCACTAAAAGCAGTCACAAAGGCTGGAAGACTACCAACCAAATCTACAAAGGGTTAGTCTGTGGAATGAGCAATGAGCTAGAGCACCAGGTAGGTGGCCTGGAAGTTCCCTTCACACTAATATTTAGAATTCCAGTTAAGAGTTAAAATGTGAGGAGGAGGCTTCACAAAGTAGACTTTGATGGATGGGTAAGATTAGAATAGAGCAAACTGGGATGTCATCACCGATAGAAGAAATAACACTAGTGGAGGGAGAATTTTCCTAAAATATAAATAGGCAGGGAGGCTGTATCCAGAGATATGTCATCAGAGGCAGATCACACTGTACTGCCAGAACATTTTTAATCAAGTGAAATCAGGATAAAATGATTATGGGGGAAGTCCTGAAAGGGAACACAAGCTGTAAAGGGTGGTATGTATCCTGAGGGGTGTGTGGGGAAAGGGAGAGGAGTGGAGCTGTTGCCTTGTTGGTACTTGGTGGATAATGGGTATTACAAAGACTGATTTTTGTGGCAACGCGTTTGCAACAGCTACTTGATTTGCTCCTTTTTGCTATTTTCTAGGAATAGCTTTTTAAAACATTAGGATGACACCAGATTATGAAGTTCTTTGGTAGTTTGAATACTCCAGACTTTGTAATCATTTTAAACTGTTACTTAAGAGAAGGGAGAGGGAAAGTGGGGACAGCCCCAACTTAGTCTCTGGGTACCCCTTCCTTAACTAGAGCAACTCCTATTTTATCTTTTTACATGTTGATACTCTGTGGATACGTTTGAACAAAAGATTCCACAACTAACACATTTTGAAAAAAGCATAGGTATATGTCACCTGTCTCTCCCAAACCTCCCAAAGGTGTCTCATCTCAGAATAAAATCTGGCTGAGGTCTTATTTTAGCCTTCCCCACCTGTGCCCCCGTCTCTGTCTTATCTCTCAGCACTCACTGCTTCCTCAGTTCTGTCTCTGGGTCCTGGATTATTCTCCCAATCTTCTCAGATGTCTCCCTTCACTTGATTAATTTAGGTCACCTCCTGAGTCACCTTATCAGTGAGGCTTTGCCTTTCTCAACTCCCTTTCCCTTCCCTGACACCCCTTTTATCCTGCCTCTGCTGTCCTCGTGCATAGCATTTATCTGGTATTTCTAGCGTGCTGTCTGCTGACTTGTTGTTGTATTTACCTGCCTCCTTCTGCCGTGAGCCTGAATGCCCAGCTCCAAGAGCACTGCTTGGCACATAGTGAGCTCTCCATTGTTAATGCAGTATTACTCGTATCCTTCTTATATCCTTCACACTCGGGTTTTGTGAGGCTTTCATGGTATTTTTTTGGTCTGCCTTTTTTTTTTTTTTTTTTTAACACCTTAGTGACTGGCAAATTGAAATAAAGGGTTCTCTAGAGGAGGTACAACTGACACAGGATTTTTATTGATAATTACATGTACTTACATAATTTTAGTAAGTCTTAGTGCTAATGTTCTCAGTGGTACATTCCAGATCTCTTAGGGCACCACTGCCCGGAAAATCATGTCTGATTTATTTAATTTTAATCCTGCAGTTTGATAATGTGATATCAGATAAGTTTATCTTTTATTTATCTTCTCAAAAATATCTTCTACAGGGGCGCTTGGGTGGCTCAGTCAGTTAAACGTCTGCCTTTGACTCAGGTCACGATCCTAGGGTCTTGGGATAGAGCCCTGAGTCGGGCTCCCTACTCAGCGGGGAGTCTGCTTCTCCTTCTCCCTCTGCCCCTCCCTACCCCCATTTGTGTTGTCTCTCAAACGCTCTGCTCTCTCTCTCAAATAAATTAAAAAAAAATATTTTCTACAATTTAAAAGATTTTCTGTATACATTCTCATACTTTCCAGTTACTATGGGGTAGGTATTATTCCTGTTTTATTTTAAGATTTATTTATTTATGGGGCGCCTGGGTGGCTTAGTTGGTTAAGCATCTGCCTTCGGCTCAGGTCATGATCCCAGGGTCCTGGGATCGAGCCCTGCATCAGGCTCCCTGCTCAGTGGAGAGTCTGCTTCTCCTTCTGCCTTTTCTCCGGCTTGTGCGTGCTCTCACGCGCACGCGCTCTCTCTCTCGCTTATTCTCTATCTCTCAAACAAATAAAATCTTAAAAAAAAAAAAAAGATTTATTTGAGGGGATGTGGAGAGAGAGCAGGGGGCAGGGCAGAGAAAGAAAGAGAGAATCCTCAAGCAGGCTAGCCGCTGAGCCTGAGCGCGGAGCCCGAGGCATGGCTCAGTCCCAGGACCCTGCGATCGTGACCTGAGCTGAAATCAAGAATCAGACGCTTAACCGACTGAGCCATCCAGGCACCCCTATTCCCCTTTTATAGTTTAAATGCTTGTCCAGGATCACATACAAAATTAAATGACAGACCTGAAACATAAAACTGTACTTTCTAATTTCAAACTTTTCCAGTGTTCTCTCTGTTCTTCCAACTGTCTTACCCCAGAAAAATGTTAGAATACTGAAAGGAGGTATTGTATGGAAAAAATTCTGGGAAAAGAAAATACTAAGCGTATATTCATTTTGCACCAGTGTACTTTAAAAAGAAACCCAAAGAAAAAGGAAAAGAATCTCATTGTTAAGTTTTATAGCTATAAAGAAGCCATTGTGTATATGCTTCTGTTGGTTATGAAAAAATGGGGGTAAGTCCAAATTTAAATTGAATGTAGATGACTGTTTTCGTGGATTAATTGAAAGCCACTCTTTTATTTCTCCTCTTGGATCCTAGATTTGTCAAATACAAGCACATGAAGGCAAGCCTCTGCAGGCATAAAAAATCCTTATCAGGCATATTTCTTCTTTATTTACCCAGTGGCTAGTTAAGGAGTCAAGGAAATTGAGAGATGTGGAAAGTTTCAGTCTTTCCACACTGCTCAGGGAGGAAACTAGCATACTGAATGTCTTCAGTGTGTTGGAGTCTCTGCAAGGTACTGTCACAAACATTAGTTTTAGGGCCTTACATTTTGGGGACTTCACCATAAGTGAGCAGAATTTTCTTCAGCTTTCCCGTCCTTTGAATTAAAGTGCTATTAAGGTGCTTCTGTATATGAATATATCCTCTAGAGTATACAGATAGGCTGTTTTACTTTAAATGTTACAAAAAAGAAATGAGCATTCACTTAACAATATTTTTGAAACTGGAAAGAGTAACTTTCCTACAGAATTTATTCAAATATCAGTGTGAAGAAGTGGACTTTCTATTCCTTTCTTCTACTGAGTATCTTCCTCCAAGGTCAGGAGCATCCCTAGTCTTGAACTCCTTTTATGAGGCAATCCTTTGAGTTTGGGAAAGACATAGGAGGATAACCAGATAACTGTTCAAGAACACTGGTGAATTGGCATTTAGGGGTTATGGCTGAGTGATGTATAAATAGGTCCCTCAAAGGAAAGAACTAACTTTGATCCAGTTGTAATTTGAAACGGCTATGTGTAAGTTGGTCTAATTCACTAATGTCTTAGTGCCTCATTTTTCCCGTCTGTAAAATTAAGATGATTTACTACATAAATTCTTTCTCAGCAGTTTTGTTGTGACCAGGAGTTAGGGTTGCCAACTGTCCTGGTATGCCTGAGACCGAGAGGTCCCTGGAACACAAGACTTTCAGTTTTAAAACTGGGACAGTCCTGAGAAAATAGAATCAAGTTGATTACCCTATCAGAAGTATAATGAAATCGTTTTGGATCTGATTAACCCAGTCTAACTCAATTAGATGATTTTGTTGTGTAACTTCAAGTATTATTGAAGTGATATATTGTTAGTGTTCAAGTAGATAAAACATTTGTTTCTTTCCAGAAGTGAAACGTTGCCCATAACTTCATTCTTCCATCCTTAGCAGGTACATGATAGGTTGCGTTAGCCCAGAAACGATCTTTTCTTTTTGTAGGCTCTTATGAGTAATCTCATTCACAGTAAATGGAGCTGAAGTTGAATGAGATTAGTTAAAGGGAGTTGAAGTTGAATGAGATTAGTTAGAGAGCTGAAAAGTGTTTTTTAACCCAAATATGTATTTCTCAAATTTTTGTAATGAAATATTTTAAGCATATACAGGAAGTATGGCAAATAATGTAATAAGCACTCATGTACGTACCACCCAACTTAATTAAACTTTAACATCTTATTTGCTGTGTATGCTTTGTTATTTTTGAAGAATATTTTCACTAAGCTTTTTCTGTTTCTGTTATATATTGATCCTACAGAAACAAAATCCTAACCAAACCAAACCAAATTTTGCAGTAAGTTGGACAGATGGTCTAGTTATATAACAAAAAGAAATTACAGATAAAATTGAAGCACCTCTCCCACATTCCCTTTCTTTTCCAGAATAGTAGTTACTATCCTGAATTTAGTGTTTATCATATTTACTATATTTATGAACATAAATGATATTTAATATATCACTTTGCATGTTTTGAAAGTGTGTATGAGGTATGTGTTTGTTGTAAAAGTATATGTGTTTGTATGAAAGTCGTAGAAGAAAATTACCACATTTTTGAAATGTACAGGTACATGGTACAGAAGAAACATGTTTTTGGAATTGATATATTGATAGATGCACATAGCTCTAGTTTTTTCATTTTCTCTTTATTTTGTGAATATATAAAAATCTGTATTTTTGTTTATAAATATTTAGTCGTTTCCAGTTTTTCCACGATAACCAGTCGTGTTGCAATGACATTCTAATTCATTAATCCTGCATGTGTGTGAGTTTCTCAATGATAATTGCTGTGATTGGGTATATGGATCTTAAACTATATTAGATATTGCCAGTATGCTTTCCAAAGTGGTTGTGTATCAAGAGCATATAGCAGTTTTCATTTCTTTACATCCTGGCCAGTTCTTGGCATTGTCTGACTTAGTATGTATTAGTTGGATGGGTTTGAAATGAGCCCTCATGTTATTTTAATTGTTTTCCCTAATTTCTAATAAGGTGGAACTTTTTTCCTTGTGCTTATTGGCCATTTGCATTTCCTTTTCTGTGAATTGCCTGTTTATGTTCTTTGCCCATTTTTCAATTGTCTTTTTTTTGGTTGTCTTTTTCTTATTGATTTTGTTGAAATGTATATTTTGGTGGGGAGGAGGGGTGCTAATTTCACATTGGCTATATGCTTTTGAAATATTTTCTCCAATCTGTAGCTTTAGTTTGTTTATGGTGAATAGATGAAAAGTTTTAAGTTGGTGAATTATTCTTTCCTTTTAAAAGTGAAATTTATTTGTATTTTTTCAATTAGAAGTAGTTGAAGAGGGGTGCCTGGGTGGCTCAGTTGATTAAGCATCTGCTTTAGGCTTAGGTCATGATCCTGGGGTCCTGGGATCAAGCCCCACATCGGGTTTCCCACTGAATGGGAGCCTGCTTCTCCCTCTTCCTGCCACTCGCCCTGCTTGTGTGCACTTGCTCTCTCTCTCAAATAAAATTAAATAAAGTAGCTTAAGAAAAATATGCAGTGTAGATTATCAGCCCTGAATATGATAAAAGCTTTTCTATCTTTTATAAAGGAAGACAACTAAACTAGTCTAGAGGACACTGTAGTGTAGTCTAGCTAATGTTCAGCTGTTCTATTCATTGTCTTATATCTGTATCAGAAAAATAAAACAAGGAGAATATGGGTGATATTGGTGATTTTTCCCTTTTATCTTTTCCAGATGTTCTCTAATATAGTTATCTCATAATTTTAAAAAGAAAACTTTCTATTTTTAAATTTTCATTATTTTTTTAAAGATTTATCTACTTATTTTAGAGCGAGTGAGGGGGCTGGAAAGACAGAGGAGTCTTTTTTTTTAAGATTTATTTATTTATTTTAGAGAGAGAAACAGCTTTATGGGAGGAGGAGTAGAGGGAGAGCGAGAACTTAAGCTGACTCCCTGCTGAGTGCAGAGCCCAGCCCGCCATAGGGCTTGATCCCGCAACCCTGAGATCAGGACCTGAGCCAAAACCAAGAGTTGGATGCTTAACCAACTGTGCCACCCAAGTGCCCCCTAAAAGAAAACTATTTTTAAAAGAAATGTTTTGAATGTGAAGAAAGGTTGGAGAAAGGACTATAGGCTTTTGGGGGAATATCAGTGGAAAGGGGTGAAGCATTCAAGGTTCTCCATGATGAGTGATTAAGAATAAGTGGGAGAATTAGAGCAATTTATGTTAAAAGAAACCAAAAAAGCATGATAGCTTAGGGTCTTTGAAAGGGGCTGCATTGATCATTGGAGTTTTATATTATGTCCTCGAGGTATATTTGTCATTCTCCAGTTTAAAAGACTGAAATGTTTACAATGCATTTAAAAAAATTTTCATCAACAATAATAAAAGTTTTTGGACTTAACCTTTAAGCTTTGATTATCTACAAAACTAACCCATATAAAACATCTTAATTCCTACTGATAACAGATGAGAGGAGTTGCATTGTTCTCACCTTTTCACTTTTTAGAAATTTTTACTATTTCATGCTTGTTGACCCCATCTAGGTTGTAAAATCCCTAAAGGCAGAACCTTGTTATGTTTCTGAGCTGCCTTTGGAGTTTTTTTTTTTTTTTTTTTTTAAGATTTTTTTTATTTATTTATGTGACAGAGAGACAGCCAGCGAGAGAGGGAACACAGCAGGGGAGTGAGAGAGGAAGAAGCAGGCTCCCAGCGGAGGAGCCCGATGTGGGACTCGATCCCGGAACACCGGGATCACGCCCTGAGCCGAAGGCAGACGCTTTAACGACTGCGCTACCCAGGCGCCCCCTGCCTTTGGAGTTTATTGATCACCCAGTATCTTTAAACCGGTTCCATGCAAGTCTCCCATCAGAACAAAGGGAAGTGAGAGTTTTTCTCACATTAACAAGAACATTTTTAAGTTTTGTATCTGCGAGTAAAAATCTGCAGTGAGTCTTACTAGTTGCTTAAGGACTTCAGCTTTTGTGTGAGAGTGTTCTCTGGGCTTCGTGTTTCCTGGACACACTTCCCTTAGCCATCTTACATCACAGCTCTCTCCGCCATGTTATATCTGCGCTGCTGTCACCCTGCGTGGCGGAGCTCCAGTTTTTATGTAGAACGGCTGTCAAATGGTAGTTCAGTATGTCACAAGAACTAAGTCAAGAATTCATTTTATTCTTTTTCCCCTCAACAAAGTGTCCCTGGTTCCTTAGAGATACCATTTAATCAAAAAATTTACTTCTTTCCATTAGTTTACTCATTGCCTCTAACTAGAAGCTAGCCTGGACTTCATGTTTGTTTTTGCTATTAGTTGGCTATGTCTATAGGGACTGGAGACTAGAAGGTAAACTAATGACTCAACTATTTCTGACAAAGGCCAAAACTTACAAGTTATGAAATAGTTGAAGTTCTTGGTTTCCTAAATGTATTGTGTAGGTTGGATATTAAAGTAGCTCTAACAAGAACATTGTCTGGGCCTTTTTCTATAGTTTATGATCCATCATAATCCTTAGGTTTACTTTCATCGTACCTATTAAAATAGTTTGTAAGGTTTTATTTTTCTGGTGCAAAATTTTGATGGGTAGAGCTCTTTTCCATGACTTGTCATTATTCTTTGCCAGAAGTCAGCTTCCATTTCAGCTGACATAATAGGAATATACTAAAACAAGAGGAAACTGAAAATATAAAACTTCAGAATAGTGAAAATTCGTGTTTTGATTTGGTGTCGACTTACATCTTTTATGTGAATTAGTGGACCTCTTAGTTTTCTAAGACACAAGTGGATTTTTTTTAAAGTAAGTCTAAGATTTATTTATATCGTTTATTAACCCTTTTAAAATGCGTATTAGAGCAGTGATTTTTCAAACCTTCATGTACATTGGAATCCCCTGGAAGAACTGTTAATAAAAATTCTCTGGCCCCCAAACCCAAAGTTAATGATTCTAGTAAGTCTGAGATGGGGCCACAGAATTTGCGTTTCTGATCCATTCCCAGATCTTGTTGGGACTTTTGGTCTAGGGTTTGGGAGCCAATATATTGGGTGAAGAAATAAAGGGAACGTGACATCAGAGAAAAATGATTAGATTTAAAAACTGAATATTCAGTATTTTTATTCATGTTTATTCTGACCCAAAATTTCTAGACCTTTAAGAAAGAAATTATCAGTAGCCTTTTTGATTTACAGTAGAAAAAAAATCAGTCATTTATAATTGAAAAAGAAGCCTTAAAGTAGTAATCCATTGAGGGATCAATAATCATATAAAGCAATTGCTGAAGAACACTTAATGTAAGTCTGCTACCTTCAACTGCTAAATTTACATTAAAGTATGTTTAGTCTTGGAGTGTCTGGGTGGCTCAGTCCGTTAAGCCTCTGACATTTGATCCCATCTCAGGTCTTGATCTCAGGGTTGTGAGCTTGAGCCCTGCACTGGGCTCCATGCTGGGCATGGAGTCTACTTAAAAAAGAGAGGGAAAAAAAAGGTATGTTTAGTCTTTATAAATAAAGGTTATCTGCGTTATCTTTTTTTGAATTCAAAACATTAAATGCAAAGAACTTTATTAAGTTGTTAGCAAATCATAGACTGGCAGAACTAACCTCATTGTCTAAATGATGGTGGGTCACTTTTTTTTAAGTGTGAGTAATTCTATAAAATTAAGTAGCAGACAGACCTATAAGCTATTTAGTGTTTAAATACTTGGGACCTTGAGAAAATAAATGAAAAGAGTGATCTAAATTTAAACTAAATTGGGCCCCCTAAGCCTTTGACAGTGTTATTATAGTGTTTATAGTAATGAATCTGTTTTCCCAGTTATGTCAAAATGAAGTAAGGAGAAATAAAACTTAGTCTTGATGACCTCCAGAGGAACATGCTTGCTTCTGCATGGGAGTAGTCAGAAATCTTTGGCACAGATCTTAAGAGTGTTAAAAACAAACAAACAAACAAAAAACCCTCTAGGTTCAAGACTAACACAACAGCCCCATAAATATTAAATGTTATCTTTAACCAGTTATATCAGCTGTTCAGGGAAATGGCAGCGTTCCTTGATGTTGGAGCAGTGGTTAAGCTCTGACTTCAGGGAATCATGAAACTTGGCCAGATGCTGGATGAAATTCTGTGTGCTGTTGGAAACATGTTGCCTATGATTAATAAATATTTTGAAGTGTTCCACATAACTTGCCAGTTCTTCAGTTAAGCCACTCTTCTAGTTTTTCCTATAGTTTGGGCTTAGGAGCTTCACATTTCTAAGTGTTGAAATCCAAACAATTTCCATAAAGTCTTATAGGATTGTTACTTTTTGTTATAAATAAATACCTATTTTAAGTAAGTAAATAATATGCAGACTATATAAGCACATCAACATACTGAAATGCATTGTAATTTTTTAGGCATTATTGATTGTTATTACATGGAAATGTATACATGACATAATATTAGATTAGAACAGTAGGACGCAATATTTGTGGACATTCATTGTAACTGTAAATATGTGTATGTTGAAAAACATTAGATTTTAGGGTGTAATAGAAATAAATTGTTTTCCTCATAAAATCATTTACATTCATATTCAACAGTATAAAATTATAAACTTAAGTGTGGCAATATCTGCCATGAATAAAGTAAAAAAATAAACTGTCAAAAGCTTATAATGCATAATGACAGGTAAATCTTAATATACAAAGAGTTCTTATGAAGTCAAAAGGAACATAAATAACTCAGTAACAGCATTGCCAAAGGATATGAGCAATATATAAGGAGGAAGAAGAAGAAATATAAATGTCAGTAAATACATGAAAAGACTAGTTGATCAACCTCCCTAATAATAAGAAACATAGAAATGAAAACTTTTTTTTACCTGTCAGTGAGCAAGGATTGAAAGCCGTTGCAACTGGCTCGGTCAATAGAACATGTGACTCTGAATCTCCGGGTGGTAAGTTCAAGCCTCACATTGGGTGTAGAGATTATTTATATTGTTAATTAAATAAAATCTTAAGAAAGAGAGAGAGAGAAAAGAAAAGAAAAAAGAAAAGAAAGAAACCCAATGCTACTAAACGTATGGGAAAATAGGCATTTTCAGGTGCTGCTCATGGGAGTTTAATTTGTGTTTATTTGGAGGCAAGTTGTCAATTAAGTCTGCAAATACACAGGCCTTTTGGAAATAATTTGGCAATTAAATTTAAAAATGCACATACCTTTGACTTAGGATTTCCACTTTTAGAAATTTATCCATAAAAATATTACCACAAGACTGCCAAGAACTGTAGACAAACGTATTTGATGAAACATTATGTGTAGCAATGAGAATTTTGAGATAATTTCAGTCTTGTGTTACTTACGGTTTATCCAGTCAGTACTATAAGATAATGATTAATAGTAGGATGACTAAACTGTCTGAATTGGATTCCCTGCTCTAGACCTTCTTAGCTCTGTGATTTTTTGCTAATTATCTGGCCTTGAAGCTTCAGTTTCTTTCTCTGTTAAGTGAAGTTTATAGTATTAATAAACTCAGAGTTTATTATCACCTGAAGTGCTTAGCATAGTGTCCTGCACATACGAGGTCAATAAGTCTTAGCAATTATTATCATAAGTGTCATTACTATGCTGCTATTATAATAGTTAAGATTGAGGTTTAATATACTGGCATAGAAAGGTGTCTGATATATTATTAAGTGACAAAAGCAAATTATAAACATGGCTTTAAAAAAACTAGAAGTATGGGGTGCCTGGCTGGCTCAGTCAGTGGAGCATGTGACTCTTGTTGACCTCCATGTTGTGAGTTCAAGCCTCATGATGGGTGTAGAGCTTACTTTAAAAAAATTTTTTAAATAAAAAATTAAAAATCTTAAAGTACTTAAGATTGCTTACAAAGATTAGGGAGGACACCTTCTATGTTAGAAACAAAAGTTTGTAATACTTTTTAAAACTTCTAAAAAATGTTTATAAACTTTTGTTTATAGTCTTTTTTTTTTTTAATTTTACTTATTAGAGAGCATGAGCAGGGGGAGGGTCAGAGGGAGAGGGAGAAGCAGACTCCCCACTGAGTGGGAAGCCCTACTCGGGGCTTGATCCTAGGACCCTGGGATCATGACCTGAGCTGAAGACGGGCAGCCTGTTTATAGTCTTTTAATTACAAAAATAAAACTTAAAAAAAAAAAGGGCAGGCAGAAAACAAGTTTAAGAAAACAACAACAGCCACTACACTGTGTTAAAAATACCTCCACAATTTTTGCTGCGTGAGAAATATTCTTGCTTGAGGGTCCACATGCCTTTGGTGGCTGGACTTACACTTGCATCACATTTTGAGATAAGAAGAAGGGAGAAAGAATTAAAAGGAAGCCTCTGACTTAATGGTGTAGGAGTCCAGGGGAATCTGGCTTCATAGGAACTCACTTCCCACATACTTACCACTTCCCATAGGACTCCACCCTCCCTGACACTTACAACATTTATATAGTGAGTAATCCTTCCTTCTGCCACTGAAATGAAATCATTTATAATGGCTACAGCACTTGTTTTTCTGAACCTTA
This sequence comes from Ursus arctos, assembly GCF_023065955.2. Taxonomy (NCBI): domain Eukaryota; kingdom Metazoa; phylum Chordata; class Mammalia; order Carnivora; family Ursidae; genus Ursus; species Ursus arctos. The sequence goes on along the minus strand of NW_026622930.1, from coordinate 27,658,957 downwards.
AAAATAGCTTTTAAAGGCAAAACTATGAAGGCAGTAAAAAGACCAGTGGTTGCCCAGAGTTGTAGTGGGGAGAGAGATATAAATAGGCAGAATACGGAGGATTTTTAGGACAGTAGAACTATATGGTACTATGATGGATACATGTTACACATTTTTTAAAACCCATGGAATGTGTAACATGAGTGAACTCTAATGTAAACTATGGACTTTGGGTGATAATGGCATGTTAATGTAGATTCATTGATTGAAGAAATGTACCACTCTGGTATAGGATGTTAATGGCAGCAGGGGGGCAAGGGTAGTTGGTGGAGGCTGGGGGAGGCGGGGCAAGGGTATATGTGAACTCTGTACTTTCTGCTCACTTTTGCTGTGAACCTAAAACTGCTCTAAAAAGTAAAGTTTAGGGGCGCCTGGGTGGCTCAGTCGTTAAGCGTCTGCCTTCGGCTTAGGGCGTGATCCCAGCATTCTGGGATCGAGCCCCACATGAGGCTCCTCTGCTGGAAGCCTGCTTCTCCCTCTCCCACTCCCCCTGCTGTGTTCCCTCTCTCCCTGGCTATCTCTCTCTGTCAAATAAATAAATAAAAATCTTAAAAAAAAAATAAAAATAAATAAAAAGTAAAGTCTATTTTTTTCAAAGCTAGAAATGACCTACCTAGCTATACACACAGAAGGCCTTTATGTTCTTAATCTTTTAGAGGTATATGCTAAAATATTTACGAAGAAAATGATGTCTGAATTTGTCTCAATACTAGATGAGTGAAATGTGTGGGAAAATAGATGGAATGAGATTAGCCATGAGTTGTTAGTAATTGAAGCTGAGTAAAGTACACGTGGGACTTCATTTAACACTTCTGACAGTATTTGTCTTAACTTTTTCCATAATGAAAAGTTTTTTTTTTTAATTAGCCTTAAAAATAATGCTAAGTCATCATCTTAGTATTTAGCTGCCAGGATTTTTCATTTTGGAAATCACTTAGTAGTTCTAGTGTCATCCTCCTTTTTTTTTTTTTTTTAACATTTTATTTGAGAGGAGGGCGCATGTACACACGCGCACAAGAGAGAGCACAAGTGGTGGGGGTGGGGGAGTAGCAGGGGGCAGCTGCAGAGGGGGAGGGAGAAGCAGGCTCCCCGCTGAGCAAGGAGCTGGATGCGGGACTCTATTTCAAGACTCTGGGATCATGACCTGAGCCAAAGGCAGACGCTTAACCAACTGAGCCGCCCAGGTGCCCCTAGAGTCATCCTCCTTTTTTAACAGTTTCAAAGTACCTACACACCCCTTTTGAGAAAGACACTTATTTTTTTTATTGAGGTGTAATTGGCATACAGTAAACTACCCTTATTTAAAGTATACAATTTAATAAGTTTTGATATTTGTATATATGCCCTTGAAATCACCACCACAGTCAAGATAATGAACTTAATCACCCCCAGAAGTTTCCTTGTGTTCCTTTGCAGTCTGTCCCTTTTGGCTCTCCCCAGCTCTTCCTCATCCCCAGGCAACTACTGATCAAGTTTTTGTCAATATACTCTAGTTTTCATTTCCTTGACATTTGTACAAATGGGATCATACAGTACATATTCTTTTGCCTGGCTTCTTTCATTCAGTATAATTATTTTGAGATTCAGCAGTGGCATAGCGTGTATCAACTGTTTATTCTTTTTTACTCCTGAGTTGTATTCCATTATATGGATATACCACAGTTTTTTATCCATTTATTTGTTGATGGATATTTTGTTTCCAGTTTGGGGTTGTTATCAATGAGGCTGTTACAGACATTGATATACAAATAATTAAATGGACATATACTTTCATTTATTTTGAGTAAATAAGAGTAGAATATGATCCAATGGAATAGGTATAGATTTAACTTTTTGAGGTATTGTCAAACAGTTTTCAAATTGGTTGTAGAATTTTGTACCAGAATTTTATAAGAATTCAGTTCTTCCACTTGGTATACTTGGTGCAGTCAGTCTTTTTAATTTTGTAGCCCTTCTAGAGGGTATATAGTAATATCTCATTGTAGTTTTAATTTACATTTTTCTGAATAATGATGGTAAGTATCTTTTCATGTGCTTATTGGTCATCCTAATATCTTTGGTGAAGTGTCTGTTCCAATCTCTTTCCCAATTTTTAAATTGGGTCGTTTGTTTTCTTAGTGAGTTTTGAGAGTTCTTTATATATTGTGGATACAAGTCCTCTACAGTATATATGCTTGGCAAACATTTTCTCCCAGTCTGTGGCTTGTCTTTTTCTTTTTTCTTTTCTTTTTTTTTAAGATTTTATTTATTTGTTTGACAGAGAGAGAGACAGCCAGCGAGAGAGGGAACACAAGCAGGGGGAGTGGGAGAGGAAGAAGCAGGCTCATAGCGGAGGAACCTGACGTGGGGCTAGATCCCATAACGCCGGGATCACGCCCTGAGCCGAAGGCAGACACTCAACCGCTGTGCCACCCAGGCGCCCCTGTCTTTTTATTTTCTTAACAGTGTTTTTTGAGAAGTGGAAATAGGTCAATTTAGATATTGACGGAAGTCCCTTTTATCAACTTCTGTGGCTCTTTTTTTGGGTGTCATCTAAGAAATCTTTGCCTAATTCAGGTTCTCAAAAGTTTGTTTATACATTTTCTTCTGGAAACTTGATATGTTTAAGTCTATATAGTATAATTTTTTGTACATCATGTGAGATGTGGGTCAACATTCATTTATCTCCTTTTGGATTTCCAGTTGTTTCGGTACCGTTTGTTGAAAAAGATACCCTTTCTCCACTAAATTGCCTTTGCATCTTTGGCAAAAATCAGTTGTCCATATGTGTCATTCTGCTTCTGAGCTTTCTGGTCTGTTCTGTTGGTCTCTTTGTCTATCTTTGTGCCAATACTACATTTCCTTGCTTATTGTAACTGTATAAGAAGACTTAAAATCAAGAAACATTAGTTCTCCAACTTTGGAAGTTGTTTCAGATTGCCTTAGTCTTTTGTATTTCCATATGAATTTTGCAGACATTTCTACAAAAAAAGCCTGCTAGAATTTTGATTGAGATTGCATTGAATCTATAGATCAATTGGAAGTGAGGTGTTGGTAGAATTGACACCTTAACAAGAATGAGTCTTTCAGTCCATGAACACAGTATATCTGCACATTTATTTAGGTCTTTAAATTTTTTTTTTTTTTTTAAAGATTTTATTTATTTATTTGACAGGGATAGAGACAGCCAGCGAGAGAGGGAACACAAGCAGGGGGAGTGGGAGAGGAAGAAGCAGGCTCATAGCGGAGGAGCCCGACATGGGGCTCGATCCCGTAACGCCGGGATCACGCCCTGAGCCGAAGGCAGACGCTTTAACCACTGTGCCACCCAGGCGCCCCGGTCTTTAAATTTTTTTAATTGTGATATAAAATATAAGATAAAATTTAAAATTTACTATCTTAACCATTTTTTTTTAAAGATTTTATTTATTTGACAGAGATAGAGACAGCCAGCGAAAGAGGGAACACAAGCAGGGGGAGTGGGAGAGGAAGAAGCAGGCTCATAGCAGAGGAGCCTGATGTGGGGCTCGATCCCAGAACGCCGGGATCACGCCCTGAGCTGAAGGCAGACGCTTAACCGCTGTGCCACCCAGGCGCCCCTATCTTAACCATTTTTAAGTGTATAGTTCAGTAGTGTTGACTGTATTCACGTTGTGGTGCAACAGATCTCTAGAACTTTTTCAAAAACTTGCAAAACTGAAACTCTTTACCCATTGAAGAACAGCTCCTCATTTCCCGCTCTCTGCACTCCCTAGCAGTCCCAATTATGCTTTCTGGTTTTTTTTTTTTTTTTTTTTTTTTTTTTTTTTTTTTTGAGATGGACTGCTTTAGATATTCAGTAAGTGGAATCATACAACATTTGTCTTTTTGTGACTTACTTATTTCATTTAATATAATGTGCTCAAACTTTCATCCATGTTTTAGCATGTGACAAGATTTTCTTCTCTTTTAAGGCTGAATAATATTCCATTGTACATATGCACCACATTTTTCTCTGTCTGCTGATGGACATTTGAGGTGCTTCTGTTTCTTGGCTCTTGTGAATAATGCTGCAGTGACCATGGATGTGCAAATATAAATATCTCCTTAAGATACTGCTTTTAATTCTTTTGGCTATAAGCCCAGAAGTAGGGTTGCTGGATCATAAGATAATCCTGTTTTTAATCTTTTGTCCATAATAGCCATGCTGTTTTATATTCCTACCAATAGTGCACAAGAATTTCAATTTCTTTGCATCCTTGCTAATCCTTGTTATTTTTTTGATAGTAGCCATCCTCATGGGTGTAAGATGGTATCTCCTTGTTGTTTTGATTTGCATTTCTCTAATGATTAGTGATCTTGAACATCTTTTCATATGCTTATTGGCCTTTTGTATATGTCCTTTGGAGAAGTGTGGGATGGAGCCCCACACTGGGCTCCCTGCTCAGCGGGGAACCTGCTTCTCCCTCTCCCTCTGCTGCTCCCTCTGCTTGTGCTCCCTTGCTTTCTGTCAGATAAATAAATAAAATCTTTTAAAAAAATAAAATGAAATTAAAAATAAAATCAGATTTTTTGTTGTTATTGTATTGTAGGAATTCTTTATATATTCTGGATATTTACCCTCTTATCAGATACATAATTTACAAAAATTTTCTCCCATTCTGTGGTTTCCTTTTTATTCTGTTGGTTGTTTCTCTGATGCAAAGACGTTTTAAAATTTGGTATAGTTTCATTTGTCTATTTCTGCTTTTGTTCTTTCATTTCTCTTAGCAAATATTTTGTAGTTTTCAGTGTACAAGTATATTTGGGGCTCCCCAGGATCTTGCTCGTGTTCAGTGAATAGCTAGAAGAACTGACCGAATTCAGAAAAGCTGTTAACACTCACTGGTTATACTCACTGGCTATAGTTTATTACAGAGAAAGAATACAAATTAAAATTAGCAGATAAACACATTGTAGGGCAGAGTCCAAGAGATACCAGGCATGAACTTCCAGTTTTGTTCTCCTAGCAGAGTCGTAGGAACAGTGCTTAATTCTCCCAGGAACATGCACAGTGTTGCTGACCAGGAAGCTTACTTGAGCTTTGGTGTCCAGGAGTTTTACTGGGGGCTAGTCCTGTAGACCACAGTTCTCTAGCCCCTCCCAAGGTCAAGCAGATACTTTGTGGCCCAAGACCTTCACCATAGATCACGTTGTTAGCAGTGTGGCCCAAAGCCTCATGTAAATAAAAACACTCTTAACAGGCGGGATATTCCAAGGGCTTAGAGGTTATCTCCCAGGAACCAGGCCAAGTCTTTCTTTGGCATGTGCCAGGCTTGGCCATCCCTGACCTATTGCGTTAATCCCTCACTACACAATAGGCCTTTCACATCTTTTCATCCTTTAGGTCTCAGCTCAGATGTCACTTCCTCAGAAAGGTATTCTCTGGCTACACGATCTAAAAGTAGTCACATCCCACATATTTTTTTATCCCATCACCCTGTTACAGTACTATTCCAGCTCTAATTATCTTGTTTAGTATCTCTCTCCTCCTGCTTGAAATCAGTTCATGAGAACAGAGACCTTATCTGTCTTTTCGACTGCTGTATCCCTGGCATTCAATTTTTTAAAAAATTAATAAGTGTAGTGATTAAACCTAGAAACTAAAAGTACCATAAGCCAATGGCAAAGGATATGAATACTTAGTTCATAGAAAAAAATGCTCATCTTTCCTAATAATAAAAGAAGTTACACCGTGTTCGCATATTTAACCTATCAGATTGGTAAAAATCCAAGCATTTCATAGCTTACTTTGTTGATAAGGGCTTATTGAAATAGGAACTCTCCTATACTGCTGAGTCTTTAAACTGGTACAGCCCTTAGGGAGGGTGATTTGGCAATACATATCAGGATTTTAAATGCGTATATACTTTGACCCAGTAGTTTCACTTCAGGAAACTTACCCTACAGATAACGCTTCGTACATGTGCAATAACTTGGGGCATTCATTTTAGCAGTGTGTGTAAATGGCAAAAAGTTGGAAGCATGTTTATAGCAGTAATGTCCGCAACAGCCAAAATATGGAAAGACCCAGATGTCCATCCACAGATCAGATGAATGGATGGATAAAGAAGATGTGGGGTGTGTGTGTGTAATGGAATGTTACTCTGCCATCAGAAAGAATGAAATTTTGCCAGTTGCAACGATGTGGATGGAACTAGAGGGTATTATACTAGGTGATGTAAGTCAGAGAAAGACAAATACCATATGATTTCACTCGCATGTGGAATTTAAGAAACAAAACAGATGACCATAGGGAAAGGCAAGGAAAAATAAGATGAAAATAGGGAGGCAAACCATAAAAGACACTTAACTCAGGGAAACAAACTGAGGGTTGCTGGAGAGGAGGTGGGTAGGGGGATAGGATAATTGGGTGATGGGCATTAAGGAGGGTGCTTGATGTAATGAGCACTGCATGTGATATGCAACTGATGAATCACTAAATTCTATCCCTGAAACTGATAATGCAGTATATGTTAACTAAATTGAATTTAATTTAAAAAAAGAAAGAAAAAAGTTGGAAGCAAGTTAAATGTCCATCATTAGGGGATTGGCCTAATAAATTATGATACTTTCATATACTGGCTATGTAGCTGGTTTGAAAAGGTTTTTTTCGGGACACCTGGGTGACTCGGTCGTTGAGCGTCTGCCTTCGGCTCAGGTCATGATCTCAGGGTCCTGGGATTGAGCCCCACGTTGAGCTCCCTGCTCAGTGGGGAGCCTGCTTCTCCTCCCTCTGCCTGCTGCTTCTCTGCTCCTGCTTGCTCGCTCGCTGGCTCTCTATCAAATAAATAAATAAAATCTTTTTAAAAAAATAAATAATTTAAAAATAAAAAGTTGTTTTTCAAAGAATAAGGATGTACTTTATGTACTGATGTATAAAAAATCTCTAAGACACATAGTTAAGCAAAGAAAGCAGAGTGTAGGAGAGTGCATTTATTGTACTACCATTTGTGTAAAAAAAGGGAAATGAGACTCTGTACTTGTATTTGCTTGTATATACATCAAGAAACTTTGCAGAGAACAATGACAGTGGTAACCTGGGGCATTAGACAACGAAGTAGAGAGTTATGTGGGAGTTTTTTTTATGTTATTCCTTGTTATATTCTTTGCTTTAGAGTCATGTGAAAATTTTACCTGTTTAAATAAATTGTATTTTAAAGAAATTGAAGCATATAGTCAATTTAAAAAATAGTATCCAAAGTACTATAAAGAGAAAGGGTGCATTAAGCAGTGCTCTAGCATCCGATATCAGCTTCAAGGGTGGGGCAGGGTGGGGTTGGCTCATGTTCATTATAAACCAGAACATCCAGTTGAGTACTGTGAATGAACATATTATGATTGCTGCTTTCATGCTAGACTTACCCAATTCAACTGTTCCTGTAGCCTAATAGGACAGCTGTGGTGCCGTAGAAAGAACACAGATTTCAAAGCAAGAGACTTGAATTTGATTCCTGTGTCTGCTGTTTTCTGGCCTTGAGATTTTGGACAAATTGTTTTAATGTTTATCTACCAAAACCTCTCGATATATACAAAGAATAAATGAAATAATGTGAGCGTGCTTTGTAAATTATCAAATACTATATAAAGAGAGCTATTATTATCATTTGTATTTTGGTCTATAGTGCACAGTAATCAACCCATTAAGTTGGTCATAATTGTATTGCTGAACATTAGTCACAAACAAAACATTCTTAGCATATGACTTAGTCACCTCCTTCAAAGAAAACAGAAGTACGAATTTCCTCAACTCTGCTCTTGAGCTGTCTGTCACACTGTGTCCCTGTCCTCCAGAGCCTACTTTGCCGTCCCACTGGACTTTGGTCACTCCTGTAACTGTGTTCAGCAAAAAATACCTTTCTTAGGTGTATGTATTTCTATCTTTTGTGCTTTGGAATAGTTTCCTTTCTGTTCCTCATAAGGTTTAAATCTTCATACTTTCTGTGTGAGGTCAAGAAGTTACTTCCTGACCTCCAGACTGAGGTAAAGGGCACCAGTTCCTTTGTAAAGCCAACTCTTCTCTCTTCTGCTCCCCTCCACTTATCCCCTGCCCTATTCTATGAGTTATCATCTCCCTGTCTTGTACCCTCAGTCTCTTCTGCTGGTCCTGACTCTCTGCTTTGACCTGACAAGTATGCTCAAGTCTAACATCCCTAAAATGTTTTCAAATGTGAATCCCTTCTGTTGTCACATCTTTTATTTTTTTTGCTTCGAAGAATGATTGCCTTTAACTCCTCAGTTTCCATTCATTCCCCAGTTCATTATGATTTGTGATCTCATTTCCCTCTTAACTGTTTTACTTTTGTAAAAATATTGGCCAACTTCCCCCTGCTAAATTCAGTGGCTTTTCAGCTCTCATACTGCCTGACTGTTGATGACACGTCTGAAATGTACTCCTTCGTCTGCTGTGACGTACTGTTCCTGGGATTTCTTCCCTCTCCCCTATTTTTCTCTTAATCTCTTTGGCTGGTTTTTATCCTGTCACCTGCTGCTGAAGCTTAGGGGTTATTGACTTCTCTCCTTGGTTGTCATCCCACTCTGTTTTTCTTTCCACAGTTGTTGCATTACATAATGGCCAAGTCCGTATTGTTCTGCTTCCCATCTATACTCTCTTCCTGAGATTTCATCCATTTCCATAACTGTAGAAAATAATGAGTCCCCCATCTCTACCTTTTTTTCTTTTTTCTTTCTTTTCTTTTTTTTTTTTTTTTTTTTAGATTTTATCCATTTATTTAACAGAGAGACAGCCAGCGAGAGAGGGAACACAGGCAGGGGGAGTGGGAGAGGAAGAAGCAGGCTCCCAGCAGAGGCACCTGATGTGGGGCTCGATCACAGGACTCCGGGACCACACCCTGAGCCGAAGGCAGATACTTAACGACTGAGCCACCCAGGCGCCCCTCCCCCACCTCTACCCTTGGACTTTGCTCACTGGTTGCAGACACCTCACATTCACCTATCTCCCTAATTAAAATAGCTCTTCTCTCCTGTCTGCTCATCTTCTTGTGTTCCCTGCCCCATCAGTGCCATCATCACCTTCCCAGTCCCTTATGCCAGAAACCTCCAGGATCATCCTTGACTCCTTCCTGACCATCACATGTAATTTGCCACGAAGCCCTGTCAGTTCTGCTTCTGTAATATCTTTCTCATACATCTCCTTGATTTCATTGCCACTCAGTCAGGTTTCTTTAAAACGAATCGTAATCTAATGTGTCACTACCTCAACCTTAACAATTTTTATGACTTTTTATTGCCTACAGGACAAAGTCTAAAGTCCCTTGGCATGGCAAATGAGATTTTTTACAACCTATTCCTAACCTTTCCTGCCACTAGCCCTGACAAACTGTGTTCCCCAGCCAATGCAGGAGTATTCACTGGTTTTCTGTGTAGGCCTAGCTTTTTTTTTTTTTTTCCAAAGATTTTAATTTATTCGACAGACAGAAAGACAGCCAGCGAGAGAGGGAACACAAGCAGGGGGAGTGGGAGAGGAAGAAGCAGGCTCCCAGCAGAGGAGCCTGATGCGGGGCTCGATCCCAGGGATCCAGGATCACGCCCTGAGCCGAAGGCAGACGCTTAACGACTAAGCCACCCAGGCACCCCAGGCCTTGCTTTTCAGTTTCACACCTCTGCACCACTGTCATGTCTCTGCTTGGAGTCCATTCACCTTCCACTCACTTTTCTCAGAAATCGTATCTTGATGCTGCCTTTCTGGACCACACAGCATGATCAGTCCTGCAGCACTTCATCCATGTCTCTGATATAATGTTTATCCTATATTAAAGCTAACATCTTCTTAAGGACAGCATCTAGATCTTTTTAGTTTCGGTATTGCCATAGCACAATACCTGGAATATAGAATTTTGATAATTGCGTATGGAATGAATATATTCAAAGTAAAGTAAAAGAGAACTCAGCCCACACTGAATTTGCATAGTTCCCTTGTTTTCTTGTGAACAGCACATCAAGAGGTAGTTAAGAGCTTGATTTCTGTAGTTGGGCATGCCTGGGTTCAAACCCTCTCTGTAATGCTTCCTAGCTGTGCCATTTCCCCACCTACAAAGTGGTGATGACGGGGTGGCTGTAAGAATTTAATGTAAGGCACATATCACAATCTGCAGTACATTGTAATCATTTTAAGCTATTATTGAGAGTGTAATGTATTTTTAATGAATAACAGTAATAGTCATACTCTGTAGTCCAAAATGAGGTGAAAGGGTGGAATGTTCTTACATGATCTTCCTAAGAGAACCTGTTCTTAACCAAGCTGATGACATTTTACCAGCAACAGTGACTATCAGTCTGCTTTCCTCTCCTATTCTATACTTATCCAGGAGGAAGAGTGCTGTTCTTTTCCTCCTCTTATCTATTATTTTTATTATTGTTATTAATGTTCTTGACATTCACTCTCCCCTTTACAAAAAGTTGAGTTTTAGATAGGAACAGTGATCCCAAAAAGGAAGTTAAACTTGAAGAGTAAGAAAGGGTAAATCCAGGATAAGGATGAAAGTGGTGTTTGGATTAAGAGACTGAGGAAAGTAGAATCTAAGAAAGGTTCCAGTTTCATTCCGTCATTCGTCAAATATTTATTTTTCCCTCACTCTATACAGGGCAAGGTGGGGATGCCTCTGGCTGGAGGGACATCAGAATTGTATAAGCCCTAATTTCTCTCTGTAAAGATTTTTAGAAATCTTCTAAATAATTTTTTGAAATAATTGTAGATTTACATGTACTTGTAAGAAATAATAGATCCCTAGTATATCAGTACAAAGATTTGAAGTCTTATCAATAATGAAGGTGAGTGGTGCCTGGCTGACTCCGTTGGTGGAGCGTGCAACTCTTGATCTCAGGGTCATGAGTTCGAGCCCCATGTTGGACATAGGGCCTACTTAAAAAAATTATGAAGGTGAGATAGTTCCTTGTATAACTGGTATGAAACCACAGGTAGAAAGCAGTTCATAATTTTGAAAAAGGTGAGATTGCTATGCTTACAGCTGTAGCAAATAAGGTTTCATGCAGGTATCAGTTTTTAAGCCAAACCTCAGAGGATGAGTACAGTTGTGTTAGGTTGAGAACAGCAGAGGAGAATGAGGCAAACCAAGAGTTGGGTGAGAGGGAGGACCTGGGTTCCTTCACCAAACAGCAACAAATCATCTAGACATTTGTCTGTTTGTTTATTTATTTAAGATTTTTATTTGTCAGAGAAAGAGCGCACAAGAAGGGGAGCGGCAGGCAGAGGGAGAAGCAGACTCTCCGCTGAGCAGGGAGCCCCATGCGACTCGATCCCAGGATGCTGGGATCATGACCTGAGCTGAAGGCAGATGCTTAACTGACTGAGCCACCCAGGCATCCTTCATCTAGACTTTTGCATTGCACACCTCTTGTGAATTGATTCTTTCTTGCCTCGAGTTTTTAGAACTCAAGTAATGATGGGCCTCTTCTTAATCACAGGTCTAATATTCCTTTTCTGTTTTTATAGCATACCTTGATTGTACTGAGTCTGACTTCTTGAAAAAGTTTCTCTTGTGCTTTTAGAATGATAATAGAGAACGGCATGAGCATAGCAGCGAAAGGCGGAGACGTGGCAACCCTGAGCCATTATCTAATGGACGACCCCAGGGTAACTCACGGCAGGTGGTGGAACAAGATGAAGAAGAAGATGAAGAGCTGACATTGAAATATGGCGCCAAACATGTGATCATGCTCTTTGTCCCTGTGACTCTCTGTATGGTGGTGGTCGTGGCTACTATCAAATCAGTCAGCTTCTATACCCGGAAGGATGGACAGCTGTATGTATGAGTGTTTTATTATTCTCAAGGCGGGTCTGGCTTTTCTTTGTAGTGTGTCATCGTCACTTTGGAGGCCTCTGCTCCGAAGGGGCGCAAAGGCTAGAGAGTGCTTCCTCTCTGATAGAGCAGTTGACAGAAAAAGGGATTATTATTTGATGCTTTAAGCAGAGAAAATGAGAGCTACAGAATTCTATTTCATATATGGTGTCATTGGTTAGGGCTGAATTTATTTGAAATTGAGCAGGGAAAGAGTTGAATATTAATCTTTTCCACCTCAAGGCCATTGGTCCCATTGTTCTTCTGCTAGAACATTCTTTTCTAGATTTGATGGATGAATTCTTATCATCCTTCTCATCTTTGCATAAATGTTAAGTCCTCAAAGGTAATTTCCCTGATCCTTGTAACAGAATTAGGTCCTTCCTGATACTCTTTCTCATAGCAGCCTGTTCTTTTTCACTTGTCACAATATGCAAATATATTATTTTTTTACATTATTTAAAGCCTGGTTTCCTTCTATACCGGAAGGCCTATGAGGACATATTGTTTCTATGGCTAGTTATGTAATAAATGCTCAGCAAAAAAAAGTTGCTAAGTGAAAGGATGAAGAATTCATGTAAGCTGGCATTCTCTAGACTCTTGGGGGGATTGTCGTGTAGATTCTCTGGTGCTGTTGGTATGAGCCCTTTGCCTTCAGGAAAAATGCTTTAATTCAGATTCACCTAGTTTTGTCTCTAGGACTCTGTAGGGCCCCTGTAGGGCTCAGAGTTTTAAATGAATTTTGGAATTTGAAATAACAAACTGTGTGGTGTTCTAAAAGCCAAACTTTTAAACTTTTTGGGAGAAGGGCTAAGATAAGAGTAAAGGGCAGGGGTTGGAGATAGCAGTCAAAAGAGACTGGGGAATATTATCTGTATCGCTTCGAATTAGTTTTGGCTATATATTATAGAATAGGGTTAGCAAGCCGTAGTCCACAGGACAGATCTGCCTGCCACCACCTATTTTTGTAAATAAAGTTTTATTGGAACATAATCATGTTAATTCATTTATATATTGTCTGTGGCTGCCTTCATACTACAGTGGCAGAATTCAGTGGTTACAACAGACAGCATATGACACACAGAACTTAAAATATGTACTCTTTAGTCCTTAACAGAAAGTTTCCTGTCCTGTTATAGGAAATCAAAACAACTGGTTTAAATGGTGTACATATTTTATCTCTCCCAGAGAGTGGTACAGGATGGTCAGTCCGGATTGGTAGTATGGCTTCACATTCCTCAAGGACTCAGGCTCCTTCTTTCCTTTTTCTTTGGCTTCTGTCCTTTAGGTTATTCAAGGTTCCTTATTGGTACTGGAGCCCCAGGCTTCAATTCAGACAACAGAAAGCAGGAAATAGTGGGGAGAAAGGGACCTAAGACTTATCTCTCAGCAGAATTAACACCTTTCTTAGAAGTTCCACACATCACATCCACTTAAAACTCATTGGCCATACTTTGTCTCATGGCCACACCTAACTGTAAGGGAGTCAGAAATAAAGTCTTTTAGTTGGGAACACTGGAACCTGGAATAAAAAAGTATGTATATGTGAATGAGAAACCAAGGGGAAGACGGGTAGGTGACGTTATATCAAAACAACTCCAGTTGCAGTCACCTTATAGGTGAAAAAAGTAATTGTAAGCCATTATATAAGCCA